>NC_134080.1:130090194-131481699 GCF_000715075.1 Nicotiana tabacum | reverse complement strand
GTGTTTTGATCTATGGCTTTGAGCCAAGTAGGGAAGTCTGCTATTGATAAGTTGATTGCATAACTAAGTGTCGTATTATTTTAAGTTTGAGGTATACTGGTGAATCAATTATGACTTGTAGAGGTTGAGATCAAGGATAACTTGAGTAAAGAGAATTTATGGATATGAGCTATATTAGGTTTTATGAGTATAAGAGAATCATGGAATGATTTGAGTTGTTATTGGTTGAGGATGTAATGTGCGCGGAGCAGAAATTTTTCTAATTGCATTAAGGTGGGGTAACATCCTTGCATGTTGGAGTTCTAATGGGTCTCAGGTCGATCGGCCCATTTGATCAGTCTAATTGAGATTTGAGTAGAGTGGATAACTCTCGAGAACGGTTCTAATGAATTCAAGATTTATATGTGGCAATTGAGAATTTTTGCGGGTTCGTATGTGTCTAGAAGCTGAGAGTTACATTGAATGTTGTCGAGGCTCGCTGTATTTCTACATCATTGTGGATTCTACATTTCAGTATTAGGAATGTAATATGAACAACTATAAAGCATTGTACATTTCAGTATTTCTACATCACGGCCGTCCGAATAAGGCGTTGTACCTCATGTCTCCTTCGATGACATGGAATTTGGCATTTTAGGTCGTGCTGGCCACGGTGATTGGGAGGGTGATTTCTCCTTTTGTTGTTTCACTTGCCATGTTGAATCCATTGAGGACTCAAGTGGTAGGCATGATTTGGTCAAGCAGTCCGAGCTGCTCTATCACCCTCGACCTGATAATGTTGGCCAAGCTACCTTGATCTACGAGTACACGTTTTATTTGAAAAGAATTTACAAGGAAAAAGATTACCAGTGTGTCATTGTGAGGTTGAGACAAGGTCTCGGTATCCTCTTCGCTGAATGTGAGGGCATCTACGGGTATATATCCCTGGGTTTGCTTTTCTTTGGTGATGGATATTTTTCTCTTTCTCATCACGGGTTCCTATGGGGCATCGACTCCTCCCAAGATCACGTGGATGACATGTTGTGTGTCATTTGTTTTGTTCTTCTTGGCCGCCTCTCTTTCTCTGAATTGATTTTTGGCCCGGTTGTTGAGGAATTCTTGGAGGTGACCTCTATTGAGTAGTCTGGCTACCGTTCCCGGAGTTGGTGGAAATCCTTGGTCATATGGCCGTGCGTGTTGTGAAACTCGCACACTAAGTTATGATTTGTTTGTGAAGGATCCGATTGTACAGGTCTGGGCCACCTAGCATCTCTGATTTTACTGATGGCGAACACAATGTCCGATACATCGATGTTGAAGTTGTAATTTGATAAGTGTGGTACCCCCATTGGCCCTGCGTTCCTATCAAATTTGGCTCTATTGATGAGTCCCCGAGGATCCTGTCCTCGGTCTATCCTTCGATCATTGCGAGGTGGGTTGTGCCTCGGGGTGTTCCTCCTATCCTCGATGTATGGATGATATCTTTCTTTGTTTGGTTTTGGCTCCTTTGCGAGGAGACTGATTAGGTATACTAAGCCCGATGGGGCTCCCAGCTGGTCGTCTTCGGCCCTGATCTTCGACTGGTATCAGTTGTGGAAGTCTGACTAGGTCACAGCGGGATACTCGATAAATTTCTATTTCAACTATTTTGAAGACACCAAGTTTCGTTCATTCAGACCTTGAGTGAAAGCTTGCACTGCCTAGTCATCGGAGACTGGCGGTAGCTCCATCCGTTCCATTTGAAAGAGAGATACAAATTCTCGCAGCATCTCGTTCTCCCTTTGCTTGATCTTGAAGATGTCGGATTTCCTTGTTGCTACTTTTATGGAACCGACATGTGCTTTTATGAAGGAGTTTTCTAGCATGGCAAATGAATCTATGGAGTTAGGAGCTAGGTTGTGATACCACATCGTGGCCCCTACGAGAGTGTTTCCCCGAACATCTTCAATAGGACAGACTTGATCTCATCGTCCTTTATGTCATTGCCCTTTACTGCGCAAGTATAAGCAGTAATGTGCTCACTGGGGTCTAAGGTCCCGTTGTATTTTGGGAGTTCTGGCATTTTGAACTTCTTTGGAATGGGTTTCGAGGCTGCTTCCTTGGGGAACGACCTTTGTATGAACTTCTTCGAATCCACACCTTTTAGGACCGGGGGTTTGCCCAGAGTTTGGTCGACCCTGGAGTTGTAGGTCTCAACCTTCTTGTCGTTGGTTTCTATAATTTTCTCACCCGATTCGATTCTTCTGGTGAGGTTCTCGAGCATTTTTATGATGGTGGGATCGGTCATCGACCCATTATTGCTCGATCTCTCCGGTGCTTGTTCGGATGGGGGAGCTGTCCCCGGCGCTACCGTGCTAGGAGTTCTCTGGTGACTTTGCAACTGAGCAATAGCTAGTTGTTGTGCCTGCAACATTTCAAAAATAACATGAAGGCTAACCTCCCATTCTTCCCTAGTTGGGTTTTTTTGTGCTTCTTGTTGATCCCCTAGGTGCACGTTGTTGTCAGTGTGGGAGCTTATGTCGATGCACTGGGCGTTGCGTGAGACTGCGTCCACAAGGACTGGCTCTGGTGTATTCCCAGGGTTTTGTGGTGGCACACCAACACCTGGAACAACCACACTATTTTCCCCATGGTCCTCAAGATTGTTGTTTTCATCTCTATTTACCGAGTTAGACATTTCGACCTGAAATCGAAGATCTTGGACAAGAGAAAGCGTGAAGGATAACTTGCGTTTTGTAGTAAAACTAGCAAGAAAATAATCACTATTATTTTTAGCCCCACGGTGGACGCCAAACTGTTTACCATTAAAATGGTAATAACAATTAAATTTGTTAATGAGACTCTAAAAATACATGATCTATTGTTAAGCTAGTTGTTAAGCAGTTAATGCTATGTATGTGAGAGTTAGAAACGAAATGAGAGTTAAGGATATGGCAAAAATCAAACCGTTAGGCCAATTATCAGGGCCTCGAGCTCGTCGATGCGAGGCCTCAAGGTCGATCTCGAAGCTCGGTTACGGGCTATCGAAGGCAGTTGAAACGTGACTAACAGTTATAGTAGAATTGACGGAGGCTCTTTATGGCCAATGATAAGCAATAAATGATGAACAAATATGAAGATAATAAGTGAAAGCAACAATTTCAAGAGAATATGTTAGAGAGCAAATAGAATGCTCTTGTATATTTCGTGTAGAGCAACTGAAGCAACAACCTTCTACAAAGTGGCAAGGATCTCCTTTATATAGGAGGGGAATCTCATCATAGTACAAAAAGCATTAATTACAAAGATACGGAGATGTGACATGTCACGACCCTAAAACCGGACCCGGTCGTGATGACGCCTCTCGTGAAGACAAGGCCAGCCGACACATTCCCATTCCAATATTAAGTAATAAAATAATAAGTATTCATTCGTAAACATGATAAAATAAATCAGAAAATAATAACAATAATATAAATACGTGGAAGAACACCCATACACAGCCCTAACCGGGGTGTCACTAGTCATGACCATCTATAAGTCATAATACAATTCCGCTAAATCCTTAACTAGTACAACTATCTGAAAGGAAATAGAAGCGATAAAGGAGTAGAGACACAGGGCTGCGGATGTCAACAACTACCTCGTAATCTCCAAAAGCCGGCCTGAAGCTAGAGGAATCAGCACTCGGGAGTGGAACCAACCACGCTTGAATCTGCACACAGGGTGTAGGGAGTAAAGTGAGTACTTCAACTCAGTGAGTAACAAATGTAAATAACGACTGAAAGTAAGAAAACACGTAAGCTATAAGACATTCTATAATGAAACAGTAAAACCATTTAAAAGCAGTAAAATAGTGGAAAGTCAAGTAAAATCCTCTTTCAACACATAAACAAGATATTGATAGGTAATTAAGGTAAAGTAAACAAATAGAAGTTCGCCCCTCAGGCACAGTATCACCATATTCGCCCCTCGTGCAACATCTTAGAAAAATAACAGCCCCTCGGGCTCAATCTCACATCACAATTGGTACCCGCGCTCACTGGAGGTGTGCAAACTCCTGGAGGGGCCCCTTACATCCCAAGTGCAATAACAAGCCATCTCGTGGCATCAAAACTAGGCCCTCGACCTCATATCAATCAAGTCACCTCATGGAATACATATCTCAGGCCCTCGGCCTCAAATAAGTATCAGTGTTTCCTCACAACATAGGCCCTCGGCCTTACTCATTCAAAAATACTCACAAGCCCCTCGGGCAATAGTAAAAAAGTGTTTCTCAGCCCAAACATCATTTAAAATATCATTTAAGTCTTAAAACTGAGTAAACATGGCTGGGTACAAAAATAGTGGAAAATAACATGACTGAGTTCAAGTATAAAGTCAAAATAGTGAGGAAATAGCAATGAAAATCCCCAAGAGTTCAAATAGTTGGCACGAAGCCCAAATATGGCATTCAACCCAAATAATGATGATAGCAAATAATTTTTAATCAAATACGTGGTAAAATCATCAATCGGGATGGACCAAGTCACAATCCCCAATAGTGCACGACCCTACGCTCGTCATCGAGCTTGTGCCTCACCTCAATATAGCACTACGATGTGCAATCCGGGGTTTCAAACCCTCAGAACATCATTTACAATCATTACTCAACACGAACCAGTTAAATCTCTAGCTCACGATGCCTTTGCCCTTCAAATCGGCCTCCACACGCGTCGAATCTATCTAAAATCAGAACGAGGACGTCAAAATATGCTAAGGGAACAAAGCCCAAGCGAAAACAATCAATAAAAGGCACAAATCCTGAAATTACCAAAACCTGACCCCGGCCCACATCTCTAAATAAAGAAACTTTTACACCAATAGATTCTTTATCTTTACACGAGTTCATTCATACCAAGAACATCAAAATCCATCCAAAAAAGACCCTTCAAATCCCAAATGTTTGGTCTCCAATTTCAAGCCCTAGTTCTTCAATTTTAGGCTTAGATTCCATGATTTTCTAGGTTAAATTCACATAATAATCGAGTTTTTAGTCCAAGAATCTTACCTCCAAGTGATTCCCCTCGAACCCCTCTTCAATCTCCTTCAAAAATCTCCAAAAACGACCAGCAATGGAGGAAATGATCCCCAAAATTGCGGACAAGACGAGTTAAAAACATTCTGCCCAGGCCTTAATTTCCTTCTTTGCGAACGCGGTCAAAGCCTCGTGTTCGTGAAACAAAAAAATAACGTTGACCATAATCCTCTTACGTGAACACGATACAACCCACGCGAACGTGATGCTTTTCCCAGATGAATCTTCGCGAATGCGATGGGTTAATTTCCACTGAAGCTTGACCTTTCAAGTCCTTCTATGCCAACACGACTACACGCCTGCAAACACGATGCACAACCTCGCAGCCCTTCAAGAGTGCATCACCTGCCTCGCGAATGCGAAGGCTAAACTTCCACCTCCCTCAGCAGATTCTTCGCGAACGCGAAGACCAAAATGTCTGCAACTGCTGGAACTCAAAATCTGAAATTTTTCAAACTTCAAAATGATCCGGCTAACCACCCAAAACTCACCCAAGGCCCCCGGGACCTCAACCAAAGGCACCAACTCCTAAAACGTTATTCAAATTTGTTCCAATCATCAAAATACCTCGAATAACATCAAATCTACCAAAACACATCAGATTCAAGCCTAAGTTTCTAAAATCTTCCAAATTCCGCTTTTGATCAAGAGTCCAACCAAACCACGTCCGAATTCCATTCCGACCCCTATATCAAAATCTTGCCTACCAACTGGAAATCGCCAAAATATCAAATTTGCCAATTCAAGCTTAAATCTACTCTAGACCTCCAAAACCCATTCTGATCACGCTCCTAAGTCATAAATCACCTCCCGAAGCTAACCGAACCATTAGAACTCACATGCGATCCTTCTAACACCTAAGTCAACATCCAGTTGACTTTTTCAACTTAAACCTCCTTAAAAGAGACTAAGTGTCTCAAACCTTACAGAAATCATTCCGTATTCGACTCGACCATTCTGACACTACAAAATACGGATAACGAAAAATAAAGAAGCAGAAATAGGGGAAATGGAGCAGAAAATCGTGAGACGACTGGCCGGTTCATCACATGATAACTAGATGAACCCTGATTCGGGTCTTAAATTAGTCCACTAGGCCCTGTCAGTCCTAACCGTGTGCCTAGGGAGCTTCCCATTTCTACCAGTACTGAGATTGTTGTCATCCTGAGTTCGAGTGTTGACGACCCTCGAGGGAGAGTACTCGGTCCGCGTTCTCGAACCTCCGCGGTGACCTTCCTTAATGCCTTAACAATGAGAAATTGGCTCCTCTGATTTCGCCATATATATCAGTCATGTTGCGTTATCAGACCTATAAGGGATACGATGACGTGGGGTCACTCCTGTGTATGTGCATAGTGAGATTATACAATGAGTTGATGGATTTTTGAACAACTTTGGGCACGTTCGAGGACGAACGTATGTTTAAGTGGGGGAGGATGTAAGGACCCAGTCGGTCATTTGAGCATTTGCACTTCGCTCGGCTGTTTAAGGGAATGAGTAAATCTGTAGGAAGTATTATGACTTATGTGAATTGCCGGTTTTGGTTTTCAGGTTATTCGGAGTTGATTTGAAAGAATGATTCTCACCTCAAAGCTTTAAATTTGAAAGGTTTGACCAAGTTTTAAGTTTTTTGAATTTGACCTCGGATTGGATTTTTGATGGTTCTGTTAGCTCCATTGGGTGATTTTGACTTAGGAGTGTGTCCAAATTGTGATTGTCGCGCCCCCTTCTTTCCCTTTTTGACAGGGAAGTTCGGGTTTCGACATTCACGAGGTGTAATGACTCATTTTCTTTTGGGAATTGGGTATTGGAAGAGTCGCAACCTAACGGATTATGGTGCGTTAGAGCACCTAGAGTGATTAACTCTTGTATTGGTTTGCATTACTAGAGATTAGGGTAAGGGCTCGAAGTAACCTCAAGGGGAAGGTATTAGGCACCCCTCTCGGTCCACAATTGTGGGTCCCGACCGAAATTATATTCACAAATTAGTCCATTACAAGTAAACAGTTGAATCAAATAGGTTGCAAGTAAAGAACGTTAGATAACTCAAGTAATAAGATTTGGACAAGTTGTAAAACAAAGGTTTAAATAAAAATGGGAATTTTGTAAAGGAGGGGTCCTAGGTTGGTTATCCTATAGGATCACCCCACACAATGTCTGGTAAACACTCCTCAAAGACGAGCTATATGTGACATTAGAGTGTAGTCATCATATCCCATATCTACCCTTCCCATCCCATTAGTGGTCATGCAAAGCGAGTGTTTGGTCAACGATTTCTATTGCGTGCTGCTTCCCGTCCCTTCTTAATGGTCCTGGAGGGAGTTAGGACCTCTACCTATAGGTGGTTCTAGACGGACCCCTAAGGTTTTAAAGGCGAAAATTCTAAGGAGACAGCAAAACACTTAGGACTTTTAGCACATTAAAAGGGAGCAAATAGGGCTCAAAGTTTCCTCCTCAAACAAGCACATAAACAACACGACTCAAGCACAATTAAGGTCTTTTGTCAGGCAGTATCTTAAAGCAGGATGTCTAGGTAAATATGCAGACGATAGACAATTTATTTTTGTAGAAACTCAGGAGTAGTGATCCTAGCATTTGCCTATGGATTTTAAAGGCTGTTAGGATCAGAAAAACATTAAGCAATAGAAACAGTTTTAGAGTTGCAGGTTTGAAAAACGCCCTAAGGGCTTGCCTATACGCAGGGTATTGATTAGCACATTTGTATAGTGAAACAAAGCAGGTTTTGAAACAGATTTTCTTTAACACCTATAGGCGTGATATCTAATGAGATTGAGGCAGTTTTAAAGAACTTGTTTTAGGAAACATGGAATACTAAGTTAAACCAATTCAGAAGTGAACTAAGCGTGGACTAAGTTGAATTATTCAAACTAGCTTAGATTTACAGGCAGGAATTCAAGTATGATTTCCTATAGGCATGATATCTACGTTTGATACTGATTTTAAAGACTTGCAGGCATGGAAACATACATAACACTCGTTGTAACAGAATTAGAATTAAGTCCTATAGGCATGGCATCTATTAGTTAATCCAATTTTAAGACATTGAAGGCATAATTATTTGGAACCTATAGGCATGGTTTCTAAATATGCGAAGCCCTGTATGCATGATTTCTACTTGATAATGCAATCAGATTAAATGTAAAGTCCTATGAACATGATTTCTATCCGAATTAACCTATAAACATTTATCTACCCACTCTTTTTACTAAATAACCCAACATTTATTTACAAGTTATTACAGACCAATAAATGAATTACATAAGTAAATAAAAAATAAGAAACTATTCTATAGGGAGCCTTCGATTAGGCTCAAATTCCCAAAGCTTCTAATGACCTCAAATGCCTCAATTACATAGACAATGACATAGTCTAGATGCATCAAAGTTCCCTAAAGATCTCAAGTATCCCGGGCAGTGCTTACACCTAAACTTGGTAACAAAAAATTGAACAAGCGCAGTGTAGAAGGGCCAGCCTCAATATGCCAGAGTTCAGAGGGTTCTCAAAAGGATCCCAAGGTAGTACACAAACTGGAAGGGGAATAACTTATTGACTAAGAGTAGAGTGAAAAGTGATTGACACATGTTGAAAGTTTTTATTAAAAAACTGTATTAAAAAGGATGTCTGTTTGAAAGTAATGTAGTAAAACAACAGAGATTGTTTGAAAAGAGATTGAAGAGATGAGTCCAAACCTTAGGACAGGTTTGTACATAGTCAGTTCACAGAACCAAAGTAAATTCAGTAGTCACGCACATGGGTCAAGGGGGTTTGGGATACATAGAGCACACAATTAAGCAAAGTTCCAGGAATTAGTATTGACATGCTCAGAGGCAGCTGACTAGACATAGTCGCAAAATCAGATATAAAAAACAAACTCACATGCAGGGGTAATAGGGATTTGGGGATTCATGGTGGTAAGCACATAACAAGTAAGAGATGATTGGTGTAGACATGCTCATAAACAAACAAAGGAGTAACATGTTGTTCTAAAGGAGTGGGAAGGCATAATAACATGCTAATAATGTAACCATCAACTACAAGTTTCACAACAAAACCACAAATAGAAGCAAACTAGAAACAAAATAAACTAAAGCAATAAGAAAATCATATTGTTGTTGGAACTTTGAATTGAAACTAGAACATACCAGTAAAGAGGATTGTAAGCAGAGTGAAAGAACAAAAGAGCAGAATGGTTAGACTTGGCTTCCAGCTGGCTAACTTAAAGCAGTAGCAAGTAGTACAAAAGAGAGGCAAAAGGTTTGTGTGTGAGAGATAGTTTTTGAAACAAGAGTTTATGTGTTGTGCTAATGAAGGACTAGGGTATTTATAATTTGAAAGTAGGTGGTAAATAATGTAAAATTATAGTCCATTATTAATTATGGAACTCAGAATCAGTCAGTCATAAAATCAAGGCAAGTACTCCATTTAATTGAGGAGTTAACCTCAAACGGTCATAGACACATGACAAAGAAAAAACCGTATAAGGCTGAACATGACAAATAAGGAAATATTTTCTGCATAAGTACACAATAGGTAATAGAGGCTAGGTTCAGCACATTTCAATCAAGGAAAGTCTTAAGAAATCAATTAATAGCATGATTAACCATAGAATAAGGTCAGAAAGCATTCTACAAGGTAAAAATCAGCAGAAATAACACACGAAATTAGTGAAAAATCATTCACAAAGATTCAAGGATGCAAGAATAGGAGGTAGCATTGATTTATCACCACTCAATAAGAACAAGAACATTGTAAGCAAAATTAGAACCCTAAGAGGTCGAGTAGGAAAAAAATCACATATAAAATTAGGGATTCATATAGTGTTAGTCTGAATTAGTAAGCTAAGCAAGATACAAGTAGGAGAAGTGAAGAATCAGAAATATTGGTGAACCAAATAAGGTAAAATCATACAATAGGCAGGGATAACCACAACAAGCAAACATGAGGCAAAAAATCACAGAGTCATAGAAACATATGTATTTACTAAACACGTTATAAAACAGAACCCAGAAACCCAATATTGGAACTAAGACATGAACCCTTACATTCGAGGACGAATGTTCCTAAGGGGGGAAGGGTGTTACAACCCATATCCACACGCGTTAGTTCATGCCATATATTAGTTAACATAAATTCAAGAAGGAATTACCTTTGAGATGATAAGAAGTTAATCCTATTGGTCTTAAGTGATACAAGGGTGTATAAGGGTGATTAACAAGTATTAGAAGTTAAACGAATCAAGGATGTGGTAACTCGTATTTTCAGGTAAACCTAGAGGTTCTTAATACACTCAAGGTCATGTATTAAGGTGTTTGAATCATATAATATCCGTATCATAAGTCTTGAAGTCAAACGAGTTATGAAACAATAGTCGACAAACATTGTCGCAACTTAGGATCATAATTTTACTTAAACATTAGGTTAAATGTTTCTAAGTTTTTCTCCTAATTTACAAGGAATTATGGGGTTATCTACCCACCAAATTAAATATCTATGAGTCTAGTTCCCAACGCATTAAACCATTTGTCAATACGATCTCTGAGTATAGAGATATTCATATTTTCGCAAGCCTGCACAGATTGGTAGATGACAAGTAGGTGCATCACCTACTTGCCAAAATGATAGGACAAAATTAAAAGACCTAAGTCGGCCAAGAGAGGACTTTTAAGGGGTTATGAACTCATTTATTTCATCCATATTTCAGACTTTCAAAACCAAAGTTAACCCCTGCAACTCCTCCCCAAAAATCCCACACAAACCCTAATCGATTTTCCCTCTCTTTCAAGTTCTATTTGAAGGTAAAACATAGAGTTTGAAGAACCAAGGGAAGGTCTGAGTTATCCAACTAGTAAGGTAAGTTACTACCATATTTCATACATTTTTCTCTGCTGTATATTCATGGTAATTAATTCTATACATGTAAGAACTCACGTGACGGTGATCGGAAGCCGTGAGTTCGAGTTATTCACTTGTAGCGGACTGTTTTGTGTTGCTATTGGGATGCATGTTTTACTACTATTTTGTGGAGTTTTGGAGGTGGAAGGGTGTGTAGGAACACCATATATATGTAGGGTTGTGGGCTGATAGTGATTCGTAACATTTCCGGGTCGTTTGACACGACTACGGTGGTCGTCGTATGTATTATGTAATTAGTTGTGCGTGGACTATTTTGGGAGGCTCAATATGTTTATTATTGATGTTGTTTGGCCTGTTTGGTGATTGTTTGTAATGGTGTGAAGTCATTTATATAGGGGAGGTGCTGTCCGTTTCAACGTAAAATAGGTTGTGGTCGATACATAATAGTTATGACGCTTAAATGATAACAATAGTATCGTTTCTCTTATTGTAGACTAAGGAGTTGTGAAAATTGCATAGATTGTGATTGGGGCAGTATATACAAGTTATGTGAGGCTATACCTTTTCTTCTTTTGCACGACTCCGATTGTACACAATGTAATGAACGAGCTTCCAAAGATACTCTACTCTTAGAAGCTAGCAGTACTTACATTGCTTTCCCTCTTATGGAACGATTGATGTTAATGTTGCTTCTCTTATTCTTATGTTATCAATGTTGTTGGTACTTCCTGATTCTTATAAGGTTCGTAATGAAGAGTTGGTCCTAATAACGTGTATAGAGGATATCGACCTTACGTCATTCCGAAAGGTTTATAATGTGATTCCATGAGTCGAGCATGCATTATATATATATGTATCTATTTTACTCTACCGAGCCTCCCTATAGTCGGCCGGGTACGACACATATTGTGCAACCACTGATCAGTTGGGTTTTACCGAGCTCCACGTGGCCGGGTATGATTCTACCGAGCCTTGTAACGGCCGGGTACATTTTTACCAAGCCTATTATGGCTGGGTACGATATGATGATGATGATGCCCACAGAGGCGCATGTTTTAAAAGTTTATGTATACATACATATGTATCATGCATTTCATGTCAGTAGCCCTTAGAGGTACTCAGATGTTCCAGGTTGTATATTCTCTATCCCTGCTTACATTACTGTTCGTATTTATGGTTCCCTGCCTTATATACTCAGTACTTTATTCGTACTGATGTCCTTTTGTTTGTGGACACTGCATATCGTGCTGCAAGCCCTAATAGACAGGCATGTGCAGCTCCCCCACCACAGTAGGTTATCCAGTTCAGCACTGATTGGCGGGATCTCTTCTCCGAACTTGCCGTGGTCTTGGTATGCATTTCTGTTATAGACATTATGGGTATGTCGGGGCCCTGTTCCGGCTATGTTGCAGCACATATGTTCATTTAGAGGCTCATAGACAAGTGTCGACTCATGTATAGTTTGGTATGCCTTGTCGGCTGGTTTTTGTTGTATAGTCTAGGCAGCGTGGTAGCTCATACCTTATATATAGTTTCTTGATTGTTTGGTCATCCCCTGCTATGTATGTTCATGCCGTCATATTTTATTGCTGGTTGTCCATGATCCAGGTCTACCATTTATATTGATCTCGTCAACCTTAAAAGATAATAAAAAAAAAGTTAGATAAAATGTACATTGGTGCTCGGCAAGTATGGTCGGGTGCTAGTCATGGCCCTCCAGTTTGGGTCGTGACAAACTTGGTATCAGAGCAAGTTTGTCCTAGGGATTGTCTATGAGCCATGTCTAGTAGAGTCTTGATTATGGATGTGTAGCGCGCCACATTTATAATCAGGAGGCTACATGACATCTAGGGTTGTTAACTTCTTCCTGAATCTAGATCGTGCGTAGAGTTGAGTCGTAAGAGTTTGTCTCTAATATTCACCTTGTTTTCTTTCAGCGATGCCTTTGACTAGGAAACAAACAATTAGTAGGCGGCTTGATAAAGCTGCAGGAGAGGGTACCAGTCAGGTGCCCCAAGCTAGAGCAGGCCAAAGTGAGGCTCAGAGTGAGATGGCGTCTCATACCTCATCTACCCCGTCTCCTCTAGAGGATATTAGGAGGCACCCATCACCTCCAGTTCCTCCGTCTGGCACTACAGACCAGGATATGCGGAGTGTTTTGCAGTTATTGACTAGCTTGGTACCTGCTCAGGCTCAGAGGCAGAATACAGGTGCTGCTGGGAAACCAATTAGTACGAGAGTTCGTGATTTTATTAATTAAGACACTTCAGTGTTTACCGGATCAAACCCCAAGGAGGACCCGCAGACCTTTATTGACCAGGTTCATCATACACTTCGGGTTATGCATGTTAGTGATACAGAGGCAATAGAGTTGGCTTCTTATCGGCTACGGGATTTAGCGGTTCTCTGGTATGATAGTTGGGAGAGATTCAGGGGTTCGAATGCTCCTCCAGCTACGTGGAAGGAATTTTCTGAGGCCTTTCTTCGTCACTACTTGCTAGTTGAGATACGACGAGCTAGAGCTGATAAGTTCTTGAACCTTAGACAAGGTAATATGAGTATGCGAGAGTACAATATGCAGTTCGATTCTTTAGCAAGGTAAGTTCCCCATATGGTGGCCGAGATGAGTGATAGGGTGCATTTGTTCGTGAACGGATTGGGACCACATCTGATAAATGAGTGCACGACAGCCTCCTTGGTGGAGGGCATGGATATTTCCCGTATTCAGGCTTATGCCCAGACCCTAGAGGATCGTAAGCGCCAGCAGAGGGCAGATAGGGAGCAGGATAGGGGCCAGCATAAGAGGGCGAGATTTGCAAGGTATTCTAATGACTTCAGAGGCAGCGTCAGGCCCTAGTCTTCGAGGAGTTCGTCGCCACCTGTAGCTAGTGCTCCCCTACAGTTTCAGAGGCCTCAATATGATCGATTTACCCATTCTGGTCCAGGTCAGAGTTCGCAGGCATCAGGCTCGCAACATCATAGGGATACTAGGCAGAAGAGACCCACAACACCACGTTGTGATCATTGCAGCAAGGCCCACTTTGGACTGTGCTGTCGAGGTTCTGATGCATGTTATTCTTGCGGACAGCCTGGCCATATGATGCGTGATTGTCCTAACAGGGGAGGTGATGGTATGGCTCTACCGACTGGATCTGTGTCTGCTTCTTCCTCATCAGTTCGACCTCCAGCACGGGGTTTTCAGTAGTCGATAGGTCGTGGTAGAGGTAGAGGTGCAGTGCCGTGTTTGAGGGGTGGTCAAAATCGAACCTATGCTCTAGTAGGTCGACAGGATCTAGAGTCGTCTCCAGATGTTGTTACAGGTATTATATCTGTGTTTTCTTATGATGTATATGCGCTGATTGATCCGGGATCTACATTATCATATGTTACTCCCTTTGTGGCTAATAAGTTTGGCATTGAACCTGAATTGATAAGTAAACCCCTCACGGTATCTACTCTGATAGGAGATTCTGTGATTGCTAGAAGGGTATATAGAGGTTGCACTATAATGATTTGTAGTCGTCAAACCTCGGCAAATTTATTTAAGTTAGAAATGGTTGATTTTGATGTGATAATGGGAATGGACTGGTATGCAAATGTTGACTGTCGTGCGAAGATGGTTAGGTTTCAATTTCCTAGTGAACCCATCATTGAATTGAAAGGGAATATTGCTACACCAAAAGGTAGGTTTATTTCGTATCTTAAGGCAAGGAAACTGATCTCAAAAGGTTACATTTATCATTTCGTTCGCGTTAGGGATGCGGAGGCGAAACCGCCTACTTTACAATCAATCCCCTTGGTCAACGAATTCCCAGATGTTTTCCCAGATGAACTCCCAGGCCTTCCTCCTGAAAGGGAGATTGAGTTTAGCATTGATGTGTTGCCTGACACTCAACCGATCTCTATCCCTCCATACAGAATGGCCCCGGCAGAGTTGCGAGAGTTGAAGGTGCAGTTGAAGGACTTGCTGGATAAGGGCTTCATTAGACCTAGCACTTCACCTTGGGGTGCACCAGTCCTATTCGTGCCGAAGAAAGATGGGTCGTTACGGATGTGTATCGATTATCGACGGTTGAATAAGTCTACTATAAGAACAAGTATCCACTTCTAAGAATTGATGACCTGTTTGACCAACTCCAGGGTGCCAAGTATTTCTCCAAGATAGATTTACGTTCAGGGTATCATCAGGTGAGGGTTAAGGAGAAAGATATTCCAAAGACGGCCTTACGGACAAGATACGGGCACTTTGAGTTCTTGGTGATGTCGTTCGGGCTAACAAATGCCCCAACAGCTTTTATGGATCTCATGAATACTATATTTAGGCCCTATCTTGATGTGTTCGTGATTGTATTCATTGATGACATTCTAGTATATTCTCGTTCGGAGGCAGAACATGCGGGCCACTTGCGGATAGTATTACAGACGCTTCAGGATCGTAAGTTATATGCTAAGCTCTCCAAATGTGAATTTTGGCTGAACTCAGTAGCGTTCCTTGTCCATGTGATATCTGACGAGGGTATTAGTGTCGACACTCAGAAGATTGATGTAGTAAAGAATTGGCCGAGACCTACAACACCATTAGATGTTCGTAGCTTCCTAGGGCTAGCAGGATATTATAGTCGGTTTGTGGAAGGGTTTTCCCCTATATCATCACCATTGACTAAGTTAACACAGAAAGTTACCAAGTTCCAGTGGTCTAACACTTGTGAACGTAGTTTTCAGGAGCTGAAGAATCGATTGACATCCGCACCAGTGCTCACTCTTCCTGAAGGAACAAAAGGTTATGTGGTATATTGTGATGCCTCAAGTATAGATTTGGGGTGCGTATTGATGCAGCATGGGAAGGTGATTGCTTATGCATCAAGACAATTGAAGAAGCATGAAAAGAATTATCCAACCCATGATTTGGAATTGGCTGCAGTAATATATGCTTTGAAGATATGGCGGCACTACTTATACGGCGTCCATGTTGACATCTACACAGATCACAAGAGTTTACAATACATCTTCAAGCAGAAAGAGTTGAATTTGAGGCAGTGTAGGTGGCTTGAATTATTGAAAGACTATGACGTCGAGATATTGTATCATCCCGGTAAAGCCATTGTTGTGGCAGACGCTCTCAGCCGTAAATCAATGGGAAGCTTAGTACATATTGAGGCAGGTAGATGGGGGTTGACTAAAGGGCTTCATCAGCTAGCCAATATGAGAATCAGATTGTTAGACTCTGATGACGGAGGTGTTACTGTACAAAATACATCAGAATCATCTTTGGTAGCCGAGGTAAAAGCACGACAATATGAAGATCCTATCTTAGTACGATTAAGAGAGAGTATTCAGCAGTATAAAAGTATAGCTTTTGAGATCTGAAGAGATGGGGAACTGAGATACCAGGGACGATTATGTGTGCCTAATGTGGCAGGGTTGCGAGAGAAGATTATGAATGAGATTCATCAATCCCGATATTCCATCCATCCCGGCTCGACAAAGAAGTATCATGATGTCAAGGAGCAGTATTGGTGGGATAACATGAAGAAGTCTATTGCAGAATTTGTAGCCCAGTGTCCCAATTATCAACAAGTAAAGATAAAACATCAGAAACCAGGTGGATTGCTTCAGAATATAGAGATTTCGACCTGGAAATGGGAGGTGATTAATATGGACTTCATTATTGGATTAGCTCGCTCTTATCATAAGTTTGACTCCATCTAGGTGATAATTGATCGACTTACAAAATGTGCCCATTTTCTGCCAGTTAAGACAACTTACACGGCTGAAGATTATGCGAGGTTGTATATCAAGGAGATTGTTAGGCTTCATGGTGTGCCAGTATCTATTATCTCAGACCGAGGAGCTCAATTTACAGCTAACTTTTGGATGTCTTTTCAGAAGGGTTTAGGCACACAAGTGAATCTCAGCACTGCATTTCATCCGCAAACTGACGGACAGGCTGAACGTACCATTAAGACACTGGAAGATATGCTACGAACATGTGTTTTAGATTTTAAGGGAAATCTGGATGACCATCTTCTACTCATAGAATTCGCCTACAATAATAGCTACTATTCCAGTATTAAAATGGCCCCATATGAGGCACTATACGGGAGAAGATGTAGATCACCAGTTGGATGGTTCGAAGTCGGTGAAACAGAATTATATGGGACAGATTTGATTCACCAAGCTATTGAGAAGGTGAAAGTGATACATGAGCGATTGAGGAAGGCACAAAGCAGGTAAATATCTTATTTCGATGTCCGACATCATGATCTGGAGTTTGAGGTTGGTGATTGGGTTTTCCTGAGGATCTCACCAATGAAGGGTATTATGCGTTTTGGGAAGAAAGGTAAGCTGAGTCCAAGGTATATCGGGCCGTATAAAATTTTCGACAGATTGAACAGGTTGCTTATGAGTTAGAATTGCCATCCGAATTGGAATTTGTCCACCTTGTATTCCATGTATCTATGTTGAGGAAATGTATTGGATACCCTTCTCGAGTCGTCCCTATCAAAGATGTACAGGTTATAGAGGACCTATCATATGAAGAAGTGCCAGTGGCTATATTAGATCGACAAGTCTGCAAGCTGAGAACAAAAGATGTAGCTTCCATCAAAGTATTGTGGAGGAACAAGAATATGGAAGAAATAACATGGGAAGCAGAAGAGGAGATGAAGTCTAAATACCCGTACCTATTCCAGAACGAAGATAACAAGGATGCTGGTGGAACACATGATAAATTGGAAAGTGAAATGGCTCTATGAGGTAAGCAATAACTTGAGAATACTCTTCCTTAATACAAAATAGAGATATGCAGATGATGTACATGTCCATAATGCTTTGCATACTCTTGTAAGGCCATACGTTGAGTTAACCGCTTATAAGTTTGTCCTTTATTTATGGGAGAAACTTGACCGGAATCCACGATAAATTAAACTCCCCATGAACCCTTACATTCGAGGACGAATATTCCTAAGGGGGAAAGGGTGTTACAACCCATATCCACACGCGTTAGTTCATGCCATATATTAGTTAACATAAATTCAAGAAGGAATTACCTTTGAGATGATAAGAAGTTAATCCTATTGGTCTTAAGTGATACAAGGGTGTATAAGGGTGATTAACAATTATTAGAAGTTAAACGAATCAAGGATGTGGTAACTCGTATTTTTAGGTAAACCTAGAGGGTCTTAATACATTCAAGGTCATGTATTAAGGTATTTGAATCATATAATATCCATATCATAAGTCTTGAAGTCAAACGAGTTATGAAACAAAAGTCGACAAACGTTGTCGCAACTTAGGTTCATAATTTTACTTAAACATTAGGTTAAATCTTTCTAAGCTTTTCTCCTAATTTACAAGGAATTACGGGGTGATATTCCCACCACATTAAAGATCTACGAGTCTAGTTTCCAACGCATTAAACCATTTGTCAATACCACACAAACCCTAATCGATTTTTCCTCTCTTTCAAGTTCTATTTGAAGGTAAAACCTAGAGTTTGAAGAACCAAGGGAAGGGCTGAGTTATCCAACAAGTAAGGTAAGTTACTGCCATCTTTCATACATTTTTCTCTGCTGTGAATTCATGGTAATTCGTTCTATACATGTAAGAACTCACGGGACGGTGATCGGAAGCCGTGAGTTCGAGTTATTCACTTGTAGCAGACTGTTTTGTGGACTGTTTTGTGTTGCTATTGGGCTGCGTGTTTTACTACTATTTTGTGGAGTTTTGACACGACTATGGTGGTCGTAATATGTATGATGTAATAAGGTTGTGCGTGGACTATTTTGGGAGGCTCAATATATTTATTATTATTGTTGTTTGGGATGTTTGGTGATTTTTTGGAATGGTGTGAAGTCATATATATAGGGGAGGTGCTGTCCGTTTCAACGTAAAATAGGTTGTGGTCGATACATAATAGTTATGACGCTTAAATGATAACGATAGTATCGTTTCTCTTATTGTAGACTAAGGAGTTGTGACAATTGCATAGCTTGTGATTGGGGCAGTATATACAAGGTATGTGAGGCTATAACTTTTCTTCTTTTGCACGACTCCGATTGTACATAATGTAATGAACGAGCTTCCAAAGTTACTCTACTCTTAGAAGCTAGGAGTACTTACATTGCTTTCCCTCTTATGGAACGATTGATGTTAATGTTGCTTCTCTTATTCTTATGTTATCAATGTTGTGGGTACTTCCTGATTCTTATAAGGTTCGTAATGAAGAGTTGGTCCTAATAACGTGTACAGAGGATACCAACCTTACGTCATTCCGAAAGGTTTAGAATGTGATTCCATGAGTCGAGCATGCATTATATATATGTATCTATTTTACTCTACCGAGCCGCGCTATAGTCGGCCGGGTACGGAACATATTGTGCAACCACTGATCAGTTGGGTTTTACCAAGCTCCACGTGGCCGGGTACGATTCTACCGAGCCTTATGACGGCCGGGTACGTTTTTACCGAGCCTATTATGGCTGGGTACGATATGATGATGATGATTCCCACAGAGGCGTATGTTTTAAAAGTTTATGTATACATACATATGTATCATGCATTTCATGTCAGTAGCCCTCAGAGGTACTCAGATGTTCCAAGTTGTATATTCTCTATCCCTTTTTACATTACTGTTGGTATTTATGGTTCCCTGCCTTACATACTTAGTACTTTATTCGTACTGACGTCCTTTTGTTTGTGGACACTGCATGTTGTGCTGTAAGCCCTAATAGACAGGCAGGTGCAGCTCCCCCACCACAGTAGGTTGTCCAGTTCAGCAGTGATTGGCGAAATCCCTTCTCCGGACTTGCCGTGGTCTTGGTATGCATTTCTATTATAGACATTATGGGTATGTTGGGGCCCTGTTCCGGCTATGTTGCAACACTTATGTTCATTTAGAGGCTCATAGACAAGTGTCGACTCATGTATAGTTTGGTATGCCTTGTTGGCTAGTTTTTGTTGTATAGTCTTTCATGGTAGCATGGTAGCTCATACCTTATATATAATTTCTTGATTGTCTGGTCATCCCCTGCTATGTATGTTCATGCCGTAATATTTTATTGCTGGCTGTCCATGATCCAGGTCTACCATTTATATTGATCTCGTCAACCTTAAAAGATAACAAAAAAAAGTTAGATAAAATGTACGTTGGTGCTCGGCAAGTATGGTCGGGTGCTAGTCATGGCCCTCCAGTTTGGGTCGTGACAAAAAACACAGAATCAGTCAAGATATACAAAGGATAAAAGTTAAAACATGAAGAATCAATTTAAATAAAGTGTAGAAGAAGTTCCAAAAAACCCTAACTTTTAAAGAAAGTAAAACCATTTGGAATCGATGATTTTTGCAAAAGATGTTCGAGGATAGTGCAAAACATAGAAGGAACAGACTCGAATCACTTAAAAATAGCACAGATCTAGGAGATGCAAATGAAAATTAGGGTTTCAAAAGAAACCCAAATAGAGATGGAAGAACCTGTTTAGAGCTTCAATGATCGTAATAAATACAGTGTGATTTTGCTCGAAATCACACCGGAGCAGCCATGGACATCCAAAACAGCAAACCCTAGATATAAGTTAGTGTGGCCTAGGGACATTGAAGGCCTCAGAGAAGATGAGCGAGGCAATGGAGAAGCCATTGGTGGCTTGGGGTTGAAGGGTGGTCACCGGAGAGGACCGGAGAAGGGAGGCGGTTGAAAGGGGTTAGGGTTAGGTTGAGAGAAGAGAAGAAATGAGAGAATTTGAAGGCGGCGATGTGCATAGAATGATTAAGGTTAGGGGGTATTAGGAATTAAAAAAGGAAAAGATTGATACGGGCCGTTGATCTGGGAGTTCAACGACCAGGATTTAATTGATGCTGGATGAGGTAAGCGGGTTCAATGTTTGGGTCAGGTAATTGGGTACGAAATTGGGCTAGGGGTTAGGTTTGATTTAGGCTACAATTGAAAGACAAATTTGGCTATAATTTAAATAGTCAAGTTTTCATATGTAATTTATAATAAGTAGTAAATAATTTTTGAAAAATAATTTAATGTACCAAAATGATTTAAAATATATATTTATCATTCTAAAAATATAGGGATCAATTTTACGCATATAAAATGTAATTATACATTAAACGGGCTAATATTGCAATTATATGCAATTTAGCTTAAAAAATACCAAATGCAATTATAAAAATACATAAAAAATATATTAACCATATTTTGGCATAAGTATAGAAATTAAATGAATAAATCATCATAAAAATAATTCGGGAAATAATTATTGGGGATTTTATAAATAAATGAGAAGGAAATAAATCAATTTAAAACCTTAAAATTATGAGAGAAATTATAAAAACCTTGTACATTCTTATATATTCATATATATGCTATTTTGAAGGTATTTATGAATATTCAAAATATATAGGGAAAAATTGTGTATCAACAACTGCCCCTCTTTACCTGGGAAGGATGAAAGAGTTTTCGGGTAAAGAAATGATGGCCAATTTTGGCCGAGCGAAATGGTTCGAGAGATTAGGCTGCACCCTATACAGGAATCAGGCCGTATGTAGTTCCGGATTTATCCGCGGAGTATGCCGATGACATTGCTGCAAGAACGAACACGAGGTGTGAAAGCGACAATGGTGAGCGGTTAAGGTTTGAGATAGTTGGAGGGAACTGGAGCGAGATTGCTCCTGCTAGGATATCAGTTTCTCATTGGCTACCTACAGATAAAAGATTCTACGAACATGTATTTGCGAAAATTTATACATGATGCAAATTCCCTTCGGACCATGAGGGTTGTCTTTGGACGATTAAAGATGATGTCCTTGGATCATAACGTCCTAGGCCATGAATTGTTTAGTGAGGGGTTTGCAAGACATGAAATAGTGTTCTCGGGCCATGAAAATGGGGCCTCCAAACCATGACGCCTTTGAATAATGATATGCAAGATCGAGGGATCCTCAGGCCATGACATGGTGTCTTCCAGCTATGAGGATGATGCCTTTAGACTATGACGCCTTCGGATAGATTGGCAATATTTCAGCCCATGATATGCAATAATATGATGTCAACAAGAAAAGTCATAGTATTTTGAAATGAATGGTAGAGCTTAGCCCGATACAAAAGCAAGTAGATAGTACTAGAAATAGAGAAATATTTGTGCAAAGAGTGACAGTGCTTAGTCCCATGCAAATGTGGAGGCAAGGATTAACCTCATGCAGGTATGGAGGTAAGGATTAGCCTCATACAGGTATAGAGGTAGGGATTAGCCTCATGCGAATGTGGAGGCAAGGATTAGCCTCATGCAGGTTTGGAGGCAAGGATTAGCCTCATGCAAGTATGGAGGCAGGGATTAGCCTCATGCGGGTATGGAGGTAAGGATTAGCCTCATACAGGTATAGAGGTAGGGATTAGCATCATACGAATGTGGAGGCAAGGATTAGCCTCATGCAGGTATAGAGGCAAGGATTAGCCTAATGCAAGTATGGACGCAAGGATTAGCCTCATACAGGTAAGGAGGCAGGGATTAGCCTCATGAAAATATAGAGGTAGAGATTAGCCTCATGCTAATAGGGAGGCAAGGATTAGCCTCATGCAGACAAGGAGTCAAGGATTAGACTCATGCAAGTAGGTAGGCAAGGATTATCCTCATGCAAGTAGGGAGGCAAGGATTAGCCTCATGCAAATATGGAGTCAGGGATTAGACTCATGCAAGTATGGATTCAAGGATTAGACTCATGCAGGTATGGCGTCAAGGATTAGACTCATGCAAGTAGGGGAGGCAAGGATTAGCCTCATGCAAATGTGAAGTCAGGGATTAAACTCATGCAAATAGGGAGGTAGGGATTAGCCTCATGCAAATACCGAAGCAGGGATTAGCCTCATGCAAGCTTGGAGTCAGGGATTAGAGTCATGCAAGTAGGGAGGCAGGGATTAGCCTCATGCAAATGGGGAAACAAGGATTAGCCTCATGCAAGTATGGAGGCAAGGATTAGCCTCATGCAATTAAGGAGGCAAGGATTAGCCTCATGCAGACAATGAGTCAAGGATTAGTCTCATGCAAGTAAAGAGGCAAGGATTAGCCTCATGAAAATGTGGAGGGAAGGATTAGCCTCATGCAAATATGGAGGCAAGGATTAGCCTCATGCAGGTATAGAGTCAAGGATTAGACTCATGCAGGTATGAAGTCAAGGATTAGACTCATGCAAGTACGGGGACAGGGATTAGTCCCATGCAAAGAGCGAATAGTAGTTAAGAGTAGTGTATTTCTTAGCTGGAGATGTATTCAATGTCTGATTGACTGATAGATAGTGAATTATCTTTTTGTACACATGTTTCACGAATGCTACCGTTATGTCAAATGTGTTTGCATTCAAAGAAAAATCGTAAGTTTTAAGAGGGGAGGTTGGTTCTTGCTTCGTCTGCCGACCTTGCTCTGAAAGCTCCTTTGAGTTCCTCTAGGTAGCACATGATTGTTATAGAATTTTTCAGAAAATATACAATTATTGATAAAAACTAGGGTTCTTTTGGAAACGTATTGATATATCAAGTAATTTTGATGAACTAGTGACTGTGACACATTTCAAAGGCATTGCAACTATCTTTTATTGGAATTTTGAGAATCCTCCTCAAAATTCTACCCCTGTTTGGTAGATGATCTTTAACTATTTGCGGATGACGGACCCTGTTGAATCTTCTTCGGAATTTTGAGAATCCATCTCAAAATCCTACCCCAGTTCTTGACTGATTACTGACTTCCTGGCATGTGATAGAGTTGGCTAGACTTGCTCCAAAATTTTGAGGGCCCTGCTCAAAATTCTGCCCCAGTTTCCGATTTTGGGGGAAAATGAAAATTTTATTATATTATGACCTAACCCATAAGGCTGCCTACATATCCTCTCTTAAATAGGAATCAGGTCAGGCGTAGTTCAATTACATCAGAAGAGAAAATGTAAAGTATCTAAGCATAGTATCTCTTGACTGCGTCTGAATTTATCGGTTTTGGCCAGACTTCTCCATCCATTTCTACAAGTATGAGTGCTCCTCCTATTAGTACTCTGTGAACCATGTACGGACATTGCCAGTAGGGAGAGAATTTACCTTTGGCTTCATCTTGATGTGGGAAGATTTTCTTCAATACTAGCTACCCTGGTGCGAACTGTCTTGGTTTGACCCTTTTGTTGAAAGCTTTGGACATTCTGTTATGATAAAGTTGGCCGTGACACACTGCATTCATTATCTTTCCATTGATAAGGGCCAATTATTCATAGCGGCTCCTTATCCACTCCGCATCACTAAGTTCGTCTTACTATATGACTCTTAAAGAAGGAATCTCCACCTCAGCTGGGATGACAGCCTCGGTACCATAAACTAACATATAGGGGGTTGCCCCGATTGACGTGCAAACTGTGGTGCAGTACCCTAAATAAGCAAAGGGTAACGTCTCATGCCACTGTTTGTGGTTCTCTACCATTTTCCTTAGTATCTTTTTAATGTTTTCGTTGGCGGCTTCTACGGCTCCATTCATCTGAGGTCTGTAGGTTGTACAATTCTTTTGCTTGATTTTGGAAGTTTCACTTATAGCTTTCAATAGATCACTATTGATATTGGTGGCATTGTCAGTAATAATGGACTCAGGAACTCCGAATCGGCAGACAATATGATCCTTGACAAAATCTACGATGACTTTCTTGGTTACAGCTTTGTACGATGCAGCTTCTACCCATTTTGTGAAGTAATCAACGGCTGCCAGAATAAACCTGTGTCCGTTTAAAGTTGTGGGCTCAATTGGACCAATAACATCCATTCCCCAAGGGGTGAATGGCGAAGCTGAGCTTGTTGCATTGAGATCATTTGGCGGTACTTTTATCATGTCAGCATGCACTTGACATTGAAATCATTTGTGGACATACTGAATGCAATCTGTCTCCATGGTCATCAAAAAGTAACCTGCTCTGAGTATCTCCTTGGCCACGAAACCATTCATGTATGGACCATAGGTCCCAGTGTGCACATCCTCTAGTAGCTTAGAGGATGCCTTTGCGTTGACACATCTTAGTAAACCCAAATTAGGAGTTCTTTTGTACAAGTTACCTCCGCTGTGGAAGAAATGATTCTACAATCTCCGGAACGTGCGTTTCTAAATGTGATTTGCATGCTCCGGGTATTCTCCTTTTGATAAGTACTCTTTGATGTCATGGAACCAAGGCTTTCCATCTGTTTCTTCCTCGATATGAGCACAATACACTGGCTGATTATGGATCCTCACTGGTATGGGATCAATGTGGTTCTTATCTGGATGTTGTATCATGGATGATAAAGTGGCTAATGCGTTGGCAAACTCATTCTGAATTCTGGGCACGTGTTGGAATTCTATCTTTGTGAACCTCCTTTTCAATTCCTGCACATGGTGCAGATATGGCAATATCTTAGAATTCTTGGTGGCTCACTCTCCTTGTATTTGGTGCACGAGCAAATCTGAGTCACCAATCACCAGCAACTCCTGAACGTTCATGTTGACTGTCATGTTGAGCCATAGTATACAGGCTTCAAGCTCTGTCATATTGTTGGTGCAGGGAAATTTGAGTTTAGCAGATACCGGATAATGTTGACCCATTTCTGATACCAAAACTGCTCCAATGCCCACTCCTATGAAATTTGTAGCTCCATCAAAGAACATCTTCCAACTTTCGTATGCTTCGGTAATGTCTTCTCCTACAAATGATACTTCTTCATCAGGAAAATATATTTTCAAGGGTTCGTATTCTCCTCCCACCAGATTTTCAGCGAGGTGTTCTTCTAATGCTTGTCCCTTGTCCGTTTTCTGAGTTAAATAGACAATATTGAACTCACTTAGTAGTATTTGCCACTTAGCCAACTTCCCAGTCGGCATGGGTTTCTGGCATATATACATCAGAGGATCCATCCTGGATATGAGGTATGTAGTGTAGGCACAAAAATAATGCCTCAATTTCTGGGTTGTCCAGGGCAAAGAACATCAAGTGCGTTCAAGCAGAGAATACCATGCTTCATAGGGTGTGAACTTTTTGCTAAAATAATATATGAACTGCTCCTTTCTTCCTATCTCGTCATGTTGTCCCAAAACACATCCGAAGGCTGCATCCAATACGGATAGATAAAATAGGAAAGGTCGTCCTGGTTCTGGCAGGACTAGAACTGGCGGTGTGGACAGGTACTCCTTGATCTTGTCAAAATCTTTCTGACAGTCCTCGGTCCAACTTGTCTCGGCATCTTTCCTCAATATCTTTAAGGTAGGTTCACATATGACTATGGATTGTGCTATGAATCGAATGATATAGTTGAGATGCCCTAGGAAACTCATTACGTCCGTTTTGCTTTTAGCTGGTGGTAACTCCAGAAAATCTTTGACTTTAGTCGGATCTAGTTCGATCCCTCGATGGCTGACAATGAATCCCAATAACTTTCCTGCGGGAACCCCGAATGCACACTTTACGGGGTTCAATTTAAGATTGTACCTCCTGAGCCTGTCGAAGAACTTCCTCAAGTATGCTTTGTGATATGCAACCCTCTTGGATTTGATAATGACATCGTCCACATACACCTCTATATCAATATGTATCATATCATGGAAGATGTGTTTACCGTGAAAATGGTAACAATAATTAAATTTGTAGATGGGATTCTAAAAATACGTTATCTATTACCGAGCTAGTTGTTAGAATAGTTGATGCTGATAATATGAAGTTTAAAGATTGAATGCAAGCTAAAACGAGACAATAATCGAACTGAGGGTCCTGCTACCCGGGTGTAGGTCCGGTCGATGGACCTCGGGGTCAACGTTAGGGTCGAGCTCGAGCAATCGTGGATAGTCGGGGATGGGATAATAGTTGAGGATATAATTGAACAAGGCTTTTCACGGCCAATATTAAGTAATATAATGAGGAACAAGTAAGAGAGCGATGGATATTAAGGTGACTTCGAGCCAATATCCAATGACAAACGAAGAATAGACAAGAAAGCAGTAAAGCTAAATGGCTTTGAGCTAGTGAGGGAAAGCGAGTTAGAGAGGAGAAAGAGAGAGAAGATATTATTGCTCTTGAGTATAATGGTTGGAGCTCTACCTTTACAGGGTGTTAGCGACTCCCCTGTTATAGAGAGGGGGAAGACTCAACTTCATACAAGATACGTTGCGTGATAAAATAAATAGGATGGGAGAACCGTCTAACTTTGCGATGTACGCATAGGTGATATCGAGCCGCTTGAATAGACCTTATCGACCTGGGTGTATTCCTCGAGAGATCCCTGTGTTTATCGGGGCTTTAATCGACATTATCCTTGGTAGGATACCGACTGATCTTGAGGGGCGTGACTGGCTCTAGATCCCGGGCTTCTAGGATTACTCATCAAGGTATTCAGTCGAGGAGAAATCGGCCTCCTAGATTTCACCGTGCACAGATAGTCTCCGTATTTCTTAGAGGGAAGTGATAACAAATGTTGTTGACACCCCACTTCTCGATCTACTATAACGATGTCGCGCTGACGGCGTAGGATTACCTGAAGCATCACGATTCTTTGATCTTTGTTGCTATTGGTTCAACTTCTTTGAACGCATTGATTGCGCCTGCTGTTACGCTTTTCGAGGGCGGTGATGAGGCCATTGGTTACTTTGGCCTCCCTATAAATGAGACTTTTTGTGGTTTTCTTTTTATCCAAATTTCTTTTGACACCCATCTCTTCTTCGTTTCTACTATCTTGAATTTCTGCCATCCCGTCATGTTTAAAGCTCGTATCCTCAAGATATTACGCCATATGTAATGCGACCCAATCCTCAATCCTCTTTTGATTGGGCTAAGTTGTCATGTTGTTGTTGTTGTTGTTGTTGTCATCATTGGCTCGGGGTGATGAGGTAGAGGACCGATTTCTTCCAACCCCAGGGATGCTTTGGATTATGCACCGCTGCTCAAGAGGGAGCTCGGATTATATACCGCTGCTCACCCTCCTCCCTCGGCTCAGCGTGTTACACCCCTTTTGGATTCCATAGGGGTGTGTCTACAGTCTCTGCTGGTTGTTGCCTTCCGGGCCGAGGCAACGTCTCAAGAAGTGGCTTTAAAATGGCAGTACTAGCGGAGTTCATACTAGCAAAAATTTTCACCCATCTACTTCTCGTGTTCTTCCGGCTTCTCCTTCGTCATTTTGCTCTTCTTCCCTGCCTTCCTTTTCCTTACCCTCCCTTTTGAAGATGTCATTCTGGGAGGATTGGGATGTGGTCCCCGAGGCGATCAGACTTGGAAGATATTGTCTTTGAGGTCATATGCCTGAGAGGATGATGACGGAGACGCAACATGAATAGGCTAGATCCTTAGGCTTCTGCTGTATACATATCACTTGTACTTCTTCACTTTTTCGTAAGGATCCTCTGTGGGCTTTTGTAATCCTATGTAATGTAACTATATGTAAGGAACCCTCGAGGGTCATTGTATGCAAACACTTGTATAAATACAAAGATATTTTCTTGATTTCTTTCTTCGACATTTCTTGTATTTCTTTATATTTTTGGCAGCTTCGAGTGCATGATCATATTTTGTCGCCTGTGACACTGGCTTTGAGTATTTTCCTCGGCCTTTGGTTGATGAAACGTCTTTGCGCGGAGTCTTTTGTGACTTCTCGAACCGGACCTGAATTATGCTAATAACCTCGGGCCGCCGGGACTCTCTCTCTCTCTCTTCGTGAAAGCGTGGATAATATCTTCAGGCCTCACAATGGCCTTCGAGAAAAGACTTGTCTAAGGACTTGCAGTCTTGTGATGCTGGTGACTTCCTGGATGCAATCTCTAGATGGAGGCCTGGCCGTGCTACGGGCCGCACTGGTCATTAACCGGAATCTGTTTTGCATGGGCGTTTGTTAGGGATGCCTGTTTCTTCGTAAACTAGCTTTCTTGAGGCTATACGCCAATTTGGTGAAGGCATTGTTGGTTTGTTGGGGAACTGTCTCGCTATGGCGGAGGTCTTCGGGGTTGAGCATTACCTCGAGATCGGAGGCGGTGCTAATGGTCGGTGCCTTTGATTGGTGTCGGCTCATTCCGACCCTTTTCGTATGCAGTCATGAGGTTGCTTTCGCTTCTCGAGGGGTCTTCGGGGTTCGCTGATTTTATGGTGCTGGTGGGTTATGCCCTTAGCAGCTGGTTATTTAGGGCACGACAAAGACCTGGTGTGATACGCTAATGAGGCCAGTATGAGTGAACCAACCTAAGGGGAAGGGAATAATCATAAATATAAGCAAAAACGAAAAGGTAACAAGTTAATGAGGATTCTGAAAGGTTTGCAGTATTTAAACACATATAGCGAAATGGAAACTCGTATCCTAATTTGGGAGCCTCGTTGTGCCCGAGGTAGGCCTAGCGACAAATAAATTTGGAGAACTTCAAATTCCAATAAATTCTTCATTTCATAATATAAAAATAGACGAATCCCAAAATGACACTAACATAATAATAAAACAAGTCACTACTGGCACTTGGCCTTATTACATTTTGGGAAAAGAAAGTAAATCTAATCTATTTAGTCCCAGAAGGACCTTCCCCAGATTCGATCTCTCGGACTCCATCATACAGATCTCCCAGCTCGTGCAGTCCCAGTAGCAAGTAGGCACTGGCCAGATGTCCTCCCTCAGCTCCCTCAGCATTCTGGCAATTTTCAATCCTCTTTATGACTTTGCCCTCATGTTCCACTATTCCTCGCTCTAGATATTCCAGTTTCTTATTGAAAGTGATTGCCATTTCTTTCCACTCCTCGATCAACCTCACATTCCTATCTTGTATTTCCCGATGATCATTCTCAGAGTCGTGGACCCTCTTGTGCAGCCTGTGCTATTTGACTTGAGCTTTAGCTTCCTCGTCTATGATTCTGTTCGCTCGACCAGTCCTCGGTGTCACCATTCCCTTCAGATTGTCCTCCAACCATGTTGGGTAGAGAGGCTCTCACCCTGCATGATATTTGTCTAGCTCAACAGTGCTTTTCTCCACAATTATTTTGCAGTGCCATATGTGCTGAGCTTGGCACTTGTAGGGGACATCGTCACATTGGAAATCCGCCCTGAAATGACTCATCTTGACAAACCTTGGTGCAACCTATTTTCTTCCTGCTTGCCTCATAACTCGTATAGGGATATATGGATATAACCCTCTTAACCCGATCAGCACCAAGTTCGGAGCATCCCTGGACCTGATAATAAACTCGTCTGTTGGGAACCATTCAACTATCCACTGCACCTGTTCCTCGGCCAGATTGTCGAAGAACTCTACCTATTCTTTGGCGCTTTCCAGCTGAGCAAATCTGTCTGGAATGTAGGTCATCTGCTTACGGTGATGGAAGGCAATGTGGTCATTCCAAGCCCTTCGTGGAAATTCTTGATGATAGCGATCCTTTTGCATATTCTCCAGCAACAATAATTGCAGCAACAGATTACAACCCTCGAAATGCTTTACCCATATCTAACAGCGCTCTAGAGCCTTGTAGATGTCGGCTATGATAATGGGGACTATGGTATATGTCTGTCCATTAATCCCTTCCATTAGAGTCTTAGCGACCATGGCCAACCTAGTGTAGACTCTTCCCTTTTTCATTGGGAACACTATCAGGCCTAGAAAGCACACAATGAATACAAACACTCTGCGGTGGATGTGACCCAGTGAAGTGAGGGAGATCTCACCATGGTAGGTGCGGAAAGACTTGCTATGGCCATACCACTCGTACAAATATTCAAAATGTATTTAAGAATCTTTTAAGCACACTAGGTCGACATTCTTTTTTAGCCCCATCATTTTCAAAAATCCCCTGCCTGTATGGTTTTCTGGTATCAAAAGCCCAGGACTGACCCAAGTCAGTTATGCAAGTCCTCCTATTTCCTCTAGAAGTGGTGTCATCTCTATGTCACCGAAACGGAACACAACTCTTTCATTATCCCAAAATAAAGTGGAAGCCTCGATCAATTTGTTGTTTGGTTCAATATCTAGCAAGGAAGGCAAGTTACCCAGGTACTTTTTCACATGCTTCTTGTCACTTGAGGAAAGGTCCTACCACCAATCTAGAAGCAATGGTAGGATGTTGCTAACCATACTGAATTTGGGGACCTCATGCCTCATTTTTTGCAAAACAAAAGGGTTAGACCTTACCCCCACCGGACTCGACTATTTATACTTTTATGATAAACATATCGGTATTTAGTTCGCCAAATTATTGCATAGAACGTGGTTGTGTCCGTTGGGATTATGAAAAAATCGATAGATTTTGGATAAGGCTTATCTTAAAGGATCATTATATGGACAACATAACTGAGCCGACAAGGTTTGACCATGATGCATGCACAATTTTAAACAGAGTAAGGTTTCTATGGGGTTTTAGACTGGTACCCTTAAGTGGACAACTGGAGTGGGAAGGCATGGAACAGTCGATTGCACCACTGATCGACTGGTTTTACAACAAATAAGCCTTTTCGAATTTAAGGGTAGTAAATAGGAAGAGCGCAACCACTCATTAAAGCGTTGCTATAGAAATTGATACGCACGAGTGGAATATAATGCAGAGCATGATTTATGCAGCAATTAATCACATGTAGTCAAGTATTTTTCACGTAGGAAAAATAAATACAACATTTAAATAATTGAAAAGACAGTTACAGAAAAAGGAAAACAAGGAGACAAGTCAGTTTTCAGGGAAATAAAGGAAACATAAATGCTTGAAAAATAGATGGTTAAATTCAGATAAGGGAGCAGGGTTCAGGATAAGCATGCTTGGACTAATTTGTAAAAGAAAAGTTTGTTATGGTAAGAGCCTAACAATATCCCCAGCAGAGTCACCATGCTGTCGCGCCACATGTTTCCTCCGCGGAGTCCGGGTTTCGACATTCACGTGGTGTAATGACTCATTTCCTTTTGGGAATTGGGTATTTGAAGAGTTGCCACCTAACGGATTATGGTGCGTTAGGGCAACCTAGAGTGATTAACTCTTGGATTGGTTTGCATTACCAAAGATTAGGGTAAGGGCTCGAAGTAACCCCAAGGGGAGGGTATTAGGCACCCATCTCGGTCCACAACTGTGGGTCCCGACCGAACATTTATTAACAAATTAGTCTATTACAAGTAATCAGTTGAATCAAATAGGTTGAAACTAACGCATGTAAAATAACTCAAGTAATAAGATTTTGACAAGTTGTAAAACAAATGTTTAAATAAAAACAGGAATTTTGGTAAAGGAGGGGTCCTAGGTTGGTTATCCTATAGGATCACCCTACACAATGTCCGGTAAACACTCCTTAATGAGGGGCTACACATGACATTAGCACGTAGTCATCATATCCCATATCTACACTTCCCATCCCCTTAGTGGTCATGCAAAGCGAGTGTTTTGTCAACGATTTCTATTGTGTGCTGCTTCCCGTCCCTTCTTAATGGTCTTGGGGGGAGTTAGGACCTCTACCTATACGTGGTTCTAGATGAACCTCGAAGGTTTTAAAGGCGAAAATTCTAAGGCAACAAGCAAAATACTTAGGACTTTCAGCACATTAAAAGGGAGCAAATAAGGCTCAAAGTTTCCTCCTCAAACAAGCACACAAAAAGCACGACTCAAGCACAATTAAAGGCTTTTTTTAGGCAGTATCTTAAAGCAGAATGTCTAGGTGAATATGCAGAAGACAGACAATTTATTTTTTTGGAAACTCAGGAGTAGTGACCCTAGCAGCTGCCTGTGGATTTTTAAAGCCTGTTAGGATCAGAAAAACATTAAGCAATAGAAAAAGTTTTAGAGATGCAGGTTTTAAAAACTCCCTAAGGACTTGCCTATACGCGGGGTACTGATTAGCACATTTGTATAGTGAAACAAAGCAGGTTTTGAAACGGATTTTCTGTAACACATATAGGCATGGTATCTAATGAGAATAAGGCAGTTTTAAAGAAATTGTTTCAGGAAATATGGAACACTTAATTAAACCAATTCAGAAATGAACTAAGCGTAGACTAAGTTGAATTATTCAGACTATCTTAGATTAACAAGCATGAATTAGAGTATGATTTCCTATAGGCATGATATCTACGTTTAATACTAATATTAAAAGACTTGCAGGCATGGAAACATATAAAACACTCGTTGTACCAAAATCTGAATTAAGTCCTATAAGCATGACATCTATTAGTTAATCAAATTTTAAGACATTGAAAGCATGATTATTTGGAACCTATAGGAATGGTTTCTAAAAATGTGAAGCCCTATAAGCATGATTTGTACTCGATAAAGCAATCAAATTAAATGTAAAGTCCTATGAACATGATTTCTACCCGAATTACCCTATAAAACATGTATCTACCCACCCTTTTAACTAAATACCCCAATATTTATTTACAAGTTATTACAGGTCAATGAATGAATTACATAAGTAAATAAAAAATAAGAAGCTATTCTATATGGAGCCTTCGATTAGGCTCATATTCCCAAAGCTTCCAATGACCTCAAATGCCTCAATTCTATAGATAATGACATAGTCTAGGTGCATCAAAGTTCCCTAAGGATCTCAAGGATCCCGGCAGTGCTTACACCTAGACTTGGTACCGAAAAATTGAACAAGTGCAGTGTGGAAGAGCCAGCCTCAGTATGCCAGAGTTTAGAGGGTTCTCAAAAGGATCCCAAGGTAGTACAAATACTGGAGGGAGCAGAACTTATTGACTAAGAGTAGAGTGAAAAGTGATTGACACAAGTTGAAATGTTTTAGTAAAAAACTGTATTAAAAAGAAAGTCTGTTTGAAAGTATTGTAGTAAAACAACAGAGATTGTTTGAAAAGAGATTGAAGAGATGAACAGAAGTCCAAACCTTAAGATAGGTTTGTACATAGCCAGTTCACGAAACCAAAGTAAATTCAGTAGTCACACACATGGGTCAAGGGGGTTTGGAATACATAGAGCACACAATTAAGAAAATATCCAAGAATTAGTATAAACATGCTCAGATGCAGCTGACCAGACAGAGTCACAAAATCAGACATAAAGAACAAACTCACATGCAGAGGTGATAGGAATTTGGGGATTCATGGTTGTAAACACATAACAAGTAAGAGATGATTGGTGTAGACATGCTTAGAAACAAACAGAGGGGTAACATGCTGATCTAAAGGAAGGGGAAGACATAATAACATGCTAATAATGTGACCATCAAGTAAGAGTTTCACAACAAAACCACAAATAGAAGCAAACTAGAAATAAAATGAACTGAAGCAGTAAGAAAATCATATTGTTGTTGGAACTTTGAATTGAAACTAGAACATACCAATAAAGAGGATTGTAAGCAGAGTGAAAGAACAAGAGAGGACAATGGTTAGCCTTGGCTTGCAGCCGGCTAACTTAAAGCGGTAGCAAGTAGTACAAAAGAAAAGCAGAAAGTTTGTGTGTGAGAGATACTTTTTGAACCAAGAGTTCGTGTGTTGTGCTAATGAAGGACTAGGGTATTTATAATTTGAAAACAGGTAGTAAATATGGTAAAATCAGAGTCCATTAGTAATAATAGAACTCAGAATCAGTCAGTCAGAAAATCAAGGCAAGTACTCCTTTTAATGGAGGAGTTAACCTCAAACGGTCACAGACACATGAAAAGTAAGAAAATAAATCGTATAAGGCTGAACATGAAAAATATGGAATTATTTTTCTGCATAGTACAAGTACGCAATAGGTAATAGAGGCTAGGTTCAACACATTTCAATCAAAGAAAGTCTTAAGAAGTCAATTAATAGCATGATTGACTGCAAAAGAGGTTCGAGAATAGTGCAAAACATAGAAGGAACAGACTCGAATCACTTAAAAATAGCACATATATAGGAGATGCAAACGAAAATTAGGGTTTCAAAAGAAACCCAAATAGAGATGGAAGAACCTATTTAGAACATCAAAGATCATAACAAATACAGTGTGATTTTGCTTGAAATCACACCGGAGTAGCCATGAACAGCCAAAACAGCAAACCCTAGATGTAATTTGGCGTGCCCCAATGCCGTTGAAGGCCTCAGAGAATATGAGCGAGGCAATGAAGGATCCATTGGAGGCTTGGGGTTTAAGGGTGGTCGCGGGAGAGGACCGGAGAAGGGAGGCGGTTGAAAGGGTTAGGGTTAGGTTGAGAGAAGAGAGGAAATGAGAGAATTTGAAGGCGGCGGTGTGTATAGAATGATTAGGGTTAGGGGGTATTAGGAATTAAAAAAGGAAAAGATTGATACGGGCTGTTGATCTGAAAGATCAACGGCTAGGATTTAATTGATATTGGGTTGGGTAGGCGGGTTTAGGGTTTGGGTCGGGTAATTGGGTACGAAATTGGGCTGGGGGTTAGGTTTGATTTAAGCTACAATTGAAAGCTAAATCTGGCTATAATTTAAATAGCTAATTTTCCCTATTTAATTTATAATAAGTACTAATCAATTTATGAAAAATTATTTTATGTACCAAAATGATTTAAAATATATATTTATCATTTTAAAAATATAGGGACCAATTTTACGCATATAAAATGTAATTATACATTAAACGGGCTAATATTTGTATGCAATTTAGCTTAAAAATACCAAATGCAATTATTAAAATGCATGAAAAATATGTTAACCATATTTTGGCATAAGCATAGGAATTAAATTAATAAATCACTATAACAATAATTTGGGAAATAGTTATTGGGGATTTTATGAATAAATGAGAAGGAAATAAGTCAATTTTAATCCTTAAAATTATGAAAAATGTTATAAAACTCTGGTGCATGCTTATATATGCATATACATGTGATTTTTATGATTTTGTTAGCTCTGTTGGGTGATTTTGGACTTAGGAGCGCGTCTGGATTGTGATTTGGAGGTCTATAGTAGAATTTGGCTTGAAATGGCAAAAGTGGGAATTTGGAAAGTTTGACCGGGAGTGGACTTTTTGATATCAGGGTCAGATTCTGATTTCAGAAGTTGGAGCAGGTCCGTAATGTCAAATGTGACTTGTTTGCATTAAAAATTTGAGGTCAATCAGACATGATTTGATAGGTTTCGGCATCAGTGGTGGAATTTTGAAGTTTAAAAGTTCATTGATTTCAAATTGAGTTGTGATTCGTCTTTTCGATGTTGTTATGTGTGTTTTGAGGCCTCAAGTAGGTCTGTGTTATGATATGAGACTTGTTGGTATATTCCAATAGGTTCTCGACGGGCTCGGGTGAGTTTCGGATAGGTTTGAATTGTGTTGCGCTCGTTTTTTATATTTTGACATCGTTTTCCAAGCATAAATGGTACTTCATTAAACAAATAAGCTCCGATTTCTGTTTTATTAAAGCATCAGATGAGTATCATAATTATGGAGTCATATCAAAAACAATCGACGAATTTGGACATCGTATGAGGATTTTATGGTCATTTTACTAAGAATTGGGTTGCCAAATTTTTTTAGATTAATCACGAAATTGCCACTGAATTCGTATTTAAAAATCTACACTATTTTAAAATATTGAAACCAACATATCTCCTTCAATATAAGGTCAAATGGAGTGATTCAAGAGCCTAACATGACTAAAATTTCATTAGATATCCATTGGAGGCATCAAAAGCAAAATTCTGGATCGTTTGGCATGAGAATCGAGGCAGAATAGATGACAGAAAAATATATAAAATAAGGGTTTGTTCATTTGGTCATATTTTGAGTTGGGGAGCTCGGATTTGGGCGAATTTTGAGGTGATTTTCATCATATGTATTGAGGTAATTGTTCTCTACTCCCTATTGGTTATATTTCATGAATCCATCTTCGTATTTGGCATTTGATTGATAATTTCAAAGTGAAATTTGGAAATTTTTGCCTAAAGTTTCATAAAGTAAATTATTTAGTTTTGAACATCGATTCATAGTCGGAATTGAATGAAACTAGTATGGTTAGACTCATAATTGAATGAGTTGTCGAATTTTGTGAGATTTGTCGGGTTCAGAGATGCGGGCCCGGGTTGGGCTTTTTAGCCGATTTTGGGCTTTTGATTATAGATTCGACCATTATCAATTGGGATTGGTTGATTTAGCATTGTTTGATGTATTTGAGTTGTTTTTTATTAGTTTCGAGCCGTTCGATGGTCGGAACGCGTGAGATGGCATTTTTGGAGCATCGCTTGGCTTGCTCGGTATTGGAATTGACTTGTTTGAGGTAAGTAATGATTGTAAATCTAGTCTTGAGGGTATGAAACCCCGAATTTCACATTTCTTTACTATTTTGAGGTGACGGACATGCTAGGTAATGGGCGTGTAGGCGTGCACCATTGGAGATTGTGACTTGGTCCGTCCCGTAGCAACCATAAAGTTGCGTATTTGACTTAAATTATATGATACTTATGTGTTTTAGAAATATTTTTCTATAAATTGGGCTGAATGCCATATTTGGGTCTTGTGCCAGAGCTGTTTGGACCATTAGGCACTTTTTCTTATTATGCTCTCACTGTTTTTGATTTTAGATCTATACTAAGTAATGCTGTATTTAATAATTTCATAACTTAGTCTTTATTACTCTATTTTGATGCATAAAATAATTTTGGGACGAGCACCATGTTTTACTGATAGCCCGAGTAGCTTTAGAGGTTTCTGACTGAGTGAGGCCTGGGGCCTGTGTTGTGAGGATATTATGGGATCAGGCTGCATGCCGCAACATGTTATTAATTCATGATTTTTGTAAGGCCGTGGGCCTGATTGATTTATTCCACAAGGTAGCTTGTTAGAGCGCTTGGGCTGTAGGAGCCCCTCTAAGTCTGTACACCCCCAGTTGAGCGCCGATACCCTAAGTGAGTGATATGATGTTTTGTCCGAGGGGCTGTTCTTGATTCATATTGAGCCCGAGAGGCTTTTACGAGCGATTGTGAGGTAATGCCTGAGGGGTTGTATATTAGTGACTGTGAGGTTTGTCCGATGGACTGTTTATGATTCATGTTTGCCCAAGGGGTTGTTCACGAGTGGTGTTCGTCGAGGGGCCATTCTTGATTTATGTTGCCCGAGTGGTTGTATACGAGTGAGTTTTGCATGAGGGGTTGTTTATGTTTTCATCATTTTTACTCACTGTTTCATTACTTCGTTGAAAACTGTTATAAGATGTTTTAAATGGTTTTACTGAAACTGGATTTAAATGAGCTGAGTTGATCCAAAATCCTAATTTAAAAGCCTACTTTATTTGACTGATATTTCATGATATGAACTATATCTGTTTTATTGCACATCACTACTGCTCAGTCTCTATTTACTTTTATTACATACTGAGTTGGCGTACTCACATTACTCCTTGCACCTTGTGTGCAGATCCAGGTATTTCTGAACCCGGTAGCAGGTGTTGATTACTTAGTGGCAGGTCCATCGGAGTTAGTAAGATAGTTGTCTGGCGATCGCAGTGCCTTTTTTCTCCCTCCTTACCCTCTCTTAGTTGTATTCAGTTATTTCCAGGCTATGTTTGTCTTGATCTTGTCAGACGGTTGTAGTATATGCTCATGACTAGTGACAACCTGATGTCGGGCTTTCTTTCCACATTGTTGTTTTGATTTAAACTCCTTATGCAGGTTTATTGCTAAATAGCTTTGGTTTTGTCTTAAAAATGAAAATATTGCTTGGTTTTGGTAGTGTGTGGTATTGCCTAGTACAACGTTAGGCGCCATCACGACAGGGTTAGTTTTGGGTCGTGACAGCTAGGAACACTGCATTTCATGCCTGCATGTCGTGATAGATAGCTGGATAGACATTACCAGTAGAGAGAGTCAGATCCACTTCCCCGGAGTTACCCGGTCTAGACTTTGGAGTCTACATTATATATACATGTTTGATGGGTAGGTCAAGGATCTATCCCGACCATGATATAGTTCAGTTATCTCTATAGTCTTGTAGATGAGTCTTGTGTATTTTGTTTATTAGTACTATGTCTTTGCTAGCTCTTTGTATAAGTTTGTTTGGTATTACTGGTTGGAGACATTCATGGCGGCGACATCGGCCTGCATAGTTATATATATGAGCTCTTGGGTATATTTACCCCTCAAATGAGAGATATGTTATTTTCAGATTGTACCAAATATTTCCTCGTCGACCTTGATTGGTATTGTCAATTTGAACGTAGGCCTCATCGACCTAAGTTTAGGGTTACCCCTCCATAGTTCACAGTTACAAAGTGGTACGCTCGGGACGAGTACGCCACTGGGTGCCGGCCACGCCTTCCCATGTTTGGGGGCAGCAGTTCTATCCTAGAGAGTCTACAAACCGTGTCTAGTAGAGCCTTGTTTATAGATGTGTTGTGTACCACACAATAAAAAGAAGATGCTACAAGGCAATTAGGAGTCTGTTACCCTTCTTTCAAATCCAAATCGTGCTATAGAGCTGAGTCATAAGACTTTGAGTCAGGACTTTTGCTTGTTAATGATGCAGAGATGTTTGCAATTATGAAGATTACAACTAGCTAGAGGGCTAATACAACAACAAGTAAGGGCACTAATAGAGAGAGAGAGAGAGAGAGAGAGAGTTTTTGACGACGTGGACCTATTTGAGGCCCTATCAGATTGTGCATACCATATATGCAAAAATGCAGCTTATGACCATAGGATGTGAATATCAAACACACCTCGTGAATAGTAGGCTACTGGCGTATCAGAAGGTAAGAGAATAGTTCTATTAGGTAACAAAAACAAGGTGAATGAGGGTACGAGGTACCAAATTAGTGAAGATTGTTAGTATTTACAATTCAAGCAGAGAAATATAAGCATTCTAAGTTACCTTCAACGGTAACAAATGTATCTACTATTGGCCACACCCATCTCAGTTATGCCTATGGGAGCTAACAGATATAGTTTATGAGAAGGGTGAGATATCAAGATCCAGCTGGGTTACAGTAAACCAAAATGGTAGACGGATTGTTAGCATTAGATGACATTTTTGAAAGATATTGCAAACGTGGTAATAGTTCTCCTTGTGAGACACCCAGATGGTGATATGAATACTAGAATGTTCAAAAACTTCAGAAGATAAGCACTGGAATCCTAGAAGGGATAACTATTTACCTTATTATGACTTGGACCCCTGGTAAAAAGACAATGTTAAACGACCCAAAGAGCTAGTGAGATGGAGCAAGGGGAGATAAAAGCGAAAGAATATTTTGTTGAAGTTTTCAGAATAAGGTAAGAGACAAAAATATTAGCAGGAGAATAACAAAAGAGTAATTGAAGCATTATGAGTAAGATGTGATAAATGGGCGATAACGGTAAATCAAAAAATGATAGGATGACAGAGTCTATAGTCAAGTGAAGAAAAACATAAGAGGTGATAGGCCTTGAGATAATAAAAGAGTATAAGCCATAAAGTCATTTCCTTATTTTGATAAAATAAGTTGGCAACTCCAATGCAATTACTAGAAGGCTAAGTTAGCCCCCCCCCCCCCATCCCGGAGTAATAGAAATCAACATAGGCTAGTAAATAAGATAAATCGAACATGAATTAGGGACCGAAGGATTTGATAATAGTAGACATCGTGAGAATTTCAGAGACCGTGTTCCGACAAAAATAGAATGGACAACAGAAGAATAACATTTAAAGACCATTCAAGAATATGCTTCCCTGAAGAAGGCAATGTGAGTAGAGTTAAGCTGAAGTGACTAAATGGCAGTTATGCTAGGTGTCAACCTCATGCATAAGGAATTCAGTTATCCTTGGTACAGAAGGATTACCACAAGGCAAGTAAGAATTAGTGAAGGTGTAAAAATACGCCAAAGATGAAGAGGTAACCATGGAATAGTAAAGGAAGAATGCGGTAAAAAGGAGAAAGGGATGAGATTGCATTTATTCAAATCCTACAGATATGTTATAAAATCAAAACATTATGCAAGGATGATGGCGAGGAGATATAGTAAAAGTTCCCTACCAGGATGTTATTGATAAATAAGTGCGACTGAACACTTGATACATAAGGAGCCAGTGCAAGAGGTAAGCTAAGAAAAGGAAACAACCCAAGAGAGATTACGCGATATATAGATATGAGAATGGACCAATGAGTAGTTAGTAGTTGATTCAGGAAGAGTGTAGTTATGGCTAGACAATATGATACAGACAAATCAGCAGATTGTGCAAGATAAACCTAGTGAACCCCAGCATAGGGAATTTAGTCTTGCAGACACGCCATCGTAATCCTTGAGAAATATTCAAATAGGATATGAGGTAGTTATAGTTTTCATATAAGTTTTACTGAAATAAAAGAGAGTGCCACGGGGAAGCAATAAAAAATTTTAGTTCGGAAGTAACCCAATAAGAACAAGGGCACAAAGGTATGTAACTGAGGATATTTATAGGTGAGTAAGAACATCAAAAATTTCATCGGGTATATGATGTAATAATCTCGCAACTTTACAAGAGTCAAAGAGTCTTCCCTAAGTACTACAATAAAAGACTAGATGAGGATATATGAAAGAAGGCTTCAACCTAAGCATAGTAACTTGAAAAAGAAATAGTCTTGTAACAACAGTCTCACTACAACATTGTATGCACTCCATAAGAAAGTGGCACCTATCGTGGCTAATAAACGGAAAGTAAAAAAATCAAAAGTAATATCCGTGATCATATGAGTTGCACAATATTCCAGCATGTGTGGGAACTAAGATAAGCCTAAGTATTCATGCAACAAGTGCCAGAAAGATCAGGATAAGTAATTGATTACGTTTAAAGAAAGCTGAGAAGGCACGAAAGGAATTATTAGTTAAATGTCTCTGAGTTAGTTACATTATGAACGCATTTAATATTAAGAGTATTATCAATGCATCAAATATGTATCCATTCATACATCTATAGGAGAGTCTAGTATAAGTTAAAAGAAAGAATTAAATTCAAGTCACAAACAAAGGCTTTAATTGTTAGAAGGTTATATCATGGATGTTCCATAGCATCCACGAAAGGCTAAAGTAAATAACTAATACCCTGAGCCGCATATGGGAAGATAGATAAATCGTATTTAAAAGGCTGAGAGAGAAGAGGAAACTAAATATTTACAGCAGCTAAGTAAATTACGAGTCTGATTATTAGTGTTACACCCCATGTTTTCGTATAAGTCAATTGATATAAGCTCATAAATAAGATTATATTTGGAAGCATATAAAGTAAGTTAATCATGTTACATTGGAGGTTACAAATATTTAATATCATGAATAACGAGTACCAAGAAGGTTAGAAAGCTTAGAAGCTAAACTAATTGAAGAAAATAAGTGTTGTCAAACGTCGACAAGTTTGGAATGTTATAACATCTTCTTTGGGGTGAGACTAGGGTTCTTAACATGATAAGGAGGTTTTGCTATGAGTTATTTTAGTCGTATGATAGTCATTTGCTATGGTTTGAAGGCAAAAGAGTTGTGGAACAAAAGTTGGCAAAGGTCATCACAAGTTACATTCATAATGTGCTGAAAATTAGGTCAAATGTAGCTGAGGTTTTCTGCTAATATACTAGGAATTTTTTGATGGTCTATCTACCTAATTGAGAATCTATGAGTCTAGTTTCCAACGCATTGAACTATTTGTCGAGCATTGGAATATAGAGATATTCACATTTTCGCGAGGCTGCGCAAGCAGCTCCCACAGGACCTAGGGGTCAATGGTTCGGCTCGGCTGGTTATTTTATAAAATTTGTACCATATCAATTTTTTTGGTTATTCTATTATTTATAACCAAAATTAGACTTTTTATAACCATCCCAATCATGTTGGTTTCACTTCGGTATCTATACATTTCGGTAATTTTTTTTAAATATCATATAAAATTCACTAGTAGAAGTAGAATGCAATAACTTATGTTCTTTTATAGGACTTAGCAAAACTTTCTAGACATTTTTACTATTGAAAGGATAATGAATTAAAAAAATATGAAAGATGACTAGATTATAGATCCACCAGCTATTTAACAACAACGTAAAAGAAGCCAAGTAAAAGCGAAGAAAATATAAATCACACGAGTGGAAAGATATTAAACAAACGGAGACTCAAGAATAAAGTCTATATTAAATATTCAAAAATATAAATCCAAATTATATGAAAGGAAACATATTCAATACATTGTAGTTTGCTACTCATAATCATTAGAATACTTTGTGTCTTGCTAATAAAGATGCTTGAAATAACTTAGTTTAAGTATAAGTAGCATAATAGGTTTTAGGAATTAATATTTTGAGTTTAATTACTTGTTGGCTTGTAACAATTTTCATAATTCCAAGGCCCAATGAAAAATTTAATGCTTTATTAGTTTTAAACTTACTATATAAATTTTCCACTTGTAAAATTTAATTGGTACGGTTTGGTATTTTTTTGGTTATTTTTATAAAATAAAAACCTACCCTAATTATCGGTACAGTTATACATTTATATAAAAATGTACAGTTTCTTTAAAAGAAACCTAAAAACCGATTCGGTGCGCTACAGTTCGGTCAGTTTAGTCGGTTTTCAAATATTCATTGACACCCCTAATGACATCCACTTAGGCGGTGCTCGATCTACTTCACTCTAAAAACGATTTGGACACCTATCTTCTGCTCATTTTCGAATCAACTTCATCACCAAACTTCTCTTTACCCTCCTAGACATGTACCATAAGGGTTTGAAGTGATTCCAAAGTGATTACACCATATTTCAACATCAAACGTTAGTTCTAGTGAAGAACAACATCTCTTTGAGGTTGTATTGTCATTAATGATAGTTGTGGGTTGTGTTTGGCTGAAATTTCAAGTTGTTGCACTGGCTAAGGTGATTATAACAGCCTAACAATTGTGCTTAAGCTTGTTTGTATGTTGGTTAAGTTGTTAGGATGATAAACTACAAGATAATAATTGGATTAGCTTATGCACTTGTATGGTTTTGTATTGCCATTGAGGGCTGTTGTAATCTAAATATAACTTGGATTTTAACTTGAAGTTTTCGTACGAGGCATGCATATTGTGTTCTTGCATGTATTAAGGTTATCTTGATATTGATTAAGTTAAATGGATGGACTAGACATAAACTAGTAAATAAAGTTGCTAATTGAGGATAGTTGGAGTTGTGGATTGTTTTCGTTGTTATAATATATGGTATAAGGCTGGAATCAATCGTCATTTATTAATGACTTCATTATCATGTTAATAATACTGTTAAGTTGAATTATGAAGTCCATAAGGGTGATATGGGGCATACAGATTCCAATCGGAACTTGCCGCTCGTCGTGAAGTATTTGTGAATTGTTGTTGCTATATGGTGTCTTGTTATTGATAATTATATGTTTCTGGATTTCTCTTGCTATTGTTGTTGTTGGTACATGGTTGTATATGGCGAATCTGGGGGCTCGATTTCCCCGTCATAAGGACCATCTCGCGGTCATGTGCCTTGAAGCTCGAAGGCAAGGTCGAGACTCATCCTCGAGGTTCGACATATATCGGTCCGAAGGATATCACATTCCAACAAATACAGCGGGCTACAACAGGAAAATGTGGAGTTCCCAAGGCACGCGGCTTAACCTGACAAGGTTGGTCAATCTGTGGCCTATTTTCAAGATGTCACGTATAGCCATCCTATCTCCATACCTTTACGGATAACATATTTTGTATTATAACGGATTCCCCTCCTATATAAAGGGGATCCCCATCACTTTATAGGCTCGGCTGCTGTTGTTCATTTCTCCACAAGTGCAATAATATCTCTCTCTCGCTCTCTCTCTCTCTCTTCTTTCTAACTTGCTCGTTCTCGCTGGCCCGAGGCCACTTTAATATTTATCTCTTTCTTACTTGTTCTTCATTCTATCGCTTGGTATTGGCCATATTGTGCTTTGTTTGATCATAATTTAGTTGTTATCCTATTCCCGACTATCCCCGATAGCTCGAGCTCGACCCGAACATCGACCTCGAGGTCCCCATCGACCAGTCCTATATCCGGGTAGTAGGCCCCTCGGTTTGATTACTGCCTCGTTTTAGCTTGCATTTCATCATTAAACTCCACATTATTAGCATCATTTGCTCTAACAACTAGCATAAAAATAGATCACGTATTTTTAGAATTCCATTTACAAATTTAATTATTGTTACCATTTTCACGGTAAACAGTTTGGAGCCCATCGTGGGGCTAAAAATAATAGTGATTATTTTTTTGCTGGTTTCATTGCAAAAACGCAAGTTATCTTTCACACTTTTTCTTGCCCAAGATCTGCGCTTCAGGACGGAGCGCCTAGCTCGACTGGTGAAATGGGAAGCCGGAACCTCAAAGGCGATAGAGAAAAAGGCACGACCGACCTAGAGACCGGTGTCCACATGATCATTGGGGGAACCAGCATTCCCCAAGGACCCATGTCCAAACAAATGAGAACGTCCGCTATAAAAGAGGGACCGACCCGAAAATGCTTACCCGAGGAAACCCTCTTATTCAGTGAAAAGGATCTCAAGGCTATGATGGAACCGCACAACGACACACTAGTAATCTCGTTTCTCTCAAACAACACTAGGATAAATCGCGTGCTCGTGCATCCAGGCAACTCGGTCAACATAATCAGGGCAGAAGTAGTAGAATAGTTGGGGATGCTCAATCAAGTTGTTCCTACCCCTAGAGTCCTCCACGATCTCAATATGATCGGAGAAGAAACAAAAGGAGAGATCACCCTCCCGATCAACACATTTGGCACAACACAAAACACCGAGTTTCAAGTCAACGACGGCGACATGAGATACAACGCCTTACTTGGTAGGCCTACAATACACAATATAAGGGCAGTGCCCTCAACCTTGCACCAGGTGATACGGTTTCCTACAAGGGATGTCATCATGACCATACATGCAGAACAGTGGGCAGCGAGGGAAATGTTTGTGGTCCACCATGAGACGCCTACCCCTACATGTCCGACCTCGGACGAGGAGGGAAGCGTGCAGACCCTTGAAGATGATGAAGAAGACTTCTTCGCCCCGAGGAATCGTATGCGACCAAGTCAACAGTTGAAGAGCTGGAGCAGACTGTTTTGATTAAACACCTCCCGGATCGCAAGGTATACCTGCGAATGGGGCTGACCCCCGAACTCAGGACAGGGTTTATTAAATTCCTTAGTAACAATATCGACTGTTTTGCCTGGTACCACTTAGATATGGCAGGTATCCCACCGGAAATAACCTCTCACATAGTAAACGTAGTCCCCAAATTCAAACCCGTGAAGCAAAAGAGAAGGCCACAGTCCGAGGTAAAACATGCCTTCATCAAAGAGGAAGTAGCGAAACGTATTAAAATCGGATCCATTAGGAAGGTAAAGTATCCCGAATGTCTAGCTAACGTATTGGTAGTGCCAATAAAGGGGAACAAGCTAAGGATGTGCTTAGACTATAAAGATTTGAACAAAGCGTGCCACAAAGATTCCTTCCCATTGCCTAACATCGATTGCCTGATCGATGCTACGGCCGACCACAAGACTCTCACTTTCCTCGATGCCGACTCGGGGTACAATCAAATCCAGATGAACCTCGAGGACAGGGAAAAGACATCATTCATTACAAAATACGGTACATATTGCTATAACATAATGCCCTTCGGGCTAAAAAATGCGGGAGCAACATACCAACGCCTAGTTAATAAAATGTTCGAGCACCAAGTAGGTAAATTAATGGAGGTATATATTGATGATATGCTAGTCAAATCCCTACGCACAGAGGACCATCTGACCCATTTGCAGGAAACTTTTGACATCCTCAGAAGCTACAACATGAACCTAAATCCTGAGAAGTGTGCCTTCGGAGTAGGCTTAGGAAAATTCCTGGGCTTCATGGTTTTAAACAGGGGGATAGAAATCAACCCGTAAAAAATAAGGGCCATCAAAGAGATCACGGTGGTGAACAACGTAAAGGCCGTTCAACGGCTAACAGGGCGGATTGCGGCCCTAGGCAAATTCATATCGAGATCATCAGACAAAAGCCACCATTTCTTTGCCCTACTCAAAAGAAAGAACAACTTTGAATGGACTCCAGAATGCCAACATGCCGTAAAAGAACTGAAACGGTACCTGTCTAGCCCGCCTTTGCTGCACACACCCAAGGAGGATAAAACGCTATACCTATACTCGACCGTGTCCAAAATAGCGGTAAGCGGCGTACTGGTCCGAGAAGAGAAAGGTATGCAATATATTGTTTATTATGTAAGCCGAACCTTGGGGGACGCCAAAACCCAGTACCACCATCTGGATAAATTGGCTCTCGTAGTGATAAGCGCCTCGCGCAAGCTGAAGCCTTACTTTCAGTGCCACCGTATCTGCGTCCTGTTGACTTATACCCTCCGGAGTGTACTACATAAACCTAATTTATGGGGTGGATTGGCCAAATGGTCCATTGAACTCCGGGGGTATGAAATTGAGTATCAACCTCGAATGGCCATAAAGTCTAAAATCCTGGCGGATTTTGTGGCCAATTTGTTGCCATCCTCGTGCCCGAGGTAGAGAAGGAGCTTCTGTTAAAATTAGGCACGTCCTCTTGGGTATGGACCATGTTCACAGATGGTTCCACAAATGTAAGAGGATCCAGACTCGGTATAGTCCTAAAGCCGCCCGTCGGCGGCATAATAAGGCAATCCATAAAAATCACAAAGCTAACTAATAATGAAGCCGAGTACGAGGCTATGATTGCGGGTTTGGAGTTATCCAAAAGTTAGGGAGCTGAGACTATCGAGGCAAAATGCGATTCGCTTCTCGTGGTAAGCCAAGTGAACGGAAGCTACGAGGCCCGAGAAGATAGGATGCAAAGGTATTTGGACAAAATCCAAAGCACATTACGTCGCTTCAAAGAAAGGACCTTGCTCCATGTACCCCGAGAGCAGAACCGCGAGGAGGATGCCCTCGCAAACCTGAGATCTTCCGCTGAATAAGAAGACCTTCTCCCCGGAACTGTCATCCAACTGTTCAAATATATGGTCGAGGAAGGTGACACGGAAATTAACTCCACCAGGCTAACATGGGATTGGAGAAACAAATACATCATTTATCTGAAGGATGGGAAGCTACCCAAAGATCTAAAAGCATCAAGGGCCCTATGAACCAAAGCGGATCGGTTCTCACTCGACGAAAATAGGGCTCTCTACAGGAGAACTTTCGATGGCCCCCTGGTGATATGCTTGGGACAGGGCGACACAAATTATGTGCTCTAAGAGATCCACGAGGGGACCTGCGGAAAATCACTCTGGGGCCGATTCCTTAGTCCGAAAGGTGATCGGAGCGGGTTATTATTAGGACAACATGGAAAAGATGCTAGGGAATTCGTCTGAAAATGCAACAAGTGTCAGAGGTTTGCTCCCATGATCCACCAGCCCGGCGAACAACTGCATTCACCATGGCCATTCATGAAGTGGGGGATGGACATCGTCGGCCCTTTGCCAACGGCGCCAGGTAAGGCCAGATTCATTCTTTTTATGACTGATTACTTCTCAAAATGGGTGGAAGCGCAGGCCTTCGAGAAAATAAGAGAGAAGGAATTCATCAATTTTATATGGGAACACATCATATGCTAGTTCGATATCCCGTCCGAAATAACATGCGACAACGGGAGGCAATTCATCGGGGCAAAGGTAACGCAATTCCTTGAAGACAACAAAATCAAGAGAATCCTTTCAACGCCATACTACCCGTGTGAGAACGGCCAAACCGAATGTATAAATTAAACCATCATTCAAAACTTGAAAAAGAAGTTGGAAAGCGCCAAGGAAAAATGGAGAGAAATGATGCCCGAGGTGCTGTGGGCATATCGGACAACTCCAAAATTGAGCACCAGGGAGACACCCTTCTCTCTAGTATATGACGCTGAAGCACTAATACCAGTGGAGGTCGGGGAACCAAGCACCAGATTCTGGCATACTAACGAGGGATTGAACAACAAAGCCATGGCAACGACCCTCGAGCTGCTCGATGAAAGTCGGGAAGCCTCGCTAGTTCAGATGGCTACCCAGAAGCAGAAAATTGAAAGGTACTACAATAGAAGAACGAATCTCCGATACTCTGAAATCGGAGACTTGGTCTAAAGGAAGGTTACTCTCAATACCAGAACCCTAATGAAGGGAAGCTGGGCCAGAATTGGGAAGATCCGTACTGTATCCTTGGATAGTGGCAAAGGATCCTATAAGCTTGGCACCATGGAAGGCGAGCAGCTTCCGAGTAACTGGAATTTATCGATGCTTAAGCAGTATTACTACCAGGGCATCCAATTGTGAAACCCCAAAACTATCCTTGAGCAAACGTCGCACTATTTTTCTTAGATCGGGTTTTTTATCCCGAAACGGGTTTTTGCCGGCAAGGTTTTTAACAAGGCGACGTCCACGCACTTCACAAAAAGGATCCAAAGAGCCTACAAGACTTCTTTTTCAATTAGCCTCGCCTCGGGAAAATGATGAACGAAGCTCCGTTAGGAAACAACCTACCAGGTCGAACGGTCAGAGGAGCCGTGCCTGCGCGGGCCGAGCTCGCAAAAACAAAACAACATGTATTTATACCAAGCAATAAAGAATATTTTTTGGCACCTCGTACTCCAGAAAAGGGGATTTCAACATGCTCGCAGCGAAGGCCTCTCCACCAAATGCATCCCGAAATACTCAGAGACATAGCATCAATAAATCGACACCCGCACGACCCAGGGTCCGAACTCCGGGCTCATAAAACTCCTACAATGTAACTCTGAGCTCACGAATAATGGCCTTCGAGCCTAAGTAAACTCGATGACTATCGCCAATCACCATGCACTAGAAAACCAGAAACTGTAAGACCCCGAGCGGGCAGACTTAGTGTAACCAGATCTATTCTACAAAGCAACACAAATTGTAAGACCTCAATAGGCATGAAAAACTATAACACCTCAACAGGCATGATAAAACTGTAAGACCTCAACATGCATGATAAACTGTAAGACCTCAACATGCATTAAACTCAAAATCCCGAAGTTTAGGCTATACGTTGCATTTGTAAGAATCCCGAAAGGGTATACCTTCGGTGTAGACACCTAAACTATCTCTCGGGACTGAAAATGACTCCGGCCAAACACATATGACTACGGTCAAAACGGCTGATCCAGCCAAATTAACGGGACTCAGGGATGCCCGACTGTCGCTAAACAAAATCGCAGGCCACTACTTTGAATATACTTCGGAAAGAACCTATTAAAACAGGCTTCCCTCAATAGGCAAAAATGAGCTTTGACCATGTCAGCTCCAAATCATAAGGCTTTGACCTACTCAGCCTACGAACTATGAACCTTCCGAGATGCTCAAACATCGCTGATAACGACTTGAAATCGAGGTTCTTCCGGAACTGACGATGGGTCAGGCAAAATTATTTCAGAAGACCTTAACGAGCAGAAAACAAAGCCTACAAAAATCCCCAGGGCAAAAGCATAAGAGACATTATCGCCAGCCAAAACGAGCCTCCGGGCCACACACTAAAAGGTCTCAATGACCAAAATAGTGTAAGAGCCACTGTCGCTAGGTTGAAAATTGACAACTTGAGGATTAAAATGAGCTCGAGTCGTAACCCGATTTGGAGATCGGATCCAAAATAGTTAACAATAGAAGCCTTAGGGCCGTTTATCAAAAAGGTCTCAATGACCAAACGACATAAGGGCCACTATCGCCAGTTTGAAGATCGAAAAAACTTGAGGGTCAATTGAAGCTCGAGTCGCAATGCGACTCGGAGATTGAACCCAAGACAAGACAAATACAAATGCACAAGGGCAAGGGATAAATACCGTCATCACCCGACCACGCAGGCACAGGAGAGCGAAAACCAATATGGCTCAGAACAAACCCGACCCTGAAACCTAACGTAAAATGGCTGAGCAAAAGTGCAAGACCCCTCACGGTGGTTCACATCGGAGGCCGCATCAACCAACTGCACGACAATTCCCAAGCCAGCCTAAACGGGCCACAAGGCTATATTGCGGGTCTAAGGGTTTTTCGCCAATCCTTGCTGCATTCAGAGCAGAAAGGGAATAAGGGAAACAAAGCCACAAGATTCTCCTCATACATATGCCAAAATAAAAGTACTGTATACAAATAGGGACATCAACAGGAAAAAACAATAGATCCTAATCCATTGCCGAAACGACGGCCTCGAAGGTTGCATCTACGCGATTACGAATCCCCCGACAACCCCTTCTCGGCGGCGTCCCCCCTCTCCTGGGATTCACCCCCATTTTTAATCCCGCTCGGGCTGCCTTCCAATGCACCCTCGATGGTCAGCCTTCGAGAACCCGGCCAAGCACGATCCACGACTTGAGGTAAAGTTGGGCCATCCCCCTCTAACGCCCTCTCAATGCTAGAATCTACGATGACCGCTTCTCCCCCATGCAAAGATACAAGCGCCTCGTTCTCAACTTTGATCCGAAACAATGCAGCCACCAGCTCGGAATAGAGGCTCTTATACTTGCCACTATCTTCCTTCACGTCCTAGAGCTGACGCTCATCAAGGTAACTCTCCCCCTGAGGCTGTCCCTTTCGGAAGACACCTCACTCACATTCCGACTAAGCTCAGAGATTTCAGCATCTCTATCCCGAAGCTCCCCTCTCAGCAGGGCGTTCTCCTTCTCAAACTGCATAGATTGGGGCCCGTGGAGTTAAAAGTGATGGAATTTCACAAAGGCTCATTGATAGCAAAAATAGGGGATGAGTAACCTGTTCGGTGAAATAGGCTTTCTCATGCTCACGACGGCTCACCTCGTCCTGATACAGGGCGAGAGCCTAGTTATAAAGCGCTTTGGCTTGAAACCGCATAAAAAAGTTAAAAGGATAAAGGACGGAGCAGCCCGAAGCAGTAGACAAGGCTAGATGAAGTTACCTGCTCACAAAGCCTGCCCATCTCGCCAAATATAGATGAGGCATTGACCTCGGAACTACCCTCAAGAAGGATCGCTAGACTCCCGAGTGCGTCTTCTCCTTTGATCATTGCTCCCGCCACGGGAGGCTCCTTGCGAGTCTCGTCTTGAATTCCGGAAGATGGAAGGATCTCCCCCTTTGGAGAATCAACAATATCCAATGGGCTAACGGGGTCAGCCTAAATCTCCGTCCTCTGTTCATCCCGGGTCCCAGATCAAGGTCCCTCCAATCTGCCTACAAAGGGCATCCCGATTCGAGTAGGAGTTCGGCCACCTGCCAATTAAAGGGCAGTGCTCGATACCCCATCCATTGCCTCACCGCCACAAAGATGAGCCATGCCAGCATCAGACTCCTGTCCAGAAGCATCTTTCCCCACGGCCGGAGGATCAATCGACCCCAAAAGCTCTTCAAATTGTGCCGACAAGATGCTTTCTCCCTCACCTTCAGCACGAGGATTTTGCGTCACTCCTTAGGCTGGAGCTGATGGGTCAACCTTGGAATCCTCCACTCGGACCCTCTTGGGCTCCGGTGGCTCAACCCATAGGCTCTCTTACCTTTTCTTCTCCTCGTCAAGCATCAAAGTGTCCCCTCCAACGTACGACACCTCCTTCATCAGTGGGATTCCTCTCAGAGCTGCATAGATGCAAAGGTTAAATGCATGGGACGGAGAAAGCTACTAAAAGCAAGCTACGTCAAAATACACGAATGCATCAATACTCAAGGCTTACCATGGCCTTCTGCTTCCCACCGAGCTCGTGATAAATCCTGCCACACTCTATCGATATACGGACAGATTGAGTGCAAACAACTGACCCAACCCTGAAGATCCGACACTGTGCCAGGGTAGATCGCTACGGCTAAAAAGACAAGAAAAGAAGAGTCAGACGTATAAAGAAAAATTAACAAGAAGGGGCAAGGGCACCACATTTACTTACGCCCGACATTCCACTCCTTAGGGAATGGCATCTTTTCCACGGGAATGGGGTCAGATGTACTCAGTCGAACAAATCGGCTTAACCATCCATCGTACCCGAACTCCTCGGTTGGGGCAAAAAGTGATCTCGGGGCTCGAAAATGAAGCTTGACTAAGCCCCTGTGAAGGAGACGAGGACTATACATCCCGATCAAATGGTTCAGGGTGAAGGGCATTCCCTCTATCATGCTCGAATAATGCCTGATCATATAAACCACACTCCAGAACGAAGGGTGAACTTGATGCAGAGTTACCTGGTAACTCTGGCAGAAGTCAAGAATCACAGGGTCGATCAGGGGCGAGGATGGCCCCACCAGCCCCAAAGAGAATTTGTAGGTGTACACACTTAGAAAGCCGACCTTATAAGCCGTAATATCTACATCCCTAGCGGGAATCTCCACGAGCACGGTATCTTCCCTGCAGCAGTTGGCCTTCACTCTTTTGATGTCTGTTATGGAGGTAATATATCGAGTTACAGGCTCGCGGCACCTTGACTTCGAGGAGGGTCTCTCAACCCTAAAATCGAAGGTCATTACAAAGGGTCCCGGAACACATTCCTCTGCACGGGGGGGGGGGGGGAGGGGAGTGGCCACTCTACCTTGAGAGGAAAATGAAGAGGATGAGCCCGCAACCTCCTGGGAAATAGAAATGGAAATATTTGTCATCCTTGAGGAAATCTGAGGAAAGAAGAAATGCTGAAATACATTGAAGGAAGCCAACCGCCGCAGTCAATGCTGAAATTTGCAGAAACGGTACACGTAATGCACCTTGGCATATTGTATTCGTTCGTAAGGGCATCAGAGGAAGTAGGGGTTCAGAACCTTTTCTTATCGCTTCTTGTCGCATTCACTCCAAGAAATGCGGAGACTATCTGTATACGGTGAATTCGGGGGCCCGATTTCCTCGTCATAAGGACTGTCTCGCGGTCATGTCCCTCGAAGCTTGAAGCCAAGGTCGAGACTCATCCTCGAGGTTTGACATATATCGGTCAGAAGGATATCGCAATGCGACAAATACAGTGGGCTATAGTAGGCGAGGGGGAGTTCCCAAGGCACGCGGCTTAACCCGACAAGGTTGGTCTATCCGGGGCCTATTTTCAAGATGTCACATCTAGCCATCCTATATCCATACCTTTACGGATAACATGTTTTGTATTAACGGATTCCCCTACTATATAAAGGGGATCCCTATCACATTGTAGGATCGGCTAATGTTGCTCCATTTTTCCACAAGTGCAACAATATATTTCTCTCTCTCTCTCTATCTCTTTTTTCTTTCTAACTTGCTCGTTCTGACTGGCCCGAGGGAATTTTAATATTTATCGCTTTCTTACTTGTTCTTCATTCTATCGCTTGGTATTGGCCATATTGTGCTTTGTTTGATCATAATTTAGCTGTTATCCCTTTCCCGACTATCCCCGATAGCTCGAGCTCGACCCGGACATCGACCCCGAGGTCCCCATCGACTAGCCCTATATCCGGGCAGCAGGACCCTTGGTTTGATTACTACCACGTTTTAGCTTGCATTTTATCATTAAACTCCACATTCTTAGCATCATCTGCTCTAACAACTAGCATAAAAATAGATCACGTATTTTTAGAATCCCATTTAAAAAATTTAATTGTTGTTACCATTTTCACGGTGGTATATGGTATTGGAGGAGGGCCTAGTTACAGGGGAGATGCTGTCCAAATTTACGTAAATGAGCTACTAGTTTAAATTGAGGACTTAGCCTTTACGCAGCATTATGATGTGATAGATTTATGCTATGGTAGATTGAATTGAGTTATTTGAAGAATTGCTTGCAAGGTATTAAGGACTCAAGGAGTTAATGTATGTTAAGTGATGAGTGACGATTTTACCACTCATTGTAGTCTCTTTTCTTTAGTTTTTATGTCCTTTAATTATAATATGAGGTCCTTTATGGTGTGTATTGTTAAATTTTCCGGTAAATGATGCCATGAAGTGATTTGAATTCAATTGAAGTGGAATTTAGCAAAAATGGTTGAAACAATGCAAAACTCTTCAAGGATTCCGCATCTGCGGAAGATTGGTCGCAGAAGCAACCTCGCATCTACAAGGAAATGGACTGCATCTGTGCATTTGAGATACCTAGCCTAGAATCGCATCTGCGGTCAAATAACCTCTTCTGCGGTTGCTCATTTGTGCGTGCATGTACGCATCTGCGGAGATAGAATTTCCCATGAATTGTCGCATATGTGATAGTCTATTCACTTATGCGGAGCCGCACCTGCGTAGATTATTTTGCATGTGCGGTCAACGGGCTTCAAGTCTGGGAAAAGTTGTAAAACCACATTTTCACCATTCCAAACCGACAAATACACGACCTAGCCTATATTTGGCATATCTTTCGCTTCTTTTCAGTCTTGAAGACTAGAGAAAACAAGTTTTGCAAGCTAGGGTTTGCACACACACTTTGGTATTGAAGATTTGAAGCTTTTGCTTGAGAATTTCTTACCCATTTATGTTCATTTCTTCATTTCCTTGCTTTGTATTTTCTATCTAGGTGTGTTGTATTTTATCCAACACTTGAATCTTGTTTATGGAAATATTCATATTTAAAGTATGGATTAAATATCTTGTTGTGCTTATGTATTGAATGATTTTTTATCTTTTATGAAGTGACTTATTGTTTCTTTAATTATTCTTGTTCTTTAATGTTTCCAATGGGATTAGCTAATCCTAGGACTCGCCCATTATCTTCAAATTAATTTTGGTAAAGATTAATTAATAAGATCTTGAGGCTTTAACCCTCATTTATAGATTCTACCTAAGGATGGGATTGAACTACTTGTATCCATATCCGGGTCTGCTTAATTTCTTAATTGTTTTAGGGATAATTAAATTAGGAATACTTGTTGGTCTTCGGAAGAAGCTAATAAAGAATTATTACCTGAGGCTATGTAACATAAACTCACTCATATTTGTAAATCGTGAAATACATTGGATCGTTACATCATTGTAATTCCCAATGCATCCATGCATGTAGCCATTGATCATTTTAGTTGCTTTCTAGGTTAGATTTACAATTTCACATTTAGCTATAAATATTTTCTCAAATCAATTCTAAGTGTTTGTCACTGTATAAGAAGTGATAATTCTCTTACATTCCTAATCGCCTACATATTGTTCTCTATGGGATTCGACCCCGACTCATAGTTGGGTAAATTATATTGCATACGATCGTGTCCATTTACTTTTGGTAGTGGATTTGGACATCATCAAAATTGGCACTGTTACCAGGGAACAATTTGGCACAATTTAGGTTGTTTGAGAAATAAGCGTGAGTGCTTTGGTCAAAACTTGTGAATATTTGTGTAATTAATTTTTCCTACCTTGGTCTATTTTTCTTGTTTTTTTTCTTAGTTTTTGAAATAAAAAATGGCATCATATAATTGTTTACCGTGAAAATGTTAATAACAATTAAATTTGTTGATGAGACTATAAAAATACGTGATCTATTTTTATTCTAGTTTGTTAAGTAGTTGATGCTAGATATGTGAGACTTAGAGGTAAAATAAAGTTAGGGAGAGAGCTATAGTCGAACCGATAGGCTAGTTACTCGGAACCTCGAGCTTGTCGATTTGGGGCCTTAAGGTCGATTCCAGGGCTCGGGCTCGAGCTATCATGGGTGATTGGGGTAGGGCTAACAGTTATAATATAATGAATGAAGGCTCTTTATGGCCAATGATAGGCGATAAATGAAGAACATATATGAAGATAATAAATATGAGCAATAATATCAAGAGAGTATATGAGAGACCAAAGGGAACGTTCTTCTATATTTCTTATGGAGCAGCTGGAGCAATAGAGAGTTTACAAAATGTTAAAGACCTCCTTTATATAGGAGGGGAATCCCAATATAGTACAAAAGCATTAATTACAAAAATACGGAGATGAGACAACTAGATGGCACCAGGCTCTGCTAGTACTAGCTACATGCATAGGGAACTCCCAATTCCCATCATGACCGCAGCCAACATTATCGTTAGGTCGGGCATCAACAAACCTCGGGGGAGGGAGCTCGACCACAACTTCGCAGCGTCAAGGTCTCAAGATGATTTCTTGAAATGCCTTAATAACGAGAAATTGGACCCTCTGATTCCGCTGTATACAGATAGTCTTCGCGTTTCCTATAACGCAGTAATATGAAATGATTTTGAGCCCCCGTTCCGAGGACATCATTGCCATGATGTCAGCCTATCAGAGCATTAAATGCCATGCCCTAAAAATCGTACAAGGTTTGCCGTCAAATACGACTATCGATAAACTCACGAACCGCTATTGGATCTTCCCTTCCGCTTCCCATGTGGTTCCTATAAATATATCAACCTTTTGATAATCCTTATTTTCCCAAAATCTTCAAATTCGCAAATCTAGACCCATCTCCTTTTACATTCTTCTTGCTTACTTTCTTAGAGAAGATTTTACCATCGCAATGGCCAGAACCTACAGGACGGTTCCTCGGCGGAATGAAGTTGCCTCTTCAACTCGTTCATCTGAGGAGACAACAAAAGTGATACACACTCTGGGACAATGTACTCCCCTTGATCTTGACATGTCGAAAGATTATACCATCGATAAACCCCCTGCTACACCAGGCCGATGCGAACACGTGTCCCAGTACGTTAGTGTCATGACCAATGCAGGGACGATAAAAGGGTATCGCCGATGGAGAAAGGCAGTGTAGGTGGAGATTCCCATCCTTGATGAGAACATAACGGATTACAAAGCCTGTTTACCGTGAAAATGGTAACAATAATTAAATTTGTAAATGGGATTCTATAAATATGTGATATATTCTCGAGCTAGTTATTAGAGCAATAGATGCTAATAACATGGAGTTTGAAGATTAAATGCAAGCTAAAACAAGATAATAATCAAACCAAAGGGCATGCTACCTGGATACAGGTACGGTCGATGAAGGACCTTAAGGTCGATGTTAGGATCGAGCTCGAGCTATCGGGGATAGCTAGGGATGGGATAACAGTTGAAGATATAATCAAACAAGGCTCTTTATGGCCAATACTAAGGTATATGATGAATAAAAAGTAAGAACGCGATGAATATCGAGGTGGCCTCAAACCAGTGAGAATGAACAGGCTTAGAAAGAAAAGAGAGAGAAAGATATTATTGCACTTGTGGAGAAAATGGAGCAACATCAGTCGGTTACAAGGTAGTGTGAGTCCCCTTTATATAGGAGGGGAACTTGACTACAAGTATGTGGAAATTAATTCCAAAGTATGGAGATAGGTTGGCTTGACGCGATGCCTCAACATAGGCTCTGTATAGGTCGGCCCTATCAGGCTTAGCCATGTGCCTTGGGAGCTTCCCCGTCTGTCCTGGCTTCGATCTCCGTTTACTCTAAGTCGGGCCTCAACGAGCCCCGAGGTCAGGAACTCGGTCGTGGCCTCCTGTCCTCGGGGTCTCGAGGCATTCTTCCAATGTGACTTGACGGCAAGAAATCAAGTCCTCTAATTTTGTCACATACAGATAGTCTCCGTGTTTTCCATAACGAAGTGATGTGAAATGATTCTGACTCCTTGAGCTCGTTACGGCAATGTCATTTCGATGATGAGACTGCTGGCACGAGATTTAGGGAAACGGGGACATCCACGAGCTCATGCACATTCTACTTCATTCAATGCACTCCTGATTCTCACTCTCCAAGGTGAAGGTACCGCCGTTAGTTCATTTTTCCAAGGATGCATTATCTGCGTCCATCAGTCAATCTTTAGAAGCCTCGATGATCGTGTCGTAACCCCCTATAAATGGGGGTGTTTTGGTATTGTCTTTCCTATCCCAGTACCTTTGTTGGCTTGCTTGCCTATTCCCTCTTACCATCTTCTTTTGTCTTTGAACATTATGCTTGGGGCTCATGGCCTCAAGGCCGTTTGGCGGGGCTTCATTAGACTGTGTTCTGGCCTCCTGCCGGGACTTCCCTTTGTCGAGCGTGAACACGTTGTTGCGCTATTGTTGTGGTCGTTGATTTGCTGGCCTTCGCTACTGCTATTAGACCGAGGTGATGATGGACGGGGATTTGGTTTCCCCTTCATGTAGACGGTCGTTCGGATTATGCTCCGCTACTCACTCTCCTACCTAGGCCTAGTGTGGAACTTCATCCCTAGGGTTTTTTATTTCCCAAGTGATAAAGTGTCACTGCCGGCCGTTGAGGCTATGGCCCGCCGAATCTTCAACCTTTGGCTTCGGCGGGACATGTATCTTTTCTCTGCCTCCTCTACGTCCCCTCCTTTTCATGTTCTTTATCTTCTCCGGCGGGAATCCCTTGGGGGATTGAGCTGGGAATCTAAAGGAGGTGGAGGTCGAAAGAATCACCCTCGAGGATACGTGCTCAAGGGGGCGGCGCTCGGGGATACTGATATCAGAGATGGATCTTCGAGGGTGTACTAGGCCCTCGGGTTTCATCACATATACATCCTTTCGTTCCTCCTGTAGATCTCTGTAGGCTTTTGTAATTGTATGTAAGGATCTTTTGATGGTTGTTGTATGCGAATCTTTATGAATATGGATATATTTCATTGACTTCTGCTTTCAATTCTTTCTTTGTAATTGCATGTTCTCATGCCCTTCGAGGCGCTTTGAATGCCTTCTTTTATATATTGATCACTAATATTTGACTTAGGTGCAAGCGTTCTTTCCGATCCTCTACTGATCGACATGGCTCTCTTTTGAACCATTGTCATACCTTGGACCAATCCTGGATTGATTTAATAGGCTCGGGCGGTCAGGGCCCTCCAAACTGTAAGGAGATAATACGCTGAATTCTGGGGCCTTCGGGAATGTTATCCTGAATGAAGGTCAGCTTTGGGTACCTGGGGGTCCCTTTTGATCTTGATGTAGATACCCCTTTTTTTTAAACGTGTAGGATAAACTTCTGCTGAGGAGTTACCTGTACTCAGGTGCTACCTCGGATCTTCGTGGAGCTTTCGTGATTGGAGCTTCCCGTGCTTATTCCTATTTTTTAGAAAAAAGGGGGCCACGAGGCCAGGTACTGCCTCGCGTCGAGTAATGGCGTTGAAAGCTTCCCAAGGGCCGACTTCTCTTTGGCGGGGATCCTCGGGGTAGAGCGCTGTCTCGAGATTGGAGACAATACGAACAAGTCCTCGAGTCTTGGCTTCTCATCGAAGGATGCTTTCGGGATTGGGTATCACCCCATCGATCTGCATCGAGGCTATAGGTTTCACGGGGCTTACTCCTGGCAGGCGAGTCGTCACTGCTTCTCGCATATATCTAGGGCGGCTTCGGCTTCTTCGCCATACCTCACTATTTTTAGATAGCTGCTCTTCCGCTTTGGCATATGGTTCTTCATTTTTTGGGAGCAAAAAGCATTTGTGCTTGTCCTTGCTTCGATCTGTTAATTTTACCATAGTCATGGCAACCACTTCGGGGCCGGCCCAACAGGGAACAAGGAGTGCTGCTCCCGGCGCTCAGGAACCACGTGAGTTTGACCTGAAGTCGGTGTCTTTGGTAAGAGGGGAGCATCTGGAAATGGTGAGAAAATACTACAGATGGAGCGAGGGGGTAGCGCTACAGGTGCTTCCCCCGGATGAGAGTATCACAGACTCTACTGATGGATTCTTGAGCATGTATCTATTTCTTTTCACATTTGGTCCCCTTGATAGGGTTGTGCTTGATTTTTGCTCGGAGTATCGGGTTACTTTGGCGTAGATACATCCATCATTTTGGCAGGTGGTGCTGATGATGAGGTTCTTTGCAGAGAAGGCTGGGCTCGAATTTACGCTTAACCATCTCGTCAGGCTATATCGGCCCTTTCATCACCAGGTCTTGCTAACCCTATGGTGTCGTCCGTCCATGCCTTTTGTAGTTGACAACGAAGAGGACGGGGTTCGAGAGTGGGCCGGTTGGTTTATTCAGGTCCGGACGGCCAACATTATCTCCGTGGAGCTTTTTCCATTTCCCGAAGGATGGAATTATGCACGTGAGTGGAGCGTCAGGTGCTTTTTTAGATTTTGCATATAGCGAATCAGTTGAGTAATAACGTTGTCTCCCTTGTTGCAGCAACTTCCTGGATGCCGGGCGAAGTCCTTGACCTGCTCGGCTGGGTCCGGGCACTGGTGACCCATTAGTCCTGCGATGAGCGTCGGTGGCGAACTGTATTCTATGCCAGATGGGGAGCGAAATACCAAGGTATGTGTGCATGCTGCCTTTGCCTTGGCCTTCGTATATTAGAGGTAACATTTTTCCCTTTTCATTTGTGTTGGATTCACCTCTTGCGGATATCAGGCGGTTCCTTGGGATGAGGCGATACTCTCCCGAAGAGGGGTGGGAGTCGTCGGCCTCCGAGTCGAGGGACGATGGAAATAAGAGGTATCAACACCCGTGGTATGATAGAGATTTTAGTGGTGCTGATCGGGCCCATGTTTTTTAGGAGAGGGCATCGTCCAAGTCTGCTGCTCCCCGAGTACCTGTTTTCAGGTTGGCGGTTCTTTTGAGTGAATATGCTATGCCCGAGGTCGGTTTTCCTGGGGCCGAAGAGACAGGATCAATAGGAGTATGTTCTGAATTCGAAGAAGTCCGTCAGCTTCACTTTGTGCTGAGTTTAAGTGCAGTTCCCTTATATTCCGTGTCCTCTTCCCTCTATTGAACTTTCCTTGTGTAGGCCTGTGATAGGCTTATGTCTGAGCTGCTCCGTCAAGGGGCCAGGTTTCAGAAAATTCTAGACGAGGGCGAGTCCCTTAAGCTCCTTAGCGAGGAAAAGGAAGCTGAGTTGCAGCATTGGCGATACGATGCTTACCGGAACTCGAATTACGAGAGCTATTTGATGGAGCAGGTAACTTTCTGCGACTCGTGCTTAGCTCCCTTTAGACCTTAAGGTTAACCCTCTTTCAAAATATTAGCTGCAAAAAAGGACGGAGGCTTTGAAGTACCTCAAGGGCGATGCCAACCGCTTTAGAACTGCCTGTAGTGAGCTGAGGGCTTAGGTGCAAGCTCAAGCTTTAGAGGAGGCAGGTGCCTTGGTGAAGGTCCCAGCCTTCGAAGCCCAACTTCGCTTGGCGCGTGATAATGCCAAAGTTCAAGCAGATATGATCGGGAAAATTGAATCTGATCTCTCGAGGATCAGGGCTGAGATAATTGATGTCCGGGCTGAAGCGACGCTAAGCCGAACCAAGGCTTATCAGGAGATGGCGATTCGTATGAAAGATGCTGCGGACGCCCAAGCCAAGCTGAAGCGAGCCCTCGACAGGGAGAAGAAGAACGAAGAATATATTCATTGCAGATCCCGAAAAGAAGTAGTCGAGGAGATTGGTGCAAGGGGGTTCGTTCTCAGAGGTATTGGCTCGAGAAAGGGCAGTAGCTTGACACACGGTCACTTCTTGCTAACGAGGCGTAGAGCGAACCTGGCAAGTTGTAGCCCTTTGGAGCGGAGCGTAGATTTCACCATTTTTACGTTTTGTTTCTGATATATGTAGAGCATGTCTATAGATGGAGAGCGCGCCTTTTGTATTTAATATAAGAGGAAACTCAAAGCTTTATTTTTTCTGCATCTCTTTTCTGTTATTGCTCTTGACCAGGCAGGCTGGTTTTGGTGTTTTGGCGGGATCCTCGTAGGTCCGAAACAGATCGGACAGGCCCGAGGGCTCTTAAGTGCGATCCTTGTGGTGAGAGGGTGTTGGGGCCCCCATGCTTTGCCCGGCTATTTTAGGCTTAGTCTCCGAGTCGGGCTTCGACTCGAGCCTTCCTTCCCTTAAATCATCTATGCCTGTGCAGGTAGGTAGTAATTGTTCTCGTTTCTTGCCGTTGGGAATTTGCCGTTTTGACTAATTTGGGTCTAGTCTCCGAGTCGCGTTGCGATTCGAGCTTTAATTGACCCTCAAGTACTTTTCTACCTTCTTGGGTGGATGACGATGGCCTTTTGTGCTTCGAGTCGAATAGACCTTACTGGTGGGTGGGCTGGATGCTCACTCGGTTAGCGATAGTGGAATTTATGTCGTGCCCTTAGGCATATTGTAGTTTAGCCATTTTGGGTCCAGTCTTCAAGTCGCGTTGCGATTCGAGCTTCAATTGACCCTCAAGTTCTTTCCTGCCCTCATAGGCGGATGGCGATGGCCTTTTGTGCTTCTGGTCGAAGTGACCTTTTAGGTGTGTGGCCCGGAGGCTCACTTAGCTGGTTGACAGTGGCATTTACGCTGTGCCTTTAGGCATGTTGCAGTTTAACTATTTCGGGTCCAGTCTCCGAGTCGCGTTGCGATTCGAGCTTTAATTGACCCTTTAGTTGTCAATTTTTTAGCTGGCGACAATGGCTCTTACGCTATTTTGGCCATTGAGGACTTTTAGTATGTGGCCGGAGGCTTGCTTAGTTAACTATTTTGGATCTGGTCTCCGAATCGGGTTATGATTCGAGCTCATTTTTATCCTCAAGTTGTCAATTTTTAGCTTGGGACAATGGCTCTACGCCGTTTGGTCGAAGAGACCTTTTAGTATGTGGCCCGAAGGCTTGCTTAGCTGGAGACAATGGCTCTTATGCTATTTTTTGCTCGTGGGCTTTTTGTAGGCTTTGTTTTCTGCTCGTTAAGGTCTTTTGAATGATTTTTCCTGACCTATCATCGGTTCTGGAAGAACTTCGATTTCAAGTCGTTGTCGGCGATGTTTCAAGCACGTTGGAAGGTTTATAGCTCGTAGGCTGAGTAGGTCGAAGCCTTGTGATTTGGAGCTGACATGGTCGAAGTTTGTTTTTGCCTGTTGAGGGAAGCTTGTTTTAACCGGTTCTTTAAAAACTATATTAAAAGTAGTGGACTGCCATTTTTGTTTAGCGACGGTCGGGCATCCTTGAGTCGCGGTAGTTTGACTGTATCAGCTATTTGGACCGTAGTCATATGTGTTTGGCCGTAGCCATTTTTTATTTCGAGTGACAGTTCAGGCGTCTACATCGAGGGTATGCCATTTAAGGATTCTTACAAATGCGACTTATAGCCTGAACATCAGAATTTTCATACCTATTAAGGTCTTACAGTTTGTCATGTCTATTGAGGTCTTACAGTTTTTGTAGAATAGATCTGGTTATGCCGAGTATGCCCGCTAGGGGTCTTAGAGTTTCGGATTTTCCAGCGCATGGGGATTGGCGATGATCGATAGTCTTCGAGTCATCAAATTTGTTTAAGCGTGAAGACCGCTTTTCATGAGCTCAGAGTTGCCTTGTAGGGGCTTAATGAGCCTAGAGTTCTGACCCTAGGGTCATGCAAGTGTTGAATTACTGACGCTAAGTCTCCGATTATCTTAGGACGTGTTTGGTGGAGAGGCCCATGTCGGGGGTATACTTGAGATTTACTTGTTTGTCGAATAAGATGCTGAAAAGATATCTTTTTATTGCTTGGTGTAGATGCATATTATTTCATTGTCGTGAGCTCGGCCCGCGCGGGCGCAGCTTCTCGGACCATTCGATCTGGTACATAATTCCCGATTGGGGTTTAGTCTGCCATTTCCTGGTACTCCCGAGGGGATAGTGCATTTAGAAGCAGATCATCGCTCGTCGTTGGACAATAGAAGAAGGCATGCGATCTCATAGGATCCTCCTTTAGGGTACGTAGCTCTGCTAATAATCTTGCTGAGAAGGCCCTCTTTGGGGCAGAAGCCCGACTGTGGTCTAGGGGTCTCCAGGTAGAGATAGAAACTCTGAAAATCCTGGCCAACTGTCTGCATACAGGTTAGTGAAAAAGTAACAAGGGAGTAAAGCTGAGATTTGGTATGTCCCTACCCTTCCGAGGTGTGAGCCCCGATTCAACCATCCGCTGTGCCTTATCAGGTTTGGCCGAGGATGTGGTTTGATTACCCTTTGATCCTTTCGAGGGTAGGCGCATTTGCGTCGGGAATGCGTCATATGGTGAAGAACTTCCTCTCGTTGCATATTGCTTTCTGTTGACTTATTTTAGTTCTGCCCTTTTCGAGGGGTTCCATGATTTTGGCAACACGAGGCCGACGCTATCTCCGGATGTGTGCCGGCAGTAGTCTGAATAAGACGCCGTGCTTTGCACCTCCTCCGATGATACAGAGCTCGACGTCCTGGCCCGAGCTCATACGGGCCGTATTAAGAGGATGGTCTTTGTGGCGATTCGCCATTAGGAATTTGCTAGGGATCCAAGATGCGGGAGTGATTTGGTCCGTTAGCCCGGACCACCCTATTGACTTTGGTTCGACATCATTGTTGTATATGATTGAACCACCTAAATTCACGAACACATGTTTTATTCAAAATAGATCAAATGAGGGAGAGGGTTACCAATGTGTCAGTGTGATGCCTAGGCGAGGCATCGATGCCTCTTTCCCTGGATGTAAGGGTGTCCTCCGGAGTACTTCCCTAGACCCGTCTTTTCCTGACGGCGGACATTTTCCCTTTCCATTTTATGAGTCCACGGAGGGTGTTGCCACTCCTTTGCTATCATGGTAATAAGTTGCGACTTGTTAACTTCATCCTTCCCGGTTGCCTTCCTTCCTTGGGGCTGGACTCGAGCCCAACCACTCGATGGTACTCGGCGGCGATTTTCATTGAGTAGCACAAATGTCGTCTTTTCGAGATGGGGGTCAATTTTGACCTTGTGGCTGCGCGGGCCCTGCGGTTCCCACGTCGGGTTGTGGTTCTTTTGAAAGGATCTTGGTCGAACAGGCCTGAGTCGCTCAGCGTCCCTGGTTTTGCTTATGGTGATCATGATGTTGGTATAGCAATGTTGAAATCCTACTCTGCTGGGTGGGGCTCCTCTATTGGCTGTGCCTCATCAGATCCGGTTCCACTGAAGGTTCCTCGAGGATGTGGCCCTCAAAATATTTCCCTACCATTGCGAGATAGGTTGCATCTTGCGGCGTTCCTCCCGTTTGCAGCACATGGATGGTACCTCCATCTAATTCGCATTATTTTCTTTGCTCGAAGCCTACTTGGTTTTACCAGAACCGTAGAGGTTCCCAGACAGTTGTCCGTGGCCCTAATTCGTGGCCGTGCAGGGTACGGGCATACGACCAGGTCTTGGATGGGTATCTAACTAAGTGTCGTTTGAAAAGACCTGGAGTCATCTAACATGCCTTGTTTAAACTTTTGGAGAAGACGTATGTTGCCTAGTCATCCGAAACCGGGGACGATCTCAAACGTCCTCTCGGTGAATGAGGCGTGACTTCCTGTGGTGTTTCACTCTCTCTTCGTTCGGCCTCCAATGTGTCAGTCTCTTTCGTTACTGCTTCAATGGCATCGGCGTGTGCTTCTGCGGAGGAATCTGCTGGGTTAAGTGAGTATGTGAGGTCGGCCACTAGGCTGCAGCGCCAAATCATGGTTTCTTTCGAGAGTGTTTCTCCGAACTTTTTCAATGAGACGGGCTCGAACTTATCATCCTGAAGGTCGCTGCCTTTCTCCGCGCATGTGTAAGCGGTGGTGCGCTTGTCTGGGTCCGAAGTCCTATTGCTCCTAGGAAGTTATGGCATTCCGTATTTCCGTGAAGCTGGTTCCGGGACCGCTTCCCCGGGAGTGAACTATTGCATGAACCTCCACGAACCTGACGTGATCCTTTTGGAGAGGTTCTCGAGTGTCTTTACTATGGCGGGGTCAGCCACTAACCCGTTATTGCTTGATCTTTCGGGTACTTGCTCGGCAGGTGGAGCTGTCTCTGGTGCCGCTGCGCTGGGAGCCTTCGAATGGCTCTGTAGCTGGGCGATAGCCAACTGCTGTGCCTGCAACATTTCAAAAATATCGTGAAGGCTAACTTCTTGTGTTTTCCGAGCCGGGATTTGTTGGGCTTTTTGTTGGACGATATGCTGAACGCTCCTGTCTTTGAGAGAAGTTTTGTCGACATGATGTGCGTCCTGTGAGTCCGCGTCTGCTAGAATCTGTCCGGGCGCATTATCGGGATTTAGTGGTGGTGCTCCGACGACCGGGATAGGAACTCCATTTTCCCCGTGATTCTCGAGGTTGTCGTTCTTGACTCCGTTGACCGAGCTGGACATTTTGACCTGAAATCAAAGGATCTTGGACAAGAAAAAGTGTGAAAGATAATGTGAATTTGCGCAATGAAACTAGCAAGAAAATAATCACTATTATTTTTAGCCCCACGGTTTGCGCCAAACTGTTTACCATGAAAATGGTAACAACAATTAAATTTGTAAATGGGATTCTAAAAATATATGACCTATTCCCGAGCTAGTTGTTAGAGTAGTTGATGCTAATAACATGGAGTTTGAAGATTAAATGCAAGATAAAACAAGATAATAATCAAACCGAAGGGTTTGCTGCCCGGATACAGGTCCGGTCGATGAAGGACCTCTGGGTCGATGTCAGGTTCAAGCTCGAGCTATCTGGGATAGTCATGGATGGGATAACAGTTGAAGATATAATCAAACAAGGCTCTTTATGGACAATACTAAGGTATATGATGAAGAAAGAGTAAGAACGCGATGAATATCGAGGTGGTCTCGGACCAGTGAGAACGAACAAGCTTAGAAAGAAAATAGAGAGAGAAAGAGAGATATTATTGCACTTGTAGAGAAAATGGAGAAACATCAGTCGGTTACAAGGTAGTGTGAGTCCCCTTTATATAGGAGGGGAACTCGGCTACGAGTACGTGGAAATTAAATACAAAGTATGGAGATGGGATGGCTTGACGCGATGCCTCAACATAGGCTCTGTATAGACCGGCCCTGTCAGGATTAACTGTGTGCCTTGGGAGTTTCCCCCTCTGTTCTGGCTTCAATCTCCATTTTCTCCAAGTCGGGCCACAACGAGCCCTAAGGTCGGGAGCCCTGTCGTGGCCTCCCATCCTCGGGGTCTCGAGGCGTTCTTCCGAAGTGACTTGACAGCAAGAAATCAAGTCCTCTTATTTTTCCACGTACAAAGCCGGTTTCCTCCACGTATATACTTATCCCTTTACTTTCAGTCTGGTCGATCCTTTTGGATGCCCTCACCCAGAGATAGATCCAGTCATCCTCGACTTTTGCAATAAATATTAGGTGACGCTCGGGCAAATCTATCCATATTTTTGGAGGATAGTCTTGATGCTCCATTATTTCACTAATAAGGTTGGGGACGAGACCTTTACCCTGAATCATTTGATCAGGATCTACAGCCCTCGGTTCATCGATCAAAGAAATTATTTTTCTCGAGCACCGGCAAGGAGAAAGATTAGAGATGGATGAGTAGGTTCGTTCGGGTTAAAACCTCGGACATCATTCCAGCCGGTAGGATGCATTTCCCGGAGAGGTGGAACATGCAGCGTAAGCATTTTTTCCTTCGGACATGTTTTGTGATCTTCTTTCCTTTCTTCCAAAAAGATAACCTCTTTTTTTTTTCTGCAGCTGTTGCTTGGTATCCTGAAGCGGTCTCGGATCTGTCGGGGTGGATAAAAAGGTTTTGTATCTTGCCCGATCTTGGACCGACCTGGCCAAGACGCAGTGGGTGGACAAGAACCATGGTAAAGTTTCTCTTGCCGCCTATGTCTTAACCCTATGTGTTTTCCTATACCTTCTTGTGCTAATAAGTTGTGGTTGCTATGCTCGTGTAGGCCTTGGTGAGAATGTTCTGATGAGACCAACCCTTGGAGGTGGGATGGATGTTTCAGAGCCTACCGAGGGAAATAAAAGGAATGGCAAGGAGGCTGCCGACCCTTCTGTGACAAAGAAACCTATGCCGCATAAGCCAAGAACTGCCATTGGGAACTCAGCTTCTACTTTTGAGGCAAGCCTCAGTACTGGGGACAAAAACGATGATGAGAGCGGATACTATTTCGTGGAGAGTCCGAGGCCGGAGGCTGGAAACCCGCAGATACTCCGACCGGAAGCTGCTGAATCGGGGATGCTTGACTCAGGTCATCCTCGTAGACCAAAGACCCTCGAGGAGGGCATCAATGTGTCCTCGGATCCCATGACCGGGTTTGGCGCAGTTTTTGTTGGGGGGGCCATTGCCGCTGACCCTGAAGGGTCGGGACTTGGAGCTTTTCAGGAGCAGGAATTGCCCCTTGGGGACATTTGTGACATAGGTGATTTCATTTTCAGCTCTCATTTCTCGTCAGGGGAGCTAAGGGATGCGAACGTCGCCAAAGCTAGGGGCCCTATCAAGGGGGGAGGCATGCTTGGCAATATTCTTGATGATGTTAGCGGGAACGTTGATCTTGACGCTCCTGGCTCTATCAAAGCGGTCGAGAGGTTCATGCAGTGGTGATAGATGCTTTAAGTATATTTCTTTTATCCTTGAGCATCTTTCTTCATCCTTCTAACTCTTATGTTTTGCTGTAGTGTAAGGAGATGTATGATCATGCCCTCTCCAGGCTTAATGAGGATCTTTCGCGCCGTGTGAAGGTGCTTGAGAAGCTGTCCTTTAGATTGCGAGAGTCGGAGGCTCGTTTTGCCTTGAAGGAGAAAGAGTCAGGCGAGCTCCGAACTACTTTAGAGGGAGCACTTCGAGAAAAAGCTACCTTTGTCGAGCAGGAATTTTGTTATGCATAAGTCTTTCCTTTGCTCCCATAATTCTATACTAACCGATTTACTTTTCATTTTTGTATGTCGAGCAAAATGACTCGCGGATTGGGCGACTGAATGTGGAGATCCTCGAGCTGAGGAAACAAAATGAGGCAGTGACCTCGGAGTTGGTGTTGACACATGATCTTCTCAAGGATGCTCGAAAGGAGATTACTACGCTGGTTGCGGCCAAGTCCAAGATCGAAGGAAATGTCTCTATACGGCAAATCCGGGGGCCCGATTTCCCCGCCATAGGGTCATCTCGCGGTCATGACCCTCGAAGCATGGAGCCACGGTCGAGACTCACCCTCGGGGGTCGACAGGTATCGGTCTAGAGGACGTCGCATTCCGACAGCCATAGCGGGCTATAGCATTCAAGAGGGGAGTTCCCAAGGCACACGGCTTAATCTGGCAAAGCTTACCTACCCGGGGCCAATTTAAAGATGTCACGTTCAGCCATCCTATCTCCACGCATCCACGGTTAACACATTTTGTACTATACCAGATTTTCCTCCTATATAAAGGGGATCCCCATCACTTTGTAACCCCCCGACTGATGTTGCTCCAACTATTTTCTCCACAAGATCAATAACATCTATCTCTCTCTCTCTCTCTCTCTCTTTCATCACTCTAACTTGCTCGTCCATTTTAGCTCGAGGCCGCTATAGTATTTACTATTCTCTCACTTGTTCTTCATTTATTGCTTGGTATTAACCCTAAAGAGCCTTGTTCAATCATATCTTAACTGTTATACCATTCCCGACTACCCCCGATAGTTCGAGATCGAGCCCAGATATCGACCTCGAGGTCCTCCATCGACCATTCCGAAGTCAGGGCAGCATGCCCCTTGGTTATATTACTGCCCCGTTTTAGCTTGTATTTTATCGTCAAACTTCATATTCTTAGCATCATCTGCTCTAACAACTAGCATAAAAATAGATTACGTATTTTTAGAATCTCATTTACAAATTCAATTGTTGTTACCATTTTCACGGTAAACAGTTTGGCGCCCACCGTAGGGCTAAAAATAATAGTGATTATTTTCTTGCTGGTTCCATTGCAAAAATGCAAGTAATCTTTCACACTTTTTCTTGTCCAAGAACTCTTGATTTCAGGTTGAAATGTCTGACTCGGTAAACAGGGTCGAGAATGACAACCTCGAAAACAACAGAGAAAAGGACACGACCGTCCTAGAGGCCGATAAACCACCGGATTCAACCCGGACGAAAGGAAAGGTCCCCCAATATAACATCCACATGATCATTGGGGAAACTACCGATCATGAGGATGTAGAGGTATTTGGACAAAATCTAAATAACATTACGTTGTTTCAAAGAATGGACCTTAGTCCATGCACCCCGGGAGCAGAACAGTGAGGCTGATGCCCTCGCGAACCTAGGATCCTCTACCGAAGAAGAAGACCTACTCCCCGGAGCTATCGTCCAATTGCTCAACTCTGTGGTCGAGGAAGGTCACGCAGAGATTAACTCCACTAGCCTGACATGGGATTGGCGAAATAAATACTTCGTTTATCTGAAGGACGGGAAGTTACCAGCAAATCCAAAAGAATCAAGGGCCCTGCGAACCAAAGCGGCTCAGTTCTCACTCGACCAAAATGGGGCTCTACACAAGAGAACTTTCGATGGCCCCCTGGCGGTATGCTTGGGACCAGGCGACATAGATTATGTGCTCCCAGAGATCTACGAGGGCATCTACAGAAATCATTCCGGGGCCGATTGTTTAGTCCGAAAGGTGATCAGAGCGGGCTACTATTGGGATAGCATGGAAAAATACCCCAGGGAATTCGTCCGAAAATGCGACAAGTGTTAGAGGTTTTCTCCCATGATCCACCAGCCCGACAAACAGCTACATTCAGTTTTATCACCATGGCCATTCATGAAATGGGGAATGGACATCGTCAGCCCTTTGTTGACGGCTCCAGGTAAGGCTAGATTTATTCTATTTATGACAGACTACTTTTCAAAATGGGTGGAAGCGCAGGCCTTCGAAAAAATAAGAGAGAAGGAAGTCATCAATATTATATGGGATCACATCATATGTCGGTTCAGAATTCTGTCCCAAATAACATGCGAGAACGGGAGGTAGTTCATCGGGAGCAAGGTAACATAGTTCCTTGAAGACAACAAATCAAGAGAATCCTATCAACGCCGTACCACCCATGTGCAAATGGCCATGCCGAATCTACAAATAAAACCATCATTCAGAACTTGAAAATGAAATTAGAGAGAGCCAAGGGAAAATGGACAGAAACGCTGCCCGAGGTGCAGTGGGCATACCAGACAACTTCAAAATTGAGCACCGAGCAAACACTTTTCTCTCTAGTATATGGAGCTGAAGCACTAATATTAGTGGAAGTCGGGGAACCAAGTGCCAGATTCTAGCACACTAATGAAGGTTCGAACAATGAGGCCATGACAACGGCCCTCGAGCTGCTCGACGAAAGACGGGAAGCTTTGTTGGTTCGGATGGCTGCCCAGAAGTAGAAAATGGAAAGATACTACAACAGAAGGACAAATCTCCGATATTTCGGGATCGGGGACTTGGTCCTAAGGAAGGTTACTCTCAACACCCGGAACCCTAATGAAGGGAAGCTGGGCTAGAATTGGAAGGGGCCTTACCGTATCCTCAGGATAGTTGGCAAAGGATCATATAAGCTTGGCACCATGGAAAGAGAATAGCTTCTGAGCAACTGGAATGTATCGATGCTCAAATGGTACTACTGCTAGGGCATCCAATTCCAAAGTCCCACAAATATACTCAAGCATACGTCACACTCTTTTCCTTCGACCGAGTTTTTCATCCCGAAACGGGTTTTTTTCCGGCAAGGTTTTTAACGAGGCAACGTCCATGCATTTCCCAAGAAATGACAAATGAGCTTCAATAGGGAATCATGTACCGGGTCAAATGGTCCAAGGAGCCGTGCCCGGAGGGGCCGATCTCACAACAACGAAATGATATGTATTTAGGCCAAGCAATAAAAGAATATCTTTCAGCATCTCGCACTCCAAGAAGGGGAATTTCAGCATACTCTCGATGGGGATCCCTCCACCAAATGTGTCCCAAAGTTATCAGAGACTTAGCGTCAACAGCTTAGCGACCACGCGACCCCAGGGTCGGAACTACAGGCTTATAAAGCCTGAACAAGGTAACTTCGAGCTCATGAATAACAACCTTCGAGCCTAAGCAAACACGATGACTCAGAGACTGTCGCCAATTACCGCACCCTGGAAAACATGAGGCCGTAAGACCCCGAGCGGGCAAACTCGGTATAACCAGGCGTATTCTACATAGTAACAAAAACTGTAAGACCTCAACATGCATGACAAACTGTAAGACCTCAACAGGCATGACAAACTATAAGACCTCAACAGGCATGGAAATTTTGAAAGACCTTAATACAGACATAAAACTCAATCCCGAAGTTTAGGCTATACGTCGCATTTGTAAGAATCCCGAAAGGGCATACCTTCAGTGTAGACGCTTAAACTATCACCCGAGATCAAAAATGGCTCTGGCCAAACACATAGGACTACAGTCAAAATGGCTGCTCCAAAACACTAGGCCTCGAGCTACTCAGCCTACGAGCTAAAAACCTTTTAAGGTGCTCGAACATCGCCGCTAACGACTTGAAATCTAGGTTCTTCCAGAACCGACGAAGGGTCAGGCAAAATTATTTCAAAAATGACCTTAACGAGAGGAAAACAAAGCCTACAAAATGCCCACGAGCAAAAGCGTAAGAGCCATTGTCGCCAGCCAAACGAGCCTCCGGGCCACACACTAAAAGGTCTTAACGACCAAATACCGTAAGAGCCACTATCTCCAACTTGAAAATTGAAAACTTGAGGATTGAAATGAGCTCAAGTCGTAACCAGATTCGTAGACCGGATCCAAAATAGTTAACTACAAAATTCCCATGGGCAAAATCATAAGAGCCATTGTCGCCAGCCAAATGAGCCTCCGGCCACACACTCAAAGGGTCACTTCAGCCCAAGGCGCCAGAGCCATCATCATCCGCCTATGCAGGCATAAAAAACATAAAGGTCAATTGAAGATGGAGTCGCAACACGACTTGGAGACTGAACCCAAAAACAAGCAAAATACAAATGCCCAAAGGCAAGGGATAAGAACCATCATCGCCCGACCATGCAGGCACAGGAGATTGAAGGTTGAGTAGGCTTGAGACAAAACTCGGCCCGAAGACCCAACACAAAATGGTTGGTTGAAAGCGCAAGGACTTTCATGGCAGTCCACACTGAAGGCTACATCGACAAGCCGCATGACAACTCCCGGGCCGACCTAAACAGGCCACAAAGCTATATTATGGGTCTAAGGTTCTTTCACCAATCCTTGCTAAATTCAGAGGAGAAAGGGAATAAGGGAAACAAAGCCGCAGGATTCTCTTTATACATATGCCAAAATAAAAGTACTATGTACAAGCAGGGAGATCGACAGGAAAAAACAACAATGATCCTAATCTATTGCCGAGCCGGCAGCCTCAACTGCTCCGCAAGGGCTGCACCCAGGCGATTACAAGTCCCACGACAACACTTTTTCAACGGCGTCCTCTCTCTCTGGGGATCCACCCCCATTTTTAACACCACTCGAGCTACCTTCCAACGCACCCTCAATGGTCTGCCTTCGGGAACCTGGCCAGGCACAATCCGCGGCTCGAAGTAAAGTTAGGCCAGCTCCCTCAAACATCCTCTCAATGCAAGAATATGCGGCGACTGCTCCTTCCCCTTTCAAAGATACAAGTGCCTTGTCCTTAGCTTTGATCTGAACCAATGCAGCCACCAACTCGGAATGGAGGATCTTATACTTGCCACTATCCTCCTTCGTGTCCTGAAGCTGACGCTCAATCAATGTAACTCTTCCCATAAGGCTGTCCATCTCAGAAGCCACCTCGCTCACGTGCCGACTAAGCTCGGAGATTTCAACATCTCTAGCCCGAAGCTCCCCTCTCAGCAGGGCGTTCTCCTTCTCAAACTACGCAAATCGAGGCTCGAAGAGTTAAAAGTGATGGAATCTCACAAGGGCTCAAATGATAAGTAAAAATAGGGGATGAATAACCTGCTTGGTAAAATAGGACTTCTCGCGTTCGCTGTGGCTGATACAGGGCGAGAGCCTGGTTATAAAACACTTTGGCATGAAACCATATAAAAGGTTAGGAGAATGAATGCCAGAGCAGCCCAAAGCAACGAACAAAGTTTGTAGAAGTAACCCGCTCACAAAGTCTGCCCATCTCGCCAAAATTGAATGAAGCATCAACCTTGGAACAACCCTCAAGAATGATCTCCGGCCTCCCGAGTGCATCTCTGGCTTTGATCAGTGCTCCTACTGCAAAAGGCTCCTTGCGAAGCCCGTCAAGCACTCCGTGAGATGGAAGGATCTCCCCCTAAGGAGAATCAAGGACAATCAATGGTCTAGCGGGGTCAGCCAAAATCTCCGTCCCTTGTTCACCCTGGGTCCTAGATCGAGGCCTCTCCAAACTGCATGCCGAGGGCATCCCAGCTCGAGACGAAATACGGCTACCTGCAAATTCGAGGGCAGTGCTTGATACCCCATCCATTGCCTCACCGACATGAAGCTGGGCCGCGCCAGTATTAGACTCCTGCCCGGAAGCATCCACCCCCATGACCCGAGGATCAATTGAGCCCAAACACTCGTCGGGGGATTGCCAAGAAGCTACTCTCTCCCTCACATTCAGCACATGGATTTCCCGTCACCCTGGAGGACGGAACCGCTAGGTCAACCTTTGAAACTTCCACCTTGAGCCTATTGGGCTCTGGTGGCCCAACGGATAGACTCTCCTGCCTTTTCTTCTCCTCGCCAAACACCAGTATGTCCCCTCTAACGGATGGTGCCTCCCTCCTCAGTAGGATTCCTCCCTGACCTACATAGATTCAGAGGTTAAATGCACAGAATGGGGAAAGCTACTATACTACATCAAAATGCACGGGTGCATCGAGGCTCGAGGCTCACCGTGGTCATTGGATTCCCACCGAGCTTGGGATAAATCTCGCCACGCTCAATCAATATACAGGCAGACTAAGTACAGACGACCAACCCAACCCTGGAGATCCAACACCACACCAGGGTAGATCACTACAACTAAAATGACAAGAAAGGCAGAGTCAGACGCATAAGGAGAAATCGCCAAAAAGAGGCAAATACACCACATTTACTTACACTAGGCATTCCATTTCTCATGGATGGCATCTTCTCCACCAAGATCAGGTCAGACGTCCTAACTCAGACGAATCAGCTTAACCACCCGTCGTCCCTAAACTCCTCGATGCAGGCAAAAAGTGATCTCGGGGATCGACAACAAAGCTTGATTAAGCCCCCCTAAAGAAGACGGGGACTATACATCCGAATCAGATGGTTCGGGGTAAAGGGCATTCCCTCTATCATGCTCGATTAATGCTTGATCATATGAACCACAAGCCAGAACAAAGGATGAACTTGACCCAGAGTTACCTGATAACTTCGGTAGAAGTTGAGAATCACAGGGTCGATAGGGGGTGAGGATGGCCCCACCGGGCCCAAGGTGAATGGGTAGGTATACACACTCAGAAAGTTGGCTCTATGAGCCGTAATATCTTTCTACCGAGTGGGAATCTCCACGAGCACGGTATTCCCCTAGCAACAGTCGGCCCTCACTCTTTCAATGTCTGTTATAGAGCTGATATACCGAGTTACAGGCTCACAACACCCTGATTTTGAGGAAGGTCTCTCGACCCCAAAAATCGGAGGTCATCACAAAGGATCCTGGGACGCATTCCTCGACATGTGGGGGGGAGTGGCCGCTTCGCCTTGAGAGAAAAATGAAGAAGATGAGCCCGTAACCTCTTAGGAAGCAGAAGTGGAAATTTTCGCCATCCTTTAGAAAATCTGAGGAAAGAAGTAAAGGGGGGTTGCGTTCCTGAAAAAGAGCAAGAACGAGGGAAAAACATACCTTACAAAGGGTTTTATTTTTGGCATGAGATAGAATCTAGAAAGAAAGAGGTGAGTATTTATAAAAGCACCATGGTTATATTGAAGGAAGCCAACCTCCACAGTCAATGCTGAAACCTGCAGGGACGGTGCACGTAGCGCACCTTGACATCTCGTAGCCGTTCGCAAGAACACCGAAGGATGCAAGAGTTCAGGACCATTTCTTATCGCTTCTTGTCACCTCCACTCTAACAAACGCGTAGACTATCTGTATACGGCAAATTCGGGGGCCCGATTTCCCCGCCATAGGGTCGTCTCGCAGTCATGACCCTCGAAGCTCGGATCCAAGGTCGGACTCACCCTCGGGGGTCGTTAGGTATCGGTCTAGAGGGCATCGCATTCCGACAAAAATAGCAGGCTACATTGGAAAAGAGGGGAGTTCCTAAGGTACACGGCTTAATCTGACAAAGTTGACCTACCTGGGGCCTATTTCAAGATGTCATATCCAGCCATCATATCTCCACGCCTTCACGATAAATACATTTTGTACTATACCAGATTTTCCTCCTATATAAAGGGGATCACCATCACTTTGTAACCCTTCGACTGATGTTGCTCCAACTATTTTCTCCACAAGATCAATAACATCTCTCTCTCTATCTCTCTTCTATCTAACTTGCTCATCCTTATTAGGTAGAGGCTGCTCTAGCATTTACTATTCTCTCGCTTGTTCTTCATTTATTGCTTGGTATTGGCCCAAAAGAGCCTTGTTCAATCATATCTTAACTGTTATCCCATTATCGACTACCCCCGATAGTTCGAGATCGAGCCCAGATATCGACCTCGAGGTCCTCTATCAACCATTCCGATGTCAAGGTAGCAGGCCCCTTGGTTAGATCACTACCCCATTTTATCTTGTATTTTATCGTCAAACTTCATATTTTTAGCATCATCTGCTCTAACAACTAGCATAAAATATATAACGTATTTTTAGAATCCCATTTACAAATTCAATTGTTGTTACCATTTTCATGGTAAACAATGTCGCTACTTACCTTAAGGATGTAGCCACAGCGCATCAAATAGCTTGTGACGTATCGATAAAGGCCGAGTAAAAACTGGCTTGGGCCATCAAATATGCTACAAATGAGGCGACGAGGAAAACGTTGGAGGAGATAGAGGCGGGAGGCGTCGACCTATCAGTTGGAATTGAGGAGGTCCGGGAGTTGGAGAGAATGTTGGCACTTTTGGTCGTCCCAGACGAGGATCCCGGAGATGGTTTCGAGGATAGTGGCGATGAAGAGTAGGCCTCGTGTCGCTTTTGCCCGTTATTTTCATTTTCTTTCTATGTATGTACTCCCGGGGGAGTGAGTCTTGTAAATACATCCCTTGTAAATATATATTTGGCAATGAAAAAAGGGTTTTTCTTCTTTCTGTCTTTTAATTCTTTTTACTTCGCTGCTTGTGCGGAGTTAGCCTTCGATTTTTGGCGTTAGCTTTTCAAATATCGTATTCGGAGCGATCGAGACCCCTAAATCAGGTCTTGTACCGAAGTTAGATCGGCAGCTTCTTTAGAACCGGTGCTATTGATAGCGAGGATCCCTCGAGGCCTCGCTGCTTCTCGAATTTTGTGGGATAGTAGTATTCGAGCAATCTGGTGAAGGGACCCCAGGGTGGTCCTGTCAATATATTTCCCTAGAAAAGGGTGATGTTAACGCGGTCAAAATTAAATGGCCCTTTGTGTAGGCGAGCAGCCGCTGCCTTGCCCCTATATATTCATTCATTTGCTTCTCAAGTGGAGATTCTTCCGCTTTGAGTAACAACAGAACCTGGCACTTTGTGCTACTTCTCCCATTGTTCAAACTCAAAATCTTTGCTCAAATTTATATCTCCCTCTTCTCATTTTATCATAGCCATGAATGATACATTGACATCCACCCACCAAAGAGAGGGGAGTTTTGCCTACATTCCGCATTCGGTCGATGGTACACCAACGGTGCCCGGTGAGCGGGCCTCGAGGTGACTTGCCTTGAGAAAAGACATTATGTTGGGGAGACCTCCCACTATTCCAGGACATCGGGAGCATGCATTGAGGTTCATATCATTAGTGGGAGAGGAAAACCTCGAGATGATTAGAAAAGATTGCGGATGGGGAGAAGGCGTGGCATTGCAAGTACCTTCCTACGAGTAGAGCATCATGACCTATGTCGAGGAGTTTTTGAGCATGTACACGTATATTTTTGCATCGGGTCCCCCCCCCCCACCAGGTCGTGCTTGAGTTATGTTGGAGATATTGGGTTACCTTGGTGCAGGATCACCCATTCCTTTGGAAGATAGTGCAGATGATAAGATATTTCATCGACAAGGCTAGGATTGAGTTTACACTCAGTCATCTCGTGAGGTTATATCGACCACTGCGCTATCGAGGTTTGATTGATCTATAGCATCGATCCACTCAGGCTCATGTCACTAATAGCAAAGAGAACGAGGACCGTGGAAGGATGAACCGGTTTGTTTGAGCTTGAATGATCGATATCATTCCTGGAGAGTTTCTGCCCTTTCCTGAGAAATGGAACTTCACACATAAGTGTCGCACTTGTTTTTTCATCGTTTTTACTGGAGGCTGGCTGCGTAATGACATTTTTCTGTTTCATCTTTGTAGCGACTCCCTGGTTACCAAACGAGATCTCTAATTTGGCCGAGTGATCTCGTAAGCTGGCAGCCTGCTCGACTTACGATAGGCCCAGGTGGCGAGACCTGTCCAAAGGGAGGTGGGAGGAAAAGCCTCATGATAGGTGCCTGGTGGCTTGTTTCCCCAAAATGGTGTTTTTCTTTTCAGCATACTAACTTAGCCATCGCATGTATCGGAGATTTTTCTGAAATAAGGCCATGCTCTCTGGGAGAGGAGTAGAGACTGCCGTCCTCGGGGTCGAGGGTCGATGATTAACGAAAAGAATCTTTGGGGTATGAGTCCTTCTCAGCAAATACAGAGAGGCAATTTGACCGAGCATTCAGTTTCGGGGCCTTCCATTCTCGAAAGAACATTCCTTGTTTCAGCTAATGGAGCTTCGGGGGATACTAAGCCATCGGACATTGGTGCGGCTTTTGGTGAGGCTAAGCGGCTCGGCTTTATGGTAAGTTTGGTAGCCGGCATTGGACTATTTCGGTTTCACACTCTTCCTTTCTTATTGAATTTTCTTTTGCAGGCCTTTGACAAACTCAAATTCGAGCTACTTCGATATGAGGCGCGGTTGTGCAGAACTTCGGATAGGGAGAAATCCCTTAAGCTTCTTTGTGCGAAAAAAGAAAGCGAGCTGGTATCCCTGTGGTGCAAGGTGGATCGAAGCCGGAGGCGCGAGAGCTGCCTCTAAAGACATGTATCTTTTATTTCATGTTGATGTATGCTCCTTCTTTCATTTTTGGAGGTTAACGTTTCGATATTTCAGTTGGAGAGCAAAACGGGGGAGTTGGAGCGACTCTGGGGCGAAGTTGGCAGGGCCAAACATGAGTTTGACTAGCTGCAAGCCCATGTAGATGCCCAAGTTGCGGCCAAGGAGAGTTCTTTGGCTAAAGTTTCCACCCTGGAGATGCAAATCCGGACCACTTGTGCGAGTGATTATGCGTGGGCAAACATGATTGCAAGGCTCGAGTCTGAGCTTTCGAAGGTGAAGATGGAGGTGGTGAATGCTCGGGCTGAGGTTGTGATGAGTAGCACTAGGGCGGATCAGAGAGCGGCAGCCTATTTGAAGAGTGCTGCCACTGCTAGAGTTGAGCTATGGAGAACTCTTGGTTGTGCGAGCAGCAGTAAAGAGTACACAAAGTGCAAATCTCGGAAGGAAACTCTCCAGAAAGTTCACTCCAGGGGTTTCGATCTTTCGAATGAGATCGAGCAAGCCAAGGCAGAGAAGTATGATGCCAAGTTCCTTCTATCTGATGCTGAAGATGGTGAGGACGAGGCCGCTGGGCTATAGTCCCCAAGGGGGACGTTTACTTTCTTCTTGTTCTTGTGTATATAGCTTTCACAATATATTGTAAACAAAGCTTGTATTCCATCATCCGTATGTATAAGAGGGAAAGCTCATGGTTTTGTATCTTCTTGGTTTCTATTTGCCAAGATTTAGCTGGATCAATTCGACCTTTTGAGTTAGTACGAGTCTTTAGATTTGATGATACGACCCTGGGGCTCATTAGGCTGGCCCGGGGGATCTTTCGCGCTTGGTCGATGCGAACTTTAGTATAAGCTGCCATTTGAGCTCTTATGCTTTTATTCAACTATTTCGGGTTTGGCCTCCGTGTCAGGTTTCCACTCAAGCTCATTTGATCCTCAGGCTTTTACGTTTGCGTGGGCTGGCGACAATGGCTCTTACGCCTTGGATCGAATCGATCTTTTATGTGCATGGCCCTGAGGCTCAATAGGCTAGCGACAGTGGCACTTACGCTTTGCCCTTAGGCATATGTAGTTAACTATTTTGGGTTCAGTCTCTGAGTCGGATTTTGACTCGAGCTCAATCGACCCTCAAGTTATCCAAATTGCGTGGGCTGGCGACAATGGTTCTTACACCTTGGGCCGAAGTGGCCTTTTATGTGTGTGGCCCTGAGGCTCATTAGGCTAGCGACAATGGCTCTTACGCTTTTGGTCAAAACGACATTTTATTGGCTTTATTTTCGCCTCGTTAAGGACTTTTTAAAGTAACTTTTGCCTGACCCGCCGTCGGTTCTGGAAGAACCTCGATTTCAAGTAACTCGCAGTGATGTTCGACCACCTCGGGAGGTTTTTTATCATCTACTGCTACTGAATAGTTAGCACTTATTATAAATTTAAATTTTTGGTATATTAAGTTACCTCTTACGGCACTTATTATACACTTTTCTATAGGTTGTACAATTCTATCATCTGCCAAGTATATTTCTATAGGGGTATCCATTCCTTCCCTAAACCATGCTTTTATTAGGATCTCCGTTCCTCCTAAGTGTACATATTTTATTGGATTTTTTGCTTTTATATCTTGTATTTCTTTATTTAGTAGTCTTTTATTTAAAATTGGTATTTGTGCTTTACCTTTGATGTATTTACAATCTATTATATGTTCTCTTTGGCTTACTACATAGTATTCTTCTTTTTGTCTTTTAAACCAATTCTTTATTGTTGGTACTTCTAATATTTTGTCTATGCTTAGATCCAATTCTTTTCCTTTTATTTGTTCAAATACATTAGCGTCAAATATTATTTTTTGTTCTGAAGATTGTTCATCTTGGTGTTCTTCTTGTTGTATAATTTGTATATCTTTTTCAGTCATAATTTTCTTCATCTGATTCTTCTATATCCTTGTTTATTTTCTTTTCATTTTCAGAGAACTCGTTTTCTGATATCTCATATATGCTATCTTCACTGCTTAATTCATAATCTATATATTCTACTTGTGTATATTTATCATTATCTATCAATATTTCGGTAATTTGTTTCTTCTTTGGGTTTTTTGGTAATTTACAATCTTTGGCTAAGTGTCCTAGCTTTCCACAATTATAGCAAGTACATTCTGTTAGTTTTTTCTTTTTCCTATATGGTTTTTTATGTTTATAAATTTTTACATAATATCTTCCTCTTGGTTTCCTATATTAATATTTTGAATATTTTGATTTAAATTTCTTTTTCTTTCCTTCTTTTTTGTAATATTTATCTGTGCAGCCAAATTGGGGTGCTATTCTACTTTTGCAACATGCCAAATTTTTTACTAATATTTTTTCCATTTTCATGTTTTCTTTATATTTTTCACATAATTCTATAAACCAGTTTTGTAGAAATATTATCCTTGCTCTTAATGTATCTGCTAGTCCTGCTTCGTTCCAATTTTTTATTATTTTTGAGCTAAAGGGTTCTGGTAATTTCGTAAAATATAATTTTCTTATCTCTTTACTTTCATCCGGACTATATGTTCCTTTATAATAATAGTCTCTAAATGCACAAGTATATTCATCTATATAACACATATTACATATTGCTAATTTTGTCATTAAATTCCTATTTGTAATTTTTTCTTTATTTTGTTCTTCTACTTCTGTTGTCATACTACTAAATTCATTTTCTTATTGCTATTTCATATTTATTTAATATATCTGTAACAGTTGTTGTAGTTGTACCGTCAAGTTTTTTATTACTCCTTAATGTGTCTAAGCTTTCACTTGATAAATTTTGTAACCATAATTTTACAGTTCCTATTAATGTTCTTTCTATATATCCTGGTGTTTCCGCTATTGCTATTTTATTATCTATTAGTTGTTTTGAGATATATCCTATCCATAATTGTATTGTTTTATTTATATCTGCTACACAATCTAGATCTAAAAAATTATATTGTTCAGTTATCTGTCTTGGTGCCCATTTCTTATTTAACCTTTTATCCCATAATGTTTTGTTTCTATCATATGCATCATAACTTACTTTGTAATAGGTTGGGTTTAATTGTTTCGGATTTTTTACTCCTGATGTGCTTGGTTTATCTTCGTTCATATCTCCTGTATTTATTTCTGGGTTTATTTTTATCTTTTCTGTTTTTTCTATAAGTTCTGTGTATGTTTCACTTGTTTCTGAATAGTTTTCTCCTAGTTCTGTGTCTTTATCACTTTGGTCATTTATTTCGTTTATACTTATTTTTTATGGACTCTCCTGTACTTCTTCTAACTGTAATTTGAACTTTTCTATCTCATTTGTTAGTTTTAGTTCTTGTTCTTCTTCTTTACGTTTTTCCTTTTCTTTTAGTTTATTTGCATACATCTGTTTTAGCATCTCTAATTCTTTTTCTAATTCTGTTATTTTAGTGTTTTTTACTTTCTCTATCTGTTGTATTTTTTCTTTAGCTTGCTGTTGTATTTCTTTAATCTCTCGTTTTCTATCTATTTCTTCGTTTTCTTTTGTTATTCTAACCATGGCGGTTAAACTATCCTCTAGTTTTACAGTTTCTTTTTCTAACATTAAGTTTAGGTTATTTCCTATTTTTTTATATCTTCTTCCTAAGTTGGAAAATATTATTGTTATTTTTAATCCTTCTGGATTCTCATATGTTTTCTCTTCTAGTGCGAATTCTTCTTTATTCATCTTTTATCCTTTAGATAACAAACATATTTATATTCTGTTTTAGATATTATATCGATTAATTTAGACAGCCTAGCTTTGTTTAGTTTTGTGATACTTAAGTATTCATATTCTATGTATAGTTTCTTTAGTTTCTTTCTAATTATCTGCGATTTCTTAGTTATTTTAATTGTTTCACTGTTTTGCGGGTTTGTACTATTAATGTCAGTGTTATTTTTCATGATTTACTTCTTAACATAAATGTTTATTTTCCATAGCTCTGATACCAATTTGAAGGGTCATGTTTAATACTGAGATGTATATATATTCTCACATAAAGGGGTCATGTTTGATACTGAGATGTATACCTGTTGATACATATATCCATGGTTTCTATATTTCTCAGATTTATTTCTTTTCTGTGTTGATAACTTTCAAGTTTATCTTCATAGAATTCAATTTAATTTTCTATAGTTAATAAAGCTTTATTACGCAATCTATTATATCTAATTATGTCTTTACAGGTTTTAATATTGTGTTTAACACAATCTATTTTTCTATTTATGTTACTGAGGGTTTTAAGAAGTTTCCATTTCTGGGTGTTATAGAATCTTATATAATGAAAAGTGTTATGTTTCATTTATAAACAGATTTTATTAACTTTATATGTGATCATTAATCTAAATATAAATCAAGTTCATATAGATCTAATATATCTATTTCTTGTGATACAATTAGTTCTGTAAATGCTTGTTCCATTACATATATTATTTCAAAAATAACTAAAATATCATAAATTTTTCTTTTAACATCGTTATTAAGTCTGTTAAAGATATATAATATAAGTATTTTGTACTCAATATTTTCTTCTAATAAATACGTGTGGTTGTGGTTGTTCATTCAGATTTACTATTTATCCTTATCATGTATTTACTAAACATATTCCCTCTAACCTCTTTGTTTATCATAGAGTTTATCATATTTTAATAAGTTATACTGAACAATCTTTTCTGGTCACTACCATATTTTTCATGCTTCAATCATTTACCCTAACAGCGCCTCAACTATGTGTACTCCCCTAAACGGCTTCCTTGCCTACTGGTTTCCACTTTAGGATGGCATAGTCTGGGCTTAACTACTCTCAGCATTATTAGACAGGCAAATTTTCTCAAGATGTTCTTTATAACAGTACTATAACATGATAATCAATTATGATATTCAAGAGATTATAAGGAATATAAGAGTTTAGTTAAACATGATTATGAATAAACTTACCTGGTTTTGTAACTCGTTTGAATGCTCCATAGCTGTTTTAGATACTTGTAAATAACTCAGATATTTCTTACAAGAGAGAAGATAAGAGAGAATATTTAGAGAGAGAAGGTAAGGGTGAGGATGTCTGAGGCTGTCCTCCCTTCCTCTAATTTACAAAATATATAGAAAATTTAAACGACTCCTACTGTTCATGAACGACCTTTACTGTTCATGAATATGACTCGTACTATTTACTTTACGACTTTTTTACATGACTCTTACTATTCATGAACGACCTTTACTGTTCATGAATGTGACTAGTACTATTTACTTTACGACTTTTTTACATGACTCTTACTATTCATGAACGACCTTTACTGTTCATGAAATGTGACTGGTACTATTTACTTTACATTATGTGTTTCCAGTAGCTGTCTTCTTCTTTTGTCTTCTTGTTGATACCTTCATTCTAGTTGGACTTCTGGTACATAGTTATCATCTCTGTTGCACTTTGAACATATGTGGTCTGGATATTTGTGTCCTACTAGTTTGCAGTATCTTGTTAATAACTCATTTGAAATAAATTCTTTTTTCAATGCTCTGGTAGTTGGTTGCATTTCTGGCTTTAATAATGATAAAATCCATTTCTGGACTTCATCCATATCTCCTTGTCGTAGTTCCTTTGAGTTGGCATATATCATTAACTGGTCTCTGGAGTAGTAGCTCCAGATAGCATTTCCTTGTAGATAATTGTTAGCTAGTTCTTGAATAATAGTTGCTATACCAATTATTCTTTTATTGGCATAGAAACTTGGTATCTCCATTTTCTGTATCTCCGGTTGTTTCTCTATCTCTTCCGGTATTATCATATCTCGTGTTAGTCCTATCTTTATCACCTGTATTATGGGTTTTATTTCATCATATAGTATTTCTGCTGGTGCTGTATAGAATTTGATGAAGAATAGGTTGCCTTTTGTAATTCTCTTGAAGGTGACAAATGCTTTGTATAGCTCTGGTATTCCAATTATTTCTTCTCCGTCGTGGGTATATAATGTGCTAAGTAGTCCGTAGTTGTAACATGTCTTTACTAGGTTTGCTTTTGTTTTTGGCTGGGCTATAAGCCTATTATATCCCTGTAGTTTTTGGGTTACATAATCCTGTGTTGGATCTGTAGTAGTAGTTGATCTAGGGTTTAGGTTCAAGAATGTCTGAATTTTATATATATTCTCAATATATGTTTGAGTAATATGGTTATATACTTTTTTGTTGTGGTGTAGGCTATTGGCATACGTTGTAGTTTGTGGAGCTATAACTATTGCTTCTCTTGGCTTTTTTGATGTAAATGGCTTATCAAATACGTTGTTTAGGTTTACATTGATATGTGGCTTTTTGTTAACTTGTTTGCTTGTACCTGCAGCTTTATATAAAGCAATTGTGTTATGGGTTTTTTGGAGTTTCCCAACGTCTCCTTCTAACTCTGGAAGTTTAGAGTCTTCCGATTGACTTAGTTCCGCATTTTTATAGTCATGCTGCTGACTTAGCTTGCTTTCCTCTAGCTGTTGTAATCTTTTTCCCATACCATCCATCTAAAGATAGAGTAGTAAGGATTGTAAATATGTCTTTTGATTCTTGGCTTTCATCTAGATCTAAAAATCTAGATCTCTGATACCAATTTGAAGGGTCATGTTTAATACTGAGATGTATATATATTCTCACATAAAGGGTTCATGTTTAATACTGAGATGTATACCTGTTGATACATATATTTATGGTTTCTATATTTCTCAGATTTATTTCTTTTCTGTGTTGATAACTTTCAAGTTTATCTTCATAGAATTCAATTTCATTTTCTATAGTTAATAAAGCTTTATTACGCAATCTATTATATCTAGTTATGTCTTTACAGATTTTAATATTGTGTTTAACACAATCTATTTTTCTATTTATGTTACTGAGGGTTTTAAGAAGTTTCCATTTCTGGGTGTTATAGAATCTTATATAATGAAAAGTGTTATGTTTCATTTATAAACAGATTTTATTAACTTTATATGTGATCATTAATCTGAATATAAATCAAGTTCATATAGATCTAATATATCTATTTCTTGTGATACAATTAGTTCTGTAAATGCTTGTTCCATTACATATATTATTTCAAAAGTAACTAAAATATCATAAATTTTTCTTTTAACATCGTTATTAAGTCTGTTAAAGATATATAATATAAGTATTTTGTACTCAATATTTTCTTCTAATAAATACGTGTGGTTGTGGTTGTTCATTCAGATTTACTATTTATCCTTATCATGTATTTACTAAACATATTCCCTCTAACCTCTTTGTTTATCATAGAGTTTATCATATTTTAATAAGTTATACTGAACAATCTTTTCTGGTCACTACCATGTTTTTCATGCTTCAATCATTTACCCTAACAGCGCCTCAACTCTGTGTACTCCCCTAAACGGCTTCCTTGCCTACTGGTTTCCACTTTAGGATGGCATAGTCTGGGCTTAACTACTCTCAGCATTATTAGACAGGCAAACTTTCTCAAGATGTTCTTTATAACAGTACTATAACATGATAATCAATTATGATATTCAAGAGATTATAAGGAATATAAGAGTTTAGTTAAACATGATTATGAATAAACTTACCTGGTTTTGTAACTCGTTTGAATGCTCCATAGCTGTTTTAGATACTTGTAAATAACTCAGATATTTCTTACAAGAGAGAAGATAAGAGAGAATATTTAGAGAGAGAAGGTAAGGGTGAGGATGTCCTGAGGCTGTCCTCCCTTCCTCTGATTTACAAAATATATAGAAAATTTAAACGACTCCTACTGTTCATGAACGACCTTTACTGTTCATGAATGTGACTCGTACTATTTACTTTACGACTTTTTTACATGACTCTTACTATTCATGAACGACCTTTACTGTTCATGAATGTGACTAGTACTATTTACTTTACGACTTTTTTACATGACTCTTACTATTCATGAACGACCTTTACTGTTCATGAAATGTGACTAGTACTATTTACTTTACATTATGTGTTTCCAGTAGTTGTCTTCTTCTTTTGTCTTCTTGTTGATACCTTCATTCTAGTTGGACTTCTGGCACATAGTTATCATCTCCGTTGCACTTTGAACATATGTGGTCTGGATATTTGTGTCCTACTAGTTTGCAGTATCTTGTTAATAACTCGTTTGAAATAAATTCTTTTTTCAATGCTCTGGTAGTTGGTTGCATTTCTGGCTTTAATAATGATAAAATCCATTCCTGGACTTCATCCATATCTCCTTGTCGTAGTTCCTTTGAGTTGGCATATATCATTAACTGGTCTCTGGAGTAGTAGCTCCAGATAGCATTTCCTTGTAGATAATTGTTACCTAGTTCTTGAATAATAGTTGCTATACCAATTATTCTTTTATTGGCATAGAAACTTGGTATCTCCATTTTCTGTATCTCCGGTTGTTTCTCTATCTCTTCCGGTATTATCATATCTCGTGTTAGTCCTATCTTTATCACCTGTATTATGGGTTTTACTTCATCATATAGTATTTCTGCTGGTGCTGTATAGAATTTGATGAAGAATAGGTTGTCTTTTGTAATTCTCTTGAAGGTGACAAATGCTTTGTATAGCTCTGGTATTCCAATTATTTCTTCTCCGTCGTGGGTATATACTGTGCTAAGTAGTCCGTAGTTGTAACATGTCTTTACTAGGTTTGCTTTTGTTTTTGGCTGGGCTATAAGCCTATTATATCCCTGTAGTTTTTGGGTTACATAATCCTGTGTTGGATCTGTAGTAGTAGTTGATCTAGGGTTTAGGTTCAAGAATGTCTGAATTTTATATATATTCTCAATATATGTTTGAGTAATATGGTTATATACTTTTTTGTTGTGGTGTAGGCTATTGGCATAGGTTGTAGTTTGTGGGGCTATAACTATTGCTTCTCTTGGCTTTTTTGATGTAAATGGCTTATCAAATACGTTGTTTAGGTTTACATTGATATGTGGCTTTTTGTTAACTTGTTTGCTTGTACCTGCAGCTGCATATAAAGCAACTGTGTTATGGGGTTTTTGGAGTTTCCCAACGTCTCCTTCTAACTCTGGAAGTTTAGAGTCTTCCGATTGACTTAGTTCCGCATATTTATAGTCATGCTGCTGACTTAGCTTGCTTTCCTCTAGCTGTTGTAATCTTTTTCCCATACCATCCATCTGTAAAGATAGAGTAGTAAGGATTGTAAATATGTCTTTTGATTCTTGGCTTTCATCTGTTTGGGTACCTTTGTCTTGATAGGTAGTCTGCAATAACATTCTTGTCAGTTCGTATTACTTCAATTGTAAATGTAAAATTTTGTATATTCAATACAAGTCTCCTTATTTCCTTTGTAGTTACTGAATCCTGTACTTTCCGTGTTATCCACCATTTTACTTGTGTATTATCTGTTCTTACTATAAATTTGTTATAAACAATATATGGCTCAAATGCTAACAAACATTTATATAATCCAAATAGTTCTTTCCTATTTATCTCCCATTTTAATTGTGGTTCCGTGTATGATCCGGAATAATATCTACAATGGTGTTCAATTTTTTCATTATCATATTTATATTTTAGAACTCCTCCGTAGCTGTGATCACTAGAATCAGTTTCTACAATATATGTAAACTGTTTCTTTTCATCTGGAAAATATAGTTTTGGTAATTTTTTACACATATTTTTTATCTTCTGTATATGTATTTTATCTTTTTCGTCAAAATGATATTCTATATCCTTTTTTAATTTTTTCTGTAATGGTTTTAAGTTTTCTGCTAATTTAGGAATATATTCTCTTACTTGGTTAACCAATCCTAAAAATGATTGTAACTTCTTTTTTGTATCAAGTGTTTCATCTAAGTTAATTATTTTTTGTACTATATGGGTTTGCATTTTTATTCCGTTTTTGTCTATTTGTATACCTAAAAATTCTATTTGATTTTTCATTACTTCTGCTTTCTTTTTACTTAAACTTATTCCTGATATTTCTACAATGTGTATGAATTTTTCTAGTAGTTTTATATGTTCGTTCTCTGTTCTAGAATATAGCAATATATCATGTATATATATTATACAATTTTCTAATTGGTTGAAGTAATTATCCATAAAATGTTGATACCTACCTGGTGCATTTTTATATCCAAAAGGTAATACGTTCCATTCGTAAAATCCTTGTGGTACTGTGAATGTTGTTAACTTTTTAGATTCATCTTCTAGTTTTAAATGGTAAAATCCCGATTTACAGTCAAACTTACTAAAATAGTTATATCCTTGTATTTGTCTGATTTTTAGTATTTTATTTGGTATCGGATAATTATATGTTTTTGTTTTTGCATTTAAGTTTCTATAATCTATAACCATACGGCTTTTTCCTCGTTTTTGCTCACTATGCTTATTTACTATAAATGCCGGGCTAGTATGTTTACTATTACTTTCTTGTATGTACTTATTGTCTAATAATTCTTTTATATGCATTTTAAATTCTGTTAAATCATTAAAATTGTATTTTAAAGGTTTTTGTGTTATTATGCTACTTTCATTTATTAGTTCAATCTTTATTTTTGTTTTATGTTTTTCCCATCCTCGGAGTGGATTATCATTATATAGTAATTCTAATTTATCTTGTAGTAATTTTATTTTATTTATTGAGAAAATGATTATTTCTATATTATGGTTGCTTTGTATTACATTTTCTAATTTTTGGGTAATCTTTTCACTTCCTTTAATCCAGGGTGTTGTTTTTCTTACTTTATTATTTACTCTTTTTGCTCCTAATTTTTGTTTACACGGGGTAGTAAACCACCAATGTGTTTTTGTTATTATATGTGGGTATAATTTATCTAAAAATGGCATTCCTAATAATATATCTTTATTTGTAAATTCATAACTATATATTTCTTCTATGGTCAGTATTTTATCCCATATTTGTATTTTTATATTCCTTGCTTTGTATGTTATGATACTTCCCTCATTATTGAATCATGTTACTACTATAGGGGTTTTTAGCTTTTCCCATTTACTTTCTGGTAAACAATTATATCTACACATGTTAGCTTCTGCTCCTGTATCCATCATAGGTGTATAGTATCTATTATAATATCCTTCTACTATTATCTTGGCAAGTATGTATATCTTTGGAATTCCTTGGCAAGTATGTATATCTTTGGCATTATATCAAAGTTCTTTTTATTATTATTTTCTTATTTTCATAACTTATTGTTAATTGCCTATCTTCTAATTTATATGGTTTGACTTTTTCTAACCATTTTATTCCTAGTGTAATGTTTTTATCGCCTTGATATATTTTAAAATTTATTAATATCGGTATTCCTCCAATAATTAATTCTTTTTCAGTTGTTTCTTCGTTTTTTCTTAACGCTTTTGGTAGTTCTGAATTTTGCTGTTCTATTGTTACTATCTCTTGCTCTAGTATTAATTCTCTTATAACATAATTCTCTTCCTGTCCTGTATTTATTAGTATTAAATATTTTCTTTGGTCCATTATTCCTGTTATATAATAATGGTGTGGGTTTATTTCTTTTATTTTTTGTTCTATTAATTTTTGTGGAGTGGTATAATTTATTCTTCTTGATGTACTTCTTGATGTACTTATTCTTGATGACGTTTCTGGCATTTCATTATTTATTCGTTTTGATGTGCTTAATCTTTCTTTTACTATTTCTAAATCTTCATCCATGTCCATTTCCGTATAACTGTAATCATTGTTGTCTATAACTGATACTATTCTTTCGAATGGATTTTCTATTTTTATTTTATTTATTTTATTTTTAGCTGTTATCTTATGTTTTGTTGTTAAGACATATAGATTTTTACATCTTGCTGTGAATATTTTACTTCCTGGTGCTAATTCTATTCCAGACATTTTCCAGTATAGTACTAATGATTTATCTATATTTTTATCATCTACTGCTACTGAATAGTTAGCACTTATTATAAATTTAAATTTTTGGTATATTAAGTTACCTCTTACGGCACTTATTATACTCTTTTCTATAGGTTGTACAATTCTATCATCTGCCAAGTATATTTCAATAGGGGTATCTATTCCTTCCCTAAAACATGCTTTTATTAGGATCTCCGTTCCTCCTAAGTGTACATATTTTATTGGATTTTTTGCTTTTATATCTTGTATTTCTTTATTTAGTAGTCTTTTATTTAAAATTGGTATTTGTGCTTTACCTTTGATGTATTTACAATCTATTATATGTTCTCTTTGGCTTACTACATAGTATTCTTCTTTTTGTCTTTTAAACCAATTCTTTATTGTTGGTACTTCTAATATTTTGTCTATGCTTAGATCCAATTCTTTTCCTTTTATTTGTTCAAATACATTAGCGTCAAATATTATTTTTGTTCTGAAGATTGTTCATCTTGGTGTTCTTCTTGTTGTATAATTTGTATATCTTTTTCAGTCATAATTTTCTTCATCTGATTCTTCTATATCCTTGTTTATTTCCTTTTCATTTTCAGAGAACTCGTTTTCTGATATCTCATATATGCTATCTTCACTGCTTAATTCATAATCTATATATTCTACTTGTGTATATTTATCATTATCTATCAATATTTCGGTAATTTGTTTCTTCTTTGGGTTTTTTGGTAATTTACAATCTTTGGCTAAGTGTCCTAGCTTTCCACAATTATAGCAAGTACATTCTGTTAGTTTTTTCTTTTTCCTATATGGTTTTTTATGTTTATAATTTTTTACATAATATCTTCCTCTTGGTTTCCTATATTTATATTTTGAATATTTTGATTTAAATTTCTTTTTCTTTCCTTCTTTTTTTGTAATATTTATCTGTGCAGCCAAATTGGGGTGCTATTCTACATTTGCAACATGCCAAATTTTTTACTAATATTTTTTCTATTTTCATGTTTTCTTTATATTTTTCACATAATTCTATAAACCAGTTTTGTAGAAATTTTATCCTTGCTCCTAATGTATCTGCTACTGCTTCGTTCCAATTTTTTATTATTTTTGAGCTAAAGGGTTCTGGTAATTTCGTAAAATATAATTTTCTTATCTCTTTACTTTCATCCGGACTATATGTTCCTTTATAATAATAGTCTCTAAATGCACAAGTATATTCATCTATATAACACATATTACATATTGCTAATTTTGTCATTAAATTCCTATTTGTAATTTTTTCTTTATTTTGTTCTTCTACTTCTGTTGTCATACTACTAAATTCATTTCTTATTGCTATTTCATATTTATTTAATATATCTGTAACTGTTGTTGTAGTTGTACCGTCAAGTTTTTTATTACTCCTTAATGTGTCTAAGCTTTCACTTGATAAATTTTGTAACCATAATTTTACAGTTCCTATTAATGTTCTTTCTATATATCCTGGTGTTTCCGCTATTGCTATTTTATTATCTATTAGTTGTTTTGAGATATATCCTATCCATAATTGTATTGTTTTATTTATATCTGCTACACAATCTAGATCTAAAAAATTATATTGTTCAGTTATTTGTCTTGGTGTCCATTTCTTATTTAACCTTTTATCCCATAATGTTTTGTTTCTATCATATGCAATCTCAGTATAGAAACCATGGATATATGTATCAACAGGTATACATCTCAGTATTAAACATGACCCCTTTATGTGTGAATATATATATACATCTCAGTATTAAACATGACCCTTCAAATTGGAAAATAAACATTTATGTTAAGAAGCAAATCATGAAAAATAACACTGACATTAATAGTACAAACCCGCAAAACAGTGAAACAATTAAAATAACTAAGAAATCGCAGATAATTAGAAAGAAACTAAAGAAACTATACATAGAATATGAATACTTAAGTTTCACAAAAATAAACAAAGCTAGGCTGTCTAAATTAATCGATATAATATCTAAAACAGAATATAAATATGTTTGTTATCTAAAGGATAAAAGATGAATAAAGAAGAATTCGCACTAGAAGAGAAAACATATGAGAATCCAAAAGGATTAAAAATAACAATAATATTTTCCAATTTAGGAAGAAGATATAAAAAAATAGGAAATAACCTAAACTTAATGTTAGAAAAAGAAACTGTAAAACTAGAGGATAGTTTAACCGCCATGGTTAGAATAACAAAAGAAAACGAAGAAATAGATAGAAAACGAGAGATTAAAGAAATACAACAGCAAGCTAAAGAAAAAATACAACAGATAGAGGAAGTAAAAAACACTAAAATAACAGAATTAGAAAAAGAATTAGAGATGCTAAAACAGATGTATGCAAATAAACTAAAAGAAAAGGAAAAACGTAAAGAAGAAAAACAAGAACTAAAACTAACAAATGAGATAGAAAAGTTCAAATTACAGTTAGAAGAAGTACAGGAGAGTCCATCAAAAATAACTATAAACGAAATAAATGACCAAAGTGATAAAGACACAGAACTAGGAGAAAATTATTCAGAAACAAGTGAAACATACACAGAACTTATAGAAAAAACAGAAAAAATAAAAATAAACCCAGAAATAAATACAGGAGATATGAACGAAGATAAACCAAGCACATCAGGAGTAAAAAATCCGAAACAATTAAACCCAACCTATTACAGAGTAAGTTATGATGCATATGATAGAAACAAAACATTATGGGATAAAAGGTTAAATAAGAAATGGACACCAAGACAGATAACTGAACTATATAATTTTTTAGATCTAGATTGTGTAGCAGATATAAATAAAACAATACAATCATGGATAGGATATATCTCAAAACAACTAATAGATAATAAAATAGCAATAGCGGAAACACCAGGATATATAGAAAGAACATTAATAGGAACTGTAAAATTATGGTTACAAAATTTATCAAGTGAAAGCTTAGACACATTAAGGAGTAATAAAAAACTTGACGGTACAACTACAACAACAGTTACAGATATATTAAATAAATATGAAATAGCAATAAGAAATGAATTTAGTAGTATGACAATAGAAGTAGAAGAACAAAATAAAGAAAAAATTACAAATAGGAATTTAATGACAAAATTAGCAATATGTAATATGTGTTAAATAGATGAATATACTTGTGCATTTAGAGACTATTATTATAAAGGAACATATAGTCCGGATGAAAGTAAAGAGATAAGAAAATTATATTTTACGAAATTACCAGAACCCTTTAGCTCAAAAATAATAAAATATTGGAACGAAGCAGGACTAGTAGATACATTAGGAGCAAGGATAAAATTTCTACAAAACTGGTTTATAGAATTATGTGAAAAATATAAAGAAAACATGAAAATGGAAAAAATATTAGTAAAAAATTTGGCATGTTGCAAAAGTAGAATAGCACCCCAATTTGGCTGCACAGATAAATATTACAAAAAAGAAGGAAAGAAAAAGAAATTTAAATCAAAATATTCAAAATATAAATATAGGAAACCAAGAGGAAGATATTATGTAAAAAATTATAAACATAAAAAACCATATAGGAAAAAGAAAAAACTAACAGATGCTATAATTGTGGAAAGCTAGGACACTTAGCCAAAGATTGTAAATTACCAAAAAACCCAAAGAAGAAACAAATTACCGAAATATTGATAGATAATAATAAATATACACAAGTAGAATATATAGATTATGAATTAAGCAGTGAAGATAGCATATATGAGATATCAGAAAACGAGTTCTCTGAAAATGAAAAGGAAATAAACAAGGATATAGAAGAATCAGATGAAGAAAATTATGACTGAAAAAGATATACAAATTATACAACAAGAAGAACACCAAGATGAACAATCTTCAGAACAAAAAATAATATTTGACGCTAATGTATTTGAACAAATAAAAGGAAAAGAATTGGATCTAAGCATAGACAAAATATTAGAAGTACCAACAATAAAGAATTGGTTTAAAAGACAGAAAGAAGAATACTATGTAGTAAGCCAAAGAGAACATATAATAGATTGTAAATACATCAAAGGTAAAGCACAAATATCAATTTTAAATAAAAGACTACTAAATAAAGAAATACAAGATATAAAAGCAAAAAATCCAATAAAATATGTACACTTAGGAGGAACGGAGATCCTAATAAAAGCATGTTTTAGGGAAGGAATAGATACCCCTATAGAAATATACTTGGCAGATGATAGAATTGTACAACCTATAGAAAAGAGTATAATAAGTGTCGTAAGAGGTAACTTAATATACCAAAAATTTAAATTTATAATAAGTGCTAACTATTCAGTAGCAGTAGATGATAAAAATATAGATAAATCATTAGTACTATACTGGAAAATGTCTGGAATAGAATTAGCACCAGGAAGTAAAATATTCACAGCAAGATGTAAAAATCTATATGTCTTAACAACAAAACATAAGATAACAGCTAAAAATAAAATAAATAAAATAAAAATAGAAAATCCATTCGAAAGAATAGTATCAGTTATAGACAACAATGATTACAGTTATACGGAAATAAACATGGATGAAGATTTAGAAATAGTAAAAGAAAGATTAAGCACATCAAAATGAATAAATAATTAAATGCCAGAAACGTCATCAAGAATAAGTACATCAAGAAGAATAAATTATACCACTCCACAAAAATTAATAGAACAAAAAATAGAAGAAATAAACCCACACCATTATTATATAACAGGAATAATGGACCAAAGAAAATATTTAATACTAATAAATACAGGACAAGAAGAGAATTATGTTATAAGAGAATTAATACCAGAACAAGAGATAGTAACAATAGAACAGCAAAATTCAGAACTACCAAAAGCGTTAAGAAAAAACGAAGAAACAACTGAAAAAGAATTAATTATTGGAGGAATACCAATATTAATAAATTTTAAAATATATCAAGGCGATAAAAACATTACACTAGGAATAAAATAGTTAGAAAAAGTCAAACCATATAAATTAGAAGATAGGCAATTAACAATAAGTTATGAAAATAAGAAAATAATAATAAAAAGAACTTTGATATAATGCCAAAGATATACATACTTGCCAAGGAATGCCAAAGATATACATACTTGCCAAGATAATAGTAGAAGGATATTATAATAGATACTATACACCTATGATGGATACAGGAGCAGAAGCTAACATGTGTAGATATAATTGTTTACCAGAAAGTAAATGGGAAAAGCTAAAAACCCCTATAGTAGTAACAGGATTCAATAATGAGGGAAGTATGATAACATACAAAGCAAGGAATATAAAAATACAAATATGGGATAAAATACTGACCATAGAAGAAATATATAGTTATGAATTTACAAATAAACATATATTATTAGGAATGCCATTTTTAGATAAATTATACCCACATATAATAACAAAAACACATTGGTGGTTTACTACCCCGTGTAAACAAAAATTAGGAGCAAAAAGAGTAAATAATAAAGTAAGAAAAACAACACCCTGGATTAAAGGAAGTGAAAAGATTACCCAAAAATTAGAAAATGTAATACAAAGCAACCATAATATAGAAATAATCATTTTCTCAATAAATAAAATAAAATTACTACAAGATAAATTAGAATTACTATATAATGATAATCCACTTCGAGGATGGGAAAAACATAAAACAAAAATAAAGATTGAACTAATAAATGAAAGTAGCATAATAACACAAAAACCTTTAAAATACAATTTTAATGATTTAACAGAATTTAAAATGCATATAAAAGAATTATTAGACAATAAGTACATACAAGAAAGTAATAGTAAACATACTAGCCCGACATTTATAGTAAATAAGCATAGTGAGCAAAACGAGGAAAAAGCCGTATGGCTATAGATTATAGAAACTTAAATGCAAAAACAAAAACATATAATTATCCGATACCAAATAAAATACTAAAAATCAGACAAATACAAGGATATAACTATTTTAGTAAGTTTGACTGTAAATCGGGATTTTACCATTTAAAACTAGAAGATGAATCTAAAAAGTTAACAACACTCACAGTACCACAAGGATTTTACGAATGGAACGTATTACCTTTTGGATATAAAAATGCACCAGGTAGGTATCAACATTTTATGGATAATTACTTCAACCAATTAGAAAATTGTATAATATATATAGATGATATATTGTTATATTCTAGAACAGAGAACGAACATATAAAACTACTAGAAAAATTCATACACGTTGTAGAAATATCAGGAATAAGTTTAAGTAAAAAGAAAGCAGAAGTAATGAAAAATCAAATAGAATTTTTAGGTATACAAATAGACAAAAACGGAATAAAAATGCAAACTCATATAGTACAAAAAATAATTAACTTAGATGAAACACTTGATACAAAAAAGAAGTTACAATCATTTTTAGGATTGGTTAACCAAGTAAGAGAATATATTCCTAAATTAGCAGAAAACTTAAAACCATTACAGAAAAAATTAAAAAAAGGATATAGAATATCATTTTGACGAAAAAGATAAAATACATATACAGAAGATAAAAAATATGTGTAAAAAATTACCAAATTTATATTTTCCAGATGAAAAGAAACAGTTTACATATATTGTAGAAACTGATTCTAGTGATCACAGCTACGGAGGAGTTCTAAAATATAAATATGATAATGAAAAAATTGAACACCATTGTAGATATTATTCCGGATCATACACGGAACCACAATTAAAATGGGAGATAAATAGGAAAGAACTATTTGGATTATATAAATGTTTGTTAGCATTTGAGCCATATATTGTTTATAACAAATTTATAGTAAGAACAGATAATACACAAGTAAAATGGTGGATAACACGGAAAGTACAGGATTCAGTAACTACAAAGGAAATAAGGAGACTTGTATTGAATATACAAAATTTTACATTTACAATTGAAGTAATACGAACTGACAAGAATGTTATTGCAGACTACCTATCAAGACAAAGGTACCCAAACAGATGAAAGCCAAGAATCAAAAGACATATTTACAATCCTTACTACTCTATCTTTTCAGATGGATGGTATGGGAAAAAGATTACAACAGCTAGAGGAAAGCAAGCTAAGTCAACAGCATGACTATAAAAATGCGGAACTAAGTCAATCGGAAGACTCTAAACTTCCAGAGTTAGAAGGAGACGTTGGGAAACTCCAAAAACCCCATAACACAGTTGCTTTATATGCAGCTGCAGGTACAAGCAAACAAGTTAACAAAAAGCCACATATCAATGTAAACCTAAACAACGTATTTGATAAGCCATTTACATCAAAAAAGCCAAGAGAAGCAATAGTTATAGCCCCACAAACTACAACCTATGCCAATAGCCTACACCACAACAAAAAAGTATATAACCATATTACTCAAACATATATTGAGAATATATATAAAATTCAGACATTCTTGAACCTAAACCCAAGATCAACTACTACTACAGATCCAACACAGGATTATGTTACCCAAAAACTACAGGGATATACTAGGCTTATAGCCCAGCCAAAAACAAAAGCAAACATAGTAAAGACATGTTACAACTACGGACTACTTAGCACAGTATATACCCACGACAGAGAAGAAATAATTGGAATACCAGAGCTACACAAAGCATTTGTCACCTTCAAGAGAATTACAAAAGGCAACCTATTCTTCATCAAATTCTATACAGCACCAGCAAAAATACTATATGATGAAATAAAACCCATAATACAGGTGATAAAGATAGGACTAACACGAGATATGATAATACCGGAAGAGATAGAGAAACAACCGGAGATACAGAAAATGGAGATACCAAGTTTCTATGCCAATAAAAGAATAATTGGTATAGCAACTATTATTCAAGAACTAGCTAACAATTATCTACAAGGAAATGCTATCTGGAGCTACTACTCCAGAGACCAGTTAATGATATATGCCAACTCAAAGGAACTACGACAAGGAGATAAGGATGAAGTCCAGAAATGGATTTTATCATTATTAAAGCCAGAAATGCAACCAACTACCAGAGCATTGAAAAAAGAATTTATTTCAAACGAGTTATTAACAAGATACTGCAAACTAGTAGGACACAAATATCCAGACCACATATGTTCAAAGTGCAACGGAGATGATAACTATGTACCAGAAGTCCAACTAGAATGAAGGTATCAACAAGAAGACAAAAGAAGAAGACAGCTACTGGAAACACATAATGTAAAGTAAATAGTACTAGTCACATTCATGAACAGTAAAGGTCGTTCATGAATAGTAAGAGTCATGTAAAAAAGTCGTAAAGTAAATAGTACTAGTCACATTCATGAACAGTAAAGGTCGTTCATGAATAGTAAGAGTCATGTAAAAAAGTCGTAAAGTAAATAGTACGAGTCACATTCATGAACAGTAAAGGTCGTTCATGAACAGTAGGAGTCGTTTAAATTTTCTATATATTTTGTAAATCAGAGGAAGGGAGGACAGCCTCAGACATCCTCACCCTTACCTTCTCTCTCTAAATATTCTCTCTTATCTTCTCTCTTGTAAGAAATATCTGAGTTATTTACAAGTATCTAAAACAGCTATGGAGCATTCAAACGAGTTACAAAATCAGGTAAGTTTATTCATAATCATGTTTAACTAAACTCTTATATTCCTTATAATCTCTTGAATATCATAATTGATTATCATGTTATAGTACTGTTATAAAGAACATCTTGAGAAAGTTTGCATGTCTAATAATGCTGAGAGTAGTTAAGCCCAGACTATGCCATCCTAAAGTGGAAACCAGTAGGCAAGGAAGCCGTTTAGGGGAGTACACAGAGTTGAGGCGCTGTTAGGGTAAATGATTGAAGCATGAAAAACATGGTAGTGACCAGAAAAGATTGTTCAGTATAACTTATTAAAATATGATAAACTCTATGATAAACAAAGAGGTTAGAGGGAATATGTTTAGTAAATACATGATAAGGATAAATAGTAAATCTGAATGAACAACCACAACCACACGTATTTATTAGAAGAAAATATTGAGTACAAAATACTTATATTATATATCTTTAACAGACTTAATAACGATGTTAAAAGAAAAATTTATGATATTTTAGTTACTTTTGAAATAATATATGTAATGGAACAAGCATTTACAGAACTAATTGTATCACAAGAAATAGATATATTAGATCTATATGAACTTGATTTATATTCAGATTAATGATCACATATCAAGTTAATAAAATCTGTTTATAAATGAAACATAACACTTTTCATTATATAAGATTCTATAACACCCAGAAATGGAAACTTCTTAAAACCCTCAGTAACATAAATAGAAAAATAGATTGTGTTAAACACAATATTAAAACCTGTAAAGACATAATTAGATATAATAGATTGCGTAATAAAGCTTTATTAACTATAGAAAATGAAATTGAATTCTATGAAGATAAACTTGAAAGTTATCAACACAGAAAAGAAATAAATCTGAGAAATATAGAAATCATGGATATATGTATCAACAGGTATACATCTCAGTATTAAACATGACCCCTTTATGTGAGAATATATATACATCTCAGTATTAAACATGACCCTTCAAATTGGTATCAGAGCAATACAACAGCTAGATTAAAGAAAACGAGAGATTATGGGAGATATGAACGAGATAAACTAAATACAGCTAGAAAAAGAAACTAAAAGAAAAGGAAAAACGAGAGCAATACAACAGCTATCTATGTTTTAGCAATACATAGATAGAAAACGAGAGATTAAAGAAATACAACAGCAAGCTAAAGAAAAAATACAACAGATAGAGGAAGTAAAAAACACTAAAATAACAGAATTAGAAAAAGAAGTAGAGATGCTAAAACAGATGTATGCAAATAAACTAAAAGAAAAGGAAAAACGTAAAGAAGAAAAACAAGAACTAAAACTAACAAATGAGATAGAAAAGTTCAAATTACAGTTAGAAGAAGTATAAGAGAGTCCAACAAAAATAAGTATAAACGAAATAAATGACCAAAGTGAAACATACACAGAACTTATAGAAAAAACAGAAAAGATAAAAATAAACCCAGAAATAAATACAGGAGATATGAACGAAGATAAACCAAGCACATCAGGAGTAAAAAATCCGAAACAATTAAACCCAACCTATTACAGAGTAAGTTATGATGCATATGATATAAATAAAACATTATGGGATAAAAGGTTAAATAAGAAATGGCACCAAGACAGATAACTGAACAATATAATTTTTTAGATCTAGATTGTGTAGCAGATATAAATAAAACAATACAATTATGGATAGGATATATCTCAAAACAACTAATAGATAATAAAATAGCAATAGCGGAAACACCAGGATATATAGAAAGAACATTAATAGGAACTGTAAAATTATGGTTACAAAATTTATCAAGTGAAAGCTTAGACACATTAAGGAGTAATAAAAAACTTGACGGTACAACTACAACAACAGTTACATATATATTAAATAAATATGAAATAGCAATAAGAAATGAATTTAGTAGTATGACAACAGAAGTAGAAGAACAAAATAAAGAAAAAATTACAAATAGGAATTTAATGACAAAATTAGCAATATGTAATATGTGTTATATAGATGAATATACTTGTGCATTTAGAGACTATTATTATAAAGGAACATATAGTCCGGATGAAAGTAAAGAGATAAGAAAATTATATTTTACGAAATTACCAGAACCCTTTAGCTCAAAAATAATAAAAAATTGGAACGAAGCAGGACTAGCAGATACATTAGGAGCAAGGATAAAATTTCTACAAAAATGGTTTATAGAATTATGTGAAAAATATAAAGAAAACATGAAAATGGAAAAAATATTAGTAAAAAATTTGGCATGTTGCAAAAGTAGAATAGCACCCCAATTTGGCTGCACAGATAAATATTACAAAAAAGAAGGAAAGAAAAAGAAATTTAAATCAAAATATTCAAAATATAAATATAGGAAACCAAGAGGAAGATATTATGTAAAAAATTATAAACATAAAAAACCATATAGGAAAGAGAAAAAACTAACAGAATGTACTTGCTATAATTGTGGAAAGCTATGACACTTAGCCAAAGATTGTAAATTACCAAAAAACCCAAAGAAGAAACAAATTACCGAAATATTGATAGATAATGATAAATATACACAAGTAGAATATATAGATTATGAATTAAGCAGTGAAGATAGCATATATGAGATATCAGAAAACGAGTTCTCTGAAAATGAAAAGGAAATAAACAAGGATATAGAAGAATCAGATGAAGAAAATTATGACTGAAAAAGATATACAAATTATACAACAAGAAGAACACCAAGATGAACAATCTTCAGAACAAAAAATAATATTTGACGCTAATGTATTTGAACAAATAAAAGGAAAAGAATTGGATCTAAGCATAGACAAAATATTAGAAGTACCAACAATAAAGAATTGGTTTAAAAGACAGAAAGAAGAATACTATGTAGTACAAAGAGAACATATAATAGATTGTAAATACATCAAAGGTAAAGCACAAATACCAATTTTAAATAAAAGACTACTAAATAAAGAAATACAAGATATAAAAGCAAAAAATCCAATAAAATATGTACACTTAGGAGGAACGGAGATCCTAATAAAAGCATGTTTTAGGGAAGGAATAGATACCCCTATAGAAATATACTTGGCAGATGATAGAATTGTACAACCTATAGAAAAGAGTATAATAAGTGCCGTAAGAGGTAACTTAATATACCAAAAATTTAAATTTATAATAAGTGCTAACTATTCAGTAGCAGTAGATGATAAAAATATAGATAAATCATTAGTACTATACTGGAAAATATCTGGAATAGAATTAGCACCAGGAAGTAAAATATTCACAGCAAGATGTAAAAATCTATATGTCTTAACAACAAAACATAAGATAAAAGCTAAAAATAAAATAAATAAAATAAAAATAGAAAATCCATTCGAAAGAATAGTATCAGTTATAGACAACAATGATTACAGTTATACGGAAATGGACATGGATGAAGATTTAGAAATAGTAAAAGAAAGATTAAGCACATCAAAACGAATAAATAATGAAATGCCAGAAACGTCATCAAGAATAAGTACATCAAGAAGAATAAATTATACCACTCCACAAAAATTAATAGAACAAAAAATAGAAGAAATAAACCCACACCATTATTATATAACAGGAATAATGGACCAAAGAAAATATTTAATACTAATAAATACAGGACAGGAAGAGAATTATGTTATAAGAGAATTAATACCAGAACAAGAGATAGTAACAATAGAACATCAAAATTCAGAACTACCAAAAGCGTTAAGAAAAAACGAAGAAACAACTGAAAAAGAATTAATTATTGGAGGAATACTAATATTAATAAATTTTAAAATATATCAAGGCGATAAAAACATTACACTAGGAATAAAATGGTTAGAAAAAGTCAAACCATATAAATTAGAAGATAGGCAATTAACAATAAGTTATGAAAATAAGAAAATAATAATAAAAAGAACTTTGATATAATGCCAAAGATATACATACTTGCCAAGGAATGCCAAAGATATACATACTTGCCAAGATAATAGTAGAAGGATATTATAATAGATACTATACACCTATGATGGATACAGGAGCAGAAGCTAACATGTGTAGATATAATTGTTTACCAGAAAGTAAATGGGAAAAGCTAAAAACCCCTATAGTAGTAACAGGATTCAATAATGAGGGAAGTATGATAACATACAAAGCAAGAAATATAAAAATACAAATATGGGATAAAATACTGACCATAGAAGAAATATATAGTTATGAATTTACAAATAAAGATATATTATTAGGAATGCCATTTTTAGATAAATTATACCCACATATAATAACAAAAACACATTGGTGGTTTACTACCCCGTGTAAACAAAAATTAGGAGCAAAAAGAGTAAATAATAAAGTAAGAAAAACAACACCCTGGATTAAAGGAAGTGAAAAGATTACCCAAAAATTAGAAAATATAATACAAAGCAACCATAATATAGAAACAATCATTTTCTCAATAAATAAAATAAAATTACTACAAGATAAATTAGAATTACTATATAATGATAATTCACTCCGAGGATGGGAAAAACATAAAACAAAAATAAAGATTGAACTAATAAATGAAAGTACCATAATAACACAAAAACCTTTAAAATACAATTTTAATGATTTAACAGAATTTAAAATGCATATAAAAGAATTATTAGACAATAAGTACATACAAGAAAGTAATAGTAAACATACTAGCCCGACATTTATAGTAAATAAGCATAGTGAGCAAAAACGAGGAAAAAGCCGTATGGTTATAGATTATAGAAACTTAAATGCAAAAACAAAAACATATAATTATCCGATACCAAATAAAATACTAAAAATCAGACAAATACAAGGATATAACTATTTTAGTAAGTTTGACTGTAAATCGGGATTTTACCATTTAAAACTTGAAGATGAATCTAAAAAGTTAACAGCATTCACAGTACCACAAGGATTTTACGAATGGAACGTATTACCTTTTGGATATAAAAATGCACCAGGTAGGTATCAACATTTTATGGATAATTACTTCAACCAATTAGAAAATTGTATAATATATATAGATGATATATTGCTATATTCTAGAACAGAGAACGAACATATAAAACTACTAGAAAAATTCATACACATTGTAGAAATATCAGGAATAAGTTTAAGTAAAAAGAAAGCAGAAGTAATGAAAAATCAAATAGAATTTTTAGGTATACAAATAGACAAAAACGGAATAAAAATGCAAACCCATATAGTACAAAAAATAATTAACTTAGATGAAACACTTGATACAAAAAAGAAGTTACAATCATTTTTAGGATTGGTTAACCAAGTAAGAGAATATATTCCTAAATTAGCAGAAAACTTAAAACCATTACAGAAAAAATTAAAAAAGGATATAGAATATCATTTTGACGAAAAAGATAAAATACATATACAGAAGATAAAAAATATGTGTAAAAAATTACCAAAACTATATTTTCCAGATGAAAAGAAACAGTTTACATATATTGTAGAAACTGATTCTAGTGATCACAGCTACGGAGGAGTTCTAAAATATGAATATGATAATGAAAAAATTGAACACCATTGTAGATATTATTCCGGATCATACACGGAACCACAATTAAAATGGGAGATAAATAGGAAAGAACTATTTGGATTATATAAATGTTTGTTAGCATTTGAGCCATATATTGTTTATAACAAATTTATAGTAAGAACAGATAATACACAAGTAAAATGGTGGATAACACGGAAAGTACAGGATTCAGTAACTACAAAGGAAATAAGGAGACTTGTATTGAATATACAAAATTTTACATTTACAATTGAAGTAATACGAACTGACAAGAATGTTATTGCAGACTACCTATCAAGACAAAGGTACCCAAACAGATGAAAGCCAAGAATCAAAAGACATATTTACAATCCTTACTACTCTATCTTTACAGATGGATGGTATGGGAAAAAGATTACAACAGCTAGAGGAAAGCAAGCTAAGTCAGCAGCATGACTATAAAAATGCGGAACTAAGTCAATCGGAAGACTCTAAACTTCCAGAGTTAGAAGGAGACGTTGGGAAACTCCAAAAAACCCATAACACAGTTGCTTTATATACAACTGCAGGTACAAGCAAACAAGTTAACAAAAAGCCACATATCAATGTAAACCTAAACAACGTATTTGATAAGCCATTTACATCAAAAAGCCAAGAGAAGCAATAGTTATAGCCCCACAAACTACAACCTATGCCAATAGCCTACACCACAACAAAAAAGTATATAACCATATTACTCAAACATATATTGAGAATATATATAAAATTCAGACATTCTTGAACCTAAACCCTAGATCAACTACTACTACAGATCCAACACAGGATTATGTAACCCAAAAACTACAGGGATATAATAGGCTTATAGCCCAGCCAAAAACAAAAGCAAACCTAGTAAAGACATGTTACAACTACGGACTACTTAGCACAGTATATACCCACGACGGAGAAGAAATAATTGGAATACCAGAGCTATACAAAGCATTTGTCACCTTCAAGAGAATTACAAAAAGCAACCTATTCTTCATCAAATTCTATACAGCACCAGCAGAAATACTATATGATGAAATAAAACCCATAATACAGGTGATAAAGATAGGACTAACACGAGATATGATAATACCGGAAGAGATAGAGAAACAACCGGAGATACAGAAAATGGAGATACCAAGTTTCTATGCCAATAAAAGAATAACTGGTATAGCAACTATTATTCAAGAACTAGCTAACAATTATCTACAAGGAAATGCTATCTGGAGCTACTACTCCAGAGACCAGTTAATGATATATGCCAACTCAAAGGAACTACGACAAGGAGATATGGATGAAGTCCAGAAATGGATTTTATCATTATTAAAGCCAGAAATGCAACCAACTACCAGAGCATTGAAAAAAGAATTTATTTCAAACGAGTTATTAACAAGATACTGCAAACTAGTAGGACACAAATATCTAGACCACATATGTTCAAAGTGCAACGGAGATGATAACTATGTACCAGAAGTCCAACTAGAATGAAGGTATCAACAAGAAGACAAAAGAAGAAGACAGCTACTGGAAACACATAATGTAAAGTAAATAGTACTAGTCACATTTCATGAACAGTAAAGGTCGTTCATGAATAGTAAGAGTCATGTAAAAAAGTCGTAAAGTAAATAGTACTAGTCACATTCATGAACAGTAAAGGTCGTTCATGAATAGTAAGAGTCATGTAAAAAAGTCGTAAAGTAAATAGTACGAGTCACATTCATGAACAGTAAAGGTCGTTCATGAACAGTAGGAGTCATTTAAATTTTCTATATATTTTGTAAATCAGAGGAAGGGAGGACAGCCTCAGACATCCTCACCCTTACCTTCTCTCTCTAAATATTCTCTCTTATCTTCTCTCTTGTAAGAAATATCTGAGTTATTTACAAGTATCTAAAACAGCTATGGAGCATTCAAACGAGTTACAAAACCAGGTAAGTTTATTCATAATCATGTTTAACTAAACTCTTATATTCCTTATAATCTCTTGAATATAATAATTGATTATCATGTTATAGTACTGTTATAAAGAACATCTTGAGAAAGTTTGCCTGTCTAATAATGCTGAGAGTAGTTAAGCCCAGACTATGCCATCCTAAAGTGGAAACCAGTAGGCAAGGAAGCCGTTTAGGGGAGTACACAGAGTTGAGGCACTGTTAGGGTAAATGATTGAAGCATGAAAAACATGGTAGTGACCAGAAAAGATTGTTCAGTATAACTTATTAAAATATGATAAACTCTATGATAAACAAAGAGGTTAGAGGGAATATGTTTAGTAAATACATGATAAGGATAAATAGTAAATCTGAATGAACAACCACAACCACACGTATTTATTAGAAGAAAATATTGAGTACAAAATACTTATATTATATATCTTTAACAGACTTAATAACGATGTTAAAAGAAAAATTTATGATATTTTAGTTACTTTTGAAATAATATATGTAATGGAACAAGCATTTACAGAACTAATTGTATCACAAGAAATAGATATATTAGATCTATATGAACTTGATTTATATTCAGATTAATGATCACATATTAAGTTAATAAAATCTGTTTATAAATGAAATATAACACTTTTCATTATATAAGATTCTATAACACCCAGAAATGGAAACTTCTTAAAACCCTCAGTAACATAAATAGAAAAATAGATTGTGTTAAACACAATATTAAAACCTGTAATGACATAATTAGATATAATAGATTGTGTAATAAAGCTTTATTAACTATAGAAAATGAAATTGAATTTTATGAAGATAAACTTGAAAGTTATCAACACAGAAAAGAAATAAATCTGAGAAATATAGAAACCATGGATATATGTATCAACAGGTATATATCTCAGTATTAAACATGACCCCTTTATGTGAGAATATATATACATCTCAGTATTAAACATGACCCTTCAAATTGGTATCAGAGCTATGGAAAATAAACATTTATGTTAAGAAGCAAATCATGAAAAATAACACTGACATTAATAGTACAAACCCGCAAAACAGTGAAACAATTAAAATAACTAAGAAATCGTAGATAATTAGAAAGAAACTAAAGAAACTATACATAGAATATGAATACTTAAGTATCACAAAACTAAACAAAGCTAGGCTGTCTAAATTAATCGATATAATATCTAAAACAGAATATAAATATGTTTGTTATCTAAAGGATAAAAGATGAATAAAGAAGAATTCGCACTAGAAGAGAAAACATATGAGAATCCAGAAGGATTAAAAATAACAATAATATTTTCCAACTTAGGAAGAAGATATGAAAAAATAGGAAATAACCTAAACTTAATGTTAGAAAAAGAAACTGTAAAACTAGAGGATAGTTTAACCGCCATGGTTAGAATAACAAAAGAAAACGAAGAAATAGATAGAAAACGAGAGATTAAAGAAATACAACAGCAAGCTAAAGAAAAAATACAACAGATAGAGGAAGTAAAAAACACTAAAATAACAGAATTAGAAAAAGAATTAGAGATGCTAAAACAGATGTATGCAAATAAACTAAAAGAAAAGGAAAAACGTAAAGAAGAAAAACAAGAACTAAAACTAACAAATGAGATATAAAAGTTCAAATTACAGTTAGAAGAAGTACAGGAGAGTCCATCAAAAATAAGTATAAACGAAATAAATGACCAAAGTGATAAAGACACAGAACTAGGAGAAAACTATTCAGAAACAAGTGAAACATACACAGAACTTATAGAAAAAACAGAAAAGATAAAAATAAACCCAGAAATAAATACAGGAGATATGAACGAAGATAAACCAAGCACATCAGGAGTAAAAAATCCGAAACAATTAAACCCAACCTATTACAGAGTAAGTTATGATGCATATGATAGAAACAAAATATTATGGGATAAAAGGTTAAATAAGAAATGGGCACCAAGACAGATAACTGAACAATATAATTTTTTAGATCTAGATTGTGTAGCAGATATAAATAAAACAATACAATTATGGATAGGATATATCTCAAAACAACTAATAGATAATAAAATAGCAATAGCGGAAACACCAGGATATATAGAAAGAACATTAATAGGAACTGTAAAATTATGGTTACAAAATTTATCAAGTGAAAGCTTAGACACATTAAGGAGTAATAAAAAACTTGACGGTACAACTACAACAACAGTTACAGATATATTAAATAAATATGAAATAGCAATAAGAAATGAATTTAGTAGTATGACAACAGAAGTAGAAGAACAAAATAAAGAAAAAATTACAAATAGGAATTTAATGACAAAATTAGCAATATGTAATATGTGTTATATAGATGAATATACTTGTGCATTTAGAGACTATTATTATAAAGGAACATATAGTCCGGATGAAAGTAAAGAGATAAGAAAATTATATTTTACGAAATTACCAGAACCCTTTAGCTCAAAAATAATAAAAAATTGGAACGAAGCAGGACTAGCAGATACATTAGGAGCAAGGATAAAATTTCTACAAAACTGGTTTATAGAATTATGTGAAAAATATAAAGAAAACATGAAAATGGAAAAAATATTAGTAAAAAATTTGGCATGTTGCAAAAGTAGAATAGCACCCCAATTTGGCTGCACAGATAAATATTACAAAAAAGAAGGAAAGAAAAAGAAATTTAAATCAAAATATTCAAAATATAAATATAGGAAACCAAGAGGAAGATATTATGTAAAAAATTATAAACATAAAAAACCATATAGGAAAAAGAAAAAACTAACAGAATGTACTTGCTATAATTGTGGAAAGCTAGGACACTTAGCCAAAGATTGTAAATTACCAAAAAACCCAAAGAAGAAACAAATTACCGAAATATTGATAGATAATGATAAATATACACAAGTAGAATATATAGATTATGAATTAAGCAGTGAAGATAGCATATATGAGATATCAGAAAACGAGTTCTCTGAAAATGAAAAGGAAATAAACAAGGATATAGAAGAATCAGATGAAGAAAATTATGACTGAAAAAGATATACAAATTATACAACAAGAAGAACACCAAGATGAACAATCTTCAGAACAAAAAATAATATTTGACGCTAATGTATTTGAACAAATAAAAGGAAAAGAATTGGATCTAAGCATAGACAAAATATTAGAAGTACCAACAATAAAGAATTGGTTTAAAAGTCAGAAAGAAGAATACTATGTAGTAAGCCAAAGAGAACATATAATAGATTGTAAATACATCAAAGGTAAAGCACAAATACCAATTTTAAATAAAAGACTACTAAATAAAGAAATACAAGATATAAAAGCAAAAAATCCAATAAAATATGTACACTTAGGAGGAACGGAGATCCTAATAAAAGCATGTTTTAGGGAAGGAATAGATACCCCTATAGAAATATACTTGGCAGATGATAGAATTGTACAACCTATAGAAAAGAGTATAATAAGTGCCGTAAGAGGTAACTTAATATACCAAAAATTTAAATTTATAATAAGTGCTAACTATTCAGTAGCAGTAGATGATAAAAATATAGATAAATCATTAGTACTATACTGGAAAATGTCTGGAATAGAATTAGCACCAGGAAGTAAAATATTCACAGCAAGATGTAAAAATCTATATGTCTTAACAACAAAACATAAGATAACAGCTAAAAATAAAATAAATAAAATAAAAATAGAAAATCCATTCGAAAGAATAGTATCAGTTATAGACAACAATGATTACAGTTATACGGAAATGGACATGGATGAAGATTTAGAAATAGTAAAAGAAAGATTAAGCACATCAAAACGAATAAATAATGAAATGCCAGAAACGTCATCAAGAATAAGTACGTACATCAAAAAGAATAAATTATACCACTCCACAAAAATTAATAGAACAAAAACTAGAAGAAATAAACCCACACCATTATTATATAAAAGGAATAATGGACCAAAGAAAATATTTAATACTAATAAATACAGGACAGGAAGAGAATTATGTTATAAGAGAATTAATACCAGAACAAGAGATAGTAACAATAGAACAGCAAAATTCAGAACTACCAAAAGCGTTAAGAAAAAACGAAGAAACAACTGAAAAAGAATTAATTATTGGAGGAATACCAATATTAATAAATTTTAAAATATATCAAGGCGATAAAAACATTACACTAGGAATAAAATGGTTAGAAAAAGTCAAACCATATAAATTAGAAGATAGGCAATTAACAATAAGTTATGAAAATAAGAAAATAATAATAAAAAGAACTTTGATATAATGCCAAAGATATACATACTTGCCAAGGAAAGCCAAAGATATACATACTTGCCAAGATAATAGTAGAAGGATATTATAATAGATACTATACACCTATGATGGATACAGGAGCAGAAGCTAACATGTGTAGATATAATTGTTTACCAGAAAGTAAATGGGAAAAGCTAAAAACCCCTATAGTAGTAACAAGATTCAATAATGAGGGAAGTATGATAACATACAAAGCAAGAAATATAAAAATACAAATATGGGATAAAATACTGACCATAGAAGAAATATATAGTTATGAATTTACAAATAAAGATATATTATTAGGAATGCCATTTTTAGATAAATTATACCCACATATAATAACAAAAACACATTGGTGGTTTACTACCCCGTGTAAACAAAAATTAGGAGCAAAAAGAGTAAATAATAAAGTAAGAAAAACAACACCCTGGATTAAAGGAAGTGAAAAGATTACCCAAAAATTAGAAAATATAATACAAAGCAACCATAATATAGAAACAATCATTTTCTCAATAAATAAAATAAAATTACTACAAGATAAATTAGAATTACTATATAATGATAATCCACTCCGAGGATGGGAAAAACATAAAACAAAAATAAAGATTGAACTAATAAATGAAAGTACCATAATAACACAAAAACCTTTAAAATACAATTTTAATGATTTAACAGAATTTAAAATGCATATAAAAGAATTATTAGACAATAAGTACATACAAGAAAGTAATAGTAAACATACTAGCCCGGCATTTATAGTAAATAAGCATAGTGAGCAAAAACGAGGAAAAAGCCGTATGGTTATAGATTATAGAAACTTAAATGCAAAAACAAAAACATATAATTATCCGATACCAAATAAAATACTAAAAATCAGACAAATACAAGGATATAACTATTTAGTAAGTTTGACTGTAAATCGGGATTTTACCATTTAAAACTAGAAGATGAATCTAAAAAGTTAATAGCATTCACAGTACCACAAGGATTTTACGAATGGAACGTATTACCTTTTGGATATAAAAATGCACCAGGTAGGTATCAACATTTTATGGATAATTACTTCAACCAATTAGAAAATTGTATAATATATATACATGATATATTGCTATATTCTAGAACAGAGAACGAACATATAAAACTACTAGAAAAATTCATACACATTGTAGAAATATCAGGAATAAGTTTAAGTAAAAAGAAAGCAGAAGTAATGAAAAATCAAATAGCATTTTTAGGTATACAAATAGATAAAAACGGAATAAAAATGCAAACCCATATAATACAAAAAATAATTAACTTAGATGAAACACTTGATACAAAAAAGAAGTTACAATCATTTTTAGGATTGGTTAACCAAGTAAGAGAATATATTCCTAAATTAGCAGAAAACTTAAAACCATTACAGAAAAAATTAAAAAAGGATATAGAATATCATTTTAACTAAAAAGATAAAATACATATACAGAAGATAAAAAATATGTGTAAAAAATTACCAAAACTATATTTTCCAGATGAAAAGAAACAGTTTACATATATTGTAGAAACTGATTCTAGTGATCACAGCTACGGAGGAGTTCTAAAATATGAATATGATAATGAAAAAATTGAACACCATTGTAGATATTATTCCGGATCATACACGGAACCACAATTAAAATGGGAGATAAATAGGAAAGAACTATTTGGATTATATAAATGTTTGTTAGCATTTGAGCCATATATTGTTTATAACAAATTTATAGTAAGAACAGATAATACACAAGTAAAATGGTGGATAACACGGAAAGTACAGGATATAGTAACTACAAAGGAAATAAGGAGACTTGTATTGAATATACAAAATTTTACATTTACAATTGAAGTAATACAAACTGACAAGAATGTTATTGCAGACTACCTATCAAGACAAAGGTACCCAAAGAGATGAAAGCCAAGAATCAAAAGACATATTTACAATCCTTACTACTCTATCTTTACAGATGGATGGTATGGGAAAAAGATTACAACAGCTAGAGGAAAGCAAGCTAAGTCAGCAACATGACTATAAAAATGCGGAACTAAGTCAATCGGAAGACTCTAAACTTCCAGAGTTAGAATGAGACGTTGGGAAACTCCAAAAAACCCATAACACAGTTGCTTTTTATACAGTTGCATGTACAAGCAAACAAGTTAACAAAAAGCCACATATCAATGTAAACCTAAACAACGTATTTGATAAGCCATTTACATCAAAAAAGCCAAGAGAAGCAATAGTTATAGCCCCACAAACTACAACCTATGCCAATAGCCTACACCACAACAAAAAAGTATATAACCATATTACTCAAACATATATTGAGAATATATATAAAATTCAGACATTCTTGAACCTAAACCCTAGATCAACTACTACTACAGATCCAATACAGGATTATGTAACCCAAAAACTACAGGGATATAATAGGCTTATAGCCCAGCCAAAAACAAAAGCAAACCTAGTAAAGACATGTTACAACTACGGACTACTTAGCACAGTATATACCCACGACGGAGAAGAAATAATTGGAATACCAGAGCTATACAAAGCATTTGTCACCGTCAAGAGAATTACAAAAGGCAACCTATTCTTCATCAAATTCTATACAGCACCAGCAGAAATACTATATGATGAAATAAAACCCATAATACAGGTGATAAAGATAGGACTAACACGAGATATGATAATACCGGAAGAGATAGAGAAACAACCGGAGATACAGAAAATGGTGATACCAAGTTTCTATGCCAATAAAAGAATAATTGGTATAGCAACTATTAATCAAGAACTAGCTAACAATTATCTACAAGGAAATGCTAGCTGGAGCTACTACTCCAGAGACCAGTTAATGATATATGCCAACTCAAAGGAACTACGACAAGGAGATATGGATGAAGTCCAGAAATGGATTTTATCATTATTAAAGCCAGAAATGCAACCAACTACCAGAGCATTGAAAAAAGAATTTATTTCAAACGAGTTATTAACAAGATACTGCAAACTAGTAGGACACAAATATCCAGACCACATATGTTCAAAGTGCAACGGAGATGATAACTATGTACCAGAAGTCCAACTAGAATGAAGGTATCAACAAGAAGACAAAAGAAGAAGACAGCTACTGGAAACACATAATGTAAAGTAAATAGTACTAGTCACATTCATGAACAGTAAAGGTCGTTCATGAATAGTAAGAGTCATGTAAAAAAGTCGTAAAGTAAATAGTACTAGTCACATTCATGAACAGTAAAGGTCGTTCATGAATAGTAAGAGTCATGTAAAAAAGTCGTAAAGTAAATAGTACGAGTCACATTCATGAACAGTAAAGGTCGTTCATGAACAGTAGGAGTCGTTTAAATTTTCTATATATTTTGTAAATCAGAGGAAGGGAGGACAGCCTCAGACATCCTCACCCTTACCTTCTCTCTCTAAATATTCTCTCTTATCTTCTCTCTTGTAAGAAATATCTGAGTTATTTACAAGTATCTAAAACAGATATGGAGCATTCAAACGAGTTACAAAACCAAGTAAGTTTATTCATAATCATGTTTAACTAAACTCTTATATTCCTTATAATCTCTTGAATATCATAATTGATTATCATGTTATAGTACTGTTATAAAGAACATCTTGAGAAAGTTTGCCTGTCTAATAATGCTGAGAGTAGTTAAGCCCAGACTATGCCATCCTAAAGTGGAAACCAGTAGGCAAGGAAGCCGTTTAGGGGAGTACACAGAGTTGAGGCGCTGTTAGGGTAAATGATTGAAGCATGAAAAACATGGTAGTGACCAGAAAAGATTGTTCAGTATAACTTATTAAAATATGATAAACTCTATGATAAACAAAGAGGTTAGAGGGAATATGTTTAGTAAATACATGATAAGGATAAATAGTAAATCTGAATGAACAACCACAACCACACGTATTTATTAGAAGAAAATATTGAGTACAAAATACTTATATTATATATCTTTAACAGACTTAATAACGATGTTAAAAGAAAAATTTATGATATTTTAGTTACTTTTGAAATAATATATGTAATGGAACAAGCATTTACAGAACTAATTGTATCACAAGAAATAGATATATTAGATCTATATGAACTTGATTTATATTCAGATTAATGATCACATATCAAGTTAATAAAATCTGTTTATAAATGAAACATAACACTTTTCATTATATAAGATTCTATAACACCCAGAAATTGAAACTTCTTAAAACCCTCAGTAACATAAATAGAAAAATAGATTGTGTTAAACACAATATTAAAACTTGTAAAGACATAATTAGATATAATAGATTGCGTAATAAAGCTTTATTAACTATAGAAAATGAAATTGAATTCTATGAAGATAAACTTGAAAGTTATCAACACAGAAAAAAAATAAATCTGAGAAATATAGAAACCATGGATATATGTATCAACAGGTATACATCTCAGTATTAAACATGACCCCTTTATATGAGAATATATATACATCTCAGTATTAAACATGACCCTTCAAATTGGGCCTATGTTGAGGGTAGCCTGTTTAACCGGTTATTTTCAAAGTAGATTCGAATAAATGGCCTGTGATTTTGTAATGGTTGGGCGTCCCCGAGTCGCATTAGTTTGGCTGGTATAGCCGTGTGACCGGAGTCACTTGTGTTTCGCCGGAGCCATTTTGATCCTGAGTGAAGTAGTTTAGGCGTCTATGTAGAGGGTGTGCCTTTTTAGGGGTTACAAGTTTGATATATAGCCTTAACTTCAGGATCGAGTTTATGCCTATAGTGAGGTCATACAAATTTTTCATGCTTTGCTGGAGGTCTTACTATTTTGGATACTTGGTACAAGTGTTGCTCATGCCTTGCTTGAGGTATTCCAGATTTTGTCACTTGGTACAAGTGTAGTTCATGCCTTACTTGAGGTCTTATAGATATTGTTGTTACCTTACGTAGGTCTTACGAGACCGAGTCTGCCCGATCAGGGTCTTACGGCCTCAGGATTTTTAACGATAGTCCCCGAGTCTTCGAGGGTACCTTGTCTCGGAAGCTATTACCGGTAAACTTTGTATTGCCTCATTGAGGGCTTACAATTTTGGAGATCTCGACCCTGAGGTCATGTGATTTTGGAGATATCGGAGCCAGTCCGCGAGTGTTGGGGGCACTTTTGGCCTTGGAGATGTTTTGTGATTTTCATGTTGCCTTGTTGAGGGCTTATGAGTTTGGAGTTCTAACCTTAAGGTCATGCGGGTATCGAATTGTTGACGCTAGTCTCCGAGTGTTCTGGACGTCTCTGATGGAGGAATCAATTTAGCAAAAATACTGAGTTCCCTTTGGAGTATGAGATGCTTTGAGAAATGGTATTCTTTGATTGCTTGAAACAAGTATACATTGTTTCGTTGTCGGGGGAACGACTACATAGGCACGGTTCATTCGACCTTTTGGCCTGATACATCATTTTACTAATGGGACCCTGGGGGGATGCCCTCCAGTATTCAGGGTTGATTGCAAAAGAAGCCTGGAATACTTGTCGAGTCTTCCTTAGGTAGCATGTGGATGTTGCGCTGGGTTAACGCTTTGACTACTTCGATCGGACACCTGCATGAGGGTTAGTTTGAAATGTAAAATTAAAAGGGAGATGGCTATACCTCAATGGCAATGGCACTTTTGATCCTTGCTATTCGTTTGGAGGATACAGTACGGTCCTTTATTCGGATACGGCCGAGGGCGTGTCTTGCGGCTGCTATTTTTTTTGTCGATTTATCTCTTAGTCCCTCTACTGGAGGGGACTTTGGTGTTTCGGCTAGTGGCGGCCGTATCAAAAGATCGTGTGGATGACATGTTATGGCTCGTCTGCTTTGTTCTTTTTGGTTGTTTCCCTTTCTCGAAACTTGTTTTTGGCTCATTCGCTGAGGAATTCCCAAAGATGGCCATTGTCGAGTAACTGCGCCACTTTCTCCCGGAGTTGTCGGCAGTCTTCGGTCCTGTGTCCGTGCGTGTTGTGAAACTCGCATACTAGATTATAGTTCCTTTGTGACGGATCTGATTGTACAGGTCTAGGCGAACATGATGTTTGACATATCGACATTGAAGTTGTACTCTGATAAGCGAGACATGATGTTTGCTGATGGCGAACATGATGTTTGACATATCGACATTGAAGTTGTACTCTGATAAGCGAGACGCCTTCGTTGGCCCTGCGTTCCTATCGAATCCGGCTCTATTAATGAGTCTCCGAGGATTCTGTCCTTGGTCTATCCTTCGATCGTTTCGAGGTGGGTTGTGCCTCGGGTGTTCCTTCTATCTTATGTGTATGGTTGATATCTTTCTTTGTTTAGCTTTGGCTACTTCACCAAGAGCCTTTATGGGTATATTGAGCCCGAGGGAACTCCTAGATGGTCGTCCTCGGCCCTAATTTTTAACTGGTATCGATTGTGGACGTCCGACCAAGTCACGACGGGATATTTGACCAGATTCTCTTTTAGTTGCTTTGAAGCCACCAAACTTCATTCATTCAGACTGTAAGAGAAGGCCTACATCGCCTAGTCGTCAAAGACCGGTGGTAGTTCCATTCGTTCCGTTTGGAAGCGAGATACGAACTCTCGCAGTATTTCATTATCCATCTGCTTGATCTTAAACACGTCAGATTTTCTCGTTGCTAATTTGATGGCTCTGACATGTGCTTTTATGAAGGAGTCTGCTAGCAAGGAGAATGAGTCTATGCAGTTAGGATCTAGGTTGTGATACCACATCATGGCCCCCTTCGAGAGCGTTTCCCCAAATTAATAAGACTGACTCGATCTCGTTGTCCTCTATATTGCTTCTCTTTACTGAGCAAGTGTAGGCAGTAACGTGTTCATTAGGGTCTGAGGTCCCACTGTAGTTTGGGAGTTCCGGCATTCTAAACTTCTTTAGAATGGGTTTCGGGGCCGCTTACTTAGGGAACGACCTTTGTATGAACTTCTTCTAATCCACAGCTTTCAAGACCGGGGGTGCGCTCGGAATCTTGTCGACCTTGGAGTTGTAGGTATCAACCTTCTTATCGTTGGCTTCTATCATCTTCTCGCCCGATTCGATTCTTTTGGTGAGGTCCTCGAGCAATTTTCTGATGACAGTAAGGATGTATTGTGGTCTAGGTCCAGCCCGGGACCTGCCCAGGCTCGCGAGCCCACATGGGCTTTGGGCTAAACGGCCTGGCCCCTATGTCCCGAGCCCAAGCAGTCCTAAGAGCCCACTGTGGGCCGGTCCAACATGGAGAGACCGTGAGCCCGGGACCGTTTAGGCCCGGGATCGGACCAAATAACAGCCTTAGATAACAAGGTCGGTTGTCGACCCGTTATTGCTCGATCTCTCTGGTACGTAATCGGCAGGTGGAGCTGTCCCGGTGCTACCGTGCTAGGAGTTTTCTGGTGACATTGTAGCTGAGCAATAGCTAGCTGTTGTGCTTGCAACATTTAAAAAACAACATGAAAGCTAAATTCACGTTCTTCCCTTATTGGGGTTTTCTAAGCTTCTTGTGAATCTCCTTGACGCATGCTCCTGTCGGTATGCGAGCTTATATCGACCCGTTGGGCATCGCGTGAGACCGCGTCCACAAGGATTGGTTCTGGTGCATTCGCAGGGTTTTGTGGTGGCACACCAATACCTAGGACATCCACACCGCTTTATCCATGGTCCTCAATATTGTTATTTTCGCCTCCATTTACCGAGTTAGACATTTTGACCTGAAATCGAAGATCTTGGACAAGAAAAAACGTGAAAAATAACTTGCAATGTGTGACGAAACAAGTAAAAACATAATCACTATTATTTTTAGCCCCACAGTGGGTGCCAAACTGTTTACCGTAAAAATGGTAATAACAATTAAATTTATTGATGAGACTCTAAAAATACGTGATCTATTTTTTGCTAGTTTGTTAAGAAGTTGACGCTAGATATGTGAGACTTAGAGGCAAAATAAAGTTAGGGAGAGAGCTATAATCAAACTGATAGGCTAGTTACGTGGGGCATCGAGCTTGTCGTTTTGGGGACTCAAGGTCGATTCCAGAGCTCGGGCTCGAGCTATCGTAGGTGATCGGGGTAGGGATAACAATTATAATATAATCAATGAAGGCTCTTTATGGCCAATGATAGGTGATAAATGAAGAAAAAATATGAAGATAATAAATGGGAGCAATAGTGTCACACCCCAAAATCCGAGGAGTATGACCGGTGCTCAATCGAGTAAACCCGACTGAGCAAGCCTGTTAGGTTTCATACTACCCGAATTCACCTATGAAAAAAGAGGAAATGTACATCATTAATCAAATTATATAAACATGTCATTAACAAGTCCATTTCATTTCCATTAAAAACTTCGTTCACAATTTTGAAAATATCACAAGTTTTATACATCATTGGCAAACATCAATATTTCTTCTTTAATTCCAATACTCGACACTACCCACAACCTGTCTACGGAGCCTCTAAATACAACTGAAGAATAATATAGAAATGCCGGCAACAAGGCTCCGACTATACCTCAAATACAAAGTACATGATAAACAGATGAAACAGGACCTCGAAATCAAGTGGGGCTCACCAAGTCAGCTGAAAGGATGATGCGGCACTAGCTACGACCAAATATGCCTGCTATAGAAACACCTACATCCATTTAAAGACGTAGCGCCCCCGACAAAAGGGATGTTAGTGCTATCGAATAGTACTAGTATGAATAACTAAACACCATCTCATTAGAAATAACAATCATACAAGAGTAAAAGAAATCATACGGACAACAAAGCTTCAAATAAGCATTGCATCAATAATATAAGAGGTTCACATAGTTTTCACATAATTTCTGAAATTTTTGGTTGGGGCATCCCTTATCGTTGCATCATCATCCACATTACCACCGCTTCCTTGAGCGGAGTCCGATCATGGAGTCCGATCCCTTATTGTTAATATAAGTGTTTAAGAGTATTAATAAACTCAAAATACTGCAAAAACATTACCTTGGATCATAGGAGGGAAGTATGGGACGGATTCCCCTTGATAGAGCAAGCCCGTGCTCAAAAAAATGACTTGGAGACTTTCCATACCCAGTCTTGCGGTATTTATAGGGCTGTTAGGCATGCGATCACGGTCAAACCACGCCCGGGACATGGTGGCTGCGCTCGTACCGCGCTTGGAGGCAGAAACTTTCCGTTTTCTCGCTGTCGCACATCTGACACAGGTCCGGTAAAATGTTCATAACTTTCTTTATACACCTCCAAATGACGAACGGTTTGATGAATTTGAAACTATACTCGAAAGGCTTTAATTTGATATGTTGTTCATCGCACAACACCTTATATAAATGGAGATATACCTGTCCAAAGTGATGTCTTGTGCGTACTCATTTACAACTTTAGTCTATTATGAAATTTTCCAACTTGGCTTAGACTTAGACCTCTCCTTAGACACCAAATCACTTATAATATGACGTATACACTTATTAACGTATCCAATTGATATCCATTATATCATTAATCCTCATTTGCACGCGATATAAAATAATTAGCCTATCTTGGCACCACGAAATCTTAAATTACTTAGCAAAGTTTTTTGGGGCTTTACAAATAATATCAAGAGAGTGTATCTCACGACCCTAACCCCGAACCCGATCGTGATGACGCCTCTCTTGAAGACAACGCCAACCAGTCTAACCTAATTCATCTTTTAAAGCAGTTAATTAACACAAATATAGATAATAATGCGGAAGTCCAGCCCGACAAAGCCCTAACCGGGGTGTCACAAGTCACGAGCATCTATAAGAATGAAATTTCCACTTTACAGTCTAGAAATACACTGAACAAGAATAATGAATAACATAGAAAGACAGTGGTGTTGTGAACGCTGGCAGTCACCTCGCTAAAACCTCTAAAACTCTGCCTCCACGCAGCCAATACCCGCTACAGGGTGAACAAATACCTGCAACTGCATGCGAGGTGCAGGGAGTAAAGTGAGTACTCCAACTCAGTGAGTAATAAAGGTAAATAATAACTGAGCAGCAAGAAATCACATAAAGCAACCAACAAGCTATATAGAAGCAGCGTAAAACTCCTTGAGAAAAATCAGTGAAACTGTGAATTCTTTAGAAAATACCTTGGCTCAGTTTTAAACCTCTTTTGAAAATGATCTTTTCAACAATATAGCGCGTGTCTCACCTCAATATAGCACTATGATGTGCAATCCGGGGTTTCAAACCCTCAGGACATCATTTACACTCATTACTCACCTCAAACCGGCCAAAGCTCTAGCTCGCTATGCCCTTGCCTCTCAAATTAGACTCCTTGTGCGACGAATCTGCTCAAAATCACAACGAATATGTCGCATTATGCTATAGGGACAATTCCCAATCGAAAACACTCGAAAAATATCAAAATTAATGAATTTGGCAAAACCCGAGCCCCAGGCCCACGTCTTGAAACTCAGAAATTTTTACATCAACGGGTTTCTTGTCTCCCCACGAGTCTAACCACGCCAAAATTATCAAATTCCCATAACATTTCAACCCTCAAATCCTCAATTTTATCCGAGAGGGTTTCTAACTTTTCCCGCTAAATTCACGGATTTAATAACAAAATTTGTAATAGATTCGAGTAATCTAACCAAAATTGAGTTAAAAATACTTACCCCGTTGGTCTCCCTGAAAATCTCTCGAATTATTGCCTCACCCGAGCTCCAAATCGTCAAAAATGGAAAAATCTCCCGAACTTAACATTCTGCCCGGTATTGTTCAAGGGTTACTGTTCATGGCACTGTTGACGGCTCACTGTTCACCCAGTGCGGTTACTGTTCACGCACGGTTACTGTTCACGGTACTGTTCACTGGGTACTATTTCTACAATGTTTCTCCAAATTTTCCTAAGTCCGAAATCACTCTGAAACACTCCCGAGCCCTCGGGGCTCCTAACCAAAAATATGCACTAACTCAACAACATTCTACGAACTTAACCATGCGATCAAATTGCCAAAATAATGTCATATACCATGAATTAAGCTTTAAAATCCAAGAATTCTTTCAAATTTCATAAAACATCAAATTTTCCATTTTGAGTCCGAAACACGTCAAATGACGTCCGTTTTCAACCAAACTTTACAGAAAGTGCTTAAACCATATATAAGACATTTACCGGGTACCAGAACTAAAATACGGGCCCGATATCATCACTTTCTAATCAAATTTCATTTCCATTTTCCTTAAATATTTTCGGAAAACAATTTTACTCAAAAATTCATTTCTCGGGCCTGGGTCCTCGGAATTCGATGATTCTTGTTCCTATGAGTCACAAATAATGATACAAACATATCATTTTAGTAGAAACTCATTTCGGAGCTCATTTGCTCAGTGCGATATCCATTTCGCTCGTTAAACAATTAACAGATGTTTCGCGTTAAAAACCCAATCGCGACTTGATGAAATTAGACCAAACTTTCCAGATCAGTCCTATAATTCATTATCAAAATTCCGGAAGTATTGAAATCAAATTTCAATCTCGAGAACTAAAAATTAACCTTTGGATCATTACGTGCTTATGCTCAAAACGACAAAAATCTTTCAAAAACTCTTCCAAAACTTATCCGAACCTCATGTGACCCGACCAAACATGCCAACACACCCCATAAAATCATTCAAACATTTTCCAATTAACAAAATACCTCAAACAACATCAAAACCATCAATTCACATCGAATTCAAGCCTAAGTTTTCCAAAAACTTCCGAAACACGCATTTGATCAAAACCCCGACCAAATCACCTCCGTATGACATGAAATTTTGCACGCACATCCCAAATTACATAATAAAGCTACAGAAACTCTCAGAATTCCATTCCGACCCTTGGATCAAAATCTCACCTATCAACCGGAAATAGCTAAAATACTACTTTCGCCAATTCAAGCCAAATTCTACACCGGACCTCCAAAACCAATTCTAATCGCGCTCCTAAGTCATAAATCACCTAATGGAGCTAGACAAATCATAAAAATTTCGATCCGAGATTATTTACACATAAGTCAACTCTTGGTCAAACCTTTCAAATTCAAAGCTTTCAACTGAGACTATTCTTCCAAATTCATTCTGATTAACCTGAAACCCAACACCAATGATTTACATAAGTCATAATACACCACACGGGGCAAGTAATGCCCAAGAACTAGCGAGCAAAGTGCAAAAGCTCAAAACGACCGGTCGGGTCGTTACAGTGTATGAGAGAGCAAAGCAAATGTTCTTCTATATTTCTTATGGAGCAGCTGGAGCAACAGAGAGTTCACAAAATGTCAAAGACCCCCTTTATATAGAAGGGGAATCCCAACATAGTACAAAAGCATTAATTACAAAAACAGGGGGATGGGACAACTAGATGGCACCAGGCCCTGCCAGTACTAGCTACATGCCCAGGGAACTCCCCATTCCCATCAGGTCTGCAGCCAACAATGTCGTTAGGTCGGGTGTCAACGAACCTCGAGGGAGGGAGCTCGACCACAGCCTCGCAGCCTCTAGGTCTCGAGGCGATTTCCTGAAATGCCTTAATGATGAGAAATTGGACCCTCTGGTTTCGTCATATACAATAATAAAAATATTTCGGATGCTAGTTTTTCATTCTTTGATGACCCTTGTCCTTATTGTGGAGGACCACACTTGTGGCAAAATTGTTTAAATTCTCCCGGGGGCGAATTATGCGCACAATCTGAAACCCATGAGTGGAGTATTTGTGATAAGTGTAGTTGTCAAAATGTACATTAGGAGCAATGTGCATATTTGTCTTTCCCTTCTCCAAGCCCTCGCTATGATGATTTTACATTTTATGATGAAAATTATAGGGGAAAGAAGTTGAGCATGGTTAAAATGGAGAGTTCAAGCTTATGTTAGAATGCCTAATTGAAGGAGAAAACAAAGAGCAAAGTGTATTGGGGGAGCTTTTAGAAAATAGTCTCCAAAATGACTTGGCACTTGAAAGGTTGCACTCATAAATGGGAGAATTGCTTGAAGCTTCATAGGTCCAAAAAGCCTCGGAAGTTAATGATAGCCAAGAACCTTTCTTAAATGTGGAAGCCAAAAATCCTTCCGCGGCATTTGATCCAAATCAAAAAGAACTCTCAAATGCTCAAAATGAGAAGGTGATGCTCATATTGGAGGCCATTCTTGAAAATGAGGAGAAGAAAAGCTTGGCACTCGAGGACATAAAATAAGGCTTGACTCAAAAAGATGAACATATCCGCACTTTGAAAGATCAATTGAGAATATTGGTTGAAGATCACTACGCCCACCAACTTGAGAGTGTGGAAAGAAGTCAAGAAGAGTCTGATTCTGAGGAAGAAAGTGAGCATTACTTTGAGGAATCAAGAATTGAGCATCCGCCAACTAACTCCATGCTTGTTAATGATGCCAATAAAAATATGATATTAGCGTCAACAGGTGCAAATGAAAATATGGTTGAGATTGAATCTAATCCAGGGAAAAAAGAGGAGGTCAAAATCCGGGAAGAATTGCAATTTGGAGGTTTGATGTCACATTCCAAGCATTTTTCAATATTGGTATTGTGTGGTGATATGGGAATTGAAATGAGGGATTGCGATAAGGAAAGACAAAGGCCATAAATCTTACAATTTTAGGAAACAAGAAGGCAAAATTACATTCCTCACATAAAAGCCAAGAAATTCAAAATGAAGAAATTGAGGTTTGGCTTGATCATCAACTTAGCACCCCCACCGCTCGTGGTCACCAACTTGATTCCAAGTTCGGTGCCCAATTCATATCGTCAAAGTGGCGAGAAAAGTTGTAAAGTTATTTGCGTTGTGCCACGATGTTAAATATAGCGCTTGGTGGAGGCAACCCATTGTTTTCAAAATATTTTGGTCATTTTTTAAATTTTCTTTTTTAGAATAGCTTAGAATATTATTTTTGACTAATCTGCAAAGTTTCACATTTTTTAGAGTTGAATTAAAGTGTTTGGAATGTTGGAACGACCCAAACAATAGTTGCCCAAAATCGGCTACTGAAACCTGTTGTAACCGCACATGCGGAAAATCCATGCAAGTGCGCTTCCATAGAAGTATTTTATGGGCCACAGATGCGCAGTTTCCGCATATGCGATTGATTTGCCGCAGAAGCGGCTACGCAGAAGCACTTTTTTAACCGTAGGTGCAGAAAATCAAGAAAAATAAAATTAAACAGCCCTCATTTTATCAGGTATGTTCTGAACCTTTTCCCCCAAAACCCAAAATTCCCTCTCCCTTGTCATACTACCTATACTCAAATTTCTCAAGCACAAGACCACATAGGTAACTTGGCTCTCATCTACTCCTCTCTTCTTCTTCTCTTTTATTTTTCCTTCTTCATCTATCTATTCTACAGTCAAGTCTGCAATTTTCTTTTAATTTTCATTTTAATTAGTGTTAGTTTTAGGAGTTAGGGAAATTGGTTGAGAGTAGGTTTATGTGTGCGTTAAATGATGAAGCACAAAATTTTGGGAAGTCTGAGTACCATTTTAAATTGAAAAAGCATATCATCATCTCTGCTTGTCATATATTTGACAAAATTGTGTAAAGGGAAATTGCTCGTGAGGTACCACAAAATCAGTCTTAATGGAGTAATAAGTTCTTGTATTGCACTAATTTAGAAGTCTTGAGTATAAATTAGGTGCCAAATCATGTTTAATAGTTGAATAGAGTTGAAAAATTCTGGGTGTTTTAACCCTTGGACGAACACCGCAGATGCGGAAAAGGTGCCGCAGATGTGCCCTCGCACCTGTGTTGACTGTTCACGGGTGCGATTTTTGGCATATTGGGCAAAACCGTAGAAGCGGAGAAAAAATCGCAGATGCGGGACCGTGCCTGCGAGTGTCTTTCCATAGGAGCAGAAACTGGGCAAATTTCCAAATTCCGGTAGCTTTGCAACTGGAGATTCCCAGGCCCGTTCAACACGATTCTTTGGCCTAATTGCAGTGTTTTAAATTGCTTAACACGATTCTACTGCCTGACTAACATTGTTTTGATTTTGTTAAGGTACTTTGAGCTAAAATAGACCCAAACAAGAACGAAAATGCTCCGCATAATCATGAAATTGAGGAGGAAGCTGCGGAACCAATATATAATTCATTAGAGGCAAAATAGTGAGGTTTAGGATTGAGAAGATTAATGACATACTCGGGATTCCTAACTATCCACTTGATCTAGAGCGACAAAAGGAGTAGTGCGACAATGAAGAATGGCTTGTCTCTAAACTTTATCCCACAAGCATGAGAGAAAAATGGGCAAACAAGAGAAAGGGTTTTTAGTCGATCGACTTCACAACTGAAGCCAAATATGGCTTTACATAGTATGCAATAGGGTGTCACCCTGTGGAAATGTTTCAGATGTCTCCTACACCAGAGCCTTGATCATTGCATGTATTTTAGAGAGCATTCTTTTGAATGTTGATCACTTTATCCTGAAGGAGTTGAGAGAGTATTTGTTAGATAAAAATGCGGGTTTGATGTTCCCTTCACTCATCACAGAGTTTGTAGGCGGGCAGAGGTTGAGGTGTGTAGCACTGATCGTTGGTTGCCAGCTAAAAAACCCTTTCATCATTTGAGAGTAATGGGTGAGGGTAGTGTAGTAAAGAGCAAGGAGAGTAAATTCACCACTACTATTGCCGGACCAGAGTCATCCTCTCAGGCAGCTGCACGTGAGGGACCATTTGGGGTGCTAAACTCCCAACTTGCATTCATTCGTGAGTTAGTGCCACAGTTCTCTAGTGGGCCCTCGTCCTCCTATCTTAGGCCCGAGTACTTCACAAGGGAAGACATGAAGACCTACTTAGATACAAAGAAAAAGCAGTCAGAGTCTCAGGAGAAAATACCAGCATCTGTTGGGATACTCAAGACAGCCTATGGCAACTTGGCCAAGGCATATGCAGATCTTCAGACAGACTTCTAGAAGGAGAAGGTGGAGAATAAGAAAAAGGGCAAGTTCATGATCAAGATGTGGAGAGGAAACAAGGTCATCTTCAAGTGGGGGCAGCCGAACAAGAAGATACCAGTTGCGGACGACGATGATAGCGAAGAGTATACTTTCATGTCAGATAATGCCGGTGATGATGCTGATGATACCGATGATGATGAGGCTGTGAGTTCTTCACAACAGTGATTAGCCTTCCTCTCGCAGTTTGCTACTCTGATGCAGACCTCAGGGAGACCCTCAAACTACTTGTATTTTATTTTGATATTGTGCAATGAGGACACTGCAATGTTGTTAGTTGGGGGTGCCTTTAGGGAGTACATTTTGTTTATACATTACTATTTTAACTTGTGCCCTTGCCGGGTTTATTCCGTTGTATGGATATTGTGTGCCCTTTCCGGGCTTGTTTTGATATTGCTTATCATGTGCTCTTGCCGAGCGCAGTTGTGAGTAGTTATATATGTGCAGATTAGTCACTTTTGTTGTTCTATTTTCTGTTTTTCTTCCTTTATATTTAGTAGTTTATAGTTTATGTTATTTTGGCTCCTTTAGTATTAGTTGTCTTTGTTAATTACTTTATGTAGTAGTTTTTATTATTTATTTTTATTTCTTTAGTAGTATTTCCTTGGGTTTTTTTTATGCTACGGTTCTTTCTCGAGGAACATTTTTGTGTCGAACCGGGTGACTTTTCCCCATGATGGATGGCGTGACGACTTTCTTAAGGGAGTTAGTCTTGTTTTGTTATATGGAGGCTTTTGGATTATTTGTTACTAATAAAATTAATCTCTTGCATGTGAAATGTGAATTAAGAATACCCTTCCAAATTTTTGTTTTAAATTGAAAAAGTAAGTTTCATGGGAAGGAATAATTTTTGTGATAACTTTTTGGCTCTTTTAGTGACTCTTTGCCCACTAGTTGGAATGATACTGCTCTAAATGATCTTATTAAAAAAAATGAAACTTATTTGTATTGACTAGTTGAAGTGCCATGTGTGTTAGTTTTTGTTAGAAATAATTTTTGTGTTTACTTATATCATCTAGAACTTGCCCGGTTGAAAATTCAGAACGATGTAAAATGCGGCCTAGTGCCAAGTATGATTTGATAAGTCATGGACCCAAGTGCCTATGAAATGATATATGTGAAATGAATTGATTTATGAGAAGGGAACAATGCCTTGATTAGAAGACCTAGCCGATCGGGTGGAGATCGGACTCCGCTCAAGATAGCGGTGGTATTGGAAAGGTATTGTGAATGAATTCCGGAAAAGAAGGAAAATGAGATTTTGATTAAACATATGTCTCAAATGAGGCAACTAGCAGATCGGGTCGAGATCGGACTGCGCTCAAGATAGTGGTGGTATTATGAACAAATAATGAATAGAGTGAAATGTCCCAAACTAAAAGCTATGGGAAAATGATGTGAAAGCTGTATGATTCTTTTATTTGATAATGTGGTGATCGTTTAAAGTTTTGAGTTATACTTGTGATTTCTTATTCTTGTATGAAAGTTCTTTCTAAGTAGATTGTGTTTAGTTATACATACTAGTACTATTCCATGGTACTAACATCCCTTTTGCCGGGGGTGCTACATTTTTAAATGAATGTAGGTGGCTCCATAGCGGATAGTGTCGTGTGTAGTGGAGGAGCATCCTCTTCTCAAACTCTTGGTGAGCCCCTTCCTCCTTCAAGGCATTTTGTGATATGCCTTTTGTTATAGATGTCTATTTTGAGGTATAGCCGGGGCCTTGTCGCCTGCGTTGTTATCACTGTATTGGGTATCCTTATAGGCTCCGTAGACATATGAGTGGGTTATGTACAGGGGTTGGATGGGTTTACGAACCATGTTGTAATTCTAAACTTATGTTGCCTATAAATTGTAACTATAGGGGGATCTTGGAAACTAACTCATCTACGGTTTAATGTGGTGTTTAAAATGAACTAAATTTGTAGAATACACTATCTTTTTTCGTCTAAACAAATGAATGAAAGCATGGTTTCCTTATTCATATTGAGTTGGGTAAGAAGTGTTTGTTAAGGCTTGCTCAGTTGGGTTTACTTGATTGAGTGCTGGTCGCGCCTCCCATGGTTGGGGCATGACAAACTTGGTATCATTGCCTAAGGTTTTAAAGTATCATAGGATGTCTCGGAGCTGTGTCTAGTAGAGTCCTTCTTATCGGTGTGTAGTCGACCACATCTTTAAGTTGGAGGCTATTTGGGCATTTAGGAATAACACCCTTGTTTGATATTCTGGATCATGCGGTGAAACTGTTACCTCTCTAATTAAGTGTGTTGTTCTATCTTTCAGTATATGGCACCTAAGAAGAAAGCAAGAATTAGCCAGGAAGCCAATGCTAATGCCACCTCATGAGTAGTTGATGATTCCCTGCTTGATGATGCGGGTGAGGGTAGCCACCCTGCTATTGCTCTAGTGGATTCTTCTACTCTGGAGCAGACTACCCCAGTTCCTACACCTGTGGAGGGTACCACTATCCCTCCCGTTGATTCCTCTGTCCCGCCTCCAGCTCTAGTTTTCGGTTCTTGTATTTTGGTAGGGATATTAGGGGAGCCATTCAGATGTTGACCCAGCTAGTGGCCTCGCAGGCCTAGAGGTCAAATGTTGCGCCTAGTTCATCCAGCCAACAAGGGGATTCTACTAGTTCTAGGGTGAACAGATTTCTTCAGTTAGACCCTCTAGTGTTTACGGGTGCCAATCCAGAAGAAGACCATCAGGATTTTATTGATGAGATGCACAAGACCCTCAGGGTTATGCGTGCGACTAAGACAAAAGGAGTAGAGTTGGCTGCTTACCGTCTGAAAGGGGTGGCCTATTCATGGTTTTGGTTGTGGGAAGATTCCCGTGGGGAGGGGAGCTCTTCGGCGAGGTAGAGCGAGTTTATTAATACCTTCATTGATTATTTCCTGCCCGCTGAGACAAGGGCTGACCAGGCAGTAGAATTTGAGAATTTGAGGTAAGGTAACAGAAGTGTGTGGGAGTACCACATGGAGTTTGCTCGCTTGTCCAAGTAGGCCATTCATATGTTGCCCATAATGGAAGCCAGGGTGCGTCGGTTTGTTCAGGGCCTTAATTCTTTGACAATTAATGAGGCTTCTACGGCTGCATTGAATTCTGACTTGAATCATGGGAAGATAGTAGCATTTACTCAGGCCACAGAGAACCGTAAATTGAAAAACATAATGGAGAGAGAGGGTAACAGCAAGGCCCGATCTACGGGCAATATGGGAGAGTCATTAGGTGGGGGAAGTTCAGCTTTCAGGGGAGGATCATCAGGGCCTTCCCAGTCTGTTGCACAGTCTTCAGCCAGTGCACCGCCGTCAGGGCCCAGCCAGCAGCAGTAGAGTCATTTCAGGCCCGGTCAGGGCACAACGGGGTCAGTTAGTATGGAGGTTCTAGCAGCAGCAGAGGTCCCTGTGCCCTAGGTGCGGGAAGATGCACTCGGGAATTTTCTATATAGAGTTACCTATATGCTATGGATGTGGGATGAGGGATCATATTCAGAGAAATTGTCATGTATCCCAACAGGGAGTGGGTCGGGGCACAGCTCATCCATCTAGTCTAGCAGCTACTACATCCTCAGCCCTCTCTCCAGCTTGAGGTACCCTAGCACTCGTAGGGCGTGGTGCAGCTAGGGGTGGTGCGCAGAGTTCAGAAGGACCCAACCGGTTTTACGCTATGAGTGGCCGCCAGACTGCAGAGGCTTCTCTAGATGTTGTTACAGGTATGCTGACTGTCCAATCTCATGATGTGTATACACTTATTGACCCTGGTTCCACCTTGTCCTATGTTACCCCTTTTGTTGCTATGGGATTCGAGATAGAGCCGGATCAGCTTCATGAGCCCTTTTTGGTGTCTACCCTAGTTGGTGAGTGTTACACTACATATTTTTGTACGTGAAAGTGCGCCATAAATAAATTGATGGAAGCTCGAAAATGAGATGTTGCATCCCACATTTTCGAACGTTAAAGTTTCATCGTAAGTTAATCGATGTAAGCTCGGGAGTGAGATTATTTTTAAGATTAACGTATTTATGATATTTATAACAAGCGATAAGTAAGTGTCATAAAGGATTAAGGGTACACAAATTAAAAAAATGAGTTTCGTTGAAGGTGGACGATTTGGGATAAAATACGGGTCGAGCAATAATACCTGATGTTTATGGACTAGTATCATACAAGATACCATATGACCACGGTATATGATATACAAAATATATTAAAAATAAATAGAATTTTAAGTAATTTGAGATAATTTTTAAATTATGTGGGTAATTGGTTAATTACCGGGTAATGGGGCATTACCTAATTAACTAATAAGTGGATAAAATTTTATAATTTCCACCCTCCACCAACGTGGCAGCAAGGGGGCTAACAAAACCAATGACTAAGTATCATATTTGCTTATGTGGCTATGTAGGATAACAAGACATTTATGCCTAACATTTTCACTTTCCAACAATACTTTAATTCTAAGACCTTTAACAAAACAAAACTTTTCCATAACCTTTAACAAATAAAGAGACTTATATCTCCAAGGAATAGAGAGGGCTCTTGATAAAACCATCCAAAGTCCCTAAAATGAGTTTCAGTATGAAGATCTTGTCAAACCATCAAGTAAGTCCATTTTGACGTTGGATGCAATTGAAGTTTCTGAAATTTATAAGCCAAGCTTATAACAAACATGTTTCAACCAAAATCTAACGAGAATTATTAAGAACCTTAACAACGTAAAACTTTTGTGGTTCTAAAGGAGAACGGTGCAATCTTTTCCAAGAACATCATACAGATTTTTTTTCTACTCCAGGTATGATAAGGCTATCCCTTCTTTCTTTTGGCATGATCCATACGATACGAACGGAACGTGCAAATGCACAAATTCCACGAATGACTCTATTCATAGAAGTATTGGAGATATCTGTGTTCTTGAATTTCCGTGTGTTATAATGTCTTATCATCTGTTCATGGGTCTCAGAAAAATACGAAAGTTGAAAAGAGTTTACTTTATGATATTACTCAGAGGTAAAATGGTCTTATGACATTCCGAATGATATTATTGACGTACATTTTATGCACTGCATTCATGTGCACTGACCCATGACCGGATGGCGTTATATACGCGTATATATGTAAATATATGTATATGGGATATGGGAAAAGGTTACGGCGTTATATATGCATCACCACCTGATCAGCTGGTATATGATGATGATGTTGCCCACAATGGCTAAAATATGATTCAAACGGCATTATATACGCATATATATATATGTATGTACTCAAACAGCGTTATATACGCGTATATATGTAAATATATGTATATGGGATATGGGAAAGGTTGTGGCGTTATATACACACCACCACCTGAGCAGCTGGTATACGATGATGATTTTGCCCATAGTGGTTGGTATGATATAATGGAATGCCCTCAGAGGCCGATGATGTTATGAAACATGTACCTATGCACGACATGACATTCATGCGCACATGCATGACACTAAAAGTAATTTATGATCTACAAAGTTATTCATACTTACAAGTTGAGTCATGTACTCTATATGTCTTCCATGTCTCTTATGTATTTATTTATGTGCCTTACATACTCGGTACATTACTCGTACTAATGTCCCTTTTGCCTGGGGATGCTGCGTTTCATGCCCGCAGGTCCTGATAGACAGGTCGAGAGCCCTCGAAGTAGGCTATCAGCTCAGCGGAAGATGTTGGTGCACTCCATTTGCTTTGGAGTTGCTCGTTTGGTTAGTATGATTTAGATGTGTATTGCTTGGTATGGCGGGACTCTGTACCGACTTTTATGACATTTATGTATTCTTAGAGGCTTGTAGACATATGTCTTGTACGTGAAAGATTGTACGGCCTTTTGGCCTATGTTTTGAGTTTATAAATGATTATGTTGGCCTATTAGGCCCGTATGTCACGTGTATATGATGATGTAATTAGAAAGATACGTCACATTGGTACTCGGTTGAGTAAGGTACCGGGTGCCCGTCGCGGCCCATCGGTTTGGGTTGTGACAAAAGTGGTATCAGAGCAGTTCTGTCCTAGGGAGTCTACAAGCCATGTCTAATAGAGTCTTGTTTATGGGTGTGTCGTGCACCACACTTATAAGCAGGAGGCTATAGGGCATTTAAGATTGTCACTCTTTCTTCTTACTCTAGATCGTGTGGTAGAGCACAGTCATAGAAATTCAAATTCCTAAATCCTATTCAGACGATACCTATATTTGGATAGAAGGTTGGAAAGAGAGATTGTTTTTGAAGATTTGAGTTAGAGGAACTCCATTTTTGCATCATGCTTATGATGAATGAATATGAGATATTCGGCAAATCATATGTATACTAAGATGTGTAAGTTTCTTGATAAAGATTCCAAAGGAAAGAATGCCTATCCACTCTTACCGTAAAAATGAACAAGAAAATCGGAAGGTAGATACAAGTTTCAGCAAGTAAAAAAAAGAAAGGTGAAGAAGGGTATGAGGCGCCCAGTTAATGAAGGTTAACAACGTTTGTAATTGAGGCAGAGGAACATAAGCTTTTTGAATTATATTCAATAGTAACGGAGGTATATACAATTTGTCGCACCCACTCCAGATATGCCCTATGGGGGTGAATAGAACTAGTATAAGAAGATAGGATGGATGAATTATTTGTTTCAGTTGACATTTCCGAAGGATATTGCAAATGTGCTAATAGATCTCCTTGTGAGACACCCAGATGGTTCACTTTAAAATAGTGTAGCCAGATATGAGTACTACAAAGACATGCACTATAATACTTGAAGGGACAAATATTACCTTAGTGTGGCTCGCGTCCCTAGTAAAGCGAGAATGTTAAGCAACTTGAAGAGCCACAGGATGGAGCAAAGGAATTAAAGCTAAAAGCGAAAGAATGTCGTATTGAAGTTTTCAGAAGAAAAGTGATATGCAAATATTAGCAGAGTAATGAGAAGATAGATAAGGAAGCATTTTGAATAAGGTGTGACACGTGGATGAAAACGGTAGAGTGTTACAAAATCTATGGTCAAATAAAGGAAGAGACGAAAGATGATAGGCCTTAAGACAACAAAAGAGTATAGGCCATAAGGTTATATCCTCATTTCGAGAAATCAGTTCGTGACTCCAACACGACTACTAGAGGGGAAAGTTAATCCCCAGAGTAATAAAAATCAGTATGGGCTGGTAAGCAAGATAAATTAATATGAATTAGGGACTGAATGATTGGAGAGTACTCGAAAACATGGTAATTTTAGATTTTATTCTGGCGGTAATAGAATGGACCACAGAAGAAGATTCATGAGGAATTCACAGAATGGTCATTCAGGAAGACGCTTCCCTAAAGCAAGCAATGTTAGCAAATTTAAGCTTAAGGGACTATATGTACCAGTTACATTAAGTGTCACCCTCGCGAGAAAGGGGATTTATCATCCTTGGTACAGAAGGAATGCCGCAAGGCGAGTAAGGGTCGTTGATGACGTGAAATGGTATCAAAGATGAAGAGGAAAAAAAACATCTATAGGCAGGGCGTCATAACTCAAAGTCTTAGTACTCCCCTAAGGGGGGAAATATGGAGTAATAAATGAAGAATGCGGTACAAACGGAAAAGGAATGAGATTACACTTATTTTGCTCCTACATATATGCTACAATTCCAGCACATTATGCAAACACAACGTCAATGAGAGGAAATAAGGGTCTCTGCCTGTGATGTTATTGATAGAAAAGGAGTCAGTGCGAGACATAAGTTATGACAAAGGAAATAACCCAAGAAAGATTTCGTGGGATATTGACATGAGAATGGGCCAGCGAGTAGTTAGTAGTTGATTCAGGAAGAGCCTAGTCACGACTAGACAAGAAGTTACAGACAAATTAGTAGATCATGCAAGATAAATGTAGTAAACCCCAACATGGAGAATTCAGCCCCACAGTTATGACATTGTAATACTTGAGATATATTCATATAAGAGTTGGAGAAGTTAAAAAGGTACTATATGAGTGTTACGGAAATCACAGAATGGTCATTCAGGAAGACGGTTAAAATATCAGTCCCGAAGAAACCCCACAAGCACAAGGGCGTGTAGATAAGTAACTATGGATAAGTATAGGCAAGGAAGGACAGTAGAAGGTCCATCAAGTATACAATATAATAACCTCGCATCTTTACAAGAGTTAGAGGATCCTCCGTAAGTACTATAGTGAAGGACTAGCTTAGGAAATGAGGAAGAAGGCTTCAACCTAAGCACAATATCTTAATGAAGAAAAGGTCATGTAAAAGCAGTCTCACTACAAAAATTGTATGCCCTCCAAAAGAAAGTGGCACCTACCGTGGTTAATGAACGGGGAGAAAGATCAAAGGTAATATTTGAGACTATATGAGTTGCACAAAAATTCTGGCATGTGTGGGAACTAGGATGAGTTAAGTATGCACGCAACAAGGGTCAGAAAGACCAGAAAAAGTAATTGCATACTTTTTAAGAGAGCTGAGATGGAACGAAAAGAATTATTCGATCAATGATCCAGAGTTAGTACGTTATGGACACACTCAAGATTTTGGAGCATTATATTTGTTGGCAATCATACAGCCATAGAAGACTCCGGTATAAGTTAAAAAAAGAAAGAATTGAGCCCAGGGCATAGACAAACTATTGAATTGTTAAAAGATTGTATCATGGATATTCCATAATGCCCATGAAAGGCTAAGGTAATAACTGATACCATGAGACACAAATCGGAAGGTAGCTTAAACCTACACAAAGGCTGATCGGAAGGAAGAGGAAGCTAAAGAATCACATCACCCAAGTAAATCAAGAGTTTGATTATTGAACCTAGAAAAATTATAGAAGTTGTGCTTGAGAACATGACAGAATCACTCTTAATATGAGACGTTCAAGAGAAATAACATAACAACCATAACCTATAATGACTCTATAAGAAAGCCAATTAGAAGAAGTACCAGCCTCATAAGAAGTCAGTATGAAGCTCCCATCGGATAGTGTATGTAGCAGAAGTGCGAGTATTATAATAGAGCTTTAAGTTATGGACGTGAATTATACCTATGTGGAGGGAAGGTCATGAATGATATAGAAGATACGATGCGAAATTTTAAGGTAAGTAAGGTAAAGGTGAACAACGTATGAGATACTCAAAGACAGAAGATCATGAATAATCCATACTTCGGATAGAAGTCTATAAGCGCGAGGATTCCATATCCAGGAATGATAGCAGCGGCGTCAGTAGCAGTTCTTCCAGCCTATAGTCTAGGTATCGAAAAGCCTGATTATGAGAGTAAAGGATATATAGAGACGATGCGATGTCAACAGACCGCCCCTCGGGCATAATATCAACAGAACCAGCCCCTCGGGCTCAATATCAGAACAGTAACAGCCCCTCGGGCTCACTCTCAGAATAGTATCAGCCTATCGGGCTACCTCACAATCACTCATATCAACCCCTCGGGCATAGTATCAATCACTCAGAACAATGGGTACCCGCGCTCACTGTGGGTGTGCAGACTCCGGAGGGGCCCCTTACGGCCCAAGCGCTATATCAAGCCACCTCGTGGAATCATCATTCAACATATCCTCACATCACTTAAGCCACCGCGTGGCATATAAAGTATCTCAGGCCCTCGGCCTCATATCACTCGGCCACACATCACTCAATCCACCGCGTGGCATAAATAGTAACTCAGGCCCTCAGCCTCATATCACTCAGCATATCCTCACATATGGCCCTCGGTCTCACTCAGTCCGAAAATCATCACAAGCCCCTTGGGCATTTGTAATACAGTAGTTCTCAGCCCAAAATATCATTTAGAAATATCATTTGAGTTTCAAATCTGTATAAAAGTGGCTGAGTTTGTAAAACAATAATCATCAACAGGACTGAGTTTAAATATAAGTCAAAGCAGTGAGGAAATAGTGATAAAAATCCCCGAAGGGTTAAAATAATTGGCTCGAAGCCCAAATACGACAATCAGCCCAAATCATGATGATAACAAATCAGTTTCAATCAAATATGCAGTAAAATCATCAATACGGGATGGACCAAGTCACAATCCCCAGTAGTAAAGGACCCCGCGCACATCATCCAACGCGTGTTTCACCTCAATATAACACTACGATGTACAATCCAGGGTTTCAAACCCTCAGGACATCATTCACAATCATTACTCACCTCGAACTGGCTAATCCTTTAGCTCGCAATGCCTTTGTCTCTCAAATCGACCTCTGATTGCCTCGAATCTACCCACAATAATTAGATTCAGTTAATAAAAATTATAGGAATTAATTACATATGAAATTCTACATTTTCCATTAAAAATCCGAAATTGCACTTAAAATTTGCCCGTGGGGCCCACATCTCGGAACCCGACAAAAGTCACAAAATATGAAACCTCATCCAACCATGAGTCCAACTATACAAATTTTACTAAAATCCGACATCAACTCGACCCTCAAATATTCAAATTAAATCAAGAGGGTTTTCAAGATTTTCTCAACTAAAATCACCAATTAAATGCCAAAACTAGTAATAGATTCGAGTAATCTAACCAAAATTAAGTTAAGAACACTTACTCCATTGTCGCCTCTCCCCGAGCTCCAATTTGGTAAAAATGAAAAATGGGATGAGTCCCATTTTCAGAGGTTGAATCTGTCCAAAAAATGTCGTGGGCACTATTCACGCGTACGGTACTGTTCACGGGGTACTGAACATGGTACTGTTCACGGGGTATTGTTCACGATACTGTTCATGGGATACAGTAAACGGTACTGTTCATGGGGTACTGTACACGGCACTGTTTCTGCAATTTTCCCTAAGTCCGAAATCACTCCGAGACACCTCCGAAACACTCCCGAGCCCTCGGGGATCCTAAACAAACACATACACTAACTCAACAACATCCTACGAACGTAACCGTGCGATCAAATCGCCAAAATAACGTCATATACCATGAATTAAGCTTTAAAATCCAAGAATGCTTTCAAATTTCATAAAACATCAATTTTTCCATTTTGAGTCCGAAACACATCAAACGACGTCCGTTATCAACCAAATTTTACAGAAAGTGCTTAAACCATATATAAGACCTGTACCGAACAACGGAACCAAAATATAGGCCCGATATCATCACTTTCTCATCAAATTTCATTTCCATTTTCCTTAAATATTTTCAGAAAACAATTTTACTCAAAATTCATTTCTCGGGCCTGGGACCTCAGAATTTGACGATTCTTGTTCCTATGAGTCACAAATAATGATACGAACATAGCCCTTCAGTCGAAACTCAATTCGGAGCTATTTGCTCAGTTCAATACCCATTTCACTCGTTAAACAATTAACTCATGTTTCGTGTCAAAAACCCTATCGCGACTTAATGAAATTAGACCAAACTTTCCAGATCAGTCCTATAATTCATTATCAAAATTCTGGAAGTCTCGAAATCAAATTTCTATCTCTAAAACTAAAAATGGACCTTTGGATCATTACATGCTTATGCTCAAAACGACAAAATCATCCAAAAACTCTTCCAAAAATGCTAACATAATTCATAACATCATTCAAACCTGCTCAAATCATCAAATTATCCAAAACTCATCGAATTCAAGCCTAAGTTTCCAAAAATTTCTGAAATACTCTTTCGATCAAAAACCCGACCAAACGATGTCCTAATAACCTGAATTTTCGCACACACATCACAAATGACATAATGAGCTACAACAACTCTCGGAATTCCATTCTGACTACTATATCAAAATCTCGCCTATCAACCGGAATTCGCTGAAATACTAACTTCGCCAATTCAAGCCTAATACACCGGACATCCAAAACCAATTCCGATCACACTGCTAAGTCACAGATCACCTAACGGAGCTAACCAAATCATAAAATTTCCAATCCGAGATCAAATACACATAAGTCAAATTTTGGTGAAACCTTTCAAATTTCAAGCTTCAACTGAGAACTGTTCTTCCAAACTCATTCTGATTAACCTGAAACCCAACACCAATGATTTACATAAGTCATAATACACCACATGGGGCAAGTAATGCCCAAGAACTGGCGAGCGAAGTGCAAAAGCTCAAAACGACCGGTCGGGTCGTTACATCCTCCCCCACTTAAACACACGTTCGTCCTCGAACGTACTCAGAGTTATTCTAAAAGCCAACCAATAGCTGAATAACTTTACCATGCATATACCCGGGGGTGATCCTACATCACCCTATCTCATATAGGTCCGATAACACAATGTAATTGAACTTTCACAATCCAACCTAGCACATAAACCTTAGAACCACATTTCCACTTCTGAAATCATCTATAAGATCAGAATCTCACATCTATACTTTGAATAAGTCCGTATAAGCTGTATTCACCCATACCTGCATCGTCAGGTGCAATTATATGACATACCACATAACTCAAACATATGTAGAGATAAATTCCATTCATAGCAGTTGTACACAACAACCGAATATAGGTAGAAAACCTCTTATCAACTAAAGTCTCATTCCAGCACTTTCATATACTGCCAATGATAATGAAACACGCAATAAGCCATAACCACTTCCCAGATCAACCATTCATGAAGCCACTTTTTTTTTGGCAAATACCAAAGCAAATTTCTGAGCCGAACCTCGATATTATCCTTCCATCATGCTGAAATCGAATCTGTTGTATTCATTAATGATCCCAATGATCTCATCTAATCCAACACAATTACTCTTCCCGCTCGACTTCCATTATGAAACTCCGATAGAACCGCACCATAGGTACCTATAACCAACAGATCATAATGTCTCACAACACTGAATGGTAACGCATAGATCCCCATAATTGCTAATAGCTCAAAATAACCAAAGCAACACATCCTTTGCCAACAGCAACTCGAAGTCAACAAAACCGTCTTGATGCCAGACACATATCCCATATAGGTCTACCAATGGACCATACATCAACTCCAGTTACACACAATAGATAAATAACCCTTCGAAAGTCCACAATGACTGAATCATAGCACATACTAATATATGACTAACTTACCCACATTTTTCCATCCACAACCACAATCTAACATATATATGAGAACTCTTAATCTCCAAGTCCATAAAACACATGAATTACCATATCTAATATCAATTCCTCCACTCTCATATATAACTCACCTCTAGTACCCAATCACCCCACGGGAGATACTCTAAGATTCTTTAGTGCTGCCAAGCAAACCCGAATATCAGCAGCTAACTTGACGAGAAGTGCTACAATACTACCGAAGTACCATCAACTTAATCACATTGACTCTTTCTGGAACATATACCCTCGTCAAATCACCTCAATTAGCATTACCATTTCCTTCATCATCTGGATATCCCTTCTCAAATCATCTGAAGTTCATTTCTCTAATTATCTGAAACTGCCCGTGCTGCCTAAGAATTTATGACCTTGCATTCAAATCTGAACCGTGGCCTTACACATGAAAATCTCAGTCTTACCCAACATACCGTATAAACTTTACCACTCTAGGATAACCATGAGAAATTCATATCCTTTCCGAGCCACAAACATATACATACTCAATCAGTCAAGAACTTTCCATTGGTCCCATCTAGAAGAAAATCATTATACATCCCATGCTACGCATGCCCATAGAAAATATACATCTCCAAACCGCGGAAAAACCATCAAGAACTCTCCGAATTCCCTTTACACAAATCAGACCTGTCAAGACTGAATCCTCCTAACTCAATCAAGCTAAGCAAGCCATCAAAACCTAAGAGCATCGCCGCAAAATACCTGAAAGAACTTATTACCTCGAACACACACCAGGAATTAATCATATCCTTACCATACCGATTCGGTCTTCTATCAAGTTGCCCTATCTGTCTAAATTTCCTTCTGATTCATCTTCAACTTGATATTCTCTCTTAAATATTCCCAAAAGCACCACATTCGAAATAATTCGCTCTGAAAAACTTCCTACGGATCTAAATCCATTACCTCATGATACTGATACATAAAATCCCACAATTAATATGGAAAACACCACAAGTCTTGACATCTTCCAAGGAAAACTCAGTTTCTATCCATAAGTACAACTTGAAAACCTCCAATTATTGCATGTAAAATTTTGAACACAATAGGACCATTATCTAGAGGCATCCACTCTATTCAAACCACTGTTAGATTGATTAAACGAACAGAATAACTTGTGCTTCATTTGCACTCCGACACTGTAGAATGTGACCTCATTCCAATATAACCAAGCAACTTCCTGCTCTATGCACCGGGCATTCAATACCAACCACAACTCAAGTCATTCTCCGATTCTCGTACACCCATAAAGCATAACATAGCCTTTATTGAAATTTCCTTTACTCGAGCCACAACTGATTTACAAATACGCCTCGAACTGGGACCATTAGAGCACATAACCATGCAATAAACTATTCAATAGCAGACTTCCCCACTTGGCTCAAAGCCATAGGTCAAACACGCACCATAACTCATAACACATACACTTTATTGCTTCCATAATACCATAGTGAGATTAACTCAATCCTTCATAAGCTCGTGGAACACATACCATCTAGTACTTCATATCTTCTACAAATCTCGTATTTACTCTCATAACAATTAAACCCACTCTCTTAAGCAACCCAAATTAAATTCACAAATATATTTCACTTGTAAATGGGATCTTCTAACAGACAACATAAAGATCACACAACTCTAGAACACTTTGCAGGAGATAACCCACCTGCTTCCCCTTAACTATCATTTATGTATACCTTCCACCATCATAAACTGTACGTAGTCACTTAGTCTTCCTGAGTCTGAACTCATATCGCAACATGATTTTTTTTTTAATTCACTCACAATAGGGAAACATGAAAAGATTCTTCCCACGCCTATAACTCGGGGTTATACCTCGAATCAACATGGAATTCAAGCACCTAATAGTTTTTCTATTCTGCAGCAGACCCTTCTTGTTGTTTCCAAATCATATGAATACATCTCGCAGTACTAACATACTCATCACATAGTTACTCAACCGTCACTTCCACTAATAGGGACAATACCGAACATATAAGTTCAAAACACTAGCTCACACAATCAGCACCTCGGTGCTCAAGCCATAGGAAAAAATCCGGCCTCAAGTCCTTCAGACTGGCCCAACATCGACTTACAGAGATCACACCTCACCCATCGATCGGGAAATCACAAACCATCAAGGCACATCTGATACTGAGCGCTCATGCACGGATACGAATGCGTGGAAGGATTTCAACGAGTTACATTTCAAGATGAATCAAAGGACGCACGATACGAATTCAAGAATGTGAAGTTTTCCTAAAGGTTCTGCAGCCTCTCGAGGATAAATACAGGCGTCTCCGTACCGATCCGTGAGACTCTACTAAACCTGCTCATGACTCGTGAGACCTATGTAACCTAGGCTCTGATACCAACTTGTCATGACCCAAACCTTGCTCCGGTCGTGATGGCGCCTCTCGTGAAGATAAGGCCAGCCAACAAACCCACATCGCCTTTTCAAAAATAGTTAAACATTAATAAACAATTTAAATATGATTTAATGATATAATTAACGGAAGCACAACCCGACACAGCCCTAACCGGGGTGTCACAAGTCATGAGCATCTACTAGGGTATAAATACAACTGAAATCCTAGAGTGTACAAATTCAGACTAATGAAATGAGGAGAGAGAAAAGTAGTGTTGCGAACGCCGACAGCTACCTTGCTAAACCTTGATGACTCTGCCTTCGATCAGCCAAAACATACCTGAATCTGCACACAAGGTGCAGGGAGTAATGTGAGTACTCCGACTCAGTGAGTAATAATAATAAATAAAGACTGAAGGCAAGAAATCATGCAAAAACACAAAGTATTCCATACCGAAGCAGAAAAATCACTTTAAACTGTAAAGTAGTGAGAAATCAAGTGAAAATCCCTTTTTTCCAACAAGTAAAGCAAGTAGTTTACAAGTAAGTAACAAAAATGATAGAAATGTAAACAGCCCCTCGGGCAAAACATGTACAACAAACCGCCCCCCGGGCATAATATCAACAGAACCAGCCCCTCGGGCTCAATATCAGAATAGTGCCAGCCCCTCGGGATCAATAGCAGAACAGTAACAGCCCATCGGGCTCAATATCATAACAGTAACAACCCCTCGGGCTCACTCTCAAAATAGTATCAGCCCCTCGGGCATAGTATAAATCACTCAGAACAATGGGTACCCGCGCTCACTGTGGGTGTGCAGACTCCGGAGGGGCCCCTTACGGCCCAAACGCTATATCAATCCCCCTCGTGGCATCATCACTCAGCATATCCTCACATCACTCAAGCCACCGCGTGGCATATAAAGTATCTCAGGCCCTCGGCCTCATATCAGTCGGCCTCACATCACTCAAGCCACTGCGTGGCATAAGTAGTAACTTAGGCCCTCGGCCTTATATCACTCAGCATATCCTCACATATGGCCCTCGGCCTCACTCAGTCCGAAAATCATCACAAGCCACTTGGGCATTTGTAAAACAGTAGTTCTCAGCCCAAAATATCATTTAGAAATATCATTTGGGTTTCAAATCTGTATAAAAGTGGCTGAGTTTGTAAAACAATAATCATCAACAGGACTGAGTTTAAATATAAGTCAAAGTAGTGAGGAAATAGTGATAAAAATCCCCGAAGGGTTAAAATAATTGGCTCGAAGCCCAAATACGGCAATCAGCCCAAATCATGATGATAACAAATTAGTTTCAATCAAATATGCAGTAAAATCATCAATACGGGATGAACCAAGTCACAATCCCCAGTAGTAAAGGAACCCGCGCTCATCATCCCGCGCGTGTTTCACCTCAATATAGCACTACGATGTGCAATCCAGGGTTTCAAACCCTCAGGACATCATTTGCAATCATTACTCACCTCGAACCGGCTAAACCTCTAGCTCGCGATGCCTTTGTCTCTCATATCGACCTCTGATTGCCTTGAATCTAGGCACAATAATTGGATTCAGTTAATAAAAATTATAGGAATTAATTCCATATGAAATTCTACATTTTCCATTAAAAATCCGAAATTGCACTTCAAATTTGCCCATGGGGCACACATCTCGGAACCCGACAAAAGTTACAAAATATGAAACCTCATCCAACCACGAGTCCAACCATACAAATTTTACTAAAATCCGACATCAACTCGACCCTAAAATCTTCAAGTTAAACCAAGAGGGTTTTCAAGATTTTCCCAACTAAAATCACCAATTAAATGCAAAAACTAGTAATAGATTCGGGTAATCTAACCATAATTAAGTTAAGAACACTTACCCCGTTGTTTTCTCTATAAATCTCCCGAAAATTGCCTCTCCCCGAGCTCCAATTTGGTAAAAATGAAAATGGGATGAGTCCCATTTTCAGAGCTTGAATCTGTCCAGAAAATGTCGTGGACACTGTTCACGCATACGGTACTGTTCACGGGGTATTGTTCATTGTACTGTTTATGGGGTACTGCACACGGTACTGTATATGGTACTATTCATGGGGTACTGTACACGATACTGTTTCTGCAATTTTCTGCAATTTTCCCTAAGTCCGAAATCACTCTGAGACACATCCGAAACACTCCAGAGCCCTCGGGGATCCTAACCAAACACATACACTAACTCAACAATATCCTACGAACTTAACCGTGCGATCAAATCGCCAAAATAACGTCATATACCATGAATTAAACTTTAAAATCCAAGAATACTTTAAAATTTCATTAAACATCAATTTTTCCATTTTGAGTCTGAAACACATCAAACGACGTCCGTTTTCAACCAAACATTACAGAAAGTGCTTAAACCATATATAAGACCTGTATCAGGCGCCGAAACCAAAATATGGGCCCGATATCATCACTTTCTTATCAAATTTCATTTCCATTTTCCTTAAATATTTTCAAAAAATTATTTTACTCAAAAATTCATTTCTCGGGTATGGGACCTCAGAATTCGATGATTCTTGTTCCTATGAGTCACAAATAATGATATGAACATAGTCCTTCAGTCCAAACTCAATTCGGAGCTCATTTGCTCAGTTCAATACCCATTTCACTCGTTAACACAATTAACTCATGTTTCGTGTCAAAAACCCAATCGCGACTTGATGAAATTAGACCAAATTTTCCCGATCAGTCCTATAATTCATTATCAAAATTCTAGAAGTCTCAAAATCAAACTTCGATCTCTAGAACTAAAAATGGACCTTTGGATCATTACATGCTTATGCTCAAAACGGGAAAATCTTCCAGAAACTCTTCCAAAACTTATCCGAGCCTCATGGGACCCCGACCAAAAATACCAACAAAACTCATAATATCATTCAAACCTGCTCGAATCATCAAAACACCTCAAACAATATCAAATTACCCAAAACTCATCGAGTTCAAGCCTAAGTTTCCAAAAACTTCCGAAATACTCTTTCGATCAAAAACCCGACCAAACGATGTCCGAATAACCTGAAATATCGCAATCAACCAGAATTCGCCTATCAACCGGAATTCGCCGAAATACTAACTTCGCCAATTCAAGCCTAATTCTACACCGGACCTCCAAAACCAATTCCAATCACACTCCTAAGTCAAAAATCACCTAACGGAGCTAACCAAATCATAAAAGTTCCATCCGAGATAAAATACACGTAAGTTAAATTTTGGTCAAACCTTTCAAATTTCAAGCTTCAACTGAGAACTGTTCTTCCAAATTCATTCTGATACCTGAAACCCAACACCAATAATTTACATAAGTCATAATACACCACGTGGGGCAAGTAATGCCAAAGAACTGGCGAGCGAAGTGCAAAAGCTCAAAACGACCAGTCGGGTCATTATAGGATGTGAGGCCCCATGAAAAATTTCCACCCTAAACCTAAAAGCTCGTCGCGGTTCGGACCTTTTCGGACTGATCTATGCTATAAAAAGTCATGAAATAAAGTTTTCTAGAAAATGTGATTCTGCGGTCGAGAATGCGATCGCATATCAGGTATGCAGACCCGCAAAGTGAGTCAGTGTGTTGGTCAAATTTGAGGTCAAGTATGCGGTCAAGTATGCGATCGCATAATTGATATGCGGACAACATAGTCGTTGCATATTTCCCTTGGTATTTTGTGAGGGGCAGTTCTGCGGTGCATTATGCGACCGCAAAACGGTTATGCGGATCGCATTTCTGCAGCATACCCAAGAAGTGTGTTCAGGTTTTAGGGAGCATTTTTGCGGTCTATTATGCGGACCGCATGTCAGCTTTGCGATCGCAAATGCGAACGCAGATTTGACTCGGGGCTCCAATTTTCTAAATTTTAAACCCGACCCTCTATCATTATATACAGTGTAATAGCTCATTTGAGCTTGTTTTTCTGATGCTTTTAGAGAGAGAGAGATGGTCTTAGAGGGGGGAAGTGACTTTCATCAATATTGATCCAAAAATCCTTGTTGAATCATTAAAGATAATCAAGTGAGGGACCTAAACCTTCATCCCAAAAGGTAAGGCTTCATCACCTCGGCTCTCATTTTTACACATGGCTACAAAGGGTCATTAGTGAGGTAATTCATGGGTATAAGCGGGTTTGCATTGCATGCATATGTTCTTGAAGAGTATGAGGAATTATATAAGAGGATACATGGGTAATGGGCTAGTGTAATCTTGCATAAAAAGAACCCTAAGGCCTTAATGAACAATAATTGCTCGGTAAAAACCTCAAGAGAGCTTAGATTATGATCTTTTCTTCATTATGAGTTAAATTATGCTATATTGCTTAAATAGATTAAGGTGCGAGCATTCCATAATGTTATAGGATTAAGGAAAGCTCGGTTGAGGTATGTATGGCTAAAACCCCGTCTTTTAGAAATTGAGCTTCATCGGTGATTGTGTGGGCATGGCAAAATTAAAGTTGAAATGTTGCATTGCTTGTTGTTTTACATGAGTTGGTGTTGTAACCTTATGTGTGTGAAAAATGTGTCCCAACATAATCAACGTTCTATCTTGACAGCTTGAAAGGGGCAAAGGTATGAATTATGTATTGGAAATGTTTAGACCTTAAATTGAGATTGCAGCTGAATATATTGTGCTATCTGCATGAAATCTTATCTATGTTTACAATTTAAATTGCTCTTGTGTGCACCTACTATCCTAACTAGCAAGGCTAATACAGAAAATTGGGAACGATGTAAAATGCGGCCTAGTGCCAAGAATGATTTGATAAGTCCTGGCCCCAAGTGCCTATGAAATGATATATGTGAAATGAATTGATTTATGAGAAGGGAAAAATGCCTTGATGAGGTGACCTAGCCGATCGGGTTGAGATCGAACTCCGCTCAAGATAGCGGTAGTATTGTGACCAAATAATGAATAGTGTGAAATGCCCCAAACTAAAAGCTATGGGAAAATGATGTGAAAACTGTATGATTCTTTTATTTGATAATGTGGTGATAGTTTAAAGTTTTGAGTTATACTTGTGATTTCTTATTATTGTATGAAAGTTCTTTCTAAGTAGATGGTGTTTAGTTATACATACTAGTACTATTCTGTGGTACTAAAGTCCCTTTTGATGGGGGCACTACATTTTTAAATGAATGTAGGTGGCTTCATAGCGGATAATGCCGATCGTGTGTAGCGGAGCATCCTATTCTCAAACTCTTGGTGAGCCCTTTCCTCTTTCAAGGGGTTTTGTGATATGCCTTTTGTTATAGATGTCTATTTTGAGGTATAACTGGTGCCTTGCCGCCGGCGTTGTTATCCCTACCTTGGTATCCTTAGAGGCTCCGTAGACATATGTGTGGGTTATGTACGGGGATTGGATGGGTCTACGAACCATGTTGTAATTCTAAACTTATGTTGGCTATAAATTGTAACTATATGGGGATCTTAGAATCTAACTCATCTACGGTTTAATGTGGTGTTTAAAATGAACTAACTTTGTAGAATGCACTATCTTTCCTCGTCTAAATAAATGAATGAAAGCATGGTTACCTTATTCATATCGAGTTGGGTAGGAAGTGTTTGATAACGTTTGCTTAGTTAGGTTTACTCGATTGAGCACCGGTCGCGCCTCCCAAGGTTGGGGCGTGACAACAACATGATATTACTCGACAAAGGGAAGCCCCGGTAAAAGACTACAACACAATCTAAGGGAGCTCCGCCAAACGGCCTTGAGGCCATGAGCCCCAAGCATGATGTTCAAGGATAGAAGAAGATGATAAGAAGGAATGGGAAAATGAGCTAGCGAAGGCACTGGGATAGGAAAAACAATGCCAAGGCACCCCCATTTATAGGGGGTTACAACACGGTCATCGAGGCTTTGGAAGATTGACACAAAGCTCGTGCCACAGGTTCCATCACTGGTGTGACGTCGCTGTAAGAAGCTCGAGGAGTCAAGTGTCAGAATCATTTCCCTTCGCTTCGTTCTGGGAAATGCGGAGACTATCTGTGTGCGGCAAAAATTAGAGGACTTAATTTATCGCTATCAAGATATTCTGGAAAAATGCCTCGAGACCCCGAGGGCAGGGAGCCACAACCGAATCCCCTCCCTTGGGGCTCGTCGAGGCCCGACTAAAGGAAGACGGAGATCGAAGCTAGGATAGAGGGGGAAGCTCCCAAGGCAAACGACTAAGTATGAGAGGGTCGGCCTATCCAGAGACTATGCTGAGGCATCGCGTCAAGCCGTCCCATCTCCATACTTTATAGTTAATTCCCATGTACTAGTAGCCGGGTTCCCATCCTATACAAAGGGAACTCACACTACCTTATAGGAGGTTGATGTTGCTCCATTTCTCCACAAGATCAATAATATCTCTCTCTCTCTCTTATCTCTATAATTTGCTCGTTCTCACTGGCCCGAGGCCACTTTAATATTCAGCGTTCTCTTACTTGCTCTTCATCTTATTGCTTGGTATTGGCCATAAAGAGCTTTATTTAATCATATCTTAACTGTTATCCCATTCCCGATCATCCCCGATAGCTCAAGCTCAACTCGAACATCGACCCCGAGGTCCCCCATCGACCAATCCTGCATCCAGGTAACAGGCCCCTCGGTTTGTTTACTGCCTCGTTTTAGCTTGCATTTCATTGTTAAACTTCACATTCTTAGCATCAACTATTCTAACAACTAGCTCGAAAATAGATCACGTATTTTTTGGAATACCATTTACAAATTTAATTGTTGTTACCACTTTCACATTAAACAAGCACTACTCATCAAAATGACGGATGTATCTACGCCAAAGTAACCCGATACTTCAGGCAGAAATGAAGCACGACCCTATCTAGGGAGGATAGTGTGAAAGGGTATAAGTATACATTAAGAAATCCATCAACCGGGTCTGTAATGCTCACACCCGGGGAAAGCACCTGCAACGCTACCCCTCGCCCCATCTGCAGTCTCTCCTCACCATCTCCAGATGTTCCTCTCTTATCAAAGACATAGTCTTCAAAGTAATCTCCCGTGGATCCTGAGTATTGGGAGCGGAACTCTCCCCTCCCTTCCAGGCAAGCCCCGAAGTAGTAGTCATAACTATGGAAGAATTGGTAAATTGAAGCAGGGACCTACGCCAACACTTTTTGCTCTTGAGGTAATGAAGGACTCAATGCCAAGATGAAAGGATGGCTATCTAAAATAATAGGATATTCCAAAGAAGCAAAGGCCGCCCCGTGTATATGTGGGGCATAACAACATTTCTCCTACCCAGGATAAAGCCCCAGGGGGCCAACGATCCCGGAATGGATCCTGAGGTGGTGCCCGGCCCCGGTAATCTCTTCCAAGAAGAAGTTAGGCCACAGAGGGTCAGCGACATCATCGCGGTGGTACTCGACCTTGAAGTCCTCCCTCAAGAAGAAAAAATAAGAACTTCAAGCCCCGATCACGAGGGCTCGACCGTGGAAAATTACCTAAGTACGAATAGCCCCTTCCTCAGAAGCCTGCCTAAAACACCTTAAAAGGTTGTCTACATCAAGCTCAAAGTAAAAACTCCAAGCACCCGAAGTTGACTTTCACTTTAGTGCTCTCCTTGCACGAGGCTCGAAGGCCCCGATGATCCAAGTTTACTGACCCATTTCAGTCTTGATTCCAGAAACACCGATGAGCTCAAAAAGGATTGTGTCGACCAAAAGCTAGCAGAAATACTCACATCCGGGTCCAGTAGTAGCAGCGACAAACAAGATCGCGCATTCGGAGCCGCCGCAAACATAAAGAAATACAACAAGTATCAAAGTCAGGATCCAAGAAAATATCTTTGTATTCACAGATATTCATCTACAACGGCCCTCAAGGGATCCTTACGTATGATTACAAAATCCCGCAATGGGATCCTCACACATAAACAGAAAGATTAATGGTTATGCATACAACAAAAGTCTAAGAATCCAGCCTATTCCCAAAGTGCGTCCCCAATTGAGGCATCTTCGACATCATCTCCTCAAGCGTGCGACCTCAAAGATAATATCTTCCAAGACCAATCCCTTGGGAAACTCATCTCGACCCTCCCGTAATGGTATCTTCAAAAGGAAGGATATAGAAGAGGAAAGCGATGAAGAAGAGCAAAGTGATGAAGGAGAAGCCGAAAGCAGAAAAGAAGTGGCTGGGTAAAAAATCTGGCTAGTGTGAACTCCGCCAGTAGAACTATTATAAAGCAACTTCTTGAGACGTTGCCTCCGCCCGAGAGGTGATAGCCAGTAGAGTCTGTCACCATACCCCTAGGAATCCAAAGGGGGTGTAATATGCCAAGCCGAGGTAGGAGGGTGAGCAGCGGTGTATATTCTGAGCCCCCTATTGAGCAGCTGTGCATAATCCAAGTACCTCCTCAGGTTGGAGAAAATCGGTCCTCTACTTTATCACCCCGAGCTAACGGAGACAGCAACAATAACAACAACAACAATAGCATCACAACAGTGCAAGCCTTCACTCAAGGCCTGAATGAATGTAGCTCGGTGGCCTCAAGGTAGCTGAAAGAGAATCTGATCGAACATCCTGCCATAACCTGGTCGGACGTCCACAATTGGTACTAGTCAAAGATCAGGGCAAACGATGACCAACTGGGAGCCCCCTCAGGCTCAGTATATCCGAGCAAACTCCTAGCGAAGGAGTCAAAATCGAATAAAAAAAGGTACCAGCGGTACCCCGATAATAGGAGGAATGCTCCGAGATGCAATCCGCCTCACAACGATCGATTGGTAAATATAGGATAGAACCCTCGGGGACCCATCAATAGAGGTGGCTTGGATGGGGACACAGAGCCAATTCACCTATCAGAATAAAACTTCAGCGTCGATGTATCGGACATCGTGTTCACCATCAACAAAATCAGGGACGCCAGATGGCCCAGACCTATACACTCAGATCCTTCCCAAAGGAACAACAACTTGATATGCGAGTTTAACAACTCGCACGAGCACAGAACCGAGGATTACAGGCAATTTTGGGAGGAAGTGGCCCGGCTACTCGATAACGGGCACCTTCGGGAATTCCTCAACAACCGAGCTAAAAACTAGTCCCGAGAAAGAGAAACAACCAAAAAATAACAAAGTAGACAAGCCCCAACATGTCATCCATACGATCTTTTGATGCACGCCCTCAGTTGTATTCAAATAAAGGACCGCATCGCATCTGCCAAACGAACACCAGAACCAAAGAGCGCCATTTCCACCAAGGTATAATCATCTCTCCCTTTTTCTATATTTTATTTCATGGTAACTCTAGCGCAGGCCAGTGGCCAAAGTAGCCGAGACACCGATCCGGCTCGTGGGCCCGGAGATTTCTTAGCGTCCATTGCACTCTTTTCTTTCGATCGACCTTTTTTTCCTAAAATGGGTTTTTTCCGACAAGGTTTTTAACGAGGCAACGTCCATGCGCTACCTAAGAAGGACTCGACAAACTTACAGGGTTTTCTTCGCAATCAACCCTGTACCAAGAAATGACAAACAAGGTTCCAATAGGAAATGATGTACCGGGCCAAACGGTCGACCGAACCGTGTCCGCATAAGCCGGGCTTACGGAAACACAACAACATGTATTTACACCAAGAAATCGAATAATATCTTTCACAAAAATTATCTCGTACTCCAAAGAAAATTCAACATGTTCACAGCAAGGATCTCTCCATCGAGTACGTCCCGAAATACTCGGAGACTAGCGTCAACAATTTGATACCTACATGGCCTCAGGGTCGGAAATCCATGCTTATAAGCCCTCAATGAGGCAATTCTGAGCTCACGAGTAACAACCTTCGAGCTTAAGTAAACTCGATGACTCGAAGACTATCACCAATCACCATTTGCGTAAAAACCCAAAGGCCGTAAGACCCCGAGCAGGCAAACTCGGTCTAGCAAAATCTATTTAACATACCAACAAAATCTGTAAGACCTCAACAGGCACGAAAAAGCTGTAAGACCTCAACAAGCATGAAAAAACTGTAAGACCTTGACAGGCATGAAAATTTTGTAAGACCTTACTATAGGCATAAAACTCGATCCCGAAGTTTAGGCTATATATCGCCTTTGTAAGACTCCTGAAAGGGCATACCCTCGATGTAGACGCCTAAGCTACCATACACGGGACCAAAAATGGCTCCGTCCAAACGTAAATGACTACGGACGATACGGCTGCACCAGCCAAATTTACGCGACTCGAGGATGCCCGACCGTTGCTACAAAATCACATGCCATTACTTCAATTCTACTTCGAAAATAACCGGTTAAACAGGCTACCCTAGACAGGAAAACAAGCTTCGACCATGTCTGCTCAAAATGACAAAGCTTCGAGCTACTTAGCTTACGAGCTAAACTTTTCGAGGTGCTCGAATATTGCCGCAAACGACTTGAATTCGAGGTTCTTCCCGAACCGATGATGGGTCAAGAAAAATCTTTTCCAAAAGACCTTAACGAGAGGAAAACAAAGCCTACATATGCTCAAGGGCAAAAGCGTAAGAGCTATTGTCGCCAGCAAAAGGAGCCTTAGGGCCACACACTAAACGGTCGCAACGACCAAAAGCGTATGCTAAATAGTTAACTATACATGCCTAAGGATAAAAGCTTAAGAGCCATCACCGCCAGCTTCATGAGCTTCAGGGCCACATACATAAAAGGTCACTTCGACCCAAGGCGTAAGAGCCATTGTTGCTAGCCCATGCAGATGTAAAACTTGAGGGCCGATTGAGCTCAAGTGAAAGCCCGACTTGGAGACTGAACCCAAAACAGTTAAATTTGTACTCCAAAGGGCAAAAGATAAAAGTCGTTATCGCCAGCCTAACGAACCTCAGGGTCGTATTATGGGTTCGGAGATTCCAACTAATTCAAAGGTCGAATCGACCCGATTGAGATCTTGGCAAACATAAATATAAAAGTCACACATTGCGGGGTTCCCCTTTTTTACATACAGGCAGTGAAATACAAGCTCCGTCTACAACATGCTATGAAAAGCTATGTACACAAGAACAAGGCAAGAAAAAAACGTTCCCCATCGGGGAATATGGCCCGGTGGCCCCCTCCTTGCCATCTTCATCATCAGACATAAGGAACTTGGCATCATGCTCCTCACCTTTGGCTTGTTCGATCTCTCCCGAGAGATCAAAGCCCCTGGCATGAATCTCCTTGAGAACTTCCCTCTGGGATCTGCACCTCGCATACTCCTTGCTACTGCTTGCACGATCAAGAGTTCTCTTCAGTTCAGCTTTAGCAACAATAGTGCTATTCGAATAGGCCGCCACGTTCTATCCCACCCTGGTATTGCTCATCACAACCTCGACCCGGATGTTCACCACCTCGTCTTCGCCTTCGAAAGCTCGGACGAGAGACTTGCGATCATATTCACCCGAGTAGAAACATTCATGCGAACGGTCTGGATTTGCCTCAAGAATATAAACCATGGCTGGAACACTCTGTATAGCAACATAATGGGCACTTACATGCTCCTACAACTCGTTGAATTCATGTTTGGCTCGGCCTACCTCGCCCCAGAGCTGTCCAAGCTCCTCCGCCATGTCCTCCAACTGAAATATCAAAACATCAAGACGCCGAGGTAAAATAGGAGTGCAAGAAGTGTAAAATACAGGGTACCTGTTTCTAAAGGCGGATCCCACGGCTCCGGCTTCAGTCCATCTCGCGCCGTAGGGAAACCAACTCTTTTTCCTTTTCCGCACAAAGAAGATTAAGGTATTTCTCCCTATCCAAAGCTCCCCGCAACGGGGCCTCACTACAAAGCAGCTCGGATTTAAGCCTGTCAAAGGCCTATGAAAGAGAGCTAAATAAAAAAACGAGGGGGAGAAAGGACGGCACGAGGCCGGAATAATCTTGTAGCAGTCAAAACTCACCATGAGGCCAAGCCGCTAAGCCTTGCCGAAGGCCGAAGCAACATTCGATGGCGTACCGCCTTCAGAAGGTGTCCGATCGTCCGAATCACTTCTCTTAACCGTTGAGAAGGAGTCGCCTTACTACAAGCATTTTCGCACCCCAGAGCATCTGTTCGTTTGTCATCACTCCTCGATCCCGAAGCCAGCAATCTCGCCTCCTCCCCCGGAGGACACGACTTCATTTCAAAAGAACCCCTGGCACATGTGATAGTTTAGTTAATTAAGCCGGCAAGAAAAGCACCATTTTTTAGGAAGCAAGGTGCTGGACACATACTACGATGCGTTGCCTCCCATCTCCCTTTGGATAGATCTCGCCACCGTCGCCTATCATAAATCGAGCAAGATGCTAGCTTACGAGACCAATCAGCTAAATCGGGGACCTCGTTCGGTGACCAATGAGTTGCTACAAATATGGAACGGAAAAATATCATTACGGAGCCTGCCTCCGGTCAAAACGATGATAGTTCGGATGAGACACTTATATGTGGAGTTTCATTTCTCATGTAATGGAAAAAATTCTCTAAGAATGACATCGATCGTTCGAATCCGAATAAATAAATTCATCCATTTTCGGTCCTCGTCCTCCTCGGTGACGGCGACAGGAGCTTGGGTAGATCGACGATGAAGAGCGATCAGGCCCCGGTAACGTAGTGGCCGATATAACCTCACGAGATGGCTGAGGGTAAACTATATCCCAGCCTTATTGGCAAAATATCTCATCGCCGGCACTATTCTCCAAAGGAAGGGACGAGCCTGCGCCAGTGTAACCTGATATCTCCGGTAGAAATCAAGAACGACCCGGTCGGGGTAACCCAGCACAAAAACATGCATATATACGCTCAGAAACCCCTCAACTTATGTCATGATGCTCTCCTCGGGAGAAGGTACTTGCAATACTGTGCCTTCTCCCTATCCACAGTCATTTCTGATGGTTTCGAGGTTTTCCTCCCCCATTGATGAGACGATCCTTAAAATATGCTCTAGGTGACCAGAAACATTGGGTGCCCTCCCCGGCGTGATGGCTCTCCTCAAGTAAGGGCACCCCGAGGCTCACTCACCGGGCATCAACGATAAGTCGCTATCACCTATCAAATGCAGAGCACAGGAAGAACTCCCCTCTACCCGATAATCGAACGTCAATATAGCAGTCATGGCTACGACATAATAGGAGGGGAAAGATGTGGGTCCGAGACAAAGTTTAAATTAGGGGAGAGGAAGGACTAGCACAAAGCGCCAGGCTTTGCGGAAGAGATAGTCCAACAAAAAAGCAAAATCACCATTGGAAAGACGGATGAATGAATATATAGGGGCAAAGCAGCAACTGCCGCCTTCCTAAAAGGGCCAATTAATTCTGGTCGCGTTAACGTCAACCTTTCCTAGGGAAACATACTGGCAAAATTACCCTGGGCCCCCCCTTACCGGATCAAATAAATGCTGCTACCCCACAGAAGCCAAAAACTGTGAGGCCCCGGGGGTTCCCCAATATCACCAGCACCAGTTCGATAGGAACTACCGATTAACCCCGGGGCATGGCCCAGTTTGAGGATCCTGGTTTCTCCAAGAACGGATTTTGAAGGTTCAACGTCAAAGGTCGAAAGCCAATCCGCGAAAGCAAAGGAACGAAAAAGGAAAGGCTGAAAAAACTGAAAGGAGGAAAGCCGTTTTTTTACATTGCCAAAAATGTATCAACAAAAGACATATTTAAAAAACCCATCCCCCGAGAGCTGCATATAAAGGGAAAAGAAGGGGATACAAAACAACTTGAGGGCTACTCCTCACCACTACTATCTTCGCCCTCATCGGGGGCAATTAAAGGCGCTAGTTCTCTCTCCAATTTGCGGGCTTCCTCGAGATCAGCTGACAGGTCGACACCTTTGGCTCTGATGTCCTCCAAGGTCTCTCTCCTCGCCTCCGCCTTAGCAAGGTTAATAGCTCGAGTTAGCTTCTGCTTGACTGCTATCAATATGTCACGAGCTATTTTATGCGCCATGGTTGCATCCTCCAAATAAGTAACAGTGTTTCGTTCAACCTCGGACTTAGTTGCGGCCAAAGTAGCAACCTCCTTGCGGGCGTCCTTGAGATGGTCCTGGGATGTCACCAACTCCCCAGTTGCTACTTCATTCTGCTTCCTCAGCTCGGAGATCTCCTTGTTTAGTTGGCTAAACAACAAACCATTTTGCTCTACATACGAAAGAAATATAAGCTAATATATGTCAGAATATGGGAGTAAAGGTCGGGTACAAGCAGGGCGAAATACCTGTGTAGCAAGGCCAGCCTATTTCCGGACCGCTCTCTCCAAGGCAACTCGAAGCTCTCCTAATTCCTTCTCTCTTTGGGCAGAACGAGCCTCCGAATCACGCAGCATCGAGATAAGCTTCTTACACTCTTTATCATGGTAAGAAAGCTCCTCGTGGAGCATAAAGAGGGCGTGATCATACATATCCTTGCACTGCGACATAGTGAAAGAGTTAGGAAAATGAAGAACGAGGCCCGAGAATTAAAGAAATATACAAGGAATAGATAGCACCTGCTGCAAGGATCCTTCTGCCGCCTTGACAGCACCGCGACCGTTATGACCGACGTTATCGCTAACACTATTGAAGATATAGGTGAGTGAGCCTCCCCCCTTGAGAGGAATTCCCCCTTTGGCGGTGTTCGCATCTTGAGCATCGCCCAGCTCCCCCGACGAGACCTGAAAGCATGAGATGAAGTAGCCCATATTGCCGATTTCTCCAAAAGGCAACCCATGCTCCTGAAATGCTCCATGATCGATGGCAATGGTCCCCCTAACATAAACCGCGTCAAACCCGGTTGTGTGATTTCAGACCACATTAACACCCTCTTCAAGGGTCTCCGATTTACGAGATCTGTCGCACCCCCCTTTTTCCCCTTCCAGTGGAGAGGAGTCCGGGTTTTGACATTCATGGGGTGTAATGACTCATTTCCCTTTTGGGAATGGGGTATTTTGAAGAGTCGACACCTAACGATTTAAAGGTGCGTTAGGGAACCTATAAGGTTCAACTACAACTATGTTTGATAACTAGAGATAGGGTAAGGGATTGAAATTATCCTATGGGGAAGGTGTTACGCACCCCTCAGGATCCACTAGTGTGGTTTCCGGCCAGATAGTTTTTATGAATTTGTGCAATTAGAAAGAAAATAGATAAAGGCTCAAGTAATAAGGGGTTTAAGTTTAAATACACAAGTGAATTATTGAAAGGCAAGGCTTTGGAAAAGAGTTATAAGCTAGACATACTTGTAAAAAATAAAAGGGGGGTCCTAGGTTTGTTTGTAATATAGATCACCTTAATGCAATATTCGGTATGACACTCCTCAGGAGAGAGGATACATGTGGTATTAGCGCACCGGTCATCATATCCATATCTACCCTTCCCACTCCGTAAAGGTATTAAAGAGCGGATTGGTCTCGACCTCTATTTCATGCTACTACCCGTCCCATTCCTATCAGTCCCGGAGGAAGTTAAGACTACTATTCCTATAAGAGGGAAGGTATAGGCTGACCCTTAGGTTTAAAGGTAAAAAGGCTAAGGTGACATACAAAAATACGTAGGACTGCATTTGAGGGGGGAATATATAAACAATTAGACGGACCATGTATACCTTCGCAAACAATGAATATAAATAGCATGACTTAAACACAGCTAAGGTTTGAATTTTTAAAAAATCTTAAAGAAGATTTTGAGTCAGAACCATATTAATTATATAACTTAGAAAAGAAGTCTGAATCAGGCCTGCCTGCTGGTTGCAGTAGTTGGTAATAAAACAAAGGCAAATTCCAATTTTATTCGAGTAATTACCTAAGGCTTGCCTAGGCGTAGTGGTGATTTCCTATCAGCATGATATCTAAATTGATTGGGAATGCAGTAGAGCAGTGATTAATTTTAGACGGACAACTTGAGATACTATAGACATGCTTTCTAATAGTATTAATTTAAGGCAGTGTTTGAAGACTTATTAAAGAAGCGACAGATCAATTAACTAATCCAATTCAGAATAAACAACGTGAACTAAACGGCTTCTCCAACTACGTTGGTTTTAAGTTCTATAGGTATGATTTCTATTATAGCTATTTAGATCTTATAGGCATGATTTCTAGGGACACAAATCTGAACACATGCTATAGTGAAAACTGAACTTCAATTACTTTACACCCTATAGGCATGATATCTAATTATAAAGCTGATTTTAACCCTATAGGCATGATCTCTATTATTAAAGCCATTTAGATCCTATAGACATGGTTTCTAATTGTGTGAAAGTAAAACATGCAGAATTTATTTTAAACCAGAGCAGATCTTATAGGCATGTTATCTAACAAACCATATTTGAATCAAAATAGACCCTATAGGCATGTTATCTACCTAATTTACCCACAATATACGTCTACCGACCCTTTTTCACTAACCACCCCGACATTATTTTCAAATTATTACAGACCAAATGATTGAATTACAAAAGAAGTGCAGAAATAAGAAATTACAACCAAAGGAAGCCTGATCTTGACTTCCTCTCTGAGTTATGTAATGAACCACTTAAATGCCAATATTTCAAAGTCTTTCTCATATCTGGGTGTGTCAAATATCCATAAGGACCTCAAGGGATCTCGGTTAGTGCTCACACCCAGATTTGCATACCCAGATAGAATGAGTGCAGTGTAGAAGGGCCAGCCCTTATGTGTCCAAGTTCAGAGGGAGCTCAAGGGTCCCAAGGCAAGGCTCACACAAGAGGGAGCAGAACCTAGATTCTAAGAATATAGTGAAGGTGCAGAACACATGTTGAAAGAGATTTATTTAAAAAGTTGGACTAATAGTCCAATTTGAAAGCAATTAGTAACAGAGGTGATTGAAATCAATTGCAGTAGTAAAAATACAAATACACAGAATTAGTAGTCATAAAAGGGGGGCCAAGGGATTTTGGGGAGTCACTTGTCTGTAATCACATGACCCTAGCGGGGGTCGGGTTTGGTCATGCACAGTAATAGTTGATGCTGGCATGGTCACAAACCAGCCAAAAGAACACAAACACATAGAGGGGATATGGGCTTTGGATTCATAAGATAGCAAGTACACAATCAAGTGACTGATGGACTATGCTTCAAAACACACATAGGGGAAGCATTAATCTAAGGGGGAAGGAAACATATTACAACATGCTAGTAATGTAACTTGACTACAGAACCATAAACATGAGTAGACAAGAATAAGGGAAACTGAAACAACTAAAGAAGCATGTTGTTGTTGAGGCTTGATAAATTAACTAGGACATACCAGTAGAGAAGCAAAGTGCAGAAAGGAAGAGTTAGAAGGATTCCACAGTCTAGCCTTGGCTTTCAGCCGGCTAGATAAAGCAATAGCACAAGTGGTAGTAGAGAAATAAAGAGTTTTGAGTGTAAGTGTGTGTTTTTTAACTCAAATTGTCCATGTGTTTAAAGTAGAGAGGATACGGTATTTATAGTTTTGAAAACGAGTAAAGAAGAAGGTAAAAAGTAAGGTTTTAATACAGACATGGAAATTATCACAATCAGAATCAATCAATACAAGTACTTCCCTTTAATCAGGGAATTACTGCTAAAGCGGATACTAACAGGGTCAAATAAAGGAAAGAAATCAGTTTGGGACAGATTGATTCTTGCCATATAAGGGGGCAGTAAAAAAATGAAGTAAATAATTGAGTCTAAGTACAAAATATGCTTAATTTTTGGAAAGGATTTTGCAAGGTAAAACATCACATAATTAAGGAAGGGAATCAATTAATTTTAAACAAATGAGTAAAAATTAGGGTTTATAAGGGAACCTTTTGCAATCAGTCGTAACATTGAGGAAATCAAGAATAATCAAGAAAGAATCATGACACTACACTTCAACATATAAATAGAACAAACAGAAATATCAAACATGCAAGGCCAAACGCTTTGGCAAAAGAAACAACTTGATGCATACAAACATGCATCAGTAACAAGAGTAAGCTAGGCTCAGTAGTCAACCAAGTCAAATAGTCAGGGATCACATGTAGAGCCAAAGTGAAGAAACCAGTCCAACAGGTAAAGAGAGTCAGAAACAAGTAAAGATCTCATAGTAACAAGTGAGGAAAACCTTTTAAGAAATTAGGGTTTCCACAATAGTAAGAACTCAAAATCAGATAAGTCAAAAAGGGAAGAGGATTCAAACACAAAGAGCTTAATCGAAACAAGTATACACACAGACAAAACAAAGGAATCTTCAGAACACGGATAAAACCAAAACACTTAGGGTTTTTAACACGAGGAACTAGATGGAAGAAATATATAAGCCAATCCTTTAAACAAAGTAAAACATTACTGAAAAATTGGAGAAGAGATCTTTGAAAAGAGTCTAAGAAACCCTAGTTTGAAGACGAAGAGTCACTTTTGAAAGAAAATCGAAAACCCTTTTTGGAAAACATCAAGAAGTTCATAACACGTACAAATCTAAAATAGATTTGACAGAAAAATCGAAAAACTCCTAGAGTAGGGTTTCAGAGAACCCAGGAAAAGTGAGAAGGACTTTGATAAGTTACCGATCTAGCTGGAAAAGTGTCAAGGATCTGACTTGAACAGCCATGGATGGCTGGAAGAAGGCCATAGATAGAAGTTGAACCAAGACTGGACTAGATCCCTTTGAGATATGTCTATGGAATCGCGAAAATAGGTAACCAGCAGACATAGGAGATGAGTATACGCCTCAAATTGCCATGGGAGCCCATGAATTAGGTAGGGATTGCAAGGGATTAGGGTGGTATTGGGTGGCGGCGGCTAGGGTTTAGATGAGGATGCAAAGAGAATTGAGAGGAGAGGGATTCAAGGGTGGCGGGTGGTGAGAAGTGAATTAGGTTAAGGGGTCATTTGGATTTAATTATGGAAGGGTGAATGGTGAGATTAAAAGGGTAGGTGGGGAATCCGGGTTTGGGTAGGGTTAAAATTGGGCTAGGGTCGGGTTTAATTTGAAATTGGTCTGGGGAATTGGGGTTCAATTTAGGCCAAAATTTAAATACAAATGGGTTGTTATTTAAATAGCCAATTTTTCGCTTTTTTAAATTATAAAAATAGTAAATGATTTCTAAAAACTAAATTAAATGGACAAAAATGATTTATAACACATAATTAACAATCTAAAAATACAAGCCTCAATTTTATGAATATAAGACAAATTAAACCTTAAAATGGCTAATATTGCAATTATGTGTAATTTAGCCTTAAAATACTAAATAAAATTGTAAAAATATGTAAAAACTATTTTAGCCATATTTTGGCATAAATATAGAAATCCCATAAATGAATCATCAAAATACTAATTTTGGAAATAATTACTGAGATTTTATGGATAAAAAAGGAAAAAATGAATCAATTTAAACCTTTAAAAATTATGGAAAATAATAAAACATTTAGACATGCTTATGTATGCCTTTATATGCTATTTTGAAGTTATTTTGCATTGGAAATATATAGGGAAAAATTGGGTATCAATAGATGCTCCTCTTTACCCGAGAAGGATGAAAGAGTTGTCGGGTAAAGATATGAAGGCCGATTTTGACCGAGAGAAATGGTTTGAAAAAGATTTAGGCCTACATATCCCCGGTTTTACACGAATCAGGTCGTATGTAGTTCAGGATCCACCGACGGAGTATACCGATGAAGCGATTTCAAGAACGGACGCGATATCCAGGGCGGGGTGAGTACAGGTTTACGGGAATGATTAAGGTTTGATATGGATGTGGGAACTGAAGCGGGATTTCTCCTGCCGGGATGGTCGTTGCTTGCCGGTTTACCTACAAGGAAACAATACAAGCGTATTCTGTGCATAAATTTAAACATGATGAAAATTCCAGTTGTACTATGAATGTTGTCTTTGGATGGTTAGGATGACGTCCTTAGACCATGATGTCCTGGGCCATGAAGCGTATGATAAAGGATTCACAGGCCATGAAATGATGCTATCGGGCTATGAGGATAGTGCCTTCGAACCATGATTACTTTGAATAATGACATGCGAACAATTGAAAGAGATCCTCAGGCCATGACATGGTGTTGTCTGGCTATGAAGATGGTGCCTCCGAACGATGACGCCTTCGGATGAGTTGGCAATATTTCAGCCCATGAAGGATGCACTACTATGATACGGACAAGACAGAGCTTAGTCTTGCGATTTGAAGGGCAGAGCTTAGCCTATAAGAAAAGCGAAATAAATAGTGCTTGAGGTGGCGCTTAATTTTGAAGAAAACAGGAGGCAAAGCTTAGCCTCGTAAGGTAGAATGAGAACCTTATGCAAAGATGCAAATGTAGAGGGAGGTAGAGCTTAACCTCGGAAGGCAAAATGATAGCCTTATGCAAGAATGTAGATGGAGACTGTGTTTACTCTCGTAAGGCAGAATGGTAGCCTTAGATGCGAATGCAAATAGAGGTAGAGCATAACTTCGGAAGGCAGAATGGTAGCCTTATGCAGAAATGCAGATGGAGATAGCATTTAGTCTCGAAAGGCAGAATGGTAGACTTATGCAATACGAATGCAGATGGAGACAACGTTTAGTCTCAGAAGGCAGAATGGTAGCCTTATGCAAGAACTAAGATAGCAAATGACAGCAAAGTTTTCTTAGCTGATAACAGATGGTGGCATTGTGATTACTGGGATTATTGTGACTGCGGAGCATTACTTGTGCACGCTGATAGTAAATGTTGGCAAGTGCAATGATTCGGAGAGTCGTATTCTCGAATGATGTTTGTCCCATGAGTATATAGTGTGTTTAAAGATTTTGCAATCCTGCATCCAAAGAAAAATCGTGAGTTTTGTAAGGGGGGAGGTTAGTTCGTGTCCCCGCTGGCTTTGCTTGACCTGCTCGGCTTTGATCTGGTGATATTGCATGTATCATTGGGGTAGCGTTGCTAAACAAAACATGTAATAACTTTGTAAAAGTATGACATAAGTATATAATTAAAATAGCTTTTAGATGAACTGACGACTGTGGCGTGGTTTGGGACACTGCGACCTCTCTTGCTACGGAATTTTGAGGGTCCTCCTCAAAATTCTGCCCAGTTTCCAATTGCGGGGGGAGATGGAATTTTTATTGAATTTTGGCCAAACCCATAGGGGTGCCTACGTATCCCCTTTTAAACAGGAATCAGGTCAAGCATGGTTCAATTTCATCATATAAGGAAAGCATAAAGATTACACATAGTAACGCTTGATTGCATCCAAATTGATCGGCTTTGGCCAGACTTCTCCGTCCATTTCTGCAAGTATGAGGGCTCTTCATTTCAGAACCCGGTGAACCATGTGTGGACCCTGCCAATTGGGAGAAAACTTCCCTTTGGCTTTTTCTTGATGCGGAAATATTTTCTTTAACACCATCTGCCCCGGTGTGAACTGTCTTGGCTTAACTTTCCTGTTGAAGGCTCTGGACGTTCTGTTCTAATAGAGTTGACCATGGCAAACTGCATTCATTCTCTCTCCGTCTGTAAGGGCTAATTGCTCATAACAATTTTTTACCCATTCTGCATCGTCGAGCTTAGTTTCTTATATTATCTTTAAGGAAGGAATTTCTACCTCAGCGGGAATGACAACCTCTATTTCGTAAACCAGCATATAGGGGGTTGCCCCAGTTGATGTGCGGACTATGGTGCGATACCCCAATAGAGCAAATGATAACCTCTCGTGCACTTTCTATGCTTCTCTATTATTTTCCTCAATATCTTCTTGATATTCTTATTGGTGGCTTCTACAGCTCCATTCATTTGAGGCCTGTAGGCTGTGGAAATCTAGTGTCTGATCTTGAAAGTTTGGCACATAGCTTTCATCAAGTCGATGTTGAGGTTGGAGCCATTATAAGTAATGATTGACTCTGAAATCCCGAATCTGAAAACAATGCGGTCGCGGACAAAGTCTGCCACAACTTTCTTAGTCACTGCTCTATAAGATGTTGCTTCTACCCACTTGGTGAAATAGTCTATGGCTTCCAGGTCAAACCTGTGTCCATTGGAAGCAGCATGCTCGATTAGTCCAATAACACTCATCCCCAAGTGGTGAACGGCCACGGTGAGCTTATTGCATTAAACTCTTTTGGAGGTACCTTTATCATGTCTTCATGTATCTGAAAGCGGTGGAATTTTTGGACATACTGGATGCAGTCCGTTTCCATAGTCATCCAAAAATAACCAGCCTGAAGTATCTTCTTTTCTAAGAAAAAATCGTTCATATGGGGACCGCAGGTCCCATCATGAATTTCCTCTAGTAGATTGGAGGCTTCCTTTGCGTCAACACACCTTAATAGTCCCAGATCAAGAGTTCTCCTATACAAGATTCCTCCGCTGTGAAAGAAGTTGTTGGAAAATCTCCGAAGTGTGCATTTCTAAGTAGGATTTGCAAGCTCCGGGTACTCTCATTTTGCCAAATATTCCTTGATATAGTGAAACCAAGGTTTTTCGTCTGCTCCCTCTTCAACATGGGCACAATAAGCTGGCTGATCATGGATATTTACTGGAATGGGATCAATGAAATTCTTGTCTGGATGCTGTATCGTAGATGATAGGGTGGCCAATGCATCGGCGAACTCATTCTGAACTCTGGGAACATGCTGGAATTTCGTCTTCGTGAACCTCTTTCTTAATTACTGTACATGATGCAGATATGGGAGTATCTTAGAGTTCTTGGTTGCCCATTATTCTTGCACCTGATGTATAAGTAGGTCTGAATCCCGAATCACTACTAACTCTTGAACGTTCATGTCAATGGCCATTTTGAGTCCTAAGAAGCAGGCTTCATACTCGGCCATATTGTTGGTGCACAGGAACCTAAGTTTGGCAGACACTGGATAATGCTGATTGGTTTCTGATACTAGGACTGCTCCTATGCAAACTCCTTTGAAATTTGCTGCTCCGTCAAAATATATTCTCCAACCTTCATAGGATTCTGCAATATCTTCTCCTATGAATGATACCTCTTCATCAGGAAAATACATTTTTAGGGGTTCGTATTCTCCATCCATGGGATTCTCAGCAAGGTGGTCTGCTAGTGCCTGTTCCTTGACCGCTTTCTGAGTTACGTAAACAATGTCGAACTCAGTCAACAAGATTTGCCACTTGGCTAGCTTACCAGTGGGCATGGGCTTCTGAAAGATGTACTTCAAAGGATCCATCCTTGATATGAGATATGTAGTATGGGCACAGAAGTAATGTATCAGCTTTTGGGTTAACCAAGTCAAACCACAACAGGTGCGCTCTAATAGAGAATACCAGGCCTCATACGTGGTGAACTTCTTACTGAGCTATTAAATGGCCTGCTCCTTCCTTCCTATTTCATCATGCTGCCCCAGGACGCAGTTGAAAGCTCCATCCAACACTACAAGGTAGAGTAATGTGGGTTTACCTGGCTCGGGCGGGACTAAGACTGGTGGTGTTGACATGTACTCCTTGATTCTGTCGAAGGCCTTTTGGCAGTCATCAGTCCATTTGGTAGAGACATCCTTCTTCAACATCTTAAAGATTGGCTCACAAATAACTATAGACTGTGCTATGAATCGGCTGATGTAGTTGAGCCTTCCCAAGAAACTCATCACATCCTTCTTGTTCTTTGGCAGTGGCAATTCTTGAATGGCTTTGACTTTTGATGGATCCAATTCTATTTCTTGGCGACTCATATTAAATCCAAGCAATTTCCTAGCAGGAACCCCAAATGCGCACTTGGCAGGATTCAGTTTCAGGTTCTACCTTCGTAGTCTATTGAAGAACGTCCTCAAATCTTCAATGTGATCAGTGGCCTTCTTGGATTTGATGATAACATCATCTACATATACCTCTATCTCCTTGTGTATCATATAATAGAAAATGGTAATCATGGCCCTCACGTAGGTGGCCCCTGCATTCTTCAGGCCGAACGACATTCCCCGTAGCGTAATCAAAGCCATTTTCTCAGCATCTTCTTTCATCCATCTAGATCTGATGATAACCAGCGAAACAATCTACAAATGATTGCAGCTCATGCTTGGCACAATTGCCAATCAGGATGTGCATATTTGGCAAAGGTAAGTCGTCTTTTGGATTGGCCCGGTTGATATCCTGGTAGTCGACATAGACCCTGACCTTCCCGTCCTTCTTTGGCACTGGCACGATGTTGGCTAACCATGTCGGGTATTCTACTACCCTGAGAACCTTAGCTTTGACCTGCTAGGTGACCTCTTCCTTGATTTTCAGACTCATATCAGGCTTGAACTTTCTGAGCATTTTGCTTTACCGGCGGACATGTTGGATCGGTCGACAGTTTGTGAGCCACAATAGACGTACTCATTCCAGTCATGTCATCATACGACCAGGCAAATATGTCCTCATATTCCTTTAGAAATTTCGTGTATTCTTTCTTTTATGATGGCGATAAGTGAATGCTGATTTGTGTTTCCTTGACATTTTATGCGTCTCCTGGGTTGACAATTTCAGTCTCGTCCAGGTTGGACTTAGGTTTGTTCTCAAAATTCTCAACTTCTTTGACAATCTCGTTAGGTATGTCATCTTCCTCTGAATCATTGTCCGTTTGTTGTGTTCTCTCATTGCTTGTCACAGTCATTGGTTCATCAATATAAGTAATAGTAATGCCTGAGGCTCGTTGGGCTCTAGTTGTCCTGATGGTCCAATTATTGAGGTGTTTCCCTATGCTTACAACCTGTATGGAAGGGCCTTCCTCCCTCTCCTCCTCGAGAAGAACACAACAATACATGTCATTGTCTTCTAGGAACAAGTTCTTCACCGCTGCAAGTGCTTCTTGTTCATCTGACCCATAAACAATGTTGGCCTGTTGGAAAGTCTGCTCCAAATGCGGTATTGGTTGCTTTAGTGGGTAGTAAGGACCACGCCATTGTGGCGACCAGTTGTTGAATTCTTCCCGTGTATATTCATATCCCAGACCGGAGGTAGTGCCATGTTTCTTGAGTTTTATGGGCTTAGCAATTCCTTGGAGGTTCTTGTCGAGCCCTTTGCCAGGTTTGTACCCACTCCAATTTAGTATAATCTCGATTTTGCTATCCTACAATTTGTCTTTGTCGATAGTATTGACTTGTTCGCTGTGGTGGTAAGTCTCTCAACCCAGCTTCCTTCTTCCCTCGATTGTCGGAATGGTCTGGCGACTGTATATAGGGTTGCTACTGTCATCATGAATGATCACTTCCTGGTGATTCCATTCGAATTTTACTGCATGATGCAGTGTTGATGCTACAACCCCAGCAACATGAATCCATGGCCATCCCAACAGTAAGTTTTAATATGCTGACACGTCTATTACCTGGAAATCGACATCGAACCATGTTGGTCTCATTTATAAGCATAGAACAATCTCACCGATAGTGGACCTCTGAGAACCATCGAAGGCTCTCACACTGATTGCTCCATCTTTTATCTCGTGCAGTCTTTTACCTAGTTTCTTGAATGTTACCAATGGACAAATGTTGAGACTGGAACCTCCATCAATCAGGATTCTGGTGATAAAACATTCTTCGCATTACACAGTGATATGTAGTGCTTTGTTTTGCCCCAACCCTTCAAGTGGCAGCTCGTTCTCATGAAAGGTGATCTTATGGCTCTACAACAGTTGTCCTACCATGTTAGCCATTTCCCCGCTCGTGATGTTACTTGGTACGTAAGCTTCACTCAGTACCTTTAACAAAGCATTCTTGGGTTCCTCAAAATTCTGTAGCAAAGAGAGAATGGAAATTTGTGTCGGCGTCTTGTTTAACTGGTCGATGACCGAATAATCCTTGGCCTATATTTTCCTAGAGGTCATATAGATTTGTCTCAATGATGGGTGGCCGATTGGAGGCCTGCTTGCTTGACTCAACTAGATATTCAGGGGTATAGACTCTACCAATTCTTGTCATACCCTATGCTGCAATAGCATTTTCGAACCTGACCTTGCCTTTCCTTCTCGCCTCGGTTGTATAGTCCCAGGGTACAACCTTTGTATGGAATAGTGTCATGGTCGATATTGCTATTGGGATTAGCGTGGATATCCTCACTCCAAACGGATCATGTGCCTTGGTTGGTAAAACTGCAACCTTAAATGGTGCAGGTGCATTTGTCGGAGACACGAATTCAACCACAATTGGTGTTGGTGTTGTTGCTGCAAACTCAAGTGGTACAGACATATTCACCTCAGCATCCTCAGATGGTTGAATCTGGACTATGATTGGGTTGAGAGTAATTATTGGCTTCTTTAGGTCAACAACTTCTGTGATCAACCCGATTGATCCCTCGGGGTCCCAGTCATCTTCCATTTCAACCATGTAGATACCTCCAACCTTATGGTCTGGTAGAGGGTTGTTGCGAACATTTGGAGCGGGATCTTTTACCACAATGATCTTATTGTCAATCAAAGACTGGATCTTATCTTTGAAGGAACGACATTCATCGATGGTGTGCACTTTCATGCCGGAATGGTATGCACAGGATTTGTTTGGATTAACCCACTGGGAAGGATTTTCAGGGTTTGCAGCAGGGATGGGAGTGACATAACCAGCAGCTTTGAGTCTATCAAATAGTTGGTCAATGGGTTCAGCGATGGCTGTAAATTGTTTTGGAGGTCTGTGATCAAAATTGGCTCGAGTTTTAGGGAAGTTTTGACGTATAGGAGATGATGGATAGTGGGATGGTTGAGCATTATAGGTTTGGTAAACATATGCGGATTGGGAGTATTTGGGTGAAGTAGGCTGATATGTAGGAGGTGGAGGTGATTGATACGCTGGTGATGGAGCTTGGTATGAGGGTGAGGGTGCTTGGTAATTTGGGGTTGGATGATATATGAGTGGAGGTGTTTGGTAAGTTTTGTATTTGAGGAGAGATTTGGTCCTTTGTGCAAGCATCACGGCCCCTACATCCCTTTTCTTGCACACACCACCGAAATGTAAGGCCTTATTTGTAGCTTGCAAGGCCTCAAAGTTTGTAACCATACCGCTTTTGATAATTTCTTCAATTCTTTCACCCAATTTGATAATATCGGAAAACTTATGGTTCTCAATCTTCATCAACCGTTCATAGTACTGTGGGTCTTGAGCCCTGACAAAGAACTTGTTCATCTGCTCCTCTTCTAAGGCAGGTCTAACCTTAGCAGCTTCGGACATCCAGCGAGTAGCAAACTCGCGAAATGTCTCTGTGGGCTTCTTAATTAGATTATGTATATAGAACACGTCTGGCGCATTCTCTGTGTTAATCCTGAACCTGTTTGTAAAGTCTGATACCATGTCTACCCAGCTTTACCACTTCTTTGGATCTTGGTTGAGGTACCAAGACAACGTATCTCCTTTCAAGCTCCTCATGAACAACTTCATGCAAATTCTCTCATATTTCCCTACTCCAACCATCTTGTCGTAGTATGTCCTCAGATGGACCCTTGGATCACCCGTACCATCAAACATTTAGAACATAGGAGGTTTGTACCCCTCGGGTAGTTCGACATCAGGCTGTATGCAAAGATCCTCATAGTTCAGCCCCTTGATTCCTTTACTTCCCTCAACGCCCTGAATTCGGTTAGTCTATTTCTTAAGTTCCTCAGCCAGGTTCCTAATAAGAAGATCCTTTTCATAAGACTCAAGTGTAATGGATATAAGTTGGGTGGAGTGTGGCATGGTCTCCATGTAGATAGGAGTGTTATGGTGCCCTAGTGTATGGGTGTGAAAATGGTCATTTGTGGAGTTTTGAGATGAGTAGTGAAGTATTGTTTGGGATATGATAGGTGTTGCATTGGGTCTTTGGTGGAACAGTGCGATGGTGAGGAGTGGGATTATTCTGTTTCTTTTAGGATATTTTGAGGAGGTCTAGGTTTTGAGTGTTGGGGAAATTGATATCTGGGGTGCTGAGGGAAATGACAGGTTTGCCGGATTCCGAACCTAAACGTGCTCTTCTTGGAATTTCAGCAGCTTCTGTTCGAGTTGTGACACATTCTCATTTTGAAACTGAGTACAATGGACATTAGTGGTCTCTACCCATTCAGTTGGGTTCTCCTTTCTAACGTTGTTCAAATCTTCCATGTTGCTTTTGTTCTTGTTTTTGTCAGGGCTAAGAGGAGGAGTGGGTGGAGGGCCCCTGGATCTCGTGGAATAAGATGATGATGACAGAGTGTATGAACTAAAATTTAGGGAGGGGAATAATAAAACAAAAAGTAAAAACAAAAAGGTAACCAAGTTAGTGAGGATCATAAAAAGTATTGCAATATTTAAACACATAGTGCGGGAATGTAAATCGTGTCCTAATTTGGGGACCTCATTATGCCCGAGGTGGGCCTAGAGACAAATTGGTTTGGAGAACTTAGAATTCTAAATGCCTCATTTTATTGATAAAAAATAAGACAAATCCCAAATTGACACAAAATAGACAGGAAATAAAAGTCACTAATGGCCCTCGGCCATATTACATTCATAAAAGCGAAAAGGTAAACTTCTATCTACTTGGTCCTAGAGGGATCTTCCCCAGATTCGGCATCCTTGGCTCCGTCAAATAGCTTCCCCAGCTCGCGAAGTCCCAGCAATAGGTATGTTCTGGCAAGATGTCCGCCTTCAGTCCCTTCAACATTTTGACAATCATTGACCATCTTGAGAAATTTTCTCTCCAGTTTACTATGCCTTGATCCAAATATTGTAGACTCTTGTTGGCACTGACGACCATATCTTTCCATTCCTCAATAAGCTTCTAATTGTACTCTTGTATTTTGCGGTGTTAGCTTTCGTACTCACAGATCCTTTTGCGCAGCTGGTTGTACTTGACCAGTGCCTCGGCCTTTTCATCTATAAACTTATGACCTAGAGCATACCCTGGCTGGCCCATATCATCATGATTGTCTTCCAACCAACCTGAGTATAAAGGAGCACAACCAGCATGATACTCGTTTGGTTCAATGGTATCTCTCCCCATTATGATCTTGTAGTGCCACATATGCTGAGCTTGGCACTTGCAGGGACTATCATCATTTTGGAAGTTAGCTCGGAAATGACTAATCTTGTCGACCCTGAGTATAACTTGCTTCCTACTAACTTGGCTCATAACTTGGAGAGGGACATAAGGGTATGTTCCTCCTAGACCAATCAGTATTAGGAAAGGTGCATCTCAAGACCGGGCGATGAACTCCTCGGTCGGAAACCACTTGAACATCCATTGAACCTGTACTTCAGCCAGATTATCAAATAACTTAACCCATCCTTTGGCATTCTTATGCTGAGCAAACATATAGGGGATATAATTCATTCGCTTTGGATGATGGAAAGCGATGTGATCATCCCAGTCCCTTCGCTGAATCTCTTGTCGGTATTTGCCCTTTTGGAGATGTTCATGTGCCAGAGTTGAAGTAATAAATTACAGCCTTTGAAGTGTTCTGCTTCTCGTTGACACTTCTCCAAGGCTCGGTATATGTCTGCAATGATCACGGGCACGATGCTGAATGGCTACCCATCAATCCCCTCTATTGGGGGCTTAGTTACCATAGCCAGTCTGGTATGGATTCTCCCTTTCTTCATTGGAAACACGATCAACCCCAGGAAACAAAACTTGAAGATGAAAACCCTTCGATGGATATGTCCCAAGGATGTGATGGCAAACTCATCAGGGTAGGTCCGGTAGGATTTGCTATGACCGTACCTTTCATATAGGTAGTCAAAAGGGATGTATGACTCCTTTAGGCATGTCAATATTGTATTATTCTTCAAATCCGTCATTTTGAGGAAACCCCTGCCTTTGTGGTTCTCAGGCATTAGCAAACCCGGAGCCTCCCACACTAGACCGTCAAGTCCTCCTATATCCTCTAGCAAGGGCATCATTTCCATGTCCTTAAAGCGGAACACAGCCCTTTCACAATCCCAAAACAGTGTGGCAGCTTCTATGATCATGTTGTTAGGTTGGATCTCTAGGAGGGATGGTAGATTTCCTAGATATTTGCAGACGAGAGTTTGGTCACTTGAGTGTAAATCTCTCTACTAGCTTAGCAATCTTGGGTGGATGTTGGTGACCATGCTGAATCTGGGGACTTCGTGCCTCATATTTCTGTAAGGAAAATAAGGTTAGGCCCTTACCCCCACCAGACTCGACTATTTAATACCAACAATTAGCATGAAGCATTTAGTCTCCAAATAAATGCACAGAACGTGGTGATGTCCGTTTGGGTTTAGGGAAACCCGGTGGACTTTGTACAAGGCTATCTTAAAGGATCATTATGTGGACAACATAACTGACCCAGCTAGGTTTGACCATAATGTATGCACAATTTGAATAGAGTAAGGTTTCTATGGGGTTTTAGAATGGTACCCTTGAGCGGACAACTCAAAAGGAAAGGCACAGAATTATCTACTGCACCGCTGATCGACTAGTTATACCGGAAATATGCCTTTCCGAATTTAGGGGGTAATGATATAGGAAGAGCGCAACCACTCATTAAAAGCTTTGCTATAGTATTTGTTTGGAATGAGTGGAATATGATGTTGATCATGATTATGCAATAATTAAAAAAACATGTTGACATATATTTGCACGTACATCGATTTTATAATTTAAAGCAGCAGTAAAGGAAGGAAACAAAGAAGATAGGTCAGTTTTGCTTTTGAAAAGATAAATTAAATGCTTAATGAAATCTAAACAAGTAATTGCACATAGGGAGGTACAAATTCACAAGAACAATCTGAAATGGTAAAAGCCTAAATTTCCCCAGTGGAGTCGCTATGCTGTCACACCCCATTTTTCCCCTTCCATCGGAGAGGAGTCCGGGTTTCGACATTCATGGGGTGTAATGACTCATTTCCCTTGTGGAAAATTGGGTATTTTGAAGAGTCGCCACCTAACGATTTTAAGGTGCGTTAGGGAACATATAAGGTTCTACTCAACTATGTTTGATAACTTGAGATAGGGTAAGGGCTTGAAATTATCCTAAGGGAAAGGTGTTAGGCACCCCTTAGGATCTACTAGTGTGGTTCCCGGCCAGATAGTTTTTGTGAATTTGTGCGATTAGAAAGTAAATAGATAGAGGCTCAAGTAATATGGGATTTAAGTTTAAATACATAAGTGCAAACAATTATTGAAAGGCAGGGCTTTGAAAAAGAGTTATAAGCTAGACATACTTGTAAAAAATAAAAGGGGAGTCCTAGGTTTGTTTGTCATATGGATCACCTCAACGCAATACCCGGTATGATACTCCTTATGAGAGGGGATACACGTGGTATTAGCGTACCAGTCATCATATCCATATCTACCCTTCCCACCCCGTGATGGTATTAAAGCACAGATTGGTCTCGACCTCTATTGTAGGCTACTACCTGTCCCATTCCTATCAGTCCGGGAGGAATTTAGGACTACTATTCCTATAAGAGGGAGGGTTTAGGCTGACCCTTTGGTTTAAAGGTAAAAAGTCTAAGGCGACATACAAAAACATGCAGGACTGTATTTGCGAGGGGAACATATAAACAATTAGAAAGCCCATGTATACCTCCACAAACAATACGTATAAATAACATGACTTAAACACTATTAAGGTCTGAATTTTTAGTCAGGACCAGATTCATTATATTAATCAGAAAAAAAATCCAAATTAGGCCTGCCTGCTGGTTGTAGTAGTTGGTAATTAAACAAAGGCAGATTCCAATTTTATTCGAGTAATTACCTAAGGCTTGCCTAGGCGTAGTAGTGATGTCCTATGAGCATGATATCTATATTGATTGGGAATGCAGTAGAGTAGTGACTAATTTTAGACGGACAACTTGAGATCCTATAAACATGCTTTCTAACGGTATTAACTTAAGGCAGTGTTTGAAGACTTATTAAAGAAGCAGCAAATCAATTAATTAATCCAATTTAGAATAAACAACGTGAACTAAACGGCTTCTCTAACTACATTGGTTTTAAGTTCTATAGGTATGATTTCTATTATAGGTATTTAGATCCTATAGGCATGGTATCTAAGTGTTAGAAGCTGACTTTGGACTTATAGTCATGATTTCTAAGGAGACGAATCTGAATTCATGCTATAGTGAAAATTGAACTTCAATTACTTTACACCCTATAGACATGATATCTAATTATAAAGCTGATTTTAACCATATAGGCATGATCTCTATCATTAAAGCCATTTAGATCCAATAGACATGGTTTCTAATTCTGTGAAAGTAAAACATGCAAAATTTATTTTAAACTGGAGCAGATCCTATAGGCATGTTATCTAACAGACCATATTTGAATCAAAATAGACCCTATAGGCATGTTATCTACCCAATTTACCCACAATATACGGCTACCAACCCTTTTTTACTAATCACCCCGACATTATTTACAAATTATTACAGACCAAATGATTGAATTACAAAAGAAGTGCAGAAATAAGAAAGTACAACCAAAGGAAGTCTGATCTTGACTTCCTCTCTGAGTTATGTAATGAACCACTTAAATGCCAATATTTCAAAGCCTTTCTCATACTTGGGAGTGTCAAAGTTCCCTAAGGACCTCAAGGGACCCCGGGCAGTGCTCACACCCAGATTTGTATAACAAGACAGAATGGGTGCAGTGTAGAAGGGCCAGCCCTTTTGTGTCCATGTTCAGAGGGAGCTCAAGGGTCCTCATGCAAGGCTCACAGAAGAAGGGGCTGAACCTAGATTCTAAGAATATAGTGGAAGTGCAAAACACATGTTGAAAGAGATTTATTTAAAAAGCTGGACTGATAGTCCAATTTGAAAGCAATTAGTAACAGAGGTTGGAAATCAATTGCAGTAGTAAAACTCACAACTACACAGAATCGACAGTCATAAAAAGGGGGGCCAAGGGATTTTGGGGAGTCATATGTATGTAAGCACATGACCCTAGCGGGGTTCGGGTTTAGTCATGTACAACAATAGTTGATGCTGGCATGGTCACAAACCAACCAAAAGAATACAAACACATAGAGAGGGTATGGGTTTGGGATTCATAATATAGCAAGTACACAATCAAGTGAGTGACAGAGTATGCTTCAAAACACACATAGGGGAAGAATTAATCTAAGGGGGAAGGGAACATATTAGAGCATGCTAGTAATGTAATTTGATTGCAGAACCATAAATAGGAGTGGAAAAGAATAAGGGAAACTAAAACAACTAAAGAAGCATGTTGTTGTTGAGGCTTGAAAAATTAACTAGGACATACCAGTAGAGAAGCAAAGTGTAGAAAGGAAGAGTAAGAAGGATTCCACAGTCTATCCTTGGCTTTCAGCCAGCTAGACAAAGCAACAACACAAGTGGTAGTAGAGAAAGAGAGAGTTCTGAGTGTAAGTGTGTGTTTTTGAACTCAAATTGTTCGTGTGTTTAAAGAAGAGAGGATAGGGTATTTACAGTTTTGAAAACAAGTAAAGAATAAGGTAAAAAGTAAGGTTTTAATACAGACATAGAAACAATCACAATCAGAATCAATCAATTCGAGTAATTCCATTTAATTAGGGAATTACTGCTCAAGCGCATACTAACAGGGTCAAATAAAGGAAAGAAATCAGTTTGGGACAGATTGATTCTTGCTATATAAGGGGGTAGTAAAAATATGAAGTAAATAATTGAGTCTAAGTACCAAATATGCTTAAGTTTGGGAAATGATTCAGCAAGGAAAAACATCAGAGTAATTAAGGAAGGGAATCAATCAATTTTAAACAAATAAGTAAAAATTAGGGTTTATAAGGGAACCTTTTGCAATCAGTCGTAACATTGAGAAAATCAATAATAATCAAGAAAGAATCATGACTCTTCACTTCAGCATATAAATAGAACGAACAGAAATATCAAACATGCAAGGCCAAACGCATTGGCAAAAGAAACAACTGGATGCATACAAACATGCATCAGTAACAAGAGTAAGTTAGGCTCAATAGTCAACCAAGTCAAATAGTCAGGGCTCACACGTAGAGCCAAAGTGAAGAAACAAGTCCAACAGGTAAAGAGAGTCAGAAACAAGTAAAGATCTCATAGTAACAAGTGAGGAAAACCTTTTAAGAAATTAGGGTTTCCACAATAGTAAGAACTCAAAATCAGAAAAGTCAAACAGGGAAGAGGATTCAAACACAAAGAGTTTTATCGAAACAAGTACACACACAGACAAACAAAGGCATCTTCAGAACTCGGATAAAACCAAAACACTTAAAGTTTTTAACACGAGGAACCAGATGGAAGAAAAATATAAGCAAATCGTTTAATCAAAGTAAAACATTAATGAAAAATCGGAGAAGATAACTTTGAAAAGAGTCTAAGAAACCCTAGTTTGAAAACGAAAAGTCACTTTTGAAAGAAAATCGAAAACCCTTTTTGAAAAACATCAAGAAGTTCATAGAACGCTCAGATCTAAAACAAATCTGAAAGAAAAATAAAAAAACTCTTAGAGCTAGAGAACTCAGATAAAGTGAGAAAGACTTTGAAAAGTTGTCGATCTAGCCGGAAAAGTCAAGGATCTGACTTGAACAACCATGGATGTCCGGAAGAAGGCCAAAGGTAGAAGTTTAACCAAGACTGGACTAGATCACTTTGAGATTTGTCCATGGAATGACGAAAATAGGTAACCAGCAGACATAGAAGACGAGTATACGCCTCTAATCACCATGGGAGCCCATGAATTAGGTAGGGATTGCAAGGGATTAGGGTGGAATTGGTGGCAGTGGCTAGGGTTTATGTAAGCTGTAGAGAGAATTGAGAGGAGAGGGATTCAAGGGCCGCGGGTGGTGAGAAATGAATTAGGTTAAGGGGTCATTTGGGTTTAATTATGGAAGGGTGAATGGCTGCCGTTAATCTGAATAATCAATGGCCTAGATTAAAAGGGTAGATGAGGAATCCGGGTTTGGGTAGGGTTAAAATTGGGGTAGGGTTAAAATTGGGCTAGGGTTGGGTTTAATTCAAAATTGGGTTGGGGATTTGGGGTTCAATTTAGGCCAAAATTTAAATATGAATGGAATGTTATTTAAATAGCCAATTTTCTTGCTTTTTAAATTATAAAAATAGTAAATAATTTCTAAAAACTAAATTAAAAGGGATAAAATGATTTATAAAACATAATTAACAATCTAAAAATACAAGCCTCAATTTTATGAATATAAGTCACAATTAAACCTTAAAATGGCTAATATTGCAATTATGTGAAATTTAGCCTTAAAAATAGTAAATAAAATTGTAAAAATACATAAATATTATTTTAGTCATATTTGGGCATAAATATAGAAATCCAATAATTGAATCATCAAAATACTGATTTTGGAAATAATTATTGAGATTTTATGGATAAAAAAGGGAAAAATGGTTCAATTTAAACCTTTAAAAATTATGGAAAAATAATAAAACATTTGGACACGCTTATGTATGCCATTATATGCTATTTTAATGTTATTTTGCATCTTGAAAATATATTGGGAAAAATTGGGTATCAACAAGATCGGCCGGAGTCAACCGTTCCGGACTCAGCAGCCTCCGATCGAGGCACTTGTGAGGCTCTCGCATCGACCTCATCCTCTGCGCTAGCTGACATTCATCATCATCCTCTTCCTCGTTGTCGGTATTTTCCCCTGAAGTTGAAGTAGAGGTCCCAGTAGTAGCTCGATGCCCGAGTGACCTGGGTTTCTTTGCGGTAGGAAGGGCGACAGTTGCCTTGTCTTTTCTCTTTTTGCCTTGCCGGGCTCCGAAGCCTCCACTTCACCGACAGGGGGCGGTCACATCTGCAAATTCTCGCAAAGACCTACACAAGCGCAGTAACCTCAAGATGCCATCACTAAGGGCACATGAAGAAACGCAAATACAAGGCGTAGACGGTAAAGAAACTGTACCATGATTCTTGGCCACCAATCGCTCCTTGGACAGGTCGGTCCAAGACCGAACAAGATATGGGAATGCCTTGTCCAACCGCTTGATCCATCCTGACAAATTCGGAAGCACCTCTGGGTACCAAATAGCGGTTGTAGGAAGCATAGAGAGGTCGTTATTTCAAAAGAAAAGTAATAAAAATGGTTAAGGGAAAATTGCTTACGTTGAATGTTCTATCTCTCCAGAAAAGGCATCCTTCAGGCTGGGATTATATTTTCTCATCCACCTTCGATCCTTCCCCTTATCGATGCTCAAGAAGAATGATTTTTTGGATCGATGATGGAGCCTGATCAAACCTCGATAAAATCGAGGGCTATACATCCTAATCAAATGGTTGAGGGTAAAAGTCTCACCCCCAACCCCTTTGGTGAAATGGCGGAGCATCAATACTATCCTCGAGAAAGAAAGATAGATATGACTAAGCGTCACTTGGTACTTGTCACAGAAGTCAAGGATGATCGGGTCTATCTCCGGGGGAGAAGATTCAAAAGAATTTTCAGGACCCAAGGTGAATGGGTAGGTATATACATAAAGAAAGCTGGCCTTATGGCCCGTTATATTCTCATTAGGATCGGGAATCTCCACCTCCACTGCGACTTTTGCACAGTTTTCTGGAACATGGAATTTAATGCACTTATCGGTTGACATCACGACAATGATGTCCTCGAAATAATGGCTCAAAATCGTTTCCTATTACTTCATTCCATAAAATGCGGAGACTATCTATATACGGTGAAATCGGAGGGTACGATTTCTCGCCATTATGGTATTCTCGGGGAGTCATATCTATATCTCGAGGCTGTGGAGTTACGGTCGAGTCCTCTCCCTCAAGGTTCATTTATGCTCGACCCAACGATGATCCCGAGGGTTGGAAATTCCTGAGGCGAGCAGATAGCACCAATAATGTCTAATATCATGTCTAGCCGTACCATCTCCGTATCTTTACAATTAATGCATTTTGTGCTATGTTGTATTTCCCCTACTATATAAAGTGGATCCTCACCACTTTGTAAGGGGCTACTGTTGCTCCAACTATTTTACATAAGATCAATAACAACTCTCTCTCTCTCTCTCTCTCTTTTTTCTCTCTAACTTACTCGCTCGAGACTACCTCTCTCATTTATTGCTTTCATACTTGTTCTTCATGTATTGTTTGATATTGGCCGTAAAGAGCCTCATGTGATTATATCCTAACTGTTATTCCCTTCCTGGTTACCCCCGATAGCTCGATCTCAAGCCCAGGCATCGAGGTCATTGCCTGGGCTCGAGCTCGAGCTATCAGGGTAATCGGGAAGGGACTAACAGTTAGAATATAATTAAAAGGAGGCTCTTTATGGCCAATAGCAAGCAATAAATGAAGAACAAACATGAAGTCAATAAATGAAAGAAGTAGTCTCGCACGTGTAAGTTAGAGAGAAAAGAGAGAGATATATTATTGATCTTATGTAGAATAGTTGGAGCAACAACGGCCCCTTACAAAGAGATGAGGATCCCCTTTATATAGGTAAGGAATCCTTCCATAGTAAAAAATACATTAATTGTAAAATCATGGAGATGGGATGGTTAGACGCAATGCCTTGATACAAGGTATGGGTAGGCCGGCTTTGTTAGACTTAACCATGTGCCTTGTGAATTACCCATTTTGCTCTAGCCTCGATCTACGTCCTCTTTAAGTCGGGCCTCGACGAGCTCCGAGGGAGGGAACTCGGTCACAGCTTCACATCCTTTGTGTCTCGAGGTGTTCAAAGTGACTCGATAGCAAGGAATTAGGCAATCTGATTTTTCCGCATACAGATAGTCTCCGCATTTTTTAGTACGAAGTGATGGGAAACGATTTTGATACCCGACTCTTTAGTTTTTCAAGAATGTAGTAATTTCATCCGCCGATCAATCTTCCAAAGGCCTCAATGACCGTCTCACTATCCCCTATAAATGGGGGCATTATGGCATCATTTTTCTATGCAGGTGTCTTCATTTGTTCATTCATCCCTTTCTCCTTGCCATCTTCCTCTATTGTTGATCACCATGTTTGGAGTTTACGGCCTCAAGGTCGTTTGGCAGCGCTCCTATAGGTTGTGTTGTGGACTCTTGCGTGAACTTCTCTTTGTTGATCGAGATTATATCGTTTTGTCATTGATGCCATTGTTGTTGCAATTGTTATTGCTGTCCTTATTGGCTTGAGATGACGACAAGCGGGGAATCGACTCTTCGCTTTTTTAGAAAGTTATTCGGACTATGCATCGTTGCTCACTCTCCTAACTTGGCCTAGTGTGGCACTTAATCCCTTAGGTGTTTTCTTTCCCGAGGGATAAAATGTCACAACCGGTCGCTGAGGGTGGGGCCCGCTGAATCTTAAACCTTTTGCTTCGGCAGGCTATGTCTCTTTTCTCTGTCTCTTCTACATCCCCCCCCCTTTTACTTTTCTTCATCTTCTCACTCAGTGAGGACTTTCTACGGGATTGTGCTGGGAACCTAGAGGAGATGATGATCGAAGGAGTTGCCTCCGAGAATATGAGCTCGAGTAGGCGACGCACGGGGATGCTGCTAGCAGAGATGAACCTTCAAGGATGGATTAGGTTCTTAGTTTTTCACTATGGGTGTATACCCCTTTGTTTCTTTGTTTCTGCGTAAGGACCCCTTGCAGGCTTTTGTAATGGTGTGTAAGGACCCCTCGAGGGCCGTTGTAAGCCAATATTTATGAAATAAAGGACATCTTCTTTACTTCTACTTTTGATATTTGCCATATCCTTGCATATTCTTGTGCATTTGCGGGGATCTTTAATGTATGTCTCTGTTGACGATCATCAATATCCAACTCAGGAGCGAGCATTCTTTCCGGTCCCTATTTGAGAGATATGGCTCCTTTCCAAGCTCATCATTGTTCCCCGAATAGAGCCTGAAGCGATTCGAAAAACTCACATCTTCGGGACCCTCGAACCGCATGGAGATGGCGTATCGAACCTTGAAATCTTTGAGGGTGGTCTGTGAGTGAAGGTCAACTTAGAGCACCTGGAGGTTTACTTTTGATGGGTTCATGTGGAGAGGTTGCCCACGGCCGGGTGGTGTCTTGAGGTCGAACCCTCATGGACAGAGCTCGAAGATCTTACTTTTCTTTTTGGGAGGAACCTTCGAGGCCAGATACCTTCTCGGGACTGGAGACGATGTCGCTTATCCTTTGGGGCCTAACTTCCTTCTGACGGAGGTCCTCGGGGTGGGGCACCACCTCGGGATCCGTACTGAATCCGTTGGCCTCCGGGGGCCTATCCTGGGTAGGCGAATCGTTGTCGTTCCCCACATATATATGGGGTGTCTCCAGCTTCTTGGAAGATCCCATTATTTTAGGTAGCTATCCTTCCTCCTTGGCGTCGAGTCCTTCGTTACCTTAAGCACAAAAGTGTTCGTGTAAGTTCCTGCTTAAATTTGCTAGTTCTACCATAGCCATGACTACTACTTCAGGGCCTGCTTGGCAGAGTGGGGAGAGTTCCACTCCCAGTGCTCAGGATCTACGGGAGTTTACTCGGAAAACCATGTCTTCTATAAGAGAAGAGCATATGGAGATAGTGAGGAGGGACTATGGATGGGGCGAGGGGATAGTGTTCCAGGCACTTTCCTCGAATGAGGGTATTACAGACCCCGTCGATGGATTCATGAACGTGTACTTGTATCCTTTTGCACTTGGCCCCCTTGATAGGATCGTGCTCGATTTCTATTTAAAATATCGAGTTACTTTGGCGCAGATACATCCGTCATTTTCGCGAGTAGTGCTGGTGATAAGGTTCTTTGTGGAGAAGGCATGGCTTGAATTCATGCTCAGTCACCTCGTCAGGCTGTACCGACCCTTTCATCATCGAGGCCTGCTAACCTTGCAGTGTCGTTCGTCCACGCCCTTTGTTGTTGATGATGAGGAAAATGGAGATCGAGAGTGGGTCAGTCGATTCGTCCGGGTCCGGATGACTGACATTATCCCCGTGGAACTTATGTCGTTTCCCGAGGAATGGAATTAAACTCGTGAGTGGAGTGTCTCGTGCTTTCTCAGATTCACTTGTTGTGAAATCCAGTTTAGTAATTGTGTTTCCTTCTTTTCTGCAGCAACTTCATGGGTGCTGGACGAAGTTCCTGATCGACTTGGCTGGGTCCAGAGGTTGGCGACCCATTTGACATGTAACAAGCGTAGTTTGCGAGCTATGTCCCAAGGCAGATGGGAAGCAAAATGCCAAGGTATGTGCGTACGCTACTTTTAACTTGCCCTTTGTTCAGTTGGGATGACATTTTCATCTTTTTATGTACTGACCTTGCCGCTGTAGGTATCGGAAGGACCCAGGGGTGAGGTTGTGCTCCGCCAAAGAGGGGGATGATTTGTCAGCTTCCGAGACAAGGGACGATGGTGATAAACGGGATATGCACTCGTAGTGCGATGGAGATTTAAGCAGGGCTAAACAGTTCCGAGTCTTCGAGGAGATAACATCATCCAAGCCTGGTGTACCTGAAGTCTCCGATTCTGGAGCGGTGATTCCTCCGAGTGATCATTCTTTGACCGAGGTTGGTTATTCCAGGGCTAAGGGGGCTGGACCAATAGATGTGTGCTTGTCCTTCGAGGAAGTCCACCGTCTTCACTTCGCGGTGAGTTTTGGCATAGGTCTTCCGCATCTCGTGTCTTCCCTTCCTTATTGAGTTTTTCTTCTACAGGCCTTTGATAGGCTTAGGTTTGAGTAGCTCCATCATGGGGCTAGGCTCCGAAATGCTCTGGATGAGGGTAGGTCCCTTAGGCTCCTCTGCGAGGAGAAGGAAGTTGAGTTGATGCACTTGCGATATGAAGCGTATCGGAGCTCGAATTACGAGAGCCATTTGATGGTCCAGGTAACTTCTCGTGGTATTTGTTTCGTTTTTTAACTCTTTAGGTTAACTTTTTGCCTATCTCAATTGCAGAAAAGACGAAGGCTCTAGAGCAACTCAGGGGTGAAGCTGACCGAGTTAGGAATGACTGTGGCGATCTAAGAGCTTAGGTGCAGGCTCAATCTTCAGAGGAGAATGGTGCCTTGGCTAAAGTCCCTGCCTTTGAGGCCCAACTTCGCTTGGCTCGTGGCGACACTTTAGTTCAAGCGGATATGATCACTAAGCTGGAGCCTGAACTTTCGAAGGTCAGGGCTGAGATCATTGTTGCTCGGGCTAAATCAGCATTGACCCGGACGAAGGCTGATCAGGAGATGGCAATTCATTTGAAGGATGCTACTGATGCCCAAGCCCAGTTGAAGAGGGCCCTCGATCATAAAGAGAGAATTGAGGAATATGTTCGGTAAAGGTCCTAAAGAAGGGTACTTGGAAAGATCGGCACTAGGGGTTTTGTTCTTCCGAAAGAGCTGACTCGAGCAAGGGCGGACGAGCGTGATGCTCGATCACTTTGCCACTTCGCATGTGATACCTTCAAGTTTGTAGATGTGTAATGTACATTTTCACATTTTGTAAATAACAAAGAACTCGAGGTTGTGTTTCTTTTGTACCCCTTTCTGCTTTCCCTTTCGACTAGACGGACCGGTTTCAGAGTTGGTGAGAATCCTTAGATTTGTGATATGGCCTTGGGGCTCATAAGGCAGGCTCGGAGGCTCTTACGCGCTCAGTTGATGAGGCCTTTAGTGCAAGCTGTCATTAGAGCTCTTATGCTTTGCTCAACTATTTTGCGTTTACTCTCCGATTTGGGTTTTGACTCGAGCCTGTTCGACCCTCAAGCTTTTGAGTCTGCATGAGCGGGCGACAATGGCTCTTATGCCTTGCCCTTGGGCATTTGTACTTTAATTATTTTGGGTTTAGTCTCCTAGTAGAGTTGCGACTCGAGCTCACTTAACCCTCATTTTTTTTGTGGACTGGCGACAAAAGGCTCTCACGCCTTAGGTCGAAGTGACCTTTTATATATGTGGCCTTGAGGCTCGTGAAGCTGGCGAAGATGGCTCTTATGCTATGCCCTTAGGCATGTATAGTTAACTATTTTGGATCTGGTATACGAATCAGGTTACGACTCGAGATCACTTTGACCATCAAGTTTTCAAATTTTAAGTTGGTGACAATGTCTCTTATATTTTTAGTCGTTGCGAACTTCTAGTGTGTGGCCCTGAGGCTCATTTTGGCTGGCGACAATGGCTCTTACGGTTTTTCCCTTAGGCATATGTAGGCTTTGTTATCCTCTCGTTAAGGACTTTTTTGAATAATTTTGCCTAACCCGTCGTCGATTCGGGAAGAACCTTGATTTCAAGTTGAAGCTTGTTTGCCCGTCGAGGGTAGCCTGTTTTAACTGGTTCTTTTTGAAATATATTTGAAGTAATAGCCTATGATTTATTAGAGACAGTTGGGTGTCCCCGAGTCGCGTTAATTTGGTTGGTGCAACCGTATTGACCGTAGTCATCTGTGCTTGGCCGGAGCCATATTTGATCCCGAGATTGGTAATTTAGGCGTCTACATCGAGGGTATGCCCTTTCGGGAGTCTTACAAATGCGACATATAGCCTAAACTTCAGGATCGAGTTTTATACATGTAGTAAGTTCTTACAAAATTTTCATGCCTGTTGAGGTCTTATAGTTTTTTCATGCCTGTTGAGGTCTTACAGTTTTTCATGCCTGTTCAGGTCTTACAGATTTTTCATACATGTTAAGGTCTTACAGTTTTTTCATGCTTGTTGAGGTCTTACAGTTTTGTCATGTCTGTTGAGGTCTTACAGGTGTAGTTGTTGATACTCGATGTGAGTTATCATTTGAGACAAAGTCTGCCTGCTTGGGGTCTTACAGTCCGGAGTTTTTTAAAGAATGGAGATTGGTTTTGGAGATTCCGACCCTGGGGTCGTGTGGGTGTCGAGCTATTGACGTTAGTCTCTGTGTATTTCGAGCATTCTCAGCGGGGGAATTCTTGCTACAAAAATGCTGAACTTTCTTTAGAGTATGAGACACTTTGGCGAAGGGTATTCTTTGATTGTATGGCATAAGTACATGTTGTTTTGTTGCCGTGAGCCCGGCCTGTGCGGACACGGCTCTTTTGACCGTTTGGCCCGATTCATTGATTTCTTTTGGAACTTAGTCCTAGCGAATGGCCTCTCAAAGGGGGTGCCCTCTGGTGTTCGGGATTGATTGCAAAAGAAGCACTACAAGCTTGTAGGATCTTCCTTAGGCAGCGCATCGCCCTGTTAAGAACCTTGCTGGTGAAACTCTCTTTGGGACGAAAGCTCGGGTGAAGGGAAAGAGTGCAACGGGTGCCATTAAGGCCTTGGGATCTTTGGGTTGAGTTAACACTTCCGAATGCCCTAACCTGGTGCCTGTATATGGGTTAGTGTAATATAATGAAGTAGGGAGGTGGTCTTACCTTATCGCTGGGTGCGTTGGCGATGTTCCGAGGCCCGATGTGTCCCTGCTATTTTGGAGCGAGGACTCTGTACTGCCCTCCGCTGTGTTTAATCGGGTTTAGCCGAAGACATGGTTTGATTACCCTTTTGACTCTTTCGAGAGTGGAGATATTGGTGCCGGCACTACGTTACGTAACACAAACACTTCCCTTGTCGCGTGCTGCTCCCCATTGACGTTTTAATTCCATCCTTTGCTGGGGATTTCATCATTTGGAGAAGAGGGGATGGTACCATCTTCACGCGGTGCGTTCACGGCCATCTAAATAAGGAATTTATACCTTGCATCTCCTTTGATGTTATGGAACTTGGCGCTCCGGCCTGCGCCAGCCATGCTGACTAAGAGAATGGTCTATCCTCTCGTCATTTCGATCGCCGTGTTGAACCGCAAAAGATTTGAGAGGCGGGCACCATTTTATCCTGCAGTCCGAGCCGCTCTATCACCCTCGACCCGATAATGTTGGTCGAGCCACCTGAATTCATGAGCACATGTTTTATTTGAAATGAATCGAATGAGGAGGAAGATTACTAGTGCGTTGTTATGAGGTTGGGGCAAGGTTTCGGAGCCTTCCTCGCCGAATGCGAGGGCATCTTCAGATACGTATCCCCGAGTCCGTTTTTCTCTGGTGATGGACATTTTTATCCTCCTCTTTACAAGTTCTCGGAGAGTGTCGCCGCTTCTCCACTATCATGGTAATATATCACGGCCCATTTGCTTCGTTTTTCTTGGTCGCCTTTCTTACTCGGAGCTAAACTTGAGCACGATCTCTCAAAATTTCTTGTCAGTGATTTTTGTTGAGTATCTTGGCTATTTTCTTTTGGAGTTGGTGGCAATCTTCGGTCCTATGGCCGTTCGTGTTATATAGTTCACATACCAAGCTGTGATTCCTCTAGGAAGGATTCAACTGAATAGGCCTGGGCCATTTGGTGTCCCTAGTTTTGCTGACGGTGAACATGATGTCCGATTAAACGATGTTGAAGTTGTATTTTGATAGGCGAGACACCCCCACTAGCGTCGTGTCTCCGTCGAATCTGGCTCTGTTTACGAGTCCTTGAGGATATTGTCCTTGATCTATTCTCCATCGTTGCGAGGTAGGTTGCGTCTTGGGGCATTCTTCCTATCTTCGGCATACGGCCAGTATCTTTCTTTGTTTGGTTTCAGTTTCTTTGCCAGGAGCCTGCTTGGTTATACTGAGCCCGAGGGGGCTCCCAGCTGGTCATCCTCGACCCTGATTTGTGACTAGTACTAGTTGTGGGCGTCCGACTAGGTCTTAGCTAGATACTTGTTCAAGTTCTCTTTCAACTGTCCTGAAGCCACCGAGCTTCGTTCATTTAGGCCTTGAGTGCCTACACTGCCCAGTCATTGGAGACCAGGGATAGTTCTGTTTGTTCCATCTGGAAACGAGATACGAATCCTTGCAGCATTACATTATCCCTTTGCTTAATCTCGGATGCTTCGGACTTTCTATTGGGTACTTCGATGGCATCGGCGTGTGCCTTTATGAAGGAATCTGTCAGTATGGTAAGTGAGTCTATGTCGTTGGGAGCTAGGTTATGATGCCATATCATGGCCCCCTTCGAAAGCGTTTCCCCGAACTTCTTCAGCAATACGGACACGATCTAGTCATTATTTATATTGTTTCCCTTTACCGCATGAGTGTAGGCGGTAACGCGTTCATCAGGGTCTGATGTTCCGTCGGCATTCTAAACTTTTTTGGAGTGGGTTTCAGGGTCACTTCTTTGGGGAATGACCTTTGTATGAACTTCTTCGAATCCATACTCTTGAGGACCGGGGGTGTGCTTGGGATCTGGTCGACCCTGGAGTTATAGGTCTCGACCTTCTTATCATTGGCTTCTATCATTTTCTCGCCCGATTCGATCCTTTTGGTGAGATCCTCAAGCATTTTTACAATGGCAAAATTGGCTATCAATCCATTATTGCTCGATCTATCAGGTACCTATTCGGCGGGGGGAGCTGTTTCTGGTGCTGCTGTGCAAGGAGTCTTCGGGTGGCTTTGCAACTGAGCGATAGCCAACTGTTGTGCCTGCAACATTTCGAAAATTACCTGAACACTAACTTCCTGTTCTCCCCGAGCTGGGGTCTTTTGGGCTTCCTGTTGGTTGCCATGTCGTACGCTCCTGTCAGTGTGTGAGGTTTCATCGACCTACTGTGCGTCTTGTGAATCCACGTCCACTGGAATCGATCCAGGTGCGTTATCGGGGTTCTGCGGTGGCGCGCCAACCTATATACCGTAAAAATGGTAATAACATTTAAATTTGTTGATAGGACTCTAAAAATACGTGATCTATTTTAATGCTAGTTGTTAGGGTAGTTGATGCTAGATATGTGAAGCTTAACAACGATATACGAACTAAAATAGGGTTATAATCAAACCAAGGAGCTGGTTGTCCGGGCCTCGGGCTAACCAATGAAGGGCCTCAAGGTCAATGTTTGGGATCAAGCTCGAGCTATCGAGGTAACCGGGAAGGGACTAACAGTTAGGATATAATTAAAAAGAGGCTCTTTATGGCCAATATCAAACAATAAATAAAGAACAAGCATAAAGGCAATAAGCGAAAGAGGTAGTCTCAAGTGTGTAAGTTAGAGAGAAAAGAGAGAGAGATATTATTGATATTATGTCGATTAGTTGGAGCAACAATGACCCCTTACAAAGAGATGAGGATCCCCTTTATATAGGAGGGGAATCCTTCCATAGTACAAAATACATTAATTGTAAAATCATGGAGATGGGACCGCTTGACGCGACGCCTCGATACAGGCTCTGGGTAGGCTGGCTTTGTCAAACTTAGCCGTGTTCCTTGGGAATTCCCCATTTTACTATAGCCTCGATCTACGTCCTCTTTAAGTCAGGCCTCGATGAGATCCGAGGGAGTGAACTCGGTCACAACTTCGCGTTATCGAGGTCTCGAGGTGTTCTTCTGAAGTGAGTCGATAGCAAGGAATTAGGCCCTCTGATTTCACGGCATACACGTGGTAACAGTTCTCCTTGTGAGACACCTTGATGGGCACTATAGAATAGTACATTTAGATATGAATACTAGAATGTCCAGAAAATTTTAGAATATTGGCACTGGAATCCTAGAAGGGATAAATATTTACCTTTGTATGGCACCTGTTCCTAGTAATGAGAGAATGCTAGGCGACCCGAAGAGCTAGTGGATAGAGAAAGGGGATCTAAAGCGAAAGAATGTTTTGTCGAAGTTTTTGAATAGGTAATAGACGAAAATATTAGCAGAAGAATAAGAAGAGAGTAAATGAAGTATTTTGAGTAAACTGTGATAAATGGGTGATCACAATAAATCTAAATAGGATATAATGAAAGACTTTATAGTCAAGTAAAAGAAAAGACAAGAGGTGGCAAGCCTTGAGACAATAAAGGAGTATAGGCCAAAAGTCATATCCTCATTTTGAGAAATGATTTGGTGAGTCCAACGTGATTACAGAACGAAAATATAGATCCTCAGAGTAATAAAAACCAATATGGACTAGTGAACAAGATAAACTGAACATGAATTAGGGACCAAATGATTTGATAATAGTCGACATCATGAGAATTTTAGAGATCACATTCTGGTAGTAATAGATGGATAGTAGAAGAATAACCTTTAAATTTCATTAAGAAGACGCTTCCCTAACGCAAGCATTGTGAGTAAAGTTAAGCTTAAATGACTAAGTGTGCCAGTTATACTAGGTGTCACCCTTGTGAATAAGGAATTCAGTTGTACCTAGTATAGAAGGGTTACTATAGGGTGAGTACGGGTCATTGATGATGTGAAAAGATGCCAAAGATGAAGAGGTAAAATATCTATAGATAGATAATCGTAGAACTAAATCTTTGTACTCCCTAAAAAGGGGGGAAGATGGTGTGATATGGTATTAAGTCAGAGTTAAGTGGATTAGGTAACTATGGAATAGTAAAGGAAGAATGTGGTAGAAATGCGAAAGGAATGAGATTGAATTTATTCAGATCCTAAAGATATGTTGTGACTCTAGAAAATTATGAAAGAATGAAGTCAGGGAGAGGAAGTAAGGGTTCCGGCCCGGCATGTTATTGATAAATAAGTGCAAAAAAACACTTGATACATAAGGAGCCAATGAGAGAGGTAAGTTAAGACAAGGACATAACCCAAGAGAGATTACGTAGAAATATAGATATGAGAATGGACCAACGAGTAGGTAGTAGCTGATTCACGAAGAGCCTACTTATGGCTAGACAAGAGGATAAAGACAAATCATGCAGATTGTGCAAGATAAACATAGTTGATAAGTAGAGATTTTGACTACTTATTTGCACTCTTTTACTTTCGTCTTAACTCAAAATTGCTTAAAGGTATTCCCAAAAACTAATGAAATGTGATTTCTTGCATGAGTGTTGAAATATGAGCTAAAGAACTGAAAATCAACTCAAGAAGGAGTAATTTTGGACAAGGACCAAAACAAGGCTAAAAGGGCAAAATGCGGACCACATAATATTCAGTGCGGCTGCAGAAGATTAAGTTTAGAGAGTTGTGATTTTGGTCCATGAAGAAGTGCGGACCGCACCAGAAATGTGCGTCCGCAGAAGTCCTCGATGCTACAGCCCAAGGTCAAGAAATGCGGACCGCACCATTGTTGTGCGGCCGCAGAATCAAGAGTGTGGCCGCACTCAGAATTATGCTATCTGCAGAAGTTGAAGTAGTGCGGCCGCAATCCAGAATCATGCAGCTGCAGAAATCTAGCCTGTCAAGCTAAGTCTCAATGTACGAACCGCACACATAATTGTTCGACCACACAACCTTCGTAGGGGCAATTTTGTCCAACAATTTTAGCTGGGTATAGATAGATATTTTGGTCATTTTTTGGGTTAAGTTTGGTGCACTTGAGAATAGATAGCCATTTTCTTTACTTTATTGAGTAACTTTGTAATAGTTTAACATTTTAACATTATATTTCTTTCCCTTAATCATCTATTTTCAACTTTATCTTGGTTTCTTCTTTGATTTCATCATTTTCCATAAGTAGCTAAATTTCTAGCTAGGGTTGTGACACAACCCTAATGTGGGTACTTAATGGATGTTTGATTTAGGGCTTGTTTGCCATTGGGTTAGTGATATGTAGCCTAGTTCTTGCTTGAATTTGAGAATTGATGGCTGCAAATTTTGATTCATGCCTAATTGACTTAGTCTCTATTTTGGAAAGAGAGACTAAGTCTAGGAAAACTTGGCTAACAAGGAATTGGGGTGAACTCAAGAAATTGATAGCCCCAATTAAAGGGTTGAACGTAGAGATAATAAAACCCAACTTGAGCATTTATCACTTGTTTTGTGCAATACCCATTTGGAGTTGAGAAATCGAAATTGGGAAAAATCACTCTAACTACCAAGAGGTATTGAGTGGTAATTACGTGTGAGTGCAATATTACGACCCCGACCAAACAAAGTTGCCCTAGATCCTACAATCTATTTGGTAATCCCCAAGGTGGAAGTCACAACCCTAGATCTTTTGTAAACATGAAAAAACAAAAAAGACCAAAAACATTGTCTCTTAGCTTTTTAATTACAAGCATTAGAAGAATCATTAAAAGTATAAAGAAACAACCAATCATATGGAAGTGCAATCTTGGGCATGCCATACACTATACTAGGTATATACCTAATCCCACATAAAGCTCTCTGTGGAATCGACCCCGGCATGCATTGGGTATTTATAATTGCATCGACCGCCTCCAATCCAAATTAGTGGTGTGAGTTTGGGCGACATCAATTATTGATATCGTTGTCGGGAAGTTAAAAATGGGTTTAGCTATATATTTGGTTTTGTGTGTGATTTGTCGTCTTTTCCTTCCAAGTTACTAATTTTTTTTGTGAAACAATTGTAGGTGATACAATGTCTCTCAACAACAATGATCCTCTGGGAAACGTGCCATTGGGGGATGATGGGGATGATGACCAAGTTGATGAGGTTCCTCCTTAAGATAATGCCGGCCGCTGATCCTCGCTGATACAATGATCCTCTTGGAAACGTGCCGGCCGCCTTAAGATAATGTTCCTATTCCTCCCCCACCTCCTCCAAGAGAAGCGACACACCGGGTTTTGTCAAATGAAGGGTACGCAAGTGTCATAGTCCTACCCCGCATTAGGACAGGAAACTTTCAAATCACAAATGTCATGCTTACACTGTTGGAACAAAATGGATTCTTCACCGGGGCTTCGAATCAAAATACATACAAGCACTTGAAAGGGTTTGTTGACGCTTGATGGGGGAGAAACAAACCAACGTCTCTAATATTTGTGGTTGAGGCTATTCCCTTTCTTTCTTCAGGGGAACACCTTGGATTGGTTGGAGAGGTTGCCAAATCATTCTATCAATACATGGGATGAATTGGCTGAGAAATGTATTGCCGTGTTCTTTTCTCCCGGCCATATGGCAACTCTTAGGGATGAGATTCTAGCTTTCAAACAAGAACCCAATAAGCCTTCGCATGGGATATGGGAAAGATACAGTACTATGGTGACCCAAGAGAGGTTACATAGAATATAAATATGAGCATGGACTAACGAGTAGTTAGTATTGATTCGGAAATAGCTTGGTTATGGCTAGACAAGAGGTCTCAGATAAATAAGTAGATCATACAAGATAAACGTAGTGATACCCAGCATAGGAAATTTAGTCTCTTAGATACGACGTCATAATCCTTGAGAAAAATTCAGAACGGAGTAGGGGTAGTAAAAGGTACAATATAAGTTAATGAAATAAAAGAGAGTGTCACTAGGGAGACAACTAAAATTTCAATTTGGAAGCGACCCTACGAGCACAAGGGCGCGAAGGTAAGTATGTAAGGATAATGATAGGCGAGTAAGAACATCAAATATTCCATGGGGTATACAATGTAATAAACTCGCAGCTTTACAAAAGTCAGAGGGCCTTCCCTAAGCGCTGCAACAAAAGACTAGCCGAGGAAATAAGTAAGAAGGCTTCAACATAAGCATAGTGACCTAAATAAATAATGGTTTGTTAACAACAGTCTCACTACAACATCGTATGCACTCTATTAAAAAGTGATACCTATTGTGACTAAGGAACATGAAGTAAAATCCAAAGTAATATTCAAGATCATATGAGTTGCACAAAATTCCTATATATGCGGGAACTAAGATAAGCCAAGTATTCATGCAACAAGAGGAAGAACGACCAAGTAAAGTAATTGCTTACTTTTAACGAAATATGAGAAGGCACAAGAGGAATTATTCGATCTATGACCCATAGTTAGTTACGTTATGAACACACTTAAGATTTCAGAGTGTTATCCATGCATCATATAAGTTGACAATGATACAACTATAGGAGATTCCAGTATACGTTAAAAGAAAGAATTGAGTCCACGTCACAGACAAAAGCTTGAATTGCTAAAAGGTTATATCATGGATGTTCTATAGCGTCCACGAGGGGCTAAAGTTATAACTAATATCCTGAGCCACAAATCAGAAGATAGTGTAAGCCTACTTAAAGGCCGAGATAGAAGAGGAAACTAAAGAGTTACATCAACTAAGTAAATCAGGAGTCTGATTACTAGACCAAGATAATTATAGAAATCGTGATTGAGAACATTGTAGAATCACCCTTAATATCAGATGCATAAGAGAGATAGTACAATAGTCATATTCTATAATGGCTCTACCATAAAGCTAGTTAGAAGAGTACTAGCCTTATAAGAAGTCAGTATGGAGGTCCCACCGGAATGTGTATGCACTAGAGGTGCAAGTATTATAGTAGAGCTTCAAGTTGTGGATGTGAATTCCACCTATGTGAAAGGGAGGTTATGAAAGAGACAGAATACATGATGCGAGATCTAAAGGTAAGTAAGGGAAAGGTAATGAAGGTACAGGATACTCAAGTGCAGAACCTTGGTAATAGTCCAGACTTACAATAGAGGCTACAAACGTCGTGATTCAGTATCCATAAATGATAGTTGTGTCATTATTAGCATATCTTCCACCCTATGGTTTCTAGGTATTAAGAGGTCTAGTTAAGAGAGTACAGAAGAGCTAAAGATAGCATGATATTTTGCTAGAGGTTCTAGAATAACATAAGGAATGTATGGTGCTAGAAAGTGAAAGGAAGGTTGTGAGTACCATAAATAGATATGTATAGGTCGCAAGCTAAAGTATGGTAGAGCAACAAGGTTTTAGGTGGACAGAAGTAAGAATAAGAAAAGGTGAGTGACAAGGTGACTAGAATAGGTAAGTCCTCGGGATTAAATCCATCACAACAAGAGAGCTGAAGGTTTCCATAGGTTATAAAAAGCTCAGTATAGCATGAGTGAACTCAGAGGAGTTTAAGACTAGGAGAATTTAGAAGAGAATGGATTTTATGAATTGCACAGGATTAGAATACCCCCATAAGATGAATCATGTTGGGATGCTATGAAATACGATTATTGAAGTATAGTATCACCCCTAAGTGGATCAAGCAAATCACTTAAGATGTTCCCCGATGAGACGTGAGCCCTAGTGACAATGTATTACGTAAGAGGTTTCAAGTTATGAGTCGTAGATTAAGATACACATTAAGTTGAATCGACAGTGGATGGATAAAAGTTAAAACGTGTGAGAGGAGATTAGGTTGTCATTCTTAAGATGAACAATAATGAGGAAGTATTAAAGGACTTAGATTTATACATATAGGTTAAGCTACGAGAGAGTAACCTAGAGTTGGGTAGCAAACCTCGGTAATGACAAACTGAAGTAAGTGTTATGGTATAGTATGACCTACCTAGATACAGTAAATTCATAAGGATAGATAACTGAGGCTATGAAACAAAATATAGCAATAGACATATGTTCGAAAAAAGTACCACATGAAGGACTTCAGTACGCCTACAGATGCCTAGAGGGACAAATTGTCATAGTTCTCTATATATTCACAAAGTCAGCCTAGAGATTAGCAAAAATCTGGAGGAAATATGAGAAAAGAGTTTCATAGGTAGTGGTACAAGGACATAGTCGTACAGGCTGCATGACAGAAGGTAGCAATAATTACGGGATCAGAAAAGAAAGAAGGGATAGCCTTAAAATACCTGAACCGATTCTCTTGACAATCCCTTTAACACCCGTTAATTGCGACAACACGTATCGATGGATTAAAGTAGGGGAAAATCCATATGATATTCTTGAGAAAGATTGCACCGTACTCCTTTATAATCAAAAATTCCAGTTGCTATAACAAAACGTAGTCTCATGGGATTTTTGTAGCAAAATTCACATTGCTAATATATTTGATTGAGTTCCGGAAGTTTTAATGTCATTGTAGAGACTAGAAAATAAATTTGGAAAGGTTTTCTTAACATTTGGGAGTTGGCCCCACTTTATGGCTTAGTTGACCACTAATTTCTCCAATCTTTGCCATCTTTCATATAAAATTAAGAGTCAGCATTCAAGACCTATATGGCTTCAACCTAAATGGTTATTAGTCTTATCCAAAAATCGTCCACCTAATTCTTTAATCAACTCATTAATCCGCACTAATCCAATAATTAGCCAATTATCCACGTAATTAAGAATTATCTCGAATTACTTAAATACTACTCACTTTTAACACATCTTATACACCTTACTAGCATGGTCATGTAGTAACTTGTATGACACCAGTCCATAAATACCAGGGATTTTAGCTTAGGCTGTATTTTACCCCAACATGCCAAACTTGGACAAAATTCATTTTCTTTGACTTGCTCCCCGTTTCACCTTCATGAATTTACCAATTATCTGTGAAATAGCATATTCCTTATAATCTCCAAATAATATTTTACATGGATTGATGTCAATTACATTACGACAAATTTAACCTACAATACTTCAGGGTGCAATATCGTTGTAACTTAATAATGCGAAGCATGACATCGCCATAATGTAATATTGTTGGGTGCATCACTGTCGTAACTTAATACTGCAAAGCGTAACATCATAGTAGTGTAATATTGTTGGGTGCAATACTGTCATAACTTAATACTGTGAAGTGTAAATTTATCGTAACATATTACAGCAGAGGGTAACATCATCGTAATATATCATTGCAGAGCATAACATCAACGTAATACTGCGGGGCGTAACACTTTCTTTTCTTTATATTGATTTTTATGGCATTCCAAGAAAATATTATGGATGTATTTCTTATGCATTTCATGCATTGCATTCATTTACACTGACCCGTGACCAGAAGGCATTATATACGCGTATATATGTATATAGGTTATGTGAAAAGGTTACGACGTTATATATGCACCACCACCTGATCAACTGGTATACGTTAATGATTTTGCCCACTGTGGCTGAGATGATATGATGGGATTCCCTCGGAGGCCTGATGATGTAATGAAATATGTGCCTATGCACGACATGATATTAATATGCATATGCATGATACTATAAGTATTAGATATATACAGAGTTATCCAGACTTACAAGCTGAGTCATTTAATCTATATTTCTTCCATGTCTATTATGTACTTATTTATGTGCCTTACATACTCGGTACATTATTCGTACTGATGTTGCTTTTTCCTGGGGATGCTGCGTTTCATGCCCGTAGGTATAGACAATCAGTTTGATAAGCCCTCATAATAGATGAGATTGGCTTCAACGAAGGATTGGTAAGACTCCACCTTATCCGGAATGCAGCCGAGTCTATGAGTCATCGTATCAGAAGTTTTCTACAGACTTATGGGTTGGTTGGTACCCTATCCTATTTGATGTCGAATAATCTTAGAGTCTTTGTAGATAGAGGTTTAATTTGTATAGTATGTCAGAGGCCTTTATGGCTCATATGTATTCATATTTTAAGAAAAATGGCTCAGCAATATAGTGTTTGTCAACTTATAGTTATACATTACGAGTTGTTGCCATGATGGCCCATGATAGTTACAAAAAAAAAGATTTCAGAGTGGTTCGCTCGGGCTAGTGCGGCACCGGGTGCCAACCATGCCTCCCCAGGTTTGGGGAATGATAATGACCTCATCTCATCCAACACGACTACTCTAGTGACATGACACATCAATACGATTTAAAGGCACAATATGTGCAATCCGTGCACCAATAAGAATCAATCCAAATGTACTCAACCCAATTTGAATTGTTGCTTATTGGTGCACGGATTGCACAGATTGTGGCTTTAGATCGTATTGATGTGTCATGTCACTAGAGTAGTCGTGTTGGATGAGATGAGGTCATTATCATTCCCCAAACCTGTGGAGGCATGGCTAGCACTCGATGTCGTATTGGCTCGAGCAAACGACTCTGTGATTCATTTTTTTCTTTAATTATCATGGGCCAACATGGCCACAACTCATAATGTATAACTATAAGTGGGCAAACATTGTATCAGCGAACCATCGTTCTTAAAACATGAATGCCATTAAGGCCTCTGACCTGCTGTATAAAATGAACCTTTGCCTACAAAGCCTCTAACATTATTTGACATCAAATGAGATAGGGTACCGGCCTACCCAGAAGTATGCAGCAAAACTTTGACACAATGACTTATGGACTCGGCTACACTCCAAATGAGGTGGAGTCTTACCGATCCTTCGATAATTGCCAACCTCGTCTATTATGATTGTTCGTCAAATTGATTACTTATACCTGCAGGCATGAATGTAGCATCCCCAACAAAGGGATGTCAATACGAATAATGTACCGAGTATGTAAGGTGGAACTGTAACATAACAATAAGTCAACATTAACTAAAGACATATAAGAATGAACCTGCGACGGATGTTAGAATAAGACTTTTGGCGACTCTGAGCAGTTTTCAGCCTCTCCTTAATAATCTTGACTTTCTCCATAGCCTGATCCACAAGGTCCGGCCCTATCAATTCAGCATCTCCAACCTCAAACCACCCAATATAAGACCTACATCTCCTACCATACAACGCCTCAAATGGTGCCATCTGGATATTAGCATGGAAGCTGTTATTTTAAGCAAACTCTATGAGTGGCAAATGATCATCCCAGCTACCTTTGAAAACAAGAACACAATCATGCAACATGTCTTCAAGCGTTTGAATAGGCCGCTCCGCTTGCCCGTCGGTCTGGGGGTGGAAAGTTGTACTAAGAATACCTGCGTACCCGAACCTTGTTGAAATTTCTTCCAAAAGTTGGTCGTGAACGGAGCACCTTGATCTGAAATGATTGAGACTAGAGTGTCATGCAACCTGACTATTTCTTTGATATACAACTAAGCATATTGTTCCGCTGTGTCGGTAGATTTGACTGGCAAGAAGTGTGTTGATTTTGTGAGTCAGTCCACGATTACCCAAATTGAGTCAAACTTGCGCAGAGTGCGCGGTAACCATACCACAAAATCCATATTGATCAATTCCCATTTCCACATTGGAATTTTTATGCTATGAGCCAATCCACCAGGCCTTTGATGTTCGGCCTTCACTTGCTGACAGTTTGAACATTTTTCCACAAAGTCCGCCACATCCCTTTTCATGGTATTCCACTAATAAACTTCCTTGAGATCATGATACATTTTTGTAGAAGTTGGGTGTACGGAATACCTAGAAGTGTGAGCTTCTGCCATGATCCTTTCCCGAATACCGTCAATATTTGGAACACATAGGTGTTGGTACAGTAGGGTACCATCATCCATACCAAAGGAAAAAGTTATGGTCTTGTTTTCATGAATCCCCTCCTTCAGATGCACTATCAATGGATCGTTGTATTGCTTTTCTTTAACCTCCGCTACAAGCAACGATTCAGCCCTATTCTGCATAATTACTCCCCCTTCACTAGAGTCCGCAAGACGAACTCCAAGACTAGCCAACTGGTGAACCTCCCTGGCCAACGACCTTTGATATACCTTCAAGTGAGCCAAACTTCCCATAGATTTCCGGCTAAGAGCATCCGCCGGAACATTGGCCTTTCCCAGGCAATAGAGAATATCAATATCATAGTCCTTGAGTAACTCTAGACATCTTCTCTATCTCAGATTCAACTCCTTTTGTTTGAAGATATATTGAAGGATCTTGTGGTCCATATATACATCTACATGGACCCCGCGCAAATAATGTCGCCAAATCTTTAGTGCAAACACCACTGCCGCAAGCTCTAAGTCATAGGTTGGATAGTTTTTTAATGATTCTTGAGTTGCCTAGAAGCGTAGGCTATAACCTTGCCATGTTGAAATAACAGACACCTAAGCTCGATCCTTGAAGAATCGCAATATACCACAAATCCCTTTGTAGCCTCTGGTAGGGTCAATACTGGCGATGTACTCAATCTTGATTTCAATTCCCGGAAGCTCCTTTCACAAGCATCAGACCACTGGAACGTAACTGCTTTATGTGCCAATTTAGTCAATGGAGAGGCAAAAGTAGAAAATCCCTCCACAAATCTTCTGTAGTACCCGGCCAAACCCAATAAACTGCGAATCTTTATTGGAGTGATAGGTCTAGGCCAATTCTTTACTGCTGCAATCTTTTGAGGATCAACCGTAATTCCTTCCTTGGAGACGACATGACCCAAGAACGTGCTAGATTCAAGCCAAAATTCACATTTCAAATTTTTTGCATAAAGTTGGTGTTGCTAAAGAGTCTGCAGAACTGCCCTGAGATGGCCAACATGGTCCTCCCAACTTAAGGAATACACAAGAATATTGTTAGTAAACACTATCACAAAGGAGTCTAGAAAAGGCTTGATGTCTCGATTCATAAGATCCATGAAAATTGTTGAGGCATTTGTCAGCCCGAATGATATCACCAGAAATTCAAAGTGCCCATACTGTGCCCTCAAAGCTATTTTTGGAATATCTTGCTCCCTTATCTTCAATTGATGATACCTGGAATGCAAGTCAATATTTGAGAAGCACTTAGCACCTTGCAATTGCTCAAACAAATCATCTATCACTGGTATGGGGTATTTATTCTTGATTGTGACTTTGTTGAGTTTCTAGTAGTCAATACACATCTGTAGCGACCTATCTTTCTTTCTTACAAACAAGACCGATGCACCCCACGATGACACACTCGGCTAGATGAAACCCTTCTCTGAAAAATCCCTCAATTGTTCCTTCAATTTTGCCTGTGCCATTCTATAGGTTGTGTGCATGGCATCACGTCGATCGCAAAATCAATCTCCCTGTCTGGTGGGATCCCAGGGAGCTTATCTTGAAATTCATTCACAACTGGCACGGACTCAAGGCTAGACACCTTGGCATCAGTGTCTGTAACCAGGACTAAATGATAGATAAACCCCTTCTTGATCATATTTGAGGCCTTAAGGTAAGAAATAAACCGACCTTTTGGCACTACATTATGTCCCTTCCATTCAATAATGAGCTCATATGGAAATTAAAGCCTCACTGTTCTAGTCCGACAATCAAGTTTGGAAAAACACGAATAAAGCCAATCCATTCCAATTATTATATCAAAATCGACCATCCCTAATTCAATAAGATCGACCATGGTATCTATACCATGTACTGTAACAACAAAACCTCTATAAAGTCATGCAGTCGTAATAGACTCACCATCTGGAGTAGACACTAAGAATGGCTCATGAAGTTGTTCCGGTTCTATCCCAAATTCCATGGAATCATAAGGGGTAACATAGGACAAGGTGGAACTGGGGTCAATAAGTGCATACACATCATGAGTATGGACAGTCAGAATACATGTAACAACATCAGGGGAAGCTTCTGTAGTCTGGCGTCCACTCATAGCACAGAACCGGCTGGGTCCTCCAGAACTCTATGCACTACCCCTAGCTGCACCACGTCCCACGGGTGCTGGAGCAACTCGAGCTGGAGAGGGTGCTGAAGATGTAGCACCTACTGGACTGGATGGTTGTGATGTGCCCCTACCCGCACCCTAGCGGGATACACGACAATGTCTCTGAATTTGGCCCCTGATCCCACATCCATAGCATATGGGTAACTCCATGTAGCAAATCCATGAGTGCATCTTCCCGCACTTGGGGCACGGGGACCTCTGCTGCTGCTGGGATCTCCCTCTTGACCGACCCTACTGGTGGGGCCCCTTGTTAACTTGACTGGGCCTAAAACAACTACATTGTTGCTGCTGGATCGGCCCTGATGGTAGTGCACTGGCCAAAGACTGTGCAACAGATTGGGATAGCCCTGATGATCCTCCCTAAAAGCTGATATTCCCCCACTTAGTGACTCTCCCATGTTACCCGTAGACCGGGCCTTGTTGTTACCCTCTTTCTTCATCTTGTTCTTCAGTCTACTATTCTTTATGGCCGGAGCAAATGCCACCATCTTTCCGTAATTCATGTCAGAATTCAAGGAAGATGTAGAAGCCTCATTAATAGTCAAAGTATTAAGGCCCTGAACAAACTGGTGCACCCTCGCCTCCACTGTGAGCAACATGTGAATAGCATAATTGGACAGGTGGGCAAACTCAATGTGGTACTCCGACACACTCCTACTATCTTGCTCTAGATTCTCAAATTTTGCTGCACGGGGCTGCCCTTGTCTTAGTAGGTAGGAAATGATCTACAAAGGCGTCGGCAAACTCGCTCCACCTCGCCGTAGGGCTCTCCTCCTCACGGGAATCTTCCTACAACTCAAACCATGAATAATCCACACCTCTCAGATAGTAGGCAGCCAACTCTACTTCCTCTATCTCAATTGCACGCATAACCCTGAGGGTCTTGTGCATCTCATCAATAAAATCCTAGGGGTCCTCTTCTGGATTTGAACCAGTAAACACTGGAGGGTCTAGCAGAAGAAATTTGTTCACTCTAGAACTGGTGGAATCCCCTTGCTAGCTAGATGAAGTGGGTGAAACATTTGACCTCTAGGCCTGAGAGGCCACTAGCTGAGTCAACATCTAGATAGCTCTCGTAAGATCCCCATTAGAAATACTAGAACCGGAAGCTTGGGCTGGGGCTGGAGCTGGAGGCGGAACAGGAATATTAGTGGGAGGGATAGTAGCTCCCTTGGCAAATGTAGGAACTGGTGTAGTAGAACCAGGTAGTGTAGTAGTCGAGGGAATGTCCTCACCCCTCGGGTTATCACCCGCATCATCAATTACGGAATCAAGTTCTGCTTCTGGGGCAACATTGGCTACCTAGCCACTTCTTGCTTTCTTCTATGGTGCCATGTACTTAAAGTTGAAGGAATGCACTAGTTAGAGGAGGAATAGTTTCATAATGATTTTTGCTGCACGATCCAGAATATCAAAGAAAGGTGCTATTCCTAAATGCCCAAGTAGCCTCCAACTTATAGATGTGGTCGACTATACACCGATAAGAAAGACTCTACTAGACACGGCCCTCAGATATCCTACGACACTTTAAAACCTTAGGCTCTGATACCAAGATTGTCACGCCCCAACCTCGGGAGGCCCGACCGGTACTCAATCGAGTGAACCCAAATGAGCAAGACTTTTGGACACCTTCTAACCAACTCCCTTTGATCAAGAAACCATGCTTTCGTTTAATTAGAAAGTAGGACAAATCATACATATAACATTGGTAGTTCATTTTAAATTACAGCCTTTAAACCATAGTTAAGTTTTGAAAATTTCATATAGTTACAGTTTAGAGGAACAAGAGTTTAGAATTACAACATAGTCTACAGACTCATCCAATGCACGTACATAACCCACACAAACGTCAATGGAGCCTCTAAAGATACAAAAGACAATTATGATAATGCCGGAAACAAGGCCCCGACTATACCTCAAAAAGTGGTAATTTATAGCAAAAGATATATTGCATAACCCCTGGAAGAAGAAGAGGCTCACCAAGATTTCTGAGAGGAGGATGCTCCATGACGAGTGTCTAGCATATATAAAATTCAAACTCGTACTCTGTCAAATAATAGTATAGAAAGATTTCGAACCCATCGAGATTGATTTATCTATTCTACATACGTTTCATGTTTTAATTACTATTTGAGAAATTAGAAAGAGTTGAGTTGTAAATTAACTAACTAAAATGCATGAATAGAGCAATAGAAAATATTTTATTTTTCACAAATATAATAAAAAGGTGTTGGGATCTTCACTTCACTTAATATTTCTATTATATAGTAGAATTATTATTCTTCAATTTCTATTTCTCAAAAATGTATAAATGCCTCTCACGATTACAAATATATATTATTATTCAAGTTGAATAATTAATTGTACTCCTCTTGGTTATACAAATTAATCATCAAAATAGTAATACTAAAGAACCAGAAATATATGATTGAACTAAAACATGCTCTTGATAGTAAGTCTCTTTCGGTTACCCTACTTGTTATAACTGATTATTACACCATTCGCCTCTCTCGATTATAAATAAATGTAAAATTAATTATAACATAAAAGAGATAGATGTTACTGAATAAATATTAGTATTTACCAATACTACATTTAACTATATTATTTCTTCCGCCTCTCTCGATTACAAAATTAATCAACAGTTAATATGTAGTACAAGATAGATAGATGTTAATTAATTAAATAACATCTAACTGTAAAAGCAGAAAAAAGTTAAATAAATTCTAGTCAGGCATGTGAATTTAAGGAATAATATCTACTATTATATATAAATATTAAGATCCATATTTCTCCCAACACAAGAAAAGTTACTCCATACTGGAACTAGTACTAACAATGGAAATATTCTTGTCCATTAAATAAGAAAATATAAAGAAATATTCAAGAAGAATAATTCCCCCTATTTAATTAAATGCAGGAACTAGAGTAATTTCCTACACTGGAATTTATTTAGAAACAACAACTAAACTACTATTGTGATTTAAAAGAAAAGATAACTCGATACTAATGAGAGAAATAAAGTAGAGAAGCTTATTAAGAATTTGGATTTAAACTTCTAGCTCCAAGCTTTCTCTCTACTGCCATTCTCTTCTGATCGGCAACATCTTCTTATATAAGAAAATTTCATGATGACTTCTCGATTTGGTGCTAGATTTTCATGGCAAATCTAGATTTTGCATTTGCAAATATGCGAATTTGAATTCTTGATTTGGTGCTAGATTTCAATGGCAAGTCTAGATTTTAAATTTGCAGAGATGAGAATTCTACAATTCTAAGTTTAGATTTCATAATGGCAAATGGAGACTTGGTGCATTGTCACGGCAGTAATGAGTCATAGCTCGATCTTACACTTCTTTGTTGTATTTTTTTGAATATTTATATTTCTTTTTTCATGTTGCGCACAATAATTCTTCTATAATTATTCCTGCAAAATTAAGTTAAGAATATGGAGGAAACATGATAATTTATATGTTTTTTATGAGAGAAGGTATGTGGTTAACATCTGCTAAAATACACTAATCAAGTTCTCCCATACGTAAACCTTTACTCATCCTCGAGAAAAGAAAACAAATGAACTTAGTAACTAAACACTTAAGTGAAATCATGAAATGTTTTGATAGAGAAGAATTGACTAAGACCAATCCACGTGTTCAAACAATTTTCAGCTGTACTCATATTCACCTATTGAGAACTGAAATCATAATATTTTCTAATCCCAAGCGTGTCACACTGAATGAAGAGAGATGCCCATATATCACATAATATATAGACGTAGGATCAAAGAAGGGCATAGGTAAAAAATGTGCTCACTCTCAACAAAGAAGTACCTCGAGCTACTGGAAATAACCATAAGCTAGACTATCATAGTTTTCCACTAATATAGGAGTCTCTGAGTTAAGATCATATAGGACTTTTGCAAGGTTGTAAAGTAGGCTTAGAGATGAGTAGAATACATATAGATAATAGTGACTCAAATTCCCTATAGGCACTACACATTTATTTTATTTCTTAAGTACAATTGCCTTTCATCTCTTTGAAATAATAAACCTTTGTTTTGTTTCATCCCATTCAATTTTTTTTATGGAGTCGCCAACTTTTCTTTGCTGCTATTTATTATTTTTTTTGGAAATTTAGAAGCAACTATTTTTTTTTAAAACAACATCTCAAACGATTGACAACCTCAAACAATTATTATTTCACCAATTATTTTTACAATTACACGTTATGCCCAAATTTTTATATCCAAGTCAACTCTTAAGGTACCCAAAAGGGAATTGGGTGAACAAAGAACAAGTCATAACAACAAATAGGCAAAGGGTTAAAGCATGGCGACCAACAAAATAAGAGATAATTTATTTAGGCTCAACTGGGCTAATTAGGGATAAAAATCATTAAGATAAGTCAATTTAGGCTATGGCTCAACAAAGAAGGCGTGCGTTCATTTCTTTACTCAAAGATCTGCCTAAAATTTCGTCTCAATCCACATTCAAGGCAAGTTCTAGATTTTCAGATAAGCAGGAGAAATAGACAATACAAGCTAACCGCACAATACACTTGGGCCAATGAAAACTATGGTTTCAATCACCAACAACTTAGCATGAGCTTAGAAAAGTGATCATAAAACCCATGAATGATACTTAATCAAATTCGTATTTTCTAAGTGTCATTCTTTTCAAGTCAAATCATGTTTAGCCAACTTATTTACCAAAACAAGTTAAAACAACTAAAAGTACTAAAAAATATTCAGTTCAAAATATTACGACCATGACAAAGAACTGAACAAGAAATCCATGGAAGTACATGAAATAAGTTGCCTTAAGAATAAGACAACTCAATTATTTTATGTTTTTTTTAAAATAAAATTTATAGTTTTACTAAAAACACATTTTTCAGTTGTAAAATATAGGTTTTTTTTTATATTTAACCGGAAAAAAAAAACTTAAAAGAAACACATATATAACTAACATATTCCTTTACCCCTTGCTTAAATAATGTCATGTCCTCATGACAAATAAATTAAAAGGAAAAGGAGATAAAGGATCTTCCTAGATTGTTTTTTGATTCTGGCCTCATTTCCTTTTTCTTGGCTTCTCAAGGTTTCTCTCATATAACAAAGACAAGATTATGACAAAGAAAATGTTCTTTTTCACGACAGGAGAAAACTTTCATTGTTGAAATAATGGGAGTGTTTCTTTATCATGGCAAAATATATTAATACATACTAGCATGCGCATATATATATATATATATATATATATATATATATATATATTTACTAAAAGAAAATATTATATGTTACTACTAATAATTACTTAAACGATTAAAGAGAGGGGAAGAAAATAGTTCTGAGTTTAACGTCGCCAGCTCGACTTATTTTAAAAATTACGCAAAAAGGATTGTTGAAGCTTGTTTGTCGAAGAATCTACTAATATAAGGCTTCAAACGATGACCGTTTACTTTGAATTTGTCTCCCCCATCTGCATGTTGTACTTCAATGGCACCATACGGGGTCACTCCTATTACTGTATATGGTCCTGTCCAGCGTGACTTAAACTTTCCTGGAAATAATCTCAATCGGCTATTGTACAACAAAATATGATCTCCAACATTAGGCGTATGAGCTTGTCATGCTATTTTTTTGTCCTTTCCTTTTACAATTTAGCATTTTTATATGCTGTAAGCCTGAACTCTTCCAACTCATCAAGCTGCAATAGACATTTTTTACCTGCATTTGGCAAGTTTAGATTTAACAATTTTATAGCCCAATATGCTTTATGTTCTAATTCCACAGGTAAATGATAAGTTTTCCCAAAAACTAGACTATAAGAAGACGTGCCTATGGGAGTTTTATAAGCAATTCTGTAAGCCCATAAAGCATCATCCAACTTTAAAGACCAATCTTTTCGAGAAGAACTAACAATTTTTTCTAAAATTCTTTTTAATTCTCTGTTGGAAACATCTACTTGCCCTCTTATTTGAGCATGATATACGGTTCATGTTTTATGAGTTACTCCATATTTTAGTAACAAACTAGCAAATTGTCTATTTATAAAATGAGTTCCTTGATCACTTATTATAACTCGTGGAGTTTCAAATCTAAAAAAAATATTTTTTTTGAGAAAAGCACAAACAATATGAGCATCATTTTTTCTAGTAGCAATTGCTTCTACCCATTTTGAAACATAGTCAACAACTACCAAAATATATTCATAGCCGTTTGAAGGAGGAAAAGGACCCATAAACTCAATGCCCCAAACAACAATGATTTCACACACAAAAATATAGTTAAGAGGCATTTCGTCCCTTTTTGAAATGTTACCGATTCTCTGGTATTTATCACAAGTGGCGACATTATTTCTTGCATCTTTGAATAGAGTAGGCCAAAAAAATCCAACTTCAAGTACTTTAGCTGCTGTCTTTCTTCCTCCATAGTGTCCTCCTACAACCCCATCATGGCAGTGACTTAAGATGTTGTTCATTTCTGTCTCCGGCACACATCTCCTGATTATGTCATCTGCACATAATTTTAAAAAGTAAGGATCTTCCCAGTAATAATGTCTTGATTCTTTTTTAAGTTTTTTCTTTTGTTCTAAGAAAGATCTTTTGGAATCCATCCTCCAGCCAAATAGTTGGCAATATCAGCGAACCAAGGTGGCCGACTTATAACGGTTATGACAAAAAATATATGTTCATCGGGAAATCCCTCTTTGATATCTTCTACCTCAGTAGGAGGATTTTCCAGACGAGACAAATGATCAGCTACCTGATTCTCAGAACCTTTTCGATCTTTTATTTTAAGATCAAATTCTTGCAAAAAGAGTATGCATCTTAGCACTATGGGTCTAGCATATTTCTTTGCTAAGAGGTACTTTAAAGATGCATGATCAGTATAAATTGTAACCTTTGTTCCTATCAAATAGGAACGAAATTTGTCAAACGCAAATACTACTACTAGTAGTTCCTTCTCAGTTGTAGCATAATTCTTTTGAGCTTCATTAAGTATTCTACTGGCGTAGTAAATAGGCCTGAAAATCTTGTCTCTCTTTTGTCCCAGTATCACTCCTACTGCGGTATCACTTGCATCACACGTTATTTCAAAAGGCTGGCTCCAATCAGGAGAAACAAAAATTGGAGCATCAGTCAATTGTTTCTTGAGAATCTCAAATGCTTTTCTGCAATTATCTGATAATTCAAACATCACATCTTTCATCAGTAGGCTAGTCAGAGGTTTTGAGATTTTTAAAAAATCCTTTATAAACCTTCTATAAAAACATGCATGCCCTAAGAAACTTCTAATTCCTTTAATAGTGGTAGGAGGGAATAATCCTGCTATAAGATCATTTTTAGCCTTATCAACCTCTATCCCTTTAGCAGAAATTTTATGTCCTAAAACAATTTTCTCTGTTACCATGAAATGACATTTTTCCCAATTAAGAACTAAGTTTGTTTCTTCACATCTTTTAAGCACCAAAGATAAATGATAGAGACAATCTTCAAATGTCTTACCAAAAAGTATGAAATCATCCATAAATATTTCAAGAAACCTTTTAGTCATATATGAGAAAATTGCCGACATGTAACGCTAAAATGTAGCAGGAGCATTGCATAGTCCAAATGGCATTCTTCGGTAAGCATACGTACCTTGGGGGCATGTGAATGTAGTTTTCTCCTGACCTTCTGGAGCAATTGGTATCTGATTATACCCATAATATCGGTCAAGAAAATAGTAAAAATCATGGCCTGCAACTCTTTCAAGCATTTGATCAATAAAGGCAAAGGAGAATGATCTTTGCTTGTGGAACCATTAAGTCATCTGTAATCAATACAGACTCTCCATCCTGTGACTGTTCTAGTAGGCATGAGTTCATTATATTTATTTTTTATTATTGTCATACCTCCTTTCTTTGGTACTACTTGTACATGACTTACCCATGGACTGTCAGATATTTGATAAATGATACCTGCTGCTAGAAGTTTGGATGATTACCTTAACGAACATCACAATTCTCAAGCTAGGATGATGTGTGAGCACCTACCTTAAAAGCCTCAACTTTTTGTGTTAAGGTCGCAATTTGTTGTGTCAATGAATTCAAAGCTTCGGCTTGATTTACTCCTGTTGTTTTCTTGATAATCATTCTATCTGAGGGACATTGAAAAGCATTTTCCGAAATCTCATTAAGCAATTGCATTGCTTCTATAGTAGTTTTTCCCATTATTGATCCTCCTGATGCTACATAAATTACATTTCTAGCAGAGGGTTTAAGACCTTAATAAAAAATATATAAAATGTCAGGGTCTTGGATGCCATGTTGTGGGAATTTTCTTAACATTGCTGCTAATCTTTCCCATGCCTGGTATACAGATTTAAAATCTGTCTGCATAAAAGTATTGATTTCTTGCTTCATTTTAAATGTTTTTGCAGGTGAAAATATTTATTAAAAAATATTTGGGTCATTTGGTCCCATATTGTAGTGGAAACTCTTGGTAGACTTCACACCCATGTTTTGGCTTCACCTTTTAATGAAAAAGGAAAAAGCCGCAACCTAATAGCATTTGTTGTGACCCTATTATACCTGCAAGTTTCAACTAATTCAAGAAAATCAATTAAATGGGTGTGAAGATCTTCACTTGCATCACAAGTAAATGGCCATGGCTGTTGAATGGTTTGAATCAAGCATGTGCGGATTTCAAAGTTGTTTGCTGCAATTGGTGGTCTCCTCACACTTGATTCTCCTTTAAAATGATATGGCTTTGAATAATCTCTTCTACTTGATGTGGCGGGAGTTGGTTGTTGTTAAGTTCTTCGTTCTCCATTTCTTCACAAGCTATACTTTGAGGAGATGGTGTTTGTCCTTTCCTGCACAATCGAAGAGATTTTTCAATTTCTGGGTCGTAATTCGCCAACTCTTTTGTTGAAGAGCGGGTCATAAACTACCTAAAATCCTTATAGCATAGTTTTTTTTTTGTTGAAAGAAAATCAAAATTAGTTCCTAAAATAGTAGTGGTGACACCAAAAAGAAAGTATATAAAAATTAAAATAGTAGTAGTGCTTAATATAACTAGTGATACTAATTAAAAACAGAAAATAAAGTATTTTTTTATTGAAAGGAGCTATCTGATCCTAGAAATAATAGTATGATACTATAGAGTAAAATATTGTGACGACCTGGCCGGCCGTCTTAAGAATAACTCCCCGATCCCCTATTATCTGCTTTCCCTGAGTTTATTTCTGCTATTTTAATTTGCCGGGACGTTCGGTTTTGAGTTTCGGAGAGTTTTAGGACACTTAGTCCCTAAATGAGAGCTTAAGTATTGGAAAGTTGACTGTAGTCGGAACTATGTGAAGACAACCTCAGAATGAAAATCTGATGGTTCCGCTAGCTCCGTTGGGTGATTTCGGGCTTACGAGCATGTTCGGATTGTGTTTTGGATGTCCGTAGCTATTTCAGGCTTGAAATGCCGAAAGTTTAAATTTTTAAGTTTCCGGTTCAATAGTGAGATTTTGATCTGAGGGTCGGAATGGAATATCGGAAGTTGCAGTAGCTCCATACTGTTGAATGTGACGTTTGTGCAAAATTTCAGGTCATTCGGACGAGGTTTGATAGACGTTTTGATCAAATGCGTGTTTTTAGAGTTTTAGAAATACTTAGGCTTGAATCCAATGAAAAATAGGTGTTTTGATGTAGTTTTGAGCGTTCCGATGGTTGGAGCAAGTTTGAATAAAGATATGGGATATGTTTTGTAGGTTTGGTTGAGGTCCCGGGGGCCTCGTGTGTGTTTCGGATTCTCAAGACCATTTTTTGACTTGAAAGATTGCAGATTTTCCGACGTTGTGTTGCAGAGAAAACATTCATTGCATTCGCTAGAGGATCTCACGTTCGCATAGAGCTTCTGGCTGAAGTAGCTGAATCATGCTTCGCATTCGCGATGATGTCCCGCGTTCGTGAAGGCATGGACCAGTTGGTCTTCGCGTTCGCGTAGGGTCTGCCAGTGTAAGCTATGCGTTCGCGAGTGGACCTCGCATTCGCGAAAGAGGAAGTTGTATAGTAGATTTTTTTTGTGCATCCCGTTCGCGGTAGTAGTCTCGCATTCGCGAAGAAGAACTCGTCTGGGCAGAATATAAAATTTCAAAGTCGAGGGTTTAGCCATTTTTTGTGAAAACTAAAGCTTGGGAGCTCGGAATTGAGCGAGGTTTTGAGGGATTTTCAAAGATATTGATTGGGTAATGATCCTTAACTCCTTTTTGCTTGTAACCCATTAATCTAAACATGAATTCATCATTTAATTTTCGTAATTTGTATGAAAATTGGGGGAAAGTTCTTAGAACAAGAATTTGAGTTTTGATTGGCGATATGACATCGGATTGGGATAATTTTGGTATGGTTAGACTCGTGAGATTGTGAGGATTCTGAAAATGTAAATTTTACCTGATTCCGCAACATGGGCCCGAGGGGCGTTTTGGTTATTTTACCTAATTTCACGTATTAGGTTAGAATTTAAGTGTAGAATCTGTTACCTGAAGTGTTATTTACATTATGCAATTTAATTGAATAGATTTGGACCATTTGGAGTCGAGCACTCGTGGCAAGAACGTGGTCTCAAGTTGATTTTGAGCCGGTTCGAGGTAAGTGGCTTGCCTAACCTTGTGTGGGGGACCTTCCCCTTAGGATTTTGTATATTTGATAATTGAAATACCTTGTACGTGTGATGACAAGTGCATACTTGAGCTAATTGTTGAAAATCTGTTTTCTTTAAGTTATTTCAATTGTGCTAGTTTTTCCTATTTTATACTACTTGCAAATTTAGCCTGTTGTTAGCTTAGAAAAAACATGTTTTGTTGACTTAATTGCTTATTTGCTTAAACTGACTAAAATACATTACGTGAAGCATGTTAGGCTAGAATTACCTGTTATACTTCGTACGAAATTGAGCTTATTTGAGTATTTCCTTGCGTTGTTGCTGCGTGTTTTACTTTGGGACTATGGAACGATATTCCGGGAGATCCCCTTGCACATATACATTGGAACTATGGGACTGCACCCGGTAGATTCCCCTTGTATTGAGTATTTACCTTTAGGACTATGGATCGGTATTCCGGGAGATCCCCTTGCATTATGAGTTGGACTACGGGACGGTATCCCAGGAGATCCACTGGATATTTATATTTGGGACTACAGGACGGTATCCTGGGAGATCCCCGGTTGCTTTCTTTGTGCTTAGCCATATTTTCCCTCCATGTTTACTTTGCTTGTGTAGTAGTTATTGCTATCTTTTCATTCGTGTAACAATTATTGTTGTATTTATTATACTGTTCTGTTCCATACTATAAAACTTATTATACTGCTCTGTTCCATGCTCTGTTAGGCTTGGCACTTACTGAGTACCGCTGTGGTGTACTCATGCCCTTTCTGTGCTTGTTTCTCATGTGCAGATCCAGGTACGTTGATTCAGTCCTACCACCCGTGAGGCGAGACAACTACTCTAGAGACTTTGAGGTATATCTGCCGCGTCCGCAGACCGAGGAGTCCCTTTCTATTATAGCTTTTAAACATTTGCCCTTCTATATTTTTTTTCCTTGTTAGATATTGTGGAGTTTGATATTGTTAGGTATCCATTGGCTCCGTGAGTTTCTGTGTTTTGGGATAGTGTATTAGATTCTGAGAAGTTGTGTTGTACATGCTGAACGACATTTTAACTATTGTTTTCCTTCGGTTATTTTTGGCTTTTTGATTATTTCTTCCGCAAGTTTTGTTTATGTTCCATATTTGTTAGGCTTACCTAGTCATAAAGACTAGGTGCCGTCATGACAGTTCACGGAGGGCGAACTAGGGTCGTGATAAGTTGGTATCAAGGTTCATAGGAGTCATGGATCACAATCCGGTTTATTAGAGTCTCGCTGATCGGTACGGAGATGTCTGTACTTATATACGAGAGGCTATGTGACTGTTAGGAAAATTTCCATTTCATTTGATTTCCTTGTCGTGCGATATTTTGACATCACAATTCTAAACTTTTGTCTTCTATTCTCTCACAGATGGTGAGGACACGTGCTACCCGAGATGATCAGGCAACCGTGTCCCCTACTACAGCTGTCAGAGGCTAGGTCCGGAGTAGAGGCCGAGGACGCACACGTGGTGTAGCCAGAGCACCTGCGCGAGCTGCCGCCGAGGTATCACCAGCAGTTCCAGCCGGAGTCCAGGCACCTGATACGCCTACTACAACTACTACTCCAGCACTTTAGGAGACTCTGGCGTAGTTCATGAGCATGTACACCACTTTGGCTCAGGCAGGGTTGCTTCCCCTTGCTGCAGCCATATCTCAGGCCGGGGGAGCAGCACAGACTCGGCCACCCGCACTCCTAAGCATCAATTGCAGGTTGATCAGGTCCCGGAGGTTATTCCTGTACCGCCTGCAGTGCCAGTTTAGCCCGAGGACAGGGCAGCGACTACAGAGGATGAGTAGCGGAGACTTGAGAGGTTTAAGAAGTATGACCCTCCGGTGTTCAGCGGGTTAGCATTAGATGATGCCTTAGGATTTCTTGAGGAGTGTCACCGTATCTTCCGCACTATGGGTATATCAGGATCGAATGGGGTTTCTTTCACTGCCTTCCAGCTTTGAGGAGCCGCCTATGAGTGGTGGTGCACCTATTAATTAGATAGTCCGGATGAGGCTGCTTCATTAACTTGGACCCAATTTTCATATCTGTTCCTGAGAGAGTTTATTCCTCAAAGCCTCAGGGACACATGGCACGTAGAGTTTGAGCATTTGCGCCAGGTGTTGTGACTGTCTCAGAGTATGCTGTTTGTTACACTAGTTTGGCTAGACATGCACCAGCCTTGGTTTTTACTCTTTGCGATAGGGTTCGCCGGTTTATTGAGGGGCTTATTCCCAGCATCAGGTCTAGCATGGATCGCGAGTTGGAGATGGATATTTCTTATTAGCAGGTGGTGAGCATTGCCAGTAGGATTGACGGTATGCATGCTAGGGAGAGAGATGAGAGGGAGGCCAAGAGGTCTCGAGAGTTGGGCCACTATTCTGGTGCCCGTGCCCCAGCTGTAGGTCATCATGGTAGGGGTTATATGAGTCGCCCCGTTCATTCAGCTCTTCCAGCAGTCAGTGGTATTCTTGCTCCCCCTAGGCCCCATGAGCCTTATTATGTACCACTAGTATCTAGTGCGCCTCCTGCGCGAGGTGCTTTCAGTGGTTAGTCCAGCAGACCTGGCCAGAGCCATTCACAGCCGCCATGTCCTCCCAGAGCTTGTTTTCAGTGTGGTGATACACGCCATATGGTGAGGGATTGCCCTAGACTTAGGAGGGGTGCACCTCCACAGACTTCTCAGCTACATCGTGCCCTACATAGTTCTGAAGCTAAGGTTACAACTCTAGTTGCTACCCCACCTGCTCAACCAGCTAAATGTGGAGGTTGGGGAGGTAGAGGTCGCCCTATAGGGGGAGGCCAGGCGAGATACTATGCCCTTCTTGCCCGTACCGAGGCTGTTTCCTCGAATTCTGTCATCACAGGTATTATACTAGTTTGTTACAGAGATGCATCGGTTCTATTCGATCCAGGCTCCACTTACTCTTATGTGTCTTCTTAATTTGCTCTGCTTTTGGGTGTACCTCGGGATTCTTTGAGTTCACCTATTTATGTTTCTACTACTTTCGGAGATTCTCTTGTTGTGGACTGCGTTTATCAGTCGTGCTTGGTTGCTCTTAGTGGTTTTGAGACCAGAGCCGATCTATTGTTGCTCAACATGGTAGATTTTGACATTATATAGGGCATGGTCTGGTTGTCGCGCCATTATGCTATTCTTGATTGTCATGCCAAAACCGTGATGCTGGCTATGCCAGGTGTACCGCGTGTTGAGTGGAAGGGTACTATAGATCACACTCCCAATAGAGTTATTTCATTTCTTAAAGGTCAGCGTATGGTTGAGAAGGAGTGTGACGCGTATTTAGCTTATGTGAGTGATGTCAGTATTGATACCCCTTCAGTTGATTCAGTCTTAATAGTATGGGATTTTCCCAATGTGTTTCCAGCTGACCTTTTGGGCATGCCGCCTGATAGAGATATTGATTTTTGCATTGGTCTGTTGCTGGTCACTCATCCCATTTCTATTCCTCCATATCGTATGTCTCCTCTTGAGTTGAAGGAATTGAAGGATCAGTTATAGAAATTGTTTGATAAGGGTTTTATTCGGCCCAGTGTATTACCTTGGGGTGCTCCTGTCTTGTTTGTGAAGAGAAAGGATGGTTCCATGCATATGTGTATTGATTACTGCCAGTTGAGCAAGGTTACAGTGAAGAATCGTTATATTTTGCCTCGTATTGATGATCTGTTTGACCAGATTCAGGGTGCACGGGTGTTTGCTAAGATTGACTTGCACTTAGGTTACCATCAATTGAAGATTCGGGAGCCAGATATCCCGAAGACTGCTTTCAGGATTCGGTATGGTCATTACGAGTTCCTTGTTATGTCATTTGGGTTGACCAATGCCCTAGCAGCCTTTATACATTTGATGCACAGTATGTTCCAGCCGTATCTTGTCTCATTCGTCATTGTCTTTATTGATGATATTCTGGTATATTCCCGGAGTCGGGAAGATCATGACCAGCACATGGGGAATGTGCTTCAGACTTTGAGAGAGAAGATGTTATATGCTAAGTTCTCGAAATGTGAGTTTTTGTTGGATTCAGTGGCATTCCTAGGCCACGTGGTATCGAATGAGGGTATTCAGATAGATCCGAAGAAGGTAGAGGCCGTATAGAGTTCGCCCAGACCATCCTCAACTACAACGATCTGCAGTCTCCTTGGCTTGGCGGGTTACTACCGTCGTTCCGTGGAGGGGTTTTCATCGATTGTATCCCCTTTGATCAGGTTGACACAGAAGGGTGCCCCCTTCTAGTGGACGGAGGAGTGTGATACGAGCTTTCAGAAGCTCAAGACAACTTTGACTACAGCCCCAATTTTGATACTGCCTACAGGTTCAGGGTCTTATATGGTTTATTGTGATGCCTCGAGGATTGGCGTTGGAGCAGTGTTGATGCAGGAAGGTAGGGTGATTGCCTATGCGTCCAGATAATTGAAGGTACATGAGAAGAACTATCCGGTCCACGACCTTGAGTTAACTTCCATTGTTCACGCCCTGAAGATCTGGCGCCGTTATTTATACGGTGTGCCTTGTGAGATTTATACTGACCATCAGAGCTTGCAGCACTTGTTCAAGCAAAAGGATCTAAATTTGCACCAGAGGAGGTGGTTAGAGTTGCTAAAGGACTATGATATCACTATTTTGTATCACTCGGGCAAGGCCAATGTGGTGGCCGATGCTTTTAGTCACTGGGCAGAGAGTTTGGGGAGTTTGTCTTATTTACCAGCATCGGAGAGGCCTATGGCGATGGATGTTCAGGCCTTAGCCAGCCAGTTTGTGAGATTGGATATCTTGGAGCCCAGTTGGGTTCTAGCTTGCGTGATTCCTCGGTCTTCCTTATTTGATCGTATCAGGGAGCGTCACTATGATGACCCTCATTTGCTTGTTGATAAGTTGGTATTCTACCAACTTATCTTGTCTTTAAACCTATACTTTTGTTTTGTTTGAGTGATAAATCATGTATTTGATGCCATTTGCTTCTATTTTACAGGTTGTATGTGATTTAGAAGTAATGGTGAAGAAACCAAGTGAAAATAAGTCAAAAAGGAGCTAAAAAGAAAAAATTGACAACTGCCAGCGATTACACTATGCGATCGCAGGGAACTCTATGCGATCACATAAGTCTACAATATCAAAGCATTATGAACATGGGTAGATAAGTACGAACGCATATAATGAAGCCTGGTCAGCGGTTGGTCAACTAAGCTATGCGAACACAGGCCACTGTATGCGGTCACATAGCTTGGAGAAATCATTCACCGCGAACCCAATTGTATATATGTGAACGCATAGTGTATTTTCTGGGCAGTTCTGGGAAAAAATAGAATTTCACGTTTGTAATCCCCAAACCATTTTTTATACCCGACCTAGCAGATATGATGCTTTGGGTTGAGAGAACAAGTTTTGGAAGCTAGAGCTTTGCACACACACTTTGATCTTGAAGATTTGAAGTTTTGGGTTGAGAATTTCTTACCCATTTATGTTGCTTTCTTCATTTACTTGCTTTGTATTGTATATCTAAGTGTGTAGTATTTTATCCAATACTTGAAGCTTGTTTATGGAAATATTCTTGTTCAAAGTGTGGATTAAATACCTTGTTGTGCTTATGTATTGAATGATTTTTATCCTTTTATGAAGTGAGTTATTGTTTCTTTAATTATTCTTATTCTCTAATGTTTCCAAAGGGATTAGGTAACCCTAATACTCGCCCATTAACTCCCAATTAATTTTGGAAAAGATAATTTGGGGTTGGGAAAGATTAATTAACATGAACTTGAGGTTTTAACCCTCATTTTATAGATTCGACCTAGGGATAAGATTGAACTATTTGTAGCCATTCTGGATATGCTTAATCTCTTAATTATTTTAGGGATAAGTCAATTAGGAAGTCTTGTTAGTCTTCGGAAGAAGCTAATTAAGAATTATTATCCATGGCTAATTAATATAAACTCACTCATATTTGTATAATCATGAAATACATTGGATCGGTACTTAAGTGTAATTTCCGATGCATCCATACTTGTAGCCATTGATCATTTTACTTGCTTTCTAGGTTAGTTTATATTTCCGCATTTAGGTATAAAACATTTTCAAAAACCAATTCTAAGTGTTTGGCATTGCGCGATAAGTGATAATTCTCTTACATTCCTAATTGCCTACGCATTGTTCTCTGCACGATTCGACCCGACTCATAGTTGGGTAAATTATATTGCACGCGACCGTGTCCATTTACTTTTTAGTAGTGAATTTGGACGTCGTCAAAATTGGCGCCGTTTCCGGGGAACAATTTGGCGTAATTTAGGTTGTTTGAGAAATAATCATAAGTGCTTTGGTCCAAACTTGTGAATATTTGTGTAATTAATTTTCCCTACCTTGTTCTATTTTTCTTGTTTGGTTCTTGTTTATTTTCTTAGTTTTGAAAAATGGCATCATTTAATGAAAATTGATCGGATGGTAGTTGGTCATATTTTGATGACCCTTGTCCTTATTGTGGAGGACCACACTCGTGGCAAAATTGTTTAAATTCTCCCGGGGGTGGATTGTGCGCGCAATCACAAACCCATAAGTGGAGTATTTGTGATAAGTGTGGTTTTCAAAATGGTCATCGGGATGATTGTGCTTATTTGTCCTTCCCTTCCCCAAGCCCTCACTATAATGATTCTACTTTTCGTGATGAAAATAATAGGGCTATGGAAGTGGAAGAAGTTGAGCATAGCCGAAATGGAGAGTTCAAGCTCATGTTAGAGTGCCTACCTGAAGGAGGAAACAAAGAGCAATGTGCCTTGGAGGAGCTTTTGGAGAATAGTCTCCAAAATGACTTGGCACTTGAAAGGTTGCACTCACAAATGGGAGAAATGCTTGAAGCTTTAGAGGTCCAAAAATCCTCAGAAGTTAATGATAGCCAAGAAATTTCCTTAGATGTGGAAGCCAGAAATCCTCCTTTGGCACTTGATCAAAACCAAGAAGAACTCTCAAATGCTCAAAATGAGAAGATGATGCTCATATTGGAGACCATTCTTGAAAACGAGGAGAAGCACAACTTTGCACTCGAGGAATTGAAACTAGGCTTGGCTCACAATGATGAACATATCCACACTTTGGAAGAGCAAATGAAAATATTGATTGAGGCTCACTATGCCCACCAACTTGAGAGTGTGGAAGGAAGCCAAGAAGAGTCCAATTACGAGGAAGAAAGTGAGCTTTACTTTAAAGATTCAAGAATTGAACTTCCGCCAACCAACTCCATTAGTGTTAATGATGCCAAGAAAAATATGGAATTAGAGTCAACTGGTGTAAATGAAAATTTGGTTGAGATTGACTATAATCCGGGGGAAGAAGAGGATGTAAAAATCCAAGAAAAATTGCAAGTTGGAGGTTTGAAGTCACATTCCAAGCATTTTTCAACATTGGAATTGTGTGGTGATATGGGAATTGAACTACACGAGTCAATGAGGGATTGCGAGGAGGAAAGGCAACAACCATACATCTTAAAATTTGAGCGAGCAAGAAAGAAAAATGACATTCCTCACATGAGAGCCAAGAAGTGCAAAATGAAGAATTTAAGGCTTGGTTTGATCATCAACTTACCACCCCCCCCCTATTGCTCGTGGTCATAAGCTTGATTCTAAGCTAGGAGCCCAGTTCACATCATCCAAGTGGCGAGAAAAGTGGTAAAGTTGACTTGCGTCGTGCCACGATGTTAAATGCGGTGCTTAGTGGGAGGCAACCCATCGGTTTTTCAAAATTTTTAGTCATTTTTGAAATTTTATTAGAATAGATTATTATATTTTTTCTAACCAATCTGCCAAGTTTTAGATTTTTTGGAGTTGATTTGAGTAGGTCGGAGTGGTTCGGAGAGCCAAAACCAGTAGCTGGTGCAAAATTTCAGTGCAACACATTGTTTCCCTATGCGATCGCCGCAAAAGTAATGCAATCGCATTTCAGTAGGTCGCAGATCCACTATGCGATCGCATAGTTGACAAAGCAATCGCAAATTTTCAGATTATTTGCACTATGCGATAACACTTTTGCCCCCGCGATCGCATTGCTTTAGGTAAATGAAAAATAATTAAAACACTAGAAAAGACTCTTTGCTTACTATTTTGCCCAAAACGAACTCCCTCACCCCTGGACCTCAAAAATCATCGCAAGGGTTTTTCTCTCTTCAATTCCATCTCAATCATCAAGTTTAATCTCAATGGTATGTGCCCGTCACTCTAATCTCTCTTAAAGTTCCATTCTTGGTGCTCCAAAGGTGAATGAACAACCATTTTTCTTTCTTCTTCTTCTTCTTTACTTCATGTCTAGGGCTGAAATTTTAGAGTATTTGCTATAAATATTGTGCTTGAATGTATGCTTGCTTGCTGGGTAAAGTTGGTTGAGAGAGTGAGTCCTTACCTGTTGAAAAAATTTCGGGTTAGATCTATGCTTAATTCCTCTGAATTTGATCTGAAAACCTACTGCTCATCATGTGTTTGGGAAAATACCCAAAAGAACTTCAACTGGGCGAGGAAGGAGACCTTATGTGATCGCGTTAACTATTCCGCGATCGCATAGGTCTACTTTGTGCACTGTGGAAAACTGCATTATGTGATCACAATGACTTCTCCACGATCGCATAGCTTTAAATTATGAGAACAAGAAAATGCACTCTGCAATCGCATGTGTATCTCTGCGATCACATAGCTTCAGCTTCAGCAATCCAAAAACAGTAGCTCTGCAGAATTTTCCCTTGATGCTTTCTGATATGTTTCTTTAGCCTAAGTGCATCCTAATACAGTGTATAGAGTACTCGTTGATGTGTTTGACATTTGGTCTCCATTTGTAGGTACTTTGTGTATAAAATGGCCTAGGAAAATGTTGAAAATGTTGTGCAAGAATATGTTTCCCCAGCTATGGAACAAGAGTATATTGATGCAACGAGATTCATAGCGGCTGAGTGTGAAAGGAATTATGACAAACTCGTGTCAAAGAGCATTGTCAAAGAACGAGGCATCTGTTTGGACAACGTTGAGGCTAAAATGTCGGATTTTTTCAAAGACTGACCGACAATGGATGGATATGCTTTGCTCCTGAACCAATCAAAGCGAACTACACAATAGTTAGAGAGTTTTACACCAACGCCTTGAAGACTAATTTCCAGGGGGGATGTATTCATTTTTGTCAGAGGCAAGCGGGTTAACTTTGGCCCCGAGGTAATAAATGCACAGTACGGGCTTCCCAATGCTGACAATGAGATATACAGAGCCAGAGGAAGAGAGATAGGAACACAGTGGTTGGTGGAAAAGCTTCATGACGTGGTGCAACCAACTTGGGAAAGAATACATAAAGGGTTTGATTCGCATGAATTCACTGGGGAAGCCAAGATTTGGCTATCCATTATATGTGCCAGGATTGTGCCATCTAGAAATGAGATTGAAGTAACGCCTGAGAATGCATTGATGATTGCTAGCATTATGGATGGCTAGCCAGTAAATGTGGGCCAGCACATCGTGAGTGAAATTGAGGAATCATGCAATGGACTGTCTAGAAGCCTATTCTTTCCCTCATTGATCACTCAGTTGTGTTATGATGCTGAGGTGCTACCGAGCCTGACTGTTCTTGAGAAGGACCATGTCGTGGCAATTTATCCATTGCTTCGAAGAGGGGAAACTAGCAAGAAGAAGAAGAGAAGGATTGATATGCTATCTCCTTCATTTGGGCAGTTTGATGAGTCCACCGAGGGATTCGGTGGTGCCGTCGCAGCTACAGCAGGATCACATGAACCCATGACTCCACTTCTTTATGGAACCCCCCACTATGCACCACATTTCCCATAAGATCTATGGTGTTGATGCTCATATTCTAAAGCTTGTCGCAGGTCTACCCTCTGGTCCATCTGGTGAGGGCGCTTCGACGAGGTACGGTAAGAAGCCAACGACTTTGGATGATGTAATGCTGGAGCAAAAGGCAATCAAAAGCAGATTAGAAGACATGAGTCGGAGACAAGGAAAAGTTGAAAGGCGACAAATGAAATTTAAGGAGCATGAGAAGAAGAAAAGCAAGTTTCTATCGCGGATGATGCACAAGCTGAGTTCACTATGTGGCTCACAGGATTTTGAGGATGATTATGATGAGGATTTGGAGCTCAAGTTCCCCACCACTGTCATGCCCCAAACCTGGGGAGGCGTGGCTAGCACTCGGTGCCGAGCTGGCCCGAGCGAACCACTTTGTAACTCATTCTTTTTGTGATCATCATGGGCCAACATGGCCATAACTCACAATGTATAACTATAAGTGGTCCCACATTGTATCAATGAACCATCTTTCTTAAAACATGAATATATACGGGCAATCAAGGCCTCTGACATACTGTACAAAATAAACATTTGTCTACAAGGCCTCTATAATTATTTGACATCAAATGGGATAGGGTACCAGCCTACCCATAAGTATGTAGTAAAACTCTGACATGATGACTCATAGACTCGGTTGCACTCCGAATGAGGTGGAGTCTAACCGATCCTTCGTTGAATGCCAATCTCGTCTACTATGAGGGCTCGTCAAACTGATTACCTATACCTGCAGGCATGAATGCAGTGTCCGAAAAAAGGACGTCAGTACAAATAATGTACTGAGTATGTAAGGCATAACTGAAACATAACAATAAGTCAACATTAATTAAAAACATATAAGAATCAACCTGAATCTCTGAAGTGCCACCGTATATGCTTACTTATTATACTCATATATATACATTGCTTCTCTTTAAGACTATTATCCATATCGTATGATGCATGACTGCCCAACTGATTAGTGGTAACTGCCCGACCGACCATAGCTCGGTGGTAAATGCATAACTGCCCGACCGGTCGTAGCTCGGTGGTAAATGCATGACTGCCCGACCGGCGGTAGCTCGGTGGTAAATGCATGACTACCCAACCGGCGATAGCTCGGTGGTAAATGAATATGCATGACTTCCCAGCCGCTGGTAAATAATGATAAATAACTGCCCAACCGGTGATAACTGCCCGACCGGCCTTACCACAGCGGTAAATACATGAAGATGCATGTACATGTATCACTATATTATAAACATTAACTTCTCCATTATATACCATACACAACTTCATTCAACATTTTAATCATATACCTCAATAGGGACTTAGATACGGACTTAGACATGCTTGAATATCACTTTACGGGAATGAATAACATAGATATCCTTAACTGCTAAGAGTATAAATACTTATGGAATAGGATTACATTTATGTATCGTTACTTGGATCATGCCAAAAGAAGAAATGATTAGCCTTAACATACCTGAGCTACGAGAGAGTGGTGTAAGTTGAGAATTTCTATACGCCTTTGTGTGACAGATTAACGCTGAATATGCCACCATTTTTCGTAAAGCCAGGGTCTACCATGTAGTAGAAATCAACTTAGAGGTAAGATCCACCATTATTGCATATCATGTAAAGAAACTGCAGTATCACCATGTACTCAATAGTTGGCCCCAACTCTTAAGAAATGATGAGGTCTTGATACACAAGTACAAACGAAATCAAGGATCTTGATTAGCTTACCTTGAAAGTTAAAGTTGAAACTATTTTATATTTCGATCAAAAAGCAAAAAAGTTTCTAACTCACATTTGAAAAAGGAACAAGACTCTGCATATGAGAACTTGTCTGAATGCTTTTTAAGACATTAGAAAATGTTATTAAATTATGAATGTTAGCTTAACTAATTGCCACCTTACCAATCATGACTAATGAGTCATTTGGTTTAGGTGGTGTCTTGATGCCACGTGGGGTGGGGGTTTAATATTATCCTATAACCAATTAATTAATTAGGTAATATCCCGCTACCCAGTAATTAACCAATTACCCGCATAATTAAAAATTATTTTGAATTACTTAAAATGCAACTCACTTTTAATATACCGAACGTACCCTACTATCGTGGTCATGTGGTACCATATAAAAAAAATACATACACTATTATTTCATTAAAACACCCGTGTAAATATATTTTTTTTCTCAACTTCTAATTTTCTTAATCTCATATAAAGAGTAAAAATTCTCGTACGCTTAATTCTTAAAATGGTAAAAAAATAACCTTTTTTTCTTGTGAGAAAATAATTTTTATTTTCACAATAAAGAAAATCTCATAAACTTTTTTATATTATGAGTATAGTTGAAAGTAGTAATATTATAATTATATAAAATCAAAATTTTCAAACTTTTTTACAAAATGTTAAACTCAAAATACCATATCCGAAAATAGTTGTGTACAGTGAAAATCGGGAACCGATTCCCCCTCCCCGAAGTGACACTTCGGAGAATGATCCCGGAAGCACGGGATCTCGGGTTGGTCACCTCCCTCAAAACCTACCGATGCCTTGGCGAGAATGAACATATACTAAAGGCCCAAAGAATGCAAGAATCCCTCAAGGAATGCACCGGGGGTCGACCAGATGTATACGAGCGGTTCGACGCCAGCCCTCGTTCGACGTAAAGCTAATGGACTGTCACATCTCGCCCCTTTTGTCATATAAAAAGACTTCATACTAAGTTTGGGCATCCCCTTTTCTATAAAAAGGGGATCACTAACACCTTGTAAGGAGAGCTCCATTTTCTCCACAAGTGCAATAATATCTTTCTCTCTCTCTTTTATTCTAAGTCATTTGTTCTTATTGGCCCGAGGCCACCTAGCATCTATTGTTTTCTTATTTATTCTGCCTATCTAGCTATACATTATCTATAAAGAGCCTTAATTAATCATATTTCTGCTTGTTATCCCTTCCCCGTCTGTCCCTAATAGCTCGATCCCGGCTCAAGCCTCAGCCCGAGGCTTCCATCGATCTGCTCTGCGCTCGGGCAATAGGCCCATTCGGTTTGCTTACTGCTTCGTCTTAGCTCGTATCTTATCTTTACACTTAGAATTTCTAGCATCGACTGCCCTAAAAACTAGCTCGGGAATAGATCACGTATTTTTAAAACCCATTTACAAATTTAATTGTTGTTACCATTTTCACGGTAAACAGTTTGGCGCCCATCGTGGGGCTAAAAATAATAGTGATTATTTTCTTGCTTGTTTTGCCACCCAAACACACGTTATCTTTCACACTTTTCTGGTCCAAATCCTTTCTTACAGGCTAAAATATCTGGCTCGATAAACGGAGCCGAAAACAACAACCTCGAAAATCATGGGAAAATGGTGTACCTCCACATAATCCTGATATCGCTCCCGGACCGATCCTAGCGGACGCATATTCATAGGACGAGCAACAAGTCGACAAAACCTCTCACACTAACAGGAGCGTACGACACGATGACCAGCAGGAAGCACAAAGAACCCCGGCCCAGGAAGAACAAGAAGTTAGTCTTCACGTTATCTTTGAGATGTTGCAAGCACAACAACTGGCCATCGCTCAGCTGCAAAACCATCCGAGGACCCCCAGCGCAGCAGCACTAGGGACGGCTCCCCCCGAACGAATACTCGAAAGGTCAAGCAACAACGCATCGGTGGCCGATCCCGCCATCGTAAAAATGCTTGAGGACCTCACCAAAAGGACATAATTTGATTGCGGCCAACGATAAAAAGGTCGAGACCTACAACTTTAGGGTTGATCAGATCCCAGGTGTGCCTCTAGTCCTCAAAGGCTTGGATTCGAAGAAGTTCATTCAAAGGCCGTTCCCCGAGGAAGCTTCCCCAAAGCCCATCCCGAAAAAATTTAGAATGCCAGAACTCCCTAAGTACAATGGCACCTCTGACCCTAACGAACACGTCACTGCTTGCAGCTGCGCGGTAAAAGGCAACGACATAAAAATTGACGAGATCGAGTCCGTGTTGTTGAAAAAACTCGAAGAAACACTTTCAAAGGGGGCCATGATATGGTACCACAACTTGGATCCCAACTCCATAGATTCATTCGCCATGCTAGCGGACTCCTTCGTAAAAGCACATGTCGGAGCCATCAAGGTAGTAATGAGGAAATCTGACGTTTTCAAAAATAAGCAGAGGGAGAACGAGATGTTGCGGGAGTTCTTATCCCACTTCTAGATGGAACGAATGGAGCTGCCACCAGTCTCCGACAACTGGGCGGGGCAGGCCTTCACCCAAGGCCTGAACGAACGAAGCTCGATGGCCTCGAAATAACTGAAGCAAAATTTAATCGAATACCCGGTCGTAACCTAGTCGGACGTTCACAACCGATACCAGTCGAAGATCAGAGCCGAGTATGACCAGCTGGGAGCTCCTTCAGGCTCAGTATACCCCAACAGACTCCTGGTGATGGAGACGAAACCAAACAAACAAAGGTACCAACCGTGCCTTGAAGATAGAAGGAACGCCCTGAGGCGCAACTTACCTCACAATGACCGGATGATAGATCGAGGATAGGACCCTCGAGGGCTCATCAACAGAACAAGGTTCGATAGAAACGTGGCACCGATTAACGCGCCCCATTTATCAGAATACAACTTCAAGGTCGATGTATCAGACATCGTGTTCGCTATCAGCAAAATCAGGGATGCCAAGTGGCCCAGACCAATACAGTCGGACCCCTCGCAGAGGAATTACAAGTTAGTGTGCGAGTTCCACAATACACACGGTCACAAAACCGAGGATTTCCACCAACTACGAGAAGAAGTGGCCCGACTACCAAACAAAGGACATCTTCGGGAATTCCTTAGTCATCGGGCCAAAAATCATTTCCAGGACAGGGAGGCAACCAAGAAAAACGAGGCAAACGAGCCGCAACACATCATCCACATGATTATGGGAGGCGCCGATACCCCGCAGGAGCCCATGATAAGGAAAACAAAAATATCCATCACCAGGGAAAAACGGACTCTAAGATATATCCCCGAAGATGCCCTCACATTCAGCAAAGAAGATACCGAGGCTCTATCTCAACCCCACAACGATGCCCTGGTAATCTCTTTAATTGTATATTCTTTTCAGATAAAACGTGTACTAGTGGATCTAGGTAGCTCGGCCAATATTATCAAGTAAAGGGTGGTAGAACAGCTCAGGCTAGCTGAACGGATCGTGCCCGACACTCGGGTCCTTAATGGGTTCAACATGGAAAGAGAGACAATGAAAGGGGAAATCATCCTTCCGTTTATCGTGGCCGGCACAACTCGAGACATCAAATTCCATGTCATCGAAGGAGATATGAGATATAACGCCTTGTTTGGGCGACCATGGATACACTTCATGAGAGCAGTACCATCCACTCTCCATCAGATGATAAAATTCCCGACAAAGGATGGGATCAAAACTGTCTATGGAGAGAAACATGCGGCAAGAGAAATGTTCGCCATACACGATGTGCTACCGGCACCTCACATATCCAACAGAAGAATCAGACCTCAGTCCCGGTCGGGTTTGACAAAAATAAAATCCCCATCACATATCCACCCCCGGGCGGTCATAATAAGCTGGCACCAAGGCGCCACTAGCCTACCTCATTTTAAGGTAAAACCATTTCTTTTATTTTATTTTAGAATAAGAAATAACCCCCATACAGGCACCCAACCCGATATATCGGGACACTAAAGCTATCAGGAGAATTCGAGACCCCCGAAGCTCGCCCGTTGCACTCTTTTCCTTCGACCGAGTTTTTTATCCCAGAAACAAGAAAAGGGTTTATACCGGCAAGGTTTATAACGAGGCAACAACGGCAAATCTGTTTAAAGGGGAAGACTCCATGGGGCTGGTCGAAGTCACCCTCACGACCAACTTACGAGCGACGAAGGGTATTCCCCTTGGGATCCGCCCAACACAAAGGAGGTGGAAAAAGGCCAAAGCAGAGGTTTCTACGGGAAGACGATGTATAGGGCCAAACAGTCGATATAGTCAAAATCCGCCAGAGCAGAAGCATGTACTATTATTGGACAATCAATCAAAATATATTCATTTTCACTCATGAAAGAAGAGGAAGGCTCCTTCTCGGAGTAAGACAAATTACCGAATCAACCATATTTGACAAAAAATAGGTCAACCCAGCATAATAGCACGCATACTGCACCGATGAGTCGAAGAATATCTTCCAGCATCTCATTTTCCAAAACAGGAAAGTCGCAATATACTCTCAACAAAGGATTTATCTGCCAAATGCATCCTGGGATACTCGAAGACTTAAATGGTACAGCACCCCTACGACCCGAGGGTCGGAACTCCGGGCTCACAAAGCCTTCGCGATACAAATCCAAATATACAAAAGCGGTATTCAAGCTTAAACAAATCCGATATACTCGTGTATGGCGAACATACACGAGTATAAAAAAGCGGTATTGCATGACCCTAGGGTCAGAACGCCGGGATCACCAAGCCCCGGGAAAGCAACTCCGAGCTCACAAGAAGCTGTCTTCAAGCAAACTCGATGACTCAGGGGCTGTTGCCAATCGCCACACACTGGAAAAATCCAAAACTGTAAGACCCTAACGTGCAACCTCAGCACAACTAGATCTACTATACAAAACTATAAAACCTCAACAGGCATGACAAAACTGTAAGATCTCAGCAGGCATAACAAAACTGTAAGACCTCAACAGGCATGAAAATCCAAATATTTAGGCTATACGTCGCATTTGTAAGAATCCCTAAAGGGCATACCCTCGATGTAGACGCCTAAACTATCACTAGGGATCGAAAATGGCTACGTCCCAATGCATACAACTACAGTCGAAACAGCTGATACAACCCAAAAAACGCGATGCGGGGATGCCCAACTGTTGGTAAAATATCGCAGGTCATTACTCCGATATACTTCGAAAAGAATCGGTTAAAATAGACTTCCCTCCACAGGCAAAAACGAGCTCTGATAAAGTCAGATCCAAAATGCAAGAGCGTTGATCTACTCGACTACGAGCTATGAACCTTTCGAGGTGCTCAAAACACTGCCGACAATGACTTGAAATCGAGGTTCCTTTGGAACCGACGATAGGTCAGGCAAAATACTACAAAAAGACCTTAATGAGCGGATACAAAGCCTACAAAATGCCCATGGGCAATAAATAGTGTAAGAGCCATTGTCACTAGATAAGCAAGCCTACTGGCCACATATTGAAAGGTCTCTAGGTCTCTACGACCAAACGGCATAAGTGCTACTATCGCCAAGATCTCCATGAAATTTAAGGGTCGATTACAGCTCGAATCGCAATGCGACTCAGAGACTGGACCCAAAAATTGCAATATGCCTAAGGGCGTGGCATAAAAGCCACTAACGCCAGCCGGAGAATCGAACAAACTTAAGGGTCGATTGCCGCTCGGGTCGCAACGCGACTCGGTGACTGGAGCCAAAATAGTTAAAACACAGCATGCCAAAGGGCATGGCCCAGACGATACAGTCATCCGATTTACAGGCCACATGCCTGCAAGATCAGATTCAACCAAAAGCACAAAGGGCTATTATCGTCCGCCCATACAGGCAGGAAAAAGCTCGAGGGTCAATTGAAGCTCAAAGTCATAGTACGACTCGGAGACTGGACCCAAAAGCAATTAAAGTGCAGGATGCCTAAGGGCATGACTCAAAAGGGACCATCATCTGTCGATTAAATTTTTGGGCCACATGCCTGCAAGGTCACCTCGACCCAAAGCACGAAAAGCCATCAACATTAGCCAATGCGGCTAGGAAAAACCCCAAAGATCAATTGTAGCTTGAGTCACAATACGGCTCAAGTATTAGGCTTAAAAACAACTAAAAACGAATAAAAGACCAAAGGAAGAAGATGAAAACAACTACTACCTGCCCGCACGGGCACAAAAAATTCAAAAAGAAGGAAAGGTCAAGTCAGAGCACAATTCGTAAGCCGAGCCAAAGCATCTAGGCCAAATGCGAAAGTCCTGAAACCCACTCACATCAAAAATCATGCCTAAGAACCCCCGACCAGTTCCGGACATACAAGGATCCCACCGATCATCCAAAACCGGCTCGCCCGGTCAAGAGGAACAAACAAAGAATAAGGTACCAAAGTTACAAAATTTCAAATTAATTCTTATATATTGCTTGCACAAAAAAAGCACATTCTCCATCTACAGGTATACTCTGCGTGCATCAGAAGCAAAGTGACAAAACAGCTGAATCGACACTCCGCACCATAAGAAAAAGCCACAGCTTGTAAAAATTTTGCCCTCCACAAGAAGTAATCAAGCGCTATGGTTATTCTCCTTGCTCGAGCCGATTCCTCCAGAATGATGAAACCCCTCGCACCAACATGCTCAGGTACCCCTCTTCGGATATACGACGAACACATTCCTCGACTCTCTGCCCTCAATCGAAGGCTCGCTCCAATCCATCATGGATATCAACGGCATCCCTCATGGCCAATACCAAGCAATAAATGTAGAACCAGTATGAAAGCAATAAATGCATAGAGTGGCTTCGAGCGAGTAAGTTAGAGAGTAGAAAGAGAGAGAGATATTATTGATCTTGTGGAGAAATATTGGAGCAACATCAGTCGAGCTTTACAAAGTGATTGGGATCCCCTTTATATAGGAGGGGAATTTCGTTATAGTAAAAAATGTGTTAACTGTAAAGACATGGAGATAGGACGACTGACGTGACATCTTGAGATAGGCCTCATATAGGTTAGCCCTGTCAGATTAAGCCTTGTGCCTTGGGAACTCCCCTCTTGCCTGCTACAGCCGTTGGAACACAATACCCTCCGGACCAGTACCTGAGTACCCCCATGGGTGAATCTTAGATCTTGGCTTCGAGCTTCGAGAAGCATAACCGCGAAACGACCTAATGACGGGGAAAGCAGGCCCCCGAATTCGCCGTATGCAGAGAGGATTTCACATAGTTTTGTGTATGTGGTGAAATCAGGGGAATCCATTTCCCGCCATTAAGGTATATTCGGAATGTCATGTCAGCTCCTCAAGGTTGTGGTATCATGATCGGCCTCCTTACCTCGAGGATCATCTGTGGCCCTACAGAGGCTCCGAGGCTAAGGGATCTATCTGCGACCCAACAAAGGTTATGAAGACAGGGAACTCCCGAGGCAAGCAGCTAGAATCAATAGGCTTTGGTGTCATGTCTAGCCATCCCATCCTCATATATTTACCTTTAATGCACTTTGTACCATACCGTGTTCCCTCGCCTATATAAGGGGAACCCATACCACTTTGTAAAGAGTTGATGTTGCTCCATTTCTCCACTAAAGCAATAATAACTCTCCCTCTGTTTCTCCTATTTTGTTCGTTCTCACTAGCTCGAGGCCGCTTTAACATCTATTGTTTTCTTACTTATTTCATGGTATATTGCGCAACTTTGGCCTTAAAGAGCTTTGCTTGATTGTTTTATTAATTGTTATCCTATTCCCTATTGCCCTCGATAGCTCGAGCTTGATTCAAGTCACGACCCCGAGGTCCTTATCGACCGGCTTTGCATCTAGGCGATAGGCCACTTCGATTTGATTACTATCTTTTTTTAGCTCGCATTTCATCGTTAAGCTTCACTTTCGTAACATCAACTTCTCTAACAACTAGCTCGGGAATAGATCACGTATTTTTAGAATCCCATTTACAAATTTAATTGGTGTTACCATTTTTACGATAAATAGTTTGGCGCCCACCATGGGGCTAAAAATAATAGTGATTATTTGTCACGACCCAAACTGAAGGGCCATGACTAGCACCCGACCACACTTGCCGAGCACCAACGTACATTTCATCTAACCTTCATTATTATCTTTTAAGGCTGACGAGATCAATATAAATGGTAGACCTAGATCATGGACAACCAGCAATAAAATATGATGGCATGCATATACATAGCAGGGGATGACCAGACAATCAAGAAACTACATATAAGGTATGAGCTACCACGCTACTATGAAAGACTATACAACAAAAACTAGCCGACAAGGCATACCAAACTATACATGAGCCGACACCTGTCTATGAGCCTCTAAAAGAACATAAGTGTTGCAACATAGCCGGAACAGGGCCCTGACATACCCATAATGTCTATAACAAAAATTGCATACCAAGACCAAGGCAAGTCCGGAGAAGGGATCTCGCCAATCACCGCTGATCTACTGTGGTGGGGGAGCTGTACCTGCCTGTCTATCAGGACCTGCAGCACGACATGCAGCGTCCACAAATAAAAGGACGTCAGTACGAATAAAGTACTGAGTATGTAAGGCAAAGAACCATAAATACGATCAGTAATGTAAGCAAGGATAGAGAATATACAACCTGTAACATCTTAGTACCTCTGAGGGCTACTTACATGAAATGCATGATACATATGTATAAATACATAAACCTTTAAAGCATTCGCCTCTGTGGGCATCATCATCATCATATCGTACCCGGCCATAATAGGCTCGGTAGAATCGTACCCGGCCACGTGGAGCTCGGTAAAACCCAACTGATCAGTGGTTGCACAATAGGTGCCGTACCCGGCCAACTATAGCGTGGCTCGGTAGAGTAAAATAGATACATATATATATAATGCATGCTCGACTCATGGAATCACATTCTAAACCTTTCGGAGTGACGTAAGGTCGGTATCCTCTATACACGTTATTAGGACTAACTCTTCACTATGAACCTTATAAGATTTAGGAAGTACGAACAACATTGGTAACATAATAATAAGAGAAGTAACATTAACATCAATAGTTCCATAAGAGGGAAAACAATGTAAGTACTGTTAGCTTCTAAGAGTAGAGTATCTTGGAAGCTCGTTCATTACATTATGTACAATCGGAGTCGTGCAAAAGAAGGAAAGGGATAGCCTCACATACCTTGTATATACTTCCCCAATCTCAAGCTATGCAATTGTCAAAACTCCTTAGTCTACAATAAGAGAAACGATACTATCGTTATCATTTAAGCGTCATAACTATTATATATCGACCACAACCTATTTTACGATGAAACGGACAGCACCTCCCCTATATATATGACCTCACACCATTCAAAATAGTCACCAAACAGCCCAAACAACATCAATAATAAACATATTGAGCCTCCCAATATAGTCCACACACAGCCTAATCACTCCATACATACGACGACCACCATAGTCGTGTCAAACAATCTGGAAATGTTACGAATAACTATCAGCCCATAACCCTACATATATATGGTGTTTCCCCACACCCTTCCTCCTCCAAAACTCCACAAGATAGTAGTAAAATACGCAGCCCAACAACAACGCAAAACAGTCCACAAAACAATAACATTACTACCAAACCTTTCGATATATATCTCACAAGTTCTAGCTTCAATGGCTTAGTCGCAACTTGGATAATCTTAAATACATATAGAGTAAGAGGTTCCTTACCTTTATACAGAAAGAACAACTCCAATTTGACCTTAAATTTCCAAGAAATATCCCTCCAATGCTGCCACAACAACAAAAAAATGAAACTAGCGATCAATTAGTGTTTTTCGGCACTAGAATCACTTTAGAAGGCTTGAAATCACCTAGGATTAATATTAAGAACATTAGGGAGTATTTACAGAATATATACCCTTTAAAACAACCTCCCACACGAGTTGGAACGACACAAAAATGAGCAACAACAAGAAGAACAAGAGACTTACTAGCGCCACGGAATTCCCGATACTTGATTTGTGTTGTTTGCCCTTTTTTTGGGTCTTTAATCTTGAGAGAACCTTGAGAGGATGTTCCTAGGGTTCTAAGTTCTGAATATAGTGAAAAGAAATGACTAAAAACGGGTTGTGGTCATCCTATATAAGTCCAAATATCTTAAACCGACTTAGTGGGCCCCATAGAGAGGTGCTTGGCGCAGTCTCGCAAAAACGCGAATATCTCTCTACTCCGAGATCGTATCAATGAACGGTTTAATGCGTTGGAAACTAGACTCATAGATTTTTAATTTGGTGGGTAGATCACCCCGTAATTACTTGTAAATTATGAGAAAAGATTAGAAACATTTGACCTAATGTTTAAGTAAAATTATGAACCTAAGTTGCGACAACTTTTGTCGACTTTTATTTCATAACTCGTTTGACTTCAAGACTTATGATACGGATATTATATGATTAAAATACCTTAATAAATGACCTCTTGAGTGTATTAAGCACCACTAGATTACCTGAAAATACGAGTTACAACATCCTTGATTCGTTTAACTTCTAATATTGGTTAATCACCCTTATACACTGTTGTATCACTTAAGACCAATAGGATTGACTTCTTATCATCTCAAAGATAATTCCTTCTTGGATTTATGTTAACTAATATATGGCATGAACTAACACATGTGGATATGGGTTGTAACACCCTCCCCCCCTTAGGAACATTCGTCCTCGAATGTAAGGGTTTAGGGGGAGTTTAAATCACCGTGGATTCCAATGGAAATTTCCGATCAATTTTCCCCTATAAAATGGTCACTAGCAAAACTTGCATGTAATTAAGCCCAACATATGGCTTCACAAGGCTACACAAAGCATTATGCGTATTTACATTATCTACATATCACCATTTTGTATTAAGGAGGAGTATTCTCAAATTATTGCTTACCTCATAAAGCCGTTTCTTCTTCCAATGTATCCTGTCTTCCACCAGCATCCTTGTTATCTTCATTCTGGAATAAGAAAGGGTATTTAGACTTCATCTCCTCTTCTACTTCCCATGTCATTTCTTCCATATTTTTGTTCCTCCACAATACTTTGACGGAAGCTACATCTTTTGTTCTCAGCTTGCGGACTTGCCGATCTAATATCGCCACTGGCACTTCTTCATATGATAGGTCCTCTGTAACTTGTACATCTTTGATAGGGACGACTCGAGAAGGGTCTCCAATACATTTTCTCAACATAGATACATGGAATACCGGGTGGACAAATTCCAATTCGGATGGCAATTCTAACTCATAAGCAACCTGTCCAATCCGTCGAAGAATTTTATACGACCCGATATACCTTGGACTCAGCTTACCTTTCTTCCCAAAACGCATAATACCCTTCATTGGTGAGATCCTCAGGAAAACCCAATCACCAACCTCAAACTCTAGATCACGACGTCGGACATCAGAATAAGATTTTTTCCTGCTTTGTGCCGTCCTCAATCGCTCCTGTATCACTTTCACCTTCTCAATAGCTTGGTGAATCAAATCTGGCCCATATAATTCTGTTTCACCGACTTCGAACCATCCAACTGGTGATCTACATCTCCTCCCGTATAGTGCCTCGTATGGGGCCATTTTAATACTGGAATGGTAGCTATTGTTATAGGCGAATTCTATGAGTGGAAGATGATCATCCCAATTCCCCTTAAAATCTAGAACACATGCTCGTAGCATATCTTCCAGTGTCTGAATGGTACGTTCAGCCTGTCCGTCAGTCTGCGGATGAAATGCAGTGCTGAGATTTACTTGTGTGCCTAATCCCTTCTGGAAAGACCTCCAAAAGTTAGCCGTAAATTGAGCTCCTCGGTCTGATATAATAGATATGGGCACACCATGAAGCCTAACAATCTCCTTGATATACAACTTCGCATAATCTTCAGCCGTGTAAGTTGTCTTCACTGGCAGAAAATGGGCACATTTTGTAAGTCGATCAATTATCACCCAGATGGAGTCAAACTTATGATAAGTGCGAGGTAATCCAATAATGAAGTCCATATTAATCACCTCCCACTTCCAGGTCGGAATCTCTATATTTTGAAGCAATCCACCGGGTTTCTGATGTTCTATCTTTACTTGTTGACAATTGGGACACTGGGCCACAAATTCTGCAATAGACTTCTTCATATTATCCCACCAATACTGCTCCTTGACATCATGATACATCTTTGTCGAGCCGGGATGGATGGAATATCGGGATTGATGAATCTCATTCATAATCTTCTCTCGCAACCCTGCCACATTAGGCACACACAATCGGCTCTGGTATCTCAGTGCCCCATCTTTTCCGATCCCAAAAGCCATACTTTTACACTGTTGAATGCTTTCTCTTAATCGTACTAAGATAGGATCTTCATATTGTCGTGCTTTTACCTCGGCTACCAAAGATGATTCTGATGTATTCTGTACAGTAACACCTCCGTCATCAGAGTCTAACAATCTGATTCTCATATTGGCTAGCTGATGAAGCTCTTTAATCAACCCCCATCTACCCGCCTCAATATGTACTAAGCTTCCCATTGATTTACGGCTGAGAGCATCTGCCACAACATTGGCTTTACCGGGATGATACAATATCTCGACGTCGTAGTCTTTCAATAATTCAAGCCACCTACGCTGCCTCAAATTCAACTCTTTCTGCTTGAAGATGTATTGTAAACTCTTGTGATCTGTGTAGATGTCAACATGGACGCCGTATAAGTAGTTCTGCCATATCTTCAAAGCATATATTACTGCAGCCAATTCCAAATCATGGGTTGGATAATTCTTTTCATGCTTCTTCAATTGTCTTGATGCATAAGCAATCACATTCCCATGCTGCATCAATACGCACCCCAAACCTATACCTGAGGCATCACAATATACCACATAATCTTCTGTTCCTTCAGGAAGAGTGAGCACTGGTGCAGATGTCAATCGATTCTTCAGCTCCTGAAAACTACGTTCACAAGTGTCAGACCACTGGAATTTGGTAGCTTTTTGTGTTAACTTAGTCAATGGTGATGATATAGAGGAAAATCCTTCTACAAACCGCCTATAATATCCTGCTAGTCCTAGGAAGCTGCGGACTTCTGATGGTGTTGTAGGTCTCGGCCAATTCTTTACTGCATCGATCTTCTGAGTGTCGACACTAATACCCTCATCAGATATCACATGGCCAAGGAATGCTACTGAGTTCAGCCAGAATTCACATTTGGAGAGCTTAGCATATAACTTACGATCCTGAAGCGTCTGTAATACTATCCGCAAGTGGCCCGCGTGTTCCGCCTCCGAACGAGAATACACTAGAATGTCATCAATGAATACAATCACGAACACATCAAGATAGGGCCTGAATATAGTATTCATGAGATCCATAAAAGCTGCTGGGGCATTTGTTAGCCCGAACGACATCACCAAGAACTCAAAGTGCCCATATCTTGTCCGGAAGGCCGTCTTTGGAATATCTTTCTCCCTAACCCTTACCTGATGATACCCTGAACGTAAATCAATCTTGGAGAAATACTTGGCACCCTGGAGTTGGTCAAACAGGTCATCAATTCTTGGAAGTGGATACTTGTTCTTTATAGTAGACTTATTTAACTGTCGATAGTCGATACACATCCGTAACGACCCGTCTTTCTTCCGCACGAATAGGACTGGTGCACCCCAAGGTGAAGTGCTAGGCCTAATAAAGCCCTTATCCAGCAAGTCCTTCAACTGCACCTTCAACTCTCGCAACTCTGCCGGGGCCATTCTATATGGAGGAATAGAGATCGGTTGAGTGTCAGGTAACACATCAATGCTAAACTCAATCTCCCTTTCAGGAGGAAGGCCTGGGAGTTCATCTGGGAAAACATCTGGGAATTCGTTGACCACAGGGATTGATTGTAAAGTAGGCGGTTTCGCCTCCACATCCCTAACGCGAACGAGATGATAAATGTAACCTTTTGAGATCATTTTCCTTGCCTTAAGATAGGAAATAAACCTACCTTTCGGTGTAGCAATGTTCCCTTTCCATTCAATGACGGGTTCACCCGGAAATTGGAACCTAACCATCTTCGTACGACAGTCAACATTTGCATAGCATGAGGCCAACCAGTCCATTCCCATTATCACATCAAAATCAACCATTTCTAACTCAAATAAATTTGCCGAGGTTTGACGACTACAAATCATCACAGTGCAACCTCTATATACCCTTCTAGCAATCACAGAATCTCCTATCGGAGTAGATACCGCGAGGGGTTTACTTATCAATTCAGGTTCAATGCCAAACTTATTAGCCACAAAGGGTGTAACATATGATAATGTAGATCCCGGATCAACCAACGCATATACATCATAAGAAAACACAGATATAATACCTGTAACAACATCTGGAGACGACTCGAGATCCTGTCGACCTACTAGAGCATAGGTTCGATTTTGAGCACCACTCGAACTCGGCACTGCACCTCTACCCCTACCACGACCTGTCGACTGCTGAAAACCCCGTACTGGAGGTCGAACTGATGAGGAAGAACCAGACACAGATCCAGTCGGCTGAGCCATACCATCACCTCCTCTATTAGGACAATCCCGCATCATATGGCCAGGCTGCCCGCACGAATAGCATGCATCAGAACCTCGATGACACAGTCCAAAGTGGGCCTTGCCGCACTGATCACAATGTGGTGTTGGGGGTCTCATCTGACTAGTATCCCTGTGATGTTGCGAGCCAGATGCCCGCGAACTCTGACCTGGACCAGAATAGGATCGATCATATCGAGGCCTCTGAAACTGTGGAGGAGCACTAGCTACAGGTGGCGCCGAACTCCTCGAAAACTGTGGCCTGATGCGGCCTCTGAAGTCATCAGAATACCCTGCAAATCTTGCCCTCTTATGCTGGCCTCTATCCTGCTCCCTAACTGCCCTCTGCTGGCGCTTACGATCCTCTAGGGTCTGGGCATAAGCTTGAATACGGGAAATATCCATGCCCTCCACCAAGGAGGCTGTCGTACACTCATTTATCAGATGTGGTCCCAACCCATTCACGAATATATGCACCCTATCACTCATCTCGGCCACCATATGGGGAGCATACCTTGCCAAAGAATCAAACTGCATACTGTACTCTCGTACACTCATATTACCTTGTCTAAGGTTCAAGAACTTATCAGCTCTAGCTCGTCGTATCTCAACTGGCAAGTAGTGACGAAGAAAGGCCTCAGAAAATTCCTTCCACACAGCTGGAGGAGGGTTCGGACCCCTGGATCTCTCCCAACTATCATACCAGAGAACCGCTAAATTCCGTAGCCGATAAGAAGCCAACTCTACTGTCTCTGTATCACTAACATGCATAACACGAAGTGTACGATGAACCTGGTCAATAAACGTCTGTGGGTCCTCCTTGGGGTCTGATCCGGTAAACACTGGAGGGTCTAAATTAATAAAATCACGAACTCTTGTACTAACTGGTTTCTCAGCAGCACCTGTATTCTGCCTCTGAGCCTGAGCAGCTACCAAGCTAGTCAATAACTGCAAAGCACTCCGCATATCCTGGTCTGGAGTGCCAGACGGAGGAACTGGAGGCGCTGGGTGCCTTCTAATATCCTCTGGAGGAGATGGAGTAGATGAGGTATGAGAGGGCATCTCACTTTGAGCCTCACTTTGTCCTGCTCTGACTTGGGGCACCTGACTGGTACCCTCTCTCGCTGCTGTATCAAGCCGCCTACTAATCGTTTGCTTCCTAGTCGAAGGCATCACTGAAAAAAAACAAGGTGAATATTAGAGACAAACACTTACGACTCAACTCTACGCACGATCTAGATTCAGGAAGAAGGTAACAACCCTAGATGTCATGTAGCCTCCTGATTATAAATGTGGCGCGCTACACATCCATAATCAAGACTCTACTAGACACGGCTCATAGACAACCCCTAGGACAGACTTGCTCTGATACCAAGTTTGTCACGACCCAAACTGAAGGGCCATGACTAGCACCCGACCACACTTGCCGAGCACCAACGTACATTTCATCTAACCTTCATTATTATCTTTTAAGGCTGACGAGATCAATATAAATGGTAGACCTAGATCATGGACAACCAGCAATAAAATATGATGGCATGCATATACATAGCAGGGGATGACCAGACAATCAAGAAACTACATATAAGGTATGAGCTACCACGCTACTATGAAAGACTATACAACAAAAACTAGCCTACAAGGCATACCAAACTATACATGAGCCGACACCTGTCTATGAGCCTCTAAAAGAACATAAGTGTTGCAACATAGCCGGAACAGGGCCCCGACATACCCATAATGTCTATAACAAAAATTGCATACCAAGACCAAGGCAAGTCCGGAGAAGGGATCTCGCCAATCACCGCTGATCTACTGTGGTGGGGGAGCTGTACCTGCCTGTCTATCAGGACCTGTAGCACGACATGCAGCGTCCACAAATAAAAGGACGTCAGTACGAATAAAGTACTGAGTATGTAAGGCAAGGAACCATAAATACGATCAGTAATGTAAGCAAGGATAGAGAATATACAACCTGTAACATCTTAGTACCTCTGAGGGCTACTTACATGAAATGCATGATGCATATGTATAAATACATAAACCTTTAAAGCATTCGCCTCTATGGGCATCATCATCATCATATCGTACCCGGTCATAATAGGCTCGGTAGAATCGTACCCGGCCACGTGGAGCTCGGTAAAACCCAACTGATCAGTGGTTGCACAATAGGTGCCGTACCCGGCCAACTATAGCGTGGCTCGGTAGAGTAAAATAGATACATATATATAATTTCATGCTCGACTCATGGAATCACATTCTAAACCTTTCGGAGTGACGTAAGGTCGGTATCCTCTATACACGTTATTAGGACTAACTCTTCACTATGAACCTTATAAGATTTAGGAAGTACGAACAACATTGATAACATAATAATAAGAGAAGTAACATTAACATCAATCGTTCCATAAGAGGGAAAACAATGTAAGTACTGCTAGCTTCTAAGAGTAGAGTATCTTGGAAGCTCGTTCATTACATTATGTACAATCGGAGTCGTGCAAAAGAAGGAAAGGGATAGCCTCACATACCCTGTATATACTTCCCCAATCTCAAGCTATGCAATTGTCAAAACTCCTTAGTCTACAATAAGAGAAACGATACTATCGTTATCATTTAAGCGTCATAACTATTATATATCGACCACAACCTATTTTACGATGAAACGGACAGCACCTCCCCTATATATATGACCTCACACCATTCAAAATAGTCACCAAACAGCCCAAACAACATCAATAATAAACATATTGAGCCTCCCAATATAGTCCACACACAGCCTAATCACTCCATACATACGACGACCACCATAGTCGTGTCAAACAATCTGGAAATGTTACGAATAACTATCAGCCCATAACCCTACATATATATGGTGTTTCCCCACACCCTTCCTCCTCCAAAACTCCACAAGATAGTAATAAAATACGCAGCCCAACAACAACGCAAAACAGTCCACAAAACAATAACACTACTACCAAACCTTTCGATATATATCTCACAAGTTCTAGCTTCAATGGCTTAGCCGCAACTTTGATAATCTTAAATACATATAGAGTAAGAGGTTCCTTACCTTTATACAGAAAGAACAACTCCAATTTGACCTTAAATTTCCAAGAAATATCCCTCCAATGCTGCCACAACAACAAAAAAATGAAACTAGCGATCAATTAGTGTTTTTCGGCACTAGAATCACTTTAGAAGGCTTGAAATCACCTAGGATTAATATTAAGAACATTAGGGAGTATTTATAGAACATATACCCTTTAAAACAACCTCCCACACGAGTTGGAACGACACAAAAATGAGCAACAACAAGAAGAACAAGAGACTTACTAGCGCCACGGAATTCCCGACACTTGATTTGTGTTGTTTGCCCTTTTTTGGGTCTTGAATCTTGAGAGAACCTTGAGAGGATGTTCCTAGGGTTCTAAGTTCTGAAAATAGTGAAAAGAAATGACTAAAAACGGGTTGTGGTCATCCTATATAAGTCCAAATATCTTAAACCGACTTAGTGGGCCCCATAGAAAGGTGCTTGGCGCAGTCTCGCGAAAACGCGAATATCTCTCTACTCCGAGATCGTATCGATGAACGATTTAATGCGTTGGAAACTAGACTCATAGATCTTTAATTTGGTGGGTATATCACCCCGTAATTACTTGTAAATTATGAGAAAAGATTAGAAACATTTGACCTAATGTTTAAGTAAAATTATGAACCTAAGTTGCGACAACTTTTGTCGACTTTTATTTCATAACTCGTTTGACTTCATGACTTATGATACGGATATTATATGATTAAAATACCTTAATAAATGACCTCTTGAGTGTATTAAGCACCGCTAGATTACCTGAAAATACGAGTTACAACATCCTTGATTTGTTTAACTTCTAATATTGGTTAATCACCCTTATACACTCTTGTATCACTTAAGACCAATAGGATTGACTTCTTATCATCTCAAAGATAATTCCTTCTTGGATTTATGTTAACTAATATATGGCATGAACTAACACATGTGGATATGGGTTGTAACATTATTTTCTTGTTGGTTTTCATTACACAAATACACATTATCTCTCACACTTTTTTTTGCCCAAGATCTTTTGATTTCAGGTTAATGACTAGCTCGGTAAGCAAAATCAAGAATTACTACCCCGAAAACTACGGCGAAAACAGTATGGATGCTCCAGAGGTTAGCGCAACACCGCAGGACCCCGATAATGCATTTAGGTTGATTAAAGCAAACGCGGGCTTGCAAGGTGCGCAGCATGTCGACGAAGCCTCACACACCGATGACAGTATACAACGCATTGACCGACAGGAAGCTCAAAAAACCCCGGCCTGGAAAGAGCAGGAAGTTAATCTTCATGTTATTTTTGAAATGTTACAGGCACGGCAGTTGGCTATCGCCCAGAGACTCCTAATGCAGTAGCGCCAGAGACACCTCCTTATGCCGAGCTGGTACCCGAGAGATCAAGTAATGATGGATCGGTAACCGACCCCTCCGCAGTGAGGTTGCTTGGGAATCTTTTCGTAAGGATCAAATCAGGTTCATGGAAGCTCTTACAACAACCGTCTCCTAAGGAAACGGTCCTGGAACTCGCTTCACAAAAATCCGGAATGCCGAACCCCTCTAGGTGCGATATGACCTCAGATCCCTACGGGCGCACCACCACTTACGCGAGCTCATTCTAAGGCAGCGACCTCCAAGATGATGAGTTCGATCCCGTCTCGTTGAGGAAGTTCAAAGAAACTCTCTCGAAAGAATCCATGATGCAGCGCTACCGCCTGACACCTGACCTCACAGACTCGCTTACCATACCAGTGTGGTCCTCCGCAGAAGCACGCGCTGATGCCATCAAATTAGTATCGAGAGGGCCCGATACACCTAAGGCCAAGTGAAGAAGAAATGAAATACTGCGGAAAGCTGCACCCCATTCCCTGACAGGACGAATGAGATCGCTCCTGGTTTTGGACGATCGGGCAACACAAGCCTTTACTAGAGGCCTGAACGAAGCATGCCCGGCGACTCCAGGACATTTCAAGAAAAGCCTGATCAGATACCTAGCCGAAGTCTGGTTGGATGCCCACACCTGGCACCAGCCACGAATCAGGGCCGTGGACAACCGTCCGGGAACCTCCTCGGGTTTGGTATATCCAAGCAGACTCCCTCCAAAGAAGCTAATGCCAAACGGATGGAGGTATCATCTATGCGCTGCGAATGGAAGGAATGACTCGAGATGCAACCTACCTCACAACAATAGGGAAATAGCCCAACGACAACACCCTCGAAGAACCTCCAATGGAACCATATTCAACAAGGCATAGCTGACAAGGAAATCCCGCCCAACCGAGTATGATTTTAGCATTGCTATACCAAACATCGTGAAGACCATAAGCGAAACCAGAAACGCCAAACGACTCGGACCTATTCGACCAAGACCCCTTCAAGAGAACCATGCCTTGGCACAGGAACCGCAAGGCGCGCGCGGTCACCACCTCAAAACAGCGACAATTGTGCTATTCAATAGAGATCGCCACCAAGTATCATCGAGCGGTCAGGTTCGGATCCAACTCCAAGGGAGGAAGTAGATCGGGAAAAATGAAGCTGACAAGCCACGGTGTATTGCCACGGCAGTATAGGGGTGGCAGCACCCTTCAAAGATCCATAAAATGCAAAGTGAAAGGGCTCATCGCCGGGGAAAGATGGGTCCTGGGAATATACCCAAAGGACACCCTTGCATCCAAGGAAAGGGACACCGAGACTTCTCCTTGGCCTTGTATTAACGCGATTGGTAACCCCCTCCCTCATTTGACCTATTTCAAATAAAACATGTGTTAATGAGTGTAGATGGTTCAATCAATTATACCGACGATGTCAGGCCAAAGCTAATGGGGTGGTTCGGACTAATGAATCAAATCACTCCCACACCTCGAATCTTTGATAGATTCCAGACGCCGATCGCCATAACAATCAGGAAGGCCTCTCCCTCTATACAGCTCGCCTGAGCTCGGCCTGGAATGTCGAGCCTGTGAAACACGGCCATTTCATTCACATGACAACGGGCACACCGCTCAGAGGCGACTTTGACCACACTCCGCCAAATGGATGAAACTCCACGACAGAGGTGGGAATAAATTATTCGACAAGGAGCTACACATGACGAGAGGAAATCCCTCACCATATGACCCATCGTCGGCATCAATGACTCCGCCCTTGAAGGGATCAAAGGGTGAGCAAAACCACATCTTCGGCCAAGCCTGGTTGAACACAACAGAAGGCTGTATTAAGGGCTCGCGCCTCGAAATGGTAGAAACATACTAGACCTCGAAACTTTGCCTACACATCCCGCAGCAGGGAAGAACTACTCTGCTCCCTTATTGTTTCTTTTCTTTTGCTAACATATATGCAGGCAGGCAGTCAAGGCATTCATAAGTTCTAACTCCACTCAGAGATCCAAGGCCTCTGCGGGGCCCGCCACGCTCTCTTCCCTCGACCAAACTTCCAACCTAAAGAGGGTCCTGCTTGCAATATTATTAAAAGAGCAGCACACCCCCAAAAGAGGATCCAACGAAATCACGGGCCTTTCTTCTACAGTCAGACGACGCGTGATGGCCTTCTCTTAAGGACATCATCCCCTCGGAAGGGCCAATAAATGGCAGGCTATGTTTCAAAACGGAATCATGTAAACGGATTAGATGATCAGAGGAGCCACACCCACGTGGGTCAATCTCACAGCAATGAGACGACATGTATTTACATCTTATATTTATGCCAAGCAATAAATAATATCTTTTCAGCATTTCGTACTTCAAAAAAGGCTATTTCAGCATATTCGTAGCAAAGGCCTCTCCGTTGAATACATCCCGAGATACTCGGAGACTTAAACGGTTCAATGCAACTCCTAGTTCACTAGAAGCGGTCTTCAAGCTTAAACAAACTCGATGACTCAGAGACTGTCGCCAATTGTCGAGCACTGAAAAATCCAAAACTGTAAGACCCCTAGCGGGAAGACTTGGCATAACCAGATATATTCTACATCATACAAACTGTATGACCTCAATAGGCATGACAAACTGTAAGATCTCAATAGGCATGACAAACTGTAAGACCTCAACAAGCATGAAAACCCCGAAGTTATGGCTATACATCGCATTTGTAGGAATCCATAAAGGGCATACCCTCGGTGTAGACGCCTAAACTATTGCTTAGGATCAAAAATGGCTACGGCCAAATGCACATAGAGAACCGGTTAAAACAGGCTTCCCTCAAAAGGCAAAAACGAGCTCTGACCATATCGGTTCCAAATCGCAAGAGTGTCAATTTACTCGACCTATGAGCTATGAACCTTATGAGGTGCTTGAACCATCGCCGAAAACGACTTGAAATTGAGGTTCGTCTGGAATCGACGACGGGTCAAGCAAAAATACTCTAAAAGACCTTAACGAGCGGAAACAAAGCCAACAAAAAAGCCCACGGGCAAAAACAACGTAAGAGACATTATCGCCAGCTAAGCAAGCCTACGGGCCTCATATTGAAAGGTCTCTATGGTCAAATAGCGTAAGATCCATTGTCGCCAGTTAAAAAATTTTGACAACTTGAGCATTAAAATGAGCTCAAATCGTAACCTTATTCGGAGACCAGATCCAAAATAGTTAACTATACAAGTCTCCGGGCCACATACTGAAAGGTCTCAATGACCAAGCAGCATAAGTGCCACTATCGCCAGTCCGAAAAGCTCGAGCCGCGACACAACTCGGAGACTGGACCCGAAGCTATTGAAACAACCAAATGCCCAAGGGCAGGAAATTAAAAAATCCATCATCACCAGCCCGAACAAACACAAAACTTGAGGGTATATTAAGCTCGAGTCGGACCCCGACTCGGAGACTTAACCCGAAGACAGTTAAAACATGCAAGCCTAAGGGCAAATCTGGGATCGAATCGACCCAATGGAAACTCCAACAAGCAGACATACAGAAGATACAAGTTGCGAGGTTTCCCCTCTTATTACTACATATTGATGACGAAGCACAATCTCGGCATGCATCGTATAATGAAAGCTATATATACACAACGAAGAAGGCAGGGAATATTCGTTCCCCCTTTTTTTCCGGCAGCTATGGCCCGACGGTCTCCTCCTCATCATCTTCATCAACGAACATCAGCAACTTGACATCGAACTCCTCTCCTTTGGCTTGTTCGATCTCCTCCGAAAGATCAAAGCCTCTGGCATGAATCTCCTCAAGGGTCTCCCTACGAGATCTGCACCTCTCGTACTCTCTGCTATTGTTTGTAAGATCGAGGATCTTCTTCAGCTTGGCCTTAGCGGCAGCGGCACTCCTTGAATAAGTTGCCATTTTTTGCCCCGCCCTGGTATTATTCCTTACAACCTCAGTCCGGACATTCACCACCTCAATTTTCTCCCTTGATAGCTCAAATGAGAGTCTCGTGATCATCTTCACCCGAGCGGAATAATTCGCATGGGCGACCTGAATTTGCGCCTCAAGAACGGATGTCACGGCCTGAGCCCTCTCTTTGGCCTCAGAATGGGCACTAACACGTTCTTGCAGCTCAGCGAATTCATGTTTGGCTTTGCCGACCTCGCCCCAAAGTTGCTCTAGCTCATCTGCCTTGTCCTTCAACTGAAACAGCAAAACGTCAAAGACGGCAAGGCAAAAAAGGAAATACAGGCTGTCGCGCCCCCTCTTTTCCCTCTTGGTGCAACCGGGAGGTCGGGTTTTTGACATTTGTTATGGGACAACTTAATCTTTTTTGGAACTGGGTTTTGCATTTGAAGAGTCACCACCTAGTGATTTTAAGGTGCATTAAGACACCTATAAGGGTTCATTTCTAAGTTTGTTGATAACCAGAGATAGGGTAAGGGCTTGAAATTATCCTAAGGGGAAGGTGTTAGGAACCCCTCAGGATCCATTAGTGTGGTTCCCGGCCAGAGGAGTTATTGTGAATTTATTCAATCAGCAAGTAATCAAATGAGGCTTAAATAAGAGGGGATTTAAATTTAAACACATAAGAGTTAGAAAGAACAACTAAAAGAAGAGTTCTGAAAAGAAGTTTGCAAATAAAAAGGGAAAGGGGGGTCCTAGGTTTATATATAATATGGATCACATCAATGCAATACCCGGTATGACACTCCTCAGAAGAGGAGATACACGTGACATTAGCACACCGGTCATCATATCCATATCTATCCTTCCCACCCCGTTAAGGTATTAAAGCCCGGATTGGTCTCGATATCTATTGCATGCTATTACCCCTCCCATTCCTATTAGTCCCGGAAGAACTTAGGACTACTATTACAAGCATACAAAACACATAATACTGCACATTAGGGGGAATCATGTAAACAAATAAAGGATCATGTATACATCCTCAAGTAAAACACTTAAATATCATGACTTAAACATACATTTAGGGTATGAATGCTAAGGTAAGGGAATTCCAATTTGTTGAGGCAGACTAGTTTATTACATAACTTAGATAAGAAGTCTGAATCAGGTCTGCCTGCTTGTTGTAGCAATTATTGATTAAGAAAAAGGCGGATTCAATTTAATGATTATTATCACCTGAGGCTTGCCTAAGCATTTAGGTGAGGTCCTATAGACATGGTATCTATCTAGAATGAGGCAAAGCAGTAACAATTAAAGACGAACGATTTGAAATCTTACAGGCATGCTTTATAAACCGTACTAATAGGAGGTGAGAGAGTTGTTTAAAAACTAGTTGAGGACAGCTGATTTTAGATTAGTCTGATTTCAGATTCTATAAACACTGATTATTACTAATTTAATTCCTATAGACATAATATCTAGTCTAACGTGAATTGAAAGCATGTAGTATTCCTATAGGCATGATTTCTACGAAAGGGGGTACTGATTTTAAACAATGACATGATATCTGATTTTCAACCAATTAGTTCATAAGCACGGTTTTAAGTGTGCTAATGCAAAAATTAAAACAAGTTCTATAGATTTTAGGTCCTATAGTCATATTCTCTAGATGCAGAACATATAGAATTTCAATGAAAGTAGATGTTATAGGCATGGTATCTAGATGTAGAGTTAAACTTGCAGAACAACAGATCTTATAGGCATGATATCTGGATGGAGAGTTAAACATGCAGAATTTTAGGTCCTATAAACATGATATCTACCCTTTAGCCCCTTTTCACTAGCCAAACCCCAAATGTTTATTACAAATTATTACAAAATTGAATAATGAATTACATCAAGGAAGTATAAAAGAAAGAGTTACAACCAGAGGAAGCCTGATTCTTGACTTCCTCTTTGAGTTATGGAATAAACCACCTCAAATGCCATTGTTTCAAAGCCTTTCTTAGACTTGAGTGTGTCAAAGTTCCCTAAGGGTGTCAAGAGGACCCCGGGCAGTGCTCACACCCAAGTTGCATAACCATATAGAGATGAGTGCAGTATGGAAGGGCCAGCCCTTATGCGTCCATGTTCAGAGGGAGCTCATGGGTCCCAAGGCAAGGCTTACATAAGAGGGGCAGAACTTAAGTTTAAAAATATGGTGGAAGTGCAGAAGTAGAGATTTGTTTAAAAATGACAGGATTTAGAATAGTAAGGGATAAGGTTTGTTTAAAAAAACATTAGTAGTAAAACACATTATCAGCAATTGCACAAAGGGGCAGGGGTTTGGGAATACATTGTAGATGGCATACGACCCTAAAAAAGGGTTAAGCCTGGACATGAACAGCAATAAGTGAAGCTGGCATGCCCATAAACCAGCCAAAAGCCATAACACATAGAGAGGATATGAAGTATATGACCCAGGGAGGGTCAGGTTTAGGTCATGCACATCAATATCTTATGCTGACATGTCCTAAACCAACCAAAGAATACAAACACATAGGAGGTGGGGGTTTGGGATTCATAAGTAACTAACAAAGTTCATTTATAAGGGAAAAACTAATTCAGAAAATGAAAGGGCAGATTATAGCATGCATAGGAATGAAACTCGATTAAAAACAAATAGGAAACATGCAAGGGTGCAGGAAATAGTAAATAAACATGTTTTTGTTGACGCTGAAGATTGATTAGAACATACAAGTAAAGAAGCAAATGCAAAAAGAAAAGTAGGCAAATTTTGTCGGCCTAGCCTTGGCTTTCAGCCAGCTAGATAAGGTTTCAACACAAGAAGTATTAGAGAAAAGAGAGAGAGAGAGAGCATTTAGTGAAGTGTGTATTATGAACTCAAGTGTTCGTATTCCTTGTGTTCGTCTCTTTGAACAAAGAGGGGTGCAGGGTATTTATAGCCTTTAAAAACATTTGAGAAATAAGGTAATAAGTAAATTTCAATACGAATATGGAAATAATCAACAGTCAAAAGCAATCAACGAAGTGATTTCCCCTTAATTAAGGAATCACTTGGCTAACAGATTCAAAATAAGGAAAGAAAATTAGTTTGTAGGCGGACTGATTATTGCCATAAAAGAAATAGTAAAACATTAAGTAAGCAATCGAGTTTAAGTACAGAAATATACTTATTTTGGGAAGGAATTCAGCAAGGCAAAATAAGGAAAGGAATCAATTAACCTTGATAGACGAGTGAAACTAGAATTCGTATAAGAAAGGTTTTAAAATCAGTCACGAGATTGAAGATTAGTCAAAGAAGAAACATGCTTCTGCACTTCAGTATTTAAACAGGGTGAGCAGGGACACCAGACATGCGAGGCCAAATTTATTGGCAAAAGAGACAGCATATAGTAGTAGCACAAAGTTCAGTAGATAGCAAACATTCGTAGCATGATAGTCAAATAGGTCAAGTCCAGTTGAATCGATAATGGAGAAAAAATAGTGTATCAGAAGCATGTAAAGGTCCCACAGTAACAGATGAGAAACCTTTTGAAAAGTTAGGGTTTCAAGCATAGTCCAGTTTAAAAGATAGTAAAAACCCAGAGTCAGAGGAATCACATAAATGAAAAAGAGAACAAAGAACTTCAAATCGAGTCATGTATTCAAGCGAACAGTTTCAAACCTAAAGATATAGTTTTTCTCAAAAATAACATAGCTTAAATGATGATAAATAAACAAATCAGACAAAACTTAAACCAAACAAGCACTCGCCTGAGAAACAGCCAAAAGAAATTAGGGTTTTTAGCATGCTAACTCACGAGCAAAGCATAGCAAAACATGTCAAAAATCAGAGAAGAGATTTGAAATAACTTAACAGGAAAACCCTAATCGGGAAAGATAAATAGTTTTGAAAGCAAAGTTAAAGAAACTTCAAGAAAAATACTAAAAAGTTCAAAGCAAGCATAGATCTAAAATAGATCTGAAAGAAATCGAAATGTCTTAGAGATTAGGGTTTCAGAAGAACCCAAAAGCAACAAGAAAGGCCTTGAAACTTACTGATCTAAACAGGAGAGTCAAAGGTCTGACTCGAATGGCCATGGCTGGCTGGAGAAAGGTCAAAGATGACCGGAGAAGGGCCATGAACTAAAATCGAATGAAGGTTGGACCAGAGTTCTTCATAGTCTGGCCTTGAATCCATAAGGACAAACACATAGGAGCCATGAAAGGTTGGTACAGGTCTCCGATGACCTCGGAAGGCCATGGATTAGGTAGATATCAAGGTGGATTAGGGTGGCGACGGCTAGGGTTTAGGTGGTGTTGCAGAGAGAATTGAGTGAGAAGGGGATTCGGGGGCGGCGGTATGTGAGAAATGAATTAGGGTGAAGGGGTCGTTTGGGTTAAAAAAGAAGGGGGTCTTGGGACCTGTTGATCTAAACAATCAACGGCTAGGATTAGGTGGTAGTCTGGGTGGGTCATTTAATTGGGTTGAGAGTCAGGTATGAGTAGGAATTGGATCGGGGTAAATTGGACTTAAATTGGGGTAGAATCCAGGCTATAATTGAAATGCAATTGGGCTAGATTTTAAATAGCCAATTTTCACCTTTCATTTTATAAAAAATAGTAAATTAATTATGAAAATAAATTAAAAGTACTAAAATAATTTATAACAGATAATTATCAATTTAAAAATACTGGACTTAATTTTATGAATATAAACGCAATTAAATCCTAAAAGAGGCTAATATTGCAATTATATGCAATTTAGCTTTAAAAATAATAAATAAATTTGTAAAAATATGCAAAAGTTACCTTAGATATATTTTAACATAAATATGAAAGTACAATAAATGAATCACCAAAATGATAATTTTTGAAAATAATTATTGGGGTTTTATTGATAAAATAGAGAAATAAATTGGTTTAAAAACCTTTTAAAATTAAGGAAAAATAACAAAACACTTGGACATACATATATATGAATATACATGCTATTTTGAAGGTATTTCCATATTAAAATATATATAGGAAAAAATTGGGTATCAACAGCTTCCCCTCTTTACCCGTGAAGGATGAAAGAGTTGTCGGGTAAAGATATGATGACCAATTTTGACTGAACGAAATGGTTCGAAGAAGTTACGATGCGCCCTAGCTTCTGAGCTACCTACATATCCCTGGTTTTATAGGAATCAGGCCATATGTAGTTCGGGATCTGTCTGCGGAGTAGGCCGATAGAGACGCTTTAAGAACGGACGCAATACCCAAGATGGGGTGAGCGAGCGGCTTGCGAAAACGGTTAAGGTTGGTATGGCTACGGGAACTGGAGTGTGCTTGCTCCTGCCGAGATGGACGTTGCTCGCTGGTGTATCTGTAATTAGAAAGAACACAAGCGTATATTGTACATAAATTTAAACATGATGCAAGTTCCCCTCGGACCATGAAGGTTGTCTTTGGATGGTTAGGATGACGTCCCCACTGGTTCTGCTTGACCTCTCCGCTTTGATCTGGTGATACAGTTTGTATCCTTGGGGTAGCGTTGCTAAACAAGGCAATTTCAGTAATAAACATGCATGATTTAGTAAAAATATGACATAAGTATATAATTAAGAATAGCTTTTAGATGAACAGACGACTGCAACGTGGTTCAGGACATTGCAACCTTTCTTGTTACGGAATTTTGAGGGTCCTCCTCAAACTTCTGCCCCAGTTTCCAATTGCCGAGGAAATGAAAATTTTATTGAGTTATGACTGAACCCATAGGGATTCCTACTTATCCACTCTTAAATAGGAATTAGTTCAGGGGTATTTCAATTTACATCAACATAAGATTAAACATAGTAACACTTGACTGCATCTGAATTGATTGGTTTAGGCCAGACTTCCTCGTCCATTTATGCAAGTATGAGGGCTCCTCCTGTCATAACCCGGTGAACCATGTATGGACCCTGCCAGTTGGGAGAGAACTTTCCTTAAGCTTCATCTTGATGTGGGAAAATTTTCTTTAACACCAGTTGCCCCGGTGTGAACTGTCTCGGCTTGACTCTTTTGTTGGAGGATTTGGACATTCTGTTCTGATAGAGTTGACCATGGCAGACTGCATTCATTCTCTTTCCGTCTATAAGGGCTAGTTGCTCATAACGACTTTTTACCCACTTTGCATCGTCGAGCTCAGCTTCTTGTATGATCCTTAGTGAAGGAATTTCTACCTCAGCGGGAATGACTGCTTCTGTACCATAAACTAGCATATAGGAGGTCGCGTCGGTTGATGTGCGGACTATGGTATGATACCCCAATAGAGCAAATGATAACTTCTCGTGCCACTATTTATGCTTCTCTATCATTTTCCTCAATATCTTCTTAATATTCTTGTTGGCGGCCTCTATAGCTCCATTAATCTACGACTTATAGGCTATGGAATTCTTGTGTTTTATCTTGAAGGTTTCACACATAGCTTTCATCAAGTCACTGTTGAGGTTGGAGCCATTATCAATGATGATCGACTCTGGAACCCCAAATCGACAAAAAATGCGGTCATTGACAAAGTCTGCCACGACTTTCTTAGTTACTACTCTGTAAGATGGTGATTCGACCCATTTGGTGAAATAGTCAATTTCTACTAGAATAAACATGTTCCCGTTGGAAGTGGTAGGCTCGATTGGTCCAATAACATCCATTTCCCAAGCGGCGAACGGCCATGGCGAGCTTGTTGCATTAAGCTCATTTGGAGATACCTTTATCATGTCTGCATGTATCTGACAATGGTAGCATTTCCAGACATACTAGATGCAATCCGTTTCCATAGTCATCCAAAAGTAACCAGCTCGAAGTATCTTCTTGGCTAAGACAAAACCATTCATATGCGGACCGCAGGTCCCAACATGAATTTCTTCTAGTAGCCTGGATGCTTCCTTTGCGTCGACACACCTTAATAATCCCAAATCAGGAGTCCTCCTATATAGGATTCCTCCGCTGTGAAAGAAGTTGTTGGACAGTCTCCGAAGTGTGCGTTTCTCAGTAGGGTTTGCAAGTTCTGGGTACTCTTCTTTTGCCAAATATTCCTTGATATCATGAAACCAAGGCTTTCCGTCTGCTTGTTCTTCAACGTGGGCACAATAAGCTGGATGATCACGGATCTTTACTGGAATGGGGATAATGAAATTCTTGTCTGGATGCTGTATCATAGACGAAAGGGTAGCCAATGCATCGACGAACTCATTCTGGACTCTGGCAACATGCTGGAACTTTGTCCCCGTGAACATTTTTCTTAATTCCTGTACATGATACAAATATGGGAGTATCTTGGGGTTCTTGGTTGCCCATTCTTCATGCACCTGACATATGAGTAGGTCTGAATCTCCAATCACTAGTAACTCTTGAACGTTCTTGTCGATGGCCATTTTGAGCCCTAAAATGCAGGCTTCGTACTCGGCCATATTGTTGGTGCAGGGGAACCTGAGTTTGGCAGACACCGGATAATGCTGACCGGTTTATGATACTAGGACTGCTCCTATACGAACTCCTTTGAAGTTTGACACTCTATCGAAAAACATTCTCCAACCGTCATAAGATTCTGCAATGTTTTCTCCAATGAAAGATACCTCTTCGTTAGGAAAATACGTTTTTGGGGGTTTGTATTCTCCATCCATGGGATTCTCGGCAAGGTGGTCTGTCAGTGCTTGTCCCTTGACCGCTTTCTGAGTTACGTACACAATGTCTAACTCACTCAACAGGATTAGCCACTTGGATAGCTTGCTAGTGGGCATGGGCTTCTGAATGATGTACTTCAACGGATCCATCCTTGATATGAGATATGTGGTATAGGCACAAAAGTAATGTCTCATCTTTTGAGCTACCCAAGTCGAAGCAAAACAGGTGCATTCTAACAGAGAATACCGGGCCTCGTACGGGGTAAACTTCTTACTAAGGTAATAGATAGCCTGCACTTTCCCTCCCGTTTCATCATGCTACCCCAGAACGCAACCGAAATCTCCATCCAATACTGGAAGGTAGAGTAATAAGGGTCTACCTGGCTCAGGCAGGACCAATACTAGTGGTGTTGACAAGTACTACTTGATTCTATCGAAGGCTTTTTGGCAGTCATCGGTCCACTTGGTGGCGGCGTCCTTCTTCAACATCTTAAAGATTGGCTCACAGATAACTGTGGAATGTCCTATGAACCAGCTAATATAGTCATGTCTTCCCAAGAAACTCATCACATCCTTCTTGTTCTTTGGCGGTGATAGTTCTTGGATGGCTTTGACTTTTGATGGATCCGGTTCTATTCCTCGGCGACTCACAATATACCCAAGCAATTTTCCTTCAAGAACCCCAAATGCGCACTTCGCGGGATTCAGTTTCAAGTTGTACCTTCGCAATCTATTGAAGAACTTCCTCAAATCTTCCATGTGATCAATGACCTTCTTGGACTTAATGATGACATCATCTACATATACCTCAATCTCCTTGTGTATCATATCATGAAAAATGGTAGTCATGGCCCTCATGTAGGTGGCCCCTGCATTCTTCAGGCCGAACAACATCATCTTGTAATAGTACACTCCACATGGTGTAATGAAAGACGTTTTCTCGGCATCTTCTTCATCCATCCAGATCTGATGATAACCAACAAAACAATCTACAAATGATTGCAGCCCATGCTTGGCGTAATTGTCAATCAGGATATGTATATTCAGCAAAGGGAAGTCGTCTTTCGGACTAGCCCGGTTGAGATCCCAGTAGTTGACACAGACTTTGACCTTCCCATACTTCTTTGGCACTAGCTTGATTTTGTCTAACCATGTCGAGTATTCTACTACCCTTAGAACCTTAGCTTTGACTTGCTTAGTAACTTCTTCCTTGATTTTCAAACTTATATCATGCTTGAACTTTCTGAGCTTTTGCTTTACCGACAGACATGTTTGTATCGGTGGGCAGTTTGTGAGCCACAATAGATGTACTCAGACCAGTCATCATACGACCAGGTGAATATGTCCTCATACTCGTTCAGGAATTCTATGTATACTTTCTTTTCTGACGGTGACAGGTGAATGTTGATTCGTGTTTCCTTGACGTTCTCTGCATCTCCCAGGTTGACAACTTCGGTCTCGTCCAGGTTAGACTTAGGTCTATTTTCAAAATTCTCCACTTCTTTAACAATCTCTTCTGGTATATCATCTTCCTCTAAATCAATATCCATTTGTTGTGTTGTCTCGTTGCATGTCACAGTCATTGGTTAATCAAGATAAGTAATAGTAATGATGTATAAGTAAAGTAATGAAAGAAGAATAATAATGAGTGTTGATTCATAAGAAAAGTCAAAACGCTTTGATAAATTTCATAATTGTCTTTAACATTGAAGATGTTATTGCAGGAATAAAAATGCTAGAAGAAAATCATTTAGTAAATAAAACAATGCATGATGCTTGTTTTAGCCTTGCTACCCCGAGACTCAACGGGCTCTGGTTGTCCTGATAGTCCAATTATGGAGGCGTGCCCCTCGGCTTACAGCATGTATGGAAGGACATTCCTCCCCCTCCTCCTCGAGAACAACACATCAGTCCATATCATTGTTTTCTAGGAACAAGTTCTTCATCGATGCCAGTGCTTCTTCTTCGTCTGACCCATGAATAATATCGGCCGGCTGGAAGGTCTGCTCTAGAAGCGGTATTGGCTGCTCCGGTGTATAGTAAGGTCCGCGCCATGGTGGCGACTAGTTGTTGAATTCTTCCCAAGTGTACTCATATCCCAGACCAAAAGTAGTGCCATGTTTCTTGAGCTTTATGGGCTTAGCGATTCATTGGAGGTTCTTGCCGAGCCCTTAGCCAGGTTTGTACCCACTCCAATTCAGTATGCTCTCGATCTTGTTATCCCACCATTTGTCTTTGTCAATAGCATTTACCCATTCAATATGGTGGTAAGTCTCTCTACCTAGCTTCCTTCTTCCTTCGATTGATGGAATGGTCTGGTGACTGTATATAGGGTTGCTACCATCACCGTGAATGATCACCTCTAGATGATTCCACTCAAACTTTACAGCCTGATGTAGTGTTGATGCTACGGCCCCAGCAGCATGAATCCATGGCCGTCCCAACAGCAGATTATAGGATGCTGGTACATCTACCACCTGGAAATCAACATCGAACCAAGTTTGCCCCATTTGCAAGCATAGATTAATCTCCCCAATAGTGGACCTTTGGGAACCGTCGAAGTCTTTCACGTTGATGGCTCTGTCCTTTATCTCGTGTAGTCATTTACCCAACTTCTTAAGTGTTACCAGCGGACAAATATTGAGACTAGAACCCCTGTCGATCAGGATCCTGGTGATGAAGTAGTCTTCACATTGCATAGTGATATGCAGTGTTTTGTTGTGTCCCAACCCTTCAGGTGGTAGCTCGTCCTCATGAAATGTGATCTTATGACTCTCCAGCACTTGTCCTACCATGTTAGCCATTTCTCCGCAGTGATGTTTCTTGGTATGTATGCCTCACTCAGTACCCTTAACAGAGCATTCTTGTGTGCCCTGGAATCTTGTAATAAAGCAAGAATGGAGATTTGCGCCGGTGTTTTGTTCAACTGGTCGATGACCGAGTATTCCTTGGCCTGTATCTTTCTCTAAATATTGTTTGGACCTGTCTCAACGATGGGTGACAGATTGGAAGCCTGTTTTATTGACTCAACTAGATATTCCAGGGTATAAACTCTACCAGTTCTTGTCATACCCTATGCCGCAATAGTTTCTTCGAACCTAACCTTCCCTTTCCTCCTTGATTCGGCTGTATAGTCCCATGGTATATCCTTTGTATAGAATGGTGTCATGGTCGACATTGCCACTGGGATAGGCGTGGCTGTCCTCCTTACTCCAAACGGAGCATGCGCCTTGGGAGGTAAAAATGCATCTTCAAACGGTGCAGGTGCATTTGCTAGAGACATGAATTTGACCTCAATTGTCGCTGGTGTTTTTGCAGATGACGTTACTTCAAACTCAAGTGGCATAGAAATATTTGCCTCGACGTCCCCAAATTGCTGAATCTGGACTATGATTTATTTAAGAGTAACTATCGGCTTTTGTGGGTTATCGCCTTCTTCGATCAACCCGATTGATCCCTCGGGATCCCAATCATCCTCTATTTCAATCATGTGAATGCCTCCACCCTTATGATCAGGTAGAGGATTGTTGTGGACATTTGGAGCAGGTTCCTTTGCCACAATAATCTTGTTATCAATAAAAGTCTGAATCTTGTCTTTCAAGGAATGACATTCGTCGATGGTGTTCCCTTTCATGCCAGAGTGGTATGCACAAGATTGTTTGGGTTAACCCACTGAGAAGGTTCTCAGGAGTTGCAACAGGGATGAGGGTAACATAATAAGCAACTTTGAGTCTCTCGTACAACTGGTCAATAGGTTCAATAATGGTTGTATATTGTTTCGGAGGTCTTCCATCAAAGTTTGGCCGGGGTCTAGGGATGTTTTGACGGGCAGGAGGTGACTAATAGTGGGATAGTTGAGCATTGTAAGTTTGGTAGACATGTGCGGGTTAGGAATATCCGTGCAAAGTATGCTGATATATAGGAGGTGGGTTGGTGGTGATTGATAAGGTGGTGGTGGAGCTTGGTAAGAGGGTGAGGGTGCTTGGTAGTTCAAAGTAGGCTGATATGTGAGTGGAGGTGTTGGGTAAGTTTGGTATTTGATAGGAGATTTGGTCATTTGTGCAACCATCACGGCTCATACGTCCCTTTTCTTGGATACACCACCAGACTACAAGCCCTTATTTGTAGCTTGCAAGGCCTCAAAGTTTGTAACCATACCGCTTTTGATATATACTTCTATTCTTTCAACCAGTTTGATGATGTCGAAAAATTTGTGGCTTTCAATCATCATCAGTCGTTCATAATACTACGGGTCCTGAGCCTGGATAAAGAATTTGTTCATCTGTTCCTCCTCTTGAGGAGGTCTGACCTTCGTAGCTTCAGACCTCCAGCGAATAGCATAGTCGCAAAATGTTTCTGTAGGCTTCTTCTTTAGATTCTGAATATAGAACACGTCCGGTGCATTCTCGGTGTTAAACCTGAACCTGTCCATAAAGTCGGATGCCATGCTTACCCAACTTGACTACTTCTTTGGATCTTAGATGATGTACCAAGACAAAGCATCTCCTTTCAAACTCTTCATGAAAAGCTTCATGCAGATCATTTCATCTTTCCCTTTTCCTACCAGCTTGTCGTAGTACATCCTCAAATGGACCATTGGATCCCCTATACCATCAAACATCTCAAACTTAGGAGGTTTGTACCCCTTGGGCAGTTCGACATCGAGCTGTATGCAAAGATCTTCATAGTTCAGCCCCCAATTCCCTTGCTTCCTTCAACGCCTCCAGCTAGTCAATTTCTTAAGTTCCTCAGCCAGGTTCCTAATGAGAAAGTCTTTATCGTCACACTCGGGTGTGCTTGAGATGGGTTGGGTGGAGTGAAGCATGGTCTCCACATAGATGAGAGTGTTATGGTGGGTGTGAAAGTGGTCATTTGTGGAGTTTTAGAGTTTGGGGATGAGTAGCAGAGTGTTATTTGGGGTATGGCAAGTATTGCATTTGGTCTTCGGTGGAACAGTGTGGGGAGCGGGATGATTTTGTTGCTTTGGCATGTTTTTAGGTGGTGTAGGGTTTTGAGTATTGGGAAAGGTGATATCCAGGGTGCTGGGGGAAAATGACAAGCTTGCCAGATTCCGAACCTGATCGAGTTCTTCCTGGAATTTCAGCAATTTCTGTTCAAGTTGGGATATATTTTCATGAGTACCATGACCATTGGCGGCCTCTACCCATTCAGTTGCATTCTTCCTTCTGACGTTGTTCAAATCTTCCATTTTGCTTTTGTTCTTGTTTTTGACAAGAGTAAGAAGAGGAGTGGGTGGAGGGCCCCTGGATCTAGTGGAATAGGATGATGTTTTCAGAGTGCACGAACTAACCTTTGGTAAGGGGAATAATAAAACAAAAAGTAAAAATAATAAGGTAAGCAAGTTAGTGAGGATTATAATAAGCGTTGCAATATTTAAACACATAGTGCAAGAATGTAAATCGTGTCCTGATTTGGGAACCTCTTTGTGCCCGAGGTAGGCCTAGCGATAGAATGATTTGGAGAACTTAGGATGCTAAATACCTTATTTCATTGATAAAAAGTAGACGAATCTTGAATTAACAGTAAATAAACAGGAAATAAAAGTCACTAATGGCCATTGGCCTTATTACATTTATAAAGCGAAAAAGATAAACTCCTATCTACTTGGTCCCTGAAAGACCTTCCTTAGGTTGAATGCTCTTGTTGATCAAATCCTCCAGTTCGCATAGGTTCACCAATAAAAATGCCTTTGCCAGGTGTTCTCCTTCGTTTCCATCAGTGTTCTGGCAATCAGTGACTCTCCTCCTCACTTTTCCTTCCAATTCCAGCAGACTATATTCCAGATATTCCAACTTTTTGCTAGCTTTGGCAGCCCTCTCTTTCCACTCATGGATTTGGTCATTTGATTGAAGACTCCTCCATCAGTCTAGCAAGAGTGGGGGCGTGCTAATCATACCGAAACTAGGGACCTCGTGCCTCATTTTTTGCAAAACAAACAAGGTTAGGCCCTTACCCCCACAAGACTCGACTATTTAATACCAACAATCAGCATGAAGCATTTAGTTCTCCAAATAAATGCATAGAACGTGGTGATGTCTGTTTGGGTTCAGGGAAACCCGACGGACTTTAGATGAGGTTATCTTAAAGGATCATTATGTGGAAAACATAACTGACCCAGCTAGGTTTGACCATGATGCATGCACAATTTGAACAGAGTAAGGTTTCTATGGGGTTTTAGACTGGTACCGTTGAGTAGACAACTCAAGGGGGAAAGGCACGGAACTGTCGACTTCACCACTGATCGACTGGTTTTACCGCAAATATGCCTTTTCCATATTTAGGGGTTAATAATATAGGAAGAGCGCAACCACTCATTATAAGCGTTGCTATGGTATTTGTCTGGCACAAGTGGAGTATGATGTTGAGCATGGTTATGCAATAATTAAAAGCATGTTGGCACGTATTTGCATGTTAAGAAAGTAGTAAATACAGCAGTTTCATAATTTAAAGTAGTAATAAAAGAAAGGAACAAAAGAGACAAGTTAGTTTTGCAGTTGAGAAGGAAATTGAATGTTTAAAGGAATTAAACAAGTAATTGCATACAAGGAGGTACAAATTCACAATAACAGTCTGAAATGGTAAAATCCTAAATATCCCCAGCAGAGTCGCCATGCTGTCGCCCCCACTTTTTTCCCTCTTGGTGCAATCAGGAGGTCATGTTTGTGACAACTCATTCCTTTTAGGAATTGGGTTTTGCATTTGAAGAGTCGCCACCTAATGATTTTAAGGTAAATTAGGACACCTATAAAGGTTTACTTCTAAGTTTGTTGATAACCAGAGATAGGGTAAGGGCTTGAAATTATCCTAAGGGGAAGGTGTTAAGCACCCCTCAGGATCAACTAGTGTGGTTCCCGGCCAGACGGTTTATTGTGAATTTGTGCAATTAGCAAGTAATCAAATATGGATCAAATAAGAGGGGATTTAAATTTGAACACATAAGAGTTAGAAAGAACAACTAAAAGAAGAGGTCTGAAAAGAAGTTTGCAAATAAAAAGGGAAAGGGGGGTCCTAAGTTTATATATATTATGGATTACATCAATGCGATACCCGGTATGATACTCCTCAGAAGAGGGGATACATGTGGCATTAGCGTACCGGTCATCATATCCATATCTACCGTTCCCACCCCGTTAAGGTATTAAAGCGCGGATTGGTCTTGATCTTTATTGCATGATATTACCCATCCTATTCCTATCAGTCTCAGAGGAACTTAGGACTACTATTCCTAAAATGAAGGGATATAAGGCTGACTTTTGATTTCAAAGAGGTAAAAATATCTAAGGCGACATACAAAACATATAATACTGCACATTAGGGGGAAGCATGTAAACAAATAAAGGCTCATGTATACATCCTCAAGTAAAACACTTAAATAGGATGACTTAAACATACATTTAGGGTCTGAATGCTAAGGTAAGGGAATTCCAATTTATTGAGGCAGACCAGTTTATTACATAACTCAGATAAGAAGTCTGAATCAGGCCTGCCTGCTCGTTGTAGCAATTATTGATTAAGAAAAGGCGGATTCAATTTTATGGTTATTATCACCTGAGGCTTGCCTGAGCGTTTAGGTGAGATCCTATAGACATGGTATCTATCTAGAATGAGTCAAAACAATAACAATTGAAGACGAACGATTTGAAATCTTACAGGCATGCTTTATAAACCATATCAATATGAGGTGAGAGAGTTGTTTAAAAACTAGTTGAGGACAGCTGATTTTAGATTAGTCTAATTTTGGATTCTATTAACACTAATTATAACTAATTTATTTCCTATAGATATAATATCTAGTCATGATTTCTACGAAAGGGGGTACTGATTTTAAACAATGACATGATATCAGATTTTCAACCAATTAGTTCCTAAGCACGGTTTTTAAGTGTGGTAATGCAAAAATTAAAACAAGTTCTATAGACAGGTTCTCTAAATGTAGAGTCCAATATGCAGATTTTAGGTCCTATAGTCATATTCTCTAGATGTAGAACATAAAGAATTTCAATGAAAGTAGATGTTATAGGCATGGTATCTAGATGCAGAGTTAAACATGCAGAACAACAGATCTTATAGGCATGATATCTAGATGGAGAGTTAAACATGCAAAATTTTAGGTCCTATAAACATGATATCTACCATTAAGCCCCTTTTTCACTAGCCAAGCCCCAAATGTTTATTACAAATTGTTACAAAACTGAATAATGAATTACATGAAGGAAGTATAAAAGAAAGAGTTACAACCATAGGAAGCCTGATTCTTGACTTCCAGTATGAGTTATGGAATAAACCACCTCAAATGCCATTGTTTCAAAGCCTTTCATAGACTTGATTGTGTCAAAGTTATCTAAGGGTCTCAAGAGGACCCCGGGTAGTGCTCACACCCAAGTTGCATAACCAGATAGAGATGAGTGCAGTATGGAAGGGCAGACCCTTATGTGTCCAAGTTCAGAGGGAGCTCATGGGTCCCAAGGCAAGGCTCACATAAGAGGGGCAGAATTTAAGTCTAAGAATATGGTGGGAGTGCAGAAGCAGAGATTTGTTTAAAAAGTACAGGATTGAGAATAGTAAGGGATAAGGGTAGTTTAAAAAACAGTTGTAGTAAAGCACATTATCAGCAATTGCACAAAGGGGCAGGGGTTTGGGAATACATTGTAGATCGCATAAGACCATGAAAAGGGGTTAAGTCTGGACATGCACAACAATAAGTGAAGCAGTCATGCCCATAAACTAGTAAAAAGACATAACACGTAGAGAGGATATGAAGCATATGACCCAAGGAGGGTCAAGTTTAGGTCATGCACAACAATGTCTGATGTTGACATGCCCTCAACCAATCAAAGAATACAAACACATAGGGGGTGGGTGTTTGGGATTCATAAGTATCTAACATAATTCATTTATAAGGTACATACTAATTCTAAAAAAGGAACGGGCAGATTATAGCATGCTTAGGAATGAAACTCGATCAAACACCAGCACGAAACAGGCAAGAGTGCAGGAAATAGTAAATAAACATGTTTTTGTTGAGGTTGAATATTGATCAGAACATACCAATAAAGAAGCAAATGAAAAAAGAAAAGCAGGAAACTTTTCTCATCCTAGCCTTGGCTTTCAGCCGGCTAGATATGGCATCAACATATGCAGTAACAGAGAAAAGAGAGAGATAGCTTTTAGTGAAGTGCTCAAGTATTCGTATTCCTTGTGTTCGTCTCTTTAAAAGAATAGGGGTGCAGGGTATTTATAGCCTTTAAAAACATGTGATAAATAAGGTAATAAGTAAAGTTCAATACAAATATGAAAATAATCAACAATCAGAATCAATCAACCAAGTGATTTCCCTTTAATTGAGGAATCACTTGGCTAACAAATTCAAAATAAGGAAAGAAAATCAGTTTGTAGGCGGACTGATTATTGCCATAAAAGAAATAGTAAAACATTAAGTAAGCAATCGAGTCTAAGTACAGAAATATACTTATTTTAGGAAAGGATTCAGGAAGGCAAAATAAGGAAAGGAATCAATTAACCTTAACAGGCTAGTGAAATTAGAATTCGTAAATGAAAGATTTAGAAATCAGTTACGAGATTGAAGATCAATCAAAGAAGTAACATGCTTCTGCACTTCAGTATTTAAACAGGGTGAGCAGGGACAGTAGACATGCGAGGCTAAATTCATTAGCAAAAGAGACATCATACTGTAGTAGCACAAAGTTCAGTAGGTAGCAAACATTCGTAGCATGATATTCAAATAGGTCAAGTCCAGTTGAATCGATAGTGGAGAAAAAATAGTGTATTAGAAGCATGCAAAGGTCCCACAGTAACAGATGAGAAACCTTTTGAAAAGTTAGGGTTTCAATCATAGTCGAGTTTTGAAGATAGTAGAAACCTAGAGTCAGAGGAATCACATAAAGGAAAAAGAGAACAAAGACCTTCAAATCGAGTCATGTATTCAAGCGAACAGTTTCAAACCCAAAGACATAGTTTTTCTCAACAATAGCAGAGCATAAAAGATGATAAATAGACAAATCAGACAAAATTTTAACTAGACAAACACTTTCCTGACAAACAGCCAAAAGAAATTAGGGTTTTCAGCATGCTAACTCACGAGCAAAACATGTCAAAAATCAGAGAAGAGATTTGAAATAACTTAACAGGAAAACCCTACTCGGGAAAGATAAAGAGTTTTGAAAGCAAAGTTAAAGAAACTTCGAGAAAAATGCTTAAAAGTTCAAAGCACGCATATATCTAAAATAGATCTGAAAGAAATCAAAAGGTCTTAGAGATTAGGGTTTCAGAAGAATCCAAAAGCAACGAAAAAGGCCTTGAAAGTTACCGATCTAACCAGGAGAGTCAAAGGTCATACTCGAATGGCCATGGCTGGCCGGAGAAAAGTCAAAGATGACCGGAGAAGGGCCATGAACTAAAATCGAACGAAGGTTGGACTGGAGTTCTTCAGAGTCTGGCCTTGCAATCATAAGGACAAACACATTTGAGCCATAGAAGGCTGGTACAGGTCTCCGATGACCTCGGAAGGCCATGGATTAGGTAGATATCAAGGTGGATTAGAGTGGCGGCGGCTAGGGTTTAGGTGATGTTGAAGAGAGAATTGAGAGAGAAGGGGATTCAGGGGCGGCACTATGTGAGAATTGAATTAGGGTGAAAAGGTCGTTTGGGTTAAAAAGGAAGGGGGTCATGGGACCCGTTGATCTAAACGATCAACGGCTGGGATTAGCGGGAGTCTGGGTGGGTCATTTAATTGGGTTGAGGGTTGTGTATGAGTAGTAATTGGATCGGGGTAAATTGGGCTTAAATTGGGGTAGAATCCAGGCTATAATTGTAATGCAATTGGGCTAGATTTTAAATAGCCAATTTTCACCTTTCATTTTATAAAAAATAGAAAATTAATTCTGGAAATAAATTGAAAGCACGAAAATGATTTATAACATATAATTATCAATTTAAAAATACTGGACTTAATTTTATGAATATAAACGTAATTAAATCCTAAAAGTGGCTAATATTGCAACTATATGCAATTTAGCTTTAAAAATAATAAATAAATTTGTAAAAATATGCAAAAATTACTTTAGATATATTTTACCATAAATATGAAAGTTCAATAAATGAATAACCAAAATGAAAATTTTTGGAAATAATTATTGGCTTTTTATGGATAAAATGGAGAAATAAATTGGTTTAAAAACCTTTAAAAAATAAGTAAAAATAACAAAACATCTGTAATTACTTATATATGCATATAAATGCTAGTTTTAAGGTATTTTCATATGAAAAAATATGTAGGAAAAAATTGGGTATCAACACAGGCCAACACGAAATGTAGAATACTTGTTTCTCCAAGAGGGCCTCCCGGGCACGGCTTTGAACCACCCCACGCCGTAAAGAAAAGAGCTCACTTTTCTTTGCCGCATAGAGATGTTCGAGGGATTTTCCCTTTCTCGAGCCTCCCACAACGGGGCCTCGCAACAAAGTAGTTCGGCTTTGAGCCTATCAAAAGCCTCGAGAAGAAAAGCCAGGTAAGTAAAAGGAAGAGAAAGGAGCACGGGGCCAGAACATCCCTACCACGGCCAAAAACTCACTACAAGGCCAAAACGACGAGCCTCGTCGAGGGCCGAAGCAACGTCCGATGGTGCATCAATCCCGGACGCTTGCTGGCAGAGGAATCAGGCAAATGAGCTCCCGGCACCTGCGATAGAGGAATCAGGTGAATCAGCAAAAAGGAAGTCGTCCCTAAAAAAGGGGAGGGGGAACGCCAGGCACCTACCATAATGCTTCTCCTCCCATCTACCTTTTTAAAGATATCGCCACTGGCACCTATCGTGAGCCCAGCAAGCTGCCAGCCTACGAGACCATTCGGCTAAATTAGGGACCTCACCGGGCAACCAATGAGTTGCTATAAACAAAGGACAAGAAGAAATCAATATGGGGCCAACCTCATATGAAGAAAAAAACATTTCGAGCACAGTGCTTACGTGCGGAGTTCCATTTCTCAAGAAACGGTAAAAATTCTCCGTGGATAATGTCGGTACAACCTTATAAGGTGATTGAGGGTAAACTCTATCCCGGCCTTATCAGCAAAATATCTCATTGACTGCAATATTCTCTAGAGAAAGGGATGAACCTGCGCCAACGTTACTTGATATTTTCTACAGAAATCAAGCACGACCCGGTCTGGGGAACCCGACGCGAGAAAAAGGGTATACACGCTCAATAAACCCTCAACATACGCCATGACACTCTCCTCGGGGGAAGGTACTTGTAGAATCACACCTTCCCCCCATCTGCACCCTCTTCTGATCACCCCGAGGTTATCCTCCCTCGCCGAAGAAATAATCCTCGACACGTGCTCTTGATGGCCCGGATCATATGGAGGCTTCCCTAGTGTGGAGGCCCTCTTCTAGGCAGCGCACCCCATGCCTCGCTCTCTCGGCATCGGGGGAGAGCCGCTAGCGCCAACCAGAGGTGGAACGTAGGAAGGAATCCCCTTCATCCGAGGATCAGGTGTCGAAGCAGCAGCCATGACTACGACAGAATAAGGAGAAGAAGAGTAGGATCTAGGCAAAAAACTTCCTGAAGCAAAGAAGTAGAGGGACTCGTACAAAGCGCCAGTCTCTACAGAGGAGACAAGATTATCAAAGACTGTGAAATCACCGCTTGAAGGGTAGATAGACAAATATATATGGGCTTGGCAACAACTGCTCAATTTCCCAAAAAGGGCAATTAATTTTGGCCGCGTTAACGTCACCTTCCGCTTGGGGAGTGCACTGGCAGAATAATCCTAGGCTCCCATATAATTCATACAATCAAGGGACCTCGGGATATCCCCGACGTTGCAAATATCAATTCGGAGGAGCTACCAACTCAACCTCGGGAAATGGCTCGTCTCGAGGCCCCCGGTCCGTCCTACGAAAAGGCTCCAAAAGGCCGATGCTCGATGCTGGGAAGCAAAAAAAGAAGAGAGGGAAAGCAGCAAGAAGGACTAGAAGAATAAAAGCTCCTTTCATACATTGACGAAAAGGAAAAAACACCTTTACACCATTCGTTTCCCAGGACGGAGAACACATGGAACAAAAAAGAAGGCATACAAAAAATGGCTCAGAGACAACTCCATTGCACGAGCCCCCTCCAGGTCGGCAATCAGCTCGAAGCCTCTGGCCTCGAGTTTTTCCAGGACCTCCCTCTTCGCCTTCGCTTTGGCATGTTCGACAGCTCAGACCAGTTTCTACTCAGCTGCCAAGGATATATCACAAACTATTACATGCGTTGTGGCCAAAGTAGCAGCGGCAGCATCTCGTTCGGCCTCAAACTTAGCCGCGACAAAGTAGTAGTCTCCCTGCAAGAGTCCAAGAGAAGGCCCCGGGATGTCGCCAATTCCCCGGTCACAGCCTCGCTCCGCTCCTTCAGCCCGAAGATCTCCGCTTCCAATTGACTAATTCGCGAGCTGCTCTGCTCGTCCTACAATGAAGGGCAAGACGGTGAATATGTGAACACAAAACATGTATGGATATGGAGTAAAAGAGCAGGTATGATCAAGGCAGAATACCTGAGAAGTAAGAGTGGCCTTCTCCAAATGAAGCTCCCCCAACTCTTTATCTCCCCGAGCGCTATGAGCCTCCGAGTCTTGTAGCTTCAAAGCAATGTTATTACACTCCTTCTTGTGGCAAGAAAGCTACCCATGAAGCCGGAGGATGCCATGATCATACATCTCTTTACACTGCGGCACAACGAGAAAGTTAGAAAGATGACGAATAATGCCTGAGAGCGAAAAGAAACGTGCAAGGAGAAGTTGTCACCTGCTGTGGGGACTTCTCCACTGCTTTAATGGTACCAGATATGTAGAGATTAGCTCTATCGATTACGCCATTAATAATGTTTGCCATGAAGCCTCCCCCTCTGAAAGGGGTATTGACCGTGGCGCCGATCATCCTTTCGGCATCCCTCATCTCTCCTGATGAGACTGGGAAGTTCTGAATAAGATCGTTCGGGTCGCCGATTTCTCCAAATAGAAACCCATGTTCTTGGAAAGCCCCGAACCCCGATCTATCAGGACCAACGGTCCTACTAGCGGAAGCTACATCCAATCTGGCCACATGATTCGAAGCTTCATCAGCGTCCTCTTCGAGGACCCCCCAGCTCTTTTGCCCTACCGGACTCAGCCGTCCCAGACACAGCAGCCTCTGACCGGGGTTCTTGTAAATCTCTCACACCAGACCTCGTTCTCCTCCTCAACGGACTTCCATTATCGTCCTCTCCCTCGACATCGGGGTTCAACCCGGAGGTTAGGGCAGCGGTTTCATCAGGACGAGCAGTGGCCGCCCTGTCTTTCCTTTTCTTGCTCATATCAGGCTCCAAGGCCTATACTTCACCGTCGGGGGATGGCCTCATCTGCATATTCTCCCCAAGGCCTGCACCAACACAATAAACGCGATACGTTGTTGCTTAGAGTCCAGAAAGAAACACAAAATATGGAGCATGAGCGGTTGAGAAACCTCACTGTGATTTTTAGCCACCCAACGCTCCTTATCCATGATGTTCCAAGACCGAATATGATACGAGAACCTTTTATCCAAATGCATGATCCATCCCGCCAAATATGGGACCACATTGGGATGCCAAGCAGCAGCTAGAGAGAGCACAAAGGGTTTATCATGACAAACAAAAGTGTAATTGAGAAGTTGCTAAAGGTAAGTTCACTTACATCGATCGTTCCATGCTCTGGAAAGGGCATCCTCCAGGCCGGGATGATATCCGAGGTCCCCACTGGAATAAACCTGCTCATCTATCCCCGGACCTTCCCCTCATCAACACTCGTGAAGAAAGAGTTTTTGGACCAATGTCAAAGATTGATTAAGCCTCGATACATATGAGGGCAGTACAATTTGATCAAATGGCTAAGGGTAAAAACCTCGCCCGTGACCCCTTCGGTAAAGTGCTTGAGCATTAACACGATCCTCCAAAAGGATGGGGTAGATCTGACCGAGGGTCACATGATATCGAGCATAGAAGTCAAGGATAACCGAGTCGATTTCCAAAGGAGGAGATTCGACAGAAGGGTGAATGGGCAAGTATATATGTAAAGAAAGCTAGCCTTGAAGTCGGTAATGTTGTCGCTGGGGCCGGGAATCTCTACCTCTGCTGCATCGCTCCGTCGGTAGTCCTCTTTCACTTTGTCAGCATCGGTCACGATGCTAACATATTGAGATACGTGCTCATATCGACCCAGTGTAGATGAGGGAATCTCGATGTCGAAATCCTTCGACGTGTCAATATCGAGAAGAGTCCATTGCTCTAAAGTGGGAATCAATTTGTTTTACCCCCCAGGCAATCGGGACGACGACGTAGTATCATTCTGTCGAGGGACCATCCTAGAAGTCCTGGCCATGAAAAATGGTAAAATCATCCTGTGAAAAGAGGGATAGCTTTAAAGATGTCAAATAGGAAAATTCTAATTCACGGGCATGAAGAAAGGGTGAACATGGGGAGTATCTTGCAATCGGTGCACTTATAGGAATCATTGGGAAAGCAGAAGAGACGAGCCTATGGCAGTTCGTAGGTTTCTCGATTACCGCATTTGATGGCGGGCCAACATGATTCTCTGGAGCATAGCATTTAATACTCTTAAACGGTTGACTTCATGGCAACAATGACCTCGAGATGACGATTCAATATCTTTTCCTATTACTTCGTTCTAGGAAACGGGGAGACTATTTGTATGTGGTGAAATCAAGGGAATCCATTTCTCGCCACTAAGGTACATTCGGAATGTCATGTCAGCTCCTTAAGGCTGTCGGATCATGATCGGGCTCCTTATCTCGAGGATCATCCATGGCCCTGTAGAGGCTCCGAGTTTAAAGGATCTGTCTGTGACCCAGCAAATGTTACGAAGACGGGGAACTCCCGAGGCAAGCAGCTAGAATCAATAGGCTTTGGTGTCATGTCTAGCCGTCCCGTCCCCGTATATTTACATTTAATGCACTTTTTACCATACCGTGTTCCCTCACCTATACAAGGGGAACCCATACCACTTTGTAAAGGGCTGATGTTGCTCTATTTCTCTACTAAAGCAATAATAACTCTCTCTCTCTTTCTCCTATTTTGTTCATTCTCGCTGGCTCGGGGTTGCTTTAACATCTATTGTTTTCTTACTTATTTCATGCTATATTGTGCAACTTTGGCCATAAAGAGCCTTGCTTGATCGTTTCCGTAAATGTTTTCCAATTCCCGGTTGCCCCCGATAGCTCGAGCTCGATTCGAGTCCTGACCCCGAGGTCCTTATCGACCAACTTTGCATCGGGGCAATAGGCCCCTTAGGTTTGATTACTGTCTTGTTTTATCTCGCATTTCATCGTTAAGCTTCACATTCTTAGCATCATTTGCTCTAACAATTAGCTCGGGAATAGATCACGTATTTTTAGAATCCCATTTACAAATTTAATTGTTGTTACCATTTTCACGGTAAACATTTCTCAAATTAAATGATGAAATTCAAAACTAAATCATGGAACTTTAACACATAGTTCACATTCTTCACACATCCTCAATTTACCAAGAATAGCATATTGAACACATTGAGACACACTTTTCACATATATTCTTGCAACACCATTTCACTGGAAATAACAAGTACTACATCAATCAATTTTCTGACTTACAACATTTATATGGACACCATGGGAGCTCCATTTCTAAGAAGAGATGGTTTTAGCCATACATACCTCAATAGGGCTTTCCTTAAATTCTAGCAATAATTTCAGAACTCATAGCAATTTCGATCTAATGAGAATTACGGATGGAACCAAGAATTAGAGCGATAATCAAGATTTTAGCTCATTTGGGCACATTATCAAGCACTAAGTGTGTATTATGATTTAAGGACCTTTTTGGTGAGAGATTCTATCATCCTACACCCCATTTGTTACATTTTTAGCTCATAGTCTCACCATACCCTTTTATCACACATGCATGCAAGAAAATCCATCCTTATACCTATGAACCCACTTGTTAATTACCTATTCTAGTATGAATTTTGAAATCAAAGGTTAGGGTACAACTTCTTACCTCTTAGGAAGAAGACTTCCCAACTTTACTTGATATATTTCAAGGATTTCGGCAAGGATTGAATAGTGAATAAGTGAGGATCATTTTCTTCTTCTAGAACTCTTTCTTTCACAATAAATGTAGTAGAGAATAGCACAAGATGGTCTAATGGGGAGTTTTAAATGGAATGGGGTTGGGTTTTAAAAGTTAGAAAATAGGAGCCCCGACTCAATCTGTAGTCGCATATGCATTCGCACGACTGATATGCGGCTCGCAAAAGGGATCGCAAAAGTAGCCCTCAAGATTTGAATATTCTGCCCGGGTGTATGACAAATATGCGGTCCGTATACATGTTCTGCGGTCACATAAGGCACCGCAGAACTGTCCTTCGCAAAAATCCCAAGAAGGTTATACAATGACTATGAGGCCCGCATATAGATTATGCGATCAAATAATTGTCCGCATAGTTGTCCTCAAAATTAGCCAACATTCTACCCTACTCTGCGGTAGCTATGTGGCCTGCATTGCTACTATGCGACTGCATAATGGGCAGTAGAAACGTGCTCATCTAAAAATATTTTTCTTTAACTTTTTAATGCACAAATCCATTCAAAAGGTCTGGACGGCGGCGAGCATGCTTGCCACGATGAATTTTATAAATTTCTAACATATATTCTTAACTTGGCACTATGAGATTTCGGGTTTTTGAGTAAAAATTTCACGGGGCCTTACATCCTCCCCAACTTAAGATCATTCGTCCTTGAATGAGGAACAAGGTTCACTTATTACACCTTATGCAACTTCAGTTTCAGACCACATACCAACAACCCCCAAATTTGGCTAACTCTTTAAATTTCCAAAAATTTTGCCAGAGTTTGCTTTGTATCTAGGCCTATCCACCTGCCAGAGAGCCCCAGAAACATATCCGAACAGCATGTACACAATCTATTGATATGATATAACTCACAACCATAACAACCACGGCTCCATGGGCAATATATAATCAAAATGGAATAGTTTTACATAAACTAATCAAATGATACAAAGTTCATAGGAACCAAATTAATAGAAGATGTTACATGGCTATGCAAACAAATGTAGGTACTTCCTTTTCATCTCTTCCTCGGTATCCCAAGTGGCTTGTTCAACCTGCTAGTTTCGCCATAACACTTTTACAGAGGTAATTTCTTTATTTCTAAACTTCCGGACCTGCCTGTCGAGAATAGCAACTGGAATGTCTTCATATGATAGTTCTTTATTAACCTCAATAGTTCCGACCTACAGAATAGTGGACGGGTCTCCCACTACCTTCTTCAACATAGACACATGGAGGACTGGGTGAACCAATGACATTTCGGGTGGTAGCTCAAGCTTGTATGCTACCTGACCGATCCTCTGAATGATACTGTACAGTCAGACATACCTCGGACTCAATTTTCCTTTCTTTCCAAATCGTATGATACCCTTCATGGGGGAAACCTTCAAAAATACCCATTCATCTTTTTTGATATATAAATCCCTTCGACGAATGTCCGAATAAGATTTTTGGCGCCTCTTAGAAGTTTTCAAGAACCTTAATAATCTTGACTTTCTCTATAGCCTGATGCACAAGGTCCGACCGTATCAATTCAGCTTATCCAACCTCGAACCACCCATTGGGAGACTGACATCTCCTACCATACAACGACTCAAATGGTGCAGTGTGGATAATAGTATGAAGCTGTTATTATAAGCAAACTCTATGAGTACCAAATGATCATCCCAGCTACCTTTGAAATCAAGAACATAAGCATGCAACATGTCCTCAAGCATCTGGTTTTTCACAAACGTCTGGTTGAGTAAACATTTCATGGGGTCTTACATTTAATAGGCTTTATGTTTCCCTCGTTATGGAGTTTTTGAAATTGTGTTTCCCTGACTCTTCGATGATTCGATAAAAACCTCGATTGTAATAACAATTTTTAGCCCCACGGTGGGCGCCAAAAAGTTTACCTTGAAAATGGTAATAACAATTAAATTTGATTTTGTGGTTCTAAAAATATGTGGTCTTTTTTTACTCTAGTTGTTAGGCGATAGATGTTAAGTAAAAGACTAGAAAATGAGATAATAGCTTTAAAACAATGTAATGACCAAAACGAATGGCTGGAAATCGGGGGCCTCGAGGTCGAGTCGTATGCCTGGCCAGGGGCAGTCGATGAAGGATTAATAGTTATGATAAATTTGATGGAGACTCTTTATGGCGAATAATGAGAAATAAATAAAGAATAATATATAGAAAACAATAAATGTAACCAATAAATATAAATAATAAGACTAAGAGAATATGTTAAGTTAGGAAGCAGAGAGAATGTTCTTGTATATTCAGTAATGAGAGTGTCTTAGATGATCTTTACAAAATGACAAGGGTCCTCTTTATATATGAGGGGGAATCCTAACATAGTACGGATGCATTTATTATAGAGATACATGGTTGGTACAGCTATTCAATGCCACAGTACGGACTTGAACTAGCCAAACAGACTTGGTCAGCTTTAGTCACATGGCTTGGGAACTTCCCACTTTTTTACCATAACTATCTATCTATACTGCCCCGAGGTCGGACGTTGATAACCTCTTAGGTGTTAATCTCGACAATAGCCTCGAGCTTTTGGAAACATGATTATAAAGCGTCGTAATGACCGAAAATTGTACCCTCCGATTTTACCGTATATAAATACATATACGTGCAACCTAAAAACTAGACAGATGTAGTTTACAAGATATCTTGCTCTATGACTTAAGTGTAATCCATTCCTAAGGCAAAGGATGCCACGTTAATGTTTCTTAAACTTTTTTTAATGATTTTAATTAATCTCCCACTAAAAATTTATAATTACCCAATTATTCACATAATTAAGAAATATTTCAAATTACTTAAAAACACTACTTACCTTTAATATACTTTATACACCTTACTATTATGGTCATGTGGTACCTTGTATGACACTATTACATAAATACCGTGTATTATAGCTAGGACCGTATTTTATCTCAAATGGTCAAACTTTGACGAAACTCATTTTCATCGATTTGCTTACCCTCTCATCTTCACGAATTTATTTATCACTCGTTTAAAGCATAAATACTTATAACCTCGAAGATAGTCTTGTCCTCATCCTAAAGTACTACTATTAAAATATTAATAAATCATGGTACCATATAAAATCAATACATACACTATAATTTTATTAAAATATCCATGTAAAAATACATATATCTTCTCAACTTCTAATTTTTCTAATCTCATACAACGAGTACAAATTTTTGTACGCTTAATTCTTAAAATGGTAAAAACATATCCTTCTTTACAATAAAAGAAAATCTCCTAAACTTCCTCATATTATGTGTATAATTTAAAGCATATTAGAAAGTAGTAATATTAATAACTATATAAAAATCATATTTTTCAAACTTTTTTAAAATTTCCACTCAAAATAACATATCAAATGTGTATAACGGTATCAATGTTGTTAAACATACGGGGTCTTGCAATAATATAGTCACAAATTTTCTATAATCTCATGAATGGTCTTAATCTCTTCATGCTCATGTGGATTACTACGACTCATCCTAATATCAATGTACGGGATGTAACAGTCATTGGACCTAAAATGAATACTATTAGATTCAATTTCATCATGTTGGAAGGATAATATCAGAATTTGGCTTAGAAATTTACTATAGTCCTTGTCGATGGAGAGAGAACTCCATGTCTGGTTTATTAGAGGAATGATTATCGGAATTTAGCTTAGAAATTTACTACAGTCCCTGCTGAGGGAGAGGGAACTCCATATCTGGTTTATTAGAGGAATGATTATGATTTCTGCGCGTTTCTTTCATCATTGGCAATATAAGAAAATGTTGGAATGAGGCTATGTTTGATAAGCGGTTTATTACCGGTATTGGCTTGGTTGAGCAGCTGTTGTGATTAGAAGTTATCGCTACGAGTGTTTGAGTTATGTGGTGTATCCGTGTGATTACCTCTTGGTTTATGGACATGGTTTGAAATAGCTTGTTCGAATTTATACAGTGTATAGATGTGAGATTCTGATCTTATAGATATTTTTGGAAGTGGAAATTTGGTTCTAAGGTGTATGGGCTAGGTTGGATTGCGAATTTTCAGTTATGTTTTGCTATTAGACCTATAGGGGATAGGGTGGCGTGGGTTTACCACGGGTATGTGCATAGTGAAGATACATGGCGATTTAATGGCTTTTGGAACAACTCAGGACATGTTCGAGGATGAATGCATGTTTAAGTGAGGGGGGGATGTAACGACCCGACCGGTCATTATGAGCATTTGCACTTTGCTAGTTAGTTCTCGAGCATGACTATCTTCGTATGATGTATTATGACTTATGTAAATCATCGGTTTTTGTTTTTAGGTTAATTGGAATAGATATATAAAAATGATTTTCATCCCGAAGCTTTAAATTTAAAAGGTTTGACCAAGTTTTGACTTTTTAGTATTCAATGTCGGATTTGGATTTTTATGATTTGGTTAGCCCCGTTAGGTGATGTTGGACTCGGGAGCGCGTCCGAAATGTGATTTGGAGGTCCGTGGCATAACTAGACTTGAATTGGCAAAATTGTAATTTTGGCAATTTTCGATCGGTAGTGGAAAGTTTTATATTGGGGCCGGAATGGAACTTCGGAAGGTGGAGTAGGTTCGTAGTATTATTTGTGGAGTGTAAGCAAAATTTGGTTCATTCGAACATTATTTGATAGGTTTCAGCGTCGTTTGTGAAAATTGAAAGTTTAGAAATTCTTAGGCTTGAATCCGAGGGTAATTTGGAGTTTTGATGTTAGTTTGAGTGTTCTAGAGATTTGACTAAGTTCGTACATTGATATGTAACTTGTTGGTATGCTTGGTTGAGGTCCCGATGGCCTCGATGTGATTTCGGATGGTTAACAGAAAGTTTGGATGTGGAATAATGCCGTTGAAGCTACTGTTTCTGATGTTTCTACACCTGCGGAGTGGCAACTGCAGGTGCGAGGCCATAGGTATGCTTGGAGAACCGCAGATGCAAAAAATGAAGGCCAGGGCTTGAGCTGCATATGTGAAGGATTGGTCGCATCTGCGAGGTTACAGGTGCAATTTAGGGGCTGCAAAGGCAGATATTGTGCAGTAAGTGAGTTCCGCACCAGCGAGGGAAATTCCGTAGGTGCAGTGCCGCAGAAGCGGAAATGTGACAGCATGTTCGATTTTGCTGGGCAGAATACCCTAGCTCGAGGTTTTGTTCTCCATTTTCGATTTTGGGTTTAAAGAACTCAGGAGAGAGGCGATTTTTGAGGGATTTGAAGCAGCAATGTTGGGGTAAGTGATTCTAACCTATAATGGTATAAATTTCATGAATCTATGGTTTTATTCATCATCTAGCTGGGATGTTGAGCAAGAAATTTGGGAATTATGGCTTGAAAGTTTGGAGAGTGGATTGTGATGATTTGAGTGACCAAATGATGTCGGATTTTGATAAATTTCGTATGTATGGTCTCATGAGTGAATGGGGTTTTAAGTTTTGTAATTTTTGTCGGATTTCAAGGCATGGGCCTGAGGGCCGTGTTTGAGCCGATTTCGGGTTTAGAATACAATTTGGTATTTTTCTTGTGGACTTGGTTCCTTTAGCCTATTTTGATCATATTCTGTTTCTTGTGGCTATATTCGGGTCGATTAGAGGCCGATTCGACTGGCAAAGGCAGTTCGGAGTAGGATTTTGCTCGGATTGAGGTAAGTAATGATTATAAATCTAGTCTTGAGGTATGAAACCCCGAATTTCGTACCGTTTTACTATTTTGAGGTGACGCAATACAAAGTGATGGGTGTGTGGGTGAGCACCATTGGGGATTATGATTTGTTCATCTTCAGTACATTGATGTAGACTCCAGGATAAGCTCATTTTGACGTTAACGTATTTATGTTATTTATAACAAGCGATAAAATAACGTAATTTGTTTTTCACAAGAGCTGTCATTGATTTATTTATAACTGTTAGACTCCATCGACCACCATCGATAGCTCCCAGTCGAGCTTCATACTCGACCACGAGGCCTTCAAATAGGCAAGCTCGAGGCCCCGATTGTTAACTTTTCGGTTTGGTTATCGCCTTGTTATTAAGCTCTTATCTCACTTATAAGTCTTTACATAGCATCAACTTCCTAACCAGTAGCATAAAATAGATCACATATTTTTAGAACCATTAAATTAAATTTAATTGTTATTACCATTTTCGCGGTAAACAGTTTGGCGCCCATCGTGGGGCTAAATATAATAGTGATTATTTTCTTGCTGGTTTAACTACTTAATGCAAGTTATTTTTCACACTTTCTCGTGCCCAATATCTTTGATTTCAGGTCAAAATGTCTGACTCGGTGAACAACAATCTTAAGAACCACGGAGAAAATGGTATGGATATTCCAGGGCGTAGTGTACCACCACGAAACCCTGAGAACGCACCAGAACGGATTCACATGTACACGATCTCACGCGATGCTCAAGACGTCGATGTAAGCTCCCACACTAACAGGAGCGTGCACCAAGGAGACCAATAAGAAGCATAGGAAACCCTAGCTAGGGAAGAACGAAGGGTTAGCCTTCACGTTATTTTTGAAATGTTGCAGGCACAACATCTAGCAATTTATCGGCTACAAAGTCACCAGAAAACTCCCGGCATGGTAACGCCGGGAAAAGCTCCCCCAGCCGAGAAGGTACCGGAGAGGTCAAGAAACAACGGGTCAGTAGATGACCCCGCCATTATAAAAATGCTCGAGGACCTCACATTGAGGACTGAATCGGGCGAGAAGAAGATACAAACCTATCCCTTCTTTCCTTTTGGCATGGTCCATATGATACAAACAAAACGAGCAAACACCCAACTTTCACAAAAGACTCTATTCATAGAAGTACTAGAGGTGCCTATATTCTTGATTCCCCATGTGTCCTATTATTATATTGTTTGTTCATGGGTCTAAGAAAACACGTAAGTTGATAAAGTTTATTTTGACTATATTAACTGAAGGCATATTGATCTTATTACTTTTTGAAAGATCTTATTGACTTACTTACGTATGAATTGCATTCATTTATACATGTATATTGACTCATAAACAGATTGAGTTATATATGCGTGTATATATATATGGGGTATGAGGAGAGGTTACAGTGTTATAGACGCACCAACACCTCATCAGCTGGTTTATGTTGATAATTTTGCCCATTAAGGCCATGATGATATGATGGGATGCCCTCAGAAGCTTGACAATGTTATGTATGTGTATACCTATCATGATGTGATATTTGTACGCAAATTCATGAAATCATAAATATTTCATGATTCACGGAGCTATTCAGACTTACAAGTTGAGTCCCTTACTCCATGTTTTTTCATGAATTTTATATACTGATTTTCATACCTTATATACTCGTTACATAATTCGTACCAGTTCCCCTATTGCCTAGGGGCCTTCGTTTCATGCCCGCAGGTGCAAGTAGACAGACTTACTGTCCCCTTTGTTATGATCCTTGCTCAGCGATAGTTGGTGTGCTCTATTTAATCCGAAGCTGCTATTGAGTTTTGGCATAATATTTTTGTATACATATATGGGTATGAAAAGGTCCCTTCCCATCCTTTATACAGTTTTACACACTATTAACGGTTTGTAGACAATCATGTATAGTTTTAAAGTTTTAAAAGAAGTCTGAAAATTATAGACGAGCATAGGGACATAATCAGTTTTTTCTAAATTATCGCACCACAAAATTTAGCAATTGTAAATTCATAATTTTAGCACCCGAAACTCATCTAGAACTTCTTGGACATAAACAATATATGGATTTGAATGATCAAACACGTACAAACCTACTCACACACTCTAAACATTGAAATGAGGTCGTCTTGACCCAATTTTGACTGTGGTTAACATACAAATCTGTAACCTAACTAGTCTCTCAACTAATAACCCAAAACACACCTCAGCCCATCGGGACTTTGTCTAATCATACGAACAAGTCCAAATACATTACCCAAACTTATCGAAAGGATCAAAACACTACAAATAACATTAAGATCATGAATTGAAGAACAAATCATTCTCTTAACTTTAAAAAATTTGAATTCCCCGAAAGCGTCCAAACCACACTTACTGTAACGACCCGGCCGATCATTTTGAGTATTTAAGCCATATTCCCTAATTTATTGCTTTCACTATATTATACTCTGGTTATATGACTTGCCAGAATGATTGATTTTGGTTTAGGTTAAGTTACAGAATGAAATGGGAAACTTAGTCCCAAAGTTGGAATCTTAAGTTAAAAGGATTGACCGCAGTTTGAATTTTGTGTAAGCAACTGCGGAATAGAGTTTGAACATTATTCCTTGGTATTGAAACATTGAAATGAAATTTGCAAGGTTTGTTTTGAAAGCATTAAAGGGGGAGGTGTCTCGTAACCAAGGCATTATGATACCAGCTAACATAAAATGACTAAGATTCATTTTTCTTAATAAGGGCTTGCTGCCACGTTTTGAGGTGTGGGAATTATTGATCTTTATCCACTTATTAGTTAATTAGGTAATGTCCCGTTAATCGGTAATTAACCAATTACATGCATAATTAAAAATTATCTCAATTTACTTAAAATTCTACTTATTTTTAATATACTTTATACATCATACTACTGTGGTCATATGGTACCTTGCTTTGTACTAGTCCATAAGTGTTGGGTATTATAGCTCAGACCGTATTTTATCAATATTCGATAACCTTAAACGAAACTTATATTTTTTTAATTCGTGTACCATTTCTTTCATCGCACTTACTTAATGCATGGTATAATTAGCATAAATATGCTAATCTCATCCCCGAGTCTATGTCAATTAACTGAAGATGAAACTTTAACGTTTGAAAATGTGGGATTTAACATCATTCCCTCCTTTGGAATATTCGTCCTCGAATGTTGACTGATGCACTTATCATTCTCATAACCCATAGCTCTTATAAATACTTTAGTGCTCCTCTTGCCATCTAGGAAACTATTATGTAATTAAGTCTAAAGGCCAGGGCATTCCCCCCTTTAGGCCTTTTTCTCATACCACGAGTTATGGTTGGAATCCTTCCAATCTCGTAACTATTGTTACCTTCTATCATGAAGCTTGTACGATATTGACCTTGTAAGTGTGCCTATGTGACTCTTCTCTCCTTTTTCCTCCAGTTTTTAGCCAATCTCTAGGCATAATAGAATGCCTTTATGGGCATCTAAAGGTGTACTGAAGTTCTTTGCTCAGTACTTTGTAGAACTTGCGAATATGACTATGTCTTATTTCATAGACATGGTTATCCATTCGTTTGACTTTACTGCATCTACATAGTCCATACTATACAATAATTCTTACTTTGATTTATAATTACTAAGGCTAATAATGAGCAATAAATGAAGAACAATAAATGAACAATGAAGGAACAAGCAATAAATGTAAAGAACAATAATGTTAATAAAGAGAGCATAGAGTGTTGTATTGTATTCAATGTGTTGTGTAATCAATCATTCTTCCAGATGGAGGTTACAAGATGATAAGGGTCCCCTTTATGTAGGAGAGGGATCCATACATAGTATATGTCTAATCATGATGGGGAAATGCTATTAGACAGTTGTATAACGGTTCAATGTGGATCTGTACTATCCTTTGCAGACTCTGCCAGTCCTCGTCACATGCCCTCAGGGGTCTTCCGCCTTTTTACAACGGTCGTCGATTTCCATGTCGCCTCGAGGTGCACCATAACGAGTCTTCGATGTGCCTCTACTGAGGTGAGTGCTTCGAGAACGAGCCATTGGTTGTGCTTTGATCCTATCAAGGTCATGCTCGAAAATGCCATTGAAACCTTTAAATCAGCCTTTCCTAATTTTAATCGCTTACAATGCTTTCAGGTTATAGTGCTTTACAAGTAGGCCTTTGCTAAGTCCCAAGCCGAGCTGGCCCACTATGTGGAAGAGTGCAGGAGGCTCTCATTAGAGGCTGATGAGTTCAGAGCTCTTTCTACAAAGAAGGAGGAAGAACTCTGCGACCTCCAGGCTCGTCTGGAGACGATGTCTCGAGAACGGACCGATATTCCTAAGCAGACAATAAGGCCTTTTTATATTTCTAATTTCGTGCTTCCCCGACTTTAGCGCTTAACATCTTTGGTTGATTTTTGCAGCTTGAGAAGAAAGATTCCCTGATTGCGAAGGGGCTTACAGCCAGGGATGCTGAGATTCTTGAACATAGGCAGCGTGTGGACGAGATGGCCTCTAAGAGAGATACCCTCCAAGGGAATCTGACTTCGGTTGAGCTCTGCCTTTCGAAGGCGATAGCGGATAGTCTTAATTATAAGGATCTCCATGCTGAATCGGTTGCTGTATTATCCACAGCCAAGGCTGGGGACGATGCACTCATGTACTCGTACTGAAAGGATGCCACTGCTGCAAATGCTCGGGCCAGAAAGGTCTCTGAGGATAGCGAGTTTGAACTGGCCCGAGCCTGGGAGCGTGCCCTATTAGATTCTCGGTGACATGCTCTCGAGGATGTATGGCATTGATTTGGCTGCTGAGATTGAGAAGGTGAAGGCCTTAGCGGAAGAGTCGGCGACCTCACTTTGTTTTGATAAGGATTCAACTAGTGGCTCAGAGAGAGGTGGAGATGTAGAAGAAGTCCCCGAGGGGGAAGAAGCCGATGATGACTAGAGTGCTGAGGGTCAAGCTGCTAGAGGCGCAACTCTTGAGGGAACTCCATCCGACCAAGTGACTCCGACCGAGGATTAGGCTTTCTTTTTGTTTTTGTGTAAGGGCCCCTTGTGGGCTTTGTAAACATCTTTCATCAATATAAGAATTTGTTTTTTTTCACCTTCAGTTTGTGTTGAGCCCCATTCTACATTCGTTTGCGAAAATTCAAATGTATGATTCTAACGATTTGTACGAATATTAGGCCAGGACTATCACAAAACCTTAGCTTATTAATTGATCTATACAGTGCTTCTAAAAGTCCTTTGTTACCTTTCTTACTATGTTTGGATTGATTTGATGTGAACTTAGGTCATCAAGACTTCTGAGTCCGAATTGAACTACTTGTAGCCATAATCGGGTATGCTTAATCTCCTAATTTCTTTAGGGATAATTCAATTAGAAAGACTTGTTAGTCTTTGAAACAAGATAATATAGAATTATTACCCAAGACTAATTAACATAAACTCACTCATATTTGTAAAATCGTGAAATACATTAGATCGTTTCTTGAGTGTAATTCCCGATGTATCCATACTTGTAGCCATTGATCATTTTACTTGCTTTCTAGGTTAGTTTAAATTTCCGCATTTAGATATAAATATTTTCTAAAAACAATTCTAAGTGTTTGGAATTGCATAACAAAGTGATAATTCTCTTACATTCCTCATCGCCTACATATTGTTCTCTGTGGGATTCGACTCCGACTCATAGTTAGGTAAATTATGTTCCATGCGATTGTGTCCATTTACTTTTTAGTAGTGGATTTGGACGTCATCAACAGGATTGGGGACTCAGATAAGTCATAGCACAATATTTCATCCCCAGCCAGACGATCAGTCTGAACTTGCTATTCAGACACTAGAAGATCTATTACGGGCTTGTTTGATAGACTTCAGAGGTAGCTAGGATGATCATCTGATGCTTATTGAGTTCGCGTATAATAGTAGCAATCATTCCAGCATTTAGATGGCTTCATATGAAGCTCTTTACGGACGGAAGTGTACGTCTCCTATCAGATGGTTAGATGTTGGGGAAACTATATTAGTAGGACCAAAGTTAGTAAAATAGGCAGCCAAGAAGATTAAGCTTATATAGGAAAGGCTATTAGCAGCTCAGAGTCGTCATAAGTCTTATGCAGATAATTGACGATGATACTTAGAGTTTCAGGTAGACGACTGGGTATTCCTAAAGGTATCACTGATGAAAGGCATTATGAGATTCAGTATGAAAGGAAAACTTAGCCCGCAGTACAATAGACCTTATAAGATCATACGCAAAGTAGGCTAGGTAGCATATGAGTTAGACTTGCCTTCTGTCTTGGAGTCTATACATCTAGTCTTTCATTTGTTTATTCTCGGTAAGTGTATTAGAGATCCTTCCAGGTAGGAATAGCAGGCGGTGCGGGGCGAGTTCTGTCAGAATCCACATAATTTCAACTTGCCCCACAGAGGATATAAACCTATGTCCACCCGCCCCACACTCCACCCGCGTTCACCCGCCCCGCAAATTTTTTAAAATTAAAAATCTCTTTTTTTTATGTTTTGTTTGCCAATAGTTGCATTATATAATGATGCCACAAACATCTACATAACATATTAAATTTCACACTTAAATTTTCATATAGAAGCTCGAAACCAGTAGGAGTTCTTTTTGAAGCTCACTTTTTAAAGGATACTACTAGATGAGAGATTTTATGTATTATAATATTCTTATTTGTAGCAGAAATATTTTGACAGATATGCCAAATTTGATAACTAGGTCAGTCAAACCTATGAAAAGTGCAAATAGTAATACACTATAAATAATTAAATTTACCGTGTAAGTTGTAACTGGCAATGTTTCTGTCATTCTTTACATAATATATCTGGTCAAGTTCCCACCTTCAAGAAGGCATGAGGTAGATTTATTTTTTTTATAGGAAAACATAGCTATCCAAGAATCAGTCAATGCAAATCCCCAATCCACGACCCGCCCAGCCTCACACGATTTTTGTATTTTAAAATTTATCCCTCCTCGCCCTGCAACCGCAAACTCCCAAACCTGCACCGCCCCATAAATGCTAAAACGTGTACCGCCCCACACCCGAACTGCCCCATTATCATCCCTACTTCTATGGTCATGCCAGTTGATGATGGTCAGGTCACACAACACCTATCTTGCAAGGAAGCTCCCATTTTTATACTAGATACACAGAAGCTTTGGTTAAAGTACTTTGGAGGAGACGACTTCGGAAGCAAAAAAGATATGAAGTCTATGTATCCTCACTTGTTTCCGCTTCCATACGAGGATAACACTGTGACATCACAGCCTTTAGGTGCGTATATGTTACTGGATTCTTATGTTAGTTAATGTCATTGTTCGTGTGAGGCCATTATTGTTATTAATGATTGTACCACAGTGTGGCTTTGTATTAGTAGGTTTGATGCATGATAGGTTGGTAGTAAGTAGTAAAGATATGGAGGAGTATCTACAAAAATTTCTTTAATTCTTTGGGAGTTTAACATTCAAGAGGCCTAAAGGGGGGGGGGGAGGGATGCCTTTGCCTTTGGATTTATTCACAAAATAATTGCTTAAATAAGCTATATGTTATGAGATTAATAAGTGCATCAGTCAACATTCAAGGATGAATGTTCCAAATGGGGAAATGATGTTCATACGCTAATATACGTAGTATGTCAATTTATGTAAGTTCGGAAATGAGACCATCTTTTAAAGTATGTTAAGTAATTTAATGATGTTACATCCTGTATTTTTGTTCAACATATACACGACTAGGTTGAGGACAAATGCTCTTAAACGTGAGAAAGGAGATTGGGAAGAATAAAAACGAGTTGTTTGCTTACCCGATGTGCCTTCTTCACCAAATTACTTTCCGTCCTACTTGCTTGAGCTACTCGACATATGTCTAAATCATTTAACGAGGATAAGACACATATTTAAAAATGGAAAAATAACAAACATGTATCACGTGCTTGATAAGTAGGTGACAAGTAGGTACATCACCTACTTAGAGTTTGTGGAGAAAATTAAAAGGTAAAGGAAAATGATAGAGATGGGAAGCCCAACCCAGTTGCGCAAGTCCATTAGTAAGGCCATATATACATAGATATTTCACTTAGAGAAAAATTTAGAATCCATCTCTCTCTCACTCTCTTGCAACGTGATGGAGATCCAAAATATCATCCCAAAACCACTCTCACCATTTTCCTAAGGTTCAAGACCAGATCCATAATATGGTAAGGTGATTTCTCTCTTGGAAGATCAAGGTCACATAGTTATCTCTCTACTTTGTTGTTAGGGGTAAAGAGCTTATTTGAGCTTGAAGTAGAGCATAGTTGGATGAGTATTCTTTCTGCCAAGGTAAGGTTTAACTTCTCCTATATCTATTTTAGATCATCTATATATCTGGTTGATTTGATAAAGCAAACTTGTGAGTAGGTTTATCTTCATGTTGAAGTGTTGTTGCTAGACTATTTTGGAGTTGAATTCTTGATTTGTTATGGCTAGAAATCAGTAGAAATTACTTAAGAATACCATTACTATTTGTGGTTGATGTGTCCGGAAGAAGAGAAGTCTTAGAGAAGTGTTGTTGATATTGTAAAATCTAGTTTAATGCTCGTTTATTGTTATTGTTTCCGCGCCATTATTGTTTTGTAGTCAGCATATTTCTAAGTCGAAATCATGGTTGGGTTACTCGAGAAGGGTATATATATATATATATATATATATATATATATATATATATATATTGTGTTGTTTCATTTGAGGAAAGTGAAAAGAATAAGGGGAGGTGCTGCCAAAAATTTCGTAGACGAGCCAGCTAATCATTTTTGTTGAGTTCTAGCTTTCGTAAGCTTAACAATGTTCCCTCATTGTTTGTTGTAAATTGAAGTACTAACGGGCTAAAAAGATGTCCTGTGGTTAAGTAAACAAAAAAGGTATGTTAAGCCTATCCCTTCTTTCCTTTTGGCATGGTCCATATGATACAAACAAAACGAGCAAACACGCAACTTTCACAAAAGACTCTATTCATAGAAGTACTAGAGCTGCCTATATTCTTGATTCCCCATGTGTCCTATTATTATATTGTTTGTTCATGTGTCTAAGAAAACACGTATGTTGATAAAGTTTATTTTGACAATATTAACTGCAGGCATATTGATCTTATTACTTTTTGAAAGATCTTATTGACTTACTTACGTATGAATTGCATTCATTTATACATGTATTTTGACCCATGACCATATATATATATATATGCGTGTATATATATATATATGGGGTATGAGGAAAGGTTACAGTGTTATAGATGCACCAACACCTCATCAGCTGGTTTATGTTGATGATTTTGCCCATTAAGGCCATGATGATATGATGGGATGCCCTCAGAGGCTTGACAATGTTATGTATGCGAATACCTATCATGATATGATATTTGTACGCAAATTCATGAAATCATAAATATTTCATGATTCACGGAGCTATTCAGTCTTACAAGTTGAGTCCTTTACTCCATGTTTTTTCATGAATTTTATATACTGATTTTCATACTTTATATACTCGTTACATAATTCGTACTGGTTCCCCTATTTATTGGGGGCCTTCGTTTCATGCCCGCAGGTGCAAGTAGACAGACTTACGGTCCCCCTTGTCATGATCCTTTCTCAACGATAGTTGGTGCGCTCTATTTAATCCTAAGCTGCTATTGAGTTTTGGCATGATATTTTTGTATACATATATGGGTATGACAGGGTCCCTTCCCATCGTTTATACAGTTTTACACACTATTAAAGGTTTATAGACAATCATGTATAGTTTGATAGTATGTGGCTTTGTCGGCTTCTATTTTGATATATAGTTATCCATAGCAGCCTTGTCGGGTCGCCATACAGTATACCAACAAGTATATGTATATATGTCTTTTGGGAATGTTTCCTCACACATGTTACTCACATGCTTCAACTTTTTATTGATAGATGTTATGCATGACCTACCCTTATTTCGTGTTTATATCTTAGACATATGCTTAGGGGTGTTCGACAAGTAGGACTTGGGCATTGATCATGGCCCATTGGTTTTGTTCGTACCAAAAATGATACAAAAAATAAGTAGAAATTACTTACTCACAAAGTAGCGACGAAAATATCCATAAAATCTCCTTTTCTCGAGCATTGAGAAAAAGTGATTGAATCCATAAACAAATAACAAAATATAGCAGTTGTCGCAACTCAAATCAAATACAAGATGACTTTTGAATCCTAGCATAATCCTTGCGAGATTTCACCCAAGATAGACTTTTGAATCACCCATTTTGGCCTTAAAATAAGAGAGATATGATGTTTCAAATTTTAAAAGAAGTCTGAAAATTATGGACGAGCATAGGGACATAACCAGTTTTTTCTAAATTATCGCACCATAAAATTTAGCAATTGTAAATTCATAATTTTAGCTCCCGAAACTCATCTAGAACTTCTCAGACATAAACAATATATGGATTTGAATGACCAAACACGTACAAACCTACTCGCACACTCTAAACATTGAAATAAGGTCGTCTTGACTCGATTTTGACCGTGGTTAACATACAAATATGTAACATAACTAGTCTCTCAACTAATAACCCAAAACACACCTCAGCCCATCGGGACTTTGTCTAATCATACCAACAAGTCCAAATACATTAACCAAACTTATCTAAAGGATCAAAACACTACAAATAACATTAAGATCATGAATTGAAGAAAAAATCATTCTCTTAACTTTAAAAAATTTGAATTCCCCGAAAGAGTCCAAACCACACTTACTGTAACGACCCGACCGATCATTTTGAGTATTTTAGCCATGTTCCCTAATTTATTGCCTTCTCTATATTATTTTCTGGTTATATGACTTGTCAGGATGATTGATTTTGGTTTAGGGTAAGTTACGGAATGAAATGGAAAACTTAGTCCCAAAGTTGGAATCTTAAGTTAAAAGGATTGTCCGCAGTTTGAATTTTGTATAGGCAACTGCGAAATAGAGTTTGAACATTATTCATTGGTATTGAAACATTGAAATGAAATTTGCAAGGTTTGTTTTGACAGCATTAAAGGGAGAGGTGTCTTGTAACTAAGGCATTAAGATACCAGCTAACATAAAATGACTAAGATTCATTTTTCTTAATAAGGGCTTGCTGCCACGTTTTGGGGTGTGGGAATTATTGATCTTTATCCACTTATTAGTTAATTAGGTAATGTCCCGTTAATCGGTAATTAACCAATTACATGCATAATGAAAAATAATCTCAATTTACTTAAAATTCTACTTATTTTTAATATACTTTATACATCATACTACTGTGGTCATATGGTACCTTGCATGGTACTAGTCCATATGTGTTGGGTATTATAGCTCGGACCGTATTTTATCAAAATTCGACAACCTTAAACGAAACTTATATTTTTTTAATTCGTGTACCCTTTCTTTCATTGCACTAACTTAATGCATGGTATAATTAGCATAAATATGCTAATCTCATCCCCGAGTATATGTCAATTAACTGAATATGAAACTTTAACGTATGAAAATGTGGTATTTAACATCATTCCCTCCTTTGGAATATTCGTCCTCGAATGTTGACTGATGCACTTATCATTCTCATAACCCATAGCTCTTATAAATACTTTAGCGCTCCTCTTGCCATCTAGGCAACTATTATGTAATTAAGTCTAAAGGCCAGGGCATTCCCCCCTTTAGGCCTTTTTCTCATACCACGAGTTATGGTTGGAATCCTTCCAATCTCGTAACTATTGTTACCTTCTATCATGAAGCTTGTACGATATTGACCTTGTAAGTGTGCCTATGTGACTCTTCTCTCCTTTTTCCTCCAGTTTTTAGCCAATTTCTAGGCATAATAGAATATCTTTATGGGCATCTAAAGGTGTACTGAAGTTCTTTGCTCAGTACTTTGTAGAACTTGCGAATATGACTATGTCTTATTTCATAGACCTGGTTATGCATTCGTTTGACTTTACTGCATCTACATAGGCCATACTATACAATAATTCTTACTTTGATTTATAATTACTATGGTCTGTAACCAACTCCAGGTTACTTCTCGTTGCTTATCCTTAAGACTGATGGTCTAATCTCATCTCATACTATTGAACTTTTATCCATCTGTTGTTGATCCACCTTAATGTTGATTCATCATCCTGCTTGGGCTCACGTCTTTATGGGGACATCTGGAGTAATTAGATTGATCCACCTAGGGGTGATGCTATACTTCCAATACCGTACTTTATAGTATCCCAATGTGACTCACCTTATATGAGTATTTTAGCCCCTTACAATTCATGAAATCCTCTTCCCTTTTTTTTTCTTTTTCAAATCATTACTCAAGCGAAGGCCTATATGTCATCCTTTATCTATCACAATTACTCTTACATTCTGCTACCAGTGCAGCATTCCATCTCTTCTAAAGGCCACTAGTCTTAGTCTCATTTGAGTTCATTTAGGCTATATTGAGTTTTCTATAACTTAGAGGAACCATCAGCTCCTTTGTTTTCACGGGCTTAATCCCGATGACTTATCCATTTTGTTTACCTTCTCACTTGCCTTCTTCTTATCCTTCCTCTTGTCTTTCTAAAACCTTGTCGTTCTATCATGCTTTAGCTTGTGACCGATTCCCATCTAATTTTTTTGAACATCAAGTGACATATCGCATCGTGTCCAACTCTTCTTTTACTCTCTATTTAGACCTTTCGGTACTTAGAAACCATAGGCTGTGAGGTATGCCACTGATGATGCTACTATCATTCCTGGATACTGAATCACAACACTTCTAGTCTTTTACCTGAAGTATGGACCACTCTCATCCTTCTATACATGAGTATTCCGTACGTTGTTCCCCATCACCTTACTTTAAAATATCACCTCACATTCTTCTCTCTCTCTTTCTTAACCTCTCTCCCACATAAGTATAAATTACATTCACCATTTTATGCTCTGTTATAATACATGCACCTCTAGTGCCTATACAATCCAGTGGGAGCTCCATACTGAATTCTTACGAGGCTGGTATTTTTCTAACTTGCTTTATCGTAGAGCCGTTTTAGAATATGGTTTTTGTGCTATCTCTCCTGTATCTCTAATATCAAGAGTGATTCTGCTATGTTCTCAATCATGATTCTTATAACTTTTGGGTCCAATAATCGGATTCATGATTTACTTCGTTGATGTAACTCTTTAGTTTCCTCTTTCTTCTGATAGGCCTTTATGGCGGCTTAAGTTATCTCTCGATATATGGTTCATGGTATTAGTTATTTTGTTTAACCTTTTATGATCGTTGAGTAATATGCATGACGCAATCCTTTAACAATTTAATCATTCATTTATGACCTAGTCTCAATTCCTTCTTTTAACATATACCAGAATCCTCTACAGTTGTATGTGCTATGTGTATAAAACTCCGAACCCTTAAGTGCGTTCACAACGTAATCCACTCTATATCATTGATTGAATAATTTCTTTCATTCCACCTTAGCTTTTTTTTCAACGTATGCTATAACTTTTCCTAGTGTTTTTCCTTTGTTGTGTCCATACATAGCTTATCTTAGTGCCCACACATGCCAGAGTTTTTGTGCAACTCATGTGATATCCAATATTACTTATAATTTTACTTCCCTTTCATTATCCACTATGGACGCCACTTTCCTTTGTAGTGATTACAATGTTTTTGTGAGACTATTGTTACACGACCATTTCGTCTTTAGGTCGTGGTGCTTAGGTTGAAGCCTTCTTCCTTATTTCCGCATATAGTCTTTCGTTGTAGTACTTAGGGAGAACCCTTGACTCTCGTAAAGCTATGAGCTTATTACGGACCTTTTGATGTCCTTCCTTGCCTATAATTATCCATAGTTGCTTACCTCCATGCCCTTGTGCTTGTAGGGTTGCTTCTGAACTGATATTTTTACTGTCTTCCCAGTGGGACTCTCTTTTATTTCCGTAACACTCATACGGTACCTTTACTATCCCAACTCCTATCTAAATTTATCTTAAGGGTCACGATATCATTATTTGCGAGACTGAATTCCCCATGTTAGGGTTCACTATGTTTACTAGGTTCTTCCTAAATCAACTACTAACTACTTGTCGTCTCATTCTCGTATTGTTTACCTTGAAAATGGTAACTACAATTATATTTGATTTTGTTGTTCTAAAAATACATGATTTATCTTGACGCTAGTTGTTAGACATCTAAGTGTGAGTAAAGAAAATAGGAAATGCAAACCAATAGGGTTCCAAAGCTGGGCTTTGAGCTAGCTGGAGCAGGGCCTCGAGGTCTAGACGGGGCTAATAGCTATGAACGATCGATGAAGAATCAATGATAATGGGGGCTTTAAAGATGGCCTTTTATGGCTAATAATGAGCAATAAATGAAGAACAATAAATGAAAAATGAAGGAACAAGCAATAAATGTAAAGAACAATAATGTTAATAAAGAGAGCATAAAGTGTTGTATTGTATTCAGTGTGTTGTGTAATCAATCATTCTTCTAGAGGGAGGTTACAAGATGATAAAGGTCCCCTTTATATAGGAGAGGGATCCATATATAGTACATGTCTAATCATGACGGGGAAATGCTATCAATACAGCTGTATAACGGTTCAATGTGGATCTGTACTATCCTTTGCAGACTCTTCCAGTCCTCGTCACATGCCCTCGGGGGTCTTCCGCCTATTTACAACGGTCGTCGATTTCCATGTCGCCTCGAGGTGCACCATAACGAGTCTTTGATGTGCCTCTGCTGAGGTGAGTGCTTCGAGAACGAGCCATTGGTTGTGCTTTGATCCTATCAAGGTCGGGCTCGAAAATGCCATTGAAACCTTTAAATCAGCCTTCCCCAATTTTAATCGCTTACAATGCTTTCAGGTTATAGTGCTTTACAATTAGGAGTTTTCTAAGTCCCAAGACGAGCTGGCCCACTATGTGGAAGAGTGCAGGAGGCTCTCATTAGAGGCTGATGAGTTCAGAGCTCTTTCTACAAATAAGAAGGAAGAACTTTGCGACCTCCAGGCTCGTCTGGAGACGATGTCTCGAGAACGGACCAATATTCCTAAGCAGACAATAAGGCCTTTGTATATTTCTAATTTCGTGATTCCCCGACTTTAGCGCTTAACATCTTTGGTTGATTTTTGCAGCTTGGGAAGAAAGATGCCCTGATTGCGTAGGGGCTTAGAGCCAGGGATGCTGAGATTCTCGAACATATGCAGCGTGTGGACGAGATGGCCTCTAAGAGAGATACCCTCCAAGGGAATCTGACTTCGGTTGAGCTCTGCCTTTAGAAGGCGATAATGGATAGTCTTAATTATAAGGATCTCCATGATGAATCGGTTGTTGTATTATCCACAGCCAAGGCTGGGGACGATGCGCTCATGTACTCGTACCGAAAGGATGCCACTGCTGCAAATGCTCGGGCCAGGAAGGTCTCTGAGGATGACGAGTTTGAACTGGCCCGAACCTGGGAGTGTGTACGATTAGATTCTCGGTGACATGCTCTCAAGGATGTATGGCATTAATTTAGCTGATGAGATTGAGAATGTGAAGGACTTAGCAGAAGAGTCGGCGACCTCACTTAGTTTTGATAAGGATTCAACTAGTGGCTCAGAGAGCGGTGGAGATGTAGAAGAAGTCCCCGAAGGGGAAAAAGCCATTGATGACCAGAGTGCTGAGGGTCAAGCTGCTAGAGGCGCAACTCATGAGGGAACTCCATCCGACCAAGTGGCTACGACTTAGGATTAGGCTTTCTTTTTGTTTTTGTGTAAGGGCTCTTTGTGGGCTTTGTAAACATCTTTCATCAATATAAGAATTTCTTTTTTTCACCTTCAGTTTATGTTGAGCCCCATTCTACATTCGTTTGCGAAAATTCAAATGTATGATTCTAATGATTAGTACGAATATTAGGCCAGGACTATCACAAAACCTTAGGTTATTAATTGATCTATACAGTGCTTCTAAAAGTCCTTTGTTACCTTTCTTACTAAGTTTAGATTGATTTGATGTGAACTTAGGTCATCAAGACTTTTGAGTCTGAATTGAACTACCTGTAGCCATAATCGGGTATTCTTAATATCCTAATTTCTTTAGGGATAATTCAATTAGAAAGTCTTGTTAGTCTTTGAAACAAGATAATGTAGAATTATTACCCGAGACTAATTAACATAAACTAACTCATATTTGTAAAATCGTGAAATACATTAGATTGTTTCTTGAGTGTAATTCCCGATGTATCCATACTTGTAGCCATTGATCATTTTACTTGCTTTCTAGGTTAGTTTACATTTCCGCATTTAGAAATAAATATTTTCTAAAAACAATTCTAAGTGTTTGGAATTGCATAACAAAGTGATAATTCTCTTATATTCCTCATCGCCTACATATTGTTCTTTGTGGGATTCGACCCCGACTCATAGTTGGGTTAATTATGTTCCATGCGACTGTGTGCATTTACTTTTTAGTAGTGGATTTGGACGTCATCAACAGGATTGGGGACTCAGATAAGTCATAGCACAATATTTCATCCCCAGCCAGACGATCAGTCTGAACTTGCTATTCAGACACTAGAAGATCTATTACGGGCTTGTTTGATAGACTTCAGAGGTAGCTAGGATGATCATCTGATGCTTATTGAGTTCGCGTATAATAGTAGCAATCATTCCAGCATTTAGATGGCTTCATATGAAGCTCTTTACGGACGGAAGTGTACGTCTCCTATCAGATGGTTAGATGTTGGGGAAACTATATTAGTAGGACCAAAGTTAGTAAAATAGGCAGCCAAGAAGATTAAGCTTATATAGGAAAGGCTATTAGCAGCTCAGAGTCGTCATAAGTCTTATGCAGATAATTGACGATGATACTTAGAGTTTCAGGTAGGCGACTGGGTATTCCTAAAGGTATCACTAATGAAAGGCATTATGAGATTCAGTAAGAAAGGAAAACTTAGCCCTCAGTACAATAGACCTTATAAGATCATACTCAAAGTATGCCAGGTAGCATATGAGTTAGACTTGCTTTCTGTCTTGGAGTCTTTACATCTAGTCTTTCATGTGTTTATTCTCGGTAAGTGTATTGTAGATCCTTCTAGGTAGGAATAGCATGTGGTGCTGGGCGGGTTCTATCGGAACCCACATAATTTCAACTTGCCCTGCCCCACAGAGGATTTAAACCTATGTCCACCCGCCCCACACTCCACCCGCGTTCACCCGCCCCGCAAATTTTTTTCAATTAAAAATCTCTCTTTCTTTGAGGTTTTGTTTGCCAATAGTTGCATTATATAATGATGCCACAAACATCTACATAACATATTAAATTTCCCACTTAAATTTTCATATAGAACCTCGAAACCAGTAGGAGTTCTTTTTGAAGCTCACTTTTTAAAGGATACTACTAGATGAGAGATTTTATGTATTATAATATTCTTATATGTAGCAGAAATATTTTGACAGATATGCCAAAATTGATAACTAGGTCAGTCAAACCTATGGAAAGTGCAAATAGTAATACACTATAAATAATTAAATTTACTGTGTAAGTTGTAACTGGCAATGTTTTTGCCGTTCTTTACATAGTATATCTGGTCAAGTTCCCACCTTCAAGAAGGCATGAGGTAGATCTCTTTTTTTTCTAGGAAAACGTAGCTATCCAAGAATCAGTCAATGCAAATCCCTAATCCACGACCCGCCCTGCCTCGCACGATTTTTGTATTTAAAAATTTATCCCTCCTTGCTCTGCAACCGCAAACTCCCAAATCTGCACCGCCCCATAAATGCAAAAACCCGTACCGCCCCACACCCGAACTGCCCCATTATCATCCCTACTTCTATGGTCATGCCAGTTGACGATGGTCAGGTCACACAACACCTATCATGTAAGGAAGCTCCCATTTCTGTACTAGATACACAAAAGCTTTGGTTAAAGTACTTTGGAGGAGACGACTTGGGAAGCAAAGAATATATGAAGTCTATGTATCCTCACTTGTTTCCGCTTCCATACGAGGATAACTGTCACGACTCAAATGGAGGGCCATGACTAGCACCCGACCATACTTGCCGAGTACCAACGTACATTTTATCTAACCTTCTTTATTATCTTTTACGGCTGACAAGACCAATATAAATGGTAGACCTGGATCATGGACAACCAGCAATAAAATATGATGACATGAACATACATAGCAAGGGATGACTAGACAATCAAGAAACTACATATAAAGTATGAGCTACCACGCTACCATGAAATACTATACAACAAAAACCAGCCGACAAGGCATACCAAACTATACATGAGTTGACAGTTGTCTATGAGCCTCTAAAGGAACATAAGTGCTGCAACATAGCCGGAACAGGGGCCCGACATACCCATAATGTCTATAACAAAAATGCATACCAAGACCAAGGCAAGCCCGGAGAAGGGATCTCGCCAATCACCGCTGAACTGGACAGCCTACTGTGGTGGGGAAGCTGCACCTGCCTGTCTATCAGGACCTGCAGCACGACATGCAGCGTCTACTAATAAAAGGACGTCAGTACGAATAAAGTACTGAGTATGTAAGGTAGGGAACCATAAATACGATCAGTAATGTAAGCAGGGATAAAGAATATACAACTTGTAACATCTGAGTACCTCTGAGGGCTACTGACATGAAATGCATGATACATATGTATAAATACATAAACTTTTAAAACATTCGCCTCTATGAGCATCATCATCATCATATTATACCCGGCCATAATAGGCTCAATAAAAAACGTACCCGGCTATCCTATGGCTCGGTAGAATCGTACCCGGCCACGTGGAGCTCGGTAAAACCTAACTGATCAGTGGTTGCACAATAGGTGCCGTACCCGACCGACTATAGCGTAGCTCGGTAGAGTAAAATAGATACATATATATAATGCATGCTCGACTCATGGAATCACGTTCTAAACCTTTCGGAGTGACGTAAGATTGGTATCCTCTGTACACGTTATTAGGACTAACTCTTCACTATGAAATTTATAAGAATCAGGAAGTACCAACAACATTGATAACATAAGAATAAAAGAAGCAACATTAACATTAATCGTTCCATAAGAGGGGAAACAATGTAAGTACTGCTAGCTTCTAAGAGTAGAGTATCTTTGGAAGCTCGTTCATTGCATTATGTACAATCGGAGTCGTGCAAAAGAAGGAAAGGTATAGCCTCACATACCTTGTATATATTTCCCAAATCTCAAGCTATGCAATTGTCACAACTCCTTAGTCTACAATAAGAGAAACGATACTATCGTTATCATTTAAGCGTCATAACTATTATGTATAGACCACAACCTATTTTACGATGAAACGGACAACACCTCCCTTATATATATGACTTCACACCATTCAAAACAATCACCAAACATCCCAAACAACATCAATAATAAACATATTGAGCTTCCCAAAATAGTCCACGCACAGCCTAATCACTTCATACATACGACGACAGCCTTAGTCGTGTCAAACGACCCGGAAATATTACGAATAACTATCAGCCCACAACCCTAAATATATATGGTATTTCTCCACACCCTTACTCCTCCAAAACTCAACAAAATAGTAGTAAAATACGCAGCCCAACAGCAACGCAAAACAGTCCACAAAACAATAACATTACTACCAAGCCTTTTGATATATATTTCACAAGTTCTAGCTTCAATGGCTTAGCCGCAACTTGGATAATCTTAAATACATATAGAGTAAGAGGTTCCTTACCTTTATACATAAAGAAAAACTCCAATTTGACCTTAAATTTCCATGAAATATCCCTCCAATGCTGCCACAACAACAAGAAAGCGAAACTAACGATCAATTCGTGTTTTTCGGCACTAGAATCACTTTAGAAGGCTTGAAATCACCTAGTATTGATATTAAGAACATTAGGGAGTATTTACATAACATAAACCCTTTAAATCAACCTCCCACACGAGCTGTAAAAAGACAAAAATGAGCAACAACAAGACGAACAAGAGACTTACTAGCGCCACCGAATTCCCGACACTTGATTTGTGTTGTTTGCCCTTTGTTTGGGTCTTGAATCTTGAGATAACCTTGAGAGGATGTTACTAGGGTTCTAATATCTGAAAATAGTGAAAATAGATGACTTAAAACGGGTTGGAGGCATTCTATATAGGTCCAAATATCTTAAACCGCCTTAGTGGGCCCCATAGAGACGTGCTTGGTGTAGTCTCGCAAAAACGCGAATATCGCTCTACTCCGAGGTCGTATCGATGAACGGTTTAATGCATTAGAAACTAGACTCATTGATCTTTAATTTTGTGGGTAGATCATCCCGTAATTCCTTGTTAATTAGGAGCAAATCTTAGAAACATTTGACCTAATGTTTAAGTAAAATTATGAACCTAAGTTGCGACAACTTTTGTCGACTTTTGTTTCATAACTCGTTTGACTTCAAGACTTATGATACGGATATTATATGATTAAAATACCTTAATACATGACCTCTTGAGTGTATTAAGCACCGCTAGATTTACCTGAAAATATGAGTTACAACATCCTTGATTCATTTAACTTCTAATACTTGTTAATCACCCTTATACACTTTTGTATCACTTAAGACCAATAGGATTGACTTCTTATCATCTCAAAGATAATTCATTCTTGGATTTATGTTAACTAATATATAGAATGAACTAACACATGTGTATATGGGTTGTAACACCCTCCCCCCTTAGGAACATTCGTCCTCGAATGTAAGGGTTCATGGGGAGTTTAAATCATCGTGGATTCCAATGGAAATTTCCGATCACTTTTCCCCTATAAATAGGTCACTAGCAAAACTTGCAAGCAATTAAGCCCAACATATGACCTCACAAGGCTACACAAAGCATTATGGATATTTACATTATCTACATATCACCATTTTGTATTAAGGAGGAGTATTCTCAAATTATTGCTTACCTCATAGAGCCGTTTCACCTTCCAATGTATCCTTTTTTCCACCAGCATCCTTGTTATCTTCATTCTTGAATAGGTAAGAGTATTTAGACTTCATCTCTTCTTCTGCTTCCCATGTTATCTCTTCCACATTCTTGTTCCTCCACAATACTTTGACGGAAGCTACATCTTTTGTTCTCAGCTTGCGGACTTGTCGATCTAATATAGCCACTGACACTTCTTCATATGATAGGTACTCTATAACTTGTACATCTTTGATAGGGACGACTCGAGAAGGGTCTCCAATACATTTCCTCAACATAGATACATGGAATACCAGGTGGACAAATTCTAATTCGGATGGCAATTCGAACTTATAAGCAACCTGTCCGATTCGTCGAAGAATTTTATACGGCCCGATATACCTTGGACTTAGCTTACCTTTCTTCCCAAAACGCATAATACCCTTCATTGGTGAGATCCTTAGGAAAACCCAATCACCAACCTCAAACTCCAGATCATGACGCCGGACATCGGAATAAGATTTTTGCCTGCTTTGTGCTGTCCTCAATTGCTCCTGTATCACTTTCACCTTCTCAATGGCTTGGTGAATCAAATTTGTCCCATATAATTCTATTTCACCGACTTCGAACCATCCAACCGGTGATCTACATTTCCTCCCATATAGTGCCTCGTATGGGGCCATTTTAATACTGGAATGGTAGCTATTATTGTAGGTGAATTCTATGAGTGGAAGATGGTCATCCTAATTCCCCTTAAAATCTAGAACACATGCTCGTAAGATATCTTCCAATGTTTGAATGGTACGTTCAGCCTGTCCGTCAGTCTGCGGATGAAATGCAGTGCTGAGATTCACTTGTGTGCCTAAACCCTTCTGAAAAGACCTCCAAAAGTTTGCTGTAAATTGAGCTCCTCGGTATGATATAATAGATACCGGCACACCATGAAGCCTAGCAATCTCCTTGATATACAACTTCGCATAATCTTCAGCCGTGTAAGTTGTCTTAACTGGCAGAAAATGGGCACATTTTGTAAGTTGATCAATTATCACCCAGATGGAGTCAAACTTATGATAAGAGTGAGGTAATCCAATAATGAAGTCCATATTAATCACCTCTAATTTCCAAGTCGGAATCTCTATATTCTGAAGCAATCTATCGGGTTTCTGATGTTCTATCTTTACTTGTTGACAATTGGGACACTGGGCTACAAATTCTGCAATAAACTTCTTCATGTTATCTCACCAATACTGCTCCTTGACATCATGATACATCTTTGTCGAGCCGGGATGGATGGAATATCGGGATTGATGAATCTCATTCATAATCTTCTCTCGCAACCCTGCCACATTAGGCACACATAATCGGCCCTGGTATCTCAGTGCCCCATCTCTTCCGATCTCAAAAGCCATACTTTTACACTGCTGAATGCTCTCTCTTAATCGTACTAAGATAGGATCTTCATATTGCCGTGCTTTTACCTCGGCTACCAAAGATGATTCTGATGTATTCTGTACAGTAACACCTCCGTCATCAGAGTCTAACAATCTGATTCTCATATTGGCTAGATGATGAAGCTCTTTAGTCAACCCCCATCTACCTGCCTCAATATGTACTAAGCTTCCCATTGATTTACGATTTACGACTGAGAGCGTCTGCCACAACATTGGCTTTACCGGGATGATACAATATATCGACGTCGTAGTCTTTCAATAATTCAAGCCACCTACGCTACCTCAAATTCAACTCTTTCTGCTTGAAGATGTATTGTAAACTCTTGTGATCGGTGTAGATGTCAACATGGACGCCGTATAAGTAGTGCCGCCATATCTTCAAAGCATATATTACTGGAGCCAATTCCAAATCATGGGTTGGATAATTCTTTTCATGCTTCTTCAATTGTCTTGATGCATAAGCAATCACCTTCCCACGCTGCATCAATACGCACCCCAAACCTATACCTGAGGCATCACAATATACCACATAACCTTCTGTTCCTTCAGGGAGAGTGAGCACTGGTGCGGATGTCAATCGATTCTTCAGCTCCTGAAAACTACGTTCACAAGTGTCAGAGCACTGTAACTTGGTAGCTTTCTGTGTTAACTTAGTCAATGGAGATGATATATAGGAAAACCCTTCTACAAACCGCCTATAATATCCTGCTAGCCCCAGGAAGCTGCGGACTTCTGATGGTGTTGTAGGTCTCGGCCAATTCTTTACTGCATCAATCTTCTGAGTGTCGACACTAGTACCCTCATCAGATATCACATGGCCAAGGAACGCTACTGAGTTCATCCAAAATTCACATTTGGAGAGCTTAGCATATAACTTACGATCCTGATGCGTCTGTATTACTATCCACAAGTAGCCCGCATGTTCCGCCTCCGAACGAGAATATACTAGAATGTCATCAATGAATACAATCATGAACACATCAATATAGGGCCTAAATACAGTATTCATGAGATCCATAAAAGTTGTTGGGGCATTTTTTAGCCCGAACGACATCACCAAGAACTCAAAGTGCCTGTATCTTGTCCGGAAGGCCGTCTTTGGAATATCCTTCTCCTTAATCCTCACCTGATGATACCCTGAACGTAAATCAATCTTGGAGAAATACTTGGCACCCTGGAGTTGGTCAAACAGGTCATCAATTCTTGGAAGTGGATACTTGTTCTTTATAGTAGACTTATTCAACTGTCGATAGTCGATACACATCCGTAACGACCCATTTTCTTCCGCACAAATAGGACTGGCGCACCCCAAGGTGAATATTAGAGAAAAACACTTACGACTCTACTCTACGAACGATCTAGATTCAGGAAGAAGGTAACAACCCTAGATGTCATGTAGCCTCCTGATTATAAATGTGGCGCGCTACACATCCATAATCAAGACTCTACTAGACACGGCTCATAGACAACTCCTAGGACAGACTTGCTCTGATACCAAGTTTGTCACGACCCAAGCTGGAGGGCCATGACTAGCACCCGACCATACTTGCCGAGCACCAACGTACATTTTATCTAACCTTCTTTATCATCTTTTACGGTTGACGAGATCAATATAAATGGTAGACCTGGATCACAGACAACCAGCAATAAAATATGGTGGCATGAAAATACATAGCAGGGGATGACTAGACAATCAAGAAACTACATATAAGGTATGAGCTACCACGCTACCATGAAAGACTATACAACAAAAACCAGCCGACAAGGCATACCAAACTATACATGAGTTGACAGTTGTCTATGAGCCTCTAAAGGAACATAAGTGCTGCAACATAGCCGGAACAGGGGCCCGACATACCCATAATGTCTATAACAAAAATGCATACCAAGACCAAGGCAAGCCCGGAGAAGGCATCTCGCCAATCACCGCTGAACTGGACAGCCTACTGTGGTGGGGGAGCTGCACCTACCTGTCTATCAGGACCTGCAGCACGACATGCAGCATCCACAAATAAAAGGACGTCAGTACGAATAAAGTACGGAGTATGTAAGGCAGGGAACCATAAATACGATCAGTAATGTAAGAAAGGATAGAGAATATACAACCTGTAACATCTGAGTACCTCAGAGGGCTACTGACATGAAATGCATGATACATATGTATAAATACATAAACTTTTAAAACATTCGCCTCTGTGGGCATCATCATCATCATATCATACCCGGCCATAATAGGCTTGGCAAAAAACGTACCCGGCCATCCTAAGGCTTGGTAGAATCGTACCCGGCCATGTGGAGCTCAGTAAAACCTAACTGATCAGTGGTTGCACAATAGGTGCCGTACCCAGCCGACTATAGTGTAGCTCGGTGGAGTAAAATAGATACATATATATAATGCATGCTCGACTCATGGAATCACGTTCTAAACCTTTCGGAGTGACGTAAGGTCTGTATCCTCTGTACACGTTATTAGGACTAACTCTTCACTATGAAATTTATAAGAATCAGGAAGTACCAACAACATTGATAACATAAGAATAAGAGAATCAACATTAACATCAATCGTTCCATAAGAGGGGAAACAATGTAAGTACTGCTAGCTTCTAAGAGTAGAGTATCTTTGGAAGCTCGTTCATTGCATTATGTACAATCGGAGTCGTTCAAAAGAAGGAAAGATATAGCCTCACATACCTTGTATATATTACCCAAATCACAAGCTATGCAATTGTCACAACTCCTTAGTCTACAATAAGAGAAACGATATTATCGTTATCATTTAATCGTCATAACTATTATGTATCGACCACAACCTATTTTACGATGAAACGGACAACACCTCCCTTATATATATGACTTCACACCATTCAAAACAATCACCAAACAACCCAAGCAACATCAATAATAAACATATTGAGCTTCCCAAAATAGTCCACGCACAGCCTAATCACTTCATACATACGACGACCACCGAAGTCGTGTCAAACGACCCGAAAATGTTACGAATAACTATCAGCCCACAACCCTACATATATACGGTGTTTCTTCACACCCTTAATCCTCCAAAACTCCACAAAACAGTAGTAAAATACGCAGCCCAACAGCAACGCAAAACAGTCCACAAAACAATAACATTACTACCAAGCCTTTCGATATATATTTCACAAGTTCTAGCTTCATTGGCTTAGCCGCAACTTGGATAATCTTAAATAAATATAGAGTAAGAGGTTCCTTACCTTTATACATAAAGAACAACTCCAATTTGACATTAAATTTCCATGAAATATCCCTCCAATGCTGTCACAACACCAAGAAAGCGAAACTAACGATCAATTAGTGTTTTTCGGCACTAGAATCACTTTAGAAGGTTTGAAATCACCTAGGATTGATATTAAGAACATGAGGGAGTATTTACAGAACATAAACCCTTTAAAACAACCTCCCACACGAGTTGGAACAACACAAAATGAGCAACAACAAGAAGAACAAGAGACTTACTAGCGCCACCGAATTCCCGACACTTGATTTGTGTTGTTTGCCCTTTTTTTGGTTCTTGAATCTTGAGATAACCTTGATAGGATGTTACTAGGGTTCTAAGGTCTGAAAATAGTGAAAATAGATGACTTAAAACGGGTTGTAGGCATTCTATATAGGTCCAAATATCTTAAACCTCATTAGTGGGCCCCATAGAGAGGTGCTTGGCGTAGTCTCGCGAAAACGTGAATATCGCTCTACTCCAAGATCGTATAGATGAACGGATTAATGTGTTAGAAACTAGACTCATTTATCTTTAATTTGGTGGGTAGATCACCCCGTAATTCCTTTTTAATTAGGAGCAAATCTTAGAAACATTTGACCTAATGTTTAAGTAAAATTATGAACCTAAGTTGCGACAACTTTTGTCGACTTTTGTTTCATAACTCGTTTGACTTCAAGACTTATGATACGGATATTATATAATTAAAATACCTTAATACATGACCTCTTGAGTGTATTAAGCACCGCTAGATTTACCTGAAAATATGAGTTACAACATCCTTGATTCATTTAACTTCTAATACTTGTTAATCACCCTTATACACTCTTGTATCACTTAAGACCAATAGGATTGACTTCCTATCATCTCAAAGATAATTCCTTTTAGGATTTATGTTAACTAATATATGGCATGAACTAACACATGTGGATATGGGTTGTAACAATAACACTGTGACATCACAACCTTTAGGTGCATATATGTTACTGGATTCTTATGTTAGTTAATGTCATTGTTCGTGTGAGGCCATTATTGTTATTGATGATTGTACCACAGTGTGGCTTTGTATTAGTTGGTTTGATGCATGATAGGTTGGTAGTAAGTAGTAAAGTTATGGATAAGTATCTACCAAAATTTCTTTAATTCTTTAGGATTTTAACATTCAAGAGGCCTAAAGGGGGGAGGGATGCCTTTGCCTTTGGATTTATTCACAAAATAATTGCTTAAATAACACATACGGTATTAAAGTATTCGTAAGGGCTATAAGTTATGAGACTGATAAGTGCATTAGTCAACATTCAAGGATGAATGTTCCAAATGGGGAAATGATGTTACTCCCCATGTTTTCATACGCTAAAATACGTAGTATGTCAATTTATGTAAGACCGGAAATGAGACCATCTTTTAAAGTATGTTAAGTAATTTAATGATGTTACATCCTATATTTTTGTTCAACATATACACGACTAGGTTGAGGACAAATGCTCTTAAACGCGAGAAAGGAGATTGGGAAGAATAAAAACGAGTTGTTTGCTTACCCGATGTGCCTGCTTCACCAACTTACTTTTCGTCCCACTTGCTTGAGCTACTCGACATATGTCTAAATCATTTAACGAGTATGAGACACATAATTAAAAATGGAAAAATAACAAACATGTATCACGTGCTTGATTAAGTAGGTGACAAGTAGGTGCATCACCTACTTAGAGTTTGTGGAGAAAATTAAAAGGTAATGGAAAATGATAGAGATGGGAAGCCCAACCCAGCTGTGCAAGTCCATTAGTAAGGCCATATATACATAGATATTTCACTTAGAGAACAATTTAGAATCCCTCTCTCTCTCTCACTCTCTTGCAACGTGATGGAGCTCAAAAATATCATCCCAAAACCACTCTCACCGTTATCCTAGGGTTGAAGACCAAATCCATAATATGGTAAGGTGATTTCTCTCTTGGAAGATCAAGGTCACATAGTTATCTCTCTACTTTGTTGTTAGGGGTAAAAAGCTTATTTGAGCTTGAAGTAGAGCATAGTTGGATGAGTATTCTTTCTGCTAAGGTAAAGTTTAACTTCTCCTATATCTATTTAAGATCATCTATATATCTGGTTAATTTGATAAAGCAAACTTGTGAGTAGGTTTATCTTCATGTTGAAGTGTTGTTGCTGGACTATTTTGGAGTTGAATTCTTTATTTGTTATGGATAGAAATAAGTAGAAATTACTTAAGAATACTATTACTATTTGTGGTTGATGTGTCCGGAAGAAGAGAAGTCTTAGAGAAGTGTTGTTGATATTGTAAAATCTAAATTAATGCTCGTTTATTGTTATTGTTGCCGCGCCATTATTGTTTCGTAGTGAGCATATTTCTATGTCGAAATCATGGTTGGGTTATTCGAGAAGGATATTATATATATATATATTGTGTTTTTTCATTTGAGGAAAGTGAAAAGATTAAGGGGAGGTGCTGCAAAAAATTTCGTAGACGAGCTAGTCAATCATTTTTGTTGAGTTCTAGCTTTCGTAAGATTAACAATGTTCCCTCATTGTTTGTTGTAAATTGAAGTACTAACGGGCTAAAAAGATGTCCTGTGGTTAAGTAAACGAGAAGAAGATACAAACCTATCCCTTCTTTCCTTTTGGCATGGTCCATATGATACAAACAAAACGAGAAAACACGCAACTTTCACAAATGACTCTATTCATAGAAGTACTAGAGGTGCCTATATTCTTGATTCCCCATGTGTCCTATTATTATATTGTTTGTTCATGGGTCTAAGAAAACACGTAAGTTGATAAAGTTTATTTTGACTATATTAACTGAAGGCATATTGATCTTATTACTTTTTGAAAGATCTTATTGACTTACTTACGTATGAATTGCATTCATTTATACATGTATATTGACTCATAAACAGATTGAGTTATATATGCGTGTATATATATATGGGGTATGAGGAGAGGTTACAGTGTTATAGACGCACCAACACCTCATCAGCTGGTTTATGTTGATGATTTTTCCCATTAAGGCCATGATGAAATGATGGGATGCCCTCAGAGGCTTGACAATGTTATGTATGCGTATACCTATCATTATATGATATTTGTACGCAAATTCATGAAATCATAAATATTTCATGATTCACGGAGCTATTCAAACTTACAAGTTGAGTCCTTTACTCCATGTTTTTACATGAATTTTATATACTGATTTTCATACCTTATATACTCGTTACATAATTCGTACTGATTCCCCTATTGCCTGGGGGCCTTCATTTCATGCCCGTAGGTGCAAGTAGACAGGCTTACGGTCCCCTTTGTTATGATCTTTGCTCAGCGATAGTTGGTGTGCTCTATTTAATCCTAAGCTGCTATTAAGTTTTGGCATGATATTTTTGTATACATATATGGGAATGACAGGGTCCCTTCCCATCCTTTATACAGTTTTACACACTATTAAAGGTTTGTAGACAATCATGAATAGTTTGATAATATGTGGCTTTGTCGGCTTCTATTTTGATATATAGTTATCCATAGCAGCCTTGTCGGGTCGCCCTACAGTATACCAACAAGTATATGTATATATGTCTTTTGGGAATGTTTCCTCACACATGTTACTCACATGCTTCAACATTTTATTGATAGATGTTATGTATGACCTACCCTTATTTCGTGTTTATATCTTAGACGTATGCTTAGGGGTGTTCGACAAGTAGGACTTGGGCATTGATCATGGCCCATTGGTTTGGATCGTACAAAAAAATGATACAAAAAATAAGTAGAAATTACTTACTCACAAAGTAGCGACGACAATATCCATAAAATCTCCTCTTCTTGAGCATTGAGAAGAAGTGATTGAATCCATAAACAAATAATAAAATATAGCAGTTGTCACAACTCAAATCAAATACAAGATGACTTTTGAATCCTAGCATAATCCTTGCGAGATTTCACCCAAGATAGACTTTTGAATCACCCAATTTGGCCTTAAAATAAGAGAGATATGATGTTTAAAGTTTTAAAAGAAGTCTGAAAATTATGGACGAGCATAGGGACATAACCAGTTTTTTCTAAATTATCGCACCACAAAATTTAGCAATTGTAAAATCATAATTTTAGCACCCGAAACTCATCTAGAACTTCTCGGACATAAACAATATATGGATTTGAATGATCAAACACGTACGAACCAACTCGCACACTCTAAACATTGAAATGAGGTCGTTTTGACCTGATTTTGACCGTGGTTAATATACAAATCTGTAACTTAACTAGTCTCTCAACTAATAACCCAAAACACACCTCAGCCCATCGGGACTTTGTCTAATCATACCAACAAGTCTAAATACATTAACCAAACTTATCGAAAGGATCAAAACACTACAAATAACATTAAGATCATGAATTCAAGAACAAATCATTCTCTTAACTTTAAAAAATTTGAAATCCCCGAAAGCGTCCAAACCACACTTACTGTAACGACCCGACCGATCATTTTGAGTATTTTAGCCATCTTCCCTAATTTATTGCCTTCTCTATATTATTTTCTGGTTATATGACTTGTCAGGATGATTGATTTTGGTTTAGGGTAAGTTACGGAATGAAATGGGAAACTTAGTCCCAAAGTTGGAATCTTAAGTTAAACGGATTGACCGCAGTTTGAATTTTGTGTAGGCAACTGCGGAATAGAGTTTGAACATTATTCCTTGGTATTGAAACATTGAAATGAAATTTTCAAGGTTTGTTTTGAAAACTTTAAAGGGGGAGGTGTTTTGTAACTAAGGCATAAAGATACCAGCTAACATAAAATGACTAAGATTCATTTTTCTTAATAAGGGCTTGCTGCCACGTTTTGGGGTGTGGGAATTATTGATTTTTATCCACTTATTAGTTAATTAGGTAATGTCCCGTTAATCGGTAATTAACCAATTACATGCATAATTAAAAATGATCTCAATTTACTTAAAATTCTACTTATTTTTAATATACTTTATACATCATACTACTGTGGTCATATGGTACCTTGCATGGTACTAGTCCATAATTATCGGGTATTATAGCTCGGACCGTATTTTATCAAAATTCGACAAACTTAAACGAAACTTATATTTTTTAAATTCGTGTACTCTTTCTTTCATCGCACTTACTTAATGCATGGTATAATTAGCATAAATATGCTAATCTCATCCCCGAGTCTATGCCACTTAACTGAGGATGAAACTTTAACTTATGAAAATGTGGGATTTAACATCATTCCCTCATTTGGAACATTCGTCCTCGAATATTGACTGATGCACTTATCATTCTCATAACCCATAGCTCTTATAAATACTTTAGTGCTCCTCTTTCCATCTAGGCAACTATTATGTAATTAAGTGTAAAGGCTAGGGCATTCCCCCATTTAGGCCTTTTTTCTCACACCACGAGTTATGGTTGGAATCCTTCCAATCTCGTAACTATTGTTACCTTCTATTATGAAGCTTGTATAATACTGACCTTGTAAGTGTGCCTATGCGACTCTTCTCTCCTTTTTCCTCCAGCTTTTATCCAATCTCTAGGCATAATAGAATGCCTTTACGGGGATCTAAAGGTGTACTGAAGTTCTTTGCTCAGTACTTTGTAGAACTTGCGAATATGACTATGTCTTATTTCATAGACCTGGTTATCCATTCGTTTGACTTTACTGTATCTACATAGGCCATACTATACAATAATTCTTACTTTGATTTATAATTACTATGGTCTACAACCAACTCCAAATTACTTCTCGTTGCTTATCCTTAAGACTGATGGTCTAATCTCATCTCATACTATTGAACTTTTATCCATATGTTGTTGATCCACCTTAATGTTGATTCATCTCCTGCTTGTGCTCGCGTCTTAATGAGGACATTTGGAGTAATTAAATTGATCCACCTAGGGGTGATGTTATACTTCCAATACCGTACTTTATAGTATCCCAATGTGACTCACCTTATATGGGTATTTTAGCCCCTTACAATTCATGAAATCCTCTTCCCTTTTTTTTCTTTTTCAAATCATTACTCAAGCGAAGGCCCAAATGTCATCCTTTATCTATCACAATTACTCCCACATTCTGCTACCAGGGCAGCATTCTATCTCTTCTAAATGCCACTAGTCTTAGTCTCATTTGAGTTTATTCAGGCTATATTGAGTTTTCTATAACTTAGAGGAACCATCAACTCCTTTGTTTTCACGGGCTTAATCCCGAGGACTTATCCATTTTGTTTACCTTCTCATTTGCCTTCTTCTTATCCTTCCTCTTGTCTTTCTAAAACCTTGTCATTCTATCATGCTTTAGCTTGTGACCGATTCCCATATAATTTTCTGTAACATCAAGTGACATATCGCATCGTGTCCAACTCTTCTTTTACTCTCTATTTAGACCTTTCAGTACTTAGAAACCATAGGCTGTGAGGTATGCCACTGATGATGCTACTATCATTCCTGGATACTGAATCACAACACTTCTAGTCTTTTACCTGAAGTATGGACCACTCTCATCCTTCTATACATGAGTATTCCGTACGTTGTTCCCCATCACCTTACTTTAAAATATCACCTCACATTCTTCTCTCTCTCTTTCTTAACCTCTCTCCCACATAAGTATAAATTACATTCACCATTTTATGCTCTGTTATAATACATGCACCTCTAGTGCCTATACAATCCAGTGGGAGCTCCATACTGAATTCTTACGAGGCTGGTATTTTTCTAACTTGCTTTATCGTAGAGCCGTTTTAGAATATGGTTTTTGTGCTATCTCTCCTGTATCTCTAATATCAAGAGTGATTCTGCTATGTTCTCAATCATGATTCTTATAACTTTTGGGTCCAATAATCGGATTCATGATTTACTTCGTTGATGTAACTCTTTAGTTTCCTCTTTCTTCTGATAGGCCTTTATGGCGGCTTAAGTTATCTCTCGATATATGGTTCATGGTATTAGTTATTTTGTTTAACCTTTTATGATCGTTGAGTAATATGCATGACGCAATCCTTTAACAATTTAATCATTCGTCTATGACCTAGGATCAATTCCTTCTTTTAACATATACCAGAATCTTCTACGGTTGTATGTGCTATGTGTATAAAACTTCAAACCCTTAAGTGCGTTCATAACGTAATCCACTCTATATCACTGATCGAATAATTTCTTTCGTTCCACCTTAGCTTTTTTTTCAACGTATGCTATAACTTTCCTAGTGTTTTTCCTTTGTTGTGTCCATACATAGCTTATCTTAGTGCCCACACATGCCAGGGTTTTCGTGCAACTCATGTGATCTCCAATATTACTTATAATTTTACTTCCCTTTCATTATCCACTATGGACGCCACTTTCCTTTGTAGTGCTTACAATGTTTTTGAGAGACTATTGTTACACGACAATTTCGTCTTTAGGTCGTGGTGCTTGGGTTGAAGCCTTCTTTCTTATTTCCTCAGCTAGTCTTTCGTTGTAGTACTTAGGGAGAACCCTTGACTCTCGTAAAGCTATGATCTTATTACGAACCTTTTGATGTCCTTCCTTGCCTGTAATAATCTATAGTTGCTTACCTCTGTGCCCTTGTTCTTGTAGGGTTGCTTCTTAACTGATATTTTTACTGCCTTCCCAGTGGCACTTTCTTTTATCCCCGTAATACTCATATGGTACCTTTAACTACCCCAACTTCTATTTAAATATATCTCGAGTATTATAATGACATTACTGCGAGGTTGAATTCTCCATGTTGGGGTTTACTATATTTGTCTTGCATGATCTGCTGATTTGTCTGTAACTTCTTGTCTACTCATAACTAGGTTCTTCCTAAATCAACTACTAACTACTTGTCGTCTCATTCTCGTATTGTTTACCTTGAAAATGGTAACTACAATTATATTTGATTTTGTGGTTCTAAAAATACATGATTTATCTTGACGCTAGTTGTTAGACAATAGATGCTAAGTGTGAGTAAAGAAAATAGGAAATGCAAACCAATAGGGTTCTAAAGTTGTGCTTCGAGCTAGCTGGAGTAGGGCCTTGAGGTCTAGACGGGGCTAATAGCTATGAACGATCGATGAAGAATCAATGATAATGGGGACTTTAAAGAAGGCCTTTTATGGCTAATAATGAGCAATAAATGAAGAACAATAAATGAACAATGAAGGAACAAGCAATAAATGTAAAGAACAATAATGTTGATAAAGAGAGCATAGAGTGTTGTATTGTATTCAATGTGTTGTGTAATCAATCATTCTTCCAGAGGGAGGTTACAAGATGATAAGGGTCCCCTTTATATAGGAGGGGGATCCATATATAGTACATGTCTAATCATTATGGGGAAATGCTACTGGTGCAGCTGTATAACGGTTCAATGTGGATCTGTACTACCCATTGCAGACTCTGCCAGCCCTCATCACATGCCCTCGGGGGTCTTCCGCCTTTTTACAACGGTCGTCGATTTCCATGTCGCCTCGAGGTGCACCATAACGAGTCTTCGATGTGCCTCTGCTGAAATGAGTGCTTCGAGAACGAGCCATTGGTTCTGCTTTGATCCTATCAAGGTCAGGCTCGAAAATGCCATTGAAACCTTTAAATCATCCTTCCCCGATTTTAATCGCTTACAATGCTTTCAGGTTATAGTGCTTTACAATTAGGCATTTGCTAAGTCCCAAGCCGAGCTGGCCCACTATGTGGAAGAGTGAATGTGGCTTTAATTAGATGCCGATGAGTTCAGAGCTCTTTCTACAAAGAAGGAGGAAGAACTTTGCGACCTCCAGGCTCGTCTGGAGACGATGTCTCGAGAACGGACCGATATTCCTAAGCAGGTAATAAGTCCTTTGTATATTTCTAATTTCGTGCTTCCCCGACTTTAGCGCTTAACATCTTTGGTTGATTTTTGCAGCTTGAGAAGAAAGATGCCCTGATTGCGAAGGGGCTTAGAGCCAGGGATGCTGAGATTCTCGAACATAGGTAGCGTGTGGACGAGATGGCCTCTAAGAGAGATACCCTCCAAGGGAATCTGACTTCGGTTGAGCTGTACCTTTAGAAGGCGATAGCGGATAGTCTTAATTATAAGGATCTCCATGCTGAATCGGTTACTGCATTATCCACAGGCAAGGCTGGGGCCGATGCGCTCATGTACTCGTACCAAAAGGCTGCCACTGCTGCAAATGCTCGGGCCAAGAAGGTCTTCGAAGATGCCGAGTTTGAACTGGCCCAAGCTTGGGAGCGTGCCCAATTAGATTCTCGGTGACATGCTCTCGAGGATGTATGGCATTGATTTGGCTGCTGAGATTGAGAAGGTGAAGGCCTTAGCGGAAGAGTCGGCGACCTCACTTAGTTTTGATAAGGATTCAACTAGTGGCTCGGAGAGCGGTGGAGATGTAGAAGAAGTCCCCGAGGGGGAAGAAGACGTTGATGACCAGAGTGCTGAGGGTCAAGCTGCTAGAGGCGCAACTCATGAGGGAACTCCATCCGACCAAGTGGCTCCGACTTAGGATTAGGCTTTCTTTTTGTTTTTGTGTAAGGGCCCCTTGTGGGCTTTGTAAACATCTTTAATCAATATAAGAATTTCTTTTTTTCACCTTCAGTTTGTGTTGAGCCCCATTCTACATTCGTTTGTGAAAATTCAAATGTATGATTCTAATGATTAGTACGAATATTAGGCCAGGATTATCACAAAACCTTAGGTTATTAATTGATCTATACAGTGCTTCTAAAAGTCCTTTGTTACCTTTCTTACTAAGTTTGGATTGATTTGATGTGAACTTAGGTCATCAAGACTTCTGAGTCCGAATTGGGTGGGAGCTGGATCTCATTGATAGTTCTAGATTAATAGTATTCTCAGACTAACCTTTGGACTTAGATACCGGGGGTGTTCGTTTGATTATCTGAAAACAAGGATAGCCTTTAGGCTTTTACAAATAGTCCCCAAGCGAGGAATTACTCGAACTCTGGTAGCCTTTAGGCTTAATAGTGATTACCGTGAAAATGGTAACAATAATTAAACTTGTAAATAGGATTCTAAAAATATAGGATCTATTTTTATGCTATTTGTTAGAGTAGATAATGCTAAGAATGTGGAGTTTAATGATGAAATGAAAGCTAAAATGAGGCAGTAATCAAACCGAGAGGCCTGCTTCCCGGATATAGGACTGGTCGATGGGGACCTCGGGGTCGATGTCTGGGTCGAGCTCGAGCTATCGGGGATAGTCGGGAATGGGATAATAGCTAAATTATGATTAAACAAAGCTCAATATGGCCAAACCAAGCGATAGAATGCAGAACAAGTAAGAAAGCGATAAATATTAAAGTGGCCTCGGGCCAGCTAGAACGAGCAAGTTAGAAAGAAAATATATATATAGAGAGACATTATTGCAATTGTCGAGAAAATGGAGCAACATTAGCCGAGCCTACAAAGTGACGGGGATTCCCTTTATATAGGAGGGGAATCCGTTATAATACAAAATGTGTTATCTATAAAGGTATGGAGATAGGATGGCTAGACGTGATCTTCAAAATAGGCCCCGGATAGACCAACCTTGTCAGGTCAAACCGCATGCCTTGGGAACTCCCCCCTCGCCTATTGTAGCTCGCTGTATTTGTCGGAATGTGATATCTTTCAGACCGATATATGTGGAAGCTCAAGGATACGATTTTGTTTAGCGATGGTTGGGCGTCCCCGAGTGGCATTAATTTGGCTGGATACACCGTTTTGACCGTAGTCATATATGTTTGGCTGGAGCCATTTTTGGTCTCGAGAGATAATTTAGGCATCTACACTGAGGGTATGCCCTTTTGGGATTCTTACAAATGCGACATATAGCCTAAACTTCGGGATTTTGAGTTTTATGCCTGTTGAGGTCTTACAGTTTATGTTGCTTTATAGAATAGATCTGGTTACACCGAGTCTGCCCACTCGGGGTCTTATAGTTTCGGGTTTTCTAATGCATGGTGATTGGTGAAAGTCTCTAAGTCATCGAGTTTGCTTAGGCTAGAAGGCCATTATTCGTGAGCTTGGAGTTACCTTGCGGGAGTTTTATGATCCTGGAGTTCCGACCCTGGGGTCGTGCGTGTGTTGATTTGTTGATGCTAAGTTTTCGAGTATTTCGGGATGCATTTGGTGGAGAGGCCTTCGCTGCGAGCATGTTGAAATCCCCTTTTCTGGAGTACGAGGTGCCAAAAAATATTCTTTATTGCTTGGAATAAATACATGTTGTTTTGTTTTTGTTAGCTCGGACCGCACGGGCGTGGCTCCTCGGACCGTCTTACCCAGTATGTTGTTTCCTATCGGAGCTTCATTTGTCATTTTCTCGAGGCGAGGCTGATTGCAAAAGAAGTCTTGTAGGCTCTTTGGATCCTTTTTGGGAAATGCGTGGATGTCGCCTTGTTAAAACCCTTACCGGGAAAAACCCGTTTCGGGGTTAAAGAAACCCGGTCAAAGGAAAATAGTGCGACGTTTGCTCGAGGATAGTTGTGGGGTTTCACAACCGGACGCCCTAGAAGTAATACCGCTTAAGAATTGATACATTCCAGTTACTCTTAAGCTGATTGCGTCCCATGGTACCAAGCTTATAGGATCCTTTGCCAACTATCCCAAGGATACGGTCAGCCCTTTCCAATTTTGGCCCAACTTCCCTACATTAGTGTTTCTGGTGTTGAGAGTGACCTTCTTTAGGACCAAGTCTCCGATTCCGAAGTATCAGAGATTCGTTCTTCTGTTGTAGTACCTTTCAATTTTCTGCTTCTAGGCAGCCATCTGAACCAGCGAGGCTTCCCGTCTTTCATCGAGCAGCTCGAAGGCCATTGCCATGGCTTCGTTGTTCAATCCCTCGTTAGTGTGCCGGAATCTGGCGCTTGGTTCCCCGAACTCCACTGGTATTAGTGCTTCAGCGCCATATACTAGAGAGAAGGGTGTCTCCCCGGTGCTCGATTTTGGAGTTGTCTGATATGCCCACAACACCTCGGTCAACGTTTCTCTCCATTTTCCCTTATCTTTTTCCAACTTATTTTCATGTTTTGAATGATGGTTTTATTCATAGATTCGGCTTGGCCCTTCGCACACGTGTGGTATGGGGTCGACAGGATTCTCTTGATTTTGTTGTCTTCAAGGAACTACGTTACCTTGATCCCGATAAATTACCTCCCGTTGTCGCATGTTTTTTCGGACGGGACCCCAAACCGGCATATGATGTGTTCCCATATAATATTGATGACTTCCTTCTCTCTTATTTTCTCGAAGGCCTGCGCTTCCACCCATTTTGAGAAGTAAATAGTCATAAATAGAATGAATATGGCCTTACCTGGGGCCATTGGCAAAGGGCCGATGATGTCCATCCCCACATTATGAATGGCCATGGTGATAAAAGAGAATGCAGTTGTTCGTCGGCCTGGTGGATCATGGGAGCAAACCTCTGGCACTTGTCGTATTTTCGGACGAATTCCCTATCATCTATTTCCATGTTGTCCCAATAATAGCCCGCTATAATCACCTTTCGGACTAAGGAATCGTCCTCGAAGGGATTTTCGCATGTGCCCTCGTGAATCTATTGGAGCACATAATCAGTGTCGCCAGGTCCCAAGCATATCGCCAGGGGGCCATAAAAGTTATCCTTTAGAGAGCCCCATTTTCGTCAAGTGAGAACCGGGCCTCTTTGGTTCGCAGGGCCCTCAATTTTTTTGGGTCTGTGGGTAGCTTCCCGTCATTAAGATAAACGATGTATTTGTTTCACCAATCCCATGTCAGGCTGGTGGAGTTAATTTCCGCGTGACCTTCCTCGACCACAGATTTGAACAGTTGGACAACTGTTTCGGTGATCAGGCCTTCTTCTTTAGCAGAAGATCCCAGGTTTGCAAGGGCATCGTCCTCGCTGTTCTGCTCTCGAGTTACATGGACCAAGGTCCATTTTTGAAGCAATGTAATTTGATTTGGATTTTCTCCATGAGGAGCGAATCTAATTTTGCCTCGACAGTCTCGGCTCCCAAACTTTTGGCTAACTACAAACCTGCAATCATAGCCTTGTACTTGGCTTCATTATTAGTTAGCTTTGTGGTTTTTGTGGATTGCCTGATTATGCCGCCGACAGGTAACTTTAGGACTATACCGAGTCCGGATCCTCTTACGTTTGTGGCACCATCTGTGAACAGGGTCCATACCCCAGAGTACGTGGCAGATTTTAACAGAAGCTCCTTCTCAACCTCAGGCACGAGGGATTTGAGACTTGATGGTTGTTCGAGGTTGATACTCAATATCATACCCCCCGAGTTCAATGGCCCATTTGGCCAATCGACCCGATAACTCAGGTTTATGCAATACACTCCGAAGGGGATAAGTCGACAAGATGTAGATACGGTGGCACTGAAAGTAAGGCTTCAGCTTGCGCGAGGTGCTTATCAGTGCTAGAGCTAATTTTTCCAGGTGAGGGTACAGGGTTTTAGCGTCCCCAAGGTTAACCTTACATAATATATAGGAAATTGCGTACCTTGTTCTTCTCGGACCAGTACGCTGCTTACCGCTATTTCGGACATGGCCATGTATAAGTATAACGTTTCATCCTCCTTGGGAGTGTGCAGCAAAGGCGGGCTAGAATAGGTACCGTTTCAGTTCTTCTAGGACGTGTTGGCATTCTAAAGTGCATTCAAAGTTGTTCTTTATTTTGAGTAGGACAAAGAAATGGTGGCTTTTGTCTGATGATCTTGATATGAATCCGCCCAGGGCCGCGATTCACCCTGTCAGCCGTTGAACGGCCTTTACGTTGTTCACCACCATGACCTCATCGATGGCCCTTATTTTGTCGGGGTTGATTTCTATCCCCCTATTTGAAACCATGAAAACCAGGAATTTTCCCAAGCCTACTCCGAAGGCACACATCTTAGGATTAAGCTGCATGTTGTAGCTTCTAAGGATGTCGAATGTTTCCTACAAATGGGTCAGATGGTCCTCTGTGCGCAGAGATTTGACTATCATATCATTGATATATACTTCCATTGATTTACCTATTTGGTGCTCGAACATTTTATTAACTAGGGGTTGGTATGTTGCTCTCGCATTTTTTAGCCCGAAGGGCATTATGCTATAGCAATATGTACCATATTTCGTGATGAATGTGGTTTTCCCTGTCATCAGGGTTCATCTGGATTTGATCGTACCCCGAGTAGGCATCGAGGAAAGTGAGGGTCTCGTGGCCGGCCATAGCATTGATCAGGCGATCGATGTTAGGCATCGGGAAAAAATCTTTTGGGCACGCTTTGTTAAAATCTTTATAGTCTACGCATATCCTTAGCTTGTTCCCCTTTTATGGCACTACCTCTACGTTAGCTAGCCATTTGGGATACTTTACCTCCCTAATGGATCCGGCTTTAAGAAGTTTCGCTACTTCCTCTTTGATGAAGGTATGTTTTACCTTGGACTGCGGCCATCTCTTTTGCTTCATTGGTTTGAATTTAGGGTCAATGCTTAGTCTATGGGAGGTTTTTTCTTGTGGGATACCTGTCATATCTAAGTGGGACCAGGCAAAACAGTCGATATTATTACTAAGGAATTAAATAAACCCTATCATAAGTTCGGGGATCAACCCCGTTCCAAGGTATAACTTGCGATCCCGGAGGTGTTTGATCAAAACGGTCCGCTCCAGCTCTTCGACAATTGACTTGGTCGCATCCGATTCCTTGGGGGCGATGAAGGTTCGGGGGGCGAAGAAGTCTTCTTCGTCATCTGCAAGGGTCTGCACGCTTCCCTCCTCGTTTGAGGCCAGGCATGTGGGGGTTGGCGTCTCGTTGTGGACCGTGAACATTTCCCTCGCTGCCCGCTGTTCTCCATGTATTGCCGTGATGCCATCCCTTGTGGGCAACCTTATCATCTGGTGCAAGGTCGAGGGCACTGCTATTATGTTGTGTATCCAAGGCATGCCAAGTAAGGCGTTGTATCTCATGTCATCGTTGATGACCTGAAACTCGATGTTCTAGGTTGTGCCAGATGTGTTGATCGGGAGGGTGATCTCTTCTTTTGTTTCTTCTTCGATCATGTTCAAGCCGTGGAGGACTCGAGGGGTGGGATCAACTTGATTGAGCAGCCCCGGCTATTCTACTACCTCTGCCCTAATTATGTTGACCGAGGACTCGAGAGAAATGAGATTGCTAGCACATCATTGTGTGGTTCCATCATAGCCTCGAGATCCTCTTCGCTGAATATGAGGGTTTCTTCGGGTAAGAGTTTTCGGGGCGGTCCCACTTCTATAGCGGACATTCTCGTTCACTTGGACACGGGTCCTCAGGGAACGCTGGTTCCCCCAATGATCATTTGGACATCGGTCTCTAGGTCGGCCGTGCCCTTTTCTCTGTCGCCTTTGAGGTTCCGGCTTCCCATTACACTAGTCGAGCCAGGCGCTCCGTCCTGAAGCACAAATCTTGGGCAAGAAAAAGTGTGAAAGATAACTTGCGTTTTTGCAATGAAACCAGCAAGAAAATAATCACTATTATCTTTAGCCTCACGGTGGGCGCCAAACTGTTAACCGTGAAAATGGTAACAACAATTAAATTTGCAAATAGGATTATAAAAAACGTGATATATTTTTATGGTTGTTGTTAGAGTAGATGATGCTAAGAATGTGGAGTTTAATGATGAAATGCAAGCTAAAACGAGGCAGTAATAAAACTGAGGGGCCTGCTGGCCGAATATAGGACTGGTCGATGGGTACCTCAGGGTCAATGTCCGGCTCGAGCTCGAGCTATTAGGGATAGTCGGGAATGGGATAACTGCTAAATAAGGATCAAACAAAGCTCAATATGGCCAATACCAAGCGATAGTATGAAGAACAAGTATGAAAGCGATAAATATTAAAGTGGCCTTGGGCCAACGAGAACGAGCAAGTTAGAAAGAAAAGAGAGAGAGAGAGATATTATTGCAATTGTGGAGAAATAGAGCAACATCAGCCGAGCCTACAATGTGATGGGGATCCCCTTTATATATGAGGGGAATCCATTATAATACTAAACGTGTTATCCATAAAGGTATGGAGATAGGATGGCTAGACGTGTTAACCAGCCTTGTCAAGTTATGCCACGTGCCTTGGAAACTCCCCCTCTTCTGCCGTAGCCCGCTGTATTTGCTAGAATGTGATATCCTTCGAGCCGATATATGTCTAACCTCGAGTATGAGTCTCGACCTTAGATTTGAGATTCAAGGGACTTGACTGCGAGACGACACTTATGACGGGGAAATCGGGCCCCCGGATTTGCCGTATACAAATAGTCAAGAGAGCGTTCGTTCGTACTCAAAGTAAGGATGGCCCTGATGCATTATGAGTAGTCCCCGAGAGAGATTTGGCTTGAACTCGGGTGGCCATTGAGCTTAATAGTCAAGCGAGCATTCACTCGAACTTGAAGTAAGGATAGCCATGAGGCTTTATGAATTGTCCCCGAGCGAGAACTGGCTCGAACTCAGGTAGCCCTTGAGCTTAATAGTCGAGCGAGCGTTTGCTCAAACTTGCAGTAAGGATAGCCCTGAGGCTTTATGAATAGTCACCGAGTGAGAACTGGCTCAAACTCGTATATCCCTTGATCTTAATAGTCGAGCTAGCATTCGCTCGAACTTGAAGTAAGGACAGCCCTAAGGCTTTGTGAATAGTCCTCGAGTGAGAACTGGTTCAAACTCGGGTAGCCCTTGGGCTTAATAGTCAAGCGATCTTTCGATCAAACTCGAAGTAAAGATAACCCTGAGGCTTTTTGGGCTAGCCCTTAGGCTCTTATGCGTTGGCCCTTAGGCGCTATTTATATTGGGTTGATGTGACCTTTGATATGACTATAGTTTTTCCCTCATTTTGGCTAAAGACTTTTGAAGTTTCGATTGTGACTTGGCTTGTTTTATGTTTGTCTGACTCTTCGATGGCTCAAATGAGAACCTCGATTATGAGTCGATATGTGACGACAACTGAGTACCTCGGGAGGCTTCCTCAAAGGTTGAGTTTTTGAAACCTTTTTATCGAAGGCTAATTGTTTTCCAAGCCTTTTTACTATTCGGAGTTGATACTATCGAAGGTCCTTTGCCTATGCCGAAGGTAGACTGATTAACCGGTTCTTTTCGAAGTATTTGGAGTCCTTTAGTTTGATGGCAGCAGACATACATCTCCTAGTCGCGTTAATTTGGCCAGAGCCTTTTGGTACAACCATAGTCGATAGTCCCCGGGTGGGATGACCTCGGCGTCTATATCGAATGTATGCCTTTTTAAGGGTCTTACAAGTTCGATATATAGCCTTGGTCTGAATATCGGGGTTATGCCTTAGGTCTTATATGTTTTTGCATTCCTTGTTGATCTCTTACAGATTTGGTGTTGCCTCACTAAGGTCATACGAGCGCGAAATTGCCTTATTAAGGTCTTACGAATTTGAGTTTTTGATGGCTTCGATGAGCTGACTGTTGATGACAGTCCCCGGGTGTTCGAAGATTTTTGTCCATTGAGCCATTTTGTGTGAAACTGTTGAAATTCTTCGAGTGTTTTGATAAGAAAAGAGGTTTCCTCAATTATTTAATGTATGTGTACATGATTTTTGCCTTTGGAGGCCCAATTATTCTACATGGACACGGTTCATTCGACCGTTTGGCCCAATACATCATTCTCCTAACGGGGTCCTCTTAGGAGTAGTCTGAGTCCTTTGAAGAGGCGACCTCCGGGGGTGATGCCCCCCAGTATATGAGGTTGATCGAAGAGGAGCCTTGAATACTTGCTGAGTTCTCCTTGGGTAGCCCATTCGGGATAAAATCTGGTCTAAGGGAAAAAGAGGGCAACACATGCTTTAAAACCCAAGTTTTTCGAGTCAAAAGGTGCTTCGGCGCCTTTCGTCGAACACATGAAAAAAATCGATGTGATTCATAGAACAAAAAAAAGGGAGGACATTATACCTTTGCAATAATAGCGTTTGAGCATTGATATGTTCCAATTGCTTGGGAGTTGTACGTCTTCCATGGTGCCATGTTTGTAGGACCCCTTGCCCACTATTCCAAGGACACGGTATGGTCCTTCCTAGCTCTGTCCTAGCTTCCCTTCATTTGGGTTTCGAGTGTTGACGGTGACTTTCCTTAGGACTAAGTCACCGACCCCAAAGTATCGGAGGTTTGTTCTCTTATTATAATATCTCTCGATTAACTGCTTTTGGGAGGCCATTCGGAACAATGCGGCCTCTCGCTTTTCATCTAGTAGCTCAAGGGCTATAGTCATGGCCTCGCTATTTGATTCCTCAGTGGCATCCCAAAATCTGGCACTTGACTCTCCGACTTTGATTGGTATCAGGGCCTCGGACCCGTATACCAAAGAGAACGGTGTTTCTCCTGGCCTCGACTTTGAAGTTGTTCGGTATGCCCATAGTACTTCGGGCAATACCTCTCTCCATTCCCCCTTTGCATTTTCTAACTTCTTTTTTATGTTTTGGATGATGGCCTTGTTTGTGGACTCGGCCTGTTTATTTGCACATGGGTGATAGGGCGTTGATAGGATTCTCTTGATCTTATGATCTTCAAGGAATTCCATCACCTTGCTCCATATGAACTACTTCCTATCGTCTCATGCAATCTCGGAAGGGATTCCGAATTGGCATATGATGTGATCCCAGATGATGTTGATGACTTATTTTTCTCTTATCTTCTCGAAGGCTTGTGCTTCCACCCATTTTGAGAATTAGTTAGTCATAAATAGAATAAATCTAGTTTTACCTAGTCCCGTTTTTAAGGGGCCGACGATGTCCATTCCCCATTTCATGAACGAATATGGTGATAAGAGTGAATGTAGTTGTTCGCCAGGTTGGTGAATCATTGGCGCAAACCTTTGGCATTTGTCACATCTTCGAACGAATTCCTTGGTGTCCTTCCCCATGCTGTTCCAATAGTATAGCCTGCCCTGATCACTTTTCTAAATAAAGAATCAGCGTCGGAATGATTTCCATAAGTGCGCTCGTGGATTTCTCGAAGCACATAATCGGTATCTCCCAGTCCCAAGCATATTGCTAGAGGTCCGTCGAAGGTGCTTCTATATAGTGTTCCATTCTCGTCGAGTGAAAATCGAGTTGCCTTCGCTTGGAGGGCCCTCGATTCCTTTGGATCCGTGGGCAGCTTCCCGCTTTTCAAATAGTCGATATATTTATTACTCCAATACCATGTTAGAGTTGTCGATTTGATCTCAACATGGCTTTCCTTAATCACCGATTTGGAAAACTGTATAACAACCCCTGGGAGTATGTCATCTTCTTCGACGGACGACCCCGGGTTCATGAGTGCATCGGCCTCACAGTTCTGATCTTGGGGAATGTGGACTAGGGTCCATTCTTTGGAATTATGCAATATGACCTGATGTTTGTCTAAGTATACTTGCATCCTGTCTTCTCGAACCTCGAAGCTCCCATTGACTTTGTTAACTACCAAGAGAGAGACGCATTTTGCTTCGATGACTTGTGCTCCTAGGCTCTTGGCCAACTCGAGACATGTAATCATAGCCTCACACTTGCCATCATTGTTACTGAATTTTGATGTTTTTATAGATTGTCTAATCATGCCGCCTGTAGGCGGTTTTAGAACGATGCCGAGCCCGGACCCTTTTACGTTCGAGGCAGTATCGGTGAATAGGGTCCATACCCCCGATTATGTGCACGTTTCAAGCAAAAGATCCTTTTCTACCTCGGGAACGAGAGCAGGTATGAAATCAGCCACGAAGTCTGCCAAAATTTGGGACTTGATAGCTATTCGGGGTTGATACTCGATCTCATACATGTATAAGGTAAAATTGGATAGTCCAATTTTATGTCATTGTGGTGCCTCATAAGCATATTTCACAGGTTCGAGACTAGGGTCGAGGTTCACTCTCGAGGGCTATCGACGCTCGACCTCGGGGCGATGCTGACCAACGGCTATGATGGAAAAGTGGGGAGTTCCCAAGGCGTATGACTAGAGCTTCCAAAGTCTAGTGACCTAAATCCAGACCCGAATAATGACATCAACTAGCTGTCCCATCTCCATATCTTTGTAATAAATGTATTTGTACTATGTTGGGATTTCCCCTCATATAAAGGGGATCCTTGTCATTTTGTAGTCATTTGTTACTAAATACTAAATACAAAAGAACATTCTCTCTGCTCTCTAACATATCCTCTTGATTTCATTACTTCATTTATTGCTTATATTTACTGTGTTCTAGTTACTGTTCATCAGTTATTGCTTATTATTGTCAATAAAGAGCCGTCATTGATTTATTCTAACTATTATTCTCTATCGACCGCCCTCGGCGGACATCGGACTCAACCTCGAGGCCCCGAAAAAGCATGTTCGAGGCGCCGATTGATAGTGATTCGGTTTGGTTAATATCTCGTTTTAAGCTCTTATCTCGTTTCTAAGTCTTTCACATAGCATCTGTGTACGGTGAAATCAGAAGACCAATTTCACATTTAGAATATTGCTTTAGGAGGTCGCCTCGGAGGCTCGGGACCTCGAGTCGGTTACTTCCCTCAAGATCTGTCGATACCCAGCAGAGGATAACATCGGTCGAAACCCCGAAAAACATGAGAAGACTCCGAAGAGTGCATCCGGAGTCAATTAAGTCTATCTGGGCAGCCTAACATTAGCCTACGTATACGTCATGAAGCTAGTTATCTGTCCCATCCCCGTTTCCTTTGTCTCTCAAGGTATCTTGTACTAATATTGGACTCTCCCCTCTTATAAAAGAGGAGTCATTAACACTTTGAGGCAGAGCTCCAACTACTCTACATAAGATCAATAATATCTCTCTCTTTCTTCTCTCTAATTCATTCGCTCTTGCTCGCTCGAGGCTACTCTTTGAATTTATTGCCTCTATACTTGTTCTTCATTTATTGCTTGGAATTGGCCATAAAGACCCTTATTTAATTATATTCTAACTATTATCCCTCTCCCAGTTACCCCAAATAGCTCGAGCTCGAGCCGGATATCAACCTCGAGGCCCCTCATCAACCTGTCCGAAGCCCGGGCAGCAAGCCCTTCAGTTTGATTACTGCCCCGTTTTACCTCTTATTTCATCGTTAAACTTCACATTCATAGCACCAACTACTCGAATAACTAGCATAAAAATAGATCATGTATTTTTAGAATCCCATTTACAAATTTAATTATTGTTACCATTTTTACGGTAAACACTTTGGCGCCCACCGTGGGGCTAAAAATAACAGTGATTATTTTCTTGCTAGTATCATTGCACAAATGCAAGTTATCTTTCATACTTTTTTTTGTCCAAGATCTCTTGATTTCAGCTCAAAATGTCTGGATCGGTAAACAGAGAAAAGAATGACAACCTCAAAAACTAGGGGAAAAATGGCGTGGTTGTTCCGGCTATGGCGCGCCACCACAAAACCCCGATAACATGCCCGAACCGATTCTAGCGGACGCGGATTCGCAGGATGCACAACATGTCGACGAAACCTCGGACACAAACATGAGCATACGGCATGGTGACCAACAGGAAGACCAAAAAACCCCAGTCCAGGAAGAATAGGAAGTTAGTCTTCATGTTATTTTTGAAATGTTGCAGGCACAACAGTTGGCCATCGCTCATTTACAAATTCACCCCAAGAGTCCCAGCACAGCTGCGCGGGAAACAACTTCCCCAGCCAAGCAAGTACCCCACAGATCGAGCAATAACGGATTGGTAACTGATCCCGCCACCGTGAAAATGCTGGAGTACCTCACCAAAAGGATCGAGTTAGGCGAGAAAATGATAGCGGCCAACGATAAGAAGGTCGAAACCTACAACTCTAGGGTCGACCAAATCCGGTGCACGCCCCCAATCCTCAAGGGCATGGATTCGAAGAAGTTCATACAAAGGTCGTTCCCCGAGGAAGCGGGCCCGAAGCCCATTCCAAAAAGTTTAGAATGCCGGAACTCCCTAAGTACAATGAGACCAATGACCTAAATGAACACGTCACTTCCTACACCTTTGTGGTAAATGGCAATGATATAAAGAGTGATGAGATTGAGTCAGCATTACAAAAAAAATTCAGGGAACACTCTCGAAGGGGGCCATGACGTGGTATCACAACTTGGCTCCTAATTCTCTAGATTCATTCGCCAAGGTACCAGACTCCTTCGTAAAGGCACATGCCCGAGCCATCAAGGTAGCGACAAGGAAGTCCAACGTTTTCAAAATCAAGTAAAGAGAGAATGAGACGCTGCGGGAATTTGTGTCTCGCTTTTATATGGAACAGATGGAGCTACCACCAGTCTCCAACGACTAGGCAGTGTAGGCCTTCACCCAAGGCTTGAACGAATGAAGCTCGGTGGCTTCGAATCAGCTGAAACAAAACCTGATCGAGTATCCAGTCGTGACCTGGTCAGACGTCCACAACCGGTACCAGTCGAAGATCAAGGCCGAGGATGACCAATTGGGAGCCCCTTCGGGCTCAGTAATCCCAAGCAGGCTCCTGACAAAGGAGCCGAAACCAAACAAAGAAAGGTATCAGCCACACAATGATCGATGATAGGACCCTCGAGGGCTCGTCAACAGAACCAGGTTCAATCAAAACATAGTATTAACGGGTGCCCCCCACCTGTTAGAATACAACTTCAACGTCAATAAGTCAGACATCGTTTTTGCCATAAGTAAGATCAGAGATGCCAAGTGGCCTAAACCTATACAGTCAGACTCTTCGCAAAGGAATTACAACTTAGTATGCGAGTTTCACAACACGCACAGCCACAAGACAAAAGATTTTCATCAGCTACTGGAAGAGGTAGCTCGGCTGCTTAACTAAGGACATTTTTGGGAATTCCTCAGTGATCAATCCAAAAATCAGTTCCGAGAAAGGGACGCAACCAAGAAGAATGAGGCAAACGAGCCGCAACATGTCATCCATATGATCATGGGGGTGCCGATGCGCTGCAGGAACCCGTGATGAGAAGAACAAAAATATCCATCACCAGAGAAAATAGGACTCAGGGATATATCCCCGAAGATGCCCTCACATTTCGTGAAGAGGACACCGAGACCCTGTCACATCCCAACAACGACACACTGGTAGTCTCCTTCCTTGTAAATTCTTTTCAAATAAAACATGTACTCGTGGATCCAGGTAGCTCGGCCAATATTGTCACGTCCAGGGTGATAGAGTAGCTGGGATTGCTTAGCCAAATCGTGCCCGCCACTCGGGTCCTCAACGGATTCAACATGGCAAGCGAAATAACGAAAGGTGAAATCATCTTCCCCGATACCGTGGCCGGCACGACCCAAGACACCAAATTCCATGTCATCAAATGTGACATGAGATATAACGCTCATGGATACAATGCATGAGAGCAGTGCCATCCACCCTTCACCAGATGATAAAATTCCCAACAAAGGATGGAATTAAAACCGTCTACAGGGAATAACATGCGTTAAGGAAAATGTTCGCAATACACAATGTGGTACCAATGTTCGTGCCTCCTCCCCTGAATAAACGAAAAGGCGAATCGGGACTCACCCTCGGTCAAACTGGACGAGAAGAAGTAAAGAACCATACCGCATCTTCGCCTCAGGCAATTGAAATAGATCGTCCCTCATGGTTGTAACAAATCAATCCCGAGGTATCGCCAGCATATCTCACTTCAAGGTACAACTAACTACCTTTTTTGTTTCGAATTTAGGACTAACCCTTATGCAGGCACTCGACCGGAGCAGTCAGAACGCTAATACTATTCGAAGACCTTGAGGATCTAAAAATGCAGCCGTTGCACTCTTTTCCTTTGACCGAATTTTTCTCCCAAAAGAAGGGTTTTACCGTCAAGGTTTTTAATGAGGCAACGCCTGCGAGCTACCTAAGAAAAACTCCGCAAATGCTCGAAAACTTCTTTTGTAGAAAACTTTGAACGATGAGGAGCATTCCCCCGGATAGCTATCTGCTCGAAAAGGTCTTGATACGCCAAATGGGTTTCCTATAGAAAAGTCATGTACCGGGCCAAACCGTCAAACGAACCGTGTCCATATAGCCAGGCTCCCGTCGGCAAATATGTGTACTATTGTACCGAGCAATCAAAGAATACCTTTTGCCAAAGTACACCTTTGCAAAATAAGGTAACAATTCCTTCGCTAGAAATGTCCCGAATACTCGGGGACTGACGCCAGCAATTCAATACTTAAACGGCCTCCGGGTTGAAAACTCCGAAATCGCAAAACCTTCAGGCCAGACAATGCGGAAATCTCCATACCTCACCAAACATCAAAAGTACCTAAGGTACTAGGAGACTGCCGCCAGTCGCCGCACACTTAATTACCCGAGGCAATAAGACCTTGAGGGAGCAAACATGGTATGGCAAAGGACTATGCAACACAACAACACGTATTTACGTTAAGCACCCCAAGAGTATCTCTCACCAAAGGCATATCGTACTCCAAAAGAAAGTTCAGCATGCTCACGGCAGAGATCCTTCCACCAAGTACGTCCCAAAATACTCGGAGACTTGGCGACAACAAATTTGGCACTCGCACGACCTCAGGGTCGGAACTCCGGGATCATAAGGCTCCAACAAGGCAATTTCGAGCTCACTGTTAACGGTCTTCGAGCCTAATCAAACTCGATGACTTCAGAGTTGCCATCAATCGCCATACACTGAAAAACCCGAGGCCATAAACCTCAAGCGGGCAAACTCGGTCTAGCCAGGTCCATTTTACATAGAAATAAAAATCGTAAGACCTCAATAGGCATGACAAATTTTAATACCTTACTACAGGCATAAAACTCAATCCTGAAATTTAGGCTATATGTCGCATTTCTAAGACTCCTGAAAGGGCATACCCTCAATATAGACGCGTAAACTATCACTCAGAATCAAAAATGGCTCCGGCCAAACATATATGAGTTCAGTACGAGGAACCGCGAAGGGCCCTGAGCGAAGCCGTTTCCATCAATAGAAGGCTAGAAGGTATACTCACATCCGGGTTCAGTATTAGCAACAAAAAACACGATCATGCGTTCTGAGCCGCCGCAAACATAAAGAAATACAGCAAGTATCAAAGGCAGGAGTCAAGAAAATATCTTTGTATTCATAAATGTTCGCTTACAACAGCCCTCGGGAGGTCCTCACATGTGATTACAGAAGCCTGCAAGGGGATCTTTACGCAGGAACAAAGAAGTTTAAGGGTATGCATACAACAAAAGTCTAAGAATCTAGCCTATTCCCAAAGTACGGCATCGTCGGCATCATCTCCTCAAACGTGCGACCTCAAAGACAATTCTTCCAAGTCCGATCCCCTCGGGGACCTCATCTCGACCTCTCAGAATGGAAGCTTCAAAAGGAAGGATATAGAAGAGGAAGTCGATGGAGAAGAGCAAAGTGACGAAGGAGAATCCAGAAGAAGACAAGAAGTGGTTGGGTGAAAAATCTACCTAGTACGAACTCCACCAGTAATACTATTATAAGGCCACTTCATGGGACGTTGCCTCAGCCTGGGAGGCGACAACCGGTAGAGAGTGTCGCGATACCCCCAGGAATCCAAAGGGGGTGTAATACGCCAAGCCGAGGAAGGAGTGTGAGCAGTGGTGTATAATTCAAGCCCCCTCTTGAGTTGCGGTGCATAATCCAAATATCTCTACGGGTCAGAGAAAATCGGTCCTTTATTTCATCATCTCGAGCCAACGGAGACAGCAGCAACAACAACAACAACAATAGCAATAGCATCACGGCAGCACGACTTCGCCCGACCGGAGAAGGTTCGGAAGTTGGCCCATAGCGTACATGACGTTGGCATGAGACCTTGAGGCCGTGAGCCTCAAACATGGTGAGACGGCAAAGAAAAAAATAGCAAGAAAGGAGGAAAAGATGGATATCAAAGAATGTTTGGATGAAAAACTTATCATAAGAAGCCCCTTTTATAGGGGGGAAGGCAAGCTAACCGACGACGCCAATTATCGCCCTAAAAAAGCGTAATAGCAGGAGCAATAAAAGCGTTCATGGAATATGAATCGACGGCAACATTATGACCACGAAGAACAAGGAGTCACGACATGCCAGACGATCCTGAAGAAGCGAAAGGGTAAAACGCCTCGACACTTGTAAAAGGGGATGTGCCATCAGCACGACGTCATTTCGGGAACCCATAAGTGGGATGTCAAAATCATTTATTATTACTCCCCTCTAAGAAATGCGGAGACTATCTGTGTATGGTTAAATCAGAAGACCAATTTCTCATTTAGCAAATTGCTTCAGGAGGTCTCCTTGGAGGCTCCGGACCTCGAGCCGTTTACTTCCCTCAAAATTTGTCGATACCCAGCCGAGGATAACATCGGCCCAAACCCCGACAAACATGAAAAGCCTCCAAAGAGTGCATCCGGAGTCAATTATGTCTATCTGGGTAGCCTAAAATTAGCCTACGTATACGTCATGAAGCTAGTTATCTGTCTTATCCCCGTTTCCTTTGCCACTCAACGTATCGTTTACTAAGTTTGGACTCCCCCCTATTATAAAAGGGGAGTCGTTAACACTTTGTAAGGCAGGGCTCCAACTACTCTACATAAGATAAATAATATCTCTCTCTTTCTTCTCTATAATTTATTCACTCTTACTCGCTTAAGGCTACCCTTTGCATTTATTGCTTCCATACTTGTTCTTCATTTATTGCTTGGCCAGCCGGATATCGACCCCGAGGCCCCTCATTGACTAGTCCGAACCCTGGGCAGCAAGCCATTCGGTTTGATTACTGCCCCGTTTTAGCTTGTGTTTCATCGTTAAACATCACATTCCTAGCACCAACTGCTCTAACAACTAGCATAAAGATAGATCACGTGTTTTTAGAATCCCATTTACAAATTTAATTGTTGTTAACATTTTCACGTAAACAGCATCAACTGCTTAACAACTACCATAAAAATAGATCACGTATTTTTTGAACCACTAAATCAAATTTAATTGTTATTACCATTTTCACGGTAAACATTTTGGCGCCCACTATAGGGCTAAAAATAATTGTGATTATTTTCTTGCTGGTTTAACTACTTAATGCAAGTTATCTTTCACACTTTTCTTGCCCAGGACCTTTGCTTTCAGGTCAAAAATCCTAAACCAGTAAATGTACCTGAAAGTAGCAGACTCAAAAACTATGGAAAGGGCGGTATGGCTATTCCAGGTATGTGTGTGCCACTGCGAAACCCGGGGAGCACACTGGAGCCGATTCCCAAAGGTACGACCTTATGCGACGCCTGATGCGTTAACACCAGTGCTCACATTAACCAGGGAGCACGCCAAGAAATTTAGCGGGAAACTGAAAAAATTTAACCTGGGCAAAAGGAGAGACTCCTCGGCATGTCGTTCATATGATTATCGGGGGGACCGACATTCCCCAAAGATTCGTGGTCAAACGGATAAAAACAACCGCTGCGATAAAGGGGCCGATCCGAGACCGCATGACCGAAGACACCTTGCATTCAGCTAGGAGGATCTCGAGACCTTGGTAGAACCACAGAACGCCGCGCTGGCCGTGGATACACAGAATGAGGGCAGTGCCGTCAACTCTGCATCAGATGATGAAATTTCCAACAAAGGATGGTATAACAACCATATATGGAGAACAACATACGACAAAAGAAATGTTTGCGATTTACTAGGAGACGCCGAATCCCATACACTCCGCCTCGGATGAGTCTTGGAGCGCATTGACCCCCGAGGACAATGAAGAAGAATTCCTCTCCCCTCAAAATTTCATTGCCCCCGAAGAATTGGATTCAACGAAATCGACAATTGAAGAACTGGAGCAAGCTATTTTGATCGAGCACCTCCCAGATCAGAAGGTGTACCTGGAAAGAACTCACTCAATTAATCCCCAAACTCAGGAAAGAACTCATTCAATTTCTTATTAATAACATCAGCTGTTTCACTTAGTCCCACTTAGATATGACAGGAATCCCGCCGGAAATAACCACCCACCGATTGGGTGTCGATCCTAGGTTTAAACTAGTGAGGAAAAATAGAAGACCCCAGTCCGAAGTAAAACACTCATTAATCAAGGACAAAGTAACAAAACTCCTTAAAATAGGGTCTATTAGAGAGGTAAAGTACCCCAATGGCTAGTCAACGTAGTGGTAGTACCCAAAAAGGGAAATAAGTTAAGAATGTACATAAATTATAAAGACTTAAATAAAGCGTGCCCCAAGGATTCGTTCCCATTGCCTAAAATCGATCATCTGATCGATGCTACAGCCGGCCACGAGACCCTCACATTTCTCGATGCCTACTCGGGGAATAATCAAATTCAGATGAACCCCGAGGATAGGGAAAAGACTTCGTTCATCATGAAGTATGGTACATACTGTTACAATGTAATGCCCTTTGGACTGAAAAACTCAAGGGCTACGTACAAACGCCTAGTTAATAAAATTTTCAAGTATCAAATAGGCAAACCCATGAAAGTTCATATTGATGACATGCTAGTTAAGTCCCTGCACGCAGAGGACCATTTGACACATTTGCAGGAAACATTTGACATCCTCAGAAGTTACAACATGAAGCTTAACCCCGAGACATATGCCTTCGAAGTGGGTTCTGGCAAATTCTTAGGCTTCATGATATCGAATAGGGGAATCGAGATCAACACCGACAAAATCAAGGTTATCTAAGAAATCACGATGGTAAATAATGTAAAGGTCGTGCAACGGCTGACAGGGCGGATAGCAGCTCTAGGCAGATTTATATCAAGGTGGTCATACCGGAGTCATCATTTCTTCACTTTACTCAAAAAGAAAAACAACTTCAAGTGGACTCCAAAATGCCAACATGCCTTAGAGGAATTGAAGCGATATATGACTAGTCCGCCTTTGCTCCACACGCCAAAAGAGGATGAAATGTTGTATCTATACCTGGCCGTATCCGAGAGAGCGGTAAGCGGTGTACTGGTTCGATAAGAGTAAGGTACGCAATTTTCTATTTATTATGTAAGTTGGACCCTACGGGATGCCGGAATCAAGTAGCCGCACGTAGAAAAATTAGTTCTTGCATTAATAAGTGCATCGCAAAAATTGAAACCCTTTTATCAATGCCACCGTATTTGCATTCTAACAGCGTACACTCTCTGAAGCATATTGCATAATACCAAACTATAGGGCTGATTGGCCAAATGGTCCATCGAACTCGGGGGGTATGTTATCGAGTGTCAACCCCGAACGGCCAAATATATTGACTATCTGAAAAACGAAAAATTACCCACAGATCCAAAGGAATCGAGGGTCCTACGAATCAAAGTAGCATGGTTCTTGCTCAATGAAAACGAGACTCTGTATAGAAGAACTTTCGATGGCCCCCTTGCAGTATGTCTGGGGGTAGGAGACACAGATTATGTACACCGAGAAATTCACGAGGGTACTTGCGAAAACCACTCAGGCGCCGATTCCTTAGTCGGAAAGGTGATCAGGGCAGGCTACTACTGGGACAACATGGAAAAAGACACTAAGGAATTCGTCCAAAAGTGCGACAAATGCCAGATATTTGCCCCTATGATTCACCAACCTGGCAAGAAACTGCATTCGATTTTATGGACATTGTCGGACCTCTACCTACAACAACAGGTAAAGCTAAATTCATTTTATTTATGACTGACTATTTCTCAAAATGGGTGGAAGTTCATGCCTTCGAAAATATAAGAGAAAAAGAAGTCATTGACGTCATCTGGGATCATATTATGTGCCGATTAGGGATCCCGTCCGAAATAACATGTGATAATTGGAGGCAGTTCATTGGAATCAAAGTAACACAGTTCCTCGAGTATCACAAAATCAAAATAATCCTATCAACACCCTACCACTCGTGTGTAAACGGCCAGCCCGAGTCCACAAATAAAACCATCATCCAAAACATAAAAAAGTAGTTGGAAAGCGCTAAGGTATGACGGAGAGAAATTTTTCTCGAAGTGCGATGGGCATACCTAACAACTTCAAAATCAAGCACAGGGGAAACACCTTCCTCTCTAGTGTATGGCACCGAGGCTTTGATACTAGTTGAGTCGGGTAACCAAGTGACAGATTCCGACACACCACTGAGAGCTTGAACAACGAGGCCATGACTACGGACCTCGAACTATCGGATGAAAACCGAGAAGCGTCGCTGGTCCGAATGGCCACCAAAAACCAAAGGATCAAAAGTTACTATAACAGGAGAACAAACTTCCGACATTTCGAAGTCGCAGACTTGGTCCTAAGGAAAGTTACCCTCAACACCCGAAACCCTAATGAAGGAAAGCTAGGCCAAAATTGGGAAGGACCATACCGCATCCTCAGAGTAATCGGCAAAGGATCCTACATGCTCGGTACCATGGAAGGGGAGCAGCTTCCAAGCAATTGGAAAATATCAATGCTGAAACGACACTACTACTAAGGTGACCGATGGAAGATTCTGAAACACCCTCGAGCTCAAGGACATCGGGCTCATAAAAGCATGCATTGCACTCTTTTTCTTCGACCAAATTTTATACCTCGAAGGGTTTTACCGGCAAGGTTTTTAACGAGAAAACATCCATATACTACCTAAGGAAGTCTCAACAAGTATTCAAGGCTTCCTTTGCAATCAACCTTTGTATAGAACAACTAAGCTCTTAACAGAAAAGGCATGTATACTTGTACCAAGTAGTAAAAGAACACTTACCAAAAGCATTTTGCGTTTCAAGGAAGCTCGATTTATTTTGCAAAATACGGCTCCAGAGCCAACATATGTCCTGAATACTCGGGGATTGCCGTCAACAACTCGAAACAGTACGACCCCTGGGTAGGAGCTTCAAACTCGTAAGCCCTCAACGAGGCAACAACAAGATCACGAAATGGCTCCAAAGCCAAAAACGTCCCGAACACACGGGGACTTGCGTCGTAAACTCAAGGACACACGACCACCGGGTTAGAAACTCCGAAATCGTAATCCTTCAATGATGCAACACCTACTTTACAAGTAATGGCTCCCGAGCCAAGAACTCCTCGACAACTCGGGGACTGCCGTCAATTGCTAACTCCAACAACTTATCAAAACCCGAGGCCAAAAGACCACATGCACGCAGCCTCGGTCTCGTAAGACCTATATAAGGCAACAACAATATTTGTAAGGCCTCAAGCAAGGAATGAACCACACATAACTACTTTTAACTTTATAACTACTTTTAATATTAAACCTAGTGTGCATTTTTAATTTTATAACTACTTTTAATTAATTAACCGCTTTTAGGATTTATGGAATTATTTCTTGAAAAAGTTACGATTGTCCTACACCTGTTTGTTTGATACACATTGTGAATTGTGTCACGGGAACCATACCCACTATCTACAACATGTTTAATTTTTTAATGGTATTAGAAGTTGTGGCCGGGTCACATAAATGACCACCGGATTTGGAAATTATGTATCACAACTACGTCACGGGAACCGTACCCGTAGCTATGATAATTTTATTTTAAACGCGCCTAAATCAATCTACGAATGTTCAAAGTATTTTCTACAATAGTTATGAATGTTCCAAGTCTTGTCACACTAGTTTTGGTATTAATATGAGGGTCATAGGTTATGGGATTCATTTTTGGAATGCACACCTCAATTTATTTTAAAAAATTGTACTAAACTAAAGCGAACTACGAATGTTCATATTTAAAAACTAATTTGAAGTTCAATAGAAGGCCACTAACGAAAGATATGCATTGGATAGATAAAATTGCAAGATTACAGCCTTAGATATCTTAAACATCTTATACTCCTCATGAGCTGACAAATTTGCACATGTGAAGATATGCTTCAAAAGACAAAATGAGAAGACACGTATAATCCTCAAATACTTGATGGCTACTGACTTGTCAATTTCGATCCAATTTGCACAAATATTTGATCGGTTACAATTAACTGAAGTACTACTTTTAGAACATGGATATGCCTATTTCATTAATATACTGCAAAGTTTTATTTCGTTTCAATAAGAAGGGCTGAATAATTGTAACACCAAAAAATCCGAAGAATATGGCAGTGAATACCTCAACAATGAATGTTTAAGCTCAAGATCCATTCATGTTAAAGAACAAAATAAAACACAAGCTCATAATTCATGTTTCGAAATTAATTACACTACACATGATTTGCGAGACATAAAAAAAATGAGCTTATACTATAATTTACAAGGTAAGCTTATAACTGGATCAAACTATTAGGTTTAATGCTCAGGCCCAAAAGCCTAGGCCCAGACTCATTTGAGGTTGTTTTTCCAATTGGACTCATTTGCGAGTCTGGCCCAACTCAAATCGTAGAAAACATGCCTTCAACTTTTACAGGTTTAGCCATAGCCTTAGCCATTGCACCATTGTGCTTACACTACGAAAATCTAATACCAAAATAATCACTTAATACATTCCTAACATTAGTAGTTTTAATTGCAATACAAAAAAATCAGAAAAAAAATAATTAACTACAGTGCATCGGGCGAGAACAAAGTTTTCCAAAATTAGAAAAAACTACATTATGGCATATTAATACATAAAGTACTACATTAATAACTAATCTATTACATTAGAATCTTATGAGAATAATATAAAATCTAACTCTATCAAAATTTCTAGGAAGAAACTAAAAGCCCAATGACCATCCACTCCCTTTGGATATAGTTGATCCATCAAGCTTAGTTCAACGATATGAGGCTCTCAACTTTGGTACAAATATCAACAAACAAATCTAGTTTTTGTGGTTTAACACATGCTGATTTGGCGAATTAGTGGCCAAATCCACAAGTTATAGACTAATAGGCCACACGACCTCAAATAAAACAATACACTAGTATCATTATGAAGAGAAGAATGAACAAACAACTTCAGTAATCCATATTCAGAATCAATGTGAGATTTTGTCTAAAAGAAAGAACTTCAGATTTGGCCAATTTTTGAAGAAAGGATTACAAGTATTAGTAAACCAAACAAAAGGGCTCATGCAAGTCTATTTCACATTTAAGCTCACAAAACAAAATTAGCTAGGTTTTAGAACATATTAATCAACCAACATATGAAGAAACATTCATTTACTACATATAACTTTGCAAATTCTGATATTTTATAATCTATCAAACAAAGAAGTTACATAGGAGATCTGGAATCAGTACCTTAAAGAGTGAAAAATAGAAAAGAATAAAAGAGACTGATAGCTGAAGATCTATAGATGGAACAATAGTCAAGAGCAAACAACAGAGGTAGATAACACAGCCCAGAAGACCAAGAAAAGGTAATCCAATTTCCATAAAATCAATGTATCAGGAGAAACTAGCCCAGAAACAAAAGAAAGAAACCCTTACACATCAAACTCAGAGTAGTTAAAGAGAATCAGCCTAGGATATCAATCATAGAACCCATGTTCTTAGCCAAGAAGAAAGTTTCAGAAAACCCCTTTTGTATTCTGAAATTTTAGGTACAAATATGTTGATTAATGTGTGTATGAGAATGAGTGAATGCTTTTCTTTATATAGAGTGCACAAAGGTGGCATCAAAAATGGAATATTCTAACCTAATTTCTGAAATGTCAGAATAGTACAGCATCTCTGACAGTTGTATATCCTTTTTCCCAACCAATTTCAGCATTTTTTACTAAAAATGGAGCAGTTGTACAAAGTTCTAGAACCTTTTGATTTTTTTACCTTATGTGAAACTCAATTTTATCTTTTCAATTACTAGATATTTCAGTTTTAAATAAATGTGATACTATTCTGATTCTAGAAATCCCTTTAGGACTTTCTGTAATCAGCTAGATGAATACGGTTTCTTAAACTTGCTTCAATTTGTAGCCCTGGGGTATTTACCCTTTATTTCTAAAATTAAACTAAAGTCTAGGGTATTAAGGTTCTAATTTTAACCAATTAAACCTAAATGACAAATTCATCTAATTAAACTGGAATAAACAATGAATTTTAACTTAGCACCAAACAGTAGCTAAACAAAATAAATGCCAATGTAAAGAAACCTAGAAATTAAACTAGTTAATTTGCCATTAAGAAGAGTAAACAACTAGAGCTAAAGTTTTCTAATTAAACCAAAGCTATGCATATTGAAATTAAACTTTAGAAAATGAAATCCTAGCATGTTTTCATTAATCTAATAAGCAGATGCATAATAAACAAACAAAACAATCATGAAAAAGGAAAAAAGAGAAAACCTACAGTTGCGATTACCTAAAACGTGCGGCTAGAAAAAGCAATTGAACATGAAGAAGAACAAAAAAGATAAAAAATAAACAGAAAAGTGAAAGAAATTACCTAAGCTCGTTTTGAACTGGACCAGTTACGAATATAAGGGCGTAAAGTGGACTTGGACGACCATTAATCGACCGTTCTTAACTAGAATAGTTGACTAATGGAAGTCTTAGGTTCAAATATCCCAGAAACTGACCGACAAATCAAAAAGAAACTTTAGGTTTTTTGTTTGAAAGAAACGGTTATGAGATATGGAAAGAGAAGAAGAGGATGATTTCTTGGTGTTAATTTGGAGTAGTTTGGAGAAGCACCGCCGCCTTAAGGCGATTTCCGAGCAGCGGAGAGAGGCAGAGCCAGCGTGGTATAGGGGGGCGGCTGGGGTTTGGGGTTTGGAGAGTGTTTGAGAGACGAATGAGAAAGGTGTCTATGGGGGGTCTCTCATTTCGGAAAGTTTGATACAAAAATAAAGACTAGTTCCCAGCCGTTAGATTCATGATGATCAACGGCTATGATTAGGGAGGGGTCAATACAGGGTTGTTTTGGGCAGGGGATTGGACCGGGTATGGGTAGGTTTGAGCTTGGGCGGGCTTGAATTAAAAGAGGGAATTGGGCCACTGAATTTGTTTTGGGTGGCCCAAAAAATCAAAAACCGGAACAAATTCTTTCTCTATTTTCCTTTTCATTGTTATTTTATTTTTTCCTTTTTCTTTTTCTCTAATTAGTTAAAATCCTAAATTAATCTAATTTGAAAAATTAAGCTAATTATATAATTATAATATTTAAAAAATTTAGTTGATCCTAAATTAAGTTAAAGAAGAGAAATTTACTAATTTAGCATTAAAGACAAAAATGTAAAAATGAGCAATATTTTGTGATTTTATTTTAATAATTCAATTATTTAAACAATTAATCGTACAAATAAGAATATAAAATCTAATATGTAATGCATGGTATTTTTGACATTATTGGGGGCTTTTATTAATAATTTTTTAACAAAATTAAACGTGCACAACAATGCAAACAATTAATTTGTAGTAGTATTTCACATAGAGCAAAAATCACATGCTCACACACATTCTTAATTTATTTCCTTTTTTGGGGACCACTACTACATTAGCCAACTATCCAGGGTATTTTACCTCCATAATCGATCCTATTTTGAGGAGTTATCTCACCTGTTCTTTGATGAACGCGTGTTTTACCTCGGATTGAGGCCTGCTTTTTTACTTTATTTGTTTGAACCTTGGATTGATGCTTAGTTGATGGGTGCCTATTTCTCGTGGGGTCCCTGGCATGTCTAAATAGGACCAAGCGAAGCATTCAATGTTGTTAACAAGGAATTGGATGAGTTTTTTCCTCAGTTCGGGGGTCAATTCCGTTCCCAGGTATACCTTTCGATCTGGAAGATGCCTGATCAAGACGACCTATTCGAGCTCTTCGACCGTTGATTTGGTTTCATCCGATTCCTCGTGGTCTATGAAAGTCCGAGGAGTGAGCATGTCTTCTTTGTTGTCATCGTTTGAATGCTCATAAACAGCCTGTTCCTTGGGGGTCGACCCGTTTCCTACCTCGTCGTGGATCAGGGGAGTCGACGTGGGTGCCGCATCGTTTACCGCAAACATCTCATTTCCTGCATGTTGTTCTCCGTACACCGTTTTTATATTGTCTTTTGTTGAGAACTTCATCATTTAGTGAAGAGTTGATGGAACTACCCTCATGTTGTGTATCCACGGTCTTCCAAGTAAGGTGTTGTAACCCATGTAGCCTTCAAAGATATGAAACTTGGTTTCCTGAACTGTGCCGGACATGGTGACTGGGAGGATGATTTCCCCTTTCGTTGTCTTGCTTGCCATGTTGAATCCATGGAGGATTCGAGATGTGGGCGCGATTTGGTAGAGCAGTCGGAGCTGCTCCACCACCTTCCATCTGATTACGTTGGCCGACCTACCTGGATCCACGAGCACACGTTTGATTTGAACATTATTCCAAAAGAAAGAGATTACCAGCGCATCATCATATTTTTGGGTCAAGGCCTCGATGTCTTCTTGTCTAAATATAAAGGCGTCCTCGGGTATACAGCTCCAAGATTATCTTTCCGTTATGATGGACACTCTAGCCTGTTTGAACATGGATCCCTGCGGGACGTCGATCCCTCCAATGATCATGTGAATGATGTGTTGAGGTTCTTCTGGTCCGTTTGTTACATGAAGCCCAACACCGTTGATTTCGTGTGCATCTGCTGAGTTAGGAATTTTGTTGTAAAATCAAAAAATCTTTGACAAGAAAAGTGTGAAGAGTAACGTGTGTTATCAGAAAACTAGCACCAAAAAAATCATTATTATTTTTAGCCCCACAGTGGGCGCCAAACTGTTTACCTTAAAAATGATAACTACAATTATATTTGATTTTGTGGTTCTAAAAATACGTGATTTATCTTGACGCTAGTTGTTAGGCAAATAGACCCTAAGTGTGAGTAAAGAAAATATGACATGCAAACCAATATAGTTCCAAAGCTGGACCTCGAGCTAGCTGGAGCAGGTCCTCGAGGTCCAGACGGGGCTAATAGCTATGAACGATCGATGAATAATGAATAATAATGGGGGCCTTAAAGATGACCTTTTATGGCTAATAAGGAGCAATAAATAAAAAATAATAAATGAACAATGAAGGAACAAGCAATAAATGTAAAGAACAATAATGTTAATAAAGAGAGCAGAGAGTGTTGTATTATAATCAATGTCTTGTGTAATCAATCATTCTTCCAGAGGAGGTTACAAGATAGATCACATATTTTTAGAACTACAAAATCAAATCTAATTGTTATTACCATTTTCAAGGTAAACAGTTTGGCGGCCACCGTGGGTCTAAAAATAATAGTGATTGTTTTCTTGGTAGTTTACTACATAACACAAATTATCTTTCACGCTTTTTCTTGTTCAATAATCTTTGATTTCAGGTCAAAATATCTAACTCGGTAAATGTGCATGACAACAACGACCTCAAAGACCATAAAGAGTATGGTGCAGTTGTTCCAGGTAGTGGTGTACCTCCACAAAACCCTGAGGTCACACTAGAACCGATTCCCGTCGAAATGGTCTCACACAACACTTAATGTATTGACGTAAGTTCCTACACCAACAGGAGTGTATGCCGAGAAAATCAACTGGACACTCGAAAAAACCTCACCCGGGAAGAAAGAGAAGCAAGCAGGGGAATCGAAGTGGGAAAACCTTAGCACATCGTTCATATGATTATCGGGAAGACCGACATTCCCCGGGGGCCGAAGATCAAGCGGATAAAGGATTTTGCGGCAACGCAATGGCAAACCCGAGGCCGGGCATATGAGGACATCCTCTCATTCAGCGAAGAAGACGATGCGCTGGTAATCTCGTTCCTCTTAAATAGTATCCAAATTAAACGTGTACTTGTGGATCTAGGTAGCTGGACCAATGTAATTAGGTCGACGGTGGTAAAACAACTTGGATTACTCGATCAGGTCATACCCTACCTCCCAAATCCTCAGCGGCATCAATATAGCCAATGAAGCTATAGAAAGAGAAATCACCCTCTCGGTTAACATATATGATGCAGTTCAGGGTACTAGGTTCCATGTTATAAATGGTGACACGAGGTATAATGCCTTGCTCAGTAGGCCATGGATACATAATATGAAGGTGGTACCATTAACCCTGCATCAAATGATGAAGTTTCCAATAGGTCAATTAAAGTTCGAGCCGCAACACGACTCGGAGACTAGACCCGAAGTTGATGAAAAAACCAAACGCCCAAGGGCAGGAAATAAAAAAAAAATAATCATCGCCAGCCCTAACAAACGCAAAACTCGATGGTATATTAAGCTCGAGTCGGACCTCGAATTGGAGACTGAACCCAAAGATAGTTAAAGCATGCAAGCCTAAGGGCAAATCCGGGATCGAATCGACCTAATGGAATCTCCAACAAGCAGACATACAGAAGATACAAGTTGTGGGGTTTCCCCTCTTATTACTACATATTGATGAAGAAGCGCAATCTTGGCCTACGTCGTATAATGAAAACTATATATACATAACGAAGAAGGCAGGGAATATTCGTTACCCCTTTTTTTTCCGGCAGCAACTGCCCGACTGTCTCCTCCTCATTATCCTTATCATCAAACATCAGAAATTTGGCATCGTACTCCTCTCCTTTGGTTTGTTCGATCTCCTCCAAAAGATAAAAGCCTCTGGCATGAATCTCCTTATGGGTCACCCTCCGGGATCTGCACCTCTCGTACTCCCTACTATTGTTTGAACAGTCTAGGGTCTTCTTCAGCTCGGCCTTAGCGGTAGCGGCACTCCTTGAATGAGCCGCCATTTTTTCCCTACCCTAGTATTATTCATTACAACCTCGGACAGGAAATTCACCACCTCGGTTTTCTCCATTGATAGCTCGGATGAGAGTCTCGCGATCATCTTTGCCTGAGCTGAATCATTAGTATGGGCGACCTGAATTTGCGCCTTAAGATTGGATATCACAGCCTGAGCCCTCTCTTTGGCCTTAGAATGGGCACTAACACGCACTTGTAACTCAGTGAATTCACGTTTGTCTTTGCCGACCTCGCCCTAGAGTTGCTCCAGCTCATCCGCCTTGTCCTTCAACTCAAACAACAACACGTCAAAGACATCAAGGAAAAAAGGGGAATATAGGCCAACGCGAAATGCAAAATACCTGTTTCTCCAAGAGGGCCTCCCGAGCACGACTTTGGTCCACCCCACGCCGTAAAGAAACAAGCTCACTTTCCATTGCCGCACAGAGAAGTTTGAGGGATTTTTCCCTTTCTCGAGCCTCCCACAACGGGGCCTCGCAATGAAGCAGTTTGACTTTGAGCCTATCAAATGCCTGAAGAAGAAAACCAGGTGAGTAAATGGAAGAGAAAGGAGCACGAGTCCAGAAAATCCCTACCGCGGCCGAAAACTCACCACAAGGTTAAAACGATGAGCCTCGTCGAGGGCCGAAGCAGCGTCCCATGGTGCATCAATCCCTAAAGCTTGTCGGCTGACCGAATCGCTTCCCCTCAACAGCTGCGGAGAAGGCACCTCACCACAAGCCTTCTCACACCACGGAGCACCTTTCCTTTTTCCAGCGCTCCTTGATTCCTAGGCCAGCAATCTCTCCTCCTCCCTCGGGGAACCTAGTATCTCCTCGAATGAGCTCCTGGCACCTGCGACAGAGGAATCAGGCAAATCAGCAAAAAGGTAGTCATTCCTAAAAAGGGGGGAACACCAGGCACCTACCATAATGCTTCGCCTCCCATCCCCCTTTTGAAATATCTGGCCACAGTATCTATCGTGAGCCCAGCAAGCTGCCATCATACGAGACCATTTGGCTAAATCAGGGACCTCATCGGGAAACCAATGAGTTTCTATAAACAAAGGACAGGAAGGCGTCATTATAGGGCCAACCTCATATGAAGAGAAAGGAAGGGTGAAGATGGGGAGTATCTAGCAATCAGTGCATTTATAGGAATCGCTGGGGAAGTAGAAGAGATGAGCCTGCGGTAGTTCACGGGTTTCTCGATTATCGCATTTGATGTCGGCCCTGCACGGTTCTCTAGTGAATGGCATTTAATACTCTTAGACGGTTGACGTCATGACAATAATGACCTCCAGATGACGATTCAATATTGTTACTTATTACTTCATTCTAGGAAACACGGAGACTATCTGTATGCGGTGAAATCAGGGGAATCCATTTCCCGCCATTAAGGTATATTCAGAATGTCATGTCAGCTCCTCGAGGTTGTGGGATCATGATCGGGCTCCTTATCTCGAGGATCATCCACTGGCACATAATGGGCAGCATAAACGCGCTCCTCTAAAAAACATTTTTCTTTAACTTTTTAATGCACAGATCAATCCAAAAGGTCCGAACGGTTGCGAGCATGCTCGCCGCAATGAATTTTATAAATTTCTAACAAATATTATTAACTTGGCACTATAAGGTTTCGTGTTTTTGAGTAAAAATTTCACGGGGGCTTACATCCTCCCTCACTTAAGATCATTTGTCCCCGAATGAGGGACAAGGCTCACTTATCAGCACCTTATGCAACTTCAGTTTGATACACAATACCAACAGCCCCCAAATTTGGCTAACTCTCTAAATTTCCAAAAATTTTGCCAAAGTTTCTTTTGTATCTAGGCCTATCCACCTGCCAGAGAGCCCCAAAAAAAAATATCCGAACAGCATGTACACAAACTATTGATAAGATATAACTCATAACCACAACAACCATGGCCTTATGGGAAATATATAATAAAAATGGAACAGTTTTACATAGACTAATCAAGTGATACAAAGTTCATAGGAGCTGAATTCATAGAAGATGTTACATGGCTATGCTAACAAATGTGGGTACTTCCTTTTTATCTCTTCCTAGGTTTCCCGAGTGGCTTGTTCAACCTGCTGGTTTTGCCATAACACTTTTACAGAGGCAATTTCTTTATTGCTAAACTTTCGGACCTGCCTGTTGAGAATGGCAACTGGAATTTCTTCATATGACAGTTCTTCATTAACCTCAATAGTTTCAACTGGCACAATAGTGGACGGATCTCCCACTACCTTCTTCAACATAGACACATGGAAGACTGGGTGTACCAAGGATATCTCGGGTGACTGCTCGAGCTTATTTGCTACCTGGCCTATCCTCTGAATGATCCTGTACGGTCCGACATACCTCGGACTCAATTTTCTTTTTTTTCCAAACCATATGATACCCTTCATGGGGGAAACCTTCAAAAATACCCAATCATCTTCTTTGATCTCTAAATCCCTGCGACGAATGTCCAAATAAGATTTTTTGCGACTTTAAGCAGTTTTCAACAACCTTAATAATCTTGGCTTCCTCTATATATTGATGCACAAGGTTCGACCCTATCAATTCAGCTTCTCCAACCTTGAACCACCCATTGGGAAACCTACATCTCCTACCATGAAATGCCTCAAATGGTGTCATCTAGATAATAGCATGAAGTTGTTATTATAAGCAAACTCTATGAATGGAAAATGATCATCCCAGTTACCATTAAAATCAAGAACACAAGCACGTAACATGTCCTCAAGCGTCTGGTTTTTCACAAACGTCTGGTTGAGTAAAAATTTCACGGGGCCTTACAATTAATAGGCTTTATGTTTCCCTCATTATGGACTTTTTGAAATAGTGTTTGCCTGACTGTTTGATGATTCGATAAAAACCTTGATTGTGATTCATTATATAGCGATGATTGAGTACCTTTGGAGGTTTTAATCGGTGGCTGAATGTTTCGAAGCCTATAGTTTGGAGCTGACATGGTCGAAGCTCTTTTGCCTATGTCGAGGGTAGTCTATTTAACCGGTTATTTTTGAAGCTCTTTCGAAGTAATTGAAGGCCTGTGATTTTATAGTGATGATCGGGCATCCCCAAGTGAATGTGTTTTGCCGGAGCCTTTCAGTCCCCAAGTGAAATATTTTCGGTGTCTACATCGAGTGTATGCCTTTTTAGGGATCTTAGATGTTTGAATATATAGCCTTAACTTTAAGGTCGGGATAATGCCTTATTGAAGGTCTTATAATTTTTACATGCCTCTGAGGTCTTATAGTTTTGGTTACTTGGTAAAAGTATGGTTCATGCCTTTCTTGAGGTTTTACGTGCTCGAGGTTCCCTGCATGGGGACTTATAGCCTCGGGATTTTCACAGATCGATGAGGGTGGCATTTGGCGGCAGTCCCCGAGTCATTATGTTTGGCCGGAGTCTTTCAGTTCCCAAGTGAAATATTTTCGGCGTCTACATCAAGGGTATGCCTTTTTTGGGGTCTTGAAATTTCGAATATATATCTTTAACTTTAAGGTCGGGATAATGCCTTTTTGTAAGGTCTTATAATTTTTACATGCCTTTGAGGTAATACAGTTTTGGTTACTTGGTACACGTATGGTTCATGTCTTGCATGATGTCTTACAGTTTTGATGTTGCCTTATGAATGTCTTACGCGATCGAGGTTGCCTGCATGGGGCCTTATAGCCTCAGGTTTTTGACATATTGATGAGGGTGGCACTTGGCGGCAGTCCCCCAGTCATCGAAAGTTTCTTGTCTCTGGAGCCATTCCTTGTAAACTTGGTATTGCCTCATTGAGGGCTTACGAGTTAGGAGTTTCCGACCCGGAGGTCATGTGGCGTTGAGTTTTCGACGCCAGTCCCCTAGTGTTTCGGGGTGTTTTTGGTTTCTAGAATGTCGTTTTTGTAACCTTAATGTTGCCCCATTGAGGGCTTACAAGTTTCAAGTTTCCGACCCAGAGGTCTTACGGCTTCGAGTTTTTGACGTTAGTCCCCGGGTGTTCAGGACATTTTTGACTCTGAAGCCATTTTTGTAACAAATATAGAGCTTTTTTGAAACGTGAAATGCTTTGATGGAGGGGAAAGTATTCTTTGATTACTTGGTAAAAGAATATACGTTTTTTCTGTCAAGGGCTCAGTCATTCTATATGGACACAATTCGTTTTGACCATTTGGCCCGGTACATGATTTTTCTATCAAGACCCTATTTAGCACATCTCGGCTTCTTCGTGGGGGTGACCTTCCGAGGGGATGCCCCTCAATATTCTAGGTTGATTGAATAGAGGCCTTGAAAAATTGTTGAGTCTTCCTTAGGTAGCATATATATGTTTCCTCATTAAAAAACGTGCCGGTAAAAACCCTTCTTGGGATAAAAACCCGATCGAAGGAAAAGAGTGCAACGTATGCTTTTGGGACGTAAGTCCTTCGAGTTGGAAAGTGCTTTGGCTGTTTGGATCGGATACATGCACGCAGGTTAATGTATAATGTAACTAAAAGGGTAGATGATGATACCTTAGTGTTGACGGCGCTTCGGGCCTTGATATGATTCAATCGCTTCTTATGAGGACGCGGTACGGTCCTTCACTTTGTTTAGTCGGGCTTAGCCAAGAATGTATCTCGTGATCGCTATTTCATTGTTTGTTTATCATTCGGCTCCCTCGATGGTGGGGGTATTTGTGCTGGTGCCACATCGTGCACCGCAAACATCTTTTTTGCGGCATGCTATTCCCCGTAGATAGTTTTTATCCTGTCCATTGTAAAAAAATTCATTATTTGATGGAGAGTGGATGATACTGCTCTCATGCAGTGTATCCACGGCCTTCTAAGCAATGCGTTGTACCTCCTAACTCCTTCAATGACATGGAATTTAGAATTTTGGATATTGCCGGCCACCTTGACCGGGAGGGTGGTTTCCCCTTTTGTTGCTTTGCTTGCCATGTTGAACCCATTGAGGACTCGAGAGACGGGCACAATTTGGTCAATCAGTTCGAGCTGCCCCACCACCCTCGACTGGATAATATTGGCCTAGCTACCTGGATCCACAAGTAAACGTTTAATTTTAAATTTATTTACAAGAAAAGAGATTACTAGTGCGTCGTTGTGAGGCTAAGACAAGGTCTTGATGTCCTCGTCGCTGAATGTAAAAGCGTCCTTGGGTATGTAACCTCTAGTTCGCTTTTCCCTGGTGATGGATATTTTTGTTCTTTTGACCATGGGTTATTGTGGAGCATCGATGCCTGCTAAGATCATGTGGATGACGTGTTGTGGCTCATCTACTTCATTCTTCTTGGTCGCCTCTCTTTCCCAGAATAAATTTTTGGCTCGGTCGCTATGGAATTCTCGGAGCTGACCTCTGCTGAGAAGTCAGGCTACCTCTTCACGGAGTTGTCGGCAATCCTCGGTCCTATGACCGTGCGTGTTGTGAAATTCACACACTAAGTTATGGTTCCTTTGTGAAGGGTCTGATTGCACAGGGCTTGGCCACCTGGTGTCTCTGATTTTAACGATGGTGAATACGATGTCTGAAACGTCGATGTTGAATTTGTAATTCGACAAGTGAAGTGCCTCAGTCTGCCCTGTGTCCCTATTGAATCCAACTCTACTAACAAGTCCCCGAGGATTCCGGCCTCAATCCATCCTTTGGTCATTGCGGGGTATGTTGCGCCTCGGGGCATTCCTTCTATCCTCAGTGTATGGTTGGTATCTTTCTCTGTTTGGTTTTGGCTCATTTGTCGGAAGCCTGCTAGGATATACCGAGCACGAGGGGACTCCTAGTTGGTCATATTGACCCTGATCTTTGATTGGTATCGGTTGTGGACGTTCGACCATGTCACGGCGGGATACTAGTCTAAGTTATGCTTTAGTTATGCACTACCTTGTCGTCGGAAACAGGTGGTAGTTCCATTCGTTCCATTAGAGCGAGATACGAACTCTCGCACCATCTCATTCCCCCTTTTCTTGATTTTAAAGACGTTCAATTTCCTTGTAGCTACCTTAATGGCACCAGCATGTGCCTTTATGAAAGAATCAGCAAGAATGGCAAATAAATCTATCGAGTTTGGGGCTAGGTTGTGATACCACATCTTTGCCCCTTTTGAAAGCGTTTCTTTGAACTTTTTTAGTAGGACGAATTTGATCTCGTTGTCTTTTAGGTCGTTGCCCTTCACTGCACAAGTGTAAGCATAGACGTGTTCGTTGGGATCCTAGGTTCCATTGTACTTCGGAAGGTCGGGCATTCTAAACTTCATTAAAATGGGTTTTGGGGCTACATCCTTTGGGAATAGCTCTTGTACGAACTTCGTCGAATCTACTCTTTCAGGATCGGGGGTGTGCCCGAAATTTGATCGACCCTAGAATTGTAGGTCTGTACCTTATTGTCGTTGGCTTTTATCTTTTTCTCGCCCGATTTGATCCTCATTGTAAGGTCCACGAACATCTTTATGAGGGGGTCGGCTGCCGACCTTTGTTGCTTGATCTTTCTGGTACATGCTTGGCTCAGGGAGTCATTTCCGGTGCTACCATGTTGGGAGTTTTCTGGTGGCATTGCAGCTGAGCAATCGCCAACTATTGTTCTTGTAACATCTCGAAGATTATGTTAAGGCTAACCCCTTGTTCTTCCTGAGCCGGGGTTTTTTGAGCTTCTTGTTGATCTCCTTGGTGTATGCTCGTGTTGGTGTTGGAGCTTATTTCTATATGTTGAGCGTTGCACGATACCACGTCCATAGGAATCGGTTCTGGTGCATCCTCAGGATTTTGTGGTGGTACACCAACATCTGGAACAACCATACCATTTTCTCGATGGTCCTCAAGATTGTTGTTTTCATGCGTGCTTACTGAGTTAGACATTTTGACTCTTGGACAAGAAAAAATGTGAAAGATAACTTGCGTTATGGAGTGAACCAACAAGAAAATAATCACTACCATTTTTAGCCCCACGGTTGGCGCCAAACTGTTTACCTTGAAAATGGTAATAACAATTAAATATTATTTTGTGGTTCTAAAAATATGTGGTCTATTTTTATGCTAGTTGTTAGGCAATAGATGTTAAGAAAAGACTATAAAATCAAATAATAGCTTTAAAACAGTGTAATGACAAAACCGAATGGATGAAAATCGAGGGCCTCGAGATCGAATCGTATGCCTGGCCAGGGGCAGTCGATGAAGGATTAACAGTTATGATAAATTCGATGGTGACTCTTTATAGCCAATAATGAGAAATAAATGAAGAATAATATATAGAACAAAATAAATGTAAGCAATAAATATAAATAATGAGAGAATGTTCTTGTATATTCACTATAGAAAGTGTCTCGGATGATCTTTACAAAATGACAAGGGTCCTTTTTATATATGAGGAGGAATCCCAACATAGTACAAATGCATTTATTAGAGAGATACATGGTTGGTACATCTATTCAATGCCACGGTACGGACTTGAACTAGCCAAACCGATTTGGTTAGCTTTAGTCACATGCCTTGGGAACTTCCCACTTTTTCACCATAACTATCGATCTACACTGCCCAGAAGTCGGACGTCGATAACCACTCGGTTGTTAAACTCGACCATAGCCTCGAGGATTTGGAAACATGCTTATGAAGCATCGTAATGACCGAAAATTGGACCCTCCGATTTTACCGTATACACATACATATACTTGCAGCCTAAAAACTAGACAGATGTAGTTTATAAGATATCTTGCTCTATGACTTAAGAGTCATCACTTACTAAGGCAAATACTGCCACATTAATATTCCTTAAACTTTTTCTAACGATTTTAATTAATCACCCACTAGAAATTTATAATTACCCAATTATTCACATAATTATGAATTATGTCAAATTACTTAAAATACTACTTACCTTTAATATACTTTACACACCTTACTATTATGGTCATGTGGTACCTTGTATGATACTAGTACATAAATATTTTGTATTATAGCTTGGACCGTATTTTATCTGAAATGGTCAAACTTTAACGAAACTCATTTTCATCGATTTGCTTACCCTCTAATCTACACGAAATTACTTATCCATCGAGAATAGCATAAATACTTATAACCTCGAAGATAGTCTTATACTCATCCTAAAGTACTACTATTAAAATATTAATAAATTATGGTACCATATAAAATCAATACATACACTCTTATTTTATTAAAATATCCATGTAAAAATACATATATCTTCTCAACATCTAATTTTCCTACTCTCATATAAAGAGTACAAACTTTCGTACGCTTAACTCTTAAAATGGTAAAAAAATATCCTTCTTTACAATAAAAGAAAATCTCATAAACTTCCTCATATTATATGTATAATTTAAAGCATATTCGAAAGTAGTAATATTAATAACTATACAAAAATCATATTTTTCAAACCTTTTTAAAATTTTCACTCAAAATACCATATCAAATGTGTATAACGGTATCAATGTTGTTAAACTTACAGGGTATTACAATAGCATAGTCACAAATCCTCTATAATCTCATAAATGGTCTTAATCTCTTCATGCTCTTATGGATTCCTACGACTCATCCTAATATCAAAGTACGGGATGGAATAGTCATTGGACATAAAATGAATACTATCAGATTCAATTTCATCATGTTGGAAGGATAATATCAGAATTTGGCTTAGAAGTTTACTACAGTCCTTGAGAGGGAACTCCATGTCCGGTTTATCAGAGGAATGATTATCGGAATTTGGCTTAGAAATTTACTACAGTCCTTATCGACGTAGAGGGAACTCCATGTCTAGTTTATCAGAGGAATGATTATGATTTTTGCGTGTTTCATTCATCATTGGCAGTATACGAAAGTGTTGGAATGAGGCAATGTTTGATAAGCGGTTTATTGCTAGTATTGGGTTGCTTCAGCAGCTGCTGTGATTAGAAGTTATCACTATGAGTGTTTGGGTTAACAGAGAGTTTTGATGTGAAATAATGCCGCTGAAGCTGCTGCTTCTGATGTTTCTACACCTGCGGAGTGCGAACCACAGGTGCGAGGCCGCATGTACGCTCGAAGAATGGCAGATGCGGAAATTGAAGGCCAGGGCTTGAGCCGCAGATGCGAAGGATTGGTCGCATCTGCGAGGTCGCAGGTGCAATTTAGGGGCCGCAAAGGCGGATATTGTGCAATAAGTGAGTTCTGTACCAGCGAGAGAAATTTCATAGGTGCGGTGCTGCAGAAGCTGAAATGTGATAGCAGGTTCGGTTTTGCTGGGCAGAAAACCCCAGCTCGAGGTTTTGTTCTCCATTTTTGATTTTGGGTTTAAGGAACTCGGGAGAGAGGCGATTTTTCGAGGGATTTGAAGGAGCAATGTTGGGTTAAGTGATTCTAACCTATAATGGTATTAATTTCATGAATCTATGGCTTTATTCATCATCTAGTTGGGAAGGTGAGCAATAAATTTGGGAATTATGGCTTAAAAATTTAGAGAGTGGATTGTGAGGATTTGAGTGACCAAATGAGGTCGTATTTTGATAAATTTCGTATGTATGGTCTCACGAGTGAATGGGTTTTTAAGTTTTGTAATTTTTGTTGGATTTCGAGGCATGGGCCTGAGGGCCGTTTTGTGCCAATTTCGGGTTTTGATTACAATTTCATATTTTTCTTGTGGACTTGGTTCCTTTAGCCTGTTTTGATCATATTCTGTTGCTTGTGGTTATATTCGGGACAGTTAAAGGCCGATTCGAAGGACAAAGGCATTTCAGAGTAAGATTTTGCACGGATTGAGGTGTGTAATGATTGTAAATCTAGTCTTGAGGGTATGAAACCCCAAATTTCATACCGCTTTACTATTTTGAGGTGATGCACATGCAATGTGACGAGCCTGTGTGCGAGAACCATTGGGGATTATGATTTGGTCCATCCCAAAGCAACTATAAGTTGCATATTTGTTTGAAACTTTATGATACTTATGTTTTTTATGTTACATCTCGCGTTTTCGTACGTTAAAAGTTTCGTCTTCAGTTAATTGACGTGGACTCGAGGATGAACTCATTCTGACGTTAACGTATTTATGTTATTTATAGCAAGCAATAAAATAACGTAATTTGTTTTTCACAAGGCCTATTATTGATTTATTTATAACTGTTAGCCTCCATCGACCACCCTTGATAGCTCCCAGTCGAGCTTCAGACTCGACCCCGAGTCCTTCGAATAGGCAAGCTCGAGGCCACGATTGTTAACTTTTCGGTTTGGTTATCGCCTTGTTCTTAAGCTCTTATCTCGTTTCTATGTCTTTTACATAGCATCAACTTCCTAATAAGTAGTATAAAAACAGATCACGTATATTTAGAACCACTAAATTAAATTTAATTGTTATTACCATTTTCGCGGTAAACAGTTTGGCGCCCACCGTGGGGCTAAAAAAATAGTGATTATTTTCTTGTTGGTTTAACTACATAACACAAGTTATCTTTCACAATTTATCTTGTCAAAAATCTTTGATTTTAGGTCAAAATGTCTGACTCAGTGAACAACAATCTTGAGAATGCACCAGAACAATCTTGAAAATGGTGTGGATATCCCATATGGTAGTGTACCGCCACGAAACCCTGAGAACGCACCAGAACTGATTCTCGTGAAAGCGGTCTCACGCGATGCTCAACACGTCGATGTATGCTCCCACACTAACAGGAGCATGCACTAAAGAGACCAAAAAGAAGCTTAGGAAATCCCGGCTAGGGAAGAACAGGAGGTTAGCCTTCACGTTATTTTTGAAATGTTGCAGGCACAACAGCTAGCGATTGCTCGGCTGCAAAGTCACCATAAGACTCCCAACATGGTAGTGCCGGGACAGCTCCACCAGCCGAGCAGGTACCGGAGAGGTCAAGAAACAATGTGTTATTAGCCGACCCCGCCATCATAAAAATGCTCGAGGACCTCACAAAGAGGACCGAATCGGGCGAGAAGAAGATAGAAGCCAATGACAAAAAAGTCGAGACCTACAACTCCAAAGTCGACCAAATTCCGGGCGCACTCCTGATCCTGAAAGGTGTGGATTCAAAGAAGTTCATACAAAGGAAGTTCCTAGAGGAAGCGTCTCCAAAACCCATCCCTAAGAAGTTCAGAATGCTAGACCTTCCAAAATACAATGGAACCTCATACGCCAAGGAGCACGTTACTACTTACACATGTGCAGTGAAGGGCAACGACCTAAAGGACGACGAGATCGAGTCCGTCTTACTAAAGAAGTTCAAGGAAACGCTCTCGAAAGGGGCCACAATTTGGTATCACAACCTAGCTCCTAATTCCATAGACTCATTTGCCATGCTATTAGATGCTTTAATAAAGGCATATGCCGGTGCCATCAAAGTAGCAACAAGGAAGTCTGATGTCTTCAAGATCGAGTAGAGGGAAAACGAGATGCTGCGAGAGTTTGTGTCCGCTTTCAAATGGAACGAATGGAACTACCTCCAGTCTCTGATGACTGGTCAGTACAAGCCTTCACTCAAGGTCTAAATGAACGAAGCTCAGTGGCTTCAAATTAGACGAAATAGAATCTGGTTGAATATCCCGTAGTGACTTGGTCGTACATTCACAACCGATATCAATCTAAAATCAGGGTTGAGGACGACAAACTAGGAGACCTCTTGGGCTCGGTATACCCAAGAAAGATTCTAGCGAAAGAGCCAATGCCAAACAAGGAAAGATACTAGCCATAAACCGAAGACAGGAGAAACGCCCCAAGGCGTAACATGCCCTGTAATGATCGAACAATGGATCAAGGCCAAAATTCTCTAGGACTCGTCGACAGAGCCGGATTCGGTAGGCTCACAAGGCCAATAGAGGCACAGCGCTTGTCGGAATACAACTTCAATGTCGATGTATCAGACATCGTATTTGCCATTAGTAAAATCAGAAAAGCCAGGTGGCCCAGCCACAGGACCGAAGATTGCCACCAACTCCAAGAAGAAATAGCCAGACTACTCAATAAAGGTCAACTCCGAGAATTCATCAGTGATCGGGCCAAAAATCAGTTGAAAGAAAGAGAGGTGACCATGAAGAATGAGACAAATGACTCGCAAAATGTCATCCACATGATATTGGGAGGAATGATGCCCCGTAGGAGCCCATAATGAGAAGAACAAAAATATATATCACCAGAGAAAAGCGGACTCGGGGTTACATACCTGAAGATGCTCTCACAATCAGCGACAAGGAAATCGACATCTTGTCTCAGCCTCCTAACAACGCATTGGTAATCTCTTTTCTTGTAAATACATTTCAGATCAAACATGTACTTGTGGATCTAGGTAGCTCGGCTAACATTATCAGGTCGAGGGTCGTACACCAACTCGGTCTGCTTGACCAAATCATACCCGCCTCTCGAGTCCTCAACGAATTCAACATGGCGAGGGAAACAACAAATGGGAAAATCACCCTCATAGTCAGCGTGGCTGGCACGACCCAAAATGCCAAATTCCATGTCATCAAGGGAGACATGAGATACAACGCCTTACTCCGAAGGCCATGGATACACTGCATGAGAGCAGTACCATCCACCCTCCATCAAATGATGAAGGGTGCACGATGTGGCCCCGACACCCAAATATCCTCCTTTAAAGGAGCCAAAGGACAAGCAAATAGTAAAATAGCGATAACAAGCTTCACTCTCGACTAAAAAAAGCGGGGGACCATACTGCGTGACCGTACCGCATCCTTATCACAAGCGATTAAAACATATCAGGGCTCGAAAAATCGTTGGCACATTCTACACTAAGGTATGACCATATCCTTTCTCTTTCAATTACATTCTATGGTGATCCGAGTGCAGGTAACCGATCGAAACGTCCAAAGCACTCTCCAAATCGAAGGCCCTAGGATTCAAAAAGCATGCATTGCACTCTTTTCCTTCGACCGGGTTTTTATCCCAAAAAAGGGTTTTACGGGCAAGGTTTTTAACGAGGAAACATCTATATGCTACCTAAGGAAGATCCAACAAGTATTCAAGGCTTCTTTTGAAATCAATCTCAAATACTGGGGGGCATCCCTTCAGAAGGTCACCTATTAGGAGAAGCCAAGATATATCAAACAGGGTCACGATAGGAAAATAATGTACCAGGACAAACGGTAGAATGAACTTTGCCCGTGTAGAACAACTGAGCCCTTAACAGCAAAGGCATGTATACTTGTACCAAGCAATCAAAGAATACTTCCCAAAATCATTTTGCATTTCAAGGAAGCTGGATATTTTTTCAAAAATGGCCTAGAGCCAAAAGATGTCCCGAATACTCGGGGAGTGACGTCAACAACTTAAAACAATGCGACCTTAGAGTCAGACCTCCTAACTCATATGCCCTCAATGAGGCAACATCAATATCTTAAAGTGGCTCCAGAGCCAAAAACATCCCAAACACTCGGGGACTGGCATCAAAAACTCAAGACCACAAGACCGCCGGGTCGGGAACTCTGAAATTGTAAGCCCTCAATGCGGCAATACCAAGTCTACAAGCAATGACTCCGGAGCGAACAAAGCCTCGATGACTCGAGGAATGTCGTCAATCGCCATCTCCATCGACTTATCAAAACTAGAGGTCGTAAGACCACATGCGGGCAGCCTCGGTCTCGTAAGACCTATATAAGGCAATAGTAATATCTGTATGACCTCAAGGAAGGCATGAACCATACCTGTACCAAGTATCCAAAATTATAAGACCTCAAAGGCATGTAAAACTTGTAAGACCTTACTAAAGGCATAAACCATACCTCATACTTTAGGCTACATATCGTAGTTGTAAGACCCCTAAAAAGGCATACTCTCGATATAGACACCGAAACTACTTCACTCAAGACCTAAACGCTTCGGCCAAAGACAAATGACTCTGGTCATAAGGCTATACCAGCCAAACTAACACGACTCGGGGAGGCCCTACCGTCGCTATAAAATCACAAATCCTTCAATTACTTTGAATATACTTCGAAAAGAACCAGTTAAACAAGCTACCCTCGACATAGGTAAAAGAGCTTCGACCATGTCAGCTCCTAAGCACTGGCTTCGAGATACTCAGCCTCCGAGCCAAACCTCCCGAGGTTCTCGATTATCGCCATATAACAACTCACAATCGAGGTTATTTATCGAACCGTCGAAGAGTCAGGAAAGCATTACTTCAAAAGGTCCTTAATAATGGAAAAATAAGCCTTTAAAAGATCACATCCACCCAAGGCATAAGAGCCACTACCGCCAGCACACATAAAAGGTCTCATCAACCTAAGGCGTAAGAGCCATTGTCACCAGCCCACACAAATAGTCGCACGGACCCAATGCGTAAGAGCCTAAGGGCCATCTTGCAATTCAAAAACGTGAGGGTCAAAAGAGCTCGAGTCGAAACCCGATTTGGAGACTGAACCCAAAACAGTTAACTGAATATGACAAAGAGCAAAAGCGTAAGAGCTCAAATGCCGGATTACACTAAAACATCGCATCTACCAAAAGCATAAGAGCCACTGTCGCTAGCCTAAAATTCAACGACTTGAGGGTCAAATGAGCTCAAGTGAATACTCAACTAGCAGACTGAGTCAAAAACAGCTGACTAAAACATGCCTAAGAGCAAAAACGTAAGTGCTCAAATGCCGGCTTATTCTAAAGGTCGCATTGGCCATGCGCATAAGAGCCTACGGGCCAGCCCAATGAGCCTCAAGGCCATACTATGAATCTAAGGATTCATTCTAACTCAAAGAATAGTTCATCTGGCTAAATTCAAGACAAAAAGAGATACAGAAGAAATAAAATTGCAAGATTTTCTTTTGTACATATATACAAAAAAATGCAAGCTCCATTTATAAACGTGCTTTGAAAATGCGGTATACAGAATCAAAAAGTAAAATCTACATCCCCCTTGGGGGCTATGGCCCATCGGCCTCATCTTCTCTATCCTCGGAGTTAGACAGAAGTAACCGAGCACCACACTCATCCACCCTCACCCGCGTCAACTCTTCCGATAGGACAAATCCTCTAGCACGGATCTCCTTAAGGGTTTTCCTCTGAGACTTACAACGAGCAAATTCTTTGCTCCTATCTTTGCGGTCAACGAATGTATACGGTGAAATCGGGGGAACCAATTTCTCGTTAATAAGTTATTTCAGGAGAGCACCCCGGAGGCTCGAGATCGCGGACCGAATATTCCCCCTCGAGATCGATCGACACCCGGCCTGGGGATAATGTTAGCCGAGACCCCAACAGGCACATGGAGTTTCCTAAGAATGCAGGCGGGGTTGGTGAAGTCTATTAGGCTAGTCTAAAGCTAGTCTGCGCCAACATAATGAAGTTAGTCAGTTGTCCCATCCCGCTTTCCTTATCATTAATGTATCTTGTACTATGTTTGGATTTCCCCTCCTATGTAAGGGGCGATTTTTGGCACTTTGTAAACCATGTTGCTCCAACTATTCTACACGAAATATACAAGAACTCCCTCTTTTCTCTCTAGCATATTCTTCCAACACTATTGTTATTGCTTACTACTTTCATACTAGTTCTTCACTTATTGCTTGTTATTGGACATAAAGATCCTCCTTTAACTATATTCTAACTATTAGCCCCTTCCCGATTGTCCCCAATAGCTCAAGCCCGAGCCCAGGCATCAACTTTGAAGCCCCTCATCGGTCAATCCGAGGCCAGAATAGCTAACCCCTTAGTTCGACTATTACTCTATTTTGGCTCGCACTTCATATCTTATATTCATATATCTATCATCAACTGCTTTAACAACTAGCATAAAAATAGATCACATATTTTTAGAGTCCCATCAACAAATTTAATTATTATTACCATTTTCACGGTAAATAGTGTGGCGGCCATCGTGGGGCTAAAAATAATAGTGATTTTTTTCTTGCTGGTTTCGTCACACAATGCAAGTTATCTTTTGCAGTTTTTCTTGTCCAAGATCTTTGATTTCAGGTCAAAATGTCTGGCTTAGTGAACAGAGTTGAGAACGACAACCTTGAAAACTATGGAGAAGACGGTGCGGCAATTCCAATTATCGGCGTGCCACCACAGAACCCCGACAACGCGCCTAGACCAATTCTAATGCACGCGGGTTCACAAAACGCATAGCAAGTCGACGAAACCTCACCCACCGACACGAGCATACGACATGGCGACCAATAGGAAGCCCAAAAAAACCTCAGCTCGAGAAAAACGGGGAGTTAACCTTTATGTTATTTTTGCAATGTTGTAGGAACAACAGTTGGCTATCGCTCAGCTGCAAAGCCACCTACAACTCCAAGGTCGACCAGATTTCGAGCACACCCCTGGTCCTGAAGGGTATAGATTCAAAATAATTCATACAAAGTCCTTTTCCCAAAGAAGCGTCCCCAAAACCCATTCCAAAGAAGTTCAGAATGCTAGAACTCTAAAAGTACAATGGGACCTCAGACCCCAATGAAGACTTTACTTCCTACACTTGTGAGGTAAAAGGCAACGATATAAGAAATGATGAGATCGAGTCTGTATTGCTGAAAAAGTTCAGGGAAACACTTTTAAAGGGGGCCATGATGTGGTATCACAACTTGACTCCAAACTCCATAGATTAATTAGCCATTCTAGCAGACTCTTTTTTAAAGGCACATGCCAGTGCCACCAAAGTAGCAACGAGGAAGTCCGACGTTTTCAAAATTAAGCAAAGGGAGAATGAGATGCTAGGGGAATTCGTGTCTCTCTTTCAAATGGAACGGATGGAGCTTCTGCCAGTATTTGACGGCTGGCAAATGCAGGCTTTCATCCAAGGTCTGAACGAACAATGCTCGGTGGCTTCAAAATTGTTGAAATAGAATTTGATCGAGTATCCACCTATGACGTGGTCGAATGTCCACAACCGGTACCAGTCAAAAATCAGGGTCAAGGATGAGCAGTTGGGAGCTCTCTCGGTCTATGTATAACCAAGTAGGATCCTGGCAAATGAACTGAAACCAAATAAAGAAAGATATTAGCCGTATATCGAAGATAGGAGGAATGCCCCGTGGCACAACCTACCATGCAGTGATCATAGAATGGATCGAGGACAAGATCCTTGAGGACTCATCAACAGAGCCAGATTCGATAGGAATTCAGGGCCAACAGGTGCACCTCATTTGTAAGAATACAACTTCAATATTGATGTATCGGACATCATTTTCGCCATCAGTAAAATGAGAGACGCCAAGTGGCCCAGGCCTATACAATACGATCCCTCACAAAGAAATCACAACTTAGTGTGTGAGTTTCACAACACACATGGCCACAAGTATGAAGAAAGATGATCACACATATCTCACCTTACAAGAAAACATAGGAAAAATGAAGGATGAGTTGTACAAGAAAGATGTGCGGATAAGAGTTTTAAAAGAAGACCTAGGGAAGGTAAAGAATGAACTAGACAAAACTTGTAAATGGAATAAGTCTTCTGATGCACTTTCCTGACTACAAGAACATCACAGCATCAACAAGAGAGGACTTGGCTATGAGGCTCAAGCACCTATATGGGACCGTAAAAGCAAGTATCTCACTCTTCATGAAAACAAAATCTGCACATACTGTGGTAAGACTGGTCATTACAAAAATGAATGTAATGCAAAAGAAAAGGCCAGTTAAAAGAACAAATACTTTATTCAAGAGAAAAATAGGTTGCCTGGGTGGGCTAAAAGGAGTTTGATTTACCCATTTGCCTATAGAAAGGGACCCTAACTAGTTTGGCCTCCTAAGATTAACCCCTGATTTCTTTGTGCATGTCCAAGTGAAGGGAAGTAGCCAAATATGGTACATGTATAGTGGCTGCTAAAAACATATGACTAGAAGCAAGAACCGGCTCCTTTCACATGACGACTTAAAAGGAGGTAATGTCTCCTTTGGAAATGGGAAGAAAGGTGAGATTATTGGGGTTGGAAAGGTAGGTAAGACAGACTCACACTCCATTGAGAATGTCTACTTGATTGATGGCTTGAAATATAGCCTAATCAGTGTATCACAATTGCGTGACAAAGGTGACCTTGTAGCATTTAACTATACCAAATGCTTTGTGATTAACCTTACCACTGACAAGATTGTTTTGCAGGGAAAAAATAGTTAACAATATTTTTATTGTAGATTTGTCTACTCTTTCAGAAAATGAAATCACTTGCTTGAGTGTGTTGGACAATGATCCCGTCCTATGGCACTAAAGACTTGGTCATGCAAGTCTGATTCAACTCAGTAAATTAGTCTCCAGGGACTTGGTGATAGGGTTACCTAACATCAAGTTCAAGAAAGACAAAGTTTGTGAGGCCTGTGCAAGGGGGTACTATTCTTAACATCTAAAGATGAAGAATTTGATATGTTTACTGCTTTTGTCAGAAAGACTCAGAAACATCTAGGTAATCAACTTGCATCCATTAGGTCTGATCATGGAACTGAATTTGAAAATGCTAAGTTTACTAAATTTTGTGATGAGCATGGTATAGATCATAACTTCTCTGCCCCTAGGACTCCCCAAAAAAATGGAGTAGTTGATAAAAAGAACATGACTTTTGAAGATATGTTTCTTTCTAGTAAATTACCCCACATCTTCTGGGCTGAGGCTGTAAACACTGCATGTTATATCATCAATAGATGCATGACTAGACCTCTTGTAGAGAAAACTCCCTATGAGTTACTTAAAGGGAGAAAACCAAATATATCCCATCTTAGGGTATTTCGATGCAAGTGCTTTGTGCACAATAATGGAAAAGTCCTTAACAATGGAAAAATAAAGCCTATAAAAGGTCACTTCGACCCAAGTCATAAGAGACACTACCGCCAGCACACATAAAAGTTCTCATCAACCCAAGGCGTAAGAGCTATTGTCACCACCCCACACAAACAGTCGCACGGACCCAATGCGTAAGAGCCTAAAGGCCATCTTGCAATTCAAAAACTTGAGGGTCAAATGAGCTCGAGTCGAAATCTGATTTGGAGACTGAATCCAAAATAGTTAACTGAATATGACTAAGAGCAAAAGCGTGAGAGCTCAAATGCTAGCTTACACTAAAACATCGCATCGACCAAAAGCGTAAGAGCCACTATCGCTAGCCCAAAATTCAACAACTTGAGGGTCAAATGAGCTCAAGTCAATACTCAACTAGCAGACTAAGTCAAAAACAGCTGACCAAAACATGCCTAAGAGCAAAAACGTAAGTGCTCAAATGTCGGCTTATTCTAGAGGTCGCATCGGCCAAGCGCATAAGAGCCTACGGGCCAGCCCAATGAGACTCAAGGCCATACTATGAATCTAAGGATTCATTCTAACTCAAAGAATAGTTCATCTGGCTAAATTCAAGACAAAAAGATATATAGATGAAATAAAACTGCAAGGTTTTCTTTTGTACACATATACAAAAAAATGCAAGCTCCATTTACAAACGTGCTTTGAAAATGCGGTATACAGAATCAAAAAGTAAAATCTACATCCCTCTTGGGGGATATGGCCCATCAGCCTCATCTTCGCTATCCTCGGCGTTAGACAGAAGTAACCGAGCACCATGCTCATCCACCCTCACCCGTGTCAACTCTTTAGATAGGACAAATCCTTTAGCATGGATCTCCTTAAGGGCTTTCCTCTAAGACTTACACCGAGCATATTCTTTGCTCCTATCTTTTCGGTCAATGAATGTATACGGTGAAATCGGGGGAACCAATTTCTCGTTAATAATTTATTTCAGGAGAGCACCCCGGAGGCTCAAAATCGCGGACCGAATATTCCCCCTCGAGATCGATCGACACCCGGCCTGGGGATAATGTTGGCCGAGACCCCAACAGGCACATGGAGTTTCCGAAGAATGCAGGCGGGGTCGGTTATGTCTATTAGGCTAGTCTAAAGCTAGTCTGTTCCAACATCATGAAGTTAGTCAGTTGTCGCATCCCGCTTTTCTTATCATTAATGTATCTTGTACTATGTTAGGATTTCCCCTCCTATGTAAGGGGGGATTCTTGGCACTTTGTAAACCATGTTGCTCCAACTATTCTACACGAAATACACAAGAACTCTCTCTTTTCTCTCTAGCATATTCTTTCGACACTACTGTTATTGCTTACTACTTTCATACTAGTTCTTCACGTATTGCTTGTTATTGTACATAAAGAGCCTCCTTTAACTATATTCTAACTATTAGCCCCTTCCCGATTGTCCCCAATAGCTCAAGCCCGAGCCCAGGCATCAACCTTGAAGCCCTTCATCGGTCAGTCCGAGGCCAGAATAGCTAACCCCTTAGTTCGACTATTACTCTATTTTGGCTCGCACTTCATATCTTATCTTCATATATCTATCATCAACTGCTTTAACAACTAACATAAAAATAGATCACATATTTTTAGAGTCCCATCAACAAATTTAATTATTATTACCATTTTCACGGTAAATAGTGTGGCGCCCATCGTGGGGCTAAAAATAATAGTGATTTTTTTCTTGCTGGTTTCGTCACACAATGCAAGTTATCTTTTGCAGTTTTTCTTGTCCAAGATCTTTGATTTCAGGTCAAAATGTCTGGCTTAGTGAACAGAGTTGAGAACGACAACCTTGAAAACTATGGAGAAGACGGTGCGGCAATTCCAATTATCGGCGTGCCACCACAGAACCCCGACAACGCGCCTAGACCAATTCTAATGCACGCGGGTTCACAAAACGCATAGCAAGTCGACGAAACCTCACCCACCGACACGAGCATACGACATGGCGACCAATAGGAAGCCCAAAAAAACCTCAGCTCTAGAAAAATGGGGAGTTAACCTTCATGTTATTTTTGCAATGTTGTAGGCACAACAGTTGGGTATCGCTCAGCTACAAAGCCACCTGAAGACTCCCAACACGGTGGCACTAGGGACTGCTCCCCCAGCCAAACATATATCTGAGAGATCAAGCAACAACGCATCAATAGCATCCCCAACCATTGCAAAAATGCTCGAAGACCTCACCAAAAGGATCGAATCGGGCGAGAAAATGATATCAACCAACGATAAGAAGTTTGAGACCTACAACTCCAAGGTCGACCAGATTTCAAGCACAACCCTGGTCCTGAAGGGTATAGATTCAAAATAATTCATACAAAGGCCTTTTCCCGAAGAAGCGTACCCAAAACCCATTTCAAAAGTTCAGAATGCTAGAACTCCAAAAAGTACAATGGGACCTCAGACCCCAATGAAGACTTTACTTCCTACACTTGCGAGGTAAAAGGCAACGATATAAAAAATGATGAGATCGAGTCTGTATTGCTGAAAAAGTTCAGGAAAACACTCTTGAAGGGGGCCATGATGTGGTATCACAACTTGGCTCCAAACTTCATAGATTAATTAGCCATGCTAGCAGACTCCTTTGTAAAGGCACATGCCAGTGCCACCAAAGTAGCGACGAGTCCGGCGTTTTCAAAATTAAGCAAAGGGAGAATGAGATGCTAGGGGAATTCGTGTCTCGCTTTCAAATGGAAGGATGGAGCTTCTGCCAGTCTTTGATGACTGGCAAGTGCAGGCTTTCATCCAAGGTCTGAACAAACAAAGCTCGGTGGCTTCAAAACAGTTGAAATAGAATTTGATCGAGTATCCACCTATGACCTGGCCGAACGTCCACAACCAGTACCAATCAAAAATCAGGGTCGAGGATGAGCAGTTGGGAGCCCTCTCGGTCTATGTATAACCAAGTAGGCTCCTGGCAAATGAACCAAAACCAAATAATGAAAGATATTAGCCGTATATCGAAGATAGGAGGAATGCCCCGTGGCACAACCTACCTCGCAGTTATCAGAGAATGGATCGAGGACAAGATCCTCGAGGACTCCTCAATAGAGCCAGATTCGATATTAACGCAGGGCCAACAGGTGCACCTCATTTGTCAGAATACAACTTCAATGTTGATGTATCGGACATTATTTTCGCTATCAGTAAAATGAGAGATGCCAAGTGGCCCAGGCCTATACAATCTGATCCCTCACAAAGAAATCACAACTTAGTGTGCGAGTTTCACAACACACATGGCCACAAGTAAGAAGAAAGCTGATCACACACATCTCACCTTAGAAGAAAACTTAGGAAAAATGAAGGATGAGTTGTACAAGAAAGATGAGCAGATAAGAGTTTTAAAAGAAGACCTAGGGAAGGTAAAGCATGAACTAGACAAAACTTGTAAATGGAATAAGGCTTCTGATGCACTTTCCTAACTACAAGAACATCACAGTATCAACAAGAGAGGACTTGGCTATGGGGCTCAAGTACCTATATGGGACCCTAAAAGCAAGTATCTCACTCTTCATGAAAACAAAATCTGCATACACTGTGGTAAGACTGGTCATTACAAAAATGAATGTAATGCGAAAGAAAAGGCCAGTTAAAAGAACAAAGACTTTGTTCAAGAGAAAAATAGGTTGCCTGGGTGGTCCAAAAGGAGTTTGATTTACCCATTTGCCTATAGAAAGGGACCCAAACTAGTTTGGGCTCCTAAGATTAACCCCTGATTTCTTTTTGCATGTCCAAGTGAAGGGAAGTAGCCAAATATGGTACATGCATAGTGGCTGCTAAAAACATATGACTGGAAGCAAGAACCGGCTCCTTTCACATGACGACTTAAAAGGAGGTAATGTCTCCTTTTGAAATGGGAAGAAAGGTGAGATTATTGGGTTGGAAAGGTAGGTAAGACAGACTCACACTCCATTGAGAATGTCTACATGATTGATGGCTTGAAATATAGCCTAATCAGTGTATCACAATTATGTGACAAAAGTGACCTTGTAGCATTTAACTATACCAAATGCTTTGTGATTAACCTTACCACTGACAAGATTGTTTTGCTGGGAAAAAATAGTTAACAATATTTATATTGTAGACTTGTCTACTCTTTCAGAAAATGAACTCACTTGCTTGAGTGTGTTGGACAATGATCCCGTCCTATGGCACAAAAGACTTGGTCATGCAAGTCTGAATCAACTCAAAAAATTAGTCTCCAGGGACTTAGTGATAGGTTTACCTAATTAAGTTCAAGAAAGACAAAGTTTGTGAGGCCTGTGCAAAGGGGGAAGTAGGTAACATCATCCTTTAAGAGTAAGAATATGATTAGCACAACCAGGACTTTGGAACTGGTTAATATGGATCTCTGTGGTCCAATGAGAACATTGAGCAGAGGTGGTAAGAAATATGTGATGGTACTTGTTGATGATTATTCTAGGTTTACCTGGGTACTATTCTTAACATCTAAAGATGAAGCATTTGATATGTTTACTGCGTTTGTCAGAAAGACTCAGAAACATCTAGGTAATCAACTTGCATCCATTAGGTCTGATCATGGAACTGAATTTGAAAATGCTAAGTTTACTAAATTTTGTGATGAGCATGGTATAGATCATAACTTCTCTGCCCCTAGGACTCCCCAAAAAAATGGAGTAGTTGAAAAAAAGAACAGGACTCTTGAAGATATGCTTCTTTCTAGTAAACTACCCCAAAGCATCTGGGCTGAGGCTGTAAACACTGCATGTTATATCATCAATAGATGCATGACTAGACCTCTTGTAGAGAAAACTCCCTATGAGTTAATTAAAGGGAGAAAACCAAATATATCCCATCTTAGGGCATTTCGATGCAAGTGCTTTGTGCACAATAATGGAAAGGACTCCCTAGGTAAGTTGGATCCCAGAAGTGATGAGAGAGTATTCTTGGGATATTTTTCACATAGCAAAGCATATAAAGTGCTCAATAAAAGAACTTTGTGTGTAGAAGAAAGTGTGCATGTAGTGTTCGATGAAACTAACATTCTTTATGAGAGACAGGAACATGAAGATGAAGCTATTGGACTGGTCAAAGATTTGACTGAAGTCTCAGCTCAAGCTAAAGTGGCACCAAAAGAAGGAACATGTCCTTCCACTCAGGGCAACCTGACAGGGGGAACTGATCGAAGAGGAACTGAAATTAATCCTCTAAAGGAACCTGTTCATAACCATGTTCCTCAGCAACAGACCATGGGAGAAACACCAAGCAGAAATCAATTGGTTGTGAAACCCCATACGTATCAAAGTTCTTATCCTATTGAGAACATAATTACTGATCCAACCTATGGAGTCAAAACTAGATCACAATTAAAAATCTTTGTGCTTTTGATACTTTCCTATCTCTTATTGAACCTAAAAATGTTGTTAAGGCTTTGTAGGATGTAGATTGGGTAAATATAGTGCAAGATGAACTCAATTAGTTCGGGAGAAGTCATGTTTGGCATCTCGCGGTCACATCATACTAATAACGTATCAATCCAGTCACTATTTTCACTAATAGGGACACTACCGAACATATAAGTCCACAAGCACGCGCTCACACAATCAACACCTTAGTGCTCAATCTACAGTCAAAACCCGTCCTTAAATCCTCCAGACTAGCCCAACATCAACACACAGAAATCACATCTCGCACCTCATATAGGGAATCACAATCCGTCGATGCACAACTGATACCGAGCACTCATGTGTGCATACGAATGCATGGAAGGAATTCAAAGAATTACACATCAAGCTGAATCAATACAACACGATAAGAATTCATGAAGGAGAAATTTTCCTAAAGGTTATGCAGCCTCTCGAAGATAAGTACAGACGTCTCCGTACCGATCCGCAAGACTCTACTAAATCCGCTCATAACTTGTGAGACCTATGTAACCTATGCTCTAATACCAACTTGTCACGACCCAAAACCTAAGCATGATCATGATGGCGCCTATCGTATTACAAGGGATGCATATTCCCAAAATATTACTACTTATTTGATTATAAGAATTTAATAAAACTTTTCAACATTTAAATTTCTCATAAACTAAATCAACTCTAAATATAACTAATATAAAATACAGAAAGGAGTCCTAATCATCGGGGTGTCACTAAGTCATGAGCGTCTAAAACTATAAACTAAGATATATAATATGTCTAACTGTCTAAAAGAAGAAATGACAAAAGGAGTAACAAGGTCCTGCGGACGCTGGCAGCTACCTTGAAATCTCCACAGATAGTTTGCCTGAAATCAACGATCACCGTGCTCTAACTCACCTAGATCTGCAAATAAAGTGCAGGGAGTAGTATGAGTACAACCACCTCAGTAGTAACATAAATAACTAAGGAACTGAGCAGTAGTGACGAGCTAAGTAAAACAATCCGATTATTTATTTTCACAATTTTAAAAAAATAAACATGAATAAACAGGTAAATTTCATAACTCAGTAAATACCACAAAGAAATTTAACATATAAATGCAACAACAGCAAAAGTAAATGCAACTTCACAATAATGTCACTCCATTACTCAGCACTCATACCCAACACTCAACACTCAACACTCAACACTAAATACACTCAACACACTGCGCTCACTTGGGGTGTGTACAGATTCCGGAGGGACTCCCAAAGCCCAAGCGCTAAGCACGAACAACTCATGTGCTACGCGGACAACCCACGCGCTATGATATCAATACCTGGACCCGCACGGTCAACTCACGTGCAACGCAGGCAACTCACGCGCTATGGTATTAATATCCTCACAACCAGGCCCTCAACCTCACTCAATCATATACCTCACTAGCCCCACCATCATCAACAAATAGGGGAACATAGCCCACATCACGTATCATAGCATATTAGCAATTAATAGAGATTGAGGTAAACAGGTACAATAATCTCTATAACTGAGTATAAATAATTGTGAGCATGAATAAAGCCTAAGCATGATCTCTAACATGAAGGCAGACAAGTTCAACAACAAGTAACTACGTAAACACAGATTATGGCCATGAGGCCTCACGGGACGGACCAAGTCTCAATCCCTCGGGGTATACACCCACACACCCATCACCTAGCATGGGTATCACCTCCGAACAATCACATGATATCAAATTCTCTAGGTTTATACCCTCAAGGCCAGAGTTAAAACTATTACTCAATCCAATCGCATAAAATCCTACTACGGGATGGCCTCGTCTCTAGACTCGGTGTCCAAAAGCTCCGAATCTAACCATAATCAGATTAATATCATCACCATGTGCTAAAGAATCGAATTCCATAATAAAACTGCAAAATATGCCAAAAATTCGAAATCGGCCAAAATCCAGCCCCCGGGCCTATGTTTCGGAATCAGTTAACAATGATAAAATAATAATCCTCGTCCCCTCCCGAGTCTAACCATATATAATTTATTAAAATTGAACTCTGTTTGGTCCCTCAAATGCTCACTTAAAACTTTCCAAAACTCAAATCCTAACACCCTCAATTTTATTTTGAAATCATAAATCAAATCCCAAAAACGAAGATAGATTCATGAAATATAACCAAAACTGAGTAAAGAGAAATTACCCCAATCCCTATAGTGAAAAACGCCTCCAAAAATCGCCAATATCCGAGCTCCCTAACTCAAAATATGACCGAATAAACAAACCCTAGTTTTATATATTTTTTTGCCAATTATTATGCCTTGTTTCTCATGCCAAATGATTCCGAAACTCATATTTTATGCGTCCAATAGATTTCTTATGAAATTCTAGTCAAGTTAGGCTTTTGAATAAGTCAATTTGACCTTATAATGAATGAGATATGTAGGTTTTAATATTTACAAATAGTGCAGATTTTTAAACAAGCTGCTAGTGGCAATTTCGTAATTAATCTGAAAAATCTAACAACCTAATTCTTAGTAAAATGACCCTTAAATCCTCATACGATGTCCAAATTCGATCATTCGTTTTGCTACAGGTCCGTGATTACGATATGGATCTAATGCTTCAATAAAAAAAGAAATCGGAGCTCATTTGTTCAATATGATATTATTTATGCTTGAAAAACGACGTCGAAACATAAGAAAAATGAGCGCAACACAACCCAAACTTATCCGAAACTCACCCGAGACCCTCGGGACCTCAACCAATAATTCCAACAAGTCGTATATTACTACCCAAACTTAGTCGAACCTCCAGAACACCCGAAACAACACCAAAACTCCAAATCAACCTCGAATTCAAGCCTAAGAATTTCTAAACTTCCAACTTTCGCCAATTCAAACCTAATTCTACCACAGACCTCCCAATTATATTTCGGACACACTCCAAAATCTAAAATCACCCAACGAAGCTAATCGAATCATAAAAATTCAAATCCGAATTCATTTGCTCATAAGGCAACATTCGATTGGCTTTTCTAACTTAGCTTTCTAACTAAGAAACTAAGTGTTCATTTCACTCCAAAACTACTCCGAGCCCAAACCTACCAACTCGAATCAACTCAACAAAACTGAAAAATACATAAAGAAGCATAGATGGGGGAAATGAGGCTATAACTCTCAAAACGTCAGGCTGGGTCGTTACATGCATATATTCATTACTTACACACATTGTTCATCATTTATTGCTTATTATTGGCCATAAAGAGATGTCATTGATTTATTTATAACTGTTGGCCTCCATCGACCACCCTCGATAGCTCCCAGCCGAGCTTCAGACAAGACCCCGAGGCCATCGAATCCGCAAGCTCGAGGCCCCGATTGTTAACTTTTCGGTTTGTTTATCGCCTTGTTCTTAAGATCTTATATCGCTTATAAGTCTTTTAAATAGCATCAACTTCCTAACACCTAGCATAAAGATAGATCACGTATTTTTAGAACTACTAAATCAAATTTGATTGTTATTACGATTTTTGCGGTAAACAAAGTGAGTTCTTGCTTCTTTAATATTTCCAAAGGGATTAGCTAACCCTAGGACTCTCCCATTAACTCTGAATTAATTTTGGGAAATATTATTTGGGGTTAGAAAAGATTAATTAACAAGAACTTGAAGCTTTAACCCTCATTTTATAGATTCTACCAAGGGATAGGATTGAACTACTTGTAGCCATAATCGGGTGTGCTTAATATCCTAATTGCTTTAGGGATAATTCAATCAGGATGTCTTTGGAAGAAGCTAATATAGAATTTTTATCCGAGGCTAAATAATAATAACTCGCTCATACTTGTAAAATCGTGAAATATATTGGATCATTACTTGAGTGTAATTTTCGATGCATCCATACTTGTAGCCATTGATCATTTTACTTACTTTCTAGATTAGTTTACATTTTCGCATTTAGGTATAAATATTTTCTAAAAATAATTCTAAGTGTTTGGCATTGCATAACAAGTAATAATTCTCTTACATTACTAATCTCCTACATATTGTTCTCTGTGGGATTCAACCCTGACTCATAGTTGGGTAAATTGTATTGCATGCGACTTTGTACATTTACTTTTTAGTAGTGGATTTAGAAGTCATAAAAATTTGCTCCATTCCATGCAAAAGACTGTGTCTCAGGGGAGTGTTTGGTGCCTATATTATGCCCAGGTGCAGAGGATCACATCCAAGGAGTTCACTTGCCGAAGCAAAGATATGGCTGGCCATCATATGTAGTCGTATCTACCCTGTGTTGAATATAGGGAATGTACCGGCTACAATAGCTCAAATGATAGCATGCATCCTTTATGGTATTCAACTAAATGTTGGTGAAATCTTCATAAATGAACTGAGGGAATATCAGATCCAGAATAGTACATCATTGATATTCCCATCACTTATCACTGAGCTATGCCAACTTGCTGGGGTGGAAGAAGCTCCAGGGACAACTAGATTGAGCCGGGAAAGCCTCTACATCAGTTGAAGAAAAGAGGAGAGGGTGGAGATGTGAAGAGCAAAAAGAGAAAGATGGGGTCTTCTTCTCAGATTGATCAGAGTAGCTAGCCATCATCGTCTGCAGGAGGACCATTTGATGTGCTTACTGAGGAAATGCGGCTAATTTGCGACCTAGTAGTTGGCCTCCACAGGGACCTGGGGAAACATCTGAGGGACCCGGTGCATACATGTCAAAGAAAGAGTTTCAAAGGTATGTTGATGATCAGAGGAAGCAGGGGATCAACTTAAGACACTAGAGAAGGCATACACAGTTATGGCCAAGGCATATGCTAAGTTGATCAGTTCTCATGACACTCTGATAAGGCAAACACCAAGATGAAAAAAGGGAGAAGAAAATAGATAAATTCTTTACCCGCATGTGGAAGGGTGTGAATGGGCTGTGGAAAGTCCTAAAGCCTCAAGACCCAATGCCATCGACCAGACCGGTAGATGATGATGATGATGCTCCAGTATATTGGTCGGAGGAAGAAGGAGAGGAGTATGCCTCTGAGTCTAGCAACGAGGAGAGAACCTGATGCAGTATTCAGGGAGCACTTTCCACCATTTTACTCTATTATGTTTAGTTGCATTGGGGACATTGCAACATCTTTAATTGGGGGTGGCTTCCTGTATAACTGTTGTTCTTGTATAATTGTGGATAAATGTGGATATGGTAGATTGGTACTTTGGTTGTTTTCATGTGATGTTGTATTTTTATGTGATGTGTTATATTGGTATGTTTACTAGCTTCTTAATTTTTTTATATATAGTATGTTTTATTTTAGTGGTGATATCCTTGGTTTTCTTTGTACCACGGTTCTTTTTTCGAGGATGGCAATTTTCTTCTTGAACCAGGTAATTATTAGTAAATTATTGTCGACTTTTACAGAAGATGGATAGCTAGGAAACTTTCTTAAGGGAATTAGTCTTGTAGTTTAGATAAAGATTTTGTTAATTTAGGAAAAATAAGCGGTTTGAGTGGGGTATGGGCCCATTGGCAATGGTATGGCTTGCTTGGTACCAACACAATTTAAACCTCGGTATATGAATTTTTGATCCTTGAAAAAGAAAAATGATTGAAGTAAAAAAAATCATTGTCATGAATTTTAGACTCAATTTTTGGCTCTTTGATTCACTAAATAGTTTCTTAGGCTACATGAAACTTCCTTGAGATTCATTGGTTTAAATTGGATTTTGGATTTGTATTCCACTTGAGTTTTCATGTGTCATGTGTGGTGAGACCTATTGTGAAGTTCTTTTGCATCATTTGTAGTCTAAGAATTGCCCGGTTGGTTTTTCAATTCTAATGTTAATTGTGTTTGGATGGAGGGATGACCTTAGGAATTCTTTGTAATCTTTGAAAAAAATCCTTTATAGCCTTTCAAGCCTACCATTGCATGAATTTAATAACTAGTTTCCCCTATTTGAGCCTTTAACCTTTTCTTTGGCCACCACATTACAATACTTTACCTTTTTGTAAAATAATTCTCTCTTTTGCACCCGTCCCTCCTTGAATATTGAGAATGAGGTTAAAAGCCTAAGTTTAGGGGTGTTGGTATCAAAGTGGAAAATCAGTAAGGTTGTACATTGAGTGGAGAAACATATACCTCAAAGTGACCATATGAAATTACTCAAGCTCCAAAAGAAAATAGCTATAAAAAATATTATAAAATTATGTAGATATATAAATATGGAGTCTTGAGAAAATAAGAGAGGTGCTTTAAGGTGGCTCTATGTTGATAACTAGATGCCAATAAGGGCTGAAACAAAGTGCAAAAAGAAAGACAAATATTAGTAATGTTCAAGGAGGGTGTAGTCACTTATATCCTAAATGCTCCAATCCTTCCCTAAACCTACATTACAGCTCAAAAAGTCCTTAGGGAACCTCTAACCGAATGTTCTTGAATAGGAGGCTTATTAAAATAAGGGCAAGCCTATGACACTACTTTTATGCATCTGAATATCTTTGTGAGAGTGAGAGACTATTCTTTCCACTTGATATCCCATTTATGTTTTGAATTGCAAATTATGAGTATGGGATACTCTCTAAAGTGTGAGGGCACATGAGATTTGAGTTGTGAATTTAATCACATTTTGAGAGGAATGAACAAGGGAAGATAATTGTGATAGAGAGGCAAATTTTGAAGTTTTAGTGTCATGACTTGATTTGCTACTTGGATTTGCATAGCGTTTGAACACTTGAAATGTAATGAAGTTCATGAGAAGTGTTCGGTGATTCATATACTTTGGATTAATTGTTGATACTAATCAAAATCAAGTATTTGTTCTTATAGTAGACCTTTTTGGCTTGGCATGATAAGGTTAAAATGTTGAGTTAAATAGATGGGAGGAGATTTTGTCGCTTTCATTGTTTGAGGACAAGCAATAGTTTAAGTTTGGAGGTTTGATAAGTTGGTATTTTACCAACTTATCTTATCTTTAAGACTACATTTTTGCTATATTTGAGTGATAAAATCATGTGTTTAATGCCATTTACTTTTGTATTACAGCTTCTATGTGATTTACACGCGACCTTGAATAAATCAAGTGAAATAAGTCAAAAAGAAGCTAAAAAGACGAAAATTTGGAAAGGGACCGCAGTTGTCGCAAATGCAACACTATCCTGGGAAATGCGAAGAAAGCAGATTTGGGAATTGTGAGTAATCCATCGCAATTGCGAAGGAATATTAATCAAGAAGCCTTCACAAATGCGAAGAAGACTTCGAAAATGTGAAGTCAACCTAGGCAGTCAACCTTCACAAATGCCAAGTCTTGATCGCAAATGCGAAGGTCAACAATATGGTCATAGTTCGCAATTGCAAACTTTTGTTCGCAAATGCAAAAATCGTGCTTCAGTTCTGGTTAATTATGTCATTGCACATTTTTTGGCCTCAAACCCTTTAATGCCCAAACCAGCTCATTTGTAAAAGATCTTTTTTGGCTTATTTTCATTCTTAGGACTAGAGAGAGCAAGGTTGGAAGCTAGGGTTTGCACACACACTTGGTTTTGAAGATTTGAAGCCTTTGGTTGAGAATTTCTTACCCATTTATGTTCATTTCTTCATTTTCTTATTTTGTATTGAATATATAAGTGTGTAGTATTTATTTCAACACTTGAATCTTGTTTATAGGAATATTCATAATTAATGTGTAGATTAAATATCTTGTTGTGCTTATGTATTGAATAATATTTATTTTTTTATGATGTGAGTTATTGTTTCTTTAATTAAGTATTCTTGTTCTTTAATGTTTCCAAAGGGATTAGTAAACCTTAGGACTCACTCATTAACTCCGAATTAATTTTGGGAAAGATTAGCTGGGGTTAGGAAAGATTAATTAACAAGAACGTGAGTCTTTAACCCTCATTTTATGGATTCTACCTAGGGATAGGATTGAACTACTTGTAGCCATAATCGAGTGTGCTTAATCTCCTAATTGTTTTAGGGATAATTCAATTAGGAAGTCTTGTTAGTCTTTGAAAGAAGCTAATATAGAATTATTACCCGAGGGTAATTAACATAAACTCGCTTATATTTGTAAAATCGTGAAATACATTGGATCGTTTCATGAGTGTAATTCCCGATGCATCCATACTTGTAGCCATTGATTATTTTACTTGCTTTCTAGGTTAGTTTACACTTCTGCATTTAGGTATAAATATTTTCTAAAAACAATTCTAAGCGTTTGGAATTGCTTAACAAAGTGATAATTCTCTTACATTCCTAATCGCCTACATATTGTTCTCTATGGGATTTGACCCCGACTCATAGTTGGGTAAATTATATTGCATGCAACCATGTCCATTTACTTTTTAGTCGTGGATTTTGACATCATCAACAGGATTGGGGACTCAGATAAATCATAGCACAATATTTCATCCCCAGACAGACGGTCAGTCTGAACTTGTTTTTCAGACACTAGAAGATCTGTTACGGGCTTGTGTGATAGACTTCAGAGGTAGCTAGGATGATCATCTGTTGCTTATTGAGTTCGAATATAATAGTAGCCATCATTCCAGCATTTAGATGGCTCCATATGAAGCTCTTTATGGACGGAAGTGTAGGTCTCCTATAGGATGGTTCATGTTGGGGAAACTATGTTAGTAGGACCAAAGTTGGTACAACAAACAATCGAGAAGATTAAGCTTATATAGTAAAGGATATTAGTAGCTCAGAGCCATCATAAGTCTTATGCAGATAATTGACGATGAGACTTAGAGTTTCAGGTAGACGACTGGGTATTCCTAAAGGTATCACTGATGAAAGGCATTATGAGATTCGGTAAGAAAGGAAAACTTAGCCCTCAGTTAAATAGACCTTATAAAATCATAGGCAAAGTAGGCCAGGTAGCATATGAGTTAGACTTGCCTTCTGGCTTGGAGTCTGTACATCCAGTCTTTCATGTGTCTATTCTCGGTAAGAGTATCAAAGATCCTTCCAAGTAGGAATAGCAGGCGGTGCGAAGCTAGTTCTGTCTGAACCCGCATAATTTCAACACGCCCCACCTCACAGAGGATTTAAACCTGTGTCCACCCGCGTTCAACCGCCCCGCAAGTTTTTTTATATTAAAATTATCTCTTTTTTTATGCTTTTTTGCCAATAGTTGCATTATATAAAGATGGCACAAACATCTACATAACATCTTAAATTTTCCACTTAAATTTTCATATAGAACCTCGAAACCAGTAGGAGTTCTTTTAAACTCACTTTTTAAAGGATACTAATAGATGATATATTTTATGTATTATAATATTCTTATTTGTAGTAGAAATATTTTGACAGATATGCCAAATTTGATAACTAGGTCGGTCAAACCTATGGAAAGTGCAAATAGTAACACACTATAAATAATTAAATTTACCATGTAAGTTGTAACTGGCAATGTTTCTATCGTTCTTTACATAGTATATATGGTCAAGTTCTCACCTTCAAGAGGGCATGAGGTAAATCTCTTTTTTTTTCTAGGAAAACGTAGCTATCCAAGAATCAGTCAATGCAAATCCCCAACCCATGACCCGCAACCTCGCACGATATTTGTATTTAAAAATTATCCCTCCCCGCCCTGCAACCGCAAACTCCCAAACCTGCACCGCCTTGTAAACGCTAAAACTTGTACTGCCCCGCACCCAAACTGCCCCATTACCATCCCTACTTCTATGGTCATGCCAGTTGACGATGGCCAGGTTGCGTAACAGCTATCATACAAATAAGCTCCCATTTCTATACTAGATACACAGGTTCAGAGATTGAAAACTAAGGATGTAGCTTTAGTTAAAGTACTTTGGAGGAGACCACTTGTGAAGCGAAGAAGATATGAAGTCTATGTATCCTCATTTGTTTCCGCTTCTAGACAGGGACAAGACTGTGACATCACAACCTTTAGGTGCGTATATGTTACTAGATTCATATGTTAGTTAATGTCATTGTTCGTGTGCGGCCATTATTGTTATTGATGATTGTACCACAGTGTGGCTTTGTATTAGTTGGTTTGCTGCATGACAGGTTGGTAGTAAGTAGTACAGTTATGGAGGAGACTCTACCGAAATTTCTTTAATTCTTTGGCAGTTTAACATTCGAGAGGCCTAAAGGTGGGGGGGGTGATCTTGCCTTTGGATTTATTCACAAAGTAATTGCTTAGATAACACATACAGTATTAAAGAATTCATAAGGGCTATATGTTACGAGACTGATAAGCGCATCAATTAACATTCAAGGATGAATGTTTTAAATGGGGGAATGATGTTATACCCCATGTATTCACATGCAATAGTACGTAGTAAGTCAATTTATGTAAGATCGGAAATGAGATCCTCTTCGAAAGTATGTTAAGTAATTTAATGATGTTACATCCTGTATTTCTGTTTAACATATACACGACTAAGTTGAGAACAAATGCACCTAAACGTGAGAAAGGAGATTTGGAAAAATAAAAATGAGTTGTTTGCTTACCCCATGTGCCTGCTTCACCAACTTACTTTTCGTCCTACTTGCTTGAGCTACTCGACATATGTCTAAATCATTTAACGAGGATGAGACACATATTTAAAAATGGAAAAATAACCAACATGTATCACCTGCTTGATTAAGTAGGTTCACCACCTACTTAGAGTTTGTAGAGAAGATTAAAAGGTAAAGGAAAATTATAGAGATGGGAAGTCAAACCCAGCTGCGCAAGTCCATTAGTAAGGCCATATATACATAGATATTTCACTTAGAGAACAATTTAGATCTCTCTCTCTCTCTCTCTCTCTCTCTCTCTCTCTCTCTCTCTCTCTCTTGCAACGTGATGGAGCTCCAAAATATCATCCCAAAACCTCTCTCACTGTTATCCTAGGGTACAAGACCAAATCCATAATATGGTAAGGTAATTTCTCTCTTGGAATATCAAGGTCACCTAGTTATCTCTCTACTTTGTTGTTAGTGGTAAAGAGCATATTTGGGCTTGATGTAGAGCTTAGTTGGATGAGTATTCTTGTTGCCAAGGTAAGGTTTAACTTCTCCTATATCTATTTAATATCATCTATATATATGTAGTTGATTTGATAAAGCAAACTTGTTTGTTGTAAATTTAAGTACTAACGGGCTTAACAGATGTCATGTTGTTAAGTAAACAAAAAAGGTATGTTAAAACTATTCATTCTTTCCTTTTGGCATGGTCCATATGATACAAACAAAACGAGTAAACGCACAACTTTCACAAATGACTCTATTCATAAAAGTACTAGAGGTGCCTATATTCTCGATTCCCCATGTATCCTATTATTATATTGTCTGTTCATGGGTCTAAAAAAATACGTAAGTTGATAAAGTTTATTTTGACTATATTAACTGAAGGCATATTGATCTTATTACTTTTCGAGAGATCTTATTGACTTACTTACGTATGCATTGCATTCATTTATACATGTACATTGACCCGTAAACATATTAAGTTGTATATGCGTGTATATATATATATATGGGGTATGAGGAAATGTTACAGTGTTATTGATGCACCAACACCTCATCAGCTGGTATATGCTGATGATTTCGCCCATTAAGGCCGTGATGATATGATGGGATGCCCTCAGAGGCTTGACAATTTTATGTACCTATCATGGTATGATATTTGCACGCAAATGCATGAAATCATAAATATTTCATGATTCACGGAGCTATTCAGACTTACAGGTTGAGTCCTTTAATCCATTTTTTTTTCACGAATTTTACATACTGATTTTCATACCTTATATACTCGTTACATAATTCTTACTGGCTCCCCTATTTCCTGGGGGCCTGTGTTTCATGCCCGTAGGTGCAGGTAGACAGGCTTACATTCCCCTTTCTTATGATCCTTGCTAAGCGATAAGTGGTGTGCTCTATTTGATCCGAAGCTGCTATTGGGTTTTGGAATGATATTTTTGTATACATATATGGGTACGACAAGGTCCATTCCCATCCTTTATACAGTTTTACACACTATTAAAGGTTTGTAGACAATCATGTATAGTTTGATAGTATGTGGTCTTGTCGGCTTCTATTTTGATAAATAGTTGTCCATAGCAGCCTTGTTGGCTCACCCTACCGTATTCATGCATGTATATATATATATGTCTTTTGGGCATGTTTCCTCACACATGTTACTCACATGCTTCAACCGTTTATTGATAGATGTTATGCATGACCTACCCTTATTTCATGTTTATATCTTAGACGTATGCTTAGGGGTGTTCGATAAGTAAGACTCAGGCACTGATCATGGCCCATTGGTTTGCGTCGTAACAAAAATGATACAAAAAATAAGTAGAAATTACTTACCCACAAAGTAGCGATGAAAATATCCATAAAATCTCCTCTTCTCGAGCGCTTAGAAAAAGTGATTAAATCCATAAACAAATAATAAAATATAGCAGTTGTCCCAACCCAAATAAAATACAAGATGATATTGAAACTCAAATTTCATAATCCTAGCATAATCCCTGCGAGATTTCACCCAAGATAGACTTTTGAATCACCCAATTTGGCCTTAAAATAAGAGAGATATGATGCTTAAAGTTTTAAAGGAAGTTTGAAATTTATGGACGAACATAAGGACATAACCAGTATTTTCTAAATTATCGCACCACAAAATATAGCAATTGTAAAATCTTAATTTGAGAACCCGAAACTCATCTAGAACATCTCGGACATAAACAATATATGGATTTGTATCATCAAACACGTACGAACCTACTCACACACTCTAAACATTGAAATGAGGTCGTCTTGACCCGATTTTGACCGTGGTTAACCTACAAATCTGTAACTTAACTAGTCTCTCAACTAATAACCCAAAACACACATCAAACCGTCGGGACCTTGTCCAATCATACCAACAAGTCCAAATACATTAACCAAACTTATCCAAAAGGCTCGAAACACTACAAATAACATTAAGATCATGAATTGAAGAACAAATCATTCTATTAACTTTCAAAAATTTGAATTCGCCGAAAGCGTCCAAACCACACTTATTGTAACGACCCGGCCGATCATTTTGAGTATTTTAGCCATGTCCCCTTATTTATTTCTTTCCCTATATTATATTGTGGTTATATGACTTATCAGGATGGTTGATTTTGGTTTCGGGTAAGTTACCAAATGAAATGCAAACTTAGTCCCAAAATTGGAATCTTAAGTTAAAAGAATTGACCGTAGTTTGAATTTTGTGTAGGCAACTACATAATGGAGTTTGAACAATATTCCTTGGTATTGAAACATTGAAATGAAATTTGCAAGGTTTGTTTTGAAATCTTTAAAGGGGGAGGTGTCTTGTAACTAAGGCATTAAGATACCAGCTAACATAAAATGACTAAGATTATTTTTTCTTAATAAGGGCTTGCTGCCACGTTTTGGGGTGTGGGAGTTATTGATCTTTATCCACTTATTGGTTAATTAGGTAATGTTCCGTTAATCGGTAATTAACCAATTACACGCATAATTAAAAATTATCTCAAATTACTTAAAATTTTACTTATTTTTAATACACTTTATACATCATACTACCGTGGTAATATGGTACCTTGGATGGTACTAGTCCATAAGTGTTGGGCATTATAGCTCGTATCGTATTTTATATAAATTCGACAACCTTAAATGGAACTTATTTTTTTAATTCGTGTACCCTTTCTTTCATCACACTTACTTAATGCATTGTATAAATAGCATAAACATGCTAATTTCAAGATAATCTCATCCCCGAGACTATGTCAATTAATTGAGGACAAACATTAACATATGAAAATGCGGGATTTAATATCATTCACTACTTCGGAATATTCGTCCTCGAATGTTGACTAATGCACTTATCATTCTCATAACCCATAGCTCTTATAAATACTTTAGTGCTCCTCTTGCCATCTAGGCAACTATTATGTAAATAACTCTAAAGGCCAGGGCATTCCCCGCTTTAGGCCTTTTTCTCACACCACGAGTTATGGTCGGAATCCTGCCAATGTCGTAACTCTTGTTACCTTCTATCATGAAGCTTGTACGATACTGACCTTGTAAGTGTGCTTATGCGACTTTTCTCTCCTTTTTCTTCCAGCTTTTAGCCAATCTCTAGGCCTTACTTTGTAAATATATACAAGGCTTGATAGAATGCCTCTATGGGCATCTATAGGTGTACTGAAGTTCTTTGCTAAGTACTTTGTAGAACTTGCGAATATGACTATGTCTTATTTCATAGACCTGGTTATCCATTTTTATGACTTTACTGCATCTATATAGGCCATACTATACCATGATTCTTACTTTGATTTATAATTACTATGGTCTGCAACCAACTCCAGGTTACTTCTCGTTACTTATCCTTAAGACTGATGGTGTAATCTCATCTCATACTATTGAACTTTTATCCATCTGTTGTTGATCCACCTTAATGTTGATTCATCATCCCGCTTGGGCTTGCATCTTAATGGGGACACCTGGAATAATTAGATTGATCCACCTAGGGGTGATGCTATACTTCCAGTACCGTACTTTATAGTATCCCAGTGTGACTCACCTTATATGGGTATTTTAGCCCCTTACAATTCATGAAATCCTCTTCCCCCTTTTTTTTCTTTTTCAAATCATTACTCAAGAGAAGGCCCTTATCACATTTACTCCCTATTCTGATACCTGGGCAGCATTCCATCTCTTCTAAATGCACTAGTCTTAGTCTCATTTGAGTTCATTCATGCTATATTGAGTTTTCTATAACTTAGAGGAACTATCAGCTCCTTTGTTTTCATGGGCTTAATACCGAGGACTTATCCATTTTCTTTACCTTCTCACTTGCCTTCTTCTTATCCTTCCTCTTGTCTTTCTAAAACCTTGTCGTTCTATCATGCTTTAGCTTGCGACCGATTCCCATATTCTTTTCTGGAACATCAAACAACAAATCACATCATGTCTAACTCTTCTCTTACTTTCTAATTAGACATTTCGGTACTTAGAAACCATAGGCAGGAAGGTATGCCACCGATGATGCTACTATCATTCCTTGATACTGAATCATAACACTTCTAGTCTTTTACCTGTAGTATGTACCACTCTCATCCTTCTAGACATGAGTATTTCGTACGTTGTTCACCATTACCTTACTTTAAAATATCACTTCACATTCTTCTATCTCTCTTTCATAACCTCTCTCCCACATAAGTAGAGATTTCATTCACCATTTGAAGCTCTGTTATAATACTTGCACCTCTAGTGCCTATACAATCCGGTGGGAGCTCCATACTTAATTCTTATGAGGCTGGTATTTTTCTAACTTACTTTATTGTAGAGTCGTCTTAGAATATGGTTGTTGTGCTATCTCTCCTACAGCTCTAATATTAAGAGTGATTCTGCTATGTTCTCAATCATGATTCTTATAACTTTTGGGTCCAATAATCGGATTCTTGATTTACTTCGTTGATGTAACTTTTTAGTTTCCTCCTTCTTCTGATCGGCCTTTATGGCAGCTTAAGTTATCTCCCGATCTTTGGTTCATGGTATTAGTTATTTTGTTTAACCTTTTCTGGTCGCTGAGGAATATGCATGACAAATCCTTTAGCAATTTAATCCTTAGTCTATGACCTAGGCTCAATTCCTTCTTTTAACATATACCAGAATCTTTTATGGTTGTATGTGCTATATGTATAAAACTCTTAACCCTTAAGTGTGTTCATAACGTAATCCACTCTATATCATTGATCGAATAATTTCTTTCGTTCCACCTTAGTTTTTTTTTTTCAACGTATGCTATAACTTTTCCTGGTATTTCTGCGCCCTTTGTTGTGTCCATACTTAGCTTATCTTAGTGCCCACACATGCCAGAGTTTTCGTGCAACTCATGTGATCTCGAATATTACTTATAAGTTTACTTCACTTTCATTAGCCACTGCAAGCGCCACTTTCCTTTGGAGTGCTTACAATATTTTTGTGAGACTATTGGTACACAACCATTTCGTCTTTAGGTCGTGGTGCTTAGGTTGACGCCTTCTTCCTTATTTCCTCATCTAGTCTTTCGTTGTAGTACTTAGGTAGAACCCTTGGTTCACGTAAAGCTTTAAGCTTATTACGGACCTTTTGATGTCCTTCCTTCCCTATAATCATCCGTAGCTGCTTAGCTCTGTGCCCTTGTGCTTGTATGGTTGCTTCTGAACTGCTATTTTTATTGCCTTTCCAGTGGCACTTTCTTTTATCCCCGTAATACTCATACGGTACCTTTAACTACCCCAACTCCTATTTGAATATATCTCAAATATTATAATGACATTACTGCGAGGCTGAATTCTCCATGTTGGGGTTTACTACATTTGTCTTGCATGATCTGCAGATATTTCTGTAACTTCTTGTCTACTAATGACTAGGCTCTTCCTGAATCAACTACTAACTAGTCGTCGGCCCATTCTCATATTTTTTACCTTGAAAATGGTAACTACGATTATATTTGATTTTGTGGTTCTAAAAATACATGATTTATCTTGACGCTAGTTGTTAGACAATAGATGCTAAGTGTGAGTAAAGAAAATAGGAAATGCAAACAAATAGGGTTCCAAAGCTGGGCTTCGAGCTAGCTGGAGCAGGGACTCGAGGTGTAGACGGGGCTAATAGCTACGAAAGATCGATGAATAATCAATGATAATGGGGGCTTTAAAGATGGCCTTTTATGGCTAATAATGAGCAATAAATGATGAACAGTAAATGAACAATGAAAGAACAAGCAATAAATGTAAAGAACAATAATGTTAATAAAGAGAGCAGAGTGTGTTGTATTGTATTCAATGTGTGTGTAATCAATCATTCTTCCAGAGGGAAGTTACAATATGATAAGGGTCCCCTTTATATATGAGGGTCATCCATATATAGTGCATATCTAATCATGATGGGGAAATGCTATTGGTACAGCTGCATAACAGTTCAATGTGGATTTGTATTGTCCTTTGCAGACTCTGCCAATCCATTTCACATGCCCTCGGGGGTCTTCTACCTTTTTACAACGGTCGTTGAATTCGATGCCGCCTCGAGGTGCGCCATAACGAGTCTTCAATGTGCCTCTACTGAGGTGAGTGCTTCGAAAATGAGCCATGGGTTGTGCTTTGGTCCTATCGAGGTCGGGCTCTAAAATGCCATAGAAACCTTAAAATCAACCTTCCCCAATTTTAATCGCATACAATGCTTTCAGCTTTTAGTGCTTTACAATTAGGCCTTTGCTAAGTCCCAAGCCGAGCGGGCCCACTATGTGGAAAAGTGCAGGAGGATTTCATTAGAGGTTGATGAGTTCAGAGCTCTTTCAACAAAGAAGGAGGAAGAACTTTGCGACCTCCAGTCTCGTTTGTAGATGATGTCTCGAAAACGGAACGATATTGTGAGCAGGTAATACGACCTTCCCGTATCTCTAATTTCACACTTTCCTGACTTTAGCGCTTAACATCTTTGGTTGATTTTTGCAGCTTGAGAAGAAAGATGCCCTGATGGAGGAGGGGCTTAGATCCAAGGATTCTGAGATTCTCGAACATAGGAAGCGTGTGGACGAGATGGCCTCTAAGAGATATACACTATAGGGGAAGTTGGCCTTTAAAAGCATCAGGAAAAATGCTTAAAATGAGCTATAACAGTTAATATATCGTTAAGGGGTCGGGTTTAAAATTTAGAAAATTGGAGCCCCGAGTTAGGTCTGCGATCGGAAATAGTGGAAATACGGCCCGTAGAATGGAACGCAAAAGTGCTCCTAAAATCTGAACATTCTGTCTAGGTATGCAGCAGAAATGCGGTCCGCATACCAGTTCTACGGTCGCATAATGCACTGCAAAACTGCTCCTTACAAAATCCCAAGGAAATTATGCGACGACTATGCGGTCTGCATATCGGTTATGCGATCGCAAAATGGACCGCATATTTATCCTCAAATTTGACTAACACACTTACTCACTTTGTAGTGACTATGCCCCCTATGCGGTCTGCATACCTTATATGCGACCGCATTCTCGACCGCAAAATCGCACTTCTCTGGAAAACATTATTTCTTGACTTTTTAATTTACTGTTCAATCCAAAGGTGTAGCGAGCCGCGAAGAATTTTTATGAATCCTAACACATGCTCCTAACTTGGCACCACAGGATTCGTGGTTCTGAGTAGGAAATTAATAGGGCCTTACATCCTACCCCACTTTAGATCATTCGTCCTCAAATGAGGATCAAGGTTCACTTATTAACAGTCTTAGTGCAATCTTCTATTCTTTTTAACCCGAAACATGTTGCTAGTCCCCAAATTTAGCTAACTCCCTATATTTCCAAAAATTTCACTAGAGTTTCCTTTGTATTTAGGCCTATCCACCTGTCAGAGAGCCCCAAAAACATATCCTAACAGCGGTTACACATTCCATGGACATAACACATGACATAACTTGTACAATACTAACCATGGCCGCATTGGCAACATGTATATATATAACCAAAACAAGGCAGTTTTACATAGATCAAATCAGGAGATAAGAGTTCATAAGAGCAAGGTGCATAAAAGTTATTACATGACTATTCGAACAAATGTGGGTACTTCTTTTTCAACTCATCCTCAGCTTCCCAAGTGGCTTCCTCAACTTGCTGGTTCCACCATAACACTTTCATGGATGGAATTTCCTTATTCCTCAATTTCCGAACTTGCCTATCAAGAATGGCAACTGCAACTTCTTCATCTGACAGCTCTTCATTAACCTCAATAGTCTTAACTGGCAAAATAGAGGACAGATCTCCCACTACCTTTCTCAACATGGACACATGAAAAACCGGGTGTATCATTGACATCTCGGGTGTCAGCTCGAGTTTGTATGTCACCTGACTAATCCACTGAATGATTCTATATGGTCCCACATACCTCGGACTCAATTTTCCCTTCTTTCTGAACCTCATAATGCCCTTCGTAGGGGAATCCTTCAGAAATACCCAATCATCTTCTTTGAAGTCTAAATCTCTATGACGCACATCCGAATTAGATTTTTGTCGACTTTGAGCAATTTTTAATCTCTCCTTAATAATCTTGACTTTCTCCATGGCCCGATGCACGAGGTCTGGCCCTATCAATTCCACTTCTCCAACCTCGAACCACCAAATGGGAGACCTACATCTCCTACCATACAGTGCTTCGAATGGTGCTATCTGAATACTACCATGAAAGTTGTTGTTGTAAGCAAATTCTATGAGTGGCAAATAGTCATCCCAACTACACTTGAAAGCAAGAGTACAAGAACGCTACATGTCTTCAAGCGTCTGAATAGTCCGCTCTGCTTGACCATCGGTTTGTGGATGAAAAGCTGTGCTAATATTTACCTGCGTACCCATACCTTGCTGAAACTTCTTCCAAAAGTTGGCTGTGAATTGAGTCCCTCGATCTGAAATGATTGAGACTGGAGTGCCCTGTAACCTGACTATTTCTTTGATATACAACTGAGCATACTGTTGCGCTGTGTCGGTAGATTTGATTGGCAGGAAGTGCGCTGACTTTGTGATTCGATCAACAATCACCCAAATTGAGTCGAACTTGCGCGAAATGCGTGGTAACCCTACCGCAAACTCCATGTTGATCATCTTCCATTTCCACATTGGAATTTCTATGCTTTGAGCCAATCCGCCAGGCCTTTGGTGTTCAGCCTTTACTTGCTGACAAATCGGACATTTTACCACAAAGTCCGCCACATCTTTCTTCATGTTATTCCACCAAAAAATTTGCGTGAGATCATGATACATTTTTGCGGAACCTGGGTGCACGGAATACGTGGAAGTGTGAGCTTCTGCCATGATCCTTTCCCGAAGACCGTCGATATCAGGAACACATAGGCGGTCTTGGTACCGTAGGGTACCATCATTCATGCCAAAGGAAAAAGCTGTGGTTTTGTGTTTGAGAATCCCCTCTTTCAGTTGTGCTAACAATGGATCCATGATTTGCTTCTCATTCACCTCTGCCACAAGCGATGACTCGGCTCTATTCTGCACAATTACCCCTTCTTCATTAGAGTCCGCAAGGCGAAATCCCAAACTAGCCAACTGGTAAACCTCCCTGGCCAACGGCCTCTGATGGGCCTCCAAATGAGCTAAACTTCCCATGGATTTTCGACTAAGTGCATCTGTCACAACATTATCCTTTCCCGAGTGATAGAGAATATCAATATCATAGTCTTTGAGTAACTCTAGCCATCTTCTTTGCCTCAGACTCTTTCTGCTTGAAAATATATTGAAGGCTCTTATGATCCGTAAATACATCCACATGGACCCCATACAAATAATGTCGCTAAATCTTTAGCGGAAACACCACTACTGCCAGCTCTAAGTCATGGGTTGGATAGTTCTTTTCATGATTCTTGAGTTGCCTAGAAGTATAGGCTATATGTCATGACCCAAACCAATGGGCCGCGATGGGCACCCGATACCTTACTCAACCGAATACCAACGTAACGCATCTTTCTTATTACATCATCATATACACGTGACATACGGGCCTAATAGTCCAACATAATCATTTATAAACTCAAAACATAGGTCGACAAGGCCGTACAATCTTTCACGTACACGACATATGTCTACAAGCCTCTAAGAATACACAAATATCATAAAGGTCGAGACAGAGTCCTGCTATACCAAACAATATACGTCTAACTCATACTAAACAAACAAGCAACTCCGAAGCAAATGGAGCTCACCAACATCTTTCGCTGAGTTGATATCCTACATGGAGGGCTCTCAACCTGTCTATCGGGACCTGCCGGCATGAAACGCAACATCCCCAGGCAAAAGGGATGTCAGTACGGACAATGTACTGAGTATGTAAGGCACATAAATAAATACATAAGAGACATGGAAGATATATAGAGTATATGAATCAACCTGTAAGTCTGAATAACTTTGTAAATCATAAATTATTTTAGCGTCATGCTTATGCGTATGAATGTCATGTCGTGCATAGGTACATGTTTCATAACATAATCAGCCTCTAAGGGCATCCCATCATATTATATCGGCCACTACGGGCAAAATCATCATCGTATACCAGCTGATCAGGTGGTGGTGCGTATATAACGCCATAACCTTTCTCATATCCCATATACATATATACATATATACATACATATATACGCGTATAAAACTCCATTTGAATCATATTTACATATATATGCGTATATAACGCCGTTTGAATCATATTTCAGCCACTACGGTAAACATCATCATCATATACCAGCTGATCAGGTGGTGGTGCGTATATAACGCCGTAAACTTTTCCCATATTCCATATACATATATTTACATATATAATCTTATATAACGCCATCTGTTCATAGGTCAATGCACATGAATGCAATTCATGAAAAGTACGTCAATAAAATCATTCAGAAGGTCATAAGACCACTTTGCCTCTTGAGCAATATCATAAAGTAACATCTTTTTAACTTTCGTATTTTTCTGAGACCTATGAACAGATGATAATATATTTTGACACATGGGAATTAAAGAACATAGATATTTCTATTACTTCTATGAGTAAAGTCACTTAGAGAGTTTGTGCATTTGCACATTTCATTCATATCGTATGGATCATGCCAAAAGAAAGAAGGGATAGCCTTAACATACATGTTCCTTGAATTATTGAACGAAATGAAGCTTCTACTTCTGCAAAATATGAATGAAATATTGCTTTTGATCTATGAAGCTTTCTTTTTAAACTTAATCTCGCTTCTACTTTAATTGTTTTGAATAGCAATGTCTTGTGTGCATGACTTTGATGTAATACTATTTTTTTGTCTAAAAGGAACAAAATAGCAAATAAACATGAAAGAAGGAAACATAAAATTCTTGAACGAATGGTAGGATAAGGTGAAAATTGTCTCATAGACTTTACCAGATGCAGCAATGAAAAGGAAACTATAACGAATTAGCCCTTTTTCGTTTGGTGGCTTGCTCGTTCATATGGTGATGTATATGGCCACATATTTTAGTCTTAATCTAGTATTGCCACCTAATTTCAAGACCAAAATAGTCACCCTTCCTTCAAGGCATGGCTTCCACGTTAGGTCATTAGGTACTTATCAAAATACTTTAATAAATCAACCACAATTATTAATTTACTAGGTAATGTTCCATTACCCAATAATTAACCACACAATTAAGATCTATCTTCACTTACTTAAAATAAAACCCACTTTTAATATATCTTATATACCTTAATATCATAGCCATGTGGTACCTTGTATGGTACTAGTCCATAAATAACGGCTATTTGAGCTCAGGTCGTATTTTATTCCAAATTGTCCATTTTCAACGAAACTCGTTTTTTTGACTTGCTTCCCCTTTTCACCTTTACGAATTTAGTTATTACTTGTTTGAACTAGAGTAATCCTTATATTCTACAAATAATCTTTTCCTTGGACTGATGTCAGTTACCTTATGAGAAATTCAACGTACAACAATACAGGGTGCAACATCGTCGTACTATAGTACTGTGGGACGTTATATTGACATAATATTGCGGGGTGTAACATCATTCCCCCCTTTGGAACATTCGTCATCGAATGTTGACTGATGCTCTTATCATGCTTATAACCCATAGCTCTCGTGAATACTTTAGTTATCCTCTTGCCATCTAGGCGACTGTTCTGTGAATTAATCCCAAAAGCTAGGGCATTCCCCCCTTTAGGCCTCTTTGTCATATCATGACTTGTATTCAGAAATCCTTCCAATCTCGTAACTGCTGCTACCTTCCATTATGCAGTTTCTACAACACTGACCTTGTAAGTGTGCCTATGCGACTCTCTTCTCTTTTTTCCTCCAACTTTTAGCCAGTCTTGAAGTTCTTCACTTGGTATTTTGTTGAACTTACGAATACTGCTATATCTTATTTTATAGACCTGGTTATCTATTTGTATGACTTTATTGCATTTACATAGGTCATATTATACCATAACACTTACCTCGATTTCTCGTTACTGATGTCTGCTACAAAATCTCAGGTTACTTTCATTGCTCATCGTGTACGTATAAATATATGTCCTCTAATGCCTCCACATTACTGTTCATCTTTAAGAATGACGACCTAATCTACTCTTATACTTTGTAACTTTTATCCATCCATTGTTGATTCACTTCAATTTTGATTCATAATCCACCCCTGATAACTTAACCTTTTATGTAATATTGCATCTAGGATTCACGTTTTATCGGGATACATCTGAAATGATTAGATTGACCCACTTGGGGCGATACCCTACTTTCAGAAACGTATCTCACGACATCCCAATGTGATTCACCTTGCGTGGGTATTTTAATCATGCCCAATTCATGAGATCCCTTTCTTTTATCCGTCATATCATTACTTAATTGAAGTCCCAAACGTCATTTTTTGTCTATAATAATTACCCCTCATTCTATTAATAGGGTAGCATTTCATTTTTTCTGAATGCGATAAATCTTAGATTCCTTTGAGTTCATTCAGGCTATACTTAACTTTTAATAACATAGAAAAACCATTATCCCTCTTGTTTTCATGGACTTAATCTTGAGGACTTATCCATTCTCGTAGCCTTTTCACTTGTCTTTCCTCATTCTTACTCGTATTTTCTTAAAACTTTGTCTCTCTACCATACTTTAGGTTGCGACATATAAATATCCATTTATGATACTCGCAACTTTCCTTCAACTTGCTTACACCATATATTTCCTTATATTATTCTGGAATGTCAAGCGATACATCACACCGTTTCCAACTCTTCTCTATTCTCTTAACTAGATCTCTTAGTACTTAGAAACCATAGGTTGGAATACATGCTGCTGACGATGCCGTTATCATTCCCGGTTACTGGATCCCCGTGCTGATAGCCTTCAATCCGAAGTAAGGACTATTCACGATCTTCTGCCTTTGAGTATCTCGTACGTTGTGTACCTTTACCTTAGTTACCTTAAAATGTCGCATCATATCTTCTATCTCTTTCCTGACTTCCCTTCTACCTAGGTGTAATTCACGTCCATAACTTGAAGCTCTATTATAATACTCGCACCTCTGGTACATACACAATCTGGTGGGAGCTTCGTACTGACTTCTTATGAGGCTGGTACTTCTTCTAACTGGCTTCCTTGTAGAGCCATTATAGATTATGGTTGTTGTGTTATTTCTCTTGAACATCTGATATTAAGAGTGATTCTACCATGTTCTTAAGCAAAACTTCTATAATTTTTCTGGGTCCAATAATCATACTCCTGATTTACTTGGGTGATGTAATTCTTTAGTTTCCTCTTCCTTCTAATCAACCTTTATGTAGGCTTAAGATGTCTTCCCATCTGTGGCTCATGGTATCAGTTATTACCTTAGCTTTTCATGGGCATTATGGAATATCCATGATACAATCTTTTGTCTATGCCCTGAGCTCAATTCTTTCTTTTAATTTATACCAGAGTCTTCTATGGTTGTATGATTGTCAACAAATATGTTGCCTGGATAATGCTCCAAAATCTTGAGTGTATCCATAACGTACTAACTCTAGATCATTGATCAAATAATTCTTTCATTCCATCTTAGCTTATCTTAGTGCCCACACTTGCCAGAGTTTTCATACAACTCATATGATCTCAAATATTACTTTTAATTCTTACTTCCTGATCACTAGTCATGGTAGATTCATCTTTCTTATGGATGATGTACAATATTGTTGTGAAACTTGTTGTTACAAGACCATTTCATCTCTAGGTCATTGTGCTTAGATTGAGGCCTTTTTCCTTATTTCCTCATCTAGTCATTCATTGTAGTACTTAGGGAGAACCCTTGACTCTCATAAAGCTGTGGGCTTATTACACACCTTTTTGATATTCTTACTTGCCTATAATCATCCGTAGTTGCTTACTTCCATGCCCTTGTTCTTGTATGGTTGCTTCTGAATTGATATTTTTACTGCCTTCCCAGTGGCACTTTCTTTTATCCCCGTATAACTCATATGGTACTTTTAACTATCCCGGCTCTTGTTTGAATATATCTCAAGTATTATAATGATATTCTCCGAGGTTGAATTCTCCATGTTGGGTTCTACTATGTTTATTTGACACGATCTGATGACTAGTCTGTAATCTCCTGTTTAGCCATAACTGAGATCTTCCTGTCCAATTACTAACTACGTTGGCCCATTCTCGTATCAATATTCTTCGTAATCTTTCTTGGATTATTTACTTTGTTTTAACTTACATCTCGCATTGGCTCCTTATTTATTAATAACAGCTCAAGCAAGAACCTTTACTTCCTCTCCTAGATGCCGTGCTTGCACAATATTATTGAATCGTAATGTATCTGTAAGATTTGGATAAGTGTCATCTCATTCCTCTTTCATTTATCGCATTCTTCCTTTACCATTCTATAGTCACTAGAACCACTTAATTCTAACTTAATGCCACATCACTCCATATTCCCCCCTTTAGGGGTGTACTAAGAGCTAAAGACACGAGGATCTACCTATAGATGTTTTACCTCTTCATCTTTGGCGTTGTTTCTCAACATCAATGATCCTTACTCACCTCGACAAATACCCTTACTCACGAGGGTGACACTTAATGTAACTGGTACATACAGTCCCTTAAGCTTAACTTTGCTAGCATTGCTTGCTTTAGGGAAGCGTTTTCCTGAATGACCATTCTTTGAATTTCTCATGAACCTCCCTCTGTTGTCCGTCCTTTTATTGCCTGAATGCGATATGAAATTCTCATGATGCTGACTATTACCAAATTACTCAGTCCCTAATTCATATTTAGTTTATCTTATTCACCAGCCCATACTGATTTCTATTACTCTGGGTTTAACTTTTACTCTTGGTAATCGCGCTAGAGTTGCGAACTTATTTCTCGAAATGAGGACATGATTGTATGGCCTATACTCTTTTGTTGTCCTAAGGCCTGCCACCCCTCGTCTCTTTCTTTAGTTGACTATACATTTTGTAATATTGTCATCTTTTGATCTACCAGTGTCATCCATGTACCGCATCTTACTCATAATGCTTCATTAACTTTTTTCTTATTTCTCGCTAACAGTTATGCCTATCACTTTATTATGAAAACTCAAACAAGACATTCTTTTGCTTTTAGCTTTCCATTACTCTATCCAGTGGCTCTTTAAGTTGCTTAAAGTTTTCTCTATACTAGGGACGCGAGCGACACTAAGGTAATATGTATCCCTTCAAGGCTTATAGCGCATGTCTTTGTAGTACACATATTTGGCTGCACTATCTTAGAGTGTACTATCTAGGTGTCTAATAAAGAAATCTATTAGCACATTTGCAATATCCTTCGGAAATGTCAACTGACGCAATCAATTCATCCATCATATCTTCTTATACTACTTTTGTTAACCCCCATAGGGCATATCTGGAAATGGTGCAACCAATTGTATATACCTCTGTTACTATTGAATATAACTCAAAAAGCTTATGTCCCTCTGCCTCAATTATAAGCGTTGTTAACCATCATCAACTGGGCATCTCGTACCCTTTTTTCACCTTGCTTCTTTTACTTGCTTAAACTTGTACTTATCTTCTTAATCTCTCTTTGTCCTTTACCATAAAGATGGATAGGCATTCTTGCCTTAAGGCTTCTTATCAGAAAGCTTACACCTTTTATTAAACCAATTATCTGCTAAAGACCTCATTTACTTATCGTAGGCATCATACAAAAATCTGACTCCTCTGACTCAGCTTTTCCACAACTATCTCTCTTTCCAACCTTCTTTCCGGATGTAGGTATCGTCTTATTACAAATAAAATAGATTTTTGGAATTTGAATTCTTATAAGTGAGCTCTACCACACGATCTAGAGTAAGAAGAAAGAGTGACAATCCTAAATTCCCTTTAACCTCCTTGTTATAAGTGTGGTGCACGACACACCCATAAACAAGACTCTACTAGACACGACTTGTAAACTTCCTAGGACAGAACTGCTCTGATACCACTTTTGTCACGACCCAAACCGATGGGCCGCGACGGGCACCCGATACCTTACTCAACCGAATACCAACGTAACGTCATCATATACACTTGACATACGGGCCTAATAGGCGAACATAATCATTTATAAACTCAAAACATAAGCCGACAAGGCCGTACAATCTTTCACGTACACGGCATATGTCTACAAGCCTCTAAGAATATACAAATATCATAATGGTCGAGACAGAGTCCCGCCATACCAAACAATATACGTCTAACTCATACTAACTAAACAAGCAACTCCAAAGCAAATGGAGCATACCAACATCTTTCGCTGAGTTGATAGCCTACATAGAGGGCTCTCGACCTGTCTATCGGGACCTACAGGCATGAAACGCAGCATCCCCAGGTAAAAGGGACGCCGTATATGACTCAACCTATAAGTCTAAATAACATTGTAAATCATAAATTATTATAGCGTCATGCGTATGCGTATGAATGTCATGTCGTGCGTAGGTATATGTTTCATAACATCACCAGCCTCTGAGGGCATCCCATCATATCATATCGGCCACTACGGGCAAAATCATCATCGTATACCAGCTGATCAGGTGGTGGTGCGTATATAACGCCATAACCTTTCCCATATCCCATATACATATATACATACATATATACACTTATATAACGCCGTTTATATCATATTTACATATATATGGGCAATATCATCACCATATACCAGCTGATCAGGTGGTCGTACGTATATAACGCCGTAACCTTTTCCCATATTCCATATACATATATTTGCATATATACGCGTATATAACACCATCTGGTCATGGGTCAATGCACATGAATGCAATGCATGAAAAGTACGTCAATAAAATCATTTGGAAGGTCATAAGACCACTTTGCCTCTTGAGCAATATCATAAAGTAACATCTTTTTAACTTTCATATTTTTCTGAGACCCATGAACAAATGATAAAATATTTTGACACATGGGAATTAAAGAACATAGATATTTCTATTACTTCTATGAGTAGAGTCACTTATAGAGTTTGTGCATTTGCACGTTTCATTAATATCGTATGGATCATGCCAAAAGAAAGAAGGGATAGCCTTAACATACCTGTTCCTTGAATTATTGAACGAAATGAAGCTTCTGCTTCTGCAAAATATGAACGAAATACTGCTTTTGATCTATGAAGCTTTCTTTTTAAACTTAATCTCGCTTCTGCTTTAATTGTTTTGAATAGCAATGTCTTGTGTGCAAGACTCTGACGTAATACTATTTTCTTGTCTAAAAGGAACAAAATAGCAAATAAACATGAAAGAAGGAAACATAAAATTCTTGAAAGAATGGTAGGATAAGGTGAAAATTGTCTCATAGACTTTACCAGACGCAGCAATGAAAAGGAAACTATAACGAATTAGCCCTTTTTCGTTTGGTGGCTTTCTTATTCATATGGTGATGTATATGGGCACATATTTTAGTCTCAATCTAGTATTGCCACCTAATTTCAAGACCAAAATAGTCACCTTTCCTTCAAGGCATGGCTGCCACGTTAGGTCATTAGGTACTTATGAAAATACTTTAATAAATCAACCACAATTATTAATTTATTAGGTAATGTTCCATTACCCGATAATTAACCACACAACTAAGACCTATCTTCACTTACTTAAAATAATACCCACTTTTAATATACCTTAATATCATGGCCATGTGGTACCTTATATGGTACTAGTCCATAAATAACGGCTATTTGAGCTCGGGCTGTATTTTATTCCAAATTGTCCATTTTCAACGAAACTCGTTTTTTTGACTTGCTTCCCCTTTTCACCTTTACGAATTTACTTATTACTTGTTTGAACTAGAATAATCCTTATAATCTCCAAATAATCTTTTCCATGAACTGATGTCAGTTACCTTATGAGAAATTCAACGTACAACACTACAGGGTGCAACATCGTCGTAATGTAGTATTGTGGGACATGATATTGACGTAATATTGCGGGGTGTAACACTATAACCTTGTTGTGTTTCATTAACACACACCCAAGCCTGACTCTCGAAGCATCTCAATACACTCCAAACCCCTCTATACCTTCTGGCAGGGCCAACACTGATTCTATTGTCAATGTTGACTTCAATTCATGGAAACTCTTTTCACAAGCATCGGACCACTAGAATTTAACTGCTTTCTGCGTCAATTTAGTTAATGGAGACGCAAGAGTAGAAAACCCCTCCATAAACCTCCTATAGTACCCAGCCAAGCCTAAGAAACTTTGAATCTCAGTTGGAGTGGTAGGTCTAGGGCAATTCTTCACTGCTGCAATCTTTTGAGGATCAACCATAATCTCTTCCCTGGAAATGACATGGCCCAAGAACGCGACAGATTCATGCCAGAATTCACATTTCGAAAATTTTGCATACAATTGATGTTGCTGAAGAGTCTACAAAACTGCCCTGAGATGGGCAGCATGGTCCTCCCGACTTCGGGAATATACAACAATATCAACAATAAACACTATCACAAAGGTGTCTAGAAAGGGCTTGAATACTCGATTCATAAGATCCATGAAAGCTGCCGGGGCATTTCTTAGCCCAAAAGACATTACCATAAATTCAAATTGCCCATACCGAGTTCTGAAGTCTATTTTTGGAATATCCTGCTCCCTTATCTTCAATTGATGGTACCCGGACCGCAAGTCAATCTTTGAGAAACATGTAGCACCTTGCAATTGATCAAATAAGTCATCTATTCTTGGCAGAGAATATTTGTTTTTGATTGTGACCTTGTTGAGTTGCTGGTAGTAAATACACATCCGCAACGATTCATCTTTCTTTCTTACAAACAAGACCAGTGCACCCCATGGCGACACACTCGGTCGGATGAAACCCTTCTCTAGCAAAACCTTCAATTGTTCCTTTAGCTCTTTCAATTCTGTCGGTGCCATTTTGTAAGGTGGAATTGATATAGGTTGCGTGCCTGGTATCACATCGATCCCAAAATCAATCTCTCGGTCTTGTGGAATCCCAGGGAGTTCATCTGGAAAGACGTCCGGAAATTCATTCACAACTGGTACAGACTCAAGGCTAAGCGCCTCGGCATTGGTGTCTGTGACCCGAACAAGATGAAAGATACACCCCTTCTTGATCATCTTCGCGGCCTTAAGGTAGGAAATAAACCGACCTCTTGGCACTACATTATCTCTCTTCCATTCAATAACGGGCTCATTAGGAAATTCAAGCCTGATGGTTCTAGTCTGGTAATAAAGTTTGGCAAAGCATGAATAAAGCCAATCCATTCCCATTATATCAAAGTCGACCATCCCTAACTCAATAAGATCGGCCGCGGTATCCCTACCCTGTACCATAACAACACATCCCCTATAAACCCATGCAGTTGTAATAGACTCACCAACTGGGGTAGACACCAAAAACGGCTCATGAAGCTGATCCGGCTCTATCCCGAATCGCATAGCAACAAAATGGGCAACATAGGACAAGGTGGAACCAGGGTCAATAAGTGTATACACATCATGAGATTGGACAGTCAGAATACCTATAACAAGATCTGGAGAAGCCTCTACGGTAACAATAAGTGTACTCACACAATCAATATATTCAGCTGCAATCTCAATTTAAGGTCTAAACATTTCCAATACATAATTCATACCTTTGCCCCTTTCAAGCTGTCAAGATAGCACGTTGATTATGTTGGGACACATTTTTCACACACATAGGGTTACAACACCAACTCATGTAAAACAATAAACAATGCAACAATTCAACTTTAATGTTGCCATGCCCACACAAACACCGATGAAGCTCAATTTCTAAAAGGCGGGGTTTTAGCCATACATACCTCAATAAAGCTTTCCTTATTCCTTACAAAATTCCGGAACTTTTAGCACTTCGATCTATTGTATAAGAATTACAAATTAAACTGATAATTAGAGACGAGATTGAGATTCTAGCTTGTGTTGAGCATACTATGAAACACTAAAGGTGCATTGTGATCTTAGGCCCTTTTGAGAGAAATTTTTAACATTTTGTACCCCAATTGCTTTCTTTTTAGTTCACTACCTCCCAATATTTTATGGTGTAATATGAATGCAAGAAATTCATTCTTATACCCATGAATTACTTCACTAGTGATCCCTTATTGCTAAGCATAGGAATAAGAGCTAAGGTAATGAAGTCTTACCTCTTGGCATGAAGATTTAGGTGCCCTCACTTGATTATCTTCAAAGATTTGGCAACGTTTCATGGATTAATTTGATAGGAAGCACTTCCCTCTCTAAGACCCTCTCTCTCTCTAAAAGCATCAGTAAATATGCTCAAAATGAGCTATAACACCGAATATATCGATAAGGGGTCGGGGTTTTAAATTTAGAAAATTAGAGCCCCGAGTTAGGTCTGCAATCGCATTTGCGATTGCAAAGTGGAAATGCGGCCCGTAGAATGGACCGCAAAAGTGATCTCAAAATCTGAATATTCTCTCTGGGTATGCGGCAGAAATGCGGTCCGCATACCCGTTCTGCGGTCGCATAATGCACCGCATAACTGCTCTTTACAAAATCCCAAGGAAATTATGCGACGACTATGCGGTCCGCATATCGGTTATGCGATCGCATAATGGATCGCATATTTAACCTCAAATTTGACTAACACATTGACTCGCTTTGCAGTGACTATGGCCCCAATGCGGTCCCCATACCTGATTTGCGACTGCATTCTCGACCGAAAAATTGCAGTTCTTTGGAAAACATTATTTCTTGACTTTTTAATGTACTGTTCAATCCATAGGGGTAAGCTCGCTGCGAAGAATTTTTATGAATCCTAACACATGCTCCTAACTTGGCACCATGGGATTCGGGGTCCCGAGTAGGAAATTCACGGGGCCTTACATCCACACCCACTTAAGATCATCCGTCCTTGAATGAAGATCAAGGTTCATTTATTAACAGTCTTAGTGCAATCTTCTTTTCTTTATAACCTGAAACATGTTGCCAGTCCCCAAATTTAGCTAACTCCCTATATTTCCGAAAATTTCGCTAATGTTTCCTTTGTATTTAGGCCTATCCACCCGTCAGAGAGCCCTAGAAACATATCATAACAGCGGGTACACATTCCATGGACAAAAGACATGACATAACTTGTACAATACTAACCACGGCCGCATTGGCAACATGTATATATATAACCAAAATAGGACAGTTTTACATAGATCAAATCAGAAGATAAAAGTTCATAGGAGCTAAGGGCATAAAAGCTATTACATGACTATTCGAACAAATGTGGGTACTTCTTTTTCATCTCATCCTCGGCTTCCCAAGTGCCTTCCTCAACTTGTTGGTTTCGCCATAACACTTTCACGAATGCAATTTCCTTATTCCTCAATTTCCGTACTTGCCTATCAAGAATGGCAACTAGAACATCTTCATATGATAGCTCTTCATTAACCTCAATAGTCTCAATAGCTCTTCTTTAATTTACGGTTTTCTTTGGCCTGAGAAAATGCTACCATATTCCCATAATTCATGTCGGATATCTATGCAGCCGTAGAAGCCTCATTAATGGTCAAAGAATTAAGGCCCTCAACAAACAGGCGCACCCTGGCCTCCATTATGGGCAACATATGAATGGAATGCTTGGATAAGCGAGCAAACTCCATGTGGTACTCCCACACACTTCTGTTACCTAGCCTCAAATTTTCAAACTCTGCCTCACGGGCTGCCGTTGTCTCACTGAGCAGAAAATGGTCAATAAAGGCATCAACGAACTTGCTCCACCTCGCCGGAGGGCGCCCCTCATCTCGGGATTCCTCCTACAACTCAAACCATGAATAGGCCACCCCTTTCAAGAGGTAGACATCCAACTTTATTCCTTTTGTCTCAGTTGCACGCATAACCCTGAGGGTCTTGTGCATCTTGTCAATAAAATACTAAGGGTCTTCTTCTAGATTGGCACTTGTAAACACCAAAGGGTCTAACTGAAGAAATCTGATCACTTTTGAACTAGTAGAATCCCCTTGCTGGCTGGATGAACTAGGCGCAACATTCGACCTCTGGATAGGGGAGGCCACTAGCTGGGTCAACATCTGAATAGCTCCCTTAAGATCCCCATTTGAAATACTAGAACCGGAAGCTGGAGCTGGAGGCGGGACAGGAGTATCAACGGGAGGTATGGTGGTACCCTCCACGGGTGTGGGAACTGGATAGTCTGCTTTGGAGCAGAAGAATCAGGCAGAGCGATAGCAGGGCGCCTACCCTCATCCACAGTATCAAGAAGTGAATCAATAGCCACTCATGAGGTGGCATTGGCTGCTTGGCCAATTCTCGCTTTCTTCTTAGGTGCTATTTACTGAAAGATAGAACATTGCACTAATTAGAGAGGGACAATTTCACTGCACGATCCAAAACATGAAAGAAGGGTGTTATTCCTAAATGCCCAAGTAGCCTCCAACTTATATATGTGGTCGACTACACACTGATAAGAAGAACTCTACTAGACATGGCTCCGAGACATCCTAGGACACTCAAAACCTCGCTCTGATACCAAGTTTTTCACGCCCCAACCTTGGGAGGCGCGATCGGCGCTCAATCGAGTGAACCCAACTGAGCAAGCCTTACCATATACTTCCTATCCACCTTTATATGGATAAAGAAACCATACTTTTATGTATCCCTTTATACGGGGAATGATTGCACATTCTACATTGATAGTTCATTTTAAACACCACATTAAACCATAGATGAGTTAGTTTCCAAGATCCCCATAGAGTTACAATTTATAGGCAACATAAGTTTAGAATTACAACATGGTTCGTAGACCCATCCAACCCCCGTACATAACCCACACATATATGTACGGAGCCTCTAGGATACAAAAGATGAGTTTGACAATGCAATGATATACAATATAATGATATACAATATAGCCCCTTGAAGGAGAAAGGGGCTCACCAAGATCTTGAGAAGAGGGATGCTTCGCTACACACGACCGACACTATCTGTTATGGAATCACCTAGATTCATTTTAAAAAATGTACCGCCCCCAGCAAAAGGGACGTTAGTACCACGGAATAATGCTAGTATGTATAACTAAACACCATCAAATTAGAAAGAACTTTCATACACAAATAAGGAATTCACAGGTATCACTCCAAGTATTTAAATGATCACAACATTATCAACAAGAAAGAATTACACAACCTTCACATCATGTTTCCATAGCCTTTAGTTGGGCATTTCATACTGTTCCACATCGTTCACATTACCACCGCTATCTTGAGCGGAGTCCGATCTCGAGCCGATCGGCTAGGCCGTCTCCCGGAGACGTTACCAATATTCTTTTCACACATTCCAGTTTCAATAATCAATGCATAACTGCCATATGTATATGTCATGGCATCCGATCACGGCCCGATCGGCTAGGCCACCTTACCAAGGCGTTACCATTTTCCATTATTCATCTCACTCCAATCTTTGGTTACACATGTATTAGTTTACCGACACTTGGGGCCACAATTTTCACATTACACAATTCACGTTTCACATTGTTCCCATTTTCAACATTAGGTTTGTAATTCAAGAGAGTATGGCACGCAAGAGCAAATAAGGTTGTAGGCGTAGATGAGACTTCATGTAAATGGCACAACAACGCACTTCAATTTCAATATAAGGTCTAAGCATTTCGATACATGATTCATAGTCCTTGCACCTTTTCAAATTATCAAGAATAGCACGTTGATCAATTTGAGACATAGTTTCCACACATATAAGGTTGCAACACCAAGTCATGTGAAATAGCAATCAATACAACAATTAAATTTAATCTTACCATACTCACACAACCAACGATGAAGCACAATTTCTAAAAGATGGGGATTTAGACATACATGCCTCAATAAAGCTTTCCTTGTTCCTTACAAAATTCCGGAACTTTTATCACTTCGATCTATTGTGTAAGAATTACAAATTAAACCGAGAATTAGAGACGATATTGAGATTCTAGCTTGTTTTGAGCATACTATCAAACACTAAAGGTGCATTGTGATCTTAGGCCCTTTTGAGAGAAATTTCTATCATTTTATACCCCAATTGCTTTCTTTTTAATTCACAACCTCCCAATATTCTATGGTGTGATATGCATGCAAGAAATTCATTCTTATACCCATGAATTACTTCACTAGTGATCCCTTATTGTTAAGCATAGGAATAAGAGCTGAGGTAATGAAGTCTTACCTCAAGAGATGAAGATTTAGGTACCCTCACTTGATTATCTTCAAAGATTTGGCAAGGTTTCATGGAGTAATTTGATGGGAAGCACTTACCTCTCTAAGACCCTCTCTCCCCCTCTAAAAGCATAAGGAAATATGCTCAAAATGAGCTATAACACCGAATATATCGATAAGGGGTCGGGGTTTAAAATTTAGAAAATTGGAGCCCCGAGTCGGGACTGCAATCTCATTTGCGGTCGCAAACTGGATATGCAGACCGCAAAATGGAGTGCAAAAGTGCTCCTAAAATTTGAACATTCTCCATGGCCTAATGCACGATGTCCAGCCCTATCAATTCCACTTCTCCAACCTCGAACCACACAATGGGAAACCTACATCTCCACCCATACAATGTTTCGAATGGTGCCATCTGGATACTAGCGTGGAAGCTGTTATTGTAAGCAGATTCTATGAGTGGAAAATGGTGATCCCAACTACCCTAGAAATCAAAAGTACAAGCGCCCAACATACCTTTAAACGTCTGGATAGTCCGCTCTGCTTGACCATCAGTTTGTGGATGAAAAGTTGTGCAAAGATTTACCTGCGTACCCAGAAGTTGGTTGTGAACTGATCCCCTTGATCTGAAATGATTGAGACTGGTGTGCCATGTAACCTGACTATTTCTTTGATATAAAACTAAGCATACCGTTCCGCTATGTCGGTAGATTTAACTGGCAGGAAGTGCATTGACTTTGCGAGTCGATCAACAATCACCCAAATTAAGTTGAACTTGCACGGAGTGCGTGGTAACCCTACCATATAGTCCATGTTGATCATCTCCCATTTCCACATTGGAATTTCTATGCTTTTAGGAAATCCACCGACCCTTTGGTGTTCGGCCTTTACTTGTTGACAATTCAGACATTTTGCCACAAAGTCTGCCACATCTTTCTACACGTTATTCCACCAATAAATTTCCTTGAGATCATTATACATTTTCATGGAACCTGGGTGCACGGAATACTTGGAAGTGTGAGCTTCTGCCATGATCCTTTCCCGAAGACCGTCGATATCAAGAACACATAGGCGATCTTGGTACCGTAGGGTACCATCATTCATGCCAAAGGAAACAGTTGTGGTTTTGTGTTTGAGAATCCACTCTTTCAGTTGTGCTAACAACGGATCCACGAATTGCTTCTCTTTCACCTCTGCCACAAGCAATGATTCGGCCCTATTCTGCACAATTACCCCTCCTTCATTAGTGTCCGCAAGGCAAAATCCCAATCTAGCCAACTGGTGAACCTCCCTGGAAAACGGCCTCTGATGAGCCTCCAAATGAGCTAAACTTCCCATGGATTTTCGACTAAGTGTATATGCCATAACATTAGCCTTTCCCGGGTGATAGAAATATCAATGTCATAGTCCCTTAGTAACTCTAGCCATCTTCTTTGCCTCAGATTCAACTCTTTCTTCTTGAAAATATATTGAAGGCTCTTATGATCCATAAATACATCCACATGGACCCCATACAAATAATTTCGCCAAATCTTTAGTGCAAACACCACTACTCCTAGCTCTAAGTCATGGGTTGGATATTTCTTCTCATAATTCTTGAGTTGCCTAGAAGCATAGGCTATAACCTTGCCGTTTTGAATTAACACACACCCAAGCCCAACTCTGAAAGCATCGCAATACACTACAAACCCCTCTATACCCTCTGGCGGGGCTAACACTAGTTATGTTGTCAATGTTGACTTCAATTCTTGGAAACGCTTTTCACAAGCATCAGACCACTAGAATTTAACTACGTTCTGCGTCAATTTAGTCAATGGAGAGGCAAGAGTAGAAAACCCCTCCACAAACCTCCTGTAGTACCCAGCCAAGCCTAAGAAACTGCGAATCTTAGTTGGAGTGGTATGTCTAGGCCAATTCTTCACTGCTACAATCTTTTGAGGATCAAGCATAATTCCTTCCCTGGAAATGACATGGCCCAAGAACGCGGCAGAGTCAAGCCAGAATTCACATTTCAAAATATTTGCATACAATTGATGTTGCTGAAGAGTCTGCAAAACGGCCCTGAGATGGGCAGCATGGTCTTCCCAACTTCGGGAATACACAAGGATATCATCAATAAACACTATCACAAAGGAGTGTATAAAGGGATTGAAGACTCGATTCATAAGATCCATGAAAGTTGCCGGGGCATTTGTTAGCCCAAAAGACATTACCATAAATTCAAAGTGCCCATACCGAGTTTTGAACGCTATTAATATCCTGCTCCCTTATGTTCAATTGATGGTACCCGGACCGCAAGTCAATCTTTGAGAAACATGTAGCACCTTGCAATTGATCAAATAAGTCATCTATTCTTGGCAGAGAATATTTGTTTTTGATTGTGACCTTGTTAAGTTGCTGGTAGTCAATACACATCCGCAGCGATTCATCTTTCTTTCTTACAAACAAGACCAGTGCGCCGCATGGCGACACACTCGTCGGATGAAACCCTTCTCTAGCAAAACCTTCAATTGTTCCTTTAGCTCTTTCAATTCTATCGGTTCCATTTTGTAAGGTGGAATTGATATAGGTTGCGTGCCTGGTATCACATCGATCCCAAAATCAATCTCCCTGTCTGGTGGAATCCTAGGGAGTTCATCTGGAAATACGTCCGAAAATTCATTCACAACTAGTACAAACTCAAGGCTAAGCGCCTCGGCATTGCTGTCTGTGACACGAACTAGATGATAGATACACCCCTTCTTGATCATCTCCGCGACATTAAGGTAGGAAATAAACTGACCTCTAGGCACTACATTATCTCTCCTCCATTCAATAATGGGCTCATTAGGAAATTCAAGCCTAATGGTTCTAGTCCGACAATCAAGTTTGGCAAAGCATGAATAAATCCAATCCATTCACATTATTAAAATCAAAGTCGACCATCCCTAACACAATAAGATCGGCCGTGGTATCCCTACCCCGTACTGTAACAACACATCCCCTATGAACCCGAGTAGCTGTAATATACTCACCAACTGGGGTAGACACTAAAAAGGGCTCATGAAGTCGATTCGGCTCTATCCGAATCCCATAGCAACAAAAGGGGAAACATAGGACAAGGTGGAACCAGTGTCAATAAGTGCATACACATCATGATATTGGACAGTAAGAATACCTTTAACAACATCTAGAGAAGCCTTTGCAATCTGGCGACCACTCATAGCATAAAACCGGCTGGGTCATCCTGAACTCTACGCACCACCCCTAGCTACACCAAGCCCTGCGGGTGCTGGGGTACCTTGATCTAGGGAGGGGGATAAAGATGTAGCAGCTACTTTGTTGGATGACTGAGTTGTGCCCCTACCCGCTCCCTGGCGGGATGCACGACAATGTCTATGAATATGACCCCTCATCCCACATCCATAGCATATAGGTAACTCTAGATAGCAAGTCCTTGAGTGCATCTTCCCGCACCTGGGGCACGGAGACCTCTGCTGCTGCTGGAACCTCTCTCCTGACTAACCCCGCTGATGGGATCCCCTGCTGCCCTGACCGGGCCTAAAATGACTCCACTGCTGTTGGCTAGGCCCTGACGATGGTGCACTAGCTGAAAATTGTGCAATAGATTGGGAAGGCCCTAATGATCCTCCCCTAAAAGCTAATCTTCCCCTACCTAGTGACTCTCCCATATTGACAATAGATCGGGCCTTGCTGCTACCCTCTCTCTCCATTTTGTTCTTTAATTTATGGTTCTCTATGGCCTGAGCAAATGATACAATCTTCCCATAATTCATGTCGGAATTTAATGTAGCAGTAGAAGCCTCATTAATGGTCAAAGAATTAAGGCCCTGAACAAACTGGCACACGCTGGCTTCCATTGTGGGTTACATATGAATGGCATACTTGGACAAGCGAGAAAACTCCATGTCGTAATCCCACACACTTCTGTTACCAAGCCTCAAATTTTCAAACTCTGCCGCATGGGCTGCCCTTGTCTCAGCGTGCAGGAAATGGTCAATAAAGGCATTAGCAAACTCGCTCCACCTCGCCGGAGGGAGCCCCTCCTATCGGGAATCCTCCCACAACTCAAACCATGAATAGGCCACCCCTTTCAAGCAGTAGACAACCAACTCTACTTCATTTATCTCAGTTGCACGCATAACCCTTGAGGGTCTTGTGCATCTTATCAATAAAATCCTGAGGGTCTTTTTCTGGATTGCCACCTGTAAACACCGGAGGGTCTAACTGAAGAAATCTGTTCACTCTGGAACTAGTAGAATCCCCTTGTTGGCTATATGAACTAGGCGAAACATTCGATCTCTGGGCCTGGGAGGCCACTAGCTGGGTCAACCTCTGAATAGCTCCTCAAAGATCCCCATCCGAAATACCAGAATCGGAAGTTGGAGATGGAGGCAGGAAAAAAGTTTCAATGGGTGGGATGGTGGTACCCTCAACGGGTGTGGGAACTGGGGTAGCCTGCTCTGGAGTAGAAGAATCAAGTAGAGCGATAGCAGGGCGGCTACCCTCATCCACAATATCAAGCAGTGAATCATTAGCCACTAATGAGGTGGCATTGGCTTCTTGGCCAATTCTCGCTTTCTTCTTAGGTGCCATTTACTGAAAGATAGAACATTGCACTAATTGGAAAGGGATAGTTTCACCGTACGATCAAGAACATCAAAGATGGGTATTATTCCTAAATGCCCAAGTAGCCTCCAACTTATAGATATGGTCAACTACACACTGATAAGAAGGACTCTACCAGACATGGCTACGAGACATCCCAGGACACTTCAAAACCTCACTCTGATACCAAGTTTGTCATGCCCCAACCTCGGGAGGCGCGATCGGCGCTCAATCAAGTGAACCCAACTGAGCAAGCCTTACCATATACTTCGTACCCACCTCGATATGAATAAAGAAACCATACTTTTGTTTATCCATTTAGACGGGGAAAGACAACACATTATACATTGATAGTACATTTTAAACAACACATTAAACCGTAGATGAGTTAGTTTCCAAGATCCCAATAGAGTTACAATTTATAGGCAAAATAAGTTTAGAATTACAACATGGTTTGTAGACCCATACAACCCCAGTACATAACCCACACATATGTCTACGGAGCCTCTAGGACACAAAAAAATGAGTTTGACAATGCCGGCAATAAGGCCCCGGCTATACCTCAAAAGTGAAAGTCCAAAATACAAAGATATACAATATCGCCCCTTGAAGGAGAAAGGGGCTCACAAAGATCTTGAGAAGAGGGATGCTTCGCTACACACAACCGGCACTATACGCTATGGAGTCACCTACATTCATTTAAAACAATGTAGCGCCCCCAACAAAAGGGACATTAGTACCAAGGAATAGTACTAGTATGTATAACTAAACACCATCAAAATAGAAAGAATTGTCATACACAAATAAGGAATTCATAGGTATCACTCCAAAGCTATAAACGATCAAAACATTATTAACATGAAAGAATTACACAACCTTCACATCACGTTTCCATAGCCTTTAGTTGGGCATTTCATACTGTTCCACATTGTTCACATTACCGCCACTATCTTGAGTAGAGTCCGATCTCGACCCGATCGGCTAGGCCATCTCCTGGAGACGTTACCAATATTCTATTCACACTTTCCAGTTTCAATAATCAATACATAACTGCCATGTTTATATGTCATGGCATCCGATCATGGCCCGATCGGCTAGGTCACCTTATCGAGGCATTACCATTTTCCATTATTCATCTCACTCCAATCTTTGGTTATACATGTATTAGTTTACCGACACTTTGGGCCACAATTTTCACATTCCAACAATTCACGTTTCACATTGTTCCCATTTTCAACATTAGGTTTGTAATTCAATAGAGTATGGCACACAAGAGAAAATAATGTTGTAGGCGTAGATGAGACTTCATGTAAATGGCACAACAATGCACTTCAATTTCAATCTAAGGTTTAAGCATTTCGATACATGATTCATAGTCCTTGCACCTTTTCAAATTATCACAAATAGCACGTTGATCAATTTGAGACACAGCTTCCACGTATATAAGGTTGCTACACCAAGTCAAGTGAAATAGCAATCAATACAGCAATTCAATTTAATCTTACCATACTCACACAACCAACGATGAAGCTCAATTTCTAAAAGACGGGGTTTTAGCCATACATACCTCAATAAAGCTTTCCTTATTCCATACAAAATTCTAGATCTTTTAGAACTTCGATCTATTGTGTAAGAATTACAAATTAAATCAAGAATTAGAGACAAGATTGAGATTCTAGCTTGTTTTGAGCATACTATCAAACACTAAAGGTGCATTGTGATCTTAGGCCCTTTTGAGAGAAATTTCTATCATTTTATACCCAATTTCTTTCTTTTTAATTCACTACCTCCCAGTATTCTATGGTGTGATATGCATGCAAGAAATTCATTCTTATACCCATGAATTACTTCACTAGTGATCCCTTATTGTTAAGAATAGGAATAAGAGCTGAGGTAATGAAGTCTTACCTCATGGGATGAAGATTTAGGTGCCCTCACTTGATTATCTTAAAAGTTTTGGTAAGGTTTCATGGAGTAATTTTATGGGAAGCACTTCCCTCTCTAAGACCCTCTATCTCTCACTAAAAGCATCAGGAAATATGCTCAAAATGATCTATAACACCGAAAATATCGATAAGGGTTCGGGGTTTAAAATTTAGAAAATTGGAGCCCCGAGTCAGGTCTGCGATCGCAAATCGGGGTTTAAAATTTAGAAAATTGGAGCCCCGAGTTAGGTATGCGATCGCATTTGCGATCACAAAGAGGAAATGCGGCCCGCAGAATGGACCGCAAAAGTGCTCCCAAAATCTGAACATTCTGTCTAGGTATGCGGCAGAAATGTGGTCCGCATACCCGTTCTATGGTTGCATAATGCAGCGCTGAACTACTCCTTACAAAATCCCAAGGAAATTATGCGATGACTATGCGATCCCCATATCGGTTATGCGATTGCATCATGGACCGCATATTGAACCTCAAATTTGACTAACACACTGACTCACTTTGCGATGACTATGCCCCCGATGCGGTCAGCATACCTGATATGCGACCGCATTCTCGACCGCAAAATCGCACTTCTCTGGAAAACATTATTTCTTGACTTTTTAATGCATTGTTCAATCTAAAGGGGTCCGAACTTGGCACCATGGGATTCAGGGTTCTAAGTAGGAAATTCACCGGTCCTTACAAGAGCCATGTTAATCAATAGAGGATCAGAAAGAACACTCGCACCCGAGTCAGATATAAGCGGTCAATAATAAAGAAAGACATTCAAAAGGCCTCGAAGGGCACAAGAGCATACAAAAATAAGGCAAGAATCGAAATCAAAAGTCAATAAAGTATATTCATATTGCTAAAAATCCATGTTCAACAGCCCTCGAGGGGTCCCTACATACAATTACAAAAGCCTATAGAGGTTCTCTACACCCAAGATAGAGCAACGGTAGGATGTACATGCGATGAAATCTGAGGGCCCGGTCCACCCTAAAAATCCATCTCCGATATCAGCATTCTCGAGCGCCGCCCCCTCAAGCAAGCATCCTCGAGGGCGACTCCTCTTTTAGGTTCCCAGCTCAATCCTCCGGGGGATTCCCGCCGGAGAAGATGAAGAAGAGGAAAAGAAGGGGATGCGGAGGAGGTAGAGAAAAGAGACATAGCCCGCCGAAGCAAAAGGTTGAAGATTTGGCGGGCCACAGCCTCAACAGCCGGTAGTGCCACTTTATCCATTGGGAAAGAAAAAAACCAAGGGATGAAGTGCCACACCAGTCCCCGATAGAAGAGTGAGCAGCGGTGTATAGTAGGAAATAGTTGTATACATAAGTGGGAAACCAACACCCGTCCGTCACCACCTCGAGCTAACAGCAACAGCTACAGCAAACATGTCAACAACCACAACAGCAACAGGACAACATGATTGTTCTCGACAAAGGGAAGCCCCGGCAAAAGACCACAACACAATCTAAGGGAGCTCCTCCAGACGGCCTTGAGGCTATGAGCCCCAATCATGATATTCAATGATAGAAGAAGATGATAAGAAGGAATGGGCAAATGAGCCAGCGAAGGCACTGGGATAGGAAAAACAACACCAAGGCACCCCCATTTATAGGTGTTACCACATGGTCATCGAGGTTTTGGAAGATTGACCGACGGACGCAGTTATTGCATTCTTGAAAAACGGAATCGACGACGGTATAGTCGCCTTGGAGAACGGGAATTGGTAGCACATCGAATGAAGTCGAAATACACAAGTCCATGGGATGCCCCAGTTGCCACAAAGCTCGCGCCACAGGTTGCATCACTAGTGTGACGTCACTATAAGAAGCTCGAGGAGTCAAGTGTAAGAATCATTTCCCTTCGCTTCATTCTAGGAAACGCAGAGCCTATCTGTGTGCGGCCAAAATCAAAGGACTTAATTTCTCACTATCAAGACATTTCGGAAGAATGCCTCGAGACACTGAGGGCGTGGAGCCACGACCGAATCCTCTTCCTCGGGGCTCGTCGAGGCCCGACTCAGGGAAGATGAAGATCAAAGCCATGATAGAGGGGGAAGCTCCCAAGCCACACGACTAAGTCTAACAGGGCTGGCCTATCCAAAGCCTATGCTGAGGCATCGTGTCAAGCTGTCCCATCTCCATACTTTATAGTTAATACCCATGTACTAATAGCAGGGTTCCCCTCCTATATAAAGGGAACTCGCACTACCTTATAGGAGGTTGATTTTGCTCTATTTCTCCACAAGATCAATAATATCTCTATCTCATTTTTCTTTCTAATTTGGTCATTCTCACTGGCCCGAGGACGCTTTAATATTCATCGTTCTCTTACTTGTTCTTTATCTTATTTCTCGGTATTGGCCCTAAAGAGCTTTATTTAATCATATCATAACTGTTATCCCATTCCCTATCATCCCCGTTAGCTCGAGCTCGACCCGAACATCGACCCCGAGTTCCCCTTCGACCAGTCCTACATCCAGGTAATAAGCCCCTCAGTTTGTTTACTCCCTCATTTTAGCTTGCGTTGCATCATTTAACTTCACATTCTTAGCATAAAATTCTCTAACAACTTGCTCGAGAATAAATCAGGTATTTTTAGATTCCCATTTACAAATTTAATTGTTGTTACCATTTTCACAGTAAACAAGTATTCTCCCTTATCGGGACTTCATATTCAGTTTAGTTTTGTCTTCTTTCAGCTCAGACAATAGAGAGTCTATATATATATATATACAATATTACAATATTTTCACCACCATCGAGCTATAATTGATGGGCAGGCCCCTATGGGCCAACCTCTGATCAGATGGTGAGAAATAAACCAAGCCTAATGTGGCCGAGCACCTATGAGGGAGCCCAGAATGGCCGAGATGCAGATCCTAGTATGGCCGAGCGCCTATGAGCGAGCCTACTACGGCAGATCAGTTGTACATACCGAGCCTTGTAAGGCCAAACAACTATTTTACTTACTATATTGAGCGAGTTGAGTCTGTATCAATAAGTAAGCATATCCTCTAATTATCTTTGACTCCCAGTTACTTTTAGTTATTGTATTATCAGTTCAGTTTCATCTTTCAGTTATTTCTTTGCCTTACATACTCGGTACATTATTTCGTATTAACGTCCCTTTTACCGAGGACGCTGCATTTCACGCCTGTAGGTCCTCATTGTCAATTGGATAGACCCTCCCAGCAGACAGATCAAACATCAGCATGGTTGGTAAGCTCTATTTCCTCGGAGTTACCAAGTCTAGTCCTTGAAGTCCATTTTATATATACAGGTTTGATGGGTAGGTCGAGGCCCTATTCCGACCATGGTATAGTTCATTTATCTCTAGAGACTTGTAGACGAGTCCTGTATATTTTGTATATTAGTAGATTTTCATGGCGGCTTCATCAGCTTGCATATTTATATATATCATCTTTTGGGTATGTATATAGCTTTTGGGTATGTTTACCCCACATATGAGAGAGATGTTATTTTCAGACGATTCAGAATATGGCCTCATCGGCCTAAGTTGAGGGTTACCCCTCTAGAGTTCACAGTTACAGAGTGGTACACTCACGCCGAGTATGGCACCGAGTGCCATCCACGCCTCTTCAGGTTTGGGGCGTGACATTCTACTATCAGGGCAGCATTCCATCTCTTCTAAATGTTACTAGCCTTAGACTCATATGAGTTCATTTAGGCTATACTGAGCTTTGTGAAATTTAGAGAAACCATCAGCTCTTCTTATTTTCATTGGCTTAATCCTAAGGACTTGTCCATCCTCATCACCTTCTCACTCGCCCATTCTTATTCTTACTCATATCTTCCTAAAACCTTGTCTCTTTACCATACTTTAGCTTGTGACCTACACATATCTATTTATAATATTCGCTACCTTCCTTAAACTTGCTTGTACCATAGATTTCTTTGTGTTATCTTAGAACATCGAGCGATACATCACATCGTCTCTAAATTTTCTTTATTCTCTTAACTAGATCTCTCGGTACCTAGAAACCATAGGCTGGAAGATATGCCGCTATCATTCCTTGATACTGAATCCTAGTGCTTCTAGCCTTCTATATGAAGTATGGACTATTCACAACCTTTTACACTTGAGTATCTCGTACGTTGTTCACCTTTACCTTACATACCTGAAAATCTCACATCGTATCTTCTATCTATTTCACAACCTCCCTTCCACATAGGTATGATTCACATCTACAATTTGAAGCTCTATTATAATACTTGTACCTCTGGTGCATATACAATCCGGTGAGAGCTTCATACTGACTTCTCATGAGGCTGATACTCTTTTAACTGGCTTTATCATTGAGCTGTTATAGAATATAGCTGTTGTACTATCTCTTTTGTAACTCTGATATTAAGAGTGATTCCTCTGTGTTCTCAATCATGATTTCGATAATTTTATGGGTCCAATAATCAGACTCCTAATTTACTTAATTGATGTAACTTTTTAGTTTCCTCTTCCCTCAGATCAGCCTTTGTGTAGGCTTAAGCTGTCTTCTACTCTACGGCTCATTGTATTACTTTACCGTTTCATAAATGCTATGGAATAACCAGGATACAATTTTCTAAGAATTCAATCCTTTGTCTATGACCTAAACTCAATTCTTGCTCTTAACTTATAACAGAGTTTTCTACGACTGTATGATTTTTAACATATATGTTGCATGGATAATACTCCGAAATCTTAAGTGTGTTCATAATGTAACTAACTCTGGATCATTTATCCAGTAATTCATTTTGTTCCCTCTCAGCTTTCTTTAAACATAAGGTATTACTTTTCATGGTCTTTCCGCCCCTTGCTGCGTGCATACATGGATTATCTTGGCGATCACGAATACTAAAATCCCATGTAACTCATATGGTCTCGAATATCACTTACTTCATGTTCATTAGTCACGATAGATACCACTTCTTAAGGAGTACATACAATGTTGTTATGACACTTTTATTATAAGACCATTCCTCTTTGGGTCATTGAGATTAGGTTGAAGACTTCTGCCTTACTACCTTAGCTAGTCTTTCATTGAAGTACTTAGGGAGGACCCTCTAATTCTAGTAAAGTTGTAAGCTCATTACTGACCCTTTTGATGTACTTCCTTACTTATAATTATGGGTAGTTACTTACCTCCATGCCCTTGTGCTTGTAGGGTTGCTTCTGCACTGATATTTTGTCTGTCTTCCCATTAGCACTTTCTTTTATTCTCGTAACATTCATACGGTACCTTTAACTATCCCGACTTCTATCTGAATATTTCTCAAGTATTACAATGATATTACTGCGAGGCTGAATTCACTAAATAGGGTTTTACTATGTTTATCTTGAACGATCTACTGATTCGTCTCTAAGCTCATGTTTAGCCATAACTAGGCTCTTCCTGAATCAACTACCACCAACTCGTTGGCCCATTCTCGTATCAATATTCCACATAATATTTCTTGGGTTTATTTCCTTGGTCTTGATTTACATCCCGCACTTGCTCCTTATCTATCAATAACATCTCGGGCACGAACCCTTACTTCCTTTCCTTGATGTCATGCTTGCATAATGTTCTTGAATCGTAGTATATTCGTGCGCTTCAAATAAGTGCAATCTCATCCCCTTTTCTTCTTTTTTTTCCGTATTCTTAATTTACCATTCCATAATTACTAGAACCACTTAATTTTAAGTTAATGCCACATCACTCTATATTTTCCCCATTAGGGGAGTATTAACATTTAGTGCTACGATGATCTACGTATAAATGTGTTACCTCTTCATCTTTGGAGTATTTTCACATCATCGATGACCCCTACTCACCTTGCAGTAATCCTTCTATACCAAGGATAACAAAATTCCTTACTCACGAGGGTGACACTTAGTATAACTAGCACATACAATCCCTTAAGCTTAACTTTGCTCATATTGTTTGCTTTAGGGATGCGTCTTCCTGTGATATTCACCCTTCTAGTATACTAATTCTATTAGATTCCAAAGGACATAAATGAGATTGTTGTGGCCAATTGTACAAACCTCTATTACAGTTGAAGGTAACTCAAAATGCTTATATTTCTCTACATAAACTGTGATAGTGATAATCTTCATTAGCAGGGTGCCTCGTACCCTTCTTCACCTTGCTTCTTTTACTTCCTGAAACTCGTGTCTACATTCCAATTCTCTTATTTATTTTTACCATAAGAGTGGATAGGAATTGTTGCCTTAGGGATCCTAATCAAGAATCTTACACTTCTTTAGTATATACATGATCTGCTGAATACCTCATAAATATCCATCATAAGCATGATGCAAAAATCGAGTTCCTCTGACTCAACTCTTCCACAGTCATATCTCTTACCAATCGTCTTTCTGGATATAGGCATCGTCGAATAATTAATAAGATAGATTTTAGGAAATTGTTCTTACAACTGAGCTCTACCACATGATCTAGAGTAAGAAGAATGAGTGACAATCCCAAATGCCTTGTAGCCTCCTGTTTATAAGTGTGGTGCACAACACACCCATAAACAAGACTCTAGTAGACATGACTTGTAGACTCCTTAGGACAGAACGACTTTGATACCACTTTTGTCACGACCCAAACCGATAGGCCGTGATGGGCACCCGGTACCTTACTCAACCGAGTACCAACATAACGTATCTTTTCATGTCAAACTATCATAGATAACTAAGCCGGAAGGCTGTCGTGACATAAGTAGAATATAACATGTAAAACCAAATTTTACATAAGACGTACGGGTCTATAAGACCAAATTAACCACTTATATACTAAACATAAGTTGACAAGGCCATACAATCGTTTATGTACATGACATCTGTCTACAAACCTCTAATAATACATAATTTTCATAAAGGTCGGGATAGAGTCTCGCCATACCAAACAATACACGTCTAAATCATACTAACCAAACAAGCAACTTCGAATAAAATGGAGCGCAACAACATCGTCTGTTGAGCTGATAGCCTACTTTGAGGGCTCTCGACCTACCTATCGGAACCTGGGGGCATGAAATGCAACATCCTGTCATGCCCCGAACCTGGGGAGGCGTGGCTATAACCTGGTGTCATGCTGCCCTTAGCGAACCACTCTACAACTCATGATCGTTCGACCAAAACTAGAACATACATCGGTAAAGTTAGCTGGACTCATTCCTTTCGTAAATATCATGGGCCATTATGGCCACAACTTGTAATGCATAACTGTTAGTGGGCAACACTGTATTAATAAACTATCGTTCTTATAACATGAATACATATGGGCCGGCAAGGCCTCTGACATACTGTATAAAATGGACCTTTGTCTGTAAAGCCTCTAAGATTATTTGACATCAAATGGGACAGGGTACCGCACTACCCATAAGTCTGTAGAAAACTTCTGACACGATGACTCAAAAGCTCGATTGTACTCTGAATGAGGTGGAGTTTTACCTATCCATCACTGAAGCCAATCTCGTCTACTATGAAGGATCGTCAAACTCATTATCTATACCTGCAGGCATGAATGCAGCATCTCAACAAAAGGACGTCATTACGAATAATGTACCGAGTATGTAAGGCATGTAAATAAGTATATAAAGGACATGGAAGAAACATGGAGTAAAAGACTCAACCTGTAAGTCTGGATAGCTCTGTAAATCATGAAATATCTATAATGTCATGCATATGCGTATAAATGTCATGTAATGCATAAGTCTGTACGTACATAATATCATGAAGCCTCTAAGGGAATCCCATCATATCATCTCAGCCACTGTGGGCAAAATCATCAATGTATACCAGCTGATCATGTGGTGGTGCGTATATAAAGTTGTAACCCATATCACATATACATATATATACATATATACATGTATATCCCATATACATATATAAACGTATATCCCATGTACATATATATACATATATACATGTATATAACACCGTCTGAGTCACGGGTAAACTCATATGTAAATGAATTCAATACATGACAAGTACGTTAATAAAATTTCTCAGAACGTTATAAGACCATTATACCTCTGATTAATATCATGAAATAAACTTTTTTGAACTTACTTATTTTCTGAGATTCATAAACAGATGATAGACTAATAAAACATATGGAAATTCAGAAACATAGACATATCTATTGACTTTATGAATAGATTTATTTATGGAATTTGTGCATTTGCTTGTTTAGTGCTTTCGTTTATTGGAGTTGCATTCTTTCGTTTAGTGCTTCAAGAATCCAGAAGCTTAGAAATTTCGTTCAAAAATATTCAAAGAGGCAGAAGCAGTTTTGTTCAAGAATTTTAAAAGCAGAAGCTTAATTCGATTTTTGGGTTCTAAATTCAATCCACGAAGGTTTCCAATGGGATAATTATACGGAGTTGTTCCTACTCCACGTATGTTAAGGCTATCCCTTCTTTCTTTTGGCGTGATCCATACGATTCGAACGAAACGTGCAAATGTACAAATTCCATATGTGACTTTATTCATAGAAGTATTAGAAATATCTATGTTCTTGAATTTCCATGTATCATAATATTTTATTATCTGTTCATGGGTCTCAGAAAAACACAAAAGTTGAAAAGATGTTACTTTATGATATTACTCAAAAGCAAAGTGGTCTTATGACAATTCCGAAAGATTTTATAAACGTACTTTTCATGCATTGCATACATGTACATTGACCCATGACTCAGACAGCATTATATACACACCACCACCTGATCAACTGGTATATGATGATGATGTTGCCCATAGTGGTTGAAATATGATTCAAACGGCGTTATATACGCGTATATGGGTATGTATTCAAATGGCGTTATATACGCATATATATGTATGTATTCAAATGGTGTTATGTATGCTTATATATGTATGTATAAATATGTATATGGGATATGGGAAAGGTTATGGCGTTATATACGCACCACCACCTAATCAGCTGGTATACGATGACGATTTTGCCCATAGTGGCCAATATGATATGATGGGATGCCCTCAGAGGCTGATGATGTTATGAAACATGTACCTATGCACGACATGACATTCATACGCATATGCATGATGCTAAAAGTAATTTATGATTTACAAGGTTAATCAGACTTACAGGTTGAGTCATGTACTCTATATTTCTTCCACGTCTCTTATGGATTTATTTATGTGCCTTACATACTCAGTACATTATTCGTACTGACGTCCCTTTTGCTTGGGGATGCTGCGTTTCATGCCAGCAGGTCCCGATAGATAGGTCAAGAGTCCTCGAAGTAGGCTATCAGCTCAGCGGAAGATGTTGGTGTGCTCCATTTGCTTCAGAGTTTCTTGTTTGGTTAGTATGATTTAGACGTGTATTGTTTGGTAAGGTGGGACTCTGTCCCGACCTTTATGATATTTATGTACTCTTAGAGGCTTGTATACATATGTTGTGTATATAAAAGATTGTACGGTTTGGTTGGCCTATGTTTTGAGTTTATAAAGGATCGTGTTGGCCTATTAGGCCCGTATGTCATGTGTATATAATGATATAATAAGAAAGATATGTTACGTTGGTACTCGTTTGGGTAAGGTACCGGGTGCCCGTCGCGGCCCATCGGTTTGGGTCGTGACACGCAGAAACGCACTTTTCTGGAAAACAAAATTCTTAACATTTTAATGCACCGATCAATCCAAAGGGTCCGAACCGCGGGGCCTTACATCCTATATTAGCATCACAACATTCGGGTTTTTGAGTAGAAATTTCCACGGGGCCTTTCATCCTCCCCCACTTAGAATCATTCTTCCTCGAATGAGGATCAAGGTTTACTTATTAGCAATCTCTATGCAAACCTTAGCTTTTCACAACATGAAACATATCCACAACCCTAAATTTGGCTAACTCCCTTAATTTTCAAAATTTTGCTAGAGTTTCCTTTGTAATTAGGCCTGTCTACCTATTAGAGAGCCCCGGAAACATATCCTAATAGCATGTGCACATTTTTCAGTCATAACATAACCTGTACAGTACTAATCATGGCTGCATAGGCAATATATAACCAAAACAGGACAGTTTTAATTAAATCACAAGATAAGAGTTCATGGAAATCAAATGCATAAAAGCTATTACATGACTATTCAAACATCTGTGGGTACTTCTTTCTCATTTCTTCCTCGGCTTCCCAAGTGGCTTCCTCCACCTACTGGTTGCGCCATAACACTTTTACGGAGGCAATTTCCTTGTTTCTCAACTTTCGGACTTTCTTGTCAAGAATGGCAACTGGAACTTCTTCATATGACAGTTCTTTATTAACCTCAATAGTTTCAACTGGCACAATAGTGTACGGATCTCCCATTACCTTCTTCAACATAGACATATGGATGACCGGATGTACCAATGACATCTCGGGTGGTAGCTTGAGCTTGTATGCCATCTGACCAATCCTTTGAATAAATCTGTACGCTCTGGCATACCTCGGACTTAATTTCCCTTTCTTTCCAAATCGCATGATACCCTTCATCGGGGAAACCTTCAGAAATACCCAATCATCTTCATTAAACTCCAAATCTCTGTGACGAACGTCTGAGTATGACTTTTGACGACTTTGAGAAGTTTTCAACCTCTCTTTAATAATCTTGACTTTCTCCATAGCCTGATGCATGAAGTCCGGTCCTAACAATTCAGCTTCTCCAACCTCGAACCACCCAATGGGAGATCTATATCTCGTACTATACAACGCCTCAAATTGTGCCATCTGGATACTAGCATGGAAGATGTTGTTGTAAGAAAATTCTATCAGTGGCAAATGGTCATCCCAACTACCTTTGAAATCAAGAGTACAAGCACGCAACATGTCCTCAAGTGTCTGAATAGTCCGCTGTACATGCCCGTCGGTTTGAGGATGGAAAGCTATGCTAAGATTTACATGCGTACCCAAACCTTGCTGAAATTTCTTCCAAAAGGTGGAAGTGAACTGGGCCCCTCAATCTGAAATGATTGAGACTGGGGTGCCATGCAACCTGACTATTTCTTTGATATACAATTGAGCATACTATTTCGTTGTGTCGGTAGATTTAACTGGCAAGAAGTGCGCTGATTTTGTGAGTCGATCCACGATCACCCAAATTGAGTCGAAACTTTCACGGAGTGCACGGTAAGCCTACCACAAAATCTATATTAATCATCTCCCATTTCCACATTGGAATTTCTATGCTTTGGGCTAATCCACCGGGCCTTTGATGTTCGGCCTTCACTTGCTGACAGTTTGGACATTTTGCCACGAAGTCCTCTACATCCTTTTTCTTGTTATTCCACCAATAAACTTCCTTGAGATCATGATACATTTTCGTAGAACCTGGGTCACGGAATACCTGGAAGTGTGAGCTTCTGCCATGATCCTCTCCCGAAGACCGTTAATATGCAGAACACATAGGCGGCCTTGGTACCGTAGGGTACCATCATCCATGCCAAAGGAAAAAGCTGTGGTCTTGTGTTTATGACTCCCCTATTTCAGTTGTGCTAACAATTGATCATTAAATTTCTTCTCTTTCACTTCCGCCACAAGCGATGATTCAGCCCTATATGCGCAATTACTTCTCCTTCATTAGAGCCCGCAAGGCGAGCTCCCAAACTAGCCAACTGGTGAACCTCCCTGGCCAACATCCTCTAAAACACCTTCAAATGAGCCAAACTTCCCATAGATTTTCGACTGAGAGCATCCACCACAACATTAGCCTTTCCTGGGTGATAGAGAATATCTATGGCATAGTCCTTGAGTAACTCTATCCACCTTCTCTCTCTCAAATTCAACTCCTTATACTTAAAAATATATTGAAGGCTCCTGTGATTCGTAAATACATCCACATGGACACCATACAAATAATGCCACCAAATCTTTAGCGCAAACACCACCGCCGCAAACTCTAAGTCATGAGCTTGATAGTTCTTTTCATGATTATTGAGTTGACTAGAAGCGTAAGCTATAATCTTGCCGTATTGCATTAACACACACCCAAGACTGGCCCTTGAAGCATCGCAATACACCACAAATCCCTCAGTATCCTCTGGTAGGGCTAATTCGGGTGTTGTAGTCAATCTTGATTTCAATTCTTGGTAACTACTTTCACAAGCATCGGACCATTGGAATTTAACTGCTTTCTGCGTCAACTTAGTCAATGAAGAGGGAAGAGTAGAAAACCCCTCCACAAATCTTCTGTAATACCCAGCCAAACCTAGGAAACTGTTAATCTCTATTGGAGTGGTAGGTCTAGGCCAATTCTTCACTGCCGCAATCTTTTGAGTATCTACCATAATTCCTTCCCCGGAGACGACATGACCCAAGAACGCGACGGATTCAAGCCAAAATTCACATTTTAAAAATTTTGCATAAAATTGATGTTGCTAAAGTGTCTGCAGAACTGCCCTGAGATGGTCAGCATGGTCATCCCAACTTCGGGAATACACAAGAATATTGTCAATGAATACTATCACAGATGAGTCTAGAAAAGTCTTGAAGACTCGATTCATAAGATCCATGAAAGCTGTCGGGGCATTTGTTAGCCCAAAAGACATCACTAGAAATTCAAAGTGCCCATACCGAGTCCTGAAAGCTGTTTTTGGAACATCCTGCTCCCTTATCTTCAATTGATGATACCCGGACCGCAAGTCAATTTTTGAGAAACACGTAGCACCTTGCAATTTATCAAATAAGTCGTTTATCCTTGGTAGAGGGTATTTATTTTTGATTGTTACTTTTTTGAGTTGCCGGTAGTCGATACACATCTGTAGCGACCCATCTTTCTTCCTTACAAACAAGACCGGTGTGCCCCACGGTGACACACTCCGCTGGATGAAACCCTTCTCTAGCAAATCCTTCAATTGTTCCTTTAGCTTTTTCAATTCTGCTAGTGCCATTCTGTAAGGTGGAATTGATATAGGTTGCGTGTCTGGCATCACATCGATCCCAAAATCGATCTCCCTATCTGGTGGGATCCCAGGGAGTTCATCTGGAAAGACATCCGGAAATCTATTCACAACTAGCACTGACTCAAGGCTAGGTGCCTCGACATTGGTGTCTGTAACCCAAACTAAATGATAGATACACCTCTTCTTTATCATCTTCGCGGCCTTAAGGTAAGAAATAAGCCGACCTTTAGGCACTACATTATCTCCCTTCCATTCAACATCGGGATCATTATAAAATTCAAGCCTCATTGTTCTAGTACGACAATCAAGTTTGGCAAAGCATGAATAAAGCCAATCCATTCCCATTATTACATCAAAATCAACCATCCCTAATTCAATAAGATCGATCGTGGTATTTCTACTATAAACTCGACCAACCGTAATTGGCTCACCAACTGGAGTAGACACCGAAAATGGCTCATGAAGCTGATCCAGTTCTATCCCAAATTCCATAGCAACAAAAGGTGTAACATAGGACAAGGTGGAACCAGGGTCAATAAGTGCATACACATCATGAGATTGGATAGTCAGAATACCTGTAACAACAACCGGAGAAGCCTCTGCGATCTGGCGACTACTCATAGCATAGAACCGACGAGGTCCTCCTGAACTCGACGCACCACCCCTAGCTGCACCATGCCTTGCGGGTGCTGGGGCACCTCGAGCTAGAGAAGGGGCTGAAGATATAGCAGCTGCTGGATTGGATGACTGTGTTGTGCCCCTACCCGCTCCCTGGCGGGATACACGACAATGCCTCTAAATATTACCCCTCATCCCACGTCCATAACATACGGGTAATTCTAAATAGAAAACCCCGGAGTGCATCTTCCCGCACTTTGGGCAAGGGGACCTCTACTGTTGCTGGGACCTCTCTCCTGACCGACCCCACTGGTGGTATCCCCTGTTGCCCTAAACGGGCCTGAAACAACTCTATTATTGTTATTGGCTGGGCCCTAATGGCGGTGCACTGGCTGAAGACCGCGCAACAAACTGGGACGGCCCTGACGATCCTCCCTTGAAAGCTAATCTTCCCCCACCTAATGAATCTCCCATGTTGCTCGTATATCGGACCTTACTGTTACCCTCTCTCTCCATTCTGTTCTTTAGTTTACGGTTCTCTGTGGTCTGAGCAAATGCTACCATCTTCCTATAATTCATGTCGGAATTCAATGCAGTCGTAAAAGCCCCATTAATAGTCAAAGTATTAAGGCCCTGAAAAAACGGCGTACCCTGGCCTCCATTGTGGACAACATGTGAATGACATACTTGGACATGCGAGCAAACTCCATGTGGTACTCCACACACTTTTGCTACCTTGCTTAAGATTTTCAAACTCTGTTGCACGGGCTGCCTTTGTCTTAGCAGGCAGGAAAAGATCTATAAAGGCATCGACAAACTCGCTCCACCTTGCTGGAGGGCTCCCCTCCACACGGGAAACTTCCCACAACTCAAACCACGAATAGGCCACCCCTTTCAGACAATAGGTAGCCAACTCTACTCCCCCTGTCTTAGTTGCACGCATAACCCTGAGAGTCTTGTGCATCTCATCAATAAAATCATGAGGGTCTTCTTCTGTATCGGCACCCAAAAACACTGAAGGGTCTAACTGAAGAAATCTATTCACCCTGGAACAAGTGGGATCCCCTTGCTAGCAGGATGAACTAGGAACAACATTGGACCTTTGGACTTGAGAGGCCACTATCTGGGTCAACATCTGAATAGCTCCCCTAAGATCCCCATCAGAAATACCAGAACTGTAACCTGGGGCTGGAGGCGGAACAGGAATATCAATAGGAGGGATAGTGGTACCCTTCGCAGGTGTGGGAACTGGTGTAGTTTACTCTGGAATATAATAACCAGGTAAGGTGGTACCAGGGGACTACCCTCACCCATAGTATCAAGAAGTGATTCATCAGCCACTCCTAAGGTGGCATTGGCTCCTTGGCCAATTCTCGCTTTCTTCTTAGGTGCCATTTACTGAAAGATAGAACAATACACTGATTAGAGGGGGAATAGTTCCATAACAAGTTTTACCGCACGATCCATAATATCAAAAAAGGGTGTTGTTCCTAAATGCCCAAGTAGCCTCCAACTTATAGATGTGGTCGACTACACACCGATAAGAAGGACTCTACTAGACACGACTCCGAGACATTCTAGGACACTTTAAAACCTTAGGTTCTGATACCAAGTTTGTCACGCCTCAACCTCGGAAGGAGCCACCGGCGCTCAATCGAGTGATCCCAACTAAAAAAGCCTTACCGTACACTTTCTACCCGACTGAATATGATTAAGGAAGCCATGCTTTCGTTTATTTAAGCAATAGGAAAGATTCCACATTCAACATTGTTAGTTCATTTTACATCACAACCATAAACCATAGTTAAGTTCCCAAGAATCCATATAATTTCACTTTATAGAAACAAGAGTTAGAATTACAACATAGTTCATAGGCTCATCCAACACCCATACATAACCCACACAATGTCTACGGAGCCTCAAAGAATACATAAGACAAGTATGACAATGCCAGCAATAAGGCCCCGGCTGTGCCTCAAAAGTGGATATCTATAACAAAAAATGCACAACATAACCCCTTGAAGGAGAAAAGGGCTCACCAAGACTTTGAAAAGAGGATACTCTGCTACGCGCGATCGGCACTATCCTCTATGAAGCCACATACATTCATTTAAAAATGTAGTGCCCCTGGCAAAAGGGACATTAGTACCGATAGTATGTATAACTAACCACCATCTCGATAGAAAGAACTTTCATACAAGAATAAGGAAATCACAAGTATAACTAAAAAACTTTAAATGATCACAATATTATCAAATAAAAGGATCATACAATTTTCACATTATTTTCCCATAGCTTTTAGTTTTGGGGCATTTCACGCTATTCATCATTGTCCACAATACCATCGCTATATTGAGCGGAGTCCGATCTCATCCCGATCGGCTAGGTTGTCTTATTTGAGACATATACTTCAATCACAAATACAATACCACCATGTGTGCCGGCATGACGTCCGATCTCGGCCCGATCGGCTAGGCCGCCTTACCAAGGCATTTTCGTTTTCCATCAATCATCTCCTTTCAATATTTGTTTCACATATATCATTTCATAGTCACTTGGGGCCACAGCTATCACGTCATATATTGGGCACTAGGTGACATCTCACATCATTCCCAATTTCAATGTTAGATTTGTAATTTAGGATAATATGTGCACACAAGAGCAAATAAAATTGTAAGCATAGATGAGACTTCACATAGATGGCACAACATATGCATATTCAATCTTAATTTAAGGTCTAGGAATTTCAACACATGGTTCATATTCATTGCATCCTTTCCAAGTTATCAAGAATAGCACTTCGAGCACATTGAGACACATCTTTCACGCCTATAAGTTTGCAACTCCAATTCATGTGAAACAACAATCAATATAACAATCCAACCTTAATCTTACTGCATTTACACAAACATACCGCATTTACACAAACACCAACGGAGCTCAATTTCTAAAAGACGGGGTTTTAGCCATACATACATCAGTAAAGCTTTCCTTAAATCCTTACAACAAATTCTGGAATTTCCTAGCAACTTCAATCTATTTTATGAAAATTACAAGTTGAACCAAGAATTAGAGGCATGAATGAGATTCTAACTCATTTAAGTAAATTATCAAGAACTAAGTGTGCACAATGATTTTAGGATACTTTTGTGAGAGATTTTTATCATCCTATACCACAATTGTTATCTCTTTTGGTTTACAACAACCCCATACCCCATTATATTTTACGCATGCAATATTATCAGCCCTTACACCCATGAGCCCCCTTGCTAATCACATAGTTTAATGGAAATTTCGAAATTATAAAAGAGGGTACAAGCTCTTACCTCTTAGGGTGACGACCTAGCAATTTCACTTAACAATCTTCAAAGATTTGGGGCAAGGATGGAGTGGGGACTTGATGAAGGTCATTCCCTCTCTTTCTAGAACTTCCTCTCTCACTCTATATACCGTGAAATAACAGGAAAAAAGTCTAATGGGGTGTTTTTAATGGGATAGGGTCGGGTTATAAAAGTTAGAAAATAGGAGCCCCGACACGATTTGCGATCGAATAATGGACATGCGGCGCGCAAAATAGACCGCAAAAATGGTCCCAAAATCTGGATAAATTGTCTGGGTATGCGATAGAAATGTTCGCGTACCTGTTCTGCGGTTGCATAATGCACCGCAAAACTGCCCTTCACAAAAATTCCAAGAGGATTATGCGATAACTATGCAACCCGCATATTGATTATGTGATCGCATAATTAGCTGCATAGTTGGCCTCAACTTAACTAACACACTGACTGGCTCTGCGGCGACTATGCAGTCTGCATAATTATTATGCGACCGCATAATGGAACATAGAAACATACTTTTCTGGCAAACATAATTCTTAACTTTTTAATGCACCAATCAATCCAAAGGGTCCGAACCGCGGGGCCTTACATCCTATCTTGGCATCACGAGATTCTGGTTTATGAGTAGAAATTTCCACGGGGCCTTACATCCTCCCCCACTTAAGATCATTCGTCCTCGAATGAGGATCAAGGTTTACTTATTAGCAATCTCTATGCAACCTCAGCTTTTCACAACATGAAACATATTCAAAGCCCTAAATTTGGCTAACTCCCTGAATTTTAAAAAAAAATCCAGAGTTTCCATTGTAACTAGGCCTATCCACCTATCAGAGAGCCCTAGAAACATATCCTAACAGCTTGTACACGTTTTACAATCATAACATAACTTGTACAATACTAATCATGGCCGCATAGGCAACATATAACCAAAACAGTATAGTTTTAATCAAATCACAAGATAAGAGTTCATGGGAACCAAATGCAAAATGCTATTACATGACTATTCAAACAAATGTGGGTACTTCTTTCTCATTTTTCCTCGGCTTCCCAAGTGGCTTCCTCCACCTGCTGGTTCCACCATAACAATTTTATGGTGGCCATTTCTTTATATCTCAACTTTCAGACTTTCCTGTCAAGAATGGCTACTGGAACTTCTTCATATGACAGTTCTTCATTAACCTCAATAGTTTCAACAGGCACAATAGTGGACGGATCTCCCACTACCTTCTTCAACATAGACACATGAAAGACCAGTTATACCAATGACATCTCGGGTGGCAGCTCGAGCTTGTATGCCACCTGACCAATCCTTTGAATGATTTTGTACGGTCCAACATACCTCGGACTTAATTTTCCTCCCTTCCCAAATCACATGATACCCTTCATTGGGGAAACTATCAGAAATACCCAATCATCTTCTTTAAACTCCAAATCTCTTCGACGAACGTCCGAGTAAGACTTTTCACGAGATTCAGGTTTTTGAGTAGAAATTTCCACGGGGCCTTACACTCGGGCTATATTACATCTCAAACCGGGTACCCGCGCTCACTGGGGGTGTAAAGACTCCGGGAGGGGCCCCTTATGGCCCAAGCGCAATAACAAGCCATCTCATGCCACAATCAATATATAATTCACTCAGGGTACCCACATTCACTGGGGGTGTACAGACTCCCGAGAGGGGCCTCTTACGGCCCAAGCGCAATATCAAGCCATATCGTAGCATAATCAATAGGCTCTCGGCCTTATATCAAAAATCCACCTAGTAGCATACAATCTCAAGCCCTCGACCTCATAATCATAAATCAGTGTATCCTCACAACATAGGCCCTAGGCCTTACTCAGTCAGAATCTCATAAGCCACTCGGGCATCAGTAAAACATGATGCTCGAACCAAATTATCATTTAAAATATTATTTAATGTGTTAAAACAAAGTAAACATGGTTGAGTTATGAAAGTAGTAGAATATAGCATGGCTGAGTACAAGTATAAAGTCAAAACAGTGAGGAAATATCAGTAAAAATCCCCTAATGGTCCAAATAGTTGGCATGAGGCCCAAATATGGCATTCAACCCAAAACATGATGATAACAAATAGTTTTCAACCAAATACGCGGTAAACCGGTCATTCGGGATGGACTAAGTCATAATCCCCAACGGTGCACAACCTCACGCTCGTCATTTAGCGTGTGCGTCACCTCAATATAGCACAACGATGTGAAATCCGGGGTTACATACCCTCAGGACAACATTTACAATCATTACTCACCTCGATACGGTCCAAATTCCAGCCTACGATGCCTTTGCCCTCTCGAATCGACCTTTGGATGCTCCAAATGTAACCAAAATCAGTACATACCAACTAAAATATGCTAAGGCAACAAAGCCCAATCGAAAATATCAAATTTGCATCAAAAATCCCGAAATTGCTCAAACACGACCTCCGAGCCCACATCTCAAAATCCAATAAAAATTACATCAATAAAATCCTCATCCATTCAAGAGTCTACCCATATCAGATTCACCAAAACCCTACCTTAATTGCCCATTCAAATCCCCAAAAGAATTCTAAAAATTTTCTTCCATTTTCCCCCAATTTCCACTATAATTACTCAAATTAAATGATAAACTTCAAGACTAAATCATGGAATTAAACCAAATATGAGTGAAGAATACTCACCCCAATAGCTCCACTAAAAATCTCCTCAAATTTCACCTTCTCCCGAGCACTCCAATGGTTTTTGTGATATTGGACTTAAACCCTCGTTTTTAAAATATAATCTGTTTGCCCAGATATTTCTTCATCTTGAACGCGGCACATCCCTCGCATTCGCAAAGCACACAGCTTCACTGACTAGAATTCCTTCTACGCCAACGCGAGAACCCACTCGCGAATGCAATGCACAGCTGATCCGACTATTTGTGAACGTGACCTCTATTACGCGAACGCGTAGAAGAAAAGCCTTGGGGTCCCAGCTATTCCACTTCCTTTATGCGAACGCGGCAAAACCCTCGTGAACGCGATGATCACAGACCTCAGCCCTCCACGAATGTGGGACCACCTTCGCGAATGCGTAGGCCAACTCCACTGCCTCACCTCCTAACCCTTCGCGAACGCGGGACATCCATCGCGAACGCGAAGGTCAAAAACCTGCAACACTGGAGAAATCTACAACTTTCAAAATAATGATTTGACCCGTTTAACCACCCGAAACTCACCCGAGGCTATAGGGACCTCAACCAAATATGCCAACTTATCCCATAACCTCATTCAAACTTGTTCCAACATTCGAAACGCTCAAAACAACATAAAAACACCAAAATCACATCGGATTCAAGCCTAAGAATTCCACGGAATTCCAAATTCCACTTTCGATCAAAAAGTCTACCAAACCTCGTCCAAATGAATTGAAATTTTCCACACATGTCACAAATGATACAACAGACCTACTCCAACTTCCAAAATTCCATTATGACCCCTATATTAAAATCTCACCTATCAACTAGAAAATGCCAAAATCTTAATTTCGCCAATTCAACCCAAAACTTTCCGCGTATCTCCAAAACACATTCTGACCATGCTCCGAAGTCCCAAATTACCTAACGGAGCTAACCAAATCATAAAAATTCCAATCAGAGGTCATCTACTAACAAGTCAAATCTTGGTCAAACCTTTCAAATTTTAAGCTTCAAATTGGGAATTGTTCTTCCAAATTCATTTTGATTACCTTGAAAACCAAAACCAACAATTTAGTTAGGTCCAAATACATCACACGGGGTTAGTCATGCCCGAGAACTGGCAAGCAAAGTGCAAAAGCTCAAAACAATCGGCCGGGTCGTTACAAATAGTATCACATAGATCAATCTCTAGAAATTCTGTTAGAATATCCATAGGCATTTTTTTATTATTATTTAGTTAGCAAAAAATATAATAATTTTTACTGCACTTCTTTGTGTGTTAAATCCACTTAATAGATTAGCAACTTTACCATGTTGTTTTTCAATAATTGAATAATTCTAATTATTATTAGCTTAAAGTCATAAAAACTAGATTTTGCAAAGTAACTATGTGATAATCATAATACATTTCTAGGCCAAAAACCAATTGGGTTTATGAACTGTGTTCTGATTTTTACTAAAACAAAATGAGTTGACCAATGGCCTTTACACTTCAAGATTTTTGAAATACAAATAAGCTTAAAGCCCAGCATTTCAAAAATAAAGACTTAGGCAAATCAGTAGGAAGATTGTCCAAAATTTAACAGATTTCGATTTGTTCAAAAACAGTTTTTATTTTTCTGTTTTAAAAGATAAACAAAAATATAGGTAAAATGTTGCATATTTTCACTATGAATATTTATTTCAAACTCCTTCAAATATGAGTTGGGCTAGAGTTCACTTGGACTCATTATTAAACTTATTTATTTGTCCACAAAAGGATATTGAGCCAGAGTTACTTGAACTTATTAGTAGGCCCAAATCTTCTTGAATCCATTATGTTTAAATTGATTGAATTCGTAATAATTTGTTTGGGCCAGATTCATCGGAATTAAGTCAGGCCCATGTTTATTTAGAATTAATTTAACTGTTTGAATAATAGACAATATATTTCTTGGGTTAAAGTTCATTTGGACTCAACATTTGTCACGCCCCAAACATCAAAATCTGGGCCTGCTTGGCATTTAATAAATAAGTTGGCCCATTTGATCAAATAAGTATCTCATACAGTATTGAACCTTTACACCTAGCTACATGATGTAGAATACTTAGAGACATAATCACCACTTTAGGTACACTTTAAAATTAGATTACCTATTACAATTATGTATACGCATGCGTGACATAGTTGTGATGCCAAAATATACGTTCGTGTAACCATGGTTAAACATTTTTCTCAAACTCCTTAAACAAATATTTGTAGAAATGCTTTAGGCATGCTTTTTAAATTGTTATCATGATTACGTTTTTCTTTCAAATGAATTCAAAGTATGTCTTCACGCCACTTTGACTAAAGTTTTTTTTAAATAAACTATGTGTTAGGAATTCAGTATATGTGCGTGTAACTCATTTTAAGTTAATTTCTTAAATATGGATTATCAAGTGATTAATAGCCGTAAAAGGTAAAATAAACATAGGTCCTAAAATGAGTATTGGACAAAATAAGCCAAGTATAAATTGCTAAGCGATCGTGCAAAAACTACGCAACCCGAGAATGCCTAACACATTCTCCCGGATTAACAGAATTCCCTACCTTGTCTTTCCGGTTTCACAGACTTTAAATGAAGTCAAATTTTCCTCGATTTGGGATTTAAAAATAAACTGGTGACTTGGGACACCATAAAATTTTCTGAGTGGCGATTCTGAATTAAATAAATAATCTCATTTTGGATAATGTCACTTAAAATGGAGAAACTCCCTTATATCCCCTTTCGGGTAAAAAGGAGATGTGACAGTCCTATATTCGCTATTCCCCTATGTTTATTCTGGTTAGCCTATGACGGCCTGTTTGGCCGATTATCAAATGAAAGTACAATAAGGTACCGGGGGCGCGTCGCGGCCCATCGGTTTGGGTCGTGACAAAAGTGGTATCAGAGCAGTTCTGTCCTAGAGAGTCTACAAGCTGTGTCTAGTAGAGTCTTGTTTATGGATGTGTCATGCACCACACTTATATGCAGGATGCTACAGGGCATTTAAGATTGTCACTCTTTCTTCTTACTCTAGATTGTGTCATAGAGCTCAATTGTAAGAACTCAATTACCTAGATCTATCTTATTCATAATACGACGATACTTACATCCAGAAAGATAGTTGGGAAGAGATAGAGTTGTGGAAGATTTGAGTAAGAGGAACTCGACTATTGCATCATGCTTATTATGGATAGATTTGAGGTATTCAGCATATCGTGTGTGCACTAAGACGTGTAAGTTTCTTTATAAGGATCCCTTAGGCAAGAATGTCTATCCACTCATACGATAAAAAGGAATAAAAGAATTGGAAGGTAGACGCAAGTTTCAGCAAGTAAAAGAAGCAAGGTGAAGAAGGGTATGAGTAGTTAATAAGCATTTTGAGATACATTAAATTATAACAGAGGTATGTATAATTAGTCATACCCATCTCAATTATGTTCCACGGGAGCTAACAGAAGTAGTTAAGAGAAGGACGAATACGAGGAACCGATTGGGGTTAGAGTAACACAAATGATTGTTGGATTGCTTGCGTTAGTTGACATTTTTGAAGGATATTGTAAATATGCTAACAAAATCTCCTTGTGAGACACAAAGATGGTACACTCTAAAATAGTACAACTAGATATGAGTACTATAATTATAGGTACTAGAAGCCTTGAAAGGATAAATGTTACCTTAGTATAGCTCTTGTCCCTAGTAAAGAAAGAATGTTAGGCATCCCGAAAAGCCAGTAGATGGAGCAAGGGGAACTAATAGCAAAAGAATTTCCTATTGAAATTTTCAAAATAAAGTCTTATACCAAAATGTTAGCAGGAAATTAGAAGAGAGTTAATGAAGTGTTATGAGTAAGATATGATGCTTGGATGACAACGATAAAAACAATGACGGTATTATTGGATATTTAGTCAAGATATGGAAAAGAGGAGAGGATTTAGGCCTTTAGACAACAAAAGAGTATAGGCCATAAAGTTATATCCTCATTTCGAGAAATAATTTCGCGTTTCCAACGCGACTACCAGAAGGGAGAGTTAATTCCTAAAGTAATAGAAATCAGTATGGGATGGTGAACAAGATAAACTAAATATGAATTAGGGGCTAAGTGATGTGATACTAGTCAACATCATGAGAATTTGAGATTGCATTCCGGCGATACTGGAATGGATCACAAAAGAAGGTTCATGAGGAATTAAGAGAATGGTCATTCAGGAAGACGCTTCCTTAAAAGTAAGCAATGTGACCAAAGTTAAGCTTAAGAGACTGTAGGTGCCAGTTACACTTGGTGTTTCCCTCGTGACTTAGGACTTTTTTTATCCTTGGTACAAAAGGATTACCGCAAGGCGGTCGATGATGTGAAAAGACGCCAAAGATGAAAAGGAAAAACATCTATAGGCAGGTCGTCGTAGCTCCTAAATGGGGGAATATGGAATAGTGTGGCATTAAACCAGAATTAAGGGGTTCTAGTAATTATGGAATGGTAAATTAAGTATGGTATAAAAAAATGAAAAATGGACGAGTCTGCACTTATTCAAAGCCTGCAGATATACTAAGATTCCAGAACATTATGTAAATGTGATGTTAAGGAAAGGGAGTAAGGGTCCTTGCCCAAGATGTTATTGATAGATGAGGAGTCAGCGCGGGACGTAAGTTAAGACAATGGAAATAACCCAAGAAAAATTAAGTGAAATATTGATACGAGAATGGGCCAATAAGAAATCAGTAATTGATTTAGGAAGACCCTAGTTATGGCTAAACAGGAGGTTACAAACGGGTTAGCAGATCGTACAAGATAAACATAGTAAAACCTAATATGGTGAATTCAATCTCGCAGATATGACATCGTAATTCTTTTAAAATATTTAGATAGGAGTTAGGGTAGTTAAAGGTACCATATGAGTGTTACTAAAATAAAAGAGAAACCCACTAAGAAGACAGTCAAAATATTAGTTCAGAAGCAACCATACAAGCACAAAGGCATGGAGGTAGGCAACTACGGATAATTATTGGCAAGAATAGACATCAAAAGGTGTGTAATAAGCTCACAACTTTACAAGTGTCAAGGGTTCTCCGTAAGTACTACAACGAAAGACTAGATAAGAAAATAAGGAAGAAGGCTTCAACCTAAGTTGGGTGACCTAAGGAGGAAATGGTCTTATAACAACAGGAGTAAGAACGAGAAAGGGCGAGTGAGAAGGTGACGAGAACGGATAAGTCCTCGGGATTAAATGCATGAAAACAAGAAAGCTAATGGTTTCTCTAAGTTATATGTTTACCGCGAAAATGGTAACAACAAGTAGATTTGATTTTGTGGTTCCAAAAATACGTGATCTGTTTTTATGCTAGTTATTAGGCAATGGATGCTAAATGAAAGACTTGGAAACAAGATAATAACTTGAAAACAATGCAATAATCAAACCGAATGGCTAAAAATCGGGGCCTTGGGCTGGCGTATACAGGGCTTCGAGGTCGAGTCAGATACCCGGCTAAGGGCAGCTGATGGAAGATTAACGGTTATGATAGATTCGATGGAGAATCTTTACGATCAATGATGAGCAATAAATAAAGAACAACAAATAGAACACAATAAATATAAACATTAAATATAAGTAGTGAAATCAAGGGGATATGTTAAGTTAGAGAGCAGAGAGAATGTTCTTCTGTATTCAATATTGTGTATCAGATGTGCTCACAAAATGACAAAGATTCCCTTTATATATGGGGGGGGGAATCCCAACATAGTAATATGCATTTATTACAAAGATTTGGGACTGGTACAGCCATTTAATTCCATGATACGGGTTTGGAACAGCCTAATAGACTTTGTCAGCTCTAGTCACGTGCCTTAGGAACCTCACATCGATCTACCATAGCCGCTGATTTACACTGCCTTGAGGCCGATTGTTATTTATGCTACCTCGAAGTCGATCACTGAGAACCCTCGAGGTCGATCACTAGGAACCCTCGGGGTCGGAGCCCCGACGTGACTTCGAGCCTTCCGGGGGCAGTCTCTATGGGGCGCCTTGATGATCGTAAAATCGAACCGCTGATTTTTATCGTACACATTATAGAAAGTTTAGTATAGCCTGAATGAAATCAAAGGAGTCTAAGACAAATAATATCCAGAAAAAAATGGAATGCTGCCTTGGTAGTGGAATGAGGGTGTGATTGTGATAGATAAAGGATGACGTTTGGACCTTCGACTGAGTAATAATTTGAAGAGTATTTCATGGATAATTCAGAATTAAAAACATAAAGTGAATCACATTGAGATGTTGTAAAATATGATTATTGAATTACAATATCGCAGTAAAATCACTTCAAATAGTCCTCGATACAGCATAAGCCCTAGTGGCAATGTATTACGTAAAAAGTTTTAAGTTATGAATGGAAGATTATAGATCAACATTGAGGTGAATCAACAATGGATGGATAAAAGATACAAAGTACAAGATGAGATTAGACCATCATTCTTAAGATGAGCAGTAATGAGGAAGCATTAAAAGTCTTAGCTTTATGCATATAAAATAAGCAACAAGAGTAACCTGGAGTTTGGTTGCAGACCTCAGTAACAATAAATTGAAGTAAGAATTATGGTATAGTATGGCCTACTTAGATATAGTAAAGTTAATGATGCCCAGAGGGATAACTGGACATAAATTTGTATACGCTCACAAAGTGAGGCCTAGAGATTGGCTAAGAGCTGGAGGAAAGGGGAGAGAAGCGTCGCATAGGCGCGCATACAAAGTTAGAGTCGTACAGGCTGCATGATAGAAGTTAGCAACAGTTACGAGATTAGAAGAATTTCGGCTACAAGTCATGGTGTGAGAAAGAGTCTTAAAGTGTGTGAATTCCCTGGCCTTTGGAAGTATTCAAATAACAGTTGTCTGAGCGGAAAGGAGAATATTAGAGTATTCGCAAGAGCTATGGGTTATGAGAATTATAAGTGCATCAGTCAACATTTGAGAGTGAATGTTCCAAAGGTGGGAATGATGTTGCACCCACATTTTCGTGCATGAAAGTGCTCCATAAATAAATTAATGAAAGCTCGGAAATAAGATGTTACAACCCGAATTTTCGTACGATAAAGTTTCATTGTAAGTAAATCGACGTAAGTTCTGGAATGAGATTATTCTGAGGTTATAAGTATTATGCCATTTCAAACAAGTGATGAGTAAATTCGTGAAGGTGAGAGGGTACGCAAATTGAAGAAAATGAATTTCGTTGAAATTTGGCATTTTGGGATAAAATACGGTCCAAGCTATAATACCTGATATTTATAGACTAGTGTCAACAAGGTACCACATGACCATGATAGTAAGATTTATAAAGTGTATTAAAAGTGAGTAATATTTTAAGTAATTTGAGATAATTTCTAATTATGTGGATAATTGGTTAATTATCGGGTAACAGAATATTATCTAATTAATTAATAAAAATTAATAGATAAGATGAACCCCCAAAATGTGGCAGCAAGTCAAATGTTAAAAGAATGACTCTTAGTCTTTGTCTATTAGGTGGCAACCTAAGATGCTAAGTATAAAACACATAAATTCCTCACATTCTCAAGACAATAACAAAATGAAGCTTTGGCAAAAGCTAGTAATGTTTCCAATCATCTTGGTCGTTCCTGCCAATTATATTTTGTTATCAAATAGAACCATATTCAATAGAATTCATTCAAGACATTGGTCATGATCAGAAAAGCAAGAAGAAGAGACTACAACATATAAAACTTTAGAGTGAACATATTGAAGAGATTTGATCTATATGGAGTTGTCATGGATTTTCCTTTGCCAACGTTATTGATGAAGAGCTCATACAGTACCATCTCAAATACTAACATCACTGTCCCAAATAAATATATGTTAGACGATAAGGTATGTTAATGCTATTCCTTTTTTTCTTTTGGCATGATCTATACAATACAAATGAAATGAGCAACATACATAACTTTCATAAATGACTCTATTCATAGAAATACTAGGAGTACCCATATTCTTGATTCCCCACGTGATTTATTATTATATCTTCTGTTCATGGATCTCAGAAAAATACGTATTTGATAAAGTTTATCCGAAAGGCATATTGATTTTTATAGAATTTCGAGAAAATCTTATTGACATATTTCTTATGCATTTCATGCATTTATACAGGTACATTGACCCATGACTTGATGGCGTTATATATAGGTACAAATATGTATATATAAGTATATGAGATATGGGAAAGGTTATGGCGTTTTATACGCACCACCACCTAATCTGCTGGTAGACATTGATGATTTTGCACGTAGTGGCCGAGAAGATATGATGGGATGCCCTCAGAGGCTTGCTGATTTATGAACACATGTACATATGAATGACATGACATTCATACGCATATGCATGCCATTATAAGTATTTCATGATTTACAGTATTATCCAGACTTACAGGTTGAGTCATTTACTCTATATTTCTTCCATAACTTTTATGTATTTATTTATGTGCCCTACATACTCGGTACATTATTTGTATTGATGTCCCTTTTTCCTGAGGACGCTGTGTTTCATGCTCGCAGGTCCTGATAGATAGATCGAGAGTCCTTCAAGTAGGCTATAATTTCAGCAGAAGATGTTGGTGAGCTCCATTTGCTCCGTAGTTGCTTGTTTGGTCAGTATGATTAAGACGCGTATAGTTTAGTATGTGTCACGCCCCAAAACCAAGGAGCATGACCGGCGCTCAACCGAGTAAACCCGACTGAGCAAGCCTGTTAGGTTTCATTCTACCTAAACCAATTTATGAATATATATTAGATAAATTCTATCAACCATACTGTATAAATATTTCATTAACTTTCCATTTTTATTTTGATTAGTAGTTTCAACCATAATATCCAGAATATTACAATCTTTGTAGATATGATGAAAAACATATTTGCCAAATACCAATAATTCTAGTTTAATTCCAATACCCGTCACCTCCCGCAACCTGTCTATGGAGCCTCTAAATACAACTAAAGAATAATATGGAAATGCCGACAACAAGGCTTCGGCTATACCTCAAATGAATAATACACAATAACTAAATGACACAGGACCCCAAAATGAAGTGGGAATCACCAAGTTAGCTGGGAGGAACATACCACTATCTCTGATCGCTACCGCCTACTGTGGAAACACCTGCATCCATTAAAGATGCAGCATCCTCGACAAAAGGGACGTTAGTACTGTCGAATAGTACTAGTATGTAAAGCTAAAAATCATTTTTCAAAATAGAATAACTATACAAGGAAAGGAAAGGCACAAAAATGACAAATTTCAATCAATTATATCCAAATGTGCAATTGAATCATATTAATTAACTTCTTTCGAATTTGCGAAAGTATTGTATATTTTAGTTTGTGGAGATCTTTAGTACCACTAATACCACAAGTCATGATATCACTGTTCACAATGCAGCCGTACTCTTGGTACGGAGTCCGATCTCAATCCGATCGGCTAAGCCACCTTATTTGAAGGTGTAACCACAATCACATTTTTTATCACAATTTCCAACACGAATTGCCACTATGTGTGCAGCATGGCATTCGATCTTGGCCTGATCGGCTAAGCCGTCTTACCACAGTGCCTTGTGGTTCGACGTATCCATATTTACCAAAAATCTCATCCCAATATTCCACAATGCACCTTACACCGGCACATGTAGTTGCGGGGTTGGGTTATTTCAACCTACCCTTCCTTGGTGACTATCGATCTCCTAAAACTATTATTATATATGTATTTCTATTATATGGATTTGCACACAAACGTAACACATATACACATATAGGAATGCAATCATCTTAGAATTTTTTACGTTGTAAAAATTTTTATTAACATTTCCAGCCTCTCACAATAATAATATTTCCTTGGATCTTTGGGCCTTTCACATGTTTCTCTGTTCATGGCACGATGGCCGTGTTTCACATTCCATACTCTCTCTTCATTTAATTTCAAGGATCATCACCAATTACCAATGTATAGCGTGTTTCAGAAATCATGTATCTCAAGTTTATTAGCAATTGAAACTATAAACCCAAACATAACCAATTTAGTTAATTCCTCAGTTCACATTTCATTTCCATCATTTATTTCATAATTCTTGACACTTGGGGTCATGTTACATTTGGAGTCTTTTACCCTTTTTATTCGTTCAATAACATTATCTTCTATATTGACGGGAACCAACACGTGATGAATTGCACACATAATAGAAGGAGCATGTAGGATCATATTTCACCTTTTCAAGTAGCATGGTGACATGGTAACACATAGAACAATTAGGGAACAAAAACCTTTCAACATATCACATTAAGTAATCAATTCCATATGATCAAGTAATCGACTCATACCAAGTATTCAAATACAAATGATTTGAATCTAAGAAGAATGGAATCAGCCATACATACCTCAAAGAGCTTTTAGGCAGATTTCACATTTTTGAAGTTATCTTAAATAGTTGAGTCGAGGCTCGTCTCGTAATCCATTTCATATATGCATATTTATATGTATATTACCCACACACAATATCCCCTAATTCTTTTAATTCATTTCAAAGTATCTTTATAGTCTATTATCAGCTAAACACACTCAATCAAGGCATTTAGTACACATATGGGCATTTAGGAGTAATAAATTTATCAAGTTTTCCTCACCTAAATGGGTATGCTAGTCTTCATTTAAATTATGACTCAAAGTCATATCAGTTTAATAATGAATACATACGTTAAACATCTATATTTTGATATAAGGCTCATTCGAAATAATCAAGCTTTACGAGTTTATCCGGGATGACACGGAGGGTAAGATTTGAAATTTTGAGCCAATTATATTTAAACTTACAGAAACATTATGGAATTCCATTTCGAGAGATAAAGTTTAGCCAACATACCTGGTTGAGCTTTCCCTAAGTTACTACAATGCACCAACATCTCTAGCTATAATAATCCGGAAGATAGTGAGCTAGAGATTAGCATGCTTGATTCTTGAGGGTTTATGCAAGATTGATGATTAGGAGGCTAGATTCCCTCATTCTCTCTCTAAAATGCTCTCACCTCTCTCCAGATTTAGTGTAAAATAGTCAAAAATGAAGCCCCGAAGCTTATTTATCAAAGTGGGTTCGTATATAAAAATTTTCAAAAATGACCCCCGAAGTCAATTATGTGGTGCAATTATGCGATAGCATAATCGAAATGTTGGCAGCATTCTTGCAGCATAATTATTATGCGATAGCATAATCAACATGCAACAGCATAATATTTTGCTTGACTCTGCTTCATTATGCGATGCATATGTGGTCCGCATAGTCATTTTGCGATCGCAAAATTGGTCGCAAATCCAGCCGTTGGTAATTTTTCATAACGTTGTATAGGAATGTCCAAATGACGAACGGTTTGAAGAGTTAGAAAATGTCCAAATGACGAACGATTTGAAGCATTGGAAACTAGACTCAAAGACCTTTCATATGATAGGTTGTTAATCATATAAAACCTTATTTATATTTATATATTCTAGTTCAAAGTGTGGACTTGTGCAAACTCATTTGGAATTTTAGCCTATTATGAAATTTTCCAATTTGACTTAGACTTAGGCCTTTTTTTGGACCCCACATTACTTATTATAAGACTTATACACTTATTTACTATATCCAATTCATTTACATCATATTTATAGCACATAAAATAATATAATTAGCCTACCTGACGCCTCGAAATCCTAAATTACTTAGCAAATTTTTTCGGGACCTTACATTATCCCCCTCTTAGGATAATTCCTCCTCGAATGGGAGGTAGAGTACACCCCAAACACCTTAACATAACATATATCTTTTCTAACCTACCTCAAGTCCATAAATTTTGACTAACTCCCAAATTTTTCAGAAATTTTGGCAGCATCTCCTTTGTAACTAGGCCTATCCACCTACCAGAGAACCATCAAAACCATCCTTACAACTCATCCACAACTTGACAAAGCACCACAATGTATATATCCATAACACTAATCTCAGCATTACAAGCACTACATTATCATAATAATACCTGAACATGGGACGCACATCTTCAATCATAACTCATATAAGGTACCTTTCAAATCAAAACTAATTGTTATATAATAAAGCGAAAATATTTTCTTTCCAAAACACTTTAGGCCTTCAAGGTGGCCTCCTCGGCTTACAGGGTTTGCCATAACACAATCACGGAAACAATCCCAACCCCCAAACTTATCTAATAAGGATAACAACTAGATACCGCGCATAAACTAACTATCCATTAACTTTACCTTCAATAATTTCCACCGGGATGATACACAAAGGATCTCCATCTACCTTCTTAGACATAGACATATGAAAACACAAAATACATGGGGACAACTATGGAGAAACATCATACTCCTAGCGCGGCCTAATGTGAAATACACTTATGTACCCTTCATTATAAATTCACATAACCTCTTCAGGGGAAAATATTGAGAATAACCTGTTCGTCCTCCTAAATTCTAAATCTCTATGCGAACACCCACATTAAGCCTTTGATGACCTTCAACGATTACTCTAAGATGTGCTATCATAATTTGACCATAAAATTTCCTATCGAATAAATGTGACCACGCTGTGATGCTTCCCATTTGACATGTTTAGACCTTCAATACCTAATAGATTCAATTCAATAAGGAACAACGGAGTTCAAGATTGGGCTGGAATTACTTAGGAATCCATTAAGGTGTTGAGTAGAGTATTTCATGAGGTTATATGCTAAGAGACATGAAGATTACTACTAACAATGCTGATATCGTTAAACATTATGACAACATCAATTATCAGACAAATGAAGCACAGAGGTAACTAAAGATACGACAACTTGTCTTCTCAGTCAGTATGCCTATGGTTTATGCAGAAACATGAAAGCATATAATCTTAACCTTTTATGAGTGAAACCATATAGCTAGGACATCTTAATATGGGTTTAAAATCATGTATTGTTTAGAGGGGTTCTAATGGTTAACATGATGCTCCAGGGAGAGAGAAGAATAAAACTCGTATCCACCCAGGGATGTGGAATGCCAAGGATAGAAAAACTCCCCGCACATGACAATGACCTGGTCAATGATTCCAGAAGCCGAGTGTGCAAAGGCATTAGAACCCAATGAGGCAATATAGAATAACCATGGAAGGTTGCAGATGTTAATAATGAGTTCTCCATGGATGTTTACTTGAGAAGTATCCTGATGCTAATGAAAGACAGGAAAGCATAAGAAGCATGCATTATGCTATGATAACCCCAAAGGTGCATTTAGTCTTGACGGGCAGTCTAGTAAGGGTCTTTATGAGAGAGGAAGTGTCATAGTGACACATAGGAGCACATGTTATCTCGTAGTTATCGAACAAGTGTTAGGAAACTAGCTCAATGAATTCACTAACAGAGTAACACCATTAACACATGTTGTGGAGGTGTAAAGAGAGAATAAATATTTGTGATGTGTTTGTCATGATTCTGCTATATTAATTCCCAACTAAGGTACACGACCATGTCACAAACAACCACAATACTATGAACAAAGTGAGCTACTTACTACGGGATGTCCTAAGTGGACACGAAAGTTATACTAAGATGGCAACTCAAGATCTTTCTATGATGGGGATGTGAGGATCTCAGTTTTTATAGAGACCTTATGCACAAAATGACAATTTCCATTAGCATGCACTCATATGATATGTGTTAAGTCATGCTCTTATGTTACTAGGCAGTGAGAAGGTTTGATACTGATATTAGAAAGAATAGGTGACTATTCAAAACACAGAAGCCATGTACAACAGTGAGAAGAAGTGTGACTTGACAAGGATTGCAATACTGGGATGCTTTTCATGGAACTTGACACTACATATGTAAACATTACGACAGTGCATGCATAGGCACAAGTGAGCATATGTTATCCATTTAAATAGAATGATTTTGTAAGAAATTCATCGGGTACAGTCCCTTGTTGAGAATTTAGGAAAGCAAGTGGGAAGTATTAATCCTAGAATTACAACTCAATCCAAGGACATAATTATAGAACTTAATTCCACAAGTGAATGTAAATAAGAGAATTGGTGATAGAGTGGATTCATGACTAATATGTCTCGTTCAAGGAGTAGGTTCATGCAATGTTTTGTGACTGAACATCTTATTAAGACCATGTCTATGAGAACTCTTCAATATGGATGTATATATACAACAAGAGTACGTTGATTGTACTAAGGAGTGACTCACTTGGTGACTTTAGGTTGATGGGGCAATAGCTTAATCGATGCCCCTCGACTCCACGTCCCTAACGTACGTTGGTAACATATTAATATTCTACATGATCTGGTGGTGCAGTGACATCTATAGGAACAAGGGTACTCCACTTAACAAAAAGCTCTATCAATCCCTTCATGCCTCGATGCATTCTCTTTACAAACTCTTGGGCAATCTACCTCATATTTAATGGTAGGGTCATTCCCTTCTTACTGTTTCAAAGTCATGAATTACCCATCTTGAGATAAGACATAGCGAGGAAATGAGCTCCCTATCTTGAGTGCTACCGCACGATCTAGAGTATCAAAGAAGGGTGAAATTCCTAAATATCCAAGTAGTTTCCTAATTATAGATGTGGTCGACAACACACCAATAAGAAGGACTCTACGAGACATAGCTCCGAGACATCTTAGGAAACTTTAAAACCTTAGGCTCTGATACCAAGTTTGTCATGCCTCAAAACCAAGGATCGTGACCGACGCTCAACCGAGCAAACCCGACTGAGCAAGCATGTCAGGTTTCATTCTACCCAAACCAATTTATGAATAGATAGGAGATAAATTCTATCAACCATACTGTATAAATATTTCATTAACTTTCCATTTTTATTTTCATTAGCAGTTTCAACCATAATATCCAGAATATTACAATCTTTGTAGATATGATGAAAAACATATTTGCCAAATACCAATAATTCTAGTTTAATTCCAATACCCGACACCTCCCGCAACCTGTCTATGGAGCCTCTAAATACAACCGAAGAATAATATGGAAATGCTGGCAACAAGGCTCCGGCTATACCTCTATTGAATAATACATAATACCTAAATGACACAGGACCCCAAAATAAAGTGGGAATCACCAAGTTAGCTGGGAGGAACATACCGCTATCTCCGATCGTTGCCGCCTACTATGGAAACACCTGCATCCAGTAAAGATACAGCGCCCCCGATAAAAGGGACGTTAGTACTGTCGAATAGTACTAGTAAGTAAAGCTAAAAATCATCTTTCAAAATAGAATAACTATACAAGTTTAGGAAAGGCACAGAAATGACAAATTTCAATAAATTATATCCAAATGTGCAATTGTAACATATTAATTAACTCCTTTCGAATTTGCAAAAGTATTGTATAATTTAGTTTGGGGAGATCTTTAGTATCGCTAATACCACAAGTCCCGATATCACTGTTCACAATGCGATCGTACTCTTGGTATGGAGACTGATCTCGATCCGATCGGCTAAGCCACCTTATTTCAAGCTGTAACCACAATCACATTTTGTATCATAATTTCCAACACGAATTGCCACTATGTGTGCTGTATGGCATCTGATCTCAGCCCGATCAGCTAAGCCATCTTACCACAGTACTATGTGGTTCGACGTATCCATATTTACCAACAATCTCATTCCAATATTCCACAATGCACCCTACACCAGCACATGTAGTTTCGGGGTTGGGTTATTTCAACCTACACTTCCTCGGTGACTATCAATCTCCCAAAAATATTATTATATATGGATTTGAACACAAATGTAACATATATACACATATAGGAATGCAATCATCTCAGAATCTTTCACGTTGTACACATATTTATTAACATTTCCAACCTCTCACAATAACAATATTTCCTTGGCTCTTTGGGCCTTTCACAAGTTTCTCTATTCATGGAACGATGGTCGTGTTTCACATTCCATACTTTCGCTTCTTTTAATTTCAAGGATCATCACCAATTACCAGCGTATAAAGTATTTCAGAAATCATATATCTCAAGTTCATTAGCAATTGAAAATATAAACACAAATATAACCAATTCGGTTAATTCCTAAGTTCACATTTCATTTCCATCATTTATTCATAATTCTTGGAACTTGGGCTCATGTTACATTTGGAGTCTTTTCCCCCTTTTTATTCGTTCAATATCATCATCTTCCATATTGGCAAGAACCAACACGTAATGAATTGCACACATAATAGAAGGATCATGTAGGATCATAATTCATATTTTTAAGTAGCATGGTGACATGGTAACACATAGAACAATTAGGGAATAGAAACCTTTCAACATATCACATTAAGTAATCAATTCCATATGATCAAGTAAGGGACTCATGCCAAATATTCAAACACCAATGATTTGATTCTAAGAAGAATGGAGTCAACCATATATACATCACAGAGCTTTTAGGCAGATTCCACATTTTTAAAGATATCTTAAATAGTTGAGTCAAGGCTCGTCTCGTAATCCATTTCATATGTGTATATGTATATATATATGTATATTACCCACACTCCGTATTCGCCAGTTCTTTTAATTCATTTCAAAGTATCTTTATAGTCTATCATCGGCTAAACACACTCAATCAAGGCATTTAGTATACATATAGGCATTTATGAGTAATAATTCATCGAGTTTTCCTCACCCAAATGGGTATGCTAGTCTTCATTTAAATTACAACTCAGAGTCATACCGGTTTAATAATGAATCCATACATTAAATGTCTATATTATGATATAAGGCTCATTCGGAATAATCAAGCTTTACGAGTTCATCCGGGATGACCCGGAGTGTGGGAATTAGAAATTTTGACCCGACTATACTTAAACTTACAGAAAACATTACGAAAATCCATTAGAGATAAAGGTTAGCCAACATACCTGGTTCATCTTTCCCTAAGTTACTACAATGCACCAACATCTCTAGCAGTAATAATCCGGAAGATAGTGAGCTAGAGATTAGCATGCTTGATTCTTGAGGATTTGTGCAAGATTGATGATTAGGAGGCTAGGTTCCCTCTTTCTCTCTCTAAAATGCTCTCACCTCTCTCTAAATTTAGTGTAAAATAGTCCCAAATAAAGCCCTGAATCTAATTTATCAAAGTGGGTTCGTATATGAAAATTTCCAAAATTGATCCCCAAAGTCAATTATGTGGTGCAATTATGCTATAGCATAATCTAAATGTGGGCATCATTCTTGCAGCATAATAATTATGCGATAGCATAATCGACAGCATAATCGATTATGCTACAGAATAATCAACATGCGACAATATAATATTTTTCCCGACTCTGCTTCATTATGTGACGCATATGCGGTTCGCATAGTCGTTTTGCGATCGTAAAATTGGCCGCAAATCCAGCCGTTGGTAATTTGATCGTAACGTTGTGTAGGAATGTCGAAATGATGAACAGTCTGACGAGTTAGAAATAGACTCGAAGACCTTTAATTTAATAGTTGTTCATCACATAAAGCCTTATATATATATATTTAGATATGCTCATTCAAAGTGTGAACTTGTGCGAACTCATTTGGAATTTTAGCCTATTATAAAATTTTCCAATTTGACTTAGACTTAGGACACTCCTTGGACCCCACATTACTTATTATAAGACTTATACACTTATTTACTATATCCAATTTATTTATATCATATTTATAGTACATAAAATATTATAATTAGCCTACCTAGCACCCCAAAATCCTAAATTACTTAGCAAAATTTTCCGGGGCCTTATAGTATGGCGGGGCCCTATTCCGACCTTTATGATAAGTATGTATTATTAGGGGCTTATAAACAGATGTCATGTATACGAATGCTTGAATGGCCTTGCCGACCAATGTTTTGAGTTTACAAATGATCATGTTGGCCTTATAGGCCCGCACGTCACATGTATAATTTCTTTTATATATTAGGTTGGATTGTCCTATATTAATTATTTCCCTATGTCTATTATGGTTAGCCTATGACTGCTCGTTTGGCCCATTTGCCAATGAAAGTATAATAACAAAAATATGTTTTGTTGGTATTTAGTTAAGTAGGGTACCGAATGCCCGTCGTGGCCCATCGGTTTGGGTCGTGACAGTAATCGAAGAAGGACATGCCGAAATAAACTCCACAAGTCTAACCTGGTATTGGAGAAATAAGTACATTGAATACATAAAGAACAGGAAGCTTCATTCGGAACTAAGGAATCGAGGACTTTACGCACGAAGGTAGCACGTTTCACATCGGCCGAGTATGGAACACTGTACAGGAGAATGTTCGATGGACCATTGGCAAAATCTTAGGGACCAGGAGACGACGACTATGTTCTACAAGAAATTCACGAGGGCACTTGCGAAAATTATTCAGGTGTTGAGTCATTGGTTCACAAAGTCATTAGAGCAGGGTACTATTGGGCCAATATGGAAAAAAAACAAAAGAGTTCGTTTGAAAGTGCAACAAATGCCAAAGGTATTCGCCGAAGATTCACCAACCCGCAGAACAACTCCACTCAATCTTTTCTCCATGGCCGTATCAGGTCCTCGATATCATCAGAAAAGGATCCTACAAACTTAGCACGATGGACGACGAGCAATTACTAGACAAGTGACGTATCACTCCTGAAACAATATTACTTTTAAGGTATGACCTTCTCTATTTTAATTTATAATTTACACTAACCAATTGCAGGTGTTCAATCGGGGACATCGAAGAATTCTTCATAAGACCTTAAAAAGGCAACCATTGTTTTATAGGCCACGGCCACACCACTCGGTTACTGACAGTTCGAACAAGTTTGAAGTATAATTCGGAAACAAGCCCAAGAGGAAAATCTCAAGTTAAAGGCTATGACCCAACTAACACGGTTCAGAGACATCCGAATTCCGTAATAAAAGAGGCCTTCAAATATTTTCATAAAACTGGTTTAAAAATGGCTACCCTCAGAAAAATTATAAAGGGTTTCGGTCACATCAACCCTCGAAAACCCTAAGGGCTACCGAATTGTTCGAACTCTTGAACCATTTCCTCTGTTTCATACTAAAGGCATTACGAAACAAAGGGTTTCGACATCATCAACCCTAAAAAATAATTGAATATGAATACAAATTTAACTCATGCAAAGGCATAACAAATTTTTATATGATTAACTTTTTAAGCCAAAAGGTGTAGAAAGCCTTATGTAAACTAAAATGATCGAATCTACAAAGGCCACATCAGCCTAATACAATAGCCTAAGGGAAATCTTTTTCTTTGAACTCGAGGGATCATCCTCACTCAATAAAAACCTAAGGGTTACCTTACTTCGAGTTCGAGCAAATACTCACTCGACACCAGTTCGGTCTCGGTCCAAAATTGCCCAGGCCTCGAACCTATAAATGCAACCTCGTAAGGCATTAATGAAATAAAGTCAAAGCAAGGGAAAAAGGAAAAAATGACAAATTCAGAAAAGAAATGAAATATTTTATATATACCAAACTTTTTCTTACATGGTACACATGAGCTGATCAAAACCTCTTTACAAAGGCCAAAACAACCTAAAAAATAAACGCTGCTAATCCTTAATGCCTAGTCTTCTTCGAGAGAAGCTTTTCCCCTAATGAGTCATCTATGTCGGATTCTCCCTCACCCTCGGAATCCTTATAAGGAAATGCTAACTTCCAAGCCTTTGCTTCCTCATCCTTGGCAATCTCAAGTTCAACAGATATGTCGACATTTTGAGCAAGGATCCCCTTGAGAACCTCCTTTGAGCCTGCCATTTTGAATGATCAATGGAATGCTCGAGTGTAGCTTCGGTGTCAACTTTGTATTGATCGCAGTAGCCTGAGCCTTAATATTGGCAGCGGCCACTTTGGATCAGGCAACCTCGAACTCCTTGGCTAGATTGGATAAATTGGATTTGAGTTCCTCCACTTTCTTTGTATGGACCGAGGCATGTTCCCTTCCATATAGAAACTGTGACTTGGCAGAATCCAGCTTAGCTTGAACGATCTCCTATTGTTAAGCCAAAATGTCCATACATCTCTTGAACCGATCAACTTCAGCTCGTACTTCATCTATTTTTCCTCGAAAACCCTTAATTATTCGATCCTCTATCGAGCCTGCAGAATGGGATTATTAGTCCTTATATCCGACTCATACTCACTATCTTGAATAATTCAGAATACCTGCTTGGCTATCTATTCATGAGCATTTCGAGCCTCCACCAGGTCCACCTGAAGATTCTCACTGAGAATCTTGTATGTGTTGCACTTCTCAGTGAGGCCTCGGACTTCAACCTTGCGCTCCTCTTGGGCTCGAAGAAAGGCCTCCTGGCGCAACATCGAAGCTTGCAAGAAAGGAAGAAATATTAGGGATGTCCACAAGTCAAAAGTCAAGAAAAGACAATGATCATTAAAGCTTACCCGATTCAAAGCCTATTGTGCCTCATTAAGAGACTCAGCGCTCCAACAAAATCTTTCCCCAATGCCTCCAATTCGTTCGATCAAATGATGTCTTTGATCCCAGTAAAGCAACAATAGAAAAGGTCTTCCCCTCCGACGGCGCCTTCGACGTTAGGAGTCTTCATGGCCTGAGCCTCCCAAACATCCTCTTTTGAGAGTAAAGGAAGCGAAGGGGAGTCTCCGATCACTATTTCCTCAGGTGGGTTGTAAGGACCCATGAAAATTTTGCTCAAAAACCCGAAATATCATAGTGCCAATTTAAGAACATGTGTTAGAAATTTATAAAATTCTTCACAGCGATCCTGCTCGTCGCGGTTCCGACCTTTTGGACTAATTTGTGCATTCAAAAGTTAAGGAAAATGTTTTTCAGAACATCGCATTTCTGCGCCTATTATGCGACCCCACAACATCAATGCGGGCCGCATATCTGCCGTATAGTATGTTAGAATGTTGGCCAATTTTGAGGTCAACTGTGTGGCCAATTATGCGTTCATGTTATCAATATGCGGGCCGCATAGTCATCGCACAACCTCCTTGTTATTTTTGTGAAGGGCAGTTCTGCGCTGCATTATGCGACTGCAAAATAGGTATACAGACCGCATATTGGTTGCATACCCGAGCAGTATATTCAGATCTTGAGGGCCACTTTTTTGGTTCCTTTTGCGGGTCGTATGTCAGTTATGCGATTGCATATGCGACCGCAGATTGAGTCGGGGCTCCTATGTTATAACTTTTAAAACCAGACCCCATTCCGTTAAAAACACCCCATTAGACCCTTTTGTGCTATTTTCTACTACATCTAAGGTGAGAGAAAGTGTTCTAAAGGGAGAGAGTGATCCTTACCAAGTTACCATTCAATCCTTGCTCAATTCTTTGAAGATTTTCAAGTAAAGCTACTAAGCCTTCACCCTAAAAGGTAAGAACTTGTGCCCTTATCTTTGATTTCAAAATTCCTACTAGAATAATTAATTAACAAGTGGGTTCATGGGTATAAGAATGGATTTTCTTGCATGCATGTATGATAAAAAGTGGACGGAGAGACTATGAGCTAAAAATGTAACAATGGGGTGTATGATGATAGAATCTCACACAAAAAGGTATAAAAATCATAATGCACACTTAATGCTTGTGTGCCCAAATGAGCTAGAATATTGATTATCCCTCTAATTATTGATTCAACTTGTAATTCTCATAAAATAGATCGAAATTGTTAGGAGTTCCGGAATCATTATTGTTGTAAAAATTTAAGGAAAGATCTTGTGACGACCCAAAGGGTCATCACCGTAATTCTTCTTTGTTCCGTACTTCCGAGGCCTTGAAAACCTCGTTGTTAGTTTCCTCGATTTGCGTGCGCAGTCCTGGCATGTAGCCGGAAAGCTTTTATGTTGAAATATGCGAATTATATGAAACATTTGATGAATTTTGATATTAATATGCATAATATTGACTTCGGTCAACATTTTGGTTAAACGGACCCGGACCTATGATTCGACGGTCCCGGAGGGTTCGTAGAAAAATATGGGACTTGGGAGTGTGCCCGGAATCAAATTCCGAGGTCCCAAGCCCAAGAAATGAATTTTTGTGTGAAATTATTTTCTGAAATTAATTAAGGAAAAGGAAGAAGAAAATTGATCAGAAAACTGTGGTATAGGGCTCGTATTTTGGTTCCGACGCCCGGTACGAGTCTTAAATATGTTTTAAGCACTATCTGTAAAGTTTGGCTAAAAACGGACGTCATATGACGTGTTTCAGACTTAAAATGGGGAATTTAAGTTTTATAAAAGTTGAAAGAAAATCATGTGTTTCGAGGCTTGATCCTATGTATATGATGTCGTTTTTGGCGATTTGATCGCATGAGTAAGTACGTAAGGTGTTTTGAGATCATATGAATGTTTGGTTTGGAGCCCCGAGGGCTCGGGTGAGTTTTGAGTGGGGCCTAGGAGGTCTTAGGCTTAAAAAAATGCAGGTTCAGATGTTGCAGGCCCCAGTGCGGCCGCGGTCATTTCCGCGCGGTCCGCGCTGGCAGCCACGCGGCCGCGGTGCTTTTCTATACGGTCCGTGTGGTAGAGTTCAGAGGGTCGACCAGCGTGGCCGCGCACCAAATCAGTACGGTCCGCGCTGGGTGGGTTCAGAGAAAGCCCACTTCTTCCCTCCCTCGGCGCGACCGCGGTGCATTTCTGCGCGGTCCGCGCCAGCCCCCAGCAAAAGTATATATATTCGGGACTTCAGTCATTTTTTTCCACTTTTCAAAAACCCAAAACCTAAGAGGCGATTTTCCAAACAACTTTTCTTCTCCAAAACCATTGGTAAGTGATTTCTAACTTAATTTCTTCACTTCTTAACATCTTTTAACATGATTTCAACTTCAAATCAAAGATTTTCATGGGGAAATTGGGTGTTTTGGGTAGAACCCAGGTTTTCTACAAATTGAGAAGTTGGACCTCAATTTGGGGTCCGATTTCAAAACAAAACATGTATTTGGATTCGTGGGAGAATGGGTAACCGGGTTTTGGTCCGAACCTCGAGTTTCGACCACGTGGGTCCGGGGGTATTTTTGACCTTTTTGGGAAAAACCTTGTAAAAACTATTTTTATGAATTGGGGTTAGTTCCAATAGTAATTATTAATGCATTCAAGCAATTTGTGACTAGATTCAAGCGGTTGGGTGGTGAATTCGAGGGGTAAAGCTATTTTAGAAGCGTGAGTTGAGTTTGGAGCATTCGAGGCAAGTGGCTTGTCTAACCTTGTGTGAGGGACCTTTCCCCTTAGGATGTGCTATATTTGATAATTGAAATGCCTTGTACGTGAGGTAACGAGCGCGCACTTGAGCTAATTGTTGAAAATCCGGTATTTCATTAAGTACTTCAATTGAGTTCTTTTCTTGTTTTATTCTACTTGTGAATTTAGCATGTTGCTAGTCTAGAAAGACATGTTTAGTTGACTTAATTGCTTATTTGCTTAAATTGCCTGAATTGCATTACGTGAAGCATGTTAGGCTAGAAGTAAATGTTTACTTGGTACGAAATTAGCGTTTAATTTAATATTCTTTTGTTGCTGCTCTGTGTTTTAAATTGGGACTACAGGTGAGATTCCCGGGAGATTCCCCTTGCACATTTACTTTGGGACTACGGGTTAGATTCCCGGGAGATCCCCGGCACATATATTGAGGATACCGAGAGATCCTCGGGATACCAAGAGATCCCTAGCACATATTGAGGATACCAAGAGATCCTCGGGATACCAAGAGATCCCTGGCTTATATTGTGGATACCGAGAGATCCTCGGAATACCAAGAGGTCCCTAGTACATGTCGAGGATACTAAGAGATCCTCAGGATACTTAGAGATCCCCGATTACTTTCCTTATGGTTTGCTTTCATCATTGTTTCCGTTATTGTACTCTTATGATCCTGCATAGATTCTTACTGTAGGTTCTCAATTGCACTGCTTATCTTATCTTACCATCTTTATATTTTATTTAACCTTAGTAGGGCCCTGACCTTCCTCGTCACTACCCAACCGAGGTTAGGCTTGGCACTTACTGAGTACCGCTGTGGTGTACTCATGCCTCTTCTGCGAATGTTTTTTTTTCATGTGCAGATCCAGGTACCTTTACTCAGGCGCACTATCAGTGAGGCAGGAGGACAACGGAGACTTCGAGGTAGATCTGCTGCGTCCGCAGACCGACGAGTCTCCCTCTTTATTCTATCTTTAGTACTTAGTTCTCTTTCCTTCCGTTTGTTATATATTATGGAGTTTGGAGCCTCACTATACATTTCTGTAGCCTGTGTTTTCCCGTGAGTTTCCGTGTTTTGGGATTTGTTTTAGTCTTGAGATATTGAGTCGTATATGCCGAGCGGCATTTAGTACAATTTCCTTTTTAGATAATTAAATATGGTATTTTATTTTTCCGCAATTATTATGTTTCCGCAAGTGTTAGTCTTACCTGGTCACGGAGACTAGGTGCCGTCATGACATGTTCACGGTTGGTGAACTAGGGTCATGACAGATCTATTGAGGTATGTATGGCTAAATCCCCCTCTTCTTAGAAATTGAGCTCCCATGGTATCTATGTAAAATTGTAAGTCCGGAATTTGATTGATGTAGTATTTGTTATTTCAAAGGAATTAGTGTTGCAAGAATATATGTGAAAAGTGTGTCTCGGTAAGTTCAATATGCTATTCTTAGTAAATTGGTGTTATGTAAACAATGTGGACTATATGCTAATTTGCCTAGATTTCAAGTCAAGTTTAAATTGTGATTATTATGCCAAACCATGTGAACTCCTCTCTATGCTTACAACTTGAATTGCTCTTGTATGTGGCCATTATCTTAAATTGCAAGTTTGATGTTGAAAGTGAAAGTGAGGTGGAATCTGGTTTATGAATTGTGGCCTAATGCCAAGTATGATGTGATAATTAAGGCCCCAAGTGTCGACGGACTGATATACGTGAGATAAAGATTGAAATGAGATGATTGATTGAAAAGGAAAAATGTCTTGGTAAGACAGCCTAGCCGATCGGGCCGTGATCGGACTCCATGCTGCACACATGGTGGTATTGTGCTGATATTGAAACCAAAAGTGAGAATGAAATTGTGACTGAGGTACATGTCTCATATGAGGCAACCTAGCTGATAAGGTCATGATCAGACTCCGCGCAAGAAGGAGGAGGTATTCTAAATGATGATGCATAGTATGAAATGTCCCAACCTAAAGCTATGTGATTTATTTTTACTCTATGACGCGGTGATTGTTGAAAGCTTGTGTTAGTCCTTATGATTTCTTTATTCTTGTATGGTTGTTCTTTCTAATGAGATGGTGTTTAGTTATACACACTAGTACTATTCCATGGTACTAACGTCCTTTTTGTCGGAGGCGCTACATCTTTTGAATGGATGTAGGTGGTTCCATAGTAGATAGTGTCGATCGCAGGTAACGGAGCATCCTCCTCTCAAAAATCTTGGTGAGCCCCTCTTCTGCTGGGGGTGATGTTGTACATCTTTTGTTATAAATTACCACTTTTGAGGTCTAGCCGGGGCCTTGTTGCTGGCATTATCATAACTATTTTTTGTATCCTTAGAGGCTCTGTAGACGTTTGTGTGGGTTATGTACGGGCATTGGATGGGTCACTAGACTATGTTGTAATTCTAAACTCTTGTTTCCTCTAAACGGTAATTGTATGAAATTTTGAAACTTAACTATGGTTTAAGGATTGTAATATAAAATGAACTAGCAATGTTTCATGTACGATCTTTCCTACTGACTAATTTAAATGAAAACATGGTTTCTTGATCATAGTGAGTTGGGTAGAAGGTGTCCAAAAGGCTTGCTCAGTTGGGTTCACTCGATTGAGCATCGGTCGTGCCTCCCGAGGTTGGGGCATGACATGGGTCTGCAAAGGCATCTTCTTCATTCCAGAGAGCCTCGAGCTCGGTTTTTACCCCAGCCTCGATCGCCTTCTCGATTGCCTCCTCACTTCGAGGTTAAGCATCTTCAACTCTTGTTCGTTTGGGCTCATCAGACCTGGTCAAAGCAACTTCTGCTCCCTCCTGTCTAGTGGTGTTTTGAACCTTGATGCTAGACCTCACACGAGGCACCAATTCAGAGTTTTCTTCTGCATCCTCATCTTCAGTCTCAACCTACATCTGGTGGACGGACACTAGAGTTAGGAGGATAAACTTACGTGGCCTCCTGGTCGACTTCTTCTTCTCCGTGCTTGAGGAACTTAGAGCCTCTTCTTTTGGGTTTGAGTTTGAAGAAAGAATAAGAGGAGAAGAGTTGGTGTTTGGAGAGAAGGTTGATAATAAAGCCTGAAAATTATGCAGAAGGGAAAAACGTAAAAAATTTGGAGATTGGAAGATATTGAAAGTAAAGCTTGAATAAAGGAGGAAAGGGCCCATTTATGGATTTCACAGAAACGGTTCGAAACCACTAGTGGCCGACCATAAACTGGCATGCATTAAATGCCTGGGGAACTACACCAACGAGACGTTTCGGTCACATCTTCCGCTTACGTTATGGGGATGACATCATGACAGGTATAAGATCAAAGCTCAATTCATTTCTTGTCATTGCATTCCGAAAAACTAGGGTATAATCCGTATACGGTTAAAATCGGGGACTATCTATATACGGTTAAAATCGGGCTCACCCAATTTTACTGATTTATCGAGACCGGTGTGAAGGATCGAAGATCGATCCTATAATAGATCAGATCGAGGCACGAGGATAAGACACCGAGTTTAGATTCGAGGTATCTAGCAAGATCAAAATTGACAATGAACGAGGTTGATCAAGAGAGGCATCGAGAAAGACCGAACTAAAAAGCAAGATATCTATTACTGGTCGAAGATCGTGGCGAAAATCTTGGAACAGATCAAATCAAGGGCGGTTGTTTAGTTAATCATGGGATTTACTTCAGTAATTAGAATTGTACTATATATAGGATTCCTCTACTATATAAAGAAGGTTCTAATCATTTGTATGGGACATTGTTCTCACGTATCAAAGCACTATAACACTTTCTCTTTAGCTCACATTATTGTTCATCAGCTTGTTATAGTTTTAATTGTTCTTGCATCAATCAGTTTGAGGGTACTCAAGGTCGAGGGTTGAATTTCATTCAAGCACTGGGTTGCTTTATCTTATTGTCAATTTCCAGTATCAATCTTCATATTCATCAACTGGTATTAGGTGAAATCACGTGTAGTTAAAATTACATTATAAGTTTAATTGTTATCAAATTTTTAGTGTAAACATAGTGATAAGTGGAATATTAATAAATTGACCAACTTAATATTAATTAAAGAATACACTTTGGAAGAATTCGATTTAGGTGCAAAGATTAACTATTTAAGTGAAAAGCTAAAAATGTAAAAATAGCAATTTTATTCTAAATGATTCGTAAAAGTGAAAAAGAATAGTCTTTGAACAATATTAGTATATAATAGATAAACAAAAAGAATTAATTTGATGAATAATGAATGAATATGGTACGAGAAAAATGTATCATAATATTTATGTATACGGTTAAAACATGGAAAGGCCGATTTTAAGGCTCCCACGACGTTTTCGAGCCCGGCCTCGATGGGATCGAAGCACATCTCGAGGTTCATCTCCGAAGCATTTGCCTACAGAGTTGAGGCGCCGTTAGGGTAAATGATTGAAGCAAGAAAAACATGGTAGTGACAAGAAAAGATTGTTCAGTATAACTTATTAAAAAATGATAAACTCTATGATAAACAAAGAGATTAGAGGGAATATGTTTAGTAAACACATGATAAGAATAAGGAAAAATAATAATCTTATGAGCAACAACACTTATTTACTAGATAATAATAATGATTACAAAATACTCATATTATATACCTTGAACCAATTTAATAACGACATTAGGAGAAAAATTTACGATATTTTAATTTCTTTTGAAATAATTAACATAATGGAACAAGGATATACAGAATTAATTATATCAGAAGAAATAGATATCTTAGATTTATATGAACTAGACTTATATTCAGATTAATTATCAACTACGAATATATCAAGCACTGGTTACAAACTTTAGAAAATATAAATTTATTGTCTAAATTATTAAAAGAAAATATAAAAGAATATCAACTTACAAGGTTAATTCCGCTTGCCGCAAACTACTTACAAAATTGCCAACATGATCAACTACGAATATCTTAGATATCTTAGATTTATATGAACTAGACTATAATATCAATATGACTTTAGATTTATATGAACTAGACTATAATATCAATATGACTAATATAATAGAAAATATCAACTTACAAGGTTAATTCCGCTTGCCACAAACTACTTACAAAATTGCCAACATGATCAACTACGAATATCTAAGATATCTTAGATTTATATGAACTAGACTATAATATCAATATGACTTACAGAAAATTGGTATCAGAGCTATGAAACTGATAAATAAACATTTACTCTAAGAAGTAAAATCATGGAAAATAACACTGAAATTGATAGTACAAATCCGCAAAAAATATCCATAAACAGTGAGTCAATTACAGAAAATTGTTATGAGCAGCCACACTTATTTACTAGATAATAATAATAATTACAAAATACTCATATTATATACCTTGAACCAACTTAATAACGACATTAGGAGAAAAATTTACGATATTTTAATTTCTTTTGAAATAATTAACATAATGGAACAAGGATATACAGAACTAATTCTATCAAAAGAAATAGATATCTTAGATTTATATGAACTAGACTATAATATCAATATGACTTACAGAAAATTGGTATCAGAGCTATGAAACTGATAAATAAACATTTACTCTAAGAAGTAAAATCATGAAAAATAACACAGAAATTGATAGTACAAATCCGCAAAAAATATCCATAAACAGTGAGTCAATTACATATAATAATCTTATGAGCAACCACACTTATTTACTAGATAATAATAATGATTACAAAATACTCATATTATATACCTTGAACCAACTTAATAACGACATTAGGAGAAAAATTTACGATATTTTAATTTCTTTTGAAATAATTAACATAATGGAACAAGGATATACAGAACTAATTCTATCATAAGAAATAGATATCTTAGATTTATATGAACTAGACTATAATATTAATATGACTTATAGAAAATTGGTATCAGAGCTATGAAACTGATAAATAAACATTTACTCTAAGAAGTAAAATCATGGAAAATAACACTGAAATTGATAGTACAAATCCGCAAAAAATATCCATAAACAGTGAGTCAATTACAGAAAATTGGGGCATATCGAAGACTCATCATGGCGTACCTCGAGGTAGCGTGAAAATTGACGACTGTTATGGGAAGGCAGAAGACTCCCCAGGGCATGTGATGAGGACTAACAGAGTCCGCAAAGAATAGTACAAATCCATACTGAGCCGTTATACAACTGTACCAATAGCATTTACCTATCTTGATTAGACGTGTACTATGTAAGGATCCCCCTCCTCCTATATAAAAGGGGACCCTAGTCATTTTGTAAGGACATTGGATTATTACATATAATATCAAATACAATAGAACATTCTCTACGTTTCTTGCCTAAACGTGTTCAACAATTACTCTACACCTTTATTGCTCCTCATTTATTTAATTGGATTGTTCACTTATTGTTCTTTATTTATTGCTCATTATCAACCTTTAAAGGCTTCTCTTGAGGTCCCATATTGCTGAGCTCGAGGCCCTCAACCTTTTGACCAACGTTGGTTTGCTTATCATTTCATGCTCATTTATATTATGCATTATTCTCCTAAAAACTAGTATTAAGATAAATCATGTATTTTAGAACGACAAATCAAATATAATTGTAAATACCATTTTTAAGGCAAACAGTTTGGCGCCCACCATGGGGCTGAGAATAATAGTGATTGTTTTTGTGCTAGTTTCCTGAAAACATAAGTTATTCTTCACACTTTTTCTTGTCCAGGCACCTTTGATTCCAGGATAAAAAATTTCTAGCCCAACAAATGCAAATGAAAACAATGGTATTGGGCTTCATGGAAAGAACAGACTAGAAGAACCTCAGCACATCATTCACATGATCGTTGAAGAAACTAACATCCTACAAGGACCCATATTTAAACGGGCCAAAGTGTCCATCGCAATGTGAAATCAAACTTTGAGCTATGTACCCAGGGACGCTCTTATATTTAGAGAAGAAGATATCGCAGCATCCTCCCATCACATAATGATGTACTGGTAATTGCTTTTCTTTTGAATAACGTTAAATTAATTGCGTACTCGTGGATCCAGGTAGCTCGGCCAATGTAATTAAGTCGAAGGTGGTGGAGCAGTATGTACCCTTCTCTCGAATCCTAAATAGATTCAACCTGGCAAGTGAGACAACGAGAGGAGAAATCACCCTCCCAGTCAGCGTGTCCAGTACAGTTCAAGAAACTATGTTTCATGTCATCGAAGGTGGCATAAGGTACAATGCCTTACTTGGGAGACCGTGGATACACAACATGGGGGTGGTACCTTCAACTCTGCACCAGATGATGAATTTCCCAACCAAAAATGGTATAAAAACGGTGTACGGAGAACAACGTGCAGCAAAGGAGATGTTCACCGTAAACGACATGGCACCAACATCGACTCCCCCCGTTTGGGATGAGTCGTGAAGAAAGTCGACCCTAGAGGAACAGGTGGTCTGTGAGCATTCGAACGAAGATGACGAAGAAGTCTTCCTCACTCCTCGAACCTTCATTACCCCCGAGGATCCGGAGGCAACAAAATCAACGGCCGAAGAACTCGTGCAAAGGTATACTTGGGAACGGGGTTAACCCCCGAACTCAGGAAAACACTCGTCCAATTTATTATTGACAATGTTGATTGCTTTGCTTGGTTCCATTTAGACATAACAGGGGTCGTTCCAAGAATAACCACCCATCGACTAAGTGTCGATCATAGGATCAAACAAGTGAAGCAAAAAGGAGGCCTTAGTCTAAAGTAAAACATGCATTCATCAAGGACGAGGTAACAAAAATCCTCAAAATAGGATAAATTAGGGAGGTAAAATACCCCGATTGGTTGGCCAATGTAGTCGTGGTTCCCAAAAAAGGAAATAAATTAAGAATGTGCGTAGATTATAAAGACTTGAATAAAGCATGCCCAAAAGACTCATTCTCAATGCCAAACATCGATCGCTTGATCGATGCCACGGCCGATCACGAGATCCTCACTTTTCTCGACGCCTATTCCGGGTATAATCAAATTCAAATGAACCAAGGGGATAGGGAAAAGACTTTGTTCATCACAAAGTATGGTACATACTGCTATAACGTATTGCCTTTCGAACTAAAAATCTCTGGAGCTACGTACCAACGCCTAGTTAATAAGATGTTTAAACATCAAATAGGCCAATCTATGGATGTTTACATTGATGACATGCTAGTTATGTCCTTTTGCACAGAGGACTCATATACAGGAAACATTCGATATCCTTAAAAGTTACAACATGAAGCTCAACCACGATAAAAGTGCCTTCGGTGTAGGATAGGGCAAATTTTTAGCCTTCATGGTGTCTAATAAGGGGGGTCAAGATTAACCCCAACAAAATCAAGGACATTGAAGAAATCACAGTGGTGAACAATATGAAGGCCATACAGTGGCTGACAGGGCGGATAGCGGCCTTAGGCCGATTAATCTCAAGATCATCAGATCGGTGTCATCATTTCTTCTCCTTGCTCAAAAAGAAAAATAGCTTTGAGTGTACTCCAGAATGCCAGCACGCTTTAGAGGAGTTAAAGAGGTATCTATTGATCCCGCCTTTACTCTACACCCCGAAGAAGATGAAACATTGTACTTATATCTGGCCGTATCCGATGTAGCGGTAAGTGCTATGTTGGTTCGGAAAGAACAAGGTATGCAATTCCCTATTTATTATGTAAGTCGGACTCTAGGAGATGCTAAAACCAGGTATCCCCACTTTGAGAAATTATCTCTCGCATTAATAAGTGCATCTCCGAAATTAAAACCTTATTTTTAATGCCATCGTGTATGTGTTTTAACAACATACCCTCTTCGAAACTGTTTACCGGGAAAATGGTAACAACAATTAAATTTGTAAATGGAATTCTAAAAATACGTGACCTATTTTTATGCTAGTTGTTAGATTAGATGATGTTAAGAATGTGGAGTTTAATGATAAAATGCAAGCTAAAATGATGCAGTAATCAAACCTAGGGGCTTGCTGCCCGAATATAGGACTGGTCGATGGGGACCTCGGGGTCGATGTCTGGGTCGAGCTCGATCTATCTAAGATAGTTGGGAATGGGACAACAGCTAAATTATGATCAAACAAAGCATAATACGGCCAATACCAAGCGATATAATGAAGAACAAGTAAGAAAGCGATAAATATTAAAGTAGCCTCGGGCTAGCGAGAACGAGCAAGTTAGAAAGAAAAGAGAGAAAGAGAGAGATATTATTGCATTTGTGGAGAAATGGAGCAACATCAGCCCTTTACAAAGTGGAATAGATTCCCTCTATATTGTAGATGGAATACCATATAGTACAGAGTGCATTGAATGTAAAGATACGGGGATGGGATAGCTAGGTATGGTACTAGTGTTTGATAATTCTAGTTGCTCGCCTCGGGAATCCCCCGTCCTCGGAACCTTCATTGGGTAGCGAACAAATTCCCTATCCTCAGAATCTCTGCTGGGTCGTGGACGAACCTCGAGGGAGGGAGCTCGATCGTAATCCTGTAGCCTCGACACACTAACATGACTTCCCGAATGTACCTTAATGGCGAGAAATAGATCCCCCTGATTTCACCGCATACAGTAACATCTTTTACAAGCCTGAATTATCGGGCAGATTGGACAAATGGGTCATCTAGCTCGGAGAGTATGATATCGAGTATCAACCTCGGGCGGCTATCAAGTCCCATATTTTGGCGGACTTCGTGGCTGATTTTACGCTTGCCCTCGTGCCCGAGGTTGAGAAAGAACTCTTTCTAGAAACGGGAACATCATCGGGGGTATGGACCCTATTCACCGACGGTGCCTCGAACGTCAAAGGGTCTAGGCTCGACATCGTCCTAGACAATCTATTAGAACTACGAAATTGACTAACAACGAGGCCGAGTATGAGGCTATGATTGTAGGTCTCAAGCTGGTCAAGAGCCTAGGGGCAGAAGTCGTCAATGCAAAATGCGACCCCCTACTGGCAGTTAACCAAGTGAATGGGAGATTCGAGGTTCGAGAAGACAGGATGCAAAGATACATAAATAAACTTCAGGTCCTGTTGCATCCTTTCAGGGAATGGACTCTAGTTCACATTCCCCAAGATCAGAATAGTAAGGTCGATTCACTCACAAACTTGGGGTCATCCGTTGAAGAAAACGGCATACTCTCAGGGGCTGTGGTATAGTTGTCCAAATCGGTGATCGAAGAGGGCCATGCCGAGATCAACTCGACAAGTCTAACATGGGATTAGAGGAATAAATATATCGACTATTTGAAAACCGGAAAGTTGCCCACGGATCCAAAGGAATTGAGGGCCCTCCAAGCCATAGAAGCTCGATTTTCACTCGACGAGAATGGAACACTATATAGAAGGACATTCGAGGACCCCTAGCATTGTGCTTGTGACCGGGAGGCACCGATTATGTACTTTGAGAAATCCACGAGGGCACTTGTGGAAATTATTCTGATGCCGATTCTTTAGTTCGAAAGGTGATGAGAGCAGGCTACTATTAGGACAACATGGAGAATGACCCCAAGGAATTCGTTTGAAGATGTGACAAATGCCAAAGGTTTGCACCGATGATTCACCAACCTAGTCAATAGCTACATTCGGTCTTATCACCACGACCGTTCATGAAATGTGGGATGGACATTGTCGGCCCCTTATCAACGACACCAGGTAAAGCCAGATTTATTCTATTTATGACTGACTATTTCTCAAAATGGGTGCAAGCACAGGCCTTCGAGAAGATAAGAGAAAAAAAGGTCACGACTTCATCTGGGATCACATCATCTGCCGATTCGGGATCCCTTCCGTGATTGCATGTGATAATGGGAAGCAGTTCATATGAAGCAAGGTGACGAAATTCCTTGAAGATCATAAGATCAAGAGAATCTTTTCAATACCTTATCCCCCTTGCGCGAATGGACAGGCTGAGCCCACAAATAGCACTATTATCCAAAACATAAGAAATAGGTTAGAAAATTCAAAGGGGAAATGGAGAGAGGTATTGCCCGAAGTACTACGGGCATACCAGACAACTTCAAAGTCAAGTACAAGATCGAGAGATATTATAATAGGAGAACAAACCTCCGATACTTTGGAGTCGGTGACTTAGTCCTTAGGAAAGTCACCCTCAATAATCGAAACCCAAATGAAGGAAAGTTAGGCCCAAGCTGGGAAGGACCGTACCGCGTCCTTGAAATAGTAGGCAAGGGGCCTACAAACTTGGCACCATGGAATCCGAGCAACTTCCAAGAAATTGAAATATATTTATGCTCAAACACTATTATTGCTAAGGTATAACCTTATCCCTTTTTCGCTTTATGACTCACACTAATTTCTTATAGGTGTTCGAGGAAAGATGGCGAAGCACCCTTCGACTCGAAAACCTGGGATTTAAAGCATGCGTTACACTCTTTTTCCTTAAATCAGATTTTATCCCGAACGGGTATTACCAACGAGGTTTTTAACGAGGAAACATCCATATGCTACCCAAGGATAACTCATCGAGTATTCAAGGCGTCTCTTTGATCAACCTCAAATACTGGGGGGGGGGCATCATTCCGAGAAGAGATCACCTCTTGGAAGAAATCAAACTATGCCTAGGAGGACCTCGATAGGAGAACGTTGTATTGGGCCAAATGGTCAAATGAACCGTGTCCATGTAGAATAGTCGAGCCTCCAAAGGCAAACATGTACGAATATATCAAGTAACTAAGGAAGCTTTTTTCTTATCAAAACAAGTTGTGCCTCAAAGAAGTTCACCACTTTATCATAAGACGGCTCTAAGGATAGAAACTCTCAAACACTCGTAAGACATCGATCAGGAAACTTCGCGCTCATAAGCCCTCAGTGAGGCAACATCAAATATGTAAACCTCAATGAGGCAATACCGAGCTTATAAGACCTCAATAAGGCAATACCGAGCTCATAAGGCCTCATCTAGGCATACTCAAATTTATAAGACCTTAAAAAGGCATAACCCCGATATTAAGGCCAAGGCTATATATCGAACTTATAAGACCCCTAAAAAGGTATACCCTCGATATAGACGCCAAGGTGACACACGGGGACTAAAGGCTATGGCCAAACATAAAGACTACGGTCGAACCAAAAGGCTACGGCCGAATTAACGTGACTCGGAGCTGTCCGACTGCCGCTATAAAACTAAAGGCCTCCAAATACTTCAAAAAGAACTGGTTAATCAGGCTACCTTCGGCATAAGCAAATGAGCTTCGATAATATCAGCTCCGAACAAAAAAAAGGGGGGCTTTGAAAACAATCAGCCTTCATTGTAAAGGTTTCGAAAAACTCTACCTTAGAGCGAGCCTCATGGGGTACCCAACTATCGTCACATATGAACTCATAATCAAGGTTCTCGTTTGAGCTGTCGAAAAGTCAGACGAACATAAAATGTGCCAAGGCATATCAAAAGTCTTTATCCAAAATGAGGGAAAACTATAGCCATATTAGAGTTCCCATCGACCCAATCTAAAAAAAGCCTAAGGGCCAAGGCGTAAGAGCCTTAAAGCATGCCTAAAGAGCCTAAGGGCCAATGCATAAGAGCCTAAGGGCCATCCTAAAAAGCCTAAGGGCCAATGCGTAAGAGCCTAAGGGCCACCTAAAGAGCCCAAGGGATACCCGAGTTCGAGCAAGCTCTCAATCGGGGACTATTAATAAAGCCTCAGGGCTATATTTATTCCAAGTTCGAGCAAATGCTCACTCAACTATTAAGCCCAAAGGCTGCACGAGTTCGAGTAAGCTCTCACCCAGGGACTATTTATAAATCCTTAAGGCCATCATTATTTTAATTTGAAACAAATTTTTACTTAACTAAGGGCTACCTGAGTTCGAGCAAACCCTCAATCAGGGACAATTAATAAATCCTCAGGGCTATATTTATTCCAAGTTCGAGCAAATGCTCACTCAACTATTAAGCCCAAAGGCTGGTCGAGTTCGAATAAGAAAGCGAACGATCACCCGGTTGCTGAGCCAAAAGGCTACCTGAGTTCGAGAAAATTCTCACTCGAGGACTATCAATAAAGCCTAGAAGGTTAGCTTTATTTCAAAGATCGAGACCTGGCTCTCACTCAACTCGGGCTCAAAAGCCCCGGTGACATAAATTCACATCAGAAGCTTAGTCTGAGGGATAGAAAAGGACATTAAGAAGTGTCATATCAATCAATTGAAAACCTAAGGGTTTGTTATGTTCCGGGTCCAATACCAGAGCTGATCATCAGAGTCATACACTTGGATTCAACACAAATCAAAGGCAAAATGTATAATTCTTATATTTATAAAAATGTATTTACAAGGCTCGTGCCTAAAGCCAATAACAGAGGGGGACAAATAAAAGCGTAATCTATCGCCGAGGTCACTTGACCAAACGAAGCTCCCTCAATAGGTATGCCTTCAACGGTTTCTTCCTTGACCCCTAGCACATCAACGTCTCCTTCTCAGAGATTTCACCTTTACCTTCATCATCCTCAGACCCGCTGGCTGAACCACTGGCTGAACTATCGTCAGAAGAAAGCAGAGTTGTCGATTCTTCCTCTAGGGCCTTCACCCTCTCAATATCAGCAGACAAATCAATGCTCCCTACATATACAACCTCGAGAGCCTGTCTCCGAGACCTCAATCGAGCAAGATCCAAGGTCTGGATCAGTTCAAACTCGGCCTCTTCAGATAACTTCCTGGCTCGAGCATTTGCAGTAACAACATCTCTTCGGTGATTTGGGGAGAAAAGGAAAAAGGGTACAAAGCAACTATCCATGCCCTAAAGGAAAATCTGAGGAGCCTCAGTCTGGAGAAAGATTTGCAAGCACAAGAAGCCGAAGGCGAGAAGAAGAATCTAGCTTGTGAGAATGAAAATCTTCACGCCCGATTTCAAAAAATGAAAAAAGCTTCTAAAACACCAATGAGGAGTTGGAAGGATCAAAAAACCATCGCCAATCTTTTTGAAAGAATGCAAGATTATGATTCCATTCTTGCTAAAAACGAAAAGGCGTTGAGCAAAGCAAAAGAAAGAATCCAACAATTAAACGAAGAAGCCATATCTAATAAGGAACGCCAAGTAAGGCAATCCGAAGAAGACATGGCACAATTCAAGAAGGAAAAAGACCATTGGATACGTTCAGAAGACCAACTTCGTGCACAACTGGAAGAGGCAAGAAGATACAACAGAGAACATCAACAAGCAGACATCGACAGAGAAAAAGCGCAGGCAAGACTAGAGCAGGCCAGACTCCGAGCTCTATTAGAATCTGCTCTAGATCGCGAAGACCGTATCAGAGATATAGCCACCATTCGCCAGCAGCAATTGCAGAACCAAGACCAACGTCTCAAAGATTTCAGGGCACAAATCCACGACCTGGCAGTCTACACCTCTCAAAGTTATGTAAACTGCCAAGGAATGGATTATGAAAGGTTGAGGTGTCCGCCTCCCCGGAGGAATTTTCCCTCATCAAAGAGGCATCTCCTAGGTCTGCACAACCGCAAAAGGCGGTTACGAAAGTTGAAAATACGGTTAAGGGATACCTCTTGTAACGAGCTCAAGTAAGGTAGAAGGAAAAGCCTTACCGTGGTTTTTTGCTTCCCATCGGGACTTGGCCAAGTCGCGCCACACATGCTTATCATACGGGTAGATTGAATCGAGATGGCGAACCCAGCCCGCAAGATCCTTAACCGCGCCAAGGTACCATTCAATAGCTGCAGCAATGAAAGATGTATGTTCAAGAGGAAAAATGGTCCAAAGAAAATTAATAATAGTTAATCAACATATTAACTCACGATTCATATTCTATTCCTCGGGGAATGGCATCCTTTCAATAGGAATAAATCTGATGTCCTAATACAGACAAAGTTGTTTACCGTGAAAAGGATAATAACAATTAAATTTGATTTAGTGGTTCTAAAAACATGTGATCTATTTTTATGCTAGTTGTTAGGCAGTTGATGCTATGTGAAAGACTTAAAAAAAAGGTAAGAGGTTAAAAATGAGATGTTAACCAAACAAAATTGCTGACAATCCGGGCCTTGAGCTTGCCTATTTGAGGGCCTCGGGGTCAAGTCTGAAGCTCGCTTAGGAGCTATCGAAGGTGGTCGATGGTGATTAACAGTTATAAAAAAATCAAAGATGGCTCTTTATGGCCAATAATAAGCAATGAATGATGAACTTTTAGTAGAACACAATAAATACGAGCAACAAATAAAGTAATAAAATCAAGAGAATATGTTAGAGAGTAGAGAGAATGTTCTTGTATATTTAGTTTGGAGAAATAGATGTTTACAAATGACAAGGATCCCCTTTATATAAGAGGGAGAATCCCAACACAATACAAATACATTAATTACAAAGATATGAGGCTGGTACAACCATTTAATGCCTTGATTCGCCTTTTGGGCTAGTCCACTACACTTGACCTTCCATATGCACGTGCCTTGGGAACTCCACCTTGATCCACCGAGACCGTTAATCCACAATGTCTCGGGGCCAGTCATTAATTATACTGTCTCGAAGTCGAACTGTGAGGATGCCCGTGAAATCGAGCGGTCGATTTCCACCGTATACAGATAGTCCCCACGTTTCTTGGAACAAAGTGATAGGAAATGATTTTGTGCTCCTACTTAATAAGCATCATCACTATGATGTCATCCCCTCAGAGCATTAAATGTCATACTTCAGAAAGTCGCGCAAGGGTCGCCATCAAACACGACCATCGAGGAGCCCACGACCCGCTATTGGTTCATCCTTTCCACTACCCACACGGCTCCTATAAATTCATCAGTCGTCTTGTAATTCATACTTTCACAATATATTCAAATTTTCAAGGCTAAATCCATCCCCTTTCGTATTCTTTATCCATCTGTTCTTGATCTTTTGCCTACTTTCTCGGAAAAGTTTTTCCATTATTATGGCTAGAACTTCCAAGATAGTTCCTCATAAAGAGGTGGCTGCCTCTTCATCCCGAACATCCAAGGTAAAGACAAAAGTTATACCCACCGTTAAACAATGTACTCCCATCGGGTTCGAGACGACGAAGGATTTTACCATCGACAAACCTTCATTTACATCGGGCCGATGCGAGCATGTGTCCCGGTACATTAGCGTTGTGACCGACATAAAGGAAGTGAAACAAGACTGCCGATGGTAGGAGGCAACGCTAGTTGAGATTCCCCAATCTAACGAGAGCATAACGGATCACAAAGTTGGTTTCCTTTATGTATATACTTACATGTTCACTTTGGGTCCGGTCGATTCTTCTAACCCTTCTTCCTTGGAGATAGATCCGGTTATTCTCGATATCTATGACAAGTACCAAGTGACGCCAGGTCAAATCTATCCATCTTTTTAGAGGGTAGTCTGCATGCTCCGCCATTTCTCTGTTGGGGTCGAGGGAGAGACCTTTACCCTCAACCATCTGTTCAGATTATATAGCCCTCGATTTTGTCGAGTTTTGATTAAGCTTCACCACCGGTCCAAAAAATCATTTTTCTTGAGCACCGATGAGGACAAGGATCAAGGGTGGATGAGCAAGTTCGTCCAAGTGAGGACTTCGGACATCATCCAGGCCGGGAGGATGCCATTCCCGGAGAGGTGGGATACACAGCGTAAGTATGTTTCCCTCGAACATGATGTGTGATCCTCTCATCCCTCTTCTGGAAAATGATTTCCCCTTGGTCTTTGCAATTAACGCTTGGTATCCTGAAGCGGTTCAGGATCTATTGGGATGGATCAGGTGGTTGGATACTTCATTCTCGTATCTTGTCTGGTCTTGTACCAACCTGGCTAAAACGTGGTGGGTGTCCAATAATCATGGTAAAGTTCTTCTTAACACTTATATCTTAATCTTGTGCTTCTCCCCGGTATCCTTTGTGTTAATAAACTTCAGCCGATGTGTTTGTGTAGGCCTTGGCAATGGTGTGCGGAAGAGACCACCTCCCGTTGGCAAGGTGGAGACTTCAGAGCTCGCTAAGGGTAAGAAAAGGAAGAATAAGGCATTTGTTGATTCCCCTGAGGCAAAGAAACCTAAATCACACAAGCCTCGAGCTGCCACCGGATTCTCGACTTCAGCTTCCGGAGCAAGTCACGACACTGGGATAAAGATGAAGATGAGGGCCAGTACCTATTGGTACAGAGACAAGGTTGGGCTTGGGAGTCCCGTAGGTGCCACGGCTGGAGACCACTAACTCAGAAACAACAGATTTGGATCGGTCCGGTGAGGTAGAGACCCTCGAGGAAAGTGTGGATGTGGTCCCTGATCCCGTGACCGAATGTGGTGTAGCCCCTGCTAAGGAGACCGTTTCCGCTGGTCCCAAAGTATTTGGACCCGAAGCTTTTTCGGGGCAGGAGTTTCCCCTTGGCATCATCGATTCCCTGGGTGGCTTTAATTTGGGCCCTCAGTTCTCCTGTAAGGAGTTAAGGGACGATCAGGATTCGAATGCTGCCAACGTGGGGGGTCCTCTCAAATGGGGTGGTGTGTTTGGTGACCTCCTTGATGATGTCGGTGATGCCAGTGAGGACATTGATCTCTATGATCCCCGCACTATTAAGGCAGCGGAGAAGTTTCAACGATAGGTGATGGTTGTTCATGTATACTTTTCTCTTTAATCTCAAGCATTTTTACTTATTTTTCTGACTCTTCTGTTTCACCGTAGTCTAAAGAGATGTATGATCATGCCCTCTCTAGGCTTCGAGAGGAGCTTTCGTGCCATAAAAGGAGCTTGAGAAATTCACCTCAAGACTGCAGGAGTCGGAGGCTTCCTCTGCCCGAAAGGAGAAGGAGCTGGGCGAGCTTCGGTCGAGTTTGGAGGGAGTGCTCAGAGAAAGGGCTGCCCTTGCAGAGCAGGTAATTCGTTACTCGTAAATGCGTTCATTGTTCCAATAATTTAATGTTTACTAACTTACCTTTTCTTTTGCAGGTTGGGTAGCAGAATGGAGAAATCCTCAGGCTGAGGAATCGAAACATGGTATTGACCTCGGAATTGACATCGACTCAGGGTCTTCTCCAAAATTCTCAAAAAGAGATTGTCGTGCTATCTGTGGCCAAGTCCCAGGTCGAAGGAAAAGTTGCTACTTATCTGAAGGACGCCGCTACTACAAACCAAATAGCCCGAAATATATCGGAGAAGGCCGAGCAAAAATTGATTCGGGTTGTCGCTCATGCTAGTGCAAAGGCGAGGTGGCAAGCCTTAGAGGAAGCTAGTTCCAAAGGTGTAGATCCCTCAACTGAGGTTGAGAAGGCCCGAGAATCGGAGGAAAACTGCGAGCTCTTAGTTTCTTTGTGCTAGTTCTCCCATAGTTTCAACTCAAAGCCTTCGCCCATATCTTCATCCTCCTCTTCTTATTTTACCATAGTCATGACTGCTACATCAACATCCGCCTATCAAGGATAGGGGAGTTCTGCCTCTATTACGTGTCCAGTTGATGGTACACTGCCGGTACTCGATGAGCGGGCCTCGAGATGCTTTTTCTCAAGGAGATACTTTACGTTGGAGAGACCTCCCAATGTTTAAGGGCAACGGAAGCATGCATCGAGGTTGATCTCCTCAATAAGGGAGGACAACCTCGTGATAATTAGAAATGATTGCGAATGGGGAGAAGGGGTGGTACTGCAGGTACCTTCCTCAGAGGAGAGTATCATGACCCATGTGGAGGGATTTTTGAGCGTGTATATGAATCCTTTTACGTCTGGTCCCCCGACAGGGTCGTGCTTGAATTCTATAGGAGATATAAGGTTACCCTAGTGCAGGCTCATCCATCCCTTTGGAAGATAGTGATGACGATACGGTACTTTGCACATAAGGTCGAGCTCAACTTCACCCTCAGCCATCTCGTTAGGTTATACCAGCCGCTGTATTACCAGGGCTTGATTACTCTGCAGTGTCGATCCACTCGGTCCCCTGCCATTAACGACAAAGAGGACGATGAGCAAAGGTGGATGAGCCGGTTCGTTTGAGCACGGACGATCGATATCATCCCTGGAGAGTTTTGTCTTTTCCTGAGAAATGGAATTGCACACGTAGGTGGCATACCCATATCTTTATTGCTTTGTGCATAGCGGAGATGGGCTCTATAAAGGCATCTTTCTATTTCATTCTTTGAAGCGGTTCCTCGGTTACCGAACGAGGTCTTTGATCTGACTGAATTGTCACACAAGCTAGCAACTTGTTCGACATATGATAAGCATGGGTGGCGAGACCTGTCCAAGGGGATATGGGACGCAAAGCATCACGGTAGGTTCTTAGTGTCTTATTTCCTCAGAAAGGTACTTTTCCCTTTAGCGCACTAACTCTCCCGCTGCAGGTGTTAGAGATTTTCCTGAGATGAGTCTGTGACCCCTGGGGAGGAGGAGAGACTTCCGACCTCAGGGTCGAGGGTCGATAATAAATGGAAAGAGTCTCCGAGGTATGAGTATGTTTACGATGGGGTAACTCCTCTTCTAAGGTTCAAAAGAGGAAAGTCGACCGATCTTCCGACTTCGGAGGCCTCTGTTTCTGAAAGATCATTTCATATTCCCATCGAAGGTACTTCAAGGAACCAGGGTCATGTAGCACCCTCTTCTTTTTTTACCAAAGGCACTTCGGAGGATACTAGGCCATCGAATATTGGCTCCGCATTTGGTGAGCCTCAGCGTCTTGGCTTCATGGTAACTTTTGGTAGCCAGTATATGCTTATCTTAGTTTCACTCCCTTTCTTTCTTATTGAATTTTCCTTTGCAGGCCATTGACAAGTTTAAGTCTTAGCTGCTTCACCATGAGGCTATGCTGCGGAAAGCTTTAAATATGGCAAAATCACTTAGGCTCCTTTGTGCAAGGAAGGAAAGCGAGCTGGTATACCTTCAATGTGAGGCGAATCAAAGTCAGAACTGCGAAAGTCGACTCGAAAGATAGGTAACCTGCATTTCATATCGATGTATGCTCCCCCTTTATTTTAAGAGATTAATGTTTTGATATTCTAGTTGGAGAGCAAAACGGAGGAGCTGGAACGACTTTGGGGCGAAGTTGGCCGAGCCAAACTTGAGTTTAATGAGTTGAAGGCTCAGGTAGATGCCCTAGTTATGGCGAAGGAGGATGCTTTGGCTAAGGCTCCTTCCCTCTAGGTGCAAGTCTGGAATGCTTATGCGAACGATTTTGTCCGAGCGAATATGATTACAAGGCTCAAGTTAGAGCTTTTGAAGGCGAATGGAGAGGTTGTGAATGCCCGGGTTGAGGTTGTATTGAGCTGCATTAGGGATGACTAGAAGGTGGTGGCCTATATAAAGGGCGTTGCCTAAGCTAGAGCTGAGCTGAGGGAATATCTTGATCGTGAGAGCAATAGTAAATAGTACGCGAAGTGAAAATCTCGGAGGGAAACCCTCAAGGAAATTCATGCCAAGGACTTCTACCTCTCAGAAGAGATCAAGAAAGCCAAGGCAGAAGAACATGATGATAAATTCCTTCGGTCTGATGCCGAGGATGACGAAGATGGGGCCGTCAGGCTGTAGTCCCCAAGGGGATGTATATTTCCTTCTCTATTTCTATATATAGTATTTTCTAAGCATGCTGTAAATAGATATTGTAGTTTTCGCATGTATGTATAAATAGGAAACCTCATGATTTTGTTTCTCCTGTATTTATTTTGTCTTGCTTTTAGCCAGATGAACTGGTCTTTGAGTTGAGAGGAATCCTTAGATTCGTGGTATGGCCCTAGGGCTTATCAGGCTGGCCCGTAGGCTGTTACGCGCTTGGTCGATGTGACCTTTTATGTGGGCTTGAGATAATGGCTCTTATGCTTTTCCTCTTAGGCATACTTAGTTAATTATTTTGGGTTCAGTCTCCGAAACGGGTTTCGACTTGAGCTCATTCGACCATCATATTTTTGAGTTTAGGGTTGGCCCTTAGGCTCATACGCGTTGGGTCAGTATGACCTTTTGTGTGGGCTGGCGACAATGGCTCTTACGCCTTGGGTCGATAAGACCTTTTATGTGGGCTTGCGGTAGTGGCTCTTACGCCTTGGATCGATGCGACCTTTTATGTAGGCTTTTATTTTCCCTCAATAAGGATTTTTTAAAATAGTGTTTGCCTAACTTTTTGACGGTTTAATAAAAAACCTCGATTGTGAGCCGTTATATGCCGATGATCGAGCACCTCGGGAGGTTTGGCTCGAAGGCTGAGTATATCGCAACCAATATTTAGGAGCTGGCATGGTCGAAGCTCTTTTGCCTATGTCAAGTGTAGTTTGTTTAACCGGTTCTTTCCGAAGTATATTTAATTGAAGGCCTGTAATTTATAGCAATGGTCAGGCGTCCCCGAGTCGTGTTAGTTTTGGCTGGTATAGCCTTATGATCTGAGTCATTTGTGCTTGGCCAGAGCCTTTAAATCCCGAGTGAAGTAGTTTCGGCATCTATATCAAGGGTATTCCTTTTTAGGGTTCTTACAATTTCAATATACAGTCCAAACTTTGAGATCGGGTTTATGCCTTTAGTAATGTCTTACAAATTTTTCATGCCTTTGAGGTCTTACAGTTCCGGATACTTGGTACGAGTATGGTTCATTCCTTGCTTAAGATCTTATGGATATTGTTGTTGCCTTATGTAGGTCTTACTAGATCGAGGATGCTCGCATGTGGCCTTACGGCCTCGGGTTTTGATAAGTCGATGGAGATGGCGATTGACAATAGTCCCCGAGTCATTGAGGGTTTCTTGGGTCGGGAGCCATTACTTGTAGACTAGGTATTTCCTCATTAAGGGCTTATTATTTCAGAGTTCCCAACCCGAAGGTCGTGTGTTTTTGAGTTTATGACGCCAGTCCCCGAGTGTTCGGGACGTTTTGCCTCTGGAGCCGTTTTTTGCAAAAATATCGAGCATCCTTGAAATTCAAAATGCTTTTGGGAAGTATTCAATGATCACTTGTTACAAGTATACATGTATTTGGTGTTATGTCCTGGTTGTTCTATACGGACACGATTCGTTCGACCCTTTGGCCCGATAAATTATTTTTCTGTTGGGCCCCTGTTTGGCGTATCTTAGCTTCTCCAAGTAGGTAACCTTCCGGGGGATGCCCCCCAGTATTTGAGGTTGATTGCGAAAGAAGCCGTGAATACTTCTTAAATCTTCCTTAGCTAGCATGTATATGTTGTCTCGTTAAAAACCTTGGCTGTAAAACCCTTTTCAGGAAAAAAAACTCGATCTAAGGAAAAGAGTGCAACAGATGCTTTTAAACCCTTAAGGTCTTAGTCGGGCACCCACATAAAGGTGAGTTCGAGATGTAACTTGAAAAGGGAGACATGTTGCAGCTCATTTGCTTCATTATTTTTGGTCGCCTCTCTTTCCTGGAACTAATTTTTTGCTCGATTGCTAAGGAATTCCCCGATATGACCTTTGCTGAGTAGTCGGGCTAGCTCTTCTCAGTGTTGTCGGAAATGTTTGGTCCTTTGACCGAGCATGTTGTGAAATTCACACACTAAGTTATGGTTCATTTGCAAAGTATCCGATTGTAAAAGCCTTGGCCACCTGGTGTCTTTGATTTTACTGATGGCGAACACGATGTCTGATACATCGATGTTGAAGTTTTATTTCGACAAGCGAGGTGCCTTTGTTGGCCTCGTGTACCTATCGAGCCCAGCTCTGTTGATGAGTCCCTAGGGATTCTAGCCTCAGTCCATTCTTCGATCCGTATGGGGTATGTTGCGCCTCAGGCCGTTCCTCCTATCTTCGTTGTATGGCTGGTATCTTTCTTTGTTTAGCTTTGGCTCCTTTTCTAGAAGCCCACTTGGGTATACCGAGCCCGAGGGGGCTCCTAGTTGGTCGTCCTCGACCTTGATCTTTGACTGGTATCGGTTGTGGATGTCCGACCAGGTTATATCGGGATGCGAGACTAAGTTTTGTTTTAGCTGCCTTGAAGCCACCGAACTTCTCTCATTCAGGCCTATATTGCACATTCATATGAAACTGGTGGTAGTTCCATTTGAAAGCAAGATACAAAATCTCACAGCATCTCGTTCTTCCTCTACTATATTTTGAAGACGTCAAACTTCCTTGTTGCTAATTTGGTGGCACCGACATGTGCCATTATGAAGGAATCTGCTAGCATGGCAAATGAGTCTATAGAGTTAGAAACTAGGTTGTGATACCAAATCATGGCCCCCATCTAGAGTGTTTCCCCGAACATATTTAGTAAAACGGACTCAATCTCGTCCTCCTTTAGGTCCTTGCCCTTCACTGCACAAGTGTAAGCAGTAACGTGCTCATTGGGGTATGAGTTCCCATTTTTTTTGGAAGTTCTGACATTTTGAACTTCATTGGAATGGGTTTTTGAGCCGATTCCTTTGGGAACGACCATTTTATAAATTTCTTCGAATCCACACATTTCAGGATCGGGAGTGCACTCGGAATTTGGTCGACCCTGGAGTTGTAGGTCTCGACCTTTCTATCGTTGGATTCTATCTTCTTCTCGCCCGATTCGATCGTCTTTGTGAGGTCCTCGAGCATCCTTACGAGGGCGGGGTCGGCTAGCGACCCATTGTTGCTTTACCTCTCCGGTACCTGCTCGACCGGGGGAGCCGTCCCCGGCGCTATCGTGCTAGGAGTTTTCTGGTGACTCTGCAGCTGAGCAATCGCTAGTTGTTAGCATTCCAAAAATAACATGAAGTCTAACCTCTCCTTCTCCCCTGGCCAGGGTTTCCTGGGCTTCTTGTTGGTCTTCTTGGTGCACGGTCCTGTTAGTGTGGGAGCTTACGTCAACGTGTTGATCATCACGTGAGACCGCGTCCACGGGAATCGGTTCTGGTGCATTCTCAGGGTTTCGTGGTGGTACGCCAGCACCTGGAAAATCTACACCATTTTCTCCATGGTTCTCAAGATTGTTGTTAACTGATTCAGACATTTTGACCTGAAATCAAAGATCTTGGGAAAGAAGAAGTGTGAAAGATAACTTGTGTTATGTAGTTAAATCAGTAAGAAAATAACCACTATTATTTTTAGCCCCACGGTGGGTGCCAAACTGTTTATCATGAAAATGGTAATAACAGTTAAATTTGATTTAGTGGTTCTAAAAATACATGATCTATTTTTATGCTAGTTATTAGGCAGTTGATGCTATGTAAAAGACATAGAAACGAGGTAAGAGCGTAAAATGAGATGTTAACCAAAACGAATCGATGACAATCGGGGCCTCGAGCGTGCCTAATCGAGGGCCTCGTGGTCGAGTCTAAAACTTGGCTGGGAGCTATCGAAGGTGGTCGATGGTGATTGATAGTTATAAAAAAATCAAAGAGGGCTCTTTATGGCCAACAATAAGCAATGAATGATGATCTTTCAGTAGAACACAATAAATATGAGCAATAAATAAAGTAATAAAATCAAGAGAATATGTTAGAGAGTAGAGAGAATGTTCTTGTATATTTAGTATGGAGCAAGACATGATTACAAAATGACAAGGATCCCCTTTATATAAGAGGGGGAATCCCAACACAGTACAAGCACACTAATTAAAAAGATATGGGGTTGGTACATTCATTTAATGCCTTGATTCGGCTTTTGGGCTAGTCCACCAGACTTTTGACCCCCATATGGACGTGCCTTGGGAACTCCACCTTGATCCGCCTAGACCGGTAATCCACAATGTCTCGAGGCCAGTCATTAATTATACTGTCTCGAAGTCAAACTGTCTCAAAGTCGATCAATGACAATTCTTGGAGTCGATTACTTGAAGCCCTCGAAACAATCTATTTCCATCGTATACAAAAGCGACTCCTACACCCCCTGTCCTTGTCTTTATCGGTACAGGCGAAGAAAACCTTCATAGCCCGACGTTGAATCTTAATTAGGCTGCCTCGATAAAGTTGGAGGTTGTACATCCTAATCAGATAGTCAAGGGTAAAAGGTACCTCATCAGCCATGTGGTAAAAATGCCTAATCATATAGACAACGCGCCCGAATGATGGATAAATTTGATCATCCGTCACCCAGTATTGTCCATAGAAATCAAGGATTATGGAGTCAATCGACGGCGAGGATGGTTCTATCGGACCTGGGTAAACGGGTTAGTATATACACTAAGGAAACCAGGTTTGTGTGTCATTATATCTTCCTCACGAGAGGGCACCTCCGCTTGCACCGCCTCTCCACAATGGCAGTCAGTTGTCACCTTCCCACTATTGGTTATTAGACTAATGTATCTGCACATGGGTTCGCATTGCCCCGGTTTTAAAGAAGGCTTTTCAACTGTAAAATGGAAGGATGTCTCACAAGGTCAGGTCATGCATTCTTCAAGACTAGGAGGTGTTATGGCCCTGCCCTTAGACGAGCGTGAAGACGAAGAAGCTTTATCACCTTGGGGAATGGTTCTAGAGGTCTTTGCCATTCCTACTAAAAGATTTAAGAGGAAACGAGAATTGGGGAAACCAAAAGACGGCCATATGTGAAGGATTGGGGTATTTAGAAGGGCCAGTAGTGCGCCTTGGGGAAACCAAAGGAGAGCCAACTGTCGTAATCAGTTTGAAGCTTTTCGAAGAGTCGTACGAATGTGTCTTTTGAACATCCTTTCTTTTGTCACATTAATTGATCGCGTGACATAACTGACTAGATGATGCATGGATTAAAGGGTTGAAGAATTCAAATTGTTCCTTGTAATTTCATTCCTAGAAACGAGGGGACAATCTATATACGTTTAAAAGCAGGGAAGGCCGATTTTAAGGCTCCGATGACGTTTTCGAGCCTGGCCTCGATGGGATCAAAGCATAGCTCGAGGTTCGTCTCCGAAGCATTCGCCTTGGTAGGGCATATCGAAGACTTATCATGGCGTACCTCGAGGCAGTGTTAAAATCAACGACCGTTATGGGAAGGGAGAAGACTCTCGAGGGCACGTGATGAGGACTGAAAGAGTCTGCAAATAGTAGTACAAATCCATATTGGACCATTGTACAGCTGTACCAATAGCATTTCCCCATCATGATTAGACGTGTACTATGTAAGGATCCTCTCTCCTATATAAAGGGGGACCCTGGTCATCTTGTAATGACATTGGATTATTACACATAATACCGAAAACAATAGAACATTCTCTGCTTTTCTTGCCTAAATGTGCTCAACAATTACTCTACAGCTTTATTGCTCCTCATTTATTGAATTCATTTATTGCTCATTATTTGTTCATTTATTGTTCACTTATTCTTTTTCATTTATTGCACATCATCAACCTTTAAAGGCTGCTCTCGAGGTTCCATATCACTGAGCTCGAGGCCCTAAACCTTGTGAGCACACGGGTTTGCTTATCATTTCTTGTTCAGTCTTATTAAGCATTATTCTCCTTACAAATAGTATTAAGATAAATCACATTTTTTTAGAACCAGAAATCAAATATAATTGTAAATACCATTTTCAAGGTAAACAATTTACAACATAAGAAATTATTGTATGAAGATAAGAAAATGTATGTGCTAACAATGAGTTATCATCCAATGAGTAACTAAAGACCATTTCTAGAGTCATGCTCTTTGTATACGGTCGAGATCGGAGATCCCAGTGTTCGACCTCGAGGTAGTGAAAATTGATGGCTATAAGGGATAAACAAGAAGTTCCCAAGGCACGTGATCAAAACTGACCAAGTCTATTGGGTTAGTTCAAGCCCGTACCGTGGCATTAAATGGCTATACCAGTCTCATACCCTTGTAATAAATGCAGATGTACTATGTTGGGATTCCCCCTCAAATATAAAGGTGTTTACCTTGAAAATGGTGATTACAATTAGATTTGATTTTGTGGTTCAAAAAATATGCGATTTATTTTTATACTAGTTGTTAGGTAATAGATGCAAATTGAATGATTGGAAAATAAGAGAAGAGCTTGTAGATAATGTAATAACCAAACCGAATGATCAGAAATCAGGGCCTTGAGTTGACGTATGCGAGGCCTCGAGGTCTAGTCGGATGCTTGGCTTAGGTTAATCGAGGAAGGATTAATAGTTGTGGGAGCTACGATGGTGGCTCTTTATGATAAATAATGGGCAATAAGTGAAGATCAATAAATAGAACACTATGAATATAATCAATAAATTTAAGTAATGAAAGAGAATATGTTAGAAAGCAGAGAGAATGTTCTTGTATATTCAATATTGTGTATCCTCCCCCTACAAAATGACAAGGATCCCCTTTATATATGAGGGGAATCCCAACATAGTGCAATTGCATTTATTACAAAGATATGGGGCTGGTACAACCATTTAATGCCTTGATTCGGGTCTAAACTAGCCCACTAGACATTGTTAGCTCTAGTTACGTGCCTTGGGAACTTCCCTCTTTTTCACCATAACCATCGATCTTTTCTGCCCCGAGGTCGGACGTTGATAGCCCTTCGGGTGTGAATCTCGACCATAGCCTTGAGCCTTTGAAAACGTTCTTAAGAGGCATCGTAATGAACAAAAATTTGACCCTCCAATTATACCGTATACAAAAGGGGACCCTTATCATTTTGTAAATAGACAACATTTAGTACAAGAACATTCTCTACTCTCTAACTTAAACACATTCTTCCTTGATTCCATTACTTACATTTATTGCCTACATATATTGTGTTTCATTAATTGTTCTTCATTTATTACTCATTATTGATCATAAGGAGCTTTTCTCAAAGCTCTTAAAATTGGTAGTCGTTCATCAGTCGTTCATAGCCTAATGTTTAGCTCGACCTCGAGGCCCCGGTTCTTAGCCACTCGGTTTGCTTAACATACTGCCTTCAAGCTCTTATCTTATTTTCCAGTCTCACACTTAGCACCTACTGCCTAACAACTAGCATAAAAATAAATTACGTATTTTTAGAACCACAAAATCAAATCTAATTGTAATTACCGTTTTCAAAGTAAACAAATTTTATCTTTGAACAAAATGGAATATCACATTGTTTTTGGTAAAGATTCGAATTGCCTAGTTCCACGATAGGCACCATCACGATAGGGTAGTTTTGGATCGTGACAAGCTGGTATCAGAGCCTAGGTTACATAGGTCTCACGGGTCATGAGAGGGTTTAGTTTAGTCTTGAGGATCGGTATGAAGACGTCTATACTTATCTTCTAGAGGGTGCAGAACCTTTTGGAAATTCCGCACTCTTTAATTATTATCGTGCTTCATTGATTCGGCTTGGAAAATAACTCCTTGAATTCCTTCCACCCATTCGTGTGCGCGCATTAGCGCTCGGTATCAGCTGTGCATCAATGGCTTGTGATTGTCTGAACGAAGGGCAAGATGTGATTTCTGTGTGTTGATGTTGGGCCAGTCTGGAGGACTTGAGGCCGGGTTTTGCCAATAGCTTAAGGAGTGAGGTGTTGATGGTGTGAGCACATACTTTTGGATTTATATGTTCGGTAGTGTCCCTATTAGTGGAAGTGATTATTGGATGGCTATGTGATGAGTATGATGTGACTACGTGATGTGTTCATATGATTTGAATGTGATGAGAAGGGTCTGCTTGAGGGTAGAAAAAACTATTCGGTGCTTGATTTCCATCTTGATTTGATGTATAACCCTGTGTTATGGCTGTGTTGATGGATCTTTTCATGTTGTTTAGTTCGATTTGAAGTACATTTCATGTCGTGATATGAGTTCAGACTCAGAAAGAATAAGTGATTGCATGATGTTTATGATGGTGCAAGGGTACAAAGAGATGTTAGTTTGAGGCAAAACAGGTGGATTATCTCTTGTGGGTGTCTTGAGGGCGTGTGATCCCTATGTTGTTTTGTAACGAGTTCTCTTTACCAGTGAATTATACATGCTGCAGTTTGGGTTTGGATCGCGTATGAGAGTTGTCTTGACTGTTACGAGGGTGAATGCGAGATTTGTAGATGAATTGAAGTACTAGATGGTTTGTATTGCATGAGCTAATGAAGGATTTAGTTTAATCTCACTATGGCATTATGGAAGTAATAGAGTATGGGCAACGTGAGTTGTTGTGTGTTTTGATCTATGGCTTTGAGCCAAGTGGGGGAGCTACTATCGATTAGTTTATTGCACGGTTATGTGTTGTATTAGTTTCAGTTTGAGGTATACTGGTGAATCAATTATGGCTTATAGGGGTTGAGATCGAGGATGACTCGAGTAAAGGAAATTTTCGATAAGGGTTGTGTTATACATTATGGGTGTAAGAGAATCGCAGAATGACTTAAGTTGTTATTGGTGAAAGATGTAATATGCATTGAGCAGAAATTTATTTGGTTGCATAAAGGTGGGGCTACTTCCTAGGGTGTTGGAGTGCTAATGAGCACAGGTCGTTTGGTGTGTTTGATCAATCTAATTGAGATTTGAGAAGAGTGGATGACTACCGGGAATGGTTCTAATGGATTCAAGGTTCATATGTAACAATTGGGGATCTTTATGATGTGTATTTGGCATTTCTATATCGGTATGGATTCTACATGTTACATCCCGTACTTTAATATTAGGATAAGTCGTAGTAATCCATATGAGCAAGAAAGGATTAAGACAATTTATGAGGTTATAAAGTATTTATGACTATTGTTTACTGTGAAAATGGTAATTACAATTAAATTTGATTTTGCGGTTCTAAAAATACGTGATATATTTTTATGCTAGTTGTTAGGCAATAGATGCTAAGTAATGGATTAGAAAGAAACATTATAGCTTAAGAAACGATGTATTAGCCAAACCGATTAGTAGGAAATCTGGGCCTCGAGACACCGTGTATAGGGCCTCGGGGTCGAGCCAAATGGCCTGGTTGGAGAGATCGCAGGAGGAATAACAGTTATGAGAGCTACAACGATGACTCTTTATGATCAATGATAAGCAATAAATGAATAACAATAAATAGAACACAATGAATATAAGCAATAAATTGAAGTAATGAGATCAAGAGAATATGTTAGAGAGCAGAGAGAATGTTCATGTGTATTTAATATTGAGTATCGGATGTCCTACAAAATGACTAGGATTCACTTTTTATATGAGGGGGAATCCTAAAATAGTACAAATGCATTTATTACAAAGATATGGGGTTGGTACATCCATTTAATGTCATGGTACGGGTTTGGACTAGCCTAATAGACTTTGTCAGCTTTAGTCACGTGCCTTGGGAACCTGACATCAATCCACCGGTGCTACTGATTTACCTTGCCTCGAGGCCCACCGTTGCGTACGCTACGTCGGAGTAGATTACTAAGAACCCTTGTGGCCAAAGCCCCGAGCTAAGCTTTGAGCCTTCGAGAAGCAGTTTCTTCGAAGCGCCTTGGTGACCGTAAAATCGAACCACTGATTTTTTGTGTATAGATAGTCCCCATGTTTCTTAGAGTGGAACGATAAGAAATGACTTTGATATCCATCTCTTCGAACTTCCTATAATGATGTCATACTTATGATGTAAGCCTTTGTGATAACTGAGGCATCCCGTCGGTCCATCTTTCGAGAATCATTCAATGTACTGCCGACTCATGTTCTCCAAAGCCATAATATCGTCGTTAGTCCAATTCCTAATAGTTCATTGATTGCGCCTGCCAACACGTCTTTCAAAGGCATTGATGGCTCCGTTGGGACGCTGCCACCCTTTCTATAAATTGACGCCTTCTTAAACTAACTCTTCATTAAAATGTTCACCAAGAGCCTTTCACCCCTTCTTTCTCTTCATCTTCATCCATTGGTATTTCTCATGCTTGAGGCACGTGGCCTTAAGGTTACATGGTGGCATTCTCATCAGTCATGCCATGGCCTTTTTCCAGGGCTTTCCCTTACTATGCGAGATTGCACTGACTTCTTGTTGTTGTTGTTGCTACTGCTGTCGTCGTTGGCTCGAGACGATGAGATAGGGGCGCCAATTTCTTTTGACTCAGGAAGATATTTGGACTCTACACCACTACTCACGAGGATGTTCGGACTTTACACCGTTGCTCACCTCCCTACTCCGGTCTGGTGTAGCACTTCATCCTTTTCGCTTTCTGGTGGTGAAGTGGCACTATCGGTTGCTAACTTGCACGGCACAATGTTCCAAGAATTGGACTCAAAGTAGGCATGTTGTTACGCCCCGCAGTATTCCGATGATGTCACATTTGGCAGTATTAAGTTACGATGATGTTTCACCCTGATGTACTGTACGTTAAAATTTATTTTTTAGTTAATCGATGTAGACTCGGAGATGAGATCATCTTGACGTTAAAGTACTTATGCTATTTATAGCAATCAATAAATAAGTGTTCTAAAGAATAACAGGGTACACGAATTAAAGAAAACGACTTTCGTTGAAAGTGGTCAATCTGAAATAAAATACGGGTCGAGCAATAATACCCGATAATTATGAACTAGTACCATGCAAGGTACCATATAGCCACGGTAGTATAATATATAAAGTATATTGAAATAAATAAAATTTTAAGTAATTTGGGGCAATTTTTAAATTATGCGGGTAATTAATTTATTATCGGATAATAGAACATTACTCAGTTAACTAATAAGCGGACAAAATTTAATCAATTACACCAAGAGAACGTGGCAGCCTCCTTTTTAGTATAAGGTGATTCATTACTCACCTTTACATGTGTCACAAGCTAATTTACATAGTCTTGGTCTTATCAAATAAAGATTGGGGAGCATTTAAAATGGATAAGCTCAATTCATTCAGGACAAGCTTGATGAGTTGGTTAAGTTGGAATTATAAGGAATAGATGTCCATGATACTCTAGAACTACAAGCTATTTGGTGTGCGTTGAAATTTATGATATTGTATTAATTACTTTTTAAGTAGGAATCTGTTGTAGTTTGGCCTTATTACCTTGCCATCTCATCTGCAAATCCGTCTAGTTCCCTCAATGCATTTCATATGTTATATAAGACTCTTCCTTTTCAAAAAAAAAAAACAATATACATTATGCCTTAATACCAAAACGTGAGGAAGCAGAAACAATTCATTTCGATTCTAAACAATTTTTGTCCAAGCCTCGCTCCAAATCAGATCAATTCGTTCAAAAATTTTAGGAACCAAAAACAAATTTTGTCCGTTAATATTTAAGGAGCATAGGCAAATTTCGTTCAATCAACAAAGGTTTTCCAACAAAATATTATACAGAGTTTTCCCTACTCCAGGTATGTTAAGGCTATCCCTTCTTTCTTTTGGCATGATCCATACGATACGAACGAAACGTGCAAACGCACAAATTCCATGAATGACTCTATTCATAGAAGTATTAGAGATATCTATGTTCTTGAATTTTCATGTGTCATAATATTTTATCATCTGTTCATGGGTCTCAGAAAAATACGAAAGTTGAAAAGAGTTTACTTTATAATATTACTCAAAGGCAAAATGGCCATATGTATATGGGTAATGGTAAAGGTTATGGCGTTATATACGCACCACAACCTGATCAGCTGGTATATGATGTTGATGTTGCCCACAGTGGCTGAAATATGATTCAAATGGCATTATATACGCATATATATGTATGTATGTATATATATGTATATGGGATATGGGAAAGGTTATGGCATTACATACGCACCACCACCTTATCAGCTAGTATACGATGATGATTTTGCCCACAATGGCCGATATGATATGATGGGTTGCCCTCAGAGGATGATGATGTTATGAATCATGTACCTATGCACGACATGACATTCATACGCATACGCATGATTCTAAAAGTAATTTATGATTTACAAATTTATTCAGACTTACAGGTTGAGTCATGTACTATATATTTCTTCTATGTCTCTAATTTATTTATTTATGTGCCTTACATACTCGGTACATTTTTTCTATTGTTGTCCCTTTTCCCTGGGGACGCTGTGTTTCATGCCTGCAGGTCCCAATAGACAAGTCGAGAGCCCTCCAAGTATGCTATCATCTTAGCTTTGGAGTTGCTATTAGTACAATTTAGACGTGTACTGTTTGGTAAAGAGGGACTCTGTCCTAACCTTTATAACATTTATGTACTTTTAGAGGCTTGTAGACATATGTCATGTAAGTGAAAGATTGTACGGCCTTGTCGGCCTATGTTTTGAGTTTATTAATGAATATGTTGGCTTATTAGGCCCGTATGACACGTGTATATGATGATGTAATAATAAAGATATTACGTGGGTACTCGGTTGAGTAAAGTACCAGGTGCCCGTCGTGGCCCATCGGTTTGGGTCATGACACGTACGGGTAAGGCCGACGCTCGCCAAGTTTTCTATCGGGTCGTGATTTTCTTGTCCTGGTAAGAGCTTTTGCCCTTTGTCGGGCTACGAATTTTTCTTCTTCTTTTTCTGCTTCTTCTGCATCACTTTCCTTTTCTTCATCTTCTCCTTTGAAGATGCCGTTTTGGAAGATCGAGATGAGGCCCCCAAGGAGACGGTTCTTCAAGATACTGCCATCGAGGATTCACCCCCGAGAATAGATTAGATTCTTATCATTTATTATATATATATATATTTTTTTTACTTCACTGTTTCTGTGCAAGGACCCCTTCATCAGCTTTTGTAATCATATGTAAGGACCCCTCGTGGGTTTGTGTAATCATGGTTTACTAATACAAGGATATTTCTTCAATTTGTCTCTGATTTATGTTGAATTCCCTTTTTATTTGCGTTTGTGAAAAATATGGGCATGTGACTCTACTAGTTGGCTCGAACATCGGATCAAGGCGTAGGTATCCGCTTGGTTATTGATTGGCCAGTATGATTTTTCCTTAAACTCTCTGTCGTCTCTCGGGCCAAGCCCGGATTAATCCGGTACATACTTAGGTTACCGAAACCGGCGACTTTGAATCAAGTGAGAATGACGCCTCAATTTGTAAAACAAACTTATCTTCATTTAGATATCGTTGGTAGTTCTCGAGGGAGAATTTGCTCGAGTTCCTGAGAATAAGGATAGCCCCAGGACTTTCACGAACTATCCTCGAGTAAGATTTAGCCTATGTTCGGCTGGCCCAAATAATTTGATTTGAACTTAGAGTGAAGGTAGCCCCAGGGCCTCATCAGTAATTCTTAAGTGCAAACTGGCTCGAGCTCATGTAGATTGAGGTCCAAGGAATCGAGTGAATAACCCGCATTCGTAAAAGCTGAAATCCTCAAGGCAGGACACTACCTCGAGGTTGGACTTATATACGAGCAACTTGAGATCGGGACCTATCTCGAGACTCTTAGTGATATTAATGGCTCCTTGAAAGCCTTTCTTATTGTTTTACGGAGGACCTCGAGATCGGGTACCATCTCGAGGCTCGTAATGATATTGATGGCTCCTTAGAGCCTTTCTTCTTTTTGACAGAGGTCCTCGAGGTCGGGTACCATCTCGAGGCTTGTAATGATATTGATGGCTCCTTAGAGACTTTCTTATTTTTTACAGAGGTCCTCTAGATCGGGTACCATATTGAGGCTTGTAATGATATTTATGGCTCCTTAGAGCCTTTATTCTTCTTCACGGAGGTCATCTAGATCAGGTACCATCTTGAGGCATGTAATGATTTTGATTGCTCCTTAGAGCCTTTCTTCTTTTTGACGAAGGTCCTTGAGATTGGGTACCATCTTAAGGCCCGTAAGTGTAGATGGATCTTTGGAGCCTTTTTATTTATTGATAGAGGTCCTCGAGATCTAGTACCATCTCGAGGTTTGGTTGACGTAGGGGTCCCTAAACCCAAAACATCGTATGTCCGCGTCAAGTGTATGAAACGGTTATGAAATGACCGAGGCTATCCTACCGGCACATCTTCCCAAAGCGATAAAGGCTTTTAGCCAATATTTTTAATTGTCCTTTGAGGCAGGCAGGTAGTTGCCGCTTTCTCCATATATAGGGTTGACTTTACCCTTTTGAAGATTTTGCTATTCTGAGTAGTTATCCTCTTTTATAGAGTTCTCCTTTCTTGCGTTAGGTCCTCCATCATTTCAGTTTTGACGCCCTTGCTCAAATTCCCGCTCCAATTGTCTAGTTTTACCACAGTCATGGCTGCTACATCAGGGTCCGCTCGGCAAGGAGAAAGGAGTTCCGTCTCTGGTTCCCGCCTGGTTGGCGGTATGCCGTCGTCGCCAGGTGAGTCATCCTTTGGTCATTTTGTTTCGAGGGGGGATCTTCCATCAGAAAATACTCCTAACGTTCAAGGTCATTGGGTGTATGCCTCGAAGTTTATTTCTTTAATAGGAGACGAGCACCTTGGATCGGTGAGGAAGGATTGTGGATGGGGGGAAAAGGTACTGCTGTGGGTACCTTCCCCGGAATAGAGCATCATGGACCATGCTGAAGGATTTTTGAGCATGCACGTGTATCCTTTTACACTGGTCCCCCTTGATAGGGTTATGCTCGACTTCTGTCGAAAGTACCAAGTTACCTTGGCGCAGGTTCACCCATCATTTTGCGGATAGTATTGATGATGAGGTCCTTTGCGGAAAAAGCAGGGCTTGAATTCACTCTTAGCCATCTCGTCAGGCAATACCAACTATTTCACCATTGAGGACTGCTAACCCTACGATGCTAATCCACCACGCCTTTCATTGTTGATGATGAAGAAGATGGAGATCGGGGGTGGATTAGTCGATTCATCCGAGTATGAACTGTTGATATTATCCCTGTGGTGTTTTTGACATTTTCTAAAGAATGGAATTTTACACGTAAGTGGTACACTCGTGCCTTTGTAGTTTTTTAATTAAGGCGAAGGTGGGTTTCGTAAATTTGCCATCCTTGCGCTTTCTGTAGCAATTTCACGGATGTCGTGCGAGGTCCCTGACCTACCGGATTGGGCTCAGAAGTTGGCGACCCACTCGACTTATAATCAGTGTAAATGGATAGCTTTGTCTATAGGTAGATGGGAGGCAAAACACCACGGTACGTTCTTTGTGATTTGCTCTACTCCCTTTTTTTTAAGGGCACTCTCTCTTTCTGCCTGTTAACTTTGTAATCGTAGGCATTAGGGAGTTCTTTGAAGCGAGATCATGGCCTCTAAGAGAGGGAGGAGGATCGCCAGCTTTAGGACCGAGGGATAATAATAATAACAATAAGCAAAAAAGGTTTTTGTAGGACGACAGTGATTATAGCAAGACGAGTTCAGCCCGGAGGCTTAGAGAGGACATATCAGTCGAACCTGAAACACTCGAGATCTCTATCTTTAGAAAAATGGTCCTTCCTCCACCATCGTCTTTATTTACCGTCAAAGGTACTTTGAGGAATGACGGATCCCTGCCGCCGACTTCTTCTCCCGTCGAAGGTACTTTGGGGGACGTTCGAAGCCAGGGGCCACATATATCGGATGGCTGTTTACCAACCGGGATTGGTTATGTTGGGGTTAACAAAGCCAGGCTACCAAATGTGTGTTCAATTTTTGAGGGAGATCAGTGGTTCTACTCCGCGGTGAGTTTTAGCTGATTGCATTGGGTTTATAGTTTTTGCAATTTTTGATCTCTTATCACATTTCTCTTCCGCAGGCTTTTAACAAGCTCAAATTTGAGTTGCTTCTCTGTGAGGCCAGGCTACGAAAAGTCGTATATAGGGAGAAAACCCTAAGGCTTCTTTGTGATAAAAAGGAAGACGAGTTGGCACACCTGCGGTATGAGGCGAGTCGTAGTTTGAACTACAAAAGCTACCTCGAGGAGAAGGTAACTTCTGTTTCAAGGGAGTGCGTGTTACTTCTTCTATCCTCCGAGGCTAATGTTTTGTTTACTTCAGTTGTAGAAAAAGATGGACGGCCTGTAGTGCCTTAGTAGTGAAGTTGGTCAAGCCATGTGCAAGCACGATGAGCTAAAGGCTCAGGTGGACACCCAAATATTGGCCAGAAAAGATGCTTTAGACAAGGCTTCCGCTCTCGAAGTGCTACTTCGCAACGCTCACGAGAATGGCTTGGTCCGAACGGACATGATTCTAAGGCTTCAGTTCAAGCTCCTGAAGATTAAGGCCGAAGACTTGGATGCCCGGGCTGAAGCCAAAATAATTCGAACTAAGGCTGATAATAAGGTGCCTGCCTATTTGAAGGACGCTGCCGACGCTCGTGCTGAGCTTAGGGGGGTTCTTAACCAGGAGAGTAGGAATAAAGAGTACATGAGGTGTAAATCTCGGAGGGAAACTCTCGAGGAAATTCATGCCAGGGGCTTCGCTCTCTCGGAAGAGATAAAGCAGGCACAGGCGGAAGAATATGATGCTAAGTTTCTTCTATATGATGCCGAAGATGGCAGGAAAGATGCCGACGGACCATAATCCCCGAGGGGGATGTAGATTATATTAGGCCTCTCCTTTCTTGTTTTGCGTAGAATGCTTTCAAAGAACTTTATAAATGAAGCTTGTATTCCCTCACATATATGTATAAAAGGAAGCCTCGCGGTTTATTTTTCATGCATTTACCTTTGCCTTGATTTTAGCCTGATGAACTGGTCTTCTAGTTAAAATGAATCCTTAGATTCATGATATGGCCCTGGGGCTAATTAGGCTGTCCCGTAGGCTCTTACGCGTTTGGTCAGTATGGCATTTTAGTATAAGCCGACGTTTGAGCTCTTATAATTTTGCTCTTAGGCATATTTAGTTAACTTTTTTGTGTTCAGTCTCCTAGACGGGTATAGAGTCGAGCTCATTTAATCCTAAAGTTTTTGAAATTAATGCTGGCCCTTAGGCTCTTACACGTTGGGTCAGTACGACCTTTCGTATGGGCTGGCGATAGTGGCTCTTACGCATTGAGTAGGTATGAACTCTTATATGGGCTGGCGACAGTGGCTCTTACGCATTGGGTCGGTACGACCTCTTATATGGGCTCTATTTTTCCCTCGTTAAGGACTTTGTGAAATTGTGTTTGCCTGACTCTTTGACGGTTCGATATAACCTTGATTGTGAGTCCTCGTATAGTGATGATCGAGCACCTCAGGAGGTTTGGCTCAGTGGCTAAGTATCTCGAAGCCTTATAGTTTAGAGCTGACATGGTCTAAGCTCTTTTGCCTAAGTTGAGGGTAGCCTCTTCAACCGGTTCTTTTCGAAGTAATTGAAGGCCTATGATTCTATAGCGAAGGCCGGGCATCCCCGAGTTGCATTAGTTTGGTTGGAACAACCTTGAGACCGTAGTCATTGTGTTTGGCCGAAGCCTTTCAGTTCTCGAGTAAAGTAGTTTTGGCGTCTATATCGAGGGTATGCCTTTTTAGGGGTCTTAAAAGTTCGATATATAGCCTTAACTTTAGGATCGGGATTATGCCTTTAGTAAGGTCTTACAAGTTTTACATGTCTTTGATGTCTTACAGTTTTTGTTACTTAGTACAAGTATAGTTCATGTCTTGCTTGAGGTCTTATAGGTATTGTTATTGCCTTATATAGGTCTTACGAGACAGAGGCTGCCCGCATGTGGTCTTGTGGCCTCAAGTTTTGATAAGTCAATGGGGTGGCGAATCGCAGAAGTCCCCGAGTCATCAAGGTTTTCTTGGCTCGGGAGCCATTATTTGTAAACTTGGTATTGACTCATTGAGGTCATACCATTCCTGGGTTTCCGACATGGAGGTCATGTGGCCTTGAGTTTTCGACGCCAGTCCCCGAGTGTTTCAGACATTTTTGGCTCTGGAGCTGTTTTGTGATCTTGATGTTGCCTCATTGAGGACTTACGAGTTTGAAGCTCCAACCCAGGGGTCGTATTGTTTCGAGTTGTTGACGCCAGTCCCCGAGTGTTCGGGACTTTTTTGACAGAGGAGGCATTTTTGAAAAAATACCGAGCTTCTTCGAAACGCGAAATGCTTTTGGAAAGTATTCTTTGATTACTTGGTACAAGTATAAATTCCTTTGCTGTTAAGGGCTCGGTTATTCTATACGTACATGGTTCGTTCGATCGTTTGGCCAGGTACATTATTTTCCTATCGAGAACCCATTTAGCGCATCTTGGCTTCTCTAAGTAGGTGACATTCTGGGGGTATACCCCTTAGTATTGGAGGTTGATTGCAAAAAAGCCTTAAATACTTTTTGATTTTTTCGTAGGTAGCATATAGATGTTGCCTCGTTAAAACCTTGCTGGTAAAACCCTTTTCGGGATAAAAACCCGGTCGAAGGAAAAGAGTGCAACGTATGCTTTGAAACCTTAAGTTTTTTGAGCTGGATTAGTGCTTCGACTATCTCAGTCGAGCACCTGCATAAAGGTTAGTAATAGGTGTAAATTAAAAGGGAGATGGTTATACCTTAGTGGCGATGTGGCTTTGAGCCTCGGTGGGCCTTTAGTATTTGCTCTAAGGTCACGGTACGGTCCTTTATTTGTTTATTCGGGTATAGCCAAGAATGTGTCTCGTGGTTTCTATTTCACTGTTTGTTTGTCCTGCAGTTTCTTCGGCGTCTTCCGCGTCGGTGCCGGCACCACGTCGTGCACTATGAACATCTCCCTTGCTGCATGTTGTTCCCTGTACATAGTTTTTATTCCATACTTTATCAGAAACTTCATCATTTGGTGAAGGGTTGATGGTACTGCTCTCATGCAGTGTATCCATGGCCTTCAAAGCAAAGCATTGTACCTCATGTATCATTCGATGATGTGGAATTTGGCATTTTAGGTTGTGTTGGCCACGTTGATTGGGAGGGTGATATCCCATTTGGTTGTCTCGCTCTCCATATTGAATCTATTAAGGACTCAAGAGGCGGGCACAATCTGGCCGAGCAGTCTAAGCTGCTCCACGACCCTTGAACTGATGATGTTGGCTGAGTTATCTGGATCCACAAGTGTACGTTTAATTTGAAATGTATTCAAAAGGAAACAAATAACCAGTGCATCATTGTGAGGCTAAGACAAGGTCTTGATGTCCTCGTCGCTGAAACTGAGGGCGTCCTCGAGTATGTAACCTCAAGTCCGCTTTTCTCTGGTGATAGATATTTTTGTTCTTCTGATAGTGGGTTCTTGTGGGATGTCGATCCCTCCCATGATCATGTCGGTAACATGTTGCAGCTCATCTGTTTCGTTCTTCTTGGTTGCCTCTCTCTCTCGGAACTAATTTTTGGCTCGGTCGTTGGGGAATTCTCGGAGGTGACCTTTGTTGTGTAATCGGGTCACTTCTTCTCGGAGTTGTTGGCAATCCTCGATCATGTGACCATGCGTGTTGTGAAGTTCACATACCAAGTTATAGTTCCTTTGTGAAGGATCTGATTGTACAGGCCTCGGCCACATGGCGTCTCTGATCTTACTGATGGCGAACACGATATTTGAAATATCGATGTTGAAGTAATATTCCGATAAGCGGGGTGCCTCTATCAGCCCTGTGTGACTATCGAACCCAACTCTATTGATGAGTCCTCGAGGATTCTGGCCCCGGTCCATTATTCAATCATTTCAGGGTATGTTATGTCTCGGGGCATTTCCCCTGTCTTCGGTATATGGCTAGTACCTTTCTTTGTTTGACTTTGGCTCCTTCGCCACAACCCTGCTTGGTATACCGAGCACGAGAGGTCTCCTAATTTTTCGTCCTCGACCCTGATCTTCGATTCATATCGGTTGTGAACATCGACCAAGTCACGGCGGGGTATGCAACCAAATTCTACTTTAACTGTTTTGAAGCCATCGAGCTTCGTTCATTCAAACCTTGAGTGAAGGTCTGCACTGCCCAGTCGTCGGAAGCATTTCTCCAAACTTTTTCAGTAGGACAGACTCGATCTCATCGTCCTTTAGGTCGTTTCCCTTCAGTGTACAAGTGTAAGCAGTAACGTGTTCAATGGGGTCTGAGGTTCCGTTTCACTTTGGAAGGTCGTGCATTCTGAACTTCTTTGGAATGGGCTTTGGAGCCGCTTCGTGTGGGAACGACTTCTGTACGAACTTCTTTGAATCCACACCTTTAGGATCGGGGGTGCACCCGGGATTTGGTCAACCTTGGAATTGTAGGTCTCGACCTTCTTGTCGCTGGCTTCTATATTCTTCTCGCCTGACTCGATCTTCTTTGTGAAGTCCTCCAGCATCTTTTTGATGGTGGGGTCGGCTGCCAACCCGTTGTTGCTTGATCTTTCCAATACCTGTTTAGTCCGAGGGGCCGTCCCTGGGGCTGTTGTACTTGGGGTTTTTTGGTGGCTTTGTAGATGAGCGACTTCCAGCTGTTGTGCCTATAACATCTCAAAATAACGTGAAGGCTAACCTCTTGTTCCTCCAAAGCTGGGGTTTTTTGGACTTCTTGTTGATCTCCTTGATGTATGCTCCTATTAGTGTGAGAGCTTATATCACGCGTTGGGCATCTCATGAGACTGCGTCCACGGGAACTTGCTCTGGTGCATTCTCAGGGTTTCGTTGTAGTACACCAACACCTGGAACATCCACACCGTTCTCTCCATGGTCTTAAAGATTGTTCTTTTCACGTGCATTTACTGAGTTAAGATATTTTGACCGAAAATCAAATATCTTGGACAAGAAAAAGTGTGAAAGGTAACTTGCGTTATGTAGTTAAACCAGTAAGAAAATATTCACTATTATTCTTAGCCCCACGGTGGGCGCCAAACGGTTTACCATGAAAATTGTAATTACCATTAAATTTTATTTTGTGGTTCTAAAAATACGTGATATATTTTTATGCTAGTCGTTAGGTAATGAATGCTAAGTAAAATATTAGAAAGCAAGATTATAGCTTAAGAAACGATGTAATAGCAAAACCGGTTGGTAGGAGATCTGGGCCTCGAGCCGGCGTGTATAGGGCCTCGAGGTCGAGCCAAATGGCCGGCTTGGAGCGATCGAGGGAGGAATAATAGTTATAAGAGCTACGATGATGGCTCTTTATGATCAATGATAAGCAATAAATAAAGAACAATAAAAAGAACACAATAAATATAAGCAATAAATGGAAGTAATGAGATCAAGAGAATATGTTAGAGAGCAAAAACAATGTTGTCTGGTATTTAATATTGAGTATCGAATGTCCTACAAAATGACAAGGATTCCCTTTATATATGAGGGGGAATCCTAACATAGTACAAATGCATTTATTACAAAGATATGGAGCTGATACAGCCATTTAATGTCATGGTACAGGTTTAGACTAGCCTAATAAACTTTGTCAGCTTTAGTCACGTGCCTTAGGAACCTCACATCAATCCACCGACGCCACTGATTTACCCTGCCTCGAGTCCAAATGTTGCTTATGCTAGCTCGGAGTAGATTACTGAGAACCCTCGAGGACAGAGCCCTGAGCTAAGTTTCGAGCCTTCTGGAGGCAGTTTCATCAAAGCGCTTTGGTGACCGTAAAATCAAACCGCTAATTTTTTTCCGTATACAACTATGTTATTATAAGACCCCATAAATTTACCAACCTAGATACCGTTAGATATTATCTTAGTGTGGTATTTTCTTTTAAGTGAAGTATTTTAGTAAAAGTTTTATAAGTATATTTTTGGATAGTTACACTTATTACTATTTTCGGATATGATAAATTATACACATAATATAAGAAAGTTTATGATATTTTCTTTATTGTAAAGATAGAAATTATTTTCTCACAAGAAAAGAAGGTTATCATTTTTACCATTTTAAGAATTAAGTGTAGGAAAATTTTTATTCTTTCTATGAGATTAGGAAAATTAAAAGATGAGAAATTATATGTATTTTACATGGATGTTTTAATAAAATAATAGTGTATGAATTTATTTTACGTGGTACTACATGATACGTAATAGTATGGCGTATAAAGCGTATTAAAAATACGTAGAATTTTAAATAATTTGAGACAATTCTTAATTATGCGGGTAATTGGTAATTATCAAAAATATTTTGGATAAATTTTGAACTTTAACGTGGCAACAATATATGATATAGTTGATGACTCTTGAGTAATTTTGAAAAGGTGGCAAGATTTAAAAAAACATTAGAAATATCTCATAACAAGAATACTTATTTCTTGATTTCTTCACAACCCTTCTTTTTCTGTTTGATTATTTTGCTGCTTTGTCCTTATAAACAGCTTGTTTTCATCATTCCTACCTTTGTCTATCCTTCCACTTGAATAAATTAATTTATGAAAACAGAAAGAAAGTATATAGAAGAAACATCTATAGCTTTTTGTCTTATGGTCGTGTGAATATGTTTTGCCGGTGGGGCTAAAAGATCCAGCTGATTAGGACCCCAGTTTGATCACCCAAATCTCTCTTTTTCTCCTAAAATATAAACCATCTTAGCTTCCCTCGATCTTCTTTCTATCTCAATCTCCATTTCCTTTTCCTTTCTTCTTAGCTAACATTCTTTGGATATTTGTTCATATCTTGTAGATTCTCGTTGACCGTGATCATGGGTAGAAAATTTTTCAGTTCAACCATTCTTTCTTTCTTTTATTTAGATAATTATTTGGGCTGTTTTACAAGAGCTGGTTTTTTTGTGGGTAAGATATTGAAGGTGAAGCTTTGGGTACTTAACTTTATCTACACACTTCAATTCCAATAGAAATTGGTTCATGCCGCACAATAAGGTGTGAATTTCAAGGCGTTATTCCAAGACTTGGAATTTTTCAAGTCCCAGGTTCGAGGGTTTCTCTAATAATAAAATTGGTGTACACGACATAAGTTCCTTTCTATCACGACCAAAACCAATGGGCCGCGACGAACACCCGGCACCTTACTCAACCGCGTACCAACGTAACGTATCATTCCTATTACATCATCATATACATGTGACATACGGGCCTAATAGGCCAACATAATCATTTATAAACTCAAAACATAGGCCGACAATGCCATACAATCTTTCACGTACATGACATATGTCTACAAGCCTCTAAGTGTACATAAATGTCATAAAGGTCGGGATAGAGTCCCGCCAGTCAAAATCATACTAACCAAACAAGCAACTCCGAAGCAAATGGAGCGTACCAACATCTTCTACTGAGCTGATAGCCTACTTTGAGGGCTCTCAACCTGTCTATCGGGATCTACGAGCATGAAACTCAGCGTCCCAAACAAAAGGGACGTCAGTACAAAAGATATACCGAGTATGTAAGGCACATAAATAAGTACATAACAGACATGAAAGAAATATAGAGTAATTGACTCAACCTATAAGTCTAGATAACTCTGTAAATCATAAATTACTTTTAGCATCATGCATATGCGTATGAATGTCATGTCGTGCATAGGTACATGTTTCATAACATCATCAGCCTCTGAGGGCATCCCATCAAATCATATTGGCCACTATGGGCAAAATCATCAACGTATACCAGCGGATCAGGTGGTGGTGCATATATAACGCCATAACCTTACCCATATCCCATATATATATATATATATATATATATATATATATATATCATATATACACGTATATAATGACATATGGTCATCGGTCAATGTACATAAATGCAATGCATGAAAAGTACGTTAATAAAATCTTTCGGAATGTCATAAGACCATTTTGCCTTTGAGTAATATCATAAAGTAAACCCTTTTCAACTTTCTTATTTTTCTGAGACCCATGAATAAATGATAAAATATTATGACACATGGAAATTCAAGAACATAGATATATCTAATACTTCTATGAATAGAGTCATTTATGCAATTTGTGCATTTGCACGTTTCGTTCATATCATATAGATCATGCCAAAAGAAAGAGGGGATAGCCTTAACATACCCGAACAGATTCTCTTGACAATCCGTTTAACAGCCGTTAATTGCGACAACACGTATCGACGAATTGAAATAGGGAAAAATCCATATGATATTCTTGAGAAAGATTGAACCGTACTCCTTTAGAATCGCAAAATCCCGTTGTTATAACTTAACGTAGTCTCATGTGATTTGTGTAGAAAATTCACATTGCTAACATGTTGATTGAATTTCTAAAGTTTTAATGTCATTGTAGAGACTAGAAAATGAATTTGGAAAGGTTTTCTTAACCTTTGGGAGTTGGCCCCAATTTATAGCTTCGTTGGTCAATAATTTCTCCAATCTTTGCCACCTTTTCATATAAAATTAAGAGTCAACATTCAAGACCTCCATGGTTTCCACCTTAATGGTTATAAGTCATATCTAAAAACCATCCACCTAATTCCTTAATCAACTCTTTAATCCCCACTAATCCAATAATTAACCAATTATCCACGTAATTAAGAATTATCTCGAATTACTAAAAATACTACTCACTTTTAACACACCTTATACACCTTACTAGTATGTCATGTAGTACCTTGTATGACACTAGTCCATAAATATTGGGGATTTTAGCTTGGGCCGTATTTTACCCCAACATGATAAACTTGGACAAAATTCATTTTATATGACTTGCTCCCCCTTTAACCTTCGTGAATTTACTAATCGTTTGTGACATAGCATAATTTTTATAATCACCGAATAATCTTTTACTTGGACTAATATCAATTACCTTACGACAAATTTAACGTACAATACTTCTGGGTGCAATATCGTTGTAACTTAATACTGTGAAGTGTGACATCACCGTAATGTAATATTGCTGGGTGAAACACTGTCGTAACTTAATACTGCGAAGCGTAACATCACCGTAATGTAATACTGCTGGGTGCAATACTGTCGTAACTTAATACTGCGAAGCGTAACATCACCGTAGTATAATATTGCAGGATGTAATATCATCGTAATATACTACTGCAGAGGGTAACATCATCATAATATATTACTGCATAGCATAACATCGACGTAATACTGCGGGGCGTAACATCATTCCCCCCTTTGGAACATTCGTCTTCGAATGTTGACTGATGCACTCATCATTATCATAACTTATATCTTTCGAATACTTTAGAACTTCCATTGCCATCTAGTCGACTATTCTGTGAGTGATTCCAAAGTCTATGGCATTCCTATCCTTAGGTCTCCTTCTCACACTACAACTTGTAGTCGGAATCCTTCTAATCTCGTAACTGTTGCTACCTTTCATCATGCAGCCTATACAATTTGGACCTTGTAAGTGTGCCCAATCTGTAAGCTTCATATATAGAGCTTGATAAGATGTCCCTTTTGGCATCTTTGAGTATACTGAAGTTCTTCGCTCGGTACATTGTTGAATTCACGAATATTGCTATATTTCATCGCATAGGTCCATTTAGCCATCCGTATGAATTTACTGCCGTAAATCTTACTTTATTTTACTGTTGTTGAGGTCTACTACCAAATACCAACTTACTCTCGTTGCTTATTCCATATGTATAAATTTAAATCCTTTAATGCCTCCTCATTACTGCTCATCTTTAGAATCACAGCCTAATCTCATCTTATACATTGTGACTTTTGTCCATACTTTGTTGATTCACCTTAATATTTATCTAGAATATACCACTGATAACTTGAAACTTCTTATGTAATACTTTGCCATTAGGGCTTACGTTACATCAAGGAATATTCAAAGTAATTTTCTTGATCCACTTAGCGGCGATATTGTACTTCAATAACCATATTTTATAACATCCCAAAGTGATTCTCTTATGTGGGTACTTTAATCCCGTACAATTTATGAATCACTTTTATCATTTTTTTATTTTTTATTTTTAAATCATTACTCAATCGAAGGGCCAAACGTCATCCTTTATCTATCACAGCTACGCTCTTATTCTACTATTAAGGCATCATTCCATCTCTTCTAAAAGCTACTTATGAAGAGTAACTCATTTGAGTCCATTCAGGCTATACTGAGCTTGCCATAACATAGAGAAGTCATTAGCTCCCTTGTTTTCATGGGCCTAGTCATGAGGACTAATCCATTCTCGTCACCTTTTCACTTGCCTTTCCTCATCCTTACTCATGTTTCCTTAGAACTTTATCACTCTACCATACTTTAGCTTGCGACCTGTACATATCCATTTATACTACTTGCAACTTTCCTTCAACTTGCTTGCACCATAGATTTCCTTATGTTATTCTTCAATGTCAAGCGAGACATCACATCGTCTCCAACTTTTCTCCACTCTCTTAACTAGATCTTTCAGTACTTAGAAATCGTAGGCTGGAAGACATGCCGCCGACGATGCCGCTATATCCCCGGTTATTTGATACCCGTGCTTATATCCTTCTATCAAAAGTATTGACTTTTCACGATCTTCTACCTCTGAGTATCTCGTACGTAGTTCACCTTTACCTTACTTACCATAAAAACTCGCATCATATCTTCTATCTCTTGCCTGATCTCCCTTCCACCTAGGTGTAATTCACGTCCACAACTTAAAGCTCTATTATAATACTCGCACCTCTGGTACATACACAATCTGGTGGGAGCTTCGTAATGACTTCTTATGAGGCTGGTACTTCTTCTAACTGGCTTCCTTGTAGAGCCATTATAGATTATGGTTGTTGTGGTATTTTCTCTTGAATATATGATATTAAGAGTGATTCTGTCATATTCTCAAACACAACATCTATAATTTTTCTAGGTCCAATAATCAGAATCCTCATTTTACTTGGGTGATGTAATTCTTTAGTTTCCTCTTCCTTCTGATCAACCTTTATGTAGGCTTAATCTATCATCCGATCTGTGGCTCATTGTGTCAGTTATTACCTTAGACTTTCATGGGCATTATGGAATATCTATGATACAATCTTCTAACAATTCAATCCTTTGTCTATGCCCTGGGCTCATTTTTTTCTTTTAACTTATACTGAAGTCTTCTATGGCTATATGATTGTAAACAAATATGATGCTTGGATAATGCTCCAAAATCTTGAGTGTATCCATAATGTACTAACTCTAGATCATTCATCGAATAATTCTTTCATTCCATCTTAGCTTTCTTTTAGCGTAAGCTATTACTTTACCTGGTCTTTCTGTCCCCATGTTGTATCCATACTTTGCTTATCTTAGTGTCCACACTTGCTAGAGTTTTCATACAACTCATATGATCTCAAAAATTACTCTTAATTTTTACTTCCCGTTCCTTAGCCACGGTAGGTGCCACTTTCCTTTGTAATGCTTACAATGTTGTTGCGAGATTGTTGTTACACGACCATTTCCTCTTTATGACGTTGTGCTTAAGTTGAAGCCCTCATTCTTATCTCCTCAGCTAGTCTTTTGTTGTAGTACTTAGGGAGAATCCTTGACTCTCGTAAAGTTGTGAGCTTATTACGGACCTTTTTGATGTCCTTACTTGCCTATAATCATCTGTAGTTGCTTACTTCCATGCCCTTGTGCTTGTATGGTTGCTTCTGAACTAATATTTTGACCGCCTTCCCAATGGCACTTTCTTTTATCCCCGTAACACTCATACGGTACCTTTAACTGCCCCGACTCTTATTTGAATATATCTCAAGTATTATAATGATATTCTTCGAGGCTGAATTCTCCATGTTGGGTTCTACTATGATTATCTTACACAATTTGATGACCCGTCCGTAACCTCCTGTTTAGCCATAACTAGGATCCTCCTGACTAATTACTAACTACTCATTATCCCATTCTCATATCAATATTCCTCGTAATTGTTCTTGGGTTATGTACTTTGTCTTAACTTACGTCTCGCACTGGCTCCTTATTTATTAATAAGAGCTCGGTCAGGAACCTCTACTTCCTCTCTTTGACGTCGTGCTTGCACAATATTCTTGAATCGTAGCGTATCTATAAGATTTGGATAAGTGCCATCTCAATCCTCTTTCATTTATTGCATTCTTCCTTTACCATTCCATAGTCACTAGAACCACTTAATTCGGACCTAATGCCACATCACTCCATATTCCCCCCTTTAGGGGTGTACTAACAGCTGAAGCCACGAGGATCTACCAATAGATGTTTTACCTCTTCATCTTTGTCATCCTTTCACATCATCAATGATCCTTACGCGCTTTGCGGCAATCCTTCAATACCATGGATGACAAATTCCCTTACCCGTGAGGGTGACGCTTAATGTAACTGGTACATACTATCTCAAAGTTTTGAACATCGAGTAGGGCATCAAGTTGATACTCGCCCAAAGATCACATAAATATTTGGCAAAATCGGAGCTCCAAATTGTGCAAGGGATTGTGAAAGCACCGGGATCATCCCATTTCGGGTCCATTGAGTGCACGATAGCACTCACTTAATGTGTCATCTTGATAGTATCACAATTCATTGATCTTTTATTTTTCACCAAATCCTTTATGAACTTTGCATATCCCGACATTTGTTCCAATGCCTCAACTAACGACACATTAATAGACAAATTCATCATATCAATAAAGTTTTTGAATTGGTTCTCACTATTTTGCTTGGCAAACCTTTGAGAGTATAGAGGAGTAAGCCTTATCATTGGTGCCTTAGCCTTTGGTAATATCGGTTCTGACATGTTAATAACATGCTCCCTAGACGGGTTCACTTCTTCTTGTGTCTCCTCCACATTTTAATCAATATCAATTCTCAGTTGTTCATTAGATTGAACCACATTGCTTGGAATTTCATCTTCTTGAACCAATACATCATCATCCACAATTCTTCTTTGATTTGAGGTGGTTTCATCTCCACCTTTTCCACTTCTTGTAGTCACGGCCATAGCATGTCCCGTATTCTTTGGGTATTATTGATGATGTGTTGGTTCGTGTTGACAAGTTCATCCTCCTGGTGGACTTTGTGAATCTTGATTGCGAAGTGGCCTAGGAGGTGCCTATTATTTTGGGTAGACCTTTCCTTGCTACTAGGAAGGCTCTTATTGATGTGGAAGCCAGTGAGCTCACTTTCCGAGTGGGTGATGAAAAGGTGGTCTTCTACGTGTAAAAATCTATGAGAAAACCAAATAGCAATAAAATTTGTTCATTCGTAGATTTGGTGAGCGATGTGATAATTGATGATGCTAGTGCCACAATGAATGTTGAGGATAATTTGGAAGCCATTTTGCTCAACCTTGATGATGATGAGGAGAAAGAAGGCTATGTGGAGTGTGTAAATGCATTGTAAGGAATGGGGTCGTACACTTATGAGCCCTGAAAGCTATCATTGGATCTTGAAAATAGGAAGACTCCCCCAACAAAGCCCTCAATCGAGGAGCCTCCCACTTTGGAGTTAAAGACATTGCCTACGCATCTCAGGTATGAATTCCTCGACCCTTCTTCTATTTTACTGTTTATTCTTTCTTCTTGTTTGACTAACATGCAGGTAAAGTACACATTGGAGGTACTACAAAGGAGGAAGAGAGAAATCGGATTGACATTGGCAGATATCTGTGTCATGACCCGAACTGATGGGCCGCGACAGGCACCTGGTACCTTACTCAACCAAGTACCAACATAACGTATCTTTTCATGTCATACTATCATAAATAATAAAGCTGGAGAGGCTGCCGTGGAATAGGTAGAATAGAAAAGGTAATGCCAACTTATACATAAGACATATGGGCCTCTAAGACCAAAATAACCACTTGAACACTAAACATGGGTAGACAAGGCCATACGATCTTTTACTTACATGACATTTGTCTACAAGCCTCTAAGTATACATAATTTTCATAAAGGTAGGGATAGAGTCCCGGCATACCAAACAATACAAATCTAACTCATACAAACCAAACAAGTAACTCCGAAGCAAATGGAGTGCACCAATATCTTCCGCTAAGCTGATAGCCTACTTGGAGGGCTCTCGACCTTTCTATCGGGACCTGCGGGCATGAAACGCAACATCCCCAGGCAAAAAAGGACGTCAGTACGAATAATGTACTGAGTATTTAAGGACATAAATAAGTACATAATAGGCATGAAGGAAATATGTAGTAAATGACTCCACTTGGAAGTCTGCATAACTTTGTAAATCGTGAAATAATTATAGTGTCATGCATATGTGTATGAATGTCATGCCATGCATAGGTACATGTTTCATAATATCATCAGCCACTGAGGGCATCCCATCATATCATCTCGGCCACTGGGGGCAAAATCATCAACGTATACCAGCTGATCAGGTGGTGGTGCGTATATAATGCCATAAACTTTCCCATATCCCATATACATATATATACATAAATATATACGCATATATAACATCATCTGGTCATGGGTCAATGTACATGAATGCAATGCATGAAAAGTACATTAATAAAATCTTTCGGAATGTCATAAGACCATTTTGACTTTGAGTAATATCATTGAGTAAACGCTTTTCAACTTTCGAATTATTCTGAGACCCTTGAACATATGATAGAATATTATGACACATGAAAATTCAAGAACAATGATATCTGTAATACTTCTATGAATAGAGTCATTTATGAAATTTGTGCATTTGCTCGTTTTGTTTGTATCTTATAGATCATGCCATAAGAAATAAGGGATAGGCTAAAAATACCTAAAGTAAGAAAAATCTGTATAATATTCTTTGTAGGAGCGCAAATCATAACTGTTTCTAACGTTCTTAATTGTTGAAAGCTTCGAAGTAGCTAATGTTCTCTAGATTGTAAAATAATAATCCCTTTTTGAATTGTAAAGGGTCCTAAGGTGTCTGATTGCATAAAGCTTGTGAAATAGTTAAAGAAAGTTAATGCCTTCAAGATGTGAGAAAAGAAGGCAACATTTTTTGATTTGCAGTAAAGCTTTGAATCTGATAAGCTTTGCTAAAGCTTGGTGACATTTTTTTGTTCCTTATTGTCCTAATGATAAGATTTGTATTATAAGAGATAAAATGTCTCTTTCTTGTTACTTGATTGACACCTTTCAAAGAAATGACTTAGTCATTTCTTTACAATGTGGCTAGCTGCCACATTTGAGGGGGGTGGAATTTATTAATCTTTATCCACTTATTAGTTAATTAAGTAATATCCTGTTACCCGATAATTAATCAATTACCCGCATAATTAAACATTATCTCAACATACTTAAGATACTACTCTCTTTTAGCATACCTTGTACACCTTAGGGTCATGTAGTACCTTGTATGGCACTATCATAAATACTGGGTATTTTAGCTTGGGTCGTATTTTACCCTAAAATGCCAGACTTTGACAAAAATTCATTTTCTTTGGCTTGCTTCTCTTTTCACCTTCATGAATTTACTCATCACTTATGAAATAGCATAATCCTTATAATCTCCAAATAATCTTTTACATGGACTGATATCAATTAACTTACGACAAATTCAACGTACAATACTACAGGGTGAAACATCGTTGTAACTTAATACCGCAAAGTGTAACATCACCGTAATGTAATACTGCAGGGTGCAACATTGTCATAACTTAATATTGTGAAGCCTAACATCAACATAGTGTAATGCGTAACATCATTATAATATAATACTGCATGAAGTAACATCATCGTAATATTTCCATGTGTATCATCTTTAGATTTTTCAATTTCTCTTAGTTTTGTTCTTTAGTGTTAGGGTTATCTTTAGGCCTAAAATTTAATTAATCAGTCATGTGTTCTTAGAATCAGTTGGGTAATATCATGTATGCTAATTAGGGACTGGTTAGGCCATTGATCATGTTTATTTGGAAAAACCATGTCTAATTTGTGAAAAATTGCATGAATCATAAAGTACTCCCGCGTAATTTCAAATTGTGTTGCTGCACACACTTTTGTGCGGTCCACACTCAAAATTTTGTAGTCCCCAGAAAAATGTGTGCGACCACACTAATGGAAGTTCAGAGACCCAGCAGTCTGAACATGGGGTTGTGCAACCGAACTCAAAATTGTGTGGTCCGCACTTTTGGATGTACGACCACACTTTGAAATTGTGTGGTCCGGACTTGATAGTCTGCGGCCACTCTCACTTTTGTGTGGTCTGCACTACCTCTTCTGAGTCTGTTTTCCTGCCACTGTCATGCATGAATCTGTGTACATTGTGACCTTTAACTCTAACTAATTACTATTGCTATGTATTACAAACAATCGTTAGATCACGTGGGAGGGGTGATACATCAAAAGGGAGGGCTGAACCCTCCCGAGGCTGAGGCCGAGGCAAGAACTACCTACCACTCTCCATACATAGGGTAATAAACAAGAACGCTATTCCCCTTCTAGGGAAGCTTCAGAGGGCAGTCGGAAGCCCAATCATAACAAGTTCAAGGAAAATACTAGCTCTGTAACGAATCATCCACCTAAGCAAGTTCTTCTGAGTGTTCAGATGCTGGTAGCTAGGGTTCAGAGCCCTCATCTACAAATACTCCTCCTATAACTATTGATTTAGATGATGATGATGATATCCCAGATGATGGTAGAGGAGGTGACACTAGAGTTGGTGGCCTTGAGAGGTCGAATAAGGAAATCTGGGAGGATCGGTTTGTGAGTTTAATGGCCTTCACATAGTTCAGAGAGTGGTGGCCTAAAATATCGCTCACACTTGAGCGACAACTCTTAATTAAGGATTTCGACATTCACAATCCAAATGTCCTTATACATTTCCAGGAGCGAAAGGGGTGGAAGTAGTTCACCCAAAGTGTCATTGATAAAAATGAGCACTTGGGTAAAGAATTTTATGCCAATGTGGCTCACATAAAGAAAGGTACCAAGATAACAAAGGTGAGAAATCTTAATTTCAAATTCGACTCCTACTCTTTCAACACTTACGTGGCCTTTGAAGAAGTAAAGGCAGTCCAGTATTTAGAAAAACTTGCTATGGGTGATGCAACTCTACTGTGGCTAGCTGAGATGTTCGCTGCTCGAGGACTGCCGCCACCGTGGATCATCGCATGGGTACCTATCCTCCAGGCCACCCTAAATTTTTAAGCTAAAGGGTGGCAGACCTTTGTGTGTATCCATATTGACCCGTGTCTAAATGAGAACAACCTCACACTTCCCCGAGCAGTTCTGGTATCTTCTATTATGGTTGGGTACCCATTCAATATGGGTGCCATAATGTCTACCAACATCACATTAGCTATCCAAAAAGGTGAAATATCCTACCCTTATCCAAACACCCTTATAGAGTATTTTAACGATGCAAAGGTGGAGCCGAGACCATATGATACAAAAGTAAATGCCAAGAAGCCCTTCTCATAGTACCACCTATAGAGTGATGACAACCGAAAGTTCAAGGGTAAGGCAACAACCTCCACTAGCCAGTCTAAGGAGCCAATGCTAGTGGTTTCAGATTTAGCTGTTGAGCCTTCCACAGTTGCCATGCCTTCCACAATAGCCGAGCCTTCCACCGGAACAGCTGACATCATCAGCTTCATTGTAAGTTCTAGCCTCATCCACTTATCTACAACTGCACTACAAGTGTCTTAGACAGTGGCGAGTCTCAACAACTGGATGTAGGTACCTACTTCAAAGCTGTTTGACATATCAAGTGTTGTTGCAGCACAGTCTTCTGCCTAGTAGTACCACAGGCACCTCCGTAAGTGGAGGAAACATTGTTAATTGGAAAATCAGAAGACAATTATGGAGACTCTGGTGGCACATGGAGAAGTCATTGAATAGTTGGGAAGACAGGTGAAAAAGATGTGAAGATCTCATGCTTCGAATAAGTCAGTGGATAAATTAAGAAAAGAAGTTGCCAAGATAGCATCTGCAGGAGATCTACCACTTGCTTTCATATGGAGACAGAAATAGTAGCCCTAGCAGCACCAACAGCACCAGTAGTACTTGAGGCATCACAAACAAAAGCCGGCCAGTTTGCGGAACCGGACCTTGCTTCCCACACCGTTGAGGAGATTCTCTAGATGCTGTCCAACCTTGTTGTCCCTCAGCTAGGTGATGATGAGATACAGTTGGAGGAGATCGAGGGTGCTGAGGATTCCGTACACACTGATACCACATAGGGAGTTCTCTTAACTCTCTACCCTTCCTTGTTTTTATGTTTGTTAAGCATTGGGGACAATGCTTATTTTTATTCTGGGGGTTGGTCTATTTTTGATGATTCATTATTACATTGACATTTGGTCTGTAATAACTCTAATACTCTTTTTCTTTTATCTTTATTTTCTCTTTGGTTATGTATATATTCCTCCCTTTCACTTGATGTATATATTCATTTCCCCTCATTTTGTATATTCATTTGTCTTACTTTCTGTAGTTTACTTCATAACATCTTTAGTTTTTTTTCATAAGTAGTATAACTTCTCATTCACTTTAGTATCTTCTTTTTGATTTCTTATCTTCTTTTTATGGTTAAGTGAACAATATGACTTTGGTTTTGTTAATGCCACGGTTCTTTCCAAAGGTGGGTTTTGTGTGAAGCGAGTGCCTCTTCCCAACGATGGACGACATGACAACCTTCTTAAGGGATTAAGTCCATTTTTTTCTTTTATGTTTAGGTAAAAACAATAGTAATGAATAAAAAGGGTCTCAAGCATGCTTCACTTGGTACCAATATATTTACCTATGGCCTTATGGTTAAAAACAAGTTGTTGGTAGAAAATAGCTCTAGTTATGACCTTTTAACTCTTGTGTTGACTTAAGTAGTCATCAAGTTGTTCAGTCGAGCCATTTGACTCTTGTGTTGACTTAAGTAGTCATCTAGTAGAGCGCTCTCGACTTGGTTCTCTTTAGAAATCCAACAACATGAGTGGTGAGATATTTAGTTGCAAGTCTAAGTACCCGTACTAATAGTCTAGAACTTGCCCCAAGTGTTTTTTTCTAGGTGAATTCTAAGTGTAGCGGGACACTACCTAATTGCCTAATAAGTGTATAAAGATTAAACCTTCCCACCCCATCCCCACGTGGCAGCCACATAAAGATTAATTAAGTGACTCATATGTCAGATTTTAAGGTGGCATACTACGAGAACCTTTGGGGATTAGTCATTAGCTAGGGAGTAATAACGTGATTACCATAAGTAATGTGAATTGCTTCAGCAAATTCCTCCAATACATTCTTGTAAAACTCATTTCTTAAAATTTCATGGTTTTTCATGAAACATGTTTGAATCCAAAGCAAGAAGTGATTTAAGCTTAGGTATTATCCTAATCCTAGTTTACTTATCCTCAATTCCTTTACCAGTTGAATCAAAGTGCAACAAAGGGTGTGATTTAGCTTTAGCTTCATTATATATTTGGCTAGGAACAAATCTCACATACATAGCAAAGTTGTTTCCAATCTCCACGCATGTTAAGGCTAAGCCCTCCTTTCTTTTGGCATGATCCACATAATATAAACCAAATAAGCAAATGCACAACTTTCATAAATTACTCTATTCGTAGAAATGCTAGAGATATCTATATTCTTATTCTCCCATGTGTCATATTATTCTATCATCTATTCATGGGTTTCAAAAATACGCAAGTTGGTAAATTTTGTTTCATGATATTAATCAGAGATATAATGGTCTTATGACGTACCGAGAGATTTTATTAACATATTTCATATGCATTTCATGCATTTATACATGCACAATTACCCATGACCAGATGGCATTATATACACGTGTTTATATATATATATGTGTGTGTGTGTGTGTGTGTGTGTTTTTGTGTGTATATGGTATATGAGAAAAGGTTACGGCGTTATATACGCACCTCCTTGATCAGCTGGTATACATTGATGATTTTGCCCATAGCGGTCGAGATGATATGATGGGATGCCCTTAGAGGCCTGATGATGTTATGAAATATATACCTATGCACGACATGAAATTAGTATGCATATGGATGATACTATAATTATTTCATGATTTACAGAGTTATCCAGACATACAGATTGAGTCATTTACTCTATATTTCTTCTAGGTCTGTTATGTACTTATTTATGTGCCTTACATAGTCAGTACATTATTTGTACTAACGTCCCTTTTGCCTGGGGATGCTATTTTTCATGCCCGTATGTCCCGATAAACAAGTCGAGAACCCTCCAAGTAGGCTATTAGCTCAGCGGAAGATGTTGGTGCGCTCCATTCACTTCGGAGTTGCTATTTGGTTAGTATGATTTAAACATGTATTGTTTGGTATGACAGGACTTTGTCCCGACCTTTATGAAAAATCATGTATTCTTAGAGGTTGTAGATGGATATTATGTACATAAAAGATTGTATGGCCTTGTCGGCCTATGTTCAGTATATGGGTGGTCTTATGGGCTTGTGTGTCTAGCGTATAAGTGGGTATCACATGTTGTAGTATACTTATCTCACGGTAGCCTTCCGACTCAGTTATCTATGATAGTATGACATGAAAATATATGTTATATTGGTACTCAATTTAGTAAGGTATCAGGTGCCCGTTGTGGCCCCTCGGTTTGTGTCGTGACAAAAGTGGTATCAGAGCAGTTTTTTCCTAGGGAGTCTACAAGTTGTGTCTAGTATAGTCTTGTTTATGGGTGTATCGTGCACCACACTTATAAGTAGGAGGCTACAAGGTATTTAGGACCGTCACTCTTTCTTCTTACTCTAGATCGTATGGTAGAGCTCAGTTGTAAAAACTGAATGTCCTAAACTCTATCTTATTTGTAATACATCGATACCTACATTTAGGAAGATAGTTGATAAGGGATTGAATGTGTCTATGGAAGAGTTGAGTCAGAGGAACTCAATTTTTGCATCATGCTTATGATGGACAAATATAAGGTATTCAGCAGATCATGTGTATACTAAGACGTGTAAGCCTTTCGATAAGGAATCTTAAGGCAAGAATATTTATCTACCTTTATGGTGAAAGACAATGATATATTCAAAAGATAAATACAAGTTTCAAGAAGTAAAAGAAGCAAGGTGAAGAAAGGTACGAGGCACCCAGCTAATGATGATTATCAGTATTATAGTTCCGGCAGAAAAATATAAGCATAGTGAGTTACCCGCAACAGTAATAGAGGTATGTATAATTGTCCACACCCATCTGAGTTATATTGTATTTGGAGCTAATAGACATAGTTTAATAGAAGGATGAGTTATCAGGATCCGGTTGGGGATATAGTAACCCAAAATAGTGGATGGATTGGTAGAGTTAGTTGGAATTTCCGAAGGATAGAGCAAATGTGGTAATAGATCTCCTTATGAGACACCTAGATGGCGCACTCTAAAATAGTACAGCTAATATGAGTGCTACAAAGATAGGCACTGAAAGCCTGGAATGGATAAATACTACCCTAGTGTGGCTCCGATCCCTAGTAGAGCGAAAATGTTGATTAAACCGAAGAGCAAATTAATGAAGCAAAGGGAGCAAAAAGCAAAAGAATGTTTTGTTGGAGTTTTCAAAAGAAAGGGATAAACATAAATATTAGCAGGGAAATAAGAAGAGAGATAGGAAGAATTATGATTAAGATCTGATACAATGTTGACAACGGTAGATCAAAAGATGGCAATTGTTTACCGTGAAAATTGTAATAGCAATTAAATTTAATTTAGTGGGGTTCTAAAAATACATGATCTATTTTTATGTTAGTTGTTAGGCAATTGATGCTATGTGAAAGGCTTAGAAGCAAGATAAGAGCTTAAAAATGAGATATTAACCCAACCGAATCATTCTCAATCGGGGCCTCGAGCTTGCTTATTCGGGGCCTCGGGGTTGAGTCTGATGTCAGCCGAGGGCGGTCGATAGAGACTAATAGTTGGAATAAAATCATTGACGATTCTTTATGGCCAATAATAAGAAATAAATAAATAACAATAAATAAAACACAATAAATATAGGCAGTAAATGGACGCAATAATATCAAGATAATATGTTAGAGAGCAGAGATAATGTTCTTGTGTATTTAGTATTGAGAAATAGATCATTAGATAACGACAAAGATCTCCTTTATATAAGAGTGGGAATCTCAACATAGTATAAATGCATTAATTACAAAGATATGGGGATGGTACAACCATTTAATGCCTTGATTCGCTTTTCTGACTAGTCCACTAGACTTGGCCAGCTTTATGCACACGCTTTGGGAACTTCAAATTGATCCACGGAGACCACTAAGTTACATTGCCTCGGGCCCGGTCGTTACTTATACTACATCAAATTCTATCACTGAGAACCCTCGGAGTTGACCACTGAAAACCCTCGGGATGCCTTCATGTTTGTCAAATCGAACCGCATATTTCTACCGCATAAAGATAGTCCTTGCTTTTCATATAAAAAATGATAGGAAATGATTTTGAACTCCCACTCTTTAAGTGTGATCATCATGACGTCAACACATCAGATCATTAAATGCCATGACTCAAAAGCCGCATAAGGGTCGCCAACAAACACGGCTATCGAGAAGCCCACGAATCGCTATTGGTTCGTCCTTTCCGCTGCCTATATGGCTTCTATAAATGCATCAGTCGTTTGATAATTCACACTTTTACAATATCTTCAAGTTTTCAAAGCCAAATCCATCCCCTTTCATATTATTCCTTCTTTCGTGCTTCATTCTCAGCCTACTTTCTTAGAAAGTCCCTTTCCCCATCATGGCTAGAACTTCCAAGATAATTGCTCAGAAAGACGAGGCTCTCTTCCTCTCGAACATCCAAAGGGAAAGCCCAAAGTGATACCCACCGCTGAACAGTGTACCCCCAACAAATTCAACACGGTGAAGGATTTTTCCGTCGACAGACCCTCGTCTACACCGGGACGATGTGAACACGTGTCCCGGTATATTAGTGTCGTGACTAATATATGGAAAGTAAATAAAGACTGTCGATGGAAGGAGGCAGTGCTGGTTGAGATCCCTCACTCTAACGAGAGCATAATGGACCACAAGGCTGACTTCCTTTATGTATATGTGTACCCATTCACTTTGGGTCCAGTTGAATGTTTAACCCTTCTTCCCCAGCGATAGTTCTGGTCATTCTCGACTTTTGCGACAAGTATCGAGTGACGCTCGGCCAAATCTATCCCTCTTTTTGGAGGATAGTCTACATGCTCCGGCACTTCTCCAACGAGGTCTAGGGTGAGACCTTTACATTCGACCATTAGATTAGATTGTATAGCCCTTGATTTTATCGAGGTTTGATAAGTTTCACCATCGGTCCACAAAGCCATTTTTCTCGAGCATCTATGAGGACAAAGATCGAGGATGGATGAGTAGGTTTGTCCAGGTGAGGACCTCAGACAGCATCCCTGCCAAAAGGATGCCCTTCCCGGAGGAGTGGAACACGTAGCGTAAGTACCTCTCCTTCGAACATGCTTTATGGTCTTCTTATATTTCTCCGAAAATGATCTCCTCTTGGTTTGTGCATCTGTTGTTTGGTATCCTGAAGCGGTTCAGGATTTGCTAGGATGGATTAGGCGGTTGGATACCTCGTTCTCGTACCTCGTGCGGTCTTGGCCTGACCTAGCTAAAACGCGATGGGTGGATAAGAATCATGGTAAAGTACTTCTTGCCACTTGTACCTTAGTTTTATGCTTCTCCCCTGTAACCTTTGTGATGATAAATTTTGGCTACTAAGTTTGCACATGCCTTGGCGATGGAGTAAAGATGATACTGCCTCCCGGCAGCGAGGTGGAGACATCAGAGCCTATTAAGGGCAAGAAGAGGAAGAATAAACAGGCTGTTGATTCTCCCGTGGCCAAGAAACCTAAATCACGCAGGCCTCGAGATGCCCCCAAGACCTCGACTTCAGCTTCCGGAGCAAGTCCCAGTACTAGGATGAAGATGATAATGAGGATGAGTACCGTTTGGTACCAAGAACGAGGTCGAGTACGGATATCCCCCAGGTGTCCTGACCGGAGGCCAATGTATCAGGAATGGTTGATTCAGATCGATCCCGTATGATGGAGACCCTCGAGAGGGTGCAAATGCGATCCCCGAGCCCCTGACTGAATGTGGTGCAGTTCCGGCTGGGAGACCGTTGCTAGTAGTTCCAAAGGATTTGGGGCCTTTGTTGACATCGAAGCCCTGGGTCACCTTAATTTGGGCTGTCAGTTCTCGTCCGGGGAGTTAAGGGATGCACAGGACTCGAATGTTGCCAATGTGGGGGTCTTCTCAAGGGGGGAGGTGCGCTTGGAAACTTCTTTGATGATATTGACGATGCCAATGAGGACATCGATCTCGATGCTCCCAGCACTATCGAGGCAGCAGAGAAGTTCCAGCGGCAGGTGATAACTATTTATGTACACTTTTTTAGTCTCAAGCATTTTTCCTCATTTTTCTGACTCTTCTGTTTCGCCGTAGTCTAAGGAGATGTATGATCATGCCCTCTCTAGGATCCAAGAGGAGCTTTCATGCCATGGAAAGGATCTTAAGAAACTTGCCTTGGGACTTTAGGAGTCGGAGGACTCCTCTTCCCATAAGGAGAAGGAGCTAAGCGGGCTTCTAGCGAATTTGGAGGGAGTGTTCCGAGATAGGGCAGCCTTGCTGAGCAGGTAACTCATTGTTCGTAAATCCGTTCATCGTTCCCATAATTCAATGTTTACTGACTTATCGTTTCCTTTTTGTATCGGGTAGAAGAATATGGAGATCCTCGAGCTAAGTAAGCGAAACGAGGTAGTGACCTCGAAATTGGCATCGACCCAGGGTCTTCTCCAAAATGCTTGAAAAGAGATTGTTGCGCTATCTGCGGCAAAGTCTGAGGTTGAAAAAAAGGCACTACTTATCTGAAAGACGCCGCCACTACAAATCGAATAGCCCGTGATATATTGGTGGAGGCTGAGCAAAAGCTGATTCGGACTGTCACTCATGCTAGTGCAAAGACGAGGAGGCAAGCTTTAGAGGAAGCCAGTGCTAAAGGTGTCGATCTCTCAGCTGAGATCGAGGAGGCCCGAGAGTCGGAGGAAGAATTTACGTTCTTAGTTTCTTTGGACGAAGGTCCCGGAGACGGTTCGGAGGGTAGTGACGATGGAGATTAGGTCTGCGCCACCTTTCTTTCTCTTTTCTCTTTTTGTGTATGTATTCCTGGTGAAACAAGTCTTGTAAAGACGCCCCTTGTAAATATATTTTTTAGCAATGCAAGAGAGTTTTTCAAGTATTTCCATTCTTAATATTCCAGCATTCATGCGGAGTTAGACTTCGAATTTTGATGTTGGCGCTTTGGAGCCCAGCCTTGGAGTAATCGGGGCCCACCCAAGTCTCAATATGTGGATCGCACACATAATTGTGCGGCCGCGCAACCTCCACTGGGGCAATTTTGTCCAATAATTTTAGCTGGGTATAAATAGATCTTTTTGTTATTTTTAGGTTAAGTTTGGTGCACCTAAGAATAGATAGCCATTTTTGTTTACTGTATTGAGTAACTTTGTAATAGTTTAACATTTTAACATTAGATTTTTTTCCCTTAATCATCTATTATGTATTTTATCTTAGTTTTGTTATGCCCCTCAATATTACGTCGGTATTATATCCCGTAGTATTAAATTACGACAATGTTACACCCTGTAGTATTGTACATTGAATTTGTCGTAAGGTACTTAACATCAGTCCAAGGAAAAGATTATTTGGAGATTATAAGAATTATGCTATTTCAAATAAGTAATGAGTAAATTCGTGAAGGTAAGAGGGGAAACAAGTCAAAAAATGCATTTTTGTCCAAATTTGGCATGTTAGGAAAAAATACGGGCCGAGCATGAATACCCAATATTTATACACTAGAACCATACAAGGTACCATATGACCATGATAGCATGATATATAAAAGGGTATTAAAAATAAGTAGAATTTTAATTAATCTGAGACAATTCTTAATTATGCGGGAAATGGGACACTACCTAATTACCTAATAAGTGGATAAAGATCAAACTTTCCCACCCCATCCCCACATGGCAGCCACATAAAGATTAGTTAAGTGATTCATATGTCACATTTCAATGTGGCATACTAAGATAAGCTTTGTGGATTAGTCATTAGCAAAGGAGTAGTAACGTGATTTCCATAAGAAATGTGAAATCCTCCAGCAAATTCCTCCAATACATTTCTGTAAAAGCCATTTCTGAAAATTTCATGGTTTTTCATGAAACATGTTTGAATCCAAACCAGGAAGTGATTTAAGCTTACGAATTATCCTAATCCTAGTCTACTTATCCTCAATTCCTTTACCAGTTGAATCAACATGCAACAAAGGGTGTGATTTACCTTTAGCTTCATTTTATGTTTGGCGAGGAACAAATCTCACTTACATAGCAGAGTTGTTTTCAATCTCCATGTATGTTAAGGCTAAGCACTCCTTTCTTCTGGCACGATCAATTCGAGATAATCGAAACAAGCAAATGTACAACTTCCATAAATTACTCTATTTGTAGAAATGCTAGAGATGTCTATTTTATTATTCTCCCATGTGTCATATTATTCTATCATCTTTTTATCGGTTTATAAAAATACATAAGTTGGTAATGTTTATTTCATAATATTAATCATAGGTATAATGGTCTTATGACGTACCGAGAGATTTGATTAACATGTTTCATATGCATTTATACATGCACATTGACCCATGACAAGATGGCGTTATATACACATATTTATATGTATATATATATGTGTAAGGCCTCATGAAATTTCTACTCAAAAACTCGAAAGCTCATAGTCCAAAAGTCTTATTCGGACGTTCGTCGCAGAGATTTGGAGTTCAAAGAAGATGATTGGGTATTTTTAAGGTTTCCCCATGAAGGGTATCATGTAGTTTGGAAGGAAAGGAAAATTGAGTCCGAGGTATGTTGGACCGTACAGAATCATTCAGAGGATTGGTCAGGTGGCATACAAGCTCGCGCTGCCACCCGAGATGTCATTGGTACACCCAGTCTTCCATGTGTCTATGTTGAAAAAGGTAGTGGGAGATCCGTCCACTATTGTGCCAGTTCAAACTATTGAGGTTAATGAAGAACTGTCATATGAAGATGTTCCAGTGGCCATTCTTGACACGCAAGTCCGGAAATTGAGAAATAAGGAAATTTCCTCCGTAAAAGTGTTATAGCAGAACCAACATGTTGAGGAAGCCATTTGGGAAGCCGAGGAAGAAATGAGAAAGAAGTACCCATATTTGTTTGTATATCCATGTAATTGATTTTATGCATTTGGTTCATATGAACTCTTATCCTTTGATTTGATCTATGTAAAACTATTCTGTTTTAGTTATTGTATGCGGCGAAATCAGAGGGTCTAATATTTTGCTATCAAGTCACTTCAGGAGAGCATCTCGAGACCCCGAGGACGCGAAGCTGTTACACCCCATATTTTAATACATAAAAATACACCATAAATAAATTAATGAGAGCCCGAAAGTGAGATGTCATGTCTCGCAGTATTACATTACAGTGATGTTATGCTTCGCAGTATTAAATTACGATGATGTTGTACCTTGTAGTATTGTACGTTGAATTTGTTGTAAGGTAATGTACATTAGTCCAAGGAAAAGATTATTTGGAGGTTATAAGTCTTATGTTATTTCAAACAAGTGGCAAGTAAATTCGTGAAGGTGCGAGGGTAAGCAAATCGAAGAAAACAAATTTTGTCGAAGTTTGGCATGCTGGGGTAAAATACGGACCGAGCTAAATTACCCGGTATTTATGGACTAGTACCATACAAGGTGTCACATGACCATAATAGTAAGGTGTATAAGGTATATTAAAAGTTAGTAAAATTTTAAGTAAACGGGAATAATTCTTAATTTTACAGGTAATTGATTAATTACCGGGTAATGGGACATTTCCTAATTAAATGGGGATAAATTTGGATAAGATATATCCAAACACGTGGCAGCAAGGCCATATACAAAATGGAGACTCTTGATCAAGTCTTATTAAGTGGAAAATTGGGCACGTTTCCCAACACTAACATATCAATTTTCTAGTTTACTTTTAGTAAAAGAATTAACAAAGATATGACAAAACTCATGTTCAGAAAACATCTCCAACTTCAATTGAACTTGAAGAGTTCCTTAGGCTCCCACTTAACGTTCCAATGGAAACTTCATATGTAAAAGATCACAAATTTTTGGTGATCAAAATAACCACACATCACAAATATTACTACACGGTCAGATGAGCAGCAGCACACGAAGATATCTTGTCATTTTTCAATTCAGTTTGGTTAAGACCTTTGGAAAATGCATACTTATGGGTCACTGGCTGGAAGCCATTAATGGCCTTTCGCCTAGTTGTTTCTAATTCCGAGTTGGGTGATGAACAGGTATGTAAAGGCTATCCCTTCTTTCTTTTGGCATGATCCATACGATACGAATGAAACGTGCAAATGGACAAATTCCACGAATGACTCTATTCATAGAAGTATTAGAGATATCTGTGTTCTTGAATTTCCGTGTGTTATAATGTCTTATCATCTGTTCATGGGTCTCAGATGAAAAGAGTTTACTTTATGATATTACTCAGATGCAAATGGTCTTATGACATTCCAAATAATTTTATAGGCGTACTTTTTATGCACTGCATTCATGTGCACTGACTCATGACTAGATGGTGTTATATACGCGTATATATGTAAATATATGTATATGGGATTTGGGAAAAGGTTACGGCGTTATATACGCATCACCACCTGATCAGCTGGTATATGATGATGATGTTGCCCACAGTGGCTGAAATATGATTCAAACGACGTTATATACGCATATATATGTATGTACTCAAATGGCATTATATACGCGTATATAAGTAAATATATGTATATGGGATATGGGAAAGGCTATGGTGTTATATACGCACCACCACCTGATCAGCTGGTATACAATGATGATTTCGCCCACAGTGGCCAATATGATATAATGGAATGCCCTCAGAGGCTGATGATGTTATGAAACATGTACCTATGCACGACATGACGTTCACACGCACATGCATGACGCTAAATGTAATCTATGATCTACAAAGTTATTCATACTTACAGGCTGAGTCATGTACTCTATATGTCTTCCATGTCCCTTATGTATTTATTTATGTGCCTTACATACTCGATACATTATTCGTATTGACGTCCCTTTTGCCTGGGGACGCTGCGTTTCATGCCCGCAGGTCCCGATAGACAGGTCGAGAGCCCTCCAAGTAGGCTATCAGCTCAGCGAATGATGTTGGTGCGCTCCATTTGCTTTGGAGTTGCTCGTTTGGTTAGTATGATTTAGATGTGTATTGTTTGGTATGGCGGGACTCTGTCCCGACCTATATGACATTAATGTATTCTTAGAGGCTTGTAGACATATGTATTGTACGTGAAAGATTGTACGGCCTTGTCGGCCTATATTTTGAGTTTATAAATGATTATGTTGGCCTATTAGGCCCGTATGTCACGTGTATATGATGATGTAATAAAAAAGATACGTTACATTGGTACTCGGTTAAGTAAGGTACCGGGTGCCCGTCGCGGCCCATCGGTTTGGGTTGTGACAAAAGTGGTATCAGAGCAGTTCTGTCCTAGGGAGTCTACAAGCCGTGTCTAGTAGAACCTTGTTTATGGGTCTGTCGTGCACCACACTTATAAGCAGGAAGCTACAGGGCATTTAGTATTGTCACTCTTTCTTCTTACTCTAGATCGTGTGGTAGAGCTCACTTATAAGAATTCAAGTTCCAAAATTCTATGTTATTCATAATAACACGATGCCTACATTCGGAAAGAAGGTTGGAAAGAGAGATAGTTGTGGAAAAGCTGAGTAAGAGGAATTGGATTTTTGTATGATGCCTACGATAAGTAAATATGAGGTCTTTAGCAGATCGTGGGTGTACTGAAAGGTGTAAGCTTCCTGATAAGAAGCCTTAAGGCAAGAATGCCTATCCATCTTTATGGTGACGGATAATGAGAGATTAAGAACATAAGTACAAGTTTCAGCAAGTAAAAGGAGCGAGGTGAAAAAGGGTACGAGGTACCCAATTAATGAAGGTTAACAGCTATTATAATTAAGGCAGAGGAACATAAGCTTTTTGAGTTATATTCAATAGTAACAAAGGTATATACAATTGAACGCACCCTTCCAGATATGCCCTAAGGGGGGTTAACAAAAGTAGTATAAGAAGATACGATGGATGAATTGATTGCGTCAGTTGACATTTACGAAGGATAGTGCAAATGTGCTAATAGATCTCTTTATGAGACACCCAGATGGTGCACTCTAAAATAGTGCAGCCAAATATGAGTACTACAAAGACATGCACTATAAGCCTTAAAAGGATAAATATTACCTTAGTGTGGCTCGCATCCCTAGTAAAGTAAGAACGTTAAGCAACTTGAAGAGCCATTGGATGGAGCAAAGGAAAGCTAAAAGCAAAAAAAAATGTCGTATTGAAGTTTTCACAAGAAAAGGGATATGCAAAAATATTAGCAGAGTAATAAGAAAAGAGATAAAGAAGTATTATGAATAAGTGGTGATACATGGATGAAAACGGTAGAGTGTTACAGAACCTATAGTTAAATAAAGAAAGAGACAAAAGGTGATGGGCCTTAAGACAAAAAAAGAGTATAGGCCATAAGGTTGTATCCTCGTTTTGAGAAATAAGTTTGTGACTCCAACGTGACTACCAGAGGGGAAAATTAATACCCAGAGTAACAGAAATCAGTATGGACTGATAAACAAGATAAACTAAATATGAATTAGGGACTGAATGATTGGAAAGTACTCGACATCATGGTAATTTCAGATTTTGTTCTGGCAGTAATAGAATGGACCACAGAAGAAGATTCATGATGAATTAAGAGAATGGTCATTCAGGGAGACGCTTCCCTAAAACAAGCAATGTGAGCAAAGTTAAGCTTAAGAGACTATATGTGCCAGTTACGCTAAGTGTCACCCTCGCAAATAAGGGAATTTGTCATATTGGGTACAGAAGGATTGCCGCAAGTTGAGTAAAGATCATTGATGTTGAGAAACGACGACAAGGATGACTATGGAATGGTAAAGGAATAATGTGATAAATGAGAGAGGAATGAGATGGCACTTATCAAAATCTTGTAAATATGCTACGATTCAAGAATATTGTGCAAGCACGACGTCAAAGAGAGGGAGTAAAGGTTCCTGCCCGAGTTGTTATTAGTAAATATAGAGGCAGTGCGAGATGTAAGTTAAAATAAAGGAAATAACCCAAGAAAGATTACGAGAAATATTGATACGAGAATGGGCCAACGAATAGTTAGTAATTGGTCAGGAAGATCCCAACTATGGCTAAATAGGAGATTACAGACGAATCGTCAGATCGTGTGAGATAAACATAGTAGAACCCAACATGGAGAATTCAGCCTCGAAGAATATCATTATAATACTTGAAATATATTCAAACAAGAGTCGGCATAGTTAAAGGTACCGTATAAGTATTACGGGGATAAAAAAAATGTGCCACTGGGAAGGCGGTCAAAATATCAGTACAGAAGCAACTATACAAGCACAAGGGCATGGAAGTAAGCAACTACAGATGATTATAGGCAAGTAAGGACATCAGAAAAGGTCCGTAATAAGCTCACAGCTTTATGAAAGTCAAGGGTTCTCCCTAAGTACTACAACAAAAGACTAGCTGAGAAGATAAAAAAGAAGGCTTCAACTTAAGCACAACGACCTAAAGAGGAAATGGTCGTGTAACAACAATCTCGCAACAACTTTTTAAGCATTCCAAAGGAAAGTGACACCTACCGTGGCTAATGAACAAGAAGTAAGAATTAAAGGTAATATTCGAGATCATATGAGTTGCATGAAGACTCTGGCAAGTGTGGGCACTAAGATAAGCTAAGTATGGACACAACAAGGGGGCAGCAAGGCCAGGAAAAGTAATAGCTTACATTGAAAGAAAGCTAAGATGGAACGAAAGAATTATTTGATCAATGATCCAAAGTTAGTACGTTATGGATACACTCAAGATTTTGGAACATTATCCAGGAAGTATATTTCTTGACAATCATACGGCCATAGAAGACTCCGGTATAAGTTAAAAAAAAGAATTGAGCTCAGGGCATAGACAAAGGATTGAATTGTTAAAAGATTGTATCTTGGATATTTCAAAATGACCATGAAAGGCTAAGGTAATAACTGATACCATGATCCACGGATCGGGAGATTGCTTAAACCTACGTAAAGGTGGATCAGGAGAAAGAGGAAACTAAAGAATAACATCACCCAAGTAAATCAAGAGTCTGATTATTGGACCTAGAAAAATTATAGAAGTGTGCTTGAGAACATGATACAATCACTCTTAATATGAGACGTTCAAGAGAAATAACATAACAACCATAACCTATAATGACTCTATAAGAAAGCCAATTAGAAGAAGTACCAGCCTCATAAGAAGTCAGTATAAAGCTCCCATCGGATAGTGTATGTAGCAGAGGTGCGAGTATTATAATAGAGCTTTAAGTTATGGACGTGAATTATATTTATGCAGAGGGAAGGTTATGAAAGAGATAGAAGATACGATGAGAAATTTTAAGGTAAGTAAGGTAAAGGTGAACAACGTATGAGATACTCAAAGGCATAAGATCATGAATAATCCATATTTCGGATAGAAGTCTATAAGCGTGGGTATTCCATATCCAGGAATGATAGCAGCGGCGTCAGTAGTAGATCTTCCAGCCTATGGTCTAGGTATCGAAAAGCCTGATTATGAGAGTAAAGGATAGTTAGAGACGATGCGATGTCTCACTTGATGTTCCAGAATAACATAAGGAAATCTATAGTGCAAGCAAGTTGAAGGAAGACCGCGATAGAATAAATAGATACGTAAAGATCCCAAGCTAAAGTATGGTAGAGCGACAAGGTTTTAACGAAACATGAGTAAGGATGAGGAAAGGCAAGTGAAAGGGTGACGAGAACGGATAAGTCCTCTGGATTGAAACCCATGAAAACAAGAAAGCTAATGGTTTCTCTAAATTATAGAAAGTTTAGTATAACATGAATGAACTCAAAGGAGTCTAAGACTAATAACATTCAGAAGAGATGGAATGTTGCCTTGTTAATAGAATGAGGGTGTAATTATTATAGAAACTAAATGAATGACATTTGGGCCTTCGATTGAATAATGATCTGACGAATAAAAGAAAGGGATCTCATGAATTGGACAGGATTAAAATACCCACGCAAGGTAAATCACATTGGGATGCTATGAGATATGATTATGAAAGAAGGGTATCGCCCCAGGTGGATCAATCTAATTATTTCAGATGTTTCCCAATAAAACATGAATCCTAGCAGCAATATTACACAGTTATAAAGTTATCAGAGGTGGATTATGGATCAAAATTGAGGTGAATCAACAATGGATGGATAAAAGTTATAAAGTATGCGATGAGATTAGGCAGTTATTCTTAAGATGAACGGTAATATGGAAGCATTAGAGGATAGAGATTTATCGTATGGGATAAACAATGAAATTAACCTCGGATTTGGTAGCAGACCTCAGTAACGAGAAGTCGAGGTAAGAGTTATGGTATAGTATGACCTATATAGATGCAATAAAGTCATACGAATGGATAACCACGTCTATAGAATAAGATATAGCAATATTCGTAAGTTCGACAAAAAGTGAAGAACTTCAGGATTGGCTAAAAACTGGAGAAAAAAGGAGAGGAAAGTCACATAAGCACACTTACAAGGTCAGTATCGTAGAAGCTCCATGATGGGAGGTAGCAACAGTTATGAGATTGGAAGGAATTTGATAACAAGTCATAGTGTAGGAAAGAGGCCTAAAGGAGGGGGGGATACCCTGGCCTAGATGGCAAGAGGACTACTAAAGTATTCGCAAGAGCTATGGGTTATGAGAACGATAAGCGCACCAGTCAACATTCGAGGACGAATGTTCCAAAGGGGGGAATGACGTTACACCCCATGTTTTTGTACATGAAAATATGCCATAAATAAATTAATGATAGCCCGGAAGTGAGATGTCACGTCCCGCAGTATTACATTACAGTGATGTTACGCTTCGCAACATTAAATTACGATGATATTGTACCCTGTAGTATTGTACGTTGAATTTTTCGTAAGGTAATGTACATCAGTCCAAGTAAAAGATTATTTGGAGGTTATAAGTCTTATGTTATCTCAAACAAGTGGCAAGTAAATTCGTGAAAGTGCGAGGGTAAGCAAATCGAAAAAAATGAATTTTGTCGAAGTTTGGCATGCTGGGGTAAAATATGGCCCAAGCTAAATTACCCAGTATTTATAGACTAGTACCATACAAGGTGTCACATGACCATAATAGTAAGGTGTATAAGGTATATGAAAAGTGAGTAATATTTTAAGTAAATGAGAATAATTCTTAATTTTACGGGTAATTGATTAATTACCGAATAACGGGATATTGCCTAATTAAATGGGGATAAATTTGGATAAGATATATCCAAACACCTGGCAGCAAGGCCATATACAAAATGGTGACTCTTGATCATGTCTTATTTAGTGGCAAATTGGGAACATTTCCCAACACTAACATATCAATTTTCTAGTTTACCTTTAGTAAAAGAATTAACAAAGATATGATAAAACCCATGTTCAGAAAAAGTCTCCAACTTCAATTGAACTTGAAGAGTTCCTTAGGCTCCTACTTAACGTTCCAATGACAAAATTAAAACGTAAAAAATCACAAATTTTTAATGATCAAAATAACCACACATCACAAAGATTACTACTCGGTCAGATGAGCAACAACACACGAAGATATATTGTCATTTTTCAATTCAGTTTGGTTAAGCCCTTTGGAAAATGCATACTTATGGGTCACTGGCTGGAAGCCATCAATGACCTTTCGCCTAGTTGTTTCTAATTCCGAGTTGGGTGATGAACAGGTATGTTATGACTATCCCTTATTTCTTTTGGCATGATCCATACGATACGAACGAAACGTGCAAATGCACAAATTCCACGAATGACTCTATTCATAGAAGTATTAGAGATATATGTGTTCTTGAATTTTCGTGTGTTATAATGTCTTATCATCTGTTCATGGGTCTAAAAAAATTACGAAAGTTGAAAAGAGTTTACTTTATGATATTACTCAGAGGCAAAATGGTCTTATGACATTCCGAATAATTTTATTGACGTACTTTTTATGCACTGCATTCATGTGCACTGACCCATGACCAGATGGCGTTATATACGTGTATATATGTAAATATATGTATATGGGATATGGGAAAAGGTTACGGCGTTATATACGCATCACCACCTGATCAGCTGGTATATGATGATGATGTTGCCCACAGTGGCTGAAATATGATTCAAACGACGTTATATACGCATATATATATATATATATATATATATATATATATATATATATATATATATATATATATATATATATGTATGTATGTATGCAGATGGCGTTATATACGCGTATATATGTAAATATATGTATATGGGATATGGGAAAGGCTATGGCGTTATATACGCACCACCACCTGATCAGCTGGTATACGATGATGATTTTGTCCACAGTGGCCGGTATGATATAATAGAATGCCCTCAGAGGCTGATGATGTTATGAAACATGTACCTATGCACGACATGACGTTCACACGCACATGCATGACGCTAAAAGTAATCTATGATCTGCAAAGTTATTCATACTTACAGGCTAAGTGATGTACTCTATATGTCTTCCATGTCTCTTATGTATTTATTTATGTGCCTTACATACTCGATACATTATTCGTACTGACGTCCCTTTTGCCTGGGGACGCTGCGTTTCATGCCCGCAGGTCCCGATAGACAGGTCGAGAGCCCTCCAAGTAGGCTATCAGCTCAGCAGAAGATGTTGGTGCGCTCCATTTGCTTTGGAGTTGCTCGTTTGGTTAGTATAATTTAGATGTGTATTGTTTGGTATGGCGGGACTCTGTCCCGACCTATATGACATTTATGTATTCTTAGAGGCTTGTAGACATATGTCTTGTACGTGAAAGATTGTACGGCCTTGTCGGCCTATGTTTTGAGTTTACAAATGATTATGTTGGCCTATTAGGTCCATATGTCACGTGTATATGATGATGTAATAAGAAAGATACGTTACATTGGTACTCGCTTGAGTAAGGTACCGGGTGCCCGTCGTACCCCATCGGTTTGGGTTGTGACAGAAGCTGTGATCGACTTCCCTCCCCCAAAGCTCGTCGAGGTCCGACTTAAAGAGGATATAGATCGAGGCTTGAGTAAAATGGGAAATTCCCAAGGCACACGACAAAGTCTGACAAAGCCGGCCTACCCAGAGCCTATATCGAGGAATCGCGTCTAGCCATCCCAACTCCATGCCTTTACAATTAATATATTTTTTACCATGACGGGATCCCCTTCCTATATAAAGGGGATCCTCATCTCTTTGTAAGGGGTTGCTGTTGCTCCAACTATTCTACACAAGATCAATAACAACTCTCTTTCATTATCTTTTATCCCTAACTTACTCGCCCGAGACTACCTCTTTCATTTATTGCTTTCATACTTGTTCTTCATTTATTGCTTGATATTGGCCATAAAGAGCCTCTTTCAATTATATCCTAAATATTAGCCCCTTCCCGGATATCCGCGATAGCTCGAGTCCAAGCCCAGGCATCGACCTCGAGGCCCTTCATCGCCTAGCCCGAGATCCGGATAGCTAGCCCCTCGGTTTGATTATAACTCTGCTTTAGTTCATATTTCGCTGTTAAACTTCACATATCTAGCATCAACCACTCTAACAACTAGCATAAAAATAGATTGCAAATTTCTAGAGTCACATCAACAAATTTAATTGTTATTACGATTTTCACGGTAAATAGTTTGGCGCCCACCGTGGGACTAAAAATAATAGTTATTATTTTCTTGCTGGTTTCGTTACACAACGCAAGTTATCTTTCACACTTTTTCTTGTCCAAGATCTTCGATTTCAGGTCAAAATGTCTAGCTCGGTAAATAGAGTCGAGAACAAAACTAGAAAACTACGGAGAAAACGGTAATGCACCTAGACCAGCTTCAGTGGATGCGGATTCGCAAGACGCGTAGCAGGTCGACGAAATCTCACACACCGATAGGAGCATACAACATGGCGACCGACAGGAAGCCCAAAAAACCCCAGCCCGGAAAGAACATGAAGTTGGTCTTCATGTTATTTTCGAATGTTGTAGGCACAACAGCTGGCTATCGCTCAGCTGCAAAGCCACCCGAAGACTCCCAACACAGTGGCACCGGAAACTATTCCCCTGGCCGAACAGGTACCGGAGAGGTCGAGCAACAAAGAATCGATAACCGACCTTGCCATCGTGAAAATGCGCGAGGACCTCACCAAAAGGATCGAATCGGGCGAGAAAATAATAGCAGCCAATGATAAGAAGGTCGAGACGTACAACTCCAGGGTCAACCTGATCACGGGCGCGCCCCCGGTCATGAAAAGTGTGGATTCGAAGAAGTTCATACAAAGACCATTCCAAGAGGAAGCGGCTCCGAAAACCATTCCAAAGAAGTTTGGAATGCCGGAACTCCCAAAATACAATGGGACGTCAAATCCCAACGAGCATGTTACTGCCTATACGCGTGCGGTAAAGGGCAATGACATAAAAGACGATTAGATTGAGTTTGTCTTACTGAGGAAGTTCGTAGAAATGCTCTCGAAGGGGGCTAAGATGTGGCATCACGACTTAGATCCCAACCCCATAGATTTATTTGCCATACTGGCAGATTCCTTTAGAAAGGCGAACACTGGTGCCATTGAAGTAGCAACAAGAAAGCCCGACATATTCAAGATTAAGCAAAGGGAGAATGAGATGTTGCGAGAACTCTTATCTCATTTCCAGACGGAACGAACAGAACTACCCTCGGTCTATGACGACTAGGCAGTGCAGGCCTTAACTCAAGGCCTGAATGAACGAAGTGCGGTGGCTTCAAGACAGTTGAAACAGAACTTGATCGAGTATCCAGCTACGACCTGGTGGGATGCCCACAACCGGTACCAGTCGCAAATCATGGTCGAGGATGACAAGCTGGGAGCCTCCTCGGGCTCAGTATACCCGAGCAGGCTCCTGGCAAAGAAACCAAAAACAAACAAAGAAAGATATCAACCATACGCCGAAGATAGGAGGAATGCCCCGAGACGCAACCTACCTCGCAACAGTCAGAGAATGGATCGAGGACAATATCCTCAAGGGACCATAAATAGAGCCACGTTTGATGGATATGCGAGGCCAATAGGGGCACCTCGCCTACCAGAATATAACTTCAACATCGCTGTATCGAACATCGTGTTCACGATCAGCGAAACCAGGGACACCAAATACCCCATGTCTATCTAGTCGGATCCTTCTTGGAGGAATCACAACTTGGTATTTGAACTTTATAACACGCACAGCCATAGGACAAAAGATTGCCACCAACTCCGCAAGGAGACAGCCAAGCTACCCAATAAAAGTCACTGCCGAGGATTTTTTAGCAATCGAGCTCAAGTTAGTTCCGAGAAAGAAAGGCGGTCGAGAAGAACGAATCAAATGGGCTACGACATATTACCATGATATTGAAGGAGCGCTGACACTCTCCAAGAACATTTGAAGAGGAGGACAAAAATATCCATCACTAGAGAAAAACGGACCCGGGGATACGTACCCGAAGATGCCCTTGCATTTGGCAAGGAAGGTTCCGAAACCTCGCCCCAACTTCAAAACAACGCGCTGGTAACATTCTTCCTCATTCGATCATTTCAGATAAAACATGTGCTCGTGAATTTAGGTATCCCGACCAACATTATCGGGTGAGGGTGATAGGGAAACTCGGGTTGCTAGGCCAAATCATACCCGCCTCTTAAATCCTTGGAAGATTCAACATGACGATCGAAACAACAAGAGTAAAGAGCATTCCCTAAGTCAGCATGGCCGACATAGACCAGAACGCCAAGTTCCATGTCATCAGATGAGGCGCAAGGTATAAACTCCTTATTCGGACGACCGCGGACGCACCACGTGAAGGTGGTACCGTCCCCTCTTAGCCAATGATGAAATCCCAGCAAAGGCGGAATTAAAACCGTCAACGAGGAGCAACATGCGACAAGGGAAGTGTTCGCGTTATGTAACATAGCATCGACACCAAAATATCCACTCTTGAAAGAGTCAAAGGGTAATCAAACTACGTCTTCGGTTAAGCTCGATTAAACACAACGGAGGGACGTACAGAGTCCTCACTCTGAACAACAGGGATACATCAGGTCTCGGAACATCGCCTGCGCACCCTATGATAAGGTAATACCACCTCCTTCTTTCGTTATTTTACACTAACCCATACATATGTGCCTTGTCAGGGCGATCGAAAGTGTTAATTCAACCCGAAGATCCCGAGGCCTTAATGGCATCCATTGCACTCTTTCCCTTCGGCCAAGCTTTTGTCTCGAAGACGGTTTCGCCGACGAGGTTCTTAACAAGGCAATGCGCTCTTAAGGAGGATCCGACAAGCTTGCGAGGCTTTTTTTTCAATCAACCCCGAACACTGGAGAGTGCCTCCTTTGATAGGCCATCCACTTGAAAGAGCCTGGAAAAGACGAACAAAGTTCCAATAGAAAACAATGTACCGGGCCAAACTGTCAAATGAACTATGTCCGCATAGGCCGGGCTTACTGTTTACCGTTAAAATGGCAATAACAATTAAATTTGTTAATGGGACTGTAAAAATACGTGATCTATTTTTATGCTAGATGTTAAGGCTATTGATGCTAGATATACGAAGATTAATGACGAAATACAAGCTAAAACAGAGTTATAATCAAACCGAGGGGCCTGTTATCCGCGCCTTGGATTGACTGATGAGGTGCCTCGAGGTCGATGCTTGGGCTCGAGCTCGAGCTATCGGGGGTAGCCGAAAAGGGAATAACAGTTAGAATATAATTAAAGAAGGCTCTTTATGGACAATATCATGCAATACATGAAGAACAAATATGAAAACAAAAAATGAAAGGGGTAGCCTCGAGCGGGTAAATTATAGAGAAAAGAGAGAGAGAGATTTGTTTTTAATCTTGTGTAGAATAGCTGGAGCAGCAACGACCCTTTACAAAGTGGTGAGGACCCCCTTTATAGAGGAGGGGGTATTCAAACATAGTACAAGAGTGCAGTAATTGTAAAAGCATGGAGATGGGACAGCCAGACGCGATACCAGGTTCTGCCTGCGCTATCCGTTCATCTTGGGAACTACCCTTTTCCCGTACTGTAGCTGTTTGTACGGAATGCCCCCCCGGGGCCAACACCCGACAACCCCCGAGGGTGGGTCTCGACCTTGGCTTCGAGCCTCAAGAAGCATGACCGCGAGACGACCTAATGACGGGGAAATCGGGCCCCCGATTTTACCACATACACTTACGGCAACAAAACAACATGTACTTATGTCGAAAAATCAATGAATATCTTTCACCAAAGGCATCTCGTACTCCAAAGATAATTCAGCATGTTCACAACAAAGATCCCTCCATCGAGTAAATCCCCAAAGTACTCAGAGACTAGCGTCAATAATTTGATACCCGCATGGCCTCAGGGTCGGAACTCCATGCTCAAAAGCCCTCAATGAGGCAATCGCAAGCTCACAAGTAATGGCCTTCGAGCCTAAGCAAACCTGATGACTCAAAGACTATCGCCAATCACCACTCACTTAAAAAGTCAAGTTTGTAAGACCCCAAGCGGGCAAACTTGGTCTAGCATGATCTATTTAACATAGCAACAAAAACTGTAAGACCTCAACAGGCATGAAAAAAGCTTTAAGACCTCAACAGGCATGAAAACTGTAAGACCTCAACAGACATGAAAAAATTGAAAGACGTCAACAGGCATTAAAAAATTGTAAAACCTCAATAAACATGAAAAACCTATAAGACCTCAACAGGTATTAAAATTTTGTAAGACCTTACTACAGGCATAAAACTCGATCCCGAAGTTTAGGCTATATGTCGTATTTGTAATACACTGAGAAGGACATACCCTCGATGTAGACACCTAAACTACCATACAGGGGATCGAAAATGGCTCCGGCCAAACACTAATGACTACGGTCAATACGGCTGCACCAGCCAAATTAACGCGACTCGGGGACGCCCGACCGTCGCTGTAAAATCACAGGCCATTACTTCGAATCTACTTCGAATAGAACCGGTTAACAGACTACCCTCGACAGGAAAAAGAGCTTCAACCATGTCAGCTCCAAATCACAAGTCTTCGAGCTACTCAGCCTACGAGCTAAACCTTCCATGGTGCTCGAACATCGCCGCAAACGACTTGAAATCGAGGTTCTTCTCAAACCAACAACGGGTCAGGGAAAATTATTTTAAAAAGTCCTTAACGAGAGGAAAACAAAGCCTACATATGCCTAAAGGCAAAGCATAAGAGCCATTGTCACCAGCCTAATGAGCCTCAAGGCCACACACACTAAACGATCGCAACAACCAAAAGCGTAAGCGCCACTGTAGCCAGCTAAAAACTTTGAAAGTTTTAGGGTCAAAGTGAGCTCGAGTCGTAACCCGATTTGGAGACCGGATCCAAAATAGTTAACTGTACATGCCTAAGGGGAAAGTGTAATAGCTATTGTCGGCAGCTTCATGAGCCTCAAGGCCATATACATAAAAGGTCGCTTCAATCCAAGGCATAAGAGTTGTTGCCGCCAGCCCACGAAAATACAAAACTTGAGGGTCGAGTGAGCTCGAGTCGCAACCCGACTCGGAGGTTGAACCCAAAATAGTTAAAATACAAATGCCCAAGGGCAAGGCGTAAGAGCCATTGTCGCCCGCCTATGCAGACACAAAAGCTTGAGGGTCGAATGGGCTCGAGTCAAAGCCCGACTCGCAGACTAAATCCAAAACAGTTGCGCAAGGCATAAAAGCTCTAACTCCAGCTTAGATTAAAGGCTGCATCGACCGAACGCGTAAGATCCCCCGGGAATGCTGATGAGCCCCGGAGTCATATTACGACCAAGGATTCTCACCAACCCCGAAACCAGTCCACCAAGTTAGAAGCGAAGCAGAAAGGGATACATAAGAAATAAAGCTTCTGCTTCTCTTCTAATCTACATACATAAAAAGGTGCATCCTCTGTCTACGGACGCGCTTTGGAAATATCACAAACAAAATAGCAGAGTCTACGGCCCGCCACAGAAGGCTACGGCCTACCAGCCTCATCTTAAATTTCCGCTGTGTCAGACAGAAGTGACCGAGAATCACGCTCGTCCGTCCTCTCTCTAGCTAGCTCTTCCAGGAGAACAAAACCCCTGGCACCAATCTCTTCAAGTACCCTTCTTTGGGATCTGCAACGAACATATTCCTCGATCCTCTCTTCACGATCTAGGACCCTCTTCAACTCGCATTGGGCAACATTAGCATCCTTCAAATGAATCGCCATCTCCTAATCAGCCTTAGTCCGGCTCAATGTTGCTTCCGCCCGAGCATCAACGATCTCAGCCCTAACCTTCGAAAGTTCAGACTCGAGCTTCGTGTTCATATCCGCTTGAACTGAAGCATTGTCACGAACCAAGCGGAGTTGGGCCTCGAAGGTAGGAACTTTAGACAAGGCACCCTTCTCCTCTGAATCTTGAGCCTGCACCTGAGCTCTTAGCTCGCCACAGTCATTCCTAACTCGGTCGGTTTCACCCCTAAGGTGCTCCAGAGCCTCCGTTTTTTTCTGCAACTAAGATAGGCAAAATTTTCACCCAAAAGGTTAAAAAGTGAAATGCATACCACGAGAAATTACCTGCTCCATCAAATAGCTCTCGCAATTCAAGCTCCAGTATGCCTCATATCGCCAGTGCATCAACTCAACTTCCTTTTCCTCACAACGGAGCCTAAGGGATCTACCCTCATCAAGAGCTTTCCAGAGCCTAGCCCTATCATGGAGCAGCTCAAACCTAAGCCTATCAATGGCATGCAGAAGAAAAAATAGATAAGGAAGGGAAGACACGAGATACGGGAAGCCTGTGCCAAAACTCACTGCGAAGTGAAGCCGGCGGACTTCCTCGAAGGCTGAGCACACTTCTGTTGATCTAGACCCCTCGACCCTGGAAGAACCAACCATGGTCAAAGCATGATCGCTTGGGGGAATTTCCTCTCCAAGGCCGAAAACTACAGGTACAACAGGCTCGGGTGATGTCCCTTCCTCAAAGACTCGGCCCTGTTTCGCCCTACTGAAAGCTCCATCGCACTGCAAATGCATAGCTCATTTATCATTTCTGTCCTTTAGCTCGGAAGTTGGCAACTCCTCCCCCTCTCTGGAGAAACGCAGCCTTGCCCTTGGAGACACTCTAATACCTACGACAGCAAGATTAGTGCAAGAAAAGGGGTAAATGCCTTCCCAAATGCACGAAGGATAATGTAAAAGCAGCATATGCACTTACCATGGTGTTTTCCTTCCCATCTGCTCTGGGACACAATTCGCCACCTATGCTCGACACAAGTCAAATGGGTCACCAGCTTTCGGGCCCAACCGGGTAGATTAGGAACTTTTCCCGGCGCCCATGAAATTGCTGCAAAAAAGAAGGAAACGTGATTACTAAACTAGCTTTCACCATGGGTGAATCGGAGAAAGCACGAGACGCTCCACTCACGCGCGTAATTCTGTTTCTCGAGGAATGGCATAAGTTCCACAAGGATAACGTCAGTTGTCCGAACCCGGATGAATCAACTAATCCACTCTCGATCTCCATCTTCCTCACCATCAATAACAAAGGGCGTGGACGAACGACACCACAAGGTTAGCAGACCTCGATTATGAAAAGGCGGGTACAGCCCGACAAGGTGACTGAGCATGAATTCAAGCCCTGCTTTCTCCGCAAAGAACCTCATCACCAACACTATTCTCCAAAATGATGGATGTATTTATGCCAAAGTAACCCGGTAGTTTAAACAGAAATCTAGCATGACCCTATGAAGGGGGCCTAGTGCGAAAGGGTACAAGTACAAGTTCAGGAATCCATCGGCGAGGTCCGCGATACCCTCATCCGGGGAAAGCGCCTGTAACACTATCCCTTCACCCCATCCGCAGTCTCTCCTCACTATCTCCAGATGCTCCTCTCTTACCAAAGATATATTCTTCAAAATAAACTCCCATGGATCCTGAGCACTTGGAGTGGAACTCTCCCCTCTCTGCCAAAAAGACCCTGAAGTAGCGGTCATGGCTCTGGTGGAACTAGCAAACTGAAGTAGGAACCTACACGAACGCTTTGGCGCTAAGATAACGAAGTGCTCGATGCCAAAACAGAAGGATAGCTATCTAAAATAATAGGATCTCCCAAGAAGCGGAAGCAACCCCATGTATATATGTTGGGAAACAACAACGACTCGCCTGCCCAAGTTAGAATCCTAAAGGCCAAAAATATTATCTCAGGTTCCGAGGGGGTACCCGACCCCAAGGACCTCTATCAAAAGAAATCTAGGCTTCAAAAGGTCAACAACATCATCTCCAGTCCCAAGAAGGTATCCGACCTCGAAAGCTCCTCCCAAGAAGAAAAGTAAGCACTTCAAGCTCCATCAATGGGGGTTTGACCTCAGGACGTCACCCTGCCATGGGCAACCTCTCCACAGGAACCCATCTACAACGCCTTAAAAGATTATCTACATCAAGTTCAAAGTAAATCTCCAGGTGCCCGAAGATGACCTCACTCAGAGACCACCCTTGAATATTTCAAGGTTTGATACGCCATGTTCATGCGGTTCGAGGGTCCCGGCGACCCGAGTCTATCGTATCGCTTTTGGCTTAGTTTGAGGAACCATGGTAGGCTCAGAAAGGAGCCATTTCTGACGACCAAAGACCGGAAAGAATAACGACGATTGTCAACAAAGGCATACATTCAAAATCCCCGCAAGTTCACAAGAATATACAAGAATATGGAAAATATCAAAAGCAGAAGTAAAGAAGATGTCTTTTTATTTCGTAAACATTGGCTTACAATGGCCCTCGAGGGGTACTCACATACAAATAAAAAATCCCGCGAGGGGTCCTTACACAGAAACAAAGAGGTATACGCCTATATTGAAAACCTGAGAACCTAGTCCATCCTCGAAAGTTCATCTCTAGTAGCATCATCTCCGAGCGCCTCCTGGTCGAGCTTGCATCCTCGAAGGCAACTTCTTCGATAGCCACATCTTCTAGGTTCCCAGCTCGATTCCATGTGATAAGCTCGCCGAGGGAGAAGATGAAAAAGAGAAAAGATGCAGAAGAGCCAAAAAAGCGACATAACCTACCGAAGCCAAAAGTTGAAGATTCGACGGGCCCCATCCTCAACGACAGGTTATGCCATTTTATCCCTCAAGAAAGAAAAATCCCAAGGGCTGAAGTTCCACACTAGGCCAAGGTAGGAGAGTGAGCAGTGGTGCATAGTCTGAATAACTTCTTAAAAAGGGGAAAGTCGATTCCCTGTCTGTCGTCATCTCGAGCCAATATGGACAGCAATAACAATCGCAACAACAACGGTAGCAACGACAAGATAGTATAATCTCGATAGACAAAGGGAAGCTCAGGCAAAAAGCCACAACACGGCGTATAGGAACAATGCCAAATAACCTTAAGGATGTAAGATCCAAACATGGTGATCAACAATAGAAGAAGATGGCGAGGAGAAAGGGATGAATGAATAAATAAAGACACTTAGATAGAAAAATGACATCAGAACGCCCCGATTTATAGGGGATAATGACACGGCCATCAATGCCTTTGGAAGACTGACCAGCAGGTATAATTAATATGTTCTTGAAGAGCCAAATCGACGGTAGTATTGTTGCTTTGAGCATTGGGAATCAACAGCGCATTAAATGGCGTCGAAAAGACAAGTCTACAGGATGTCCCAATTATCGTAAAAACATACCCCATAGGTTGTGTCATCGATATGACATCATCACGGGAAGCCCGAGGAATCTGGTATCATACTCGTTTCCCATTGCTTCGTTCTGAGAAACGCAGAGACTATCTGTATGCAGCGAAATCAGAGGGTTTAATTTCTTGCTATCAAGTCACTTTAGGAGAGCATCTCGAGACCCCGAGGACGCGAAGCTGTGACCGAGTTCCCTCCCTCGGAGCTTGCCGAGGTCCGACTTAAAAAGGATATAGATCGAGGCTAGAGTAAAATAGGGGAATTCTCAAGGCACACATCTAAGTATGACAAAGTCGGGCTACCTAGAGCCTATATCGAGGCGTCATGTCTAGCCGTCTCATCTCCATGCCTTTACAATTAATATATTTTGTACCATGACAGGATCCCCTTCCTGTATAAAGGGGATCCTCATCTCTTTGTAAGGGGCTTCCATTGCTCCAACTATTCTACACCAGATCAATAACAACTCTCTCTCTCTTTTCTCCCTAACTTACTCGCTTGAGACTACCTCTTTCATTTATTGCTTTCATACTTGTTCTTCATTTATTGCTTGATATTGGCCATAAAGAGCCTCTTTCAATTATATCCTAACTGTTATCCCCTTCCCGGATATCCCCGATAGCACAAGCCCGAGCCCAGGCGTCGACCTCGAGGCCCTTCATCGTCTAGTTTGAGACCCGAATAGCTAGCCCCTCGGTTTGATTATGACTCCACTTTATTTCCTATTTCGCCGTTAAACTTCACATATCTAGAATCAACCTCTCTAACAACCAGCATAAAAATAGATCACGTATTTTTAGAGTCTGATCAACAAATTTAATTGTTATTACCATTTTTACGGTAAATAGTTATATGTTGTCTATGCAGCCATGGTTAGTGTTGTACAAGTTATGTTATGTCTATGGAATAAGTATATGCTGTTAGGATATATTTTTGGTACTCTTTGACAGATGGATAGGCCAAGATACAAAGGAAACTCTGGTAAAAAATTTTAAAATCTAGGGAGTTATCCAAATTTAGGGCTGTTGATATGTTTCATGTTGTGAACGGCTGAGATTGCATAAAAATTGCTAATGAGTGAACGATGATCCTCATTCAAGGATGAATGATCTTATGTGGGGGAGGATGTAGGGCCCCATTAAATTTCAACTAAAAAACCCGAAAGCTCGTAGTGCCAAATTAGGAATAATGTTTTTCGCATGCTCGTCACGGTTCGAACCCTTTAGAATGATCTGTGCAATAAAAAGTTAGGGAATAATGTTTTTCAGAAAAAGCGCATTTATGCAGTCTATTATGTAGTCACATAATAGCTGTACGGCCCGCATAGTCGCCTCAGAGTCAGACAGTTTGATGGTTAATTTTGAGGTCAAATATGCAGACAATTATGCGATCGCATAATCAATATGCGGGCCGCATAGCCATCGCATAATCCCCTTGGAATATTTGCGAGGGGCAGTTCTGCAGTGCATTGTGTGACCGCATAACAGGTATGCAGGCCGCATTCTTGTCGCATACCCGGGCAGTTTGTTCAAGTTTTTAGGGCCATTTTTGCGATCCCTTTTGTGGGCTACATGTCCATTATGCGATCGCAGATTTTGTCGGGGCTCCTATTTTCTAACTTTTAAAACCCGACCATCCCATTAAAAACACCTCATAGACCACTTTTATTCTATTTTACTGCAAATAGAGTGAGAAAGGAAGTTCTAGAGGGAGAGAGAGTGATCTTCATCAAGTCCCCACTCAATCCTTACCTAAACCCTTGAAAATTATCAAGTAAGACTGCTAGGCCTTCACCCCAAGAGGCAAGAACTTGATCCCTAACCTTTGATTTTGAAATTCACACTAGAATGAGTAATTAGCTTGTGGGCTCATGGGTATAAAAATGGATTTTTTTGCATGCATAAAAGATAATAGGGTATGGGGAGGTTGAGGGCTAAAAAGATAGCGATTGGGGTGTAAGATGGTGAAAATCTATCACAAAAGGGTCCTAAAAATCACAATGCACACTTAGTGCTTGATAATATGCTCAAATGAGCTAGAGTCTTAAACATGTCTCTAATTCTTAGTTCAATTTATAATTCTCATAAAATAGATTGAGGTTGCTAAGAGTTCCAGAATTTTGTAAGATATTAAGAAAAGCTCTATTGAGGTATATATGGCTAAAATCCCCTCTTATTAGAGATTGAGCTTTGTTGGTGTATATGCAAATGTGGTAAGACAAAAATTGGATTGATGAATTGATTGTTATTTCACATGAATTTGTTTTGCAACTGTATATACATGATAGGTGTGCCTCAATATGTTCAATATACTATTCTTGATAGCTTAAAGATGGGTGAAGAATATAAACCACGTGTTGGAATGCCTAGACCTCTAGTTAGGATTTAAACTTAGATTGTCATGCCACCTATGTGAAATCATATCTATGTTTACAACTTGAATTTCTCTTGTATGTGCCTATTATCCTAAATTGTAGGTTTGGTATTGAAAGTGGACATGATGTGATAATTGTGGCTGGAAGTTCCTATGAATTGATATATGTGAAATAAAGGTTGAAACGAGATGATTAATGAGTAAGGAACAACGCCTTGGTATGGCGCCCTAGCCGATCGGGCCGTGATCGGATGCCATGCCGCACACATGGTGGTATTGTGCTGATAATGATTTCTGAAAAAAGAGATTGAGATTGTGATTGAGGTATATGTCTCAAATGAGGCAACCTAGCCAATCGGGTCGTGATCGGACTCCGCTCAAGATAGCGGTGGTATTGTTAATAATGATGAATAGTATGAAATGCCCAAACTAAATCTATGGAAATTGTGTGAAAGTTATATGATTCTTTTATTTGATTATGTGGTGTTTGGTTAAAGTTTTTGATTGTCTCTTGTGATTTCCTTGTTCCTGTATGATAGTTCTTTCTAATAAGATGGCGTTTAGTTATACATACTAGTACTACTCCATGGTACTAACGTCCTTTTTGTCGGGGGCGCTAGATTTTTGAATGAATGTAGGTGGCTCCATAGTTGACAGTGCCGATCGCGAGTAGCGGAATATCCTCCTCTCAAAGTCTTGGTAAGCCCCTTTTTCCTTCAAGGGGTTATGTTGTACATATTTTGTTGTAGACTTCCACTTTTGAGTTATAGCCAGTGCCTTCTTGTCGGCATTGCCATAATTGTCTTTTTTATCCTTAGAGGCTTCGGGGACGTTGGTGTGGGTTATGTACGGGTGTTGGATGGGTCAATGAATTGTGCTGTAATTCTAAACTCAAGTTCTTCTAAACTATAACTATATGAAATCTTGGAATCTTAGCCATAGTTTAAGGTTTGTGATATAAGAATGAACTAACAATATTGAATGTACGATCTTTAGTATTGTCTAAATAAACGAAAGCATTGTTTCCTTAATAACATTGAGTTGGGTAGAAAGTGTTAAAAAGGCCTGATCAGTTGGGTTCACTCGATTAAGAGCCGATCGCGCCTCCCGAGTTTCGGGTGTGACAATATGTATATGGGATATAGGAAAATGTTACAGGGTTATATACGCGCCACCACCTGATCAGGTGGTATACGTTGATGATTTTGCCCACAATGGCTGAGATGATATAATGGGATTCCCTCAGAGGCCTGATGATGCTATGAAACATGTACCTATGCACGACATGACATTCGTACACATATGCAAGATACTATAATTATTTCATGGTTTACATATTTATCCAGACTTACAAGTTGAGTCATTTACTCTATATTTCATCCAGGTCTGTTATGTACTTATTTATGTGCCATACATACTCGGTACATTATTCGTATTGATGTCCCTTTTGCTTGGGGACGCTGCTTTACATGCTCGTAGGTCCCGATAGACAAGTCAAGAGAACTCCAAGTAGGCTATCACCTTAGCGGAAGATGTTGGTGCACTACATTCGCTTCTGAGTTGCTGTTTGGTTAGTATAATTTAAACATGTATTTTTTGGTATGGTAGGACTGTCCCGACCTTTATGAAAAATTATGTATTCTTAGAGTCTTGTAGATAGATGCCATGTACGTAAAAGATTGTATGGCCTTGTCGGCCTATGTTCAGTATATTATTTTGGTCTTATGGACCCGTATGTCTGGTGTATAAGTGGGTATCAAATGTTGTATTCTACTTATCTCACGGTAGCCTTCTAGCTCAGTTATCTATGATAGTATGACATGGAAAGAAACATTATGTTGGTACTCAGTTGAGTAAGGTACCGGGTGCCCATCGTGACCCCTCGGTTTGGGTCGTGACAAGTTTCTTCTTTGATTTCTTCATTTTCCATGAGTAACTAAATTTCTAGCTAGGGTTGTGACCCAACCTTAGTGTGGGTACTTAGTGGGTATTTTATTTAGGGCTTGTTTGTCATTGGGTTAGTGATATTTAGCCTAGTTCTTGCTTGAATTTGAGAATTGATGGATGAAAATTTTGATTCATGCCTAATTGACTTAGTCTCTACTTTAGATAGAGAGACTAAGTCTAGGAAAACTTGGGTAACAAGGAATTGGGGTGAACTCAAAAAATTGATAGTCCCAATTAAAGGGTTGAATCTAGAGATAGTAAGACCTGACTTGAGCATTTATCACTTGTTTTATGCAATTCCCATCTGGACTTGAGAAAGTCAAACTAGGCAAAATCACTCTAACTACTTAGAGGTATTGAGTTGGCAATTGTGTGTGATTGCTATATTATGACCCCCACCAAATAAACTTGCCCTAGATCCTACAATTCATTACCTAGGTGGAAGTCACGAACCTAGATCTTTTATAAACTTGAAAGGACAACAACACCAAAAACATTGTCTCTTATCTTTTCAATTACAAGCATTAGCATAATCATTAGAAGTAGAAAGAAACAATCAATCATGTGGAAGTGCAATCTTGGGCACGTCATACACTAGACTAGGTATATACCTAATCCCACATAGAGCTCCTTGTGGAATCGACCCCAACTTGGGTTTGGTATTTATAATTGCATTGACCGCCTCACAATCCCAATTAGTGGTGTGAGTTTGGGAGACATTAGTGAACCCCATCATAGTGAATTTAGTCTCGCTGATATGACGACGTAATCCTTGAGAAATATTTAGATAGGAGTTGGGGTAATTAAAGGTAATGTATAAGTGTTACAGAAATAAAAGAAAGTACTACTAGGAAGACAATAAAAAAATTCAGTTCAATAGCAACCCTACGATGACAAGGGTGAAGGTATGTAACTAAGGATAATTATAGGCGAGCAAGAACATAAAGAATTCCTTCCGGTATACAATATTACAAGCTCGCAACTTTACAAGAGCCAAAAGGTCTCCCCAAGTACTACAACGAAGGAAAAGCTGAGGAAATAAGGAAGAAGGTTTCCACCTAAGTATAGTTACCTATAGAGGAAATGATCTTGTAACAACAGTCTCACTACAATATTGTATACACTCCATAAGAAAGCGGCACCTATCATGGCTAATGAATGGGGAAAAAATCAAAGGTGATGTTTGAGATCATATAAGGTATAGGAAATTATGATAGTCGTGGGAAATATGACAAGACAAATATTCATGCAACATGCTGGCAGAACAACTAGGAAAAGTAATTGCTTACATTTAAAGACAATTGAGAATGCACAAAAGGAAAGGAATGTTATTAGTAGTATAAATAGATATGTGTAGGTCACAAGCTATAGTATGGTAGAGTGACAAGGTTTTAGGCATATGGTAGTAAGGATAAGAAAAGGTGAGTTAGAAGGTGACAAGAAAAGGTAAGACATCGGGACTAAGCCCACCAAACAAGAGAGCTGATGGTTTCTGTATGTTAGAAAAAGCTCAGTATAGCTTGAACGAACTTGGAGGTGTCTAAGACTAGGAGCAATTGGAAGAGATGAAATGCTGCCCTAATAGTAGAATAAGGGTGTAATGGTGATAGAAAGAGGATGACGTTTATGCCTTTAATTGAGTAATGATTTTGAGAAAAGGGATTTCATGAATTGCATGTTATTAGAGTACCCCCATAAGAAGAACTACGTTGGGATGCTATGAAATACGGGTATTGAAGTATAGTATAGTCCCTAGGGGGGTCAGGAAAATCACTTCAAATGTTCCTTGATGCGACGTGAGCCCTAGTGACAATACATTATGTAAGAGGTTTCAAGTTATTAGTAGTAGATTATAGATCAACATTAGGGTGAATCACCAATAGATAGATAAAAGTTCCAAAGTATGAGATGAGATTATGTTGTCATTTTTAATATGAACAGTAACGAGGAAGCATTGAAGGACATAGATTTATACATATAGGACAAGCAGCGACAATGTAACCTATAGTTGGGTTGCAAATCTAGGTAATAATAAAATAAAGTAAGTGATATGGGATAGTATGACCCACTTATATGTAGTAAAGTCATAAGGATAGATAATTGAGGCTAAGAAACAAGATATATCAATAGTCGTAAGTTTGACAAAGTACTGAGCGAAACACTTCAGTACACCTTGTTTACTGCGAAAATGGTAACAACAATTAAATTTGTAAATGTGACTATAAAAATACGTGATCTATTTTTATGTTAGTTGTTAGAGCAGTTGATGCTAGCGTATGAAGTTTAATGATGAGATACAAGATAAAGCGGGGTAGTAATCAAACCGAAGGGCTTGCTACCCGGGCTTCGGACTAGTCGATGAAAGGCCTCGGGGTCAATACCCGGCTCGAGCTCGAGCTATCGGGGGTAACCGGGAAGGGGATAACAGTTAAGATATAATTAAAGAAGGCTCTTTATGGCCAATATCAAGCAATAAATGAAGAACAAGTATGAAAGCAATAAATGGAAAGAGTAGCCTCGAGCGAGTAAGTTAGAGAGAAAAGAGAGAGATATTATTTATCTTGTGTAGAATGGTTGGAGCAACAGAAGCCTCCTACAAAGTAGTGTGGATTCCCTTTATATAGGAAGGGAATCTGGTTATAGTACAACACACATTAGTTATAAAAGCATGGAGATGGAACGGCTAGACGTGATGCCTCGACACAGGCTCTGGGTAGGTCGGCTCTGTCAGACATAGCCACATGCCTTGGGAATTCCCCTTTTTGCTCCAACCTCGATCTTCATCTTCTTTGAGTCGGGCCTCGATGAGCCCTGAGGGAGGGGACTCGGTCGCAACTCCATGTCCTCGGGGTCTTGAGATATTCTTCCGAAGTGACTTGATAGCAAGAAATTAGTCCCTATGATTTTGCCGCATATAGATAGTCTCCGTGTTTCCCAAAACGAAGTGATGGGAAATGATTCTGACACTTAACTCTTCGAGCTTCTTGAAGCGACGTCATACCGTTGATGTAACCTGTGGTGCGAGTTTTTGCGATAAGCGGGACATCCCATGGACAGGTGTTTTTGACATCATTCAATGCACTGTCGATTCCCTTTCTCCAAGGTGAAAGTACCACCATTGATTCGATTATTCAAAAACTCAGTAATTGCGTCTGCCGGTCACTCGTCCAAAGGCCTTGTTGACCGTGTCATCATCTCCTATAAATGGTGGTGCTCTGGCGTTGTTTTTTCTATCCAAGTACCTTCATCTGCTCATTCACCTATTTCTCCTTATCATCATCCTCTTTTGTTGATAACCATGGTTGGCGTCTACAGCCTCAAGGTCGTTCGGCATCATTTCGATAGGCCGTGTCATGGCCCTTTGCCTGAGCTCGACTATGTTGTTCCGTCGCTACTGCGGTTGTTGTTGCATCTACTGTAGCCATCCCTATTGTCACGAGACGATGATAGACGGGGAATCGATTCTCCATTTTTGTAGTCAGTCATTCGGGCTATGCACTGCTGCTCACTCACCTACCCAGGCTTCATGTGGCACTTCATCCCTTGGGTTTTTCCTTTCCCAAGGGATAAAATGCACCACCGGTCGTTGAGGCTGGGGCCCGCCGAATATTCAACCTTTGGGTTCGGTGGGCTATGTCTTTTTTCTCTGCATCCCCTCCTTTTCCTCTTCTATATCTTTTCCCTCGGCGAGGATTTTTTGCAGGATTGAGCTGGGAACCTAGAGGAAACGGTGGCCGAAGGAATTGCTTTTACGGATGCAAGCTCGCGGGGGCGACGCTTAAGGATGCTGATACCGGAGATGGACCCTCGAAGATGAACTAGGTTCTTAGGTTTTCACTATGGGTGTATACCCCCTTTGTTTCTACGTAAGGACTCCTTGCGGGCTTTTGTAATTGTGTGTAAGGACCCCTCGAGGGTCGTTGTAGCCCATATTTACGAAATAGGAAGATGTTTCCTTTACTTCTACTTTTGATTTTTCTCGCGTTCTTGTATACTCTTGTGCGTTCGCGGAGATTTGGAATATATGACTCTATTGACGATTGTCAATATTTTTTCCGGTCTTTGGTCGACAGAAATGGCTCCTTTCCGAGCTCATCGTTGTTCCCGAAATCAAGCCTGAAGTGGTCTGCTAAACTGGGATCATTGGTTCCTTCGAGCCTCGCGGGGATGAAGTGAAAATTGACTTCGGGTGCTTGGAGCTTTTACTTTGAGCTTGATGTAGGTTACCTTTTAAGGTGTTGTAGGTAGGCTTCTGAGGAAGGGGCTATTCGTACTTAGGCAATTTTTTGCGGTCGAGTCCTCGTAATAGGGGATCAAAGTGCTTATTTTTTCTTCTCGAGGAAAACTTTAAGGTTGGGTACCACCTCGGAATTGGAGACAATGTCACTGACCCTCTGTGGCCTAACTTCTTCTTGATGGAGATCTCCGGGGTCGGGCACTACCTCAGGATCCATTCCGAGGTCGTTGGCCTCCCAGGGCTTATCCAGGATAGGCAAATTGTTGTTGTATCCCACATATACATGGGGCGGCTCTTGCGTCTTTGGAAGATCCCATTATTTTAGATAACCATCCTTCCACCTTGGCATCGAGTCCTTCGTTATATCAAGCACAAAAATTGTTGGCGTACGTCCTTGCTTTAGTTTGCCAATTCTACCAAGTTATGACTGCTACTTCAGGGCCTGTCTGGCAAGGAGGGGAGAGTTCCACTCCCAATGCTCAGGATCCTCGGGAGATTACTCTAAAGAATATGTCTTCGATAAGAGGGGAACATCTGCAGATGGTGAGGAGAGACTGCGGATGGGGCGAGGGTGTAGCGTTGTAGGAGCTTTCCCCATATGAGAGTATTACGGACTCTACTGATGGATTCCTGAACATATACTTATACCCTTTCACTCTAGGCCCTCTTGATAGGGCCGTGCTTGATTCCTAAACATATACTTATCCGTCGTTTTGGAGAGGGGTGCTAATGATGAGATTCTTTGCGGATAAGGCTGGGCTTGAATTCACGCTTAGTCACCTCGTCAAGTTGTACCAGCCCTTTCATCATCGAGTCCTGCTAACCCTCCGGAACTGTTTGTCCACGCCCTTTGTTGTTGATGATGAGGAAGATGGGGATCGATAGTGGGTCAGTCGATTCGTTCGGGTCTGGATGACTGACATTATCCCTGTAGAGCTTATGCCATTTCCCGAGGGATGAAATTATACACGTAAGTGGAGTGTTTCGTGCTTTCTTAGATTCGTTTATAGCAAAACCCAATTTAGTAATTGTGTTTCTTCCTTTCCTGTAGCAACTTTGTGGACGCTAGGCAAAGTTCCCGATTTGCCCAACTAGGTTCCGAGGTTGGCGACCCATTCGTCTTGCGAAGAGCGTTGGTGGAGAGCTATGTCCCGAGGCAGATGGGAAGCGAAATACAAAGGTATGTGCATATGCTGCTTTTAACTTGGTCTTCGTACACTTGAGATGACATGTTCCTCTTTCCTTTATACTGGCTTTGCCGTTGTAGGTATCGGATGGTCCCTTGGGCCGAGGTTGTGTTCCTCCGGAGAGGGGGAGGAGTTGTCGGCCTCCGAGCCAAGGGATGATGGAGATAAATGGGATATGCACTCATAGTGCAATGGAGCTTTTAGCGGTGCTGAACGGGTCCGTATCTTCGAGCAGAGAACATCGCCCTAGCCTACGGTTCTTGGAGTCTTTGGTTTCGAAACGGTGGTTCCTCCATTTGATTATGCCTTAACCAAGGTTGGTTCTTCCTGAGCCGAAGGGGTTGTACCAATATGAGTGTGCTCGGCCTTCGAGGAAGTCCACTGGCTTCACTTCGTGGTGAGTTTCGGCATAGCCCTTTTGCATCTTGCGTCTTCCCTTTCTTATTGAGTTTTTCTTCTGCAGGCCTTTGATAGGCTCAAGTCTAAGTTGCTCCATCATGGGGCAATGCTTCGGAAAGCTCTAGATGAGCGTAAGTCCCTTAGGCTCCTCAGCAAGGAGAAGGAGGTTGAGTTAATGCACAGGCGATATGAGGCATACCAGTTCTCGAATTACGAGAGCTATTTGATGGAGTAGGTAATCTCTTATTGTACGCGTTTCGCTTTTCTTATACCCTTAAGGTTAATCTTTTTGCCTATCTTAGTTGCACAGAAAGACGGAGGCTATGGAGGCTCTGGAGTACCTTAAGGGCGAAGCCGACCGAGTTTGGAATGCTTGTGGTGAACTAAGAGCTCAGGTGGAGGCTTAAGCTTCAGAGGAGAAGGGTGCCTTGGCCAAAGTTCCCGCCTTCGAGGCCCAACTCTACCTAGATCGTGACAATGCTTCAGTTCAAGCAGATATGATCGCGAAGCTCAAGTCCGATCTCTCGAAGGTCAGGGTTGAAATAGTCGATGCTCAAGGTGAAGTAGCACTGAGTCGGACTAAGGTTGATCAGGAGATACAATTCATTTGAAGGACACTATTGATGCCCAAGACGAGTTGAAGCGGACCCTCGATCGTGAAAAAAAGATCAAGGAATATTTTTGTTTTAGGTCCCGAAGAGAGGTACTTGAAGAGAACAACACCAGGGGTTTCGTTCTCCTGGAAGAGTTGGCTCGAGCGAGAGTGGACGAGCATGATTCTCAGTCACTTCTTGTCGATGCCACAGATAGTGAAGATGGGGCTAGTTGGCCGTAGCCTTCTGGAGAGGAGTGTAGACTTTGTAATTTTGTATTTGATATTCGCAGAGCATGTTTGTAGAGGGAGAACGCACCCTTTGCATATGTAAATAAAAGAAAACTTGAAGATTTATCGCTTTTGTATCTCTTTCTGCATTGCTTTTGACCAGGCTGGCTGGTTTCGGATTTTGGATGGAACCCTTAGATTTATAATATGGCTCCAGAGCTCATCAGGCAGGCCCAAAAGCTCTTTCATGCTCGGTTAAGTGCGATTTTTAACGCAAGTGGGCGTTAGAGTTCTTGTGCTTTGCGCAACTGTTTTGGGTTTAGTCTCCAAGTCAGGTTTTGACTCGAGCTTACCTGACCTTCAATCTCATGTGCATGCATAGGTGGACGACAACAACTCTTATGCCTTGCCCTTGGGCATTTGTAATTCAACTGTTTTGGGTCCAGTCTCCGAGTCGGGTTGCGACTCGAGCTTAACTGACCCTCAAAATTTTTTGTGTCTGCATGGGTGGATGATGATGGCTCTTACGCCTTGGGTCGAAGTGACCTTTTAAGTATATAGCCCTGAGGCTCGTTTGGTTGGCGACAATGGCTCTTACGTTGTGCCCACGTTTAGTTAACTATTTTTGATCTTGTCTCCGAATCGGGTTACGACTCGAGCTCATTTTAATTCTCAATTATTCAATTTTTAAGTTGGCGACAATGGCTCTTACACTTTGGGTCAAAGCGACCTTTTAGTGTGTGGACCTGAGGCTTGTTTTGCTGGCGACAATGGCTCTTACGATGTGCCCTTAGGCACGTATAGGCTTTGTTTTCCTCTCGTTAAGGTCTTTTGAAATGATTTTGCCTGACCTGTCGTTGGTTCAGGAAGAACCTCGATTTCAAAGTCGCTAGCGGCGATGTTTGAGTACCTCGAAAGGTTTAGCTCGTAGGTTGAGTAGCTCGAAGCCTTGTGATGTGGGGCTGACATGGTCGAAGCTTGTTTGCCTATTGAGGGTAGCCTGTTTTAACCGGTTCTTTTTGAAGTAGATTCGATGTAATGGCCTGTGATTTTGTTAGCGACGGTCGGGCGTCCCCGAGTCACGTCAATTTGGCTAGTGCAATGGTTTTGACAGTAGTCATATGTGTTTGGCCAGAGCCATTTTTGATCCCGAGTGATAGTTTAGGCATCTACATCGAGGGTATGCCCTTTCGAGAGTGTTACAAATGCGACACATAGCCTAAACTTTGGGATTGAGTTTTATGCATGTAGTAAGGTCTTACAAAATTTTCATGCATGTTGAGGTCTTACACCTTTCTCATGCATGTTGATTTCTTACAGTTTTCTCATGCCCGTTGAGGTCTTACTGTCTCTGTTGCTATGTAAAATAGATCTGGCTAGACTTAGTCTGCCCGCTCGGGTTCTTAGGGGCTCGAGTTTTCTAGTGAATGGCGATTGACGATAGTCTCCGAGTCATCGAGTTTGCTTAGTCTCGAAGGCCGTTACCGTGAGCTCGGAATTGCCTTGTTGGGGCCTTATGAGCACAAAGTTCCGACCTTGAGATCGTGCGGGTGCAAAATTGTTCACGCTGAGTCTTCGAGTATTTCGGGACGTACTCGCTGGGGGGGGAATCCATGCCGTGAGCACACCGAATTTTTCTTTTTTGTAGTTCGAGATGCTGAAAGATATTTTTTTATTGCTTGGCGTAAACACATGTTGTTTCATTGCTATGAGCTCGGTACACGCGGGCACGAATCCTTTGACTATTTGGCGCAGTACATGATTTCCTATTAGAACTTAGTCTGTCGTTCCCCGGCCCTTCCGAGCGGACAGCGCCCTCAAAGGGGGTGCCCTCCATCGTTCGGGGTTGGTTGCAAAAGGAGCCCTGCGAGCTTGGCAGATCCGCCTTAGGAGGCATGTCGCTTCGCTAAGAACCTTTTTGGCGAGACCCTCTTCTGGGCAAAAGTCTGGCCGAGGGGAAAGACTGCGATGGGTGTCGTTAAGGCCTTGGCATCTTCAGGTAGAGGTAACACTTCCGAACGCCCTGGTCGGCTGTCTGCATACAGGTTAGTGTAAAATAATGAAGGAGGGAGGTTGTATTACCTTATTGCAGGATGCACAAGCGATGTTCTGAGGTCCGATATGTCCCTGCTATTTTGGAGCGAGGGCTATTGAACAACCCACCGCTGTGTTTAATCCGGCTAGGCCGAATAAATGGTTCGCTTACCCTTTGACTCTTTCGAGAGTGGAGATATTGTACCGGTGATACGTTATGTGATGCAAACTTTCCCCCTGCCGTGTGTTGCTTTTTGCGGACTGTTTTAATTACGTCCCTTGCGTGGAATTTCATTCTTTTGGCAAAGGGGGGACAACACTGCCTTCACACGGTGCGTACACGGTCGTCTGAATAAGGCGTTCATGCCTTGCGCCTTCTTTAATGATACGGAACTTGGCGTTCTGGTCTGGGCCAGCCATGCTAAACTGAGAGTATGGTCTTTCTCTTTGTCATTGCGATCGCCGTTTGGAATCCGCCAAAGATTCGAGAGGCCGGCGTGATTTGACCCGGCAGTCCAAGCTGCCCTATCATCCTTGGCCCGACAGCGTTGATCGAGCCACCTAAATTCATGAGCACATGTGTTATTTGAAATGGATAGAATGAGGAAGAAGGTTATGAGTGCGTGTGAGGCCGAGACAAGGTCTCGGTGTCCTCTTTGCTGAATGTAAGGGTGTCCTCGGGAATATATCCCCGGATCCGCTTTTCATTGGTGACGAGAATGTTTACTCTCCTTTTTATGAGTTCTTGGAGAGTGTCGTCGCTCCTCCACTATCATGGTAATACGTCGCGGCCCATTTGCTTCGTTCTTCTTGGCTGCCTTCCCTACTCGGGACTAAACTTGAATGCAGTTGCTCGACAGTTCTTGGCGGTGACTTTTGTTGAGTGGGTTGGCTTTTTTCCTTTGGATCTGGTGGCCATCTTTGGCTCCGCGGCCGTACTTATTATATAGTTCCCACACCAGGTTGTTATTCCTCTGAGAGGGATTCGACTGAATTGGTCTGGGCCATTTGACGTACCTGGTTTCATTGACGGTGAACACGATGTTTGGTATAGCGATGTTGAAATTGTATTATGACGGGCAAGGCACTCTTGCTGGCCTTGTATCCCCATCGAATCTGGCTCTGTGGCCCTCGTTGGCCTTGTATTCCTCGAGGGTATTATCCTCGATCAGTTCTCCGATCATAGCGAGGTAGGTTGTGTCTCGGGGCATTCTCTCCTTGCTTGACATCGGTTACTTTGCTAGGAGCCTACTTATGTATATTAAGCTCGAGGGGGCTCCCATCTGGTTATCTAAGACCCCGATTTGCGACTGGTGCCGGATGTGGGCGTCCGACCAGGTCTATGCTGGATACCCGATCAAGTTTTGTTTCAAATGCCTTGAAATCATTGGGCTTTGTTCGTTTAGGCTTTGAGTGAAGGCCTGTACCGCGAAATCGTCCGATACCGGGGGTAATTCCATTCGTTCCATCTAGGAACGATATGCGAATTCTCGCAACATTTCATTCTCCCTTTGCTCGATCTTGGATGCGTCGGGCTTTCTCGCTGTTGCTTCGATGGCACCGGTGTGTGCCTTTATGGAGGAATACATCAGTACGGTAAGTGAGTTTATGGGATCGGGAGTTAGTCTATGGTGTCGCATTACGGCCCCTTTCACCATGCACGTGTAGGTGTAGGCAGTACCGTGTTCATTAGGGTCAGTGGTCCTATTGTACTTAGGGAGCTCTAAACTTCTTTGGAATGGGTTTTGGGGTCGCTTCCTAAGGATTTTATGAATGGAATGTATTACCATTTGGATATAAAAATGCACCAGGTAGATATCAACATTTTATGGATAACTACTTTAACCAATTAGAAAATTGTATAATATATATAAATGATATACTGTTGTATTCTAGAACAGAGAACGAACATATAAAACTACTAGAAAAATTCATACACATTGTAGAAATATCAAGAATAAGTTTAAGTAAAAAGAAAGCAGAAGTAATGAAAAATCAAATAGAATTTTTAGGTATACAAATAGACAAAAACGGAATAAAAATGCAAACCCATATAGTACAAAAAATAATTAACTTAAATGAAACACTTGATACAAAAAAGAAGTTACAATCATTTTTAGGATTGGTTAACCAAGTAAGAGAATATATTCCTAAATTGGCAGAAAACTTAAAACCATTACAGAAAAAATTTAAAAAGGATATAGAATATCATTTTGACGAAAAAGATAAAATACATATACAGAAGATAAAAAATATGTGTAAAAAATTACCAAAACTATATTTTCCGGATGAAAAGAAACAGTTTACATATATTGTAGAAATTGATTCTAGTGATCACAGCTACAGAGGAGTTCTAAAATATAAATATGATAATGAAAAAATTGAACACCATTGTAGATATTATTCCGGATCATACACGGAACCACAATTAAAATGGGAGATAAATAGGAAAGAACTATTTGGATTATATAAATGTTTGTTAGCATTTGAGCCATATATTATTTATAACAAATTTATAGTAAGAACAGATAATACACAAGTAAAATGGTGGATAACACGGAAAGTACAGGATTCAGTAACTACAAAGGAAATAAGGAGACTTGTATTGAATATACAAAATTTTACATTTACAATTGAAGTAATACGAACTGACAAAAATGTTATTGTAGACTACCTATCAAGACAAAGGTACCCAAACAGATGAAAGCCAAGAATCAAAAGACATATTTACAATCCTTACTACTCTATCTTTACAGATGGATGGTATGGGAAAAAGATTACAACAGCTAGAGGAAAGCAAGCTAAGTCAGCAACATGACTATAAAAATGCGGAACTAAGTCAAACGGAAGACTCTAAACTTCCAGAGTTAGAAGGAGACGTTGGGAAACTCCAAAAAAACCATAACACAGTTGCTTTATATACAGCTGCAGGTACAAGCAAACAAGTTAACAAAAAGCCACATATCAATGTAAACCTAAACAACGTATTTGATAAGCCATTTACATCAAAAAAGCCAAGAGAAGCAATAGTTATAGCCCCACAAACTACAACCTATGCCAATAGCCTACACCACAACAAAAAGGTATATAACCATATTACTCAAACATATATTGAGAATATATATAAAATTCAGACATTCTTGAACCTAAACCCTAGATCAACTACTACTACAGATCCAACACAGGATTATGTAACCCAAAAACTACAGGGATATAATAGGCTTATAGCCCAGCCAAAAACAAAAGCAAACTTAGTAAAGACATGTTACAACTACGGACTACTTAGCACAGTATATACCCACGACGGAGAAGAAATAATTGGAATACCAGAGCTATACAAAGCATTTGTCACCTTCAAGAGAATTACAAAAGGCAACCTATTCTTCATCAAATTCTATACAGCACCAGCGGAAATACTATATGACGAAATAAAACCCATAATACAGGTGAAAAAGATAGGACTAACACGAGATATAATAATACCGGAAGAGATAGAGAAACAACCGGAGATACAGAAAATGGACATACCAAGTTTCTATGCCAATAAAAGAATAATTGGTATAGCAACTATTATTCAAAAACTAGCTAACAATTATCTACAAGGAAATGCTATCTGGAGCTACTATTCCAGAGACCAGTTAATGATATATGTCAACTCAAAGGAACTACGACAAGGAGATATGGATGAAGTCCAGAAATGGATTTTATCATTATTAAAGCCAGAAATGCAACCAACTACCAGAGCATTGAAAAAAGAATTTATTTCAAACGAGTTACTAACAAGATACTGCAAACTAGTAGGACACAAATATCCAGACCACATATGTTCAAAGTGCAACGGAGATGATAACTATGTACCAGAAGTCCAACTAGAATGAAGGTATCAACAAGAAGACAAAAGAATAAGACAGCTACTGGAAACACATAATGTAAAGTAAATAGTACTAGTCACATTCATGAACAGTAAAGGTCGTTCATGAATAGTAAGAGTCATGTAAAAAAGTAGTAAAGTAAATAGTACTAGTCACATTCATGAGTAGTAAAGGTCGTTCATGAATAGTAAGAGTCATGTAAAAAAGTCGTAAAGTAAATAGTACGAGTCACATTCATGAACAGTAAAGGTCGTTCATGAACAGTAGGAGTCGTTTAAATTTTCTATATATTTTGTAAATCAGAAGAAGAGAGGACATCCTCAGACATCCTCATACTCACCTTCTCTCTCTTATCTTCTCTCAATAAAATATCTGATTATATACAAACTTCTGAAAGCTATGGAGCATTCAAACGAGTTACAAAACCAGGTAAGTTTATTCATAATCATGTTTAACTAAACTCTTATATTCCTTATAATCTCTTGAATATCATAATTGTTTATCATGTTATAGTACTGTTATAAAGAACATCTTGAGAAAGTTTGCCTGTCTAATAATGCTGAGAGTAGTTAAGCCCAGACTATGCCATCCTAAAGTGGAAACCAGTAGGCAAGGAAGCCGTTTAGGGGAGTGCACAGAGTTGAGGCGTTGTTAGGGTAAATGATTGAAGCATGAAAAACATGGTAGTGACCAGAAAATATTGTTCAATATAACTTATTAAAATATGATAAACTTGGGTTTTTTGGTAATTTACAATCTTTGGCTAAATGTCCTAGCTTTCCACAATTATAGCAAGTACATTCTGTTAGTTTTTTCTTTTTCCTATATGGTTTTTTATGTTTATAATTTTTTACATAATATCTTCCTCTTGGTTTCCTATATTTATATTTTGAATATTTTGATTTAAATTTCTTTTTCTTTCCTTCTTTTTTATAATATTTATCTGTGCAGCCAAATTGGGGTGCTATTCTACTTTTGCAACATGCCAAATTTTTTACTAATATTTTTTTCCATTTTCATGTTTTCTTTATATTTTTCACATAATTCTATAAACCAGTTTTGTAGAAATTTTATCCTTGCTCCTAATGTATCTGCTAGTCCTGCTTCGTTCCAATTTTTTATTATTTTTGAGCTAAAGGGTTCTGGTAATTTTGTAAAATATAATTTTCTTATCTCTTTACTTTCATCCGGACTATATGTTCCTTTATAATAATAGTCTCTAAATGCACAAGTATATTCATCTATATAACACATATTACATATTGCTAATTTTGTCATTAAATTCCTATTTGTAATTTTTTCTTTATTTTGTTCTTCTACTTCTGTTGTCATACTACTAAATTCATTTCTTATTGCTATTTCATATTTATTTAATATATCTGTAACTGTTGTTGTAGTTGTACCGTCAAGTTTTTTATTACTCCTTAATGTGTCTAAGCTTTCACTTGATAAATTTTGTAACCATAATTTTACAGTTCCTATTAATGTTCTTTCTATATATCCTGGTGTTTCTGCTATTGCTATTTTATTATCTATTAGTTGTTTTGAGATATATCCTATCCATAATTGTATTGTTTTATTTATATCTGCTACACAATCTAGATCTAAAAAATTATATTGCTCAGTTATCTGTCTTGGTGCCCATTTCTTATTTAACCTTTTATCCCATAATGTTTTGTTTCTATCATATGCATCATAACTTACTCTGTAATAGGTTGGGTTGAAATGTTTTGGATTTTTTACTCCTGATATGCTTGGTTTATCCTCGTTCATATCTCCTGTATTTATTTCTGGGTTTATTTTTATCTTTTCCGTTTTCTCTATAAGTTCTGTGTATGTTTCACTTGTTTCTGAATAGTTTTCTCCTAGTTCTGTGTCTTTATCACTTTGGTCATTTATTTCGTTTATACTTATTTTTTATGGACTCTCCTGTACTTCTTCTAACTGTAATTTGAACTTTTCTATCTCATTTGTTAGTTTTAGTTCTTGTTCTTCTTCTTTTCGTTTTTCCTTTTCTTTTAGTTTATTTGCATACATCTGTTTTAGCATCTCTAATTCTTTTTCTAATTCTGTTATTTTAGTGTTTTTTACTTCCTCTATCTGTTGTATTTTTTCTTTAGCTTGCTGTTGTATTTCTTTAATCTCTCGTTTTCTATCTATTTCTTCGTTTTCTTTTGTTATTCTAACCATGGCAGTTAAACTATCCTCTAGTTTTACAGTTTCTTTTTCTAACATTAAGTTTAGGTTATTTCCTATTTTTTTATATCTTCTTCCTAAGTTGGAAAATATTATTGTTATTTTTAATCCTTCCGGATTCTCATATGTTTTCTCTTCTAGTGCGAATTCTTCTTTATTCATCTTTTATCCTTTAGATAACAAACATATTTATATTCTGTTTTAGATATTATATCGATTAATTTAGACAGCCTAGCTTTGTTTATTTTTGTGATACTTAAGTATTCATATTCTATGTATAGTTTCTTTAGTTTCTTTCTAATTTTCTGCGATTTCTTAGTTATTTTAATTGTTTCACTGTTTTGCGGGTTTGTACTATTAATGTCAGTGTTATTTTTCATGATTTGCTTCTTAATATAAATGTTTATTTTCCATAGCTCTGATACCAATTTGAGGGGTCATGTTTAATACTGAGATGTATACCTGTTGATACATATATCCATGGTTTCTATATTTCTCAGATTTATTTCTTTTCGGTGTTGATAACTTTCAAGTTTATCTTCATAGAATTCAATTTCATTTTCTATAGTTAATAAAGCTTTATTACGTAATCTATTATATCTAATTATGTCTTTGCAGGTTTTAATATTGTGTTTAACACAATCTATTTTTCTATTTATGTTACTGGCGGCATGAAAGAAGGTAGAAATAGTCACGAGATTTAAAGAACTTCGACCACAATTCATGGTGTGAGAAAGAGGCCTAAAGAAAGGAAAAGCACTAGCCTTTGGATTTATTCACCGAACAACTCCCTAGATGGCAAAGACAATATTAACGTATTCATAAAATCTATTTCTTAAGAGATGGATAAGTGCATCAGTCAACATTCGCGGACGAATGTTATAAAGGGGGGAATGATGTTACAGCCCATGTTTTTCGTACATGAGAGTACATTGTAAGTCATTTGATGTAAGCTCAGAAATAAGATTATAGTTTGAAGTATATAAAGTAAGTTAATCATCTTACCTTGGAGGTCACAAATATTTAAGATCAAGAATAACGAGTACCAAGAGGGTTGAAAAGCTTAGAAGCTAAACCAATTGAAGAAAATAAGTTTCGTCAAATGTCGACAAGTTTGGAATGTTATAACATGTATTTTGGGGTGAGACTAGGGTTCTTAAAATGATAATGAGGTTATGCTATGAGTTTTTTAGACGTATAATAGTCATTTTCTATGTTTTGAAGCCAAGCAAGTTGTGAAAAAAAAATTGGCAAAGGTCATCACAAGTTACATTCATAATGTGCTGAAATTAGGTGAAATGAAACTGAGCTTTTATCCCAATGTACTTGGAATTGTTAGATAGTCTACTACAAAATTGAATATATATGCATCTAGTTTCCAATGCATTAAACATGTGTATGGTGAAATCAGGGGAACCTATCTCCCGCCCTTAAGGTATATTCGGAATGTCGTGACAGCACCTCGAGGCTGTAGGATCGTGATCGGGCTCCTCATCATGAGGATCATCCGCGGTCCCGCAGTGGCTCCGAGGTTGAAGGATCCATCCGCGGCCTAGCAAAGGTTACGAAGATGGGGGACTCCTGAGGCAAACAACTAGAATCAATAGGTCCTGGTGTCTTGTCGAGCCGTCCCATCCCCGTATCTTTACATTTAATGCACTTTGTACCATGTTGGGTTCCCTCGCCTATATAAGAGAAGCCCGTACCATCTTGTAAAGGGCTGATGTTGCTCCATTTCTTTACAAATTCAATAATATCTCTCTTTCTCTCTCTTTTCTTCTAAGTGGTTCATCCTCGCAGGCTCGAGACCTCCTTCGCATTTATTATTTTATTACTTGTTCTTCACCGTATCAATTAGTATTGGCAATATAGAGCCTTGCTTAATCATAACTCTAACTGTTATCCCATCCCTAATAGTCCGAGATCGATACCAATGCCGACCCCGAGGTCCCATCGACCATTTTCGAGCTCGGGCAACAGGCCCCTTTGGTTTGATTACTACCTTGTATTAGCTCGCATTTTACCATTACACTTTGCGTTCTTAGAATTAACTGCTTTAACAACTAGCTCGGGAATAGATCACGTATTTTTAGAGTCCCTTTTACAAATTTTATAGTTGTTACCATTTTTACGGTAAACAGTTTGGCAACCACCGTGGGGCTAAAAATAATAGTGATTATTTTTTTGCTGGTTTCGTCACATAAACATACATTATCTTTCACACTTTTTCTTGTCCAAGATCCTTTGATTTCAGGCCAAATGTTCAGCTCGGTAAACGGAGTTGAGAACGACAACCTCGAAAATCGTGGGGAAAATGGCATGGCTATCCCAGCTGCTGGAGCACCACCGCGTGATCCTGATATCGCTGCCGGACCAATTGCAGCGGACGCAGATTCACAGGGCTCACAATGAGTCGACGAAACTTCTCACACCGACAGGAGCGTACGACACAACGGCCAATAGGAAGCACAAAAAATCTAGCCCTGAGTAGAACAAGAAGTTAATCTTCATGTTATTTTTGAAATGTTGCAGGCACGACAGTTGGCTATCGCTCAGCTGCAAAGCCGCTCGGGGACCCCCAACGCAATAGCGATGGAGATACCCCCGTATGATGAGCTAGTACCCGATAGATCAAGTAACAACAGGTCAGTAACCGACCCCGCCGCAGTGAAGATGCTTTGGAATCTCTTCAAAGGGATCGAATCAGGCTTGTGGAAGCTCCTATAGCAACCGTCTCCCGAGGAAACAGTCTCGAAACTTGCTTCGAAGAAACCCGTAACGCCAGCACTCCCTAAGTGCGATAGGACCTTTGATCCCAACGGGCGCACCACCGCTTGTGCGTGCTCGTTTAGAGGCAGTGGTACCCGAGATGATGGGTTCGAACTCGTCTCATTAAGGAAGTTCAAAGAAACTCTTTCGAGAGGAACTGTGATGCAACGCCATTGCTTGGAACCTGACCTTAGAGACTCGCTTACCATACCAGTGTGGTCCTCCGCAGAAGCGTGCGCCAGTGCCACTAAAGCAGTATCAAGAAGGCCCGATACACCTAAGGCCGAACAAAGAAGAAATGTAATGCCAAGGGAAGCCGCACCCTATCACCTGATAAGACAAATGAGATCGCTCCCGGTCTCGGATGATTGGCCAACAAAGGCCCTCACCCGAAACCTAAGCAAAGCATGCCCAATGATTTCGGGGCATTTTGGCGGAGCCCGATCAGGTACCAGCTGAGGTCCGATTGTATACCCACACCCGGCACCAGTGCCCAATCGGGGCCATGGACAACCCTCCAGGAAGCCCCTCAGGTTCGGTATATCCAAGCAGACCCCCGACAAAGGAGCAGATACAAAGCAGTTGGAGGTATCATCCATGCGTGGAAAATGGAAAGAACGACTTAAGAAGCAACTTACCTCACAATAGTAGGGGGATGGCCCGAGGAAAGCACCCTCGAGGAACCTCCAAAGGAACCAGATTCAACAAGGCACAGTTTGTAGGGAAACCCCGCCCAACTGAGCATAATTTCGGCATTGCTGTACCGCATATCGTAATTACCATAAGCGAATCCGAAAATGCCAGGCGGCTCAGACCTATTCGACCAAGACTTCTCCAAGAGAACTATGGCCCGGCACAAGAACCACATGGCGTCTGGGATCACCAGCCCAAAAGAACAACAACCATGTTATTCAATAGAGGTCGCCACCAAGTATCATCGAGCAGTCAGGCTCGAATCCAACTCCAAGGGAGGAAGGATATCGGGAAAAACAAAGCTAACAATCCATAGCATATTGCCACGACAGTAGAGGGGAGGCGGAACCCTTCAAAGATCTGTAAAATGCAGAGAGAAAGCGCTCATCGCCAGGAAAAGGTGGGTCTGGGGAATATAACTGAAGGATACCCTTGCATCAAGGAAAAGGGCCCTCCCTCATTTATCCTATTCCAAGTAAAGCATGCGTTCATGAATGCAGGTGTTTCGACTAACTACATCGACGGCGTCAAGCCAAAGCCAATAAGGCAGTTTGGACTAATGAACCAAATCACTCCCACACCTCAAATCCTTGATGGATTCCAGACGCCCATCGCCACAACAATTGGGAATGATGCTCCCTCTACACAACTCTCTTGATTTGGACTGGAACGTCGAGTCCGCAAAGCGCGGACGTTTTTATTCGGACGACAATGGGCGCACAGCCCAGAGGTGATTTCGACCCCACTACGCCAAAAGGGTGAAACTCCCCGACAATGGTAGGACTAAGGTATTCGACTCTGCCCTCACCAGGTACCCCGTCGCTGGCATTGACGACTCTGCCCTCCAAGTGATCAGAGGTTAAGCAGAACCGCATCTTCGGCCGATCCTGGTTTAACGAGGCAGAAAGTTGCATTAAGGCTCGCGCCTCGAAACAGCAGGAACATACCTGACCTCAAAAAACGTCGCCTCCACACCCTGCATTAGGGAAGAACTACTCTGCTCCTTTGTTGTTTCTTTTCTTTTACTAACCTACATGCAGGCAGTCAGCCAAGGCATTCAGAAATTCTAAACTCCACTCGAAGAATCGAGGCCTCTGTAGGACCCGCCGAGCTCTCTCTCCTCAACCAGGTTTTTCAGCCTAAAGGTCCCGCCAACAAGATTATTAGCGAAGCAACATACCCTCAATAAAGGGATTCGACAAGATCGCAGTCCTTTCTTCTATAGTAGGACGACCTGCGATAACCTTCTCTTAAGGGCACCATCCCCTCGGAAGGGCCAACAATTGGCAAGCTAAGTTCTATAAACGAAACCATGTAAATGGATCAGATAATCAGAGGGGCCGCACCCATGCAGGCCGAGCTCGCGAGAATGGGACAATATGTATTTACAGCATATATTTACGCCAAGCACTAAAGAATACCCTTTCGACATTTCTTATTTCGGGAAGATTTCGACATATACGCAGCAAATACTTCTCTTTTAAATGATCCCCAATGTACTCGGAGACTCAGCATCAGCAATTTGACAACTTGCATGACCTCAGGGTCGGAACTCCGGGCTCATCAAGCCCCTGGAAGGCAACTCCGAGCTCACGAGAAGCTGTCTTCAAGCTCAAACAAACTTGATGACTCAGAGGCTACTATTAATCGCCATACAACTGGAAAACCCAAAACTGTAAGACCCATAGCGGGCAGTCTCGGCGTAACCAGATCTATTCTACAAACTGTAAGACCTCAATAGGCATGGCAAACTGTAAGACCTCAATAGGCATGGTAAACTATAAGACCTCAACAGGCATGAAAAATCCCAAAGTTTAGGCTATACATCGCATTTGTAAGAATCCCTAAAGGGCATACCCTCAATGTAGACGCCTAAACTATCACTAGGGATCAAAAATGGCTACAGCCAAATGCATATGACTACGGTCAAAATGGTAGATACATCCAAAATAACACGACTCGAGGACGCCCGACTATCGCTAAAAAATCATAGGCCACTACTCCGAATATACTTCGGAAGGAACCGGTTAAAACAGGCTTCCCTCCACAGGCAAAAAAAGCTCTAACAATGTCGGCTCCACAATGCAAGAGCGTCGATCTACTCGGCCTACAAGCTAAGAACCTTACGAGGTGCTCGAAATATCGCCGACAACGACTTGAAATCGATGTTCCTCTAGAACCGACGACGGGTCCAGCAAAAGTATTATAAAAAGACCTTAATGAGTGGAATCAAAGCCTACAAAAAGCCCACGGACAAAAATAGCATAACAGCCATTGTCGCCAGCTAAGCATGCCTAGGGGCCTCATATTGAAAGGTCTGTAGGACCAAACAGCGTAAGAGCCATTATCGCCAGCTAAATAATCTTGACAACTTGAGGATTAAAATGAGCTCGAATCGTAACATAATTCAGAGACCGAATCATAAATAGTTAACTATGCAAAGCCTCCGGGCCACATACTAAAAGGTCTCAAACGACCAAACGAAATAAATGCCTCTATCGCCAGCCAGAGAATCATGAAAATTTATGGGTTGATTACAGCTCGAATCACAATGCGACTCGGATACTGGACCCAAAAGCTACAATATACCTAAGGGCACGTTTTAAATGAAACTTTCGCCGGCAAGGGAATCAAGGAAATTTATGGGTCGATTACAGCTCGAATCGCAACGTGACTCGGAGACTGGACCCAGAAGCTACGACGTGCCTAAGGGCACGACATGAATACCACTGTCGCCAACCAAAAATTCAAGGCAATTTGAAGGTCCATTATAGCTTGGATCGCAACGCGACCTGGAGACTGGACTCGAAAATTGCAAAAATGCACAAGGGCAAGAAATAAAAACTATCACCGCTAGCCCAAACGAGCGCAAAACTTGAGGGTATATTAAGCTCGAGTCAAACTTCGACTCGGAGACTGAACAAGCAGGAATACAGAAGATACAAGTTGCGGGGTTTCCCCTCTTATTACTACATAGTGATGACTAGGCGCAATCTCAGCCTACATTGTATAATGAAAACTATATATACACAACAAAGAAGGTAGGGAATATTCATTCAGGTAGATACGTCCTGGCGGTCATTTACTCATCATCGTCATTGTCGGATATCAGGAACTTGGCATCGAACTCCTCTCCTTTGGCTTGTCCGATCTCCTCCGAAAGATCAAAGCCTTTGGCATGAATCTCCTCGAGGGTCTCCCTCCGTGATATGCACCTCTCATATTCCCCGCTGTTGTTTGCTCGATAGAGGGTCTTCTTCAGCTTAGCCTTAGCGGTAGTGTCACTCCTTGAATGAGCCGCAAATTTTTGCCCCGCCCTGGTATTATTCATTACGACCTCAACTCGGACGTTCACCACCTAGGTTTTTACCCTTGGTAGCTCGGATGAGAGTCTCGCGATCATCTTCGCCCGAGTAGAATCATTCGCATGAGCCGCCCAAATTTGCGCCTCAAGAGCGGCACGTCAAAAACAACAGGACAAAATGACGAATACAGGGCAGCACGGGATGCAGCATACCTGTTTCTCCAAAAGGGTCTCCTGGGCGCGGCTTCGGTCCGCCCCACGCCGTAAAGATACGAGCTCATTTTCCTTCACCACACAAAGAAGTTTGAGGGATTTTTCTCTTTCTCGAGCCTCCTACAACGGGGCCTCACAATGAAGTAGCACAACTTTAAGCCTATCAAAAGCCTGAAGACGAAAAGTCAGGTGAGTAAAGGGAAGAGAAAGGAGAAGGGGACCAGAACATCCCTACCACAGCCGAAAACTCACCACGAGGCCAAGACGATAAGCCTTGCCGAGGGCCAAAACAACATCCGATGATGCATCTATCCTAGAAGCTTGTCGGCCGACCAAATTGCTTCCCCTCAACCGCTGAGGAGGAGACGCCTCACCGTAAGCCTTCTCACGCCACGAGACGCCTTTCCTTTTGCCAGCGCTCCTGTATCCTTGGGCCAGTAATCTCTCCTCCTCCTCCAGGGAATCCAGCCTCTCCTGGAATGAACTCCCGACACTTGAGACTGAGGAATCAGGCGAATCAGCCAAAAGGAGGGTTTACACAAAAACTCCCTAAAGCAAAGAAATGGAGGAACTCGCACAAAGTGCCAAGCTCTACAACAAAGGAGATAGGCTTACCAAACAACGCCAAAATCGCTGCTTGAAGGACGGATACATAAATATATAGGGGCCAGTCAACAACTGCTTAATTGTCCAAGAAGGTCAATTAATTCTGGCCACGTTAAATGTCACCTTCTCCTTGGGGAGTGCACCGGCGGAATCAGCTTAGGCTCCCACATGACTCATAAATCAAGGGACCTCGATAGATCCCTGACGTCGCAAGCATCGGTTCGGAGGTGCCATCGACTCAACCTCGGTACATGGCTGGTATCGGGGCCCACAGCCCATCCTACGAAAAGGCTCTAAGGGGGGAAGGAGAAAGGGAAAGCAGCAAGAAGATCTAGTAGAATAAAAGCTCCTTTTGTACATTAACAAAAAGGAAAAACGCCTTTTTACACTATTACTCTCCCGGGAGGGAGAACGCATAAAACAAAAAAGAAGGCATACAAAAAAGGGGGGAGGACTCGGAGACTACTCCTGCGGGTGTCCGAGATAAGGCCCCTGGATGTCACTAATTCCCCGATTATAGTCTCGCTCCGCTCCTTCAGCCCGGAGACCTCCACTTCTAACTGACCAATCTACGAGCTGCTCTACTCAACCTACACAGATAGGCGAGATTGTGAATATGTGAATAACAAAACACGTATGGATACGGAGTAAAAGGGGTAGGTTTGAGCAAGGCAGAATATCTTGTTAGAAAGAGCGACTGTATCCCGAAGAGTCGTTTCCAAAGAGGCCGATGCTCCCCTATTTCTTTATCTCTTCGGGCGCCACGAGCCTCCGAGTCTTGAAGTTTCAAAGCAGTGTTATCGTGCTCCTTCTCCTGGCCAGAATGTTCCTCATGAAGACGAAGGATGGCAACATCATACGCCTTTTTACACTGCGGCACAATGAGAAAATTAAGAGAGATGACGAATGATGCCTGAAAATGAAAAGAAACACGCAAGGAAAAGTTATCACCCGTTGCACGGACTTCTCCGCCTCTTTAACGTTGCTAGAAACGTCAAGGTCAACTTAGTCGATTACGCCATAAACAATATTGGCAATGAAGCATTCCTCTTGAAAGGAGTGCCAACAGCGGTGCCAATCATCCCCTCGGCATCCCTCAGCTCTCCTGATGAGACTGGAAGTTCTGAATAAAATCGTTCGGGCCGTTGATGTCTTCGAATAGCAGTCTATATCCTTGGAAAGTCCCGAACCCCGACCCATCGGGGCCAACGGTCCTGCTAGTAGAAGACACATCAAATCTGGCTGCACGATTCGAAGTCACATCAACATTCTCTTTGAGGATCCCTGGCTCTTTAGCCCTACCGTACCTAGCCATCCCAGACTCAGCAGCCTCCGACTGAGGAATGTGTAAATCCCTCACACTAGACCTCGTCTTCCTCCTCAACGGACTTCTATCCTTGTCCTCCCCCTCAATATCGGGGTTCGACCCGGATGTTAGGGCCCTGGTTTCATCAGGACAAGCAATGATCGCCCTGTCTTTCCTTTTCTTGTTCATATCAGGACCCAAGGCCTCCGCATAACCATCAGGGGTGGTTTCATCTACATACTCTCCCTAAGGCCTGCACCAGCATAAGAGACACAACATGCCACTACTTAGAGTTCGGAAAGAAACACAAAAGTTAAAGCACGAGCAACGAAGAAGCCTCTCCGTGATTCTTAGCCACCCAGAACTTCTTGGACATGACGGTTCAAGACCGGAGACGATACGGGAACCTTGCATCCAAACACCTGATCCATCCCGCCAAGTTTAAGACCGCCTCAGGATGCCAAGCGACAGCTGGAGAGAGCACAAAAAAGTTTTATCGTGACAAACAAAAGAATAATTGAGAAGTGGCTAAAGAGAATTTCACTCACGTCAATCGTTCCATCGCTATGGAAAGGGAATCCTCCGCGCCGGGATGATATTCGAGGTCCTCACTCGAACGAACATGCTCATCCATCCTCGATCCTTGTCCTCATCAACGCTTGTGAAGAAAGATTTTTTGGACCACTATCGAAGCTTGATTAAGCCTCGATATAGCCGTGGGTGGTACAATCTTATAAAATTGATAAGGGTAAAGACCTCACCTGTAACCCCTTCGGTAAAAAGCCTGATCATTAACACGATCCTCCAAAAGGACAGGAAGATTTGATCGAGGGTCACCCGATATTGAGCGTAGACGTTAAGGATAATCGGATCGATTTCCAAAAGAGAAGATTCGACAGATTTATCAGGACCTAGGGTGAATAGATAAGTGTATATGTAGAGAAAGCCATCCTTGAAGTCTGTAATGTTGTCGCTAGGGTCAGGAACTTCTACCTCCATTGCCTTACTCCATCGGCAGTCCTCCTTCACTTTGTCAACATCGTTCACGATGCTGACATATCGAGATACGTGCTCACATCGACCCGGTATAGACGAGGGATTTTCTATGTCGAAATTATCCGACGTGTCAATATCGGGGGGTGGGGGGTCCATTACTCCAAAGTGGGAACCGATTCACTTTCCCCCTCAGACAATCGGGATAACGACGCATCATCATTTCGTCGAGGGACCGTCCTAGAAGTCCTGGCCAAAGAAATGGTAAAACCTTTCCGAAAAGAGAAGGAAAAATGTAAAGGTATCCAATAACAAAATTCTGGTTTACATGCTTGGGGGAAGGATGAAGATGGGAGTATCTAGCAACCGGAGCATTTATAGGAACCACTGGGGAAGCGGAAGAGATGAACCTACAGCAGTTCAGGGATTTCTTGATTATCGCATTTGATGGCGGCCCTACACAGTTCCCTGGGACATAGCATTTAATGCTCTTAGATAGTTGTTGTCATGGAATAATGGCCTCGAGACGACGATTCAACATCATTTCTTACCACTTCGTTCTAGGAAACGCGGAGACTATCTGTGTATGGTGAAATAGGGGGAACCCATCTCCCGCCCTTGAGGTATATTCAGAATGTCGTGACAGCACCTCGAGTTTGTGGGATCTTGATCAGGCTCCTCATCTTGAGGATCATCCACGGTCCCATAGTGGCTTCGAGGTTGAAGGATCCATCCGCGGCCCAGCAAAGGTTACGAAGACGGGGGACTCCCGAGGCAAGCAGCTAGAATCAATAGGTCCTGGTGTCTTGTCTAGCCGTCCCATCCCCGTATCTTTACATTTAATGCACTCTGTACCATGACGGGTTCCCTCTCCTATATAAGAGGAGCCCATACGATCTTGTAAAGGGCTGATGTTGCTCCATTTCTCCACAAATGCACTAATCTCTCTCTCTCTTTCTCTCTCTCTTTTCTTCTAAGTGGTTAATCCTCGCAGGCTCGAGACCTCATTCGCATTTATTATTTTCTTACTTGTTCTTCACCGTATCGTTTAGTATTGGCAATATAGAGCCTTGCTTAATCATACATCTAACTGTTATCCCATCACCGGCCATCCCCGATAGTCCGAGATCAATACCAACGCCGACTCCGAGGTCCCATTGACCATCTCCAAGCTATGGCAACAGGCCCCTTTGGTTTGATTACTTCCTCGTATTAGCTCGTATTTTACCATTACACTTCGCTTTCTTAGCATTAACTGCTTTAACAACTAGCTCAGTAATAGATCACGTATTTTTTTAGAGTCCCATTTACAATTTTAATTGTTGTTACCATTTTCACAGTAAATAAAACCGTTTGTTGATACAACATTGGAGTAAAGAGATATTCTAATTTTTGCGAGCCTGCGCAAGAAGCTCCTATGGGACCTTCTTAGGCGTTCTCGACCTACTTCACTTTAAAAATGATTCAGATGTTTATTTTCTGCTCATTTTCGAATCCACTTTATCTCCAAACTTCTCCTAAACCTCCTAAACAAATACCATAAGGTTTTAAGTGATTCCAAAGTGATTACGCCATATTTCAATATCAAAAGTTAGTTTTGGTGAAGAAAAATACCTTTTGAGGTTGTGTTCACATTGAGGATAGTTGTGGGCTATGTTTGGCTGAAATTTCAAGTTGTTGCTACTGGATAAAGTGATTATAGCAACCTACTAATTGTGCTTAAGCTTTCTTGTATGTTGGTTAAGTTGTTAGGATGATAAACTACAAGATAATACTTGGATTAGCCTAAGTCACGTCTATGGTGTTATATTGCTATTGAGAGATGTTGCAAGCTAAATATAACTTGTATATTAACTTGAATATATAGTAGGAAGTATGTATATTGTGTTCTTGCATGTGCTTAAGGTTATCTTGATGTTGATTAAGTTAAATGGATGGATTATACATGAACTAGTGAATAAAGTTGCTAATTGAGGATAGTTGGAGTTGTGGATTGTTTTTGTTGTTATAAATATATGGTATAAGGATGGAATCATTGATTAATGACTTCGTTATCATGCTAATGATACTGTTAAGTTGAAGCATGAAGTCTAGACGGGGTGATATGGGGTATACGGATTCCAATCGGAGCTTGCCACTCGTCGTGAAGTAGTTGTGAGTTGTTGTTGCTATATGGCGTCTTATTATTGATATTTATATGTTGATGGATTTCTATAGTTTTTGTTGTTGGTATATGGTATTGTAGGAGGCCCTTGTAACAGGGGAGATGCTGCACAAATTTACATAAACGAGCTTCTAGTTTATGTTGCAGACTTAGCCTTTGCTGAGCACTGATTTTGAATCTCCTTTTACTATGGTAGATTGAGTTGAGTTATTTGATGAATTGCTTGGAAGGTATTAAGGAATCAAGGAGTTAAGGTATGTTAAGTTACTTCCTTATTTCTTTTGGCATGACCTAAAGTAAAACGAACATAAACGATATGTTATTTTATAATGGATTTACTCATAGGGACTAAGGTTGTCCATGTTGTTCTTTCCTTATAAAGTTATTCTAAGCATGTATGCATGATCCTTGAATCCTACTGAGGTTCATATTGATGGTATGGATATCCATAATGTTAATCGAAGGTGCAACGACCTTACGTCACTCCGAAAGTTTTAGAACGTGATTCCATGAGTCCAACTTGCATTATATATAGTATCTATCTTATTCTACCAAGCCTCATGATGGCCAGGTACGTTTTCACCAAGTCCTATTCGAGGTTGGGTATGATATGATGATGATGATGCCTATAGAGGCTGATGGGTTTTCAATGTCTTAGCCTTATTCTTCTTATATTTTGATGATCTAACAAACTTGTTATGAAGAACCGGATAGAGAATCTTGTTGCACAAGTTATACATCTCATATGAACAATTCAGCAACAGGAAGGAACTAAACGATCACAGAGAGGAACATCATAGGGACCTGGTCCCCCGGTCTCTTAGGGTTCTCCAGCACAAAAAAGTTAGTGACTGTATGCAATCAATATAAAGAGGAACACAACAGGGACCTGCTCTTTATAGGTTCTCTAACAGAAGTACAGGTCAAGTACACAACTGGAATGTGATAGAAGAAAGTGACCATCTGGTAACTGTTACAGAAGCGGAACATGACGAGGACTTGGTCCGTTGGTGTGTTCTGATAGAAGTACAAAGTTCACTATCCAGCTGGAAAGCAACTGCCCAGTAGTGGTTGTGCAGACAGTGCAACAATCAATTCTCTCTAGGAAAAAGTACACCATGAGTTGACATCACTACCTATTGTGATATCTTTTGTGATAAAATAACCTAGTGCAAGACACACCAGGATTTGTGCATTCACTGATATTCTCTCAAGAAAAAAAAGCATTGATCTGGCATTGAAGTCATTGATGTGTAGAGAACAAGAAGACAACTCCACTAAGGATCTGTTTCTAAACGAGTCTTATGTATATCCATAGTTTAGTTGTAATCTTGTTAATTGCTCTATATTGCAATTCCTACTTTGCTTTCTTAGAAGTGTTGTTTTAGGAAAAAATCAAATTCATAAACTTTAGAGTTTATGTTGTGACTAGGAATAGTCATAAGTTAAATCCTCTATAACTAGGAGTGTTAGAGAGTGGCTTGTGGTGGTTGCATTACAAATTAGTTTGAAGTCTTTGCAATCGGCAGTATTGCAAAGTGGATTGTAATAGGTAGATTACAAGTTAGTTGAGTTAAAAGTCTACAAGAGTAGGTCATGGTTTTTTGATCCTCTTGTGTGGCATTTTTCCACGTACAAAATCTCTTGCCTTTACTTTCACTCTTACTACTTCCTACGTATCAGCCTCAAACGGGACCAGGTACTCCATAGTTTGGTGGATTCATACAGGTTATCAATTGGTTTCAGAACGGGATCCTCCTATCAAGCTAACACCTAGGAAGGATCCTTAAATGGCTGCTCCACCAAGCTTTGAAGAAGGACAATCAACCTATAGACCTCCCAGATTCAATGGTCAATACTATGGATGGTGGAAGACTCGGATGCATGACTTCATAATGGCTAAAGATTCAGTTATGTGGGACATCATTTGTGATGGTCCATATGTTCCCATGAAGAAACTTGAAGTAACAGGACCATTGTTACCCAAAGGGATAAGAGAGTACAATGACACTGACAGAAAAGCTGCTGAAAAGAACTATCGTGCCAAGAAAATCTTGATGTGTGGCGTAGGACCTGATGAGTACAACGGAGTATCAGCGTGTGATACTTCCAAACAAATATGGGAAGCCTTACAAACTGCACACGAAAGAACCACTCAAGTCAAACAATCCAAGATCGATATGCTCGCCACTGAATATGAGCTCTTCAGGATGAAGGATGATGAGTCCATACAAGATATGCATACCAGATTCACCTCCATCAAAAATGAGCTTCACTCATTTGGATATTTCATTCCCAGAAACAAGCTTGTAAGGAAAATTCTCAATGTTCTACCTGGGTCTTGGGAAAGTAAGGTAAATGCCATCATGGAAGCTAAAGATCTACAGACTCTGACCATGGATGAGCTGATTGGTAATCTGAAAACATATGAGATGAAAAGAAAGAAATACAGTGAAAGAAAAGAGCCCAATAAGGAAAAGAACATGGTGCTTAAGGCTGAAAGGAGTGACTCAAGTGATGAAGATAGTGACATGGCCTATCTTACAAAGAGATTTCAAAAAATGGTTTGAAGAAATGGTGGCATACCAAAGTGGGGATGTTCAAGTAAAACAAGGAACAACGATCTCTGTCACAGATGTGGAAAGCCAGGGAATTTCATCAAAGATTGCCTACTCGCGAAACAGGAGCAGTACAAGCAAAATCCTGACAAAGCTGGAAAAAGGAACCTGGTTCCAAAGAAAAGATTTAATTGAAAAAATGTTGCAGACAATATTGTTAAGCAGGCTCTTGCTGCTTGGGGAGACTCCTCAAGTGAATCTAAAAGGGAATAGATGCAGAAAACAGTTCCATGATTGCAATGGAAACTGAAGCAACAAAGTACGATTCACTGTTCGCGCTGATGGCTCAGTCAGATGATGATGATGATGAAGATGAAGACGATAAGGTAAACTTCAGGGATATTTAGAGAAATCTGAAATCCTATTCCTCTAAGAAACTAAGGTCTTTATCAAATGTCCTAATGGACGCTTATTATAGTCTTGTAAAGGATAAGGAGATCTTGACTGTAGAACTAGGGGAGGCCAAACAATCTAGAGATGATCTAGTGGTCTCTGTAGTGGACTTAAATGAAACCATAGCTAATCTTAAACTAGAGAAGGAGGCCCTAAATGAAAAAATAACCAGTGTGTAGAATGAGAGAGACGACCTGATGGTAGTAGTCGTTGATCTAAAAAAACAATAGAAGGTCTTAGCAATGAGAAACACCCCTTGGAAGAAAAAATTGCCTCTACTAAGGAGGAAAGAGATGACCTTCTAGTAATATGCGATGATCTGGAGGAAACCATTGAGGGACTCAATAGAGAACATAGAAATATAACTCTTGGGAAAGGGAAAGAAGTAGCTAGTGAGTCACACATCTTACTCGAAAAGGATTTAATTATTGTAAAAACCAATCATTGCAATGAACTCGAGAGAAATCAGCAACTCCAAGTTGAGTTGGAAAAAGTAAGAAATGATCTTAAAAATCCTTGAAATGGACCTGGTCCTCAGATGCAGTCACTGCCATGTATCTCAACAATAGTGGGAACAAGTAGGGCATCGGGTTCCAAAGGGAGAAAACTCCCTACAACCCACATAACAAGTATTTCACTGTACCTGATAAATGGCTATGTAACCACTGTGGGAACAATGGGCATTTTAAAGAAAATTGTCAGGCCAGGGTTTAGTCTGCTCAGAAGAAAAAACCTTTACTGATGGAGTGACTACTAGCAAAGGACCAAGTACCACTCGCAAAAAGCGGATGCTGCCTGCGTGGACCAAGAAAACCCTCATTCATCCTTTTTATAGTAACAAGAGGCCCAAACTAGTTTGGGTTCCTAAATCTAACCCCTGATGTGTATGTGCAGGGAGTAGTGAGAGGAAGCAGACTGCGATGGACTATGGATATTAGATGCTTAAAGCACGCAGCATCATGAATTTCTTCTCACTAAAAGCCCTATAGGAAGGGAATGTATCCTTGAAAAGAAAATAAAGGGTACATTCTAAGTGAATGAAAAGGCAGAAAAGGTTTTTCTGGGCATTTGAGTAGAGACAAGCACTATGTCAATGACCTAAAAGGTGTTGTCATCAATCTGATAACTAGCCAAGTAGTATAAATGAACAAAGGAAGAAAGAACAGTTACTCCTGCTAATCATCAATTGGAGAATGAGATGAGTGAAATCACAACTATGGGATGAAAGGGCAGTATATGTAAATTTCTCACCTCCGAAGAAACTAACTCAGTCGGACCTGGTCCGTGATCTGCCAAACTCAAGAGTGACCTGGACATGAGCTCACAAAATTGATGGAGGAGGAGGAGAAGGTATTTCACACAATTTCTTAAACTCCAAGGATTGCATAACCAAAATGGCGTAGCAGAAAGAAAGAACAGATCTGGAAATTGCTGCATGAACTACGCTCATCGTCTAGGGAATTGCCAAGAAACTCTAGGTAAAGGAATGAACATTACTCTCTACTTGGAGAAAAGGTGTCGGACCAGGTGCCTCTTAAATCAAAACTCACCAAGAACTGCCAAATTGGAAGAAAATGCCTTGTGATTGACAACATGTAGGGTCAACTTGGGGAGCTCAATACAAAAGGACGAGCTAAGGACTTCTTCTAAAGTTCAATCGACAAAACAAGGCCACAGGGTCTTCAACAATGAAGCACAAAACGGCAGGAAATGCTCATGAGGCTTCAAATCATAAGGGTGATAGAGTGAGAAAAATGAAAGAAGACTGGTGAGAGACAACGCAAGATAATCTTCCATGTCTCACAAAGAACCTTGTACGTCATTTGCCACAATTGAAGCTGAAGGAAGAAGAAAAGATGTAGCTCATGGCACTACATAAGCAGCAGAACACAAAGTGTGAGGAAATCAAACTGACATCCATAAGTTTCTTCCCAACCAACCTCTATCTCAAATTGGGAAACCAAAGTGCACCTGTCATGATTCATGCATTATCTTCTGGAAGACAAGGAAGAAAGACAAAATGGCCTCATCAATATCTTGAGAGAAATTGCAAACACATTAAAGGGTGAGATCCTCTTCTAAGGGTAAATACGAAGAAGGGATTGATCAGTGGAAAGGACTGCATAACAGAAGACCAAACTCCAGATATCTTCATCAAAGCCTCAAGTACAGATATTTCGGATAAATCAAGGTGAAGACGGGGTCACAAAAATATAATGAAGAACCTGATTCTCCATCTGTTGGCTGTGTAAGACACCTTCAAGTAAAGATAGCTAAAGTAATTTCTGACCAAGCCTAACTAACATCAATACCGTTGTAGGTAAACACGCATGACGATTATAGAAGTCAAAGGTACAGTTATGAACTACAAGGAGGGGAGCTGCTAAAATCTTGTTCAAAAGATTGTTCTGGCATCAGGTTCTCGTAACTGAGGTTAGTAGAAATGTGCTTAATTTTTGCATGCCCTTTATAAACAAAAAAAGGCATATAAATACTTTGTAATTCAGCTGCCACGTCATTTAACTTTTCAATGTCTGAGTGCCATGTCTTGTCAATCAAATCCTTCATCCCCTCTGCACGGTAACACTTCCCCACAAATCTACCACCATTTTCAGAAATTTCAGAACTTGTTTCGCTCTCCACTCATCATTAGTTCTTCTCCCAATAAGAAACTTCCCCTCTTTCTCACGGCAAGTTATGAACCTTCATCCCCTATGCATAGCTAGGATCCTTTCCCTATCTACTCGTACCTCTTTCAACTCATATACTAAGTGCTCATCCAATGGCGATTGAAAAATCTTCTCATTCCTCTGCCATTAACACTATTCCCATTTCTTCATCACACTTGAAATCATTCCCAAAGCTTTTCTATTTCACGCCTTCTACCACCTTACACACTTTTGGGTCCTCCTCCACCCCTACAGTCTTTCCATTTCTGATAAACCCTGTTTACCACTATTTTGAGAATCCTATGTCCAGTCAATCTTACGATCTCATAAAAGACCACACAGGAGGTCTCATTCCTCGAGTATCAGAAGCCCTTGAGGACGATCTTGGCCAGTACCTTAATACCTCCATGTTAGACTCAGTGACTCTCAAGGAGTCACCAGAAAAGGAAGCAGCTCATAACATTATGGCTATATCTACAAAGAATCTGATGGATGAAGAAACTTATCTCTCCTTAGAGTATCAAGGTGAAGACCTAACACTCCTAGGAGATTTAAGAACAACAGCACTGCTCGAGTCTTTGGCTCATGAGATCTTTTCAGAAAAGCCTTCTGATTAACCTGATTCACTCCTATGCAAACTCAATCATGTATCTTCTGCTCATTCCAGACTCCTAGAGTCTTCCTCAATATCACCCATCACCAGGTCACTACAGTAAGAGAATTTTGAATCCTCATTGCAGAAAAGTAAGAAGTGTCAAAATAAGGAAAAAGAGGAAAATGAATCGAAAAGATTTCATCAAGAGTGTGCCAGTGAATCAGATAGACAAAAATGCTTCTAGAGAACCTGGTTCTTTAGTGCAACAGTCTGTGATGATTAAGGAAAATGTTGAAGAACAGAAAGGGTCACCTGGGAAGCACAACAACAAGTCTAAACAGAGTAAAACTGAGATAGTTGTGTCAAAGGACAAAACCGTAGAGGTAATAAAATGGAAAGGAGAGTCTATCGAAGGAACCAGAAACCAAGAAAGGGAAAATATTCATGAACCTGGTCCATCAAAGTCCTTAACCCATGATGGTGTTCAGTGGCAGCAAAGATTAAGAACTCAAAAAGTTTTGTGGGGCAGAACCTTTGATCCAACAATTTCGGAAATGGCTAGCATGAGACAAATTCTAGAGATTGTAGAATTTCAACAATGGGAACACCTATTTTAAGGGAGCATGCCTCTGGTGTATGAATATGCAGTGCAAACCTTCTACTCATTTCTCTTCACTATTGAAGGGGACCACATCTACGCACTTGTAAATGGAGTGGACATTGTACTCGACATTTTAACATTGGGAAAAATTCTCAGAATTCCGTGTGAAGGTGTGTCCTCAGTCAAGGATGTTTGTGGAGTAAACATTCGGAGAGCCATCATGAAAGACCAAGCTATTCAACAGGGGAAACAGGTCCATACGAAAATGTTACTTCCTGAGTATCAGCTTCTCTTTGAACTGTTCAATAAAATACTCTTACCCCGCTCTGAGAGACGCTCTATTGCCACAAAGTTAGATTTGGTCCTGATGGAAGTACTTGGTGAGTTTATACCAATCAACCTGCCAGCAATCATGATAGACCACATGCAGAAGTTGGCAAATTTTAAGGGTGGCAATCATGGGTTACCTTATGGATTTCTCCTCACTCAAGTGTTCAGATTCTATAAGGTTCCCTTGAGAAATCCTAGAGTGGGCACATGCAAGCAAACATTCTCTAAGACCACTCTAGAAGAATGTGAATGCATAGAAAAATTTGGTTGAAGCATCTCGACCAATTCTCAGCTGATAAATGCCCAAAATGTAGCCTTTATGGAAATACGAAGGGAATGCCATTCTAGAAACTCAACTTAGCCAAGTAGCTAAGGGACCTGATTCTGTATATGAGGAGGTTGCCAAACTGAGAAAGGAAAATGAGAGACTTCGGGTTCAACTACTTTACGAACAATTGGCCGCAAATGCTAGACTGGACCTGGTTCTCAAAACCATTATTGTCTCTTCCTCCAATCCTCCTTCCTTAGTGCTCCCTAGGATTCTCCCTAGTATCTAGCTATTTTTGCTCCAACTTCCTGTGGCTGCTGTTTTACTTGTGTTTACTTGTTTTTGTTTTGTGATGGCATGCTGAACTTAACCATTACTCTAAAGAGAATTCAGTCCAATGTAAACATTAATGAAACAGCTCCCATTTTTTTGGCATGTACAACACCGTGTTCCTCTGGTTTCTCTTTTATGTTATGACTGTGTGCACATATGTGGCATGATATAGCTGTGTTAGACTTCTTTATTCTTATTACCTTCGTGTGCTCTTTGTCATTCTAGTTGGTCTTTTTAATGATGCCAAAAGGGGGAAATTATATAATAGATGGGGATGGGGCTGAGAAGATTAAGGGGGAACTATTCTATGCTTGTGATGATCAAAGGAGGGAGATCTAAGATTAAGGGGGAACTGCTGACTCATTTGGTTAATTAACTGTTAATCCTGATCTAAACAAATGTTTTTCATCCTTAAGTTTGTCATCATCAAAAAGGGGGAAAATGATGGGTTTTCAATGTCTTATCCTTATACTTCTTATGTTTTGATTATCTAACAAACTTATTATAAAGAACCAGATAGAGAACCTTGTCACACAGGTTATACATCTCATATGAACAATTCAGCAACAGGAAGGAACTAAACGATCACAGAGAGGAACATCACAGGGACCTGGTGCCCGATCTCTTATGGTTCTCCGGCACAAAGAAGTCACTGACTGTACACAATCAATATAAAGAGGAACACAACAGGGACCTACTCCCTGTAGGTTCTCTGATAGAAGTACAGGTCAAGTACACAGTTGGAATGTGACAGAAGAAAGTGACCATCCGGTAACTGTTACAAAAGCGGAACACAACGAGGATCTGGTCCGTTGGTGTGTTCTGACAGAAGTAAAAAGTCCACTATCTAGCTGGAACGCAACTGCCCAGTAGTGGCTGTGCAGACAGTGCAACAGTCACTTCTCTTTGGGACAAAGTACACCACGAGTTGACATCACTACCTATTGTGATATCTTTTGTGACATCACTTCTCTTGGTGCAGTAATTTTAAAAGTTAGAAGTCTCATATGAAAATAACTTTGAGTTGAGGTACGTTTTCATTAATAAAGAAGTAACTCTTTTTTTTTCTAGCAAGGATTTAAAACTGTTTCCAGCATTATCCCCGAATTCTAGACTAATCACCAGGCTACCAATATTACCAATAAAAGAAATATTTAGTCATCAAGTTTCTTCAACAGGATTTGATTAATAATATAAATTTATATCACCTAGTGATCCCTTTCTCTTATTTTCTTCTCCTTATTTATATTTTTAATCCTCTTAATCTCTAACTTATCATGAAAACTCTCTTAATCGCTATGCATTAACTGGCTATTAGAGCAAACATCTACAAATTTGCCATGCTGTTTTTTCAAATATCAGCTTTAATAGCCTAGTTGCTAAACCAAATCACTTATGAAATCTATATTAACTTTAGCAGCTTAGTAACCATAGGCATACCCCTTATGAAATCTATCACTTTGGTGCTACAAAATAAAATACATGTATTTCATGTACACTTCATCGAATTTGGAGTCCCAAAGCAAAGTAGTAGAAGTTACAGTATCTATTGAATAAAAATAACTCTTTAGGAATTCTTGCTCCTCCAAAGAAATGCACCAACCAGGCAACCACAGAAGTCAAAATTGAAAACATTAGTGTATACAACATTATAATTACCTCCTTAAAGACAATAGTTTCCTTGCATCCAAGGAATAGTGACTTTTCAAATCTTCTTAAAAAATTTCAGCCATAAGTTCCTTCTTTGCTTCATGATTGTTCACTAGGCCGTGTCAGTCCTAGGCGTGTACCTTAGGAACTCCCCATTTTTACTATAGTTGTGATCATTACTACCCTGAGGTCGAGTGTCGATGACCCTCGAGGGAGGATATTTGGCTGCAGCCTCGAGCCATCGAGGTGATCTCCCGAAGTGCCTTAATGACAAGAAATTGGATATTCTGATTTCACTGTATATAGATAGTTCTCGTGTTTCCTAGAACGATGCGATAGGAAATAATTTTGAGATCCTATTCCGAGGGCATCATCGTCGTGACGTCAACCTATCAGAGCATTAAATGCCATACCCAAAAAATTGTGCAAGGGTCGCCATCAAATGCGACTATCGAGAAGCCCATGAACCGCTATTGGTTCGTCCCTTCCACTGCCCATTCGACTCCTATAAATGCACCAATCGTTTGATAATTCTTACTTTCTCAACATTTTCAAATTCGCAAAGCCATACCCATCCTCTTTCGCATTCTTTCTTCTTAGTTTCTTAGAGAAATTTCATCATCGTCATGGCTAGAACCTCCAAGATGTTCCTACGGGCAATATGGGAGAGTCACTAGGTGGGGGAAGATCAGCTTTCAAGGGAGGATCGTTAGGGTCGTCCTAGTCTGTTCCGCAGTCTTCAGCCAGTGCACTACAATTAGGGCCCAGCCAGCAGCAGTAGTGGAGTATTTTCAACCCCGTTCAGGGCAATAGGGGATCCCACCAGCGGGGTCGGTCAGGAGAGAGGTCCCAGCAGCAGTAGAGGTCACTGTGCCCCAGGTGCGGGAATATACACTCAGGGGTTTGCTATTTGGAGTTACCCGTATGTTTTGGATGTGGGATGAGGGGTCATATTCAGAGGTATTGTCATGTATCCTGCGAGGGAGCGGGTAGGGGCACAACACAGTTATCCAGTCTAGCAGCTGCTACATCTTCAGCCACTTCTCCAGCACGAGGTACCCCAGTACCCGCAGGGCGTGGTGCAGCTATGGATGGTGCGCAGAGTTTAGGAGGACCCGACCGGTTCTATGCTATGAGTGGTCGTCAGACCGCAAAGGCTTCTACAGATATTGTCACAAGTATTCTGACTGTCCAAATTCTTGATGTGTATGCACTTATTGACCCTAGTTCCACCTTGTCCTATGTTACCCTTTTTGTTGCTATGGAATTTGGGATAAAACCGGATCAGCTTCATGAGCAATTTTCGGTGTCTACTCCAGTTGGTGAGTCTATTACGGTTTCTCGAGTTTATGGAGGTTGTGTTGTTACGGTACGGGGTAGGGATACCACGACCGATCTTATTGAATTAGGGATGGTCGACTTTGATGTAATAATGGGAATGGATTGGCTTTATTCATGCTTTGCCAAACTTGATTGTCGTACTAGAACCATGAGGCTTGAATTTCCTAATGAGCCCGTTGGTGAATGTATGAGAGATAATGTAGTGCCAAAAGGTTGGTTTATTTCTTACCTTAAGGCCACGAAGATGATCAAGAAGGGGTGTATCTATCATTTAGTTTGGGTTACGAACACCAATGCCGAGGCACCTAGCCTTGAGTCCGTACTAGTTGTTAATGAATTTTCGGCTATCTTTCCAGATGAGCTCCCTGGTATCCCACCAGACAGGGAAATCAATATTGGGATCGATGTGATGCTAGGAACATAGCTATATCAATTCCACCTTACACGATGGCATCGGAAGAATTGAAAGAGCTAAAGGAACATCTGAAGGATTTGCTAGAAAAGGGTTTCATCCGGCCGAGTGTGTCAACGTGGGGCACACCAGCCTTGTTTGTAAGGAAGAAAGGTGGGTCGCTACGGATGTGTATTGACTACTGGCAACTCAACAAGGTCACAGTCAAAAATAAATATCCTTTACCAAGAATAGATGACTTGTTTGATCAATTGCAAGGTGCTACATGTTTCTCAAAAATTGACTTGCGGTCCGGTTATCAACAATTGAAGATAAGGGAGCAAGATACTCCAAAAACAACTTTCAGGACTCGGTATGGGCACTTTGAATTTCTGGTGATGTCTTTTGGGCTAACAAATGCCCCGTAAACTTTCATGGATCTTATGAATCGAGTCTTCAAGCCATTTCTAGACTCCTTTGTGATAGTGTTTATTGATGATATTCTTGTGTATTCCCGAGGTCGGGAGGACCCTGTTGACCATCTCAAGGCAGTTTTGTAGACTCTTCAGCAACATCAACTGTATGTAAAGTTTTCAAAATGTGAATTTTGGCTTGAATCTATCGCGTTCTTGTGTTATGTCGTCTCCAGGGAAGGAATTATGGTTGATCTTCAAAATATTGCAACAGTAAAGAATTGACCTAGACCTACCACTACAACTGAGATTCGTAGTTTCTTAGGTCTGGCTGGGTACTACAGAAGATTTGTGGAGGGATTTTCTACTCTTGCCTCTCCATTGACTAAATTAACGCAGAAAGCAGTTAAATTCCAATAGTCTGATGCTTGTGAAAGGAGTTTCCAGTAATTAAAATCAAGATTGACTACAACACCTGTATTAGCCCTACCAGAGGGTACAGAGATATTTGTGGTGTATTGCGATGCTTCAAGGATCGGGCTTGGGTGTGTGTTAATGCAACACAACAAGGTTATAGCCTATGCTTCTAGGCAACTCAAGAATCATGAAAAGAACTATCTATCTCATGTCTTAGAGCTTGCGACGTTGGTGTTTGAGCTAAATATTTGGCGGCATTATTTTTATAGGGTCAATGTGGATGTATTTACGGATCACAAGAGCCTTCAATATATTTTCAAGCAGAAGGAGTTGAATCTGAGACAAAGAAGATGGCTAAAGTTACTCAAGGACTATGACATTGATATTCTCTATCACCCGGGAAAGGCTAATGTTGTAGCAGATGCTCTTAGTTGAAAATCTATGGGATGTTTGGCTCATTTGGAGGCATATCAGAGGCCGTTGGCCAAGGAGGTTCACCAGTTGGCTAGTTTTGGAGTTTGCCTTGCGGACTCTAATGAAGGAGGAGTGATTGTGTAGAATAGGGCTGAATCATCGCTTGTAGCAGAGGTGAAGGAGAAGCAATTCGACGATCCATTATTAGCACAACTGAAAGAGGGGATTCATAAACACAAGACCACAGTTTTTTCCTTTGGAATGGATGATGGTACCCTACGGTACCAAGGCCGCCTATGTGTTCCAGATATTGATGGCCTTCGGGAAAGGGTCATGGCAGAAGCTCACACTTCCAGGTGTTCCATGCACCCAGGGTCTACGAAAATGTATCATGATCTTAAGGAAGTTTATTGGTAGAACAACATGAAAAAGGAGGTGGCGGACTTTGTGGCAAGATGTCCGAATTGTCAGCAATTGAAGGCCGAACATCAATGGCCCGGTGGATTGGCCTAAAGCATAGAAATTCCAATGTGGAAATGGGAGATGATCAACATGGATTTTGTGGTAGGGTTACCGCTCACTCCACGCAAGTTCACTCAATTTGGGTAATCGTGGACTCACTCACGAAATTAGCGCACTTCTTGACAGTTAAATCTACCGACATAGAGGAACAATATGCTCAGTTGTATATCAAATAAATAGTTAGGTTGCATGGTACTTCAGTCTCAATCATTTCAGATCGAGGGGCTCAATTCACGACCAACTTTTGGAAGAAATTTCAGCAAGGTTTGGGCACGCAGGTAAATCTTAGCACAATTTTCACCCTCAGACCGACAAGCAAGCGGAGCAGACTATTCAGACGCTTGAGGACATGATGCGTGATTGTGTTCTTTATTTCAAGGGTAGCTGGGATGATAATTTTCCACTCATAGAATTTGCTTACAACAACAACTTCCATGCTAGTATCCAGATGGCACCATTCGATTCATTGTATGGTAGGAGATGTAGGTCTCCCATTGGGTGGTTTGAGGTTCGAGAAGCGGAATTGATAGGGCCGGACCTCATGCATCAGGCCATGGAGAAAGTTAAGATTATTAAGGAGAGGTTAAAAACTGTTCAGAGTCGCAAAAGTTGTATTCGGATGTTCATCACAGAGATTTGGAGTTCAAAGAGGATGATTGGGTATTTTTGAAGGTTTCCACAATAAAGGGTATCATGCGATTTGGAAAGAAAGGGAAATTAAGTCTGAGGTATGTCGGACCGTACAAAATCATTCAGAGGATTGGTGAGGTGGCGTACAAGCTCGAGTTGCCACCCAAGATGTCATTGGTACATTCGATCTTCCATGTGTCTATGTTGAAGAAGGTAGTTGGAGATCTGTCCACTATTGTGCCCATTGAAACTATTGAGGTTAATGAAGAACTACCTTATGAAGAAGTTCCAGTTGCCATTCTTGACAGGCAAGTCCGAAAATTGCCTCCGTAAAAGTGTTATGGCGGAACCAGTAGGTTGAGGAAGCCACTTGGGAAGCCGAGGAAGAAATGAGAAAGAAGTACCCACATTTGTTTGAATAGTCATGTAATAGCTTTTATACATTTGGTTTCTATGAACTCTTATCTTTTGATTTGATCTATGTTAAACTATTCCATTTTGGTTATATATGTTGCCTATGCGGCCATGGTTGGTGTTGTACAAGTTATATTATGACTGTGGAATGTGTACATGCTGTTAGGATATGTTTCTGGGGATCTCTGACAGGTGGATAGGCCTAGTTACAAAGGAAACTCTGGCGAATTTTTTGGAAATTTAGGGAGTTAGCCAAATTTGGGGTTGTTGATATGTTTCATGTTGTGAAAAGTAGAGGTTGCATAAAGATTGATAATAAGTGAACCTTGATCCTCATTGAAGGACAAATGATCTTAAGTGGGGAAGGATGTAAGGCCCTGCGAAAATTTCTACTCAAAAACCTGGATCTCGTAGTGCCAAGTTAGGATCTTGTATTAGAAATTCATACAAGCTCGCCGTGGTTCAGACCCTTGGAATGGATCTGTGCATTAAAAAGTTAAGAAATTATGTTTTCTAGAAAAGTGCATTTCTGCGGTCTATTATGCGGTCATATAATAGATATACAGACCGCATAGTCTCCGCAGAGTCAAGCAGTGTGATGGTTAATCTTGAGTTCAACTATGAGGCCAATTATGCGATCGCATAGTCAATATGCGGGCCGCATAGTCATCGCATAATTCCCTTGGAAATTTTGTGAAGGGCAGGTCTGCGGTGCATTATGCGACTGCAGAGTAGGTATGTGGACTGCATTTCTGCCGCATACCCAGACAATTGGTTCAGGTTTTGGGACCATTTTTGCGGTCCATTCTGCGGCCGCATGTCAATTTTGCGACCGCATATGCGATCACAAATCTGAGTCGGGGCTATAGATTTCTAAATTGTAAACCCGACCCCCGGTCATTATATCCTTTTCAATAGCTCATTTTGAGCCTATTTTCTGGGTGCTTTTAGAGTGAGAAAGAGGGTCTAAGAGAAGGGAAGTGCCTTTCATCAAAATTGCTTCACAAATCCTTGTTAAAACATTGAAGATAATCAAGTGAGTCACCTAAATCTTCATACCAGGAGGTAGGACTTCATCACCTAAGATCTTAATTTTAAACATAGCTATAAGGAGGCCATTAGTAAGGTAATTCATGGGGATAAGGGTGATTACATTGCATGAATGTGTTCTTAGAAGGTATGGGGAAATTATAAATAGAGAGGCATAGGAAAAGGACTAGTGTAATCTTGCATAAAAGGACCATAAGGCCTTGATGAACAATCAATGCTTGATAAAATGCTCAAGTGAGCTTAAATTATGATCTTTTCCTTATTATGGGTTCACTTGTGCTACTTTGCATAAATAGAGTGAAGTGCGAACATTTCGGAACATTGTAGGATTAAGAGAAAGCTTAATCAAGGTATGTATGGCTAAAACCCCGTCTTTTAGAAATTGAGATCCGTTGGTGTTAGTGTAAATGCGGTAAGATTAAGGTTGGATTGTTATATTGATTGTTGATTCACATGAATTGGAGTTGCAACCTTATAGGCATAAAAGATGCGTCTCAATGTGGTCGAAGTGCTATTCTTGATAACTTGAAAAGGTGCAATGAATATGAATCATCTATTGAAATGCCCAGACCATAAATTAAGATTGAAGCTGCATACGTTGTTCCATCTATGTGAAGTCTCATCTATGCTTACACTTTTATTTACTCTTGTGTGCACATATTATCCTAAATTACAAATCTAACATTGAAATTGGGAATGATATAATATGTGGCCTAGTACCAAATATATGACGTGATAGATGTGGCCCCAAGTGCCTATGAAATGATATATGTGAAAGAAAGATTGAAATGAGATGATTGATGGAAAAAGGGAAACGCCTCGGTAACGCGACCTAGTTGATCAGGCCGAGATCAGACACCATGTCTTACACATGGTGGTATTGTATTTGTGTTTGAAGTGTATGTCTCAAATGAGACAACCTAGCCGATCCGGTTGAGATCGGACTCCGCTCAAGATAGCGGTGGTATTGTGGACAATGATGAACAATATGAAATGCCCCAAAACTAAAAGCTATGGGAAAATGATGTGAAAATTGTATGATTCTTTTATTTGATAATGTTGTGATCATTTAAAGTTTTTGAGTTATACTTGTGATTTCCTTATTCTTGTATGAAAATATACACGTCCCTTTAAATCGTGTCCCTCGACAGGGTTGTGCTTGAGTTCTGTCGGAGATACCAGGTTACTTTAGTGCAGACTCACCCATTCCTTTGGAAGATACCGCAGACGATAAGGTACTTTGCAGATAAGGCCGGGCTTGAATTTACCCTCAGTCATCTCGTGAGGTTATATTAGCCGCTGCATTATTGGGGTTTGATTACTCTGCAACATCGATCCACCCGGTCTCCTGCCGTTGACGGCAAAGAGAACAACGACCGAGGATGGATGAGCTGATTCGTTTGAGCAGGGACGATCGATATCATTCCTGGAGAGTTTTTACCCTATCATGAGCAATGTAATTTCACACGTAAGTGTCATACCTATATTTTTATCACTTTTCTGGAGGCGGGCTCCATAATGACATTTTTCTGTTTCATTTTTTGTAGCGACTCCTTGGTTTTCGAACGAGGTCCCTAATTTGGCCGAGTGGTCTCGTAAGCTGGCCGCTTGTTTGACCGATGATAAGCGCAGGTGGCGATACCTGTCCAAGAGGAGATGGGAGGCAAAGCATCATGGTAGGTGCTTGGTGGATTATTTACCTAGAATGGTACTTTTCTTTTTAGCGTACTAACTTAGCCGCTACATGTATTGGAGATTTTCTTGAGATGAGGTTGTGCCCTCTAGGGGAGGAGAAGAGACTGCCGGCCTCAGGGTCGATGGTCGATGATAAATGAAAAGATTCTCCGGGGTGTGAGGAGGGGGAGTCCTTCTCAGCGGTTCAAAACAGGCGATTTGATCGATCATCCAGTTTCGGAGACCTCAGTTTTCGAAAGGACATTCCCCATTTCTGCTGAGGGTACTTCGAAGGGTGAGGAGCACGTGGTGCCTCCTTATTTTCATACCAAAGGCGCATCAGGGGAAACTAAGCCATCAGACATTTTCTTGGCCTTTGGCTAGGCTTAGCGGCTCGTCTTTATGGTAATCTTCGGTAGCCGTCATAGGATTATTCCGGTTTTATACTCTCCCTTTTTTATTGATTTTTCTTTCGCATGCCTTTGACATGCTTAAGTCCGAGCTGCTTTGGTACGAGGCTATGTTGCGGAAAGCTTTGGATAGGGAGAAATCCCTTAAGCTTCTTTGCGCGGGAAAGGAAAGCGAGCTTGTATCCTTGTGATATGAGGTGGATTAAAGTCGGTGCTGTGAGAGCCACCTCGAAAGACAGGTATCTTGTAATTCATGTTGATGTACGCTCCTTCTTTCATTTTCGGAGATTAATGTTTCGATATTTTAGTTAGAGAGAAAAACGGAGGAGCTGGAATGACTTTGTGGTGAAGTTGGCCGGGCCAAATGTGAGTTTAACGAGATGTTGGCTCATGTAGAAGCCCAAGTTGCGACCAAGGAGAGTGCTTTAGCTAAGGCTTCTGCCCTTGAGATGCATGTCCGGACTGCTTGTGCAAGCGATTCTACCCGAGCGAATATGATTGCGAGTCTTGAGTTCGAGCTTTCGAAGGCGAAGGCCGAGGTGGTGAATGCCCGAGCCGAGGCTGTAATGAGTGGCACTAGGACAGGCCAGAAAGTGGCCGCTTATTTGAAGAGCGCTGCCACTGCTAGAGCTGAGCTGAGGAGAACCCTTGTTCGTGCAAGCTGTAGTAAATAGTATGTAAAGTGCAAATCTTGGAGGGAAACTCTCGAGGAAATTCACGCTAGGGGTTTCAATCTTTCGGAAGAGATCAAGCAAGCCAAAGCGGAGCAGTACGATGCCAAGTTCCTTTTGTCCGATGCCGAAGATAGCGAGGTTGGGGCCGTGTTACATCCCGTACCTTAACGTTAGGATTCGTCGTTGTAATAACATATGAGTTGGAAACGATTAAGGTTATACATGAAGATATAGATGTAAGACCCTGTAAGTTGAAGATTTTTGGGACTACTATATTGTCACACCCCAACCTCAGGAGGCGCGACCGGCGCTCAATCGAGCAAACCCAACTGAGCAAGCCTTATCAAATACTTCCTATCTAACTTGATACGAATAAGAAAACCATGCTTTCATTCATTTGCTTAGACGAGGAAAGATAGTGTATTCTACAAAGTTAGTTCATTTTAAATCACAACATTAATCCGTAATTAAGTTCCCAAGATTACATACAATTACACTTTAGCAAAACGAGAATTCAAATTACATCATAGTTCGTAGACACATCTAATGCCCGTACATAACCCACACATATGTCTACAGAGCCTCTAAGGATACCCAAGACAGCAATAACAACACCAGTGACAAGGCCCCAACTATACCTCAAAAGAGACATCTATAACAAAAGGCATGTCGCAAAACCCCTTAAAGAAGTAAGGGGCTCACCAAGAGTTTGAGAAGAGAATGCTCGGCTACACACAATCGGCACTATCCACTATGAAGCCACCTACATTCATTTAAAAAAATGTAGCGCCCCCGGCAAAATAGACGTTAGTGCCATCGAATAGCACTAGTATTTTTAACTAAACACCATCAAATTAGAAAGAACTTTCATACGAGAATAAGAAATCACAAGTATAACTCAAAACATTAAACGATCACCACATTATCAAATAAAAGAATCATACAACTTTCACATCATTTTCCATAGCTTTTAGTTTGGGGCATTTCCCACTATTCATTATTTGTTCACAATACTACCGCTATCTTGAGCGGATTCCGATCACGACCCGATCACTAGGTTGCCTCATTTGAGACATATGCTTCAATCACAATCTCTTTTTCCTTCTTTCTCGGAATTCATTCACAATACCACTGATATCTTGAGCGGAGTCTGATCTCGTCCCGATCGGCTAGGTCGCCTCATCAAGGCATTGTTCCCTTCTCATAAATCAATTCATTTCTCATATCTTATTTTATAGGCACTTGGGGCCATGACTTATCAAATCATTCTTGGCACTAGGCCACATTTTACATCGTTCCCAATTTTCAATATTAGCTTTGCCAGTTAGGATAGTAGGTGCATACAAGAGCAATTTAAATTGTAAACATACATAAGATTTCACGTAGATAGCACAATATATTAAGCTGTAATCTCAATTTAAGGTCTAAAGATTTCCAATACATAATTCATACCTTTGCCCCTTTCAAGCTATCAAGATAGCACGTTGATTATGTTGGGACACATTTTTCACACACATAGGGTTACAATACCAACTCATGTAAAACAATAAGCAATGCAACAATTCAACTTTAACCTTGCCATGCCCACACAAATACCGATGAAGCTAAATTTTTAAAACACGGGGTTGTAGCCATACATACCTCAATAAAGCATTCCTTATTCCTTACAAAATTCCGGAACTTTTAGCACTTTGATCTATTGTGTAAGAATTACAAATTAAATCGAGAATTAGAGACGAGATTGAGATTCTAGCTTGTTTTGAGCATACTATCAAACACTTAAGGTGCATTGTGATCTTAGGCCCTTTTAAGAGAAATTTCTATAATTTTATACCCCAATTTCTTTCCTTTTTAGTTCAGTACCTCCCAATATTCTATGGTGTGATATGCATGCAAGAAATTAATTCTTATACCCATGAGTTACTTCACTTGTGATCCCTTATTGCTAAGCATAGAAATAAGAGCTGAGGTAATAAAGTCTTACCTCTTGGGATGAAGATTTAGGTGCCCTCAGTTGATTATATTCAAAGATTTGGCAAGGTTTCATGGAGTAATTTGATGGGAAGCACTTCCCTCTCTAAGACCCTCTCTCTCACTAAAAGCATCAGAAAATGTGCTCAAAATGAGCTATAATACAGAATATATCAATAAGGGGTCGGGTTTAAAATTTAGAAAATTGGAGCCCCGAGTCAGGTCAATGCGATCGCAAAGTGGAAATGCGGCCCACAGAATGGATCGCAAAAGTGCTCCCAAAATCTGAACACACTGCCTGGGTATGCGGCAGAAATGTGGGGTTCACTTATTAATAGTCTTAGTGCCTTACATCCTCCCCCACTTAATATCATTCGTCCTCGAATGAGGATCAAGGTTCACTTATTAACAGTCTTAGTGCAATCTTCTGTTCTTTATAACCTGAAACATGTTTCTAGTCCCCCAAATTTAGCTAACTCCCTATATTTTCGAAAATTTCGCCAGAGTTTCCTTTGTATATGAGCCTTATCCACCTGTCAGAGAGCCCCAGAACATATCCTAACAGCATAACCAAATTTCATAAACGTAACATAACTTGTACAATCATCCACCATGGCCCTATAAGTAACATTTTACCAAAAGGGGACAGTTTTACATAGATCAAGTCTTAATATAAGAGTTTATAGGAGCTAAATGCATAAAAGCTATTACATGACTATTTAAATAAATGTGGATACTTCCTTTTCATTTCATCCTCTGGCTTCCCAAGTGGCTTCCTTAACTGGCTGGTTCTGCCATAATACAGATACAATTTGCTTATTTCTCAATTTCCGAACCTGCCTATCAAGAATGGCAATTGGAACTTTTTCATATGACAATTCTTCATTTAACTCAATAGTTTCAATTGGCACAATAGTGGACGGATCTCCCACTACCTTCCTCAATATGGACACATGAAAGACCGGGTGTACTAATGACATATCGGGTGGCAGCTCGAGCTTGTATGCCACTAGACCAATCCTTTGAATGATTCTGTATGGTCCGACATACCTCGGACTCAATTTTCCCTTCATTCTGAACCGCATGATGCCCTTCAAAGGGGAAACATTCAAAAATACCCAATTATATTCTTTGAGCTCCAAATATCTACGACGAACATCCGAGTAAGACTTTTGGCGACTCTGAGCAGTTTTCAACCCCTCCTTAATGATCTTGACTTTCTTCATGGCCTGATATACGATCTACGGCCCTAACACTTCCGCTTCTCCGACCTCGAACCACCCAATGGGAGACCTACATCTCCTACCAAACAGTGCCTCGAATGGTGCCATTTGGATACTAGCATGAAAGCTGTTGTTGTAAGCAAAATCTATGAGTGGCAAATGGTCATCCCAACTACCCTTGAAATTGAGAGTACAAGCGCGCAACATGTTTTCAAGCGTCTGAATAGTCCGCTCTACTTGACCATCGATTTGTGGATGAAAAGCTATGCTAAAATTTACCTGCGTACCCAAACCTTATTGAAACTTCTTCCAAAAGTTGGTTGTGAACTAAGCCCCTCGATCTGAAATGATTGAGACTGGAGGGCCATGTAACCTGACTATTTATTTGATATATAACTGAGCATACCGTTCCACTGTGTCAGTAGATTTGACTGACAAGAAGTGCGTTGACTTTGTGAGTCAATCAACAATCACCCAAATTGAGTCGAACTTGCGCGGAGTGCGTGGTAACCCTACCACAAAATCCATGTTGATCATCTCCCATTTCCACATTGGAATTTCTATGCTTTGAGCCAATCCACTGGGCCTTTGGTGTTCGGCCTTTACTTGCTGACAATTCGGACATTTTGCCACAAAGTCCGCCACATTGTTCTTCAAGTTATTCCACTAATAAATTTCTTTGAGATCATGATACATTTTCGTGGAACATGGGTGCACGGAATACCTAGAAGTGTGAGCTTCTTCCATGATCCTTTCCCGAAGACCGTCGATATTAGGAACACATAGGCGGTCTTGGTACCGTAGGGTACCATCATTCATGCCAAAGGAAAAAGTTGTGGTTTTGTGTTTGAGAATCCCCTCTTTCAGTTGTGCTAACAACGGATCCACAAATTGCTTCTCTTTCATCTCTGCCACAAGCAATGATTCAGCCCTATTTTGCACAATTACCCCTCCTTCATTAGAGTTCGCAAGGCGAACTCCCAAACTAGCCAACTGGTGAACCTCCCTGGCCAACAACCTTTAATGGGCCTCCAAATGAGCTGAACTTCCCATGGATTTTCGACTAAGTGCATCCGCCACAACATTAGACTTTCCTGGGTGATAGAGAATATCTATGTCATAGTCCTTGAGTAACTCTAGCCATCTTCTTTGCCGCATATTCAACTCTTTCTGCTTGAAAATATATTGAAGGCTCTTATGATCTGTAAATACATCCACATGGACCCCATACAAATAATGTCGCCAAATCTTTAGCGCAAACACCACTACTGCCAGCTCTATGGGTTGGATAGTTCTTTTCATGATTCTTTGGTTACCTAGAGGCATAAGCTATCACCTGGCCATGTTGCATCAGTAGCGAACCATCTATATCTCACATTTCTCATACATATGACCTCCTAGAAATTGAGTTCTTCAATAATTTCCTTGATATGGTTACCATCTTCTGTGAAAACTTTCAACTTGCTTTTCCAAATTCTCAACAAAGACATTATTGGATGAGTTTTCTTATAGAACCCTCTATTTTAAATGAATACATCTTCTAGCCTGCGCACACACCTTAATATCATCAACATGCACGACATTACATCAAATGTAAGGTATATTGTGCTTCGACTTTTCTTAGCCAACCTCTTTTCCCCATATGTGTCTTATAGAATTTAAGAAACCACTCCACTTCCTTTGTGAACATTCTCATGATCCCCACCATACTGTTAAACACTTCCCAAAACACGTATCACAACCTTAATACATATACAACTCAGAAAGAACACTGGCCCAAACAATAACTTGAAATCTTCCCAAATTCTTCAACATAGACTCCTTGTTTTCCTTCTAAGTGTAAGAATTACTCCATCCTCAATAAGTAACTCACCTTATTCCCAATATTGTAACTACCAATAGTGTCTGTTGGTATTGTGGATTATGAGCTATCATGTTAAACATGTTTGATTCGTAACAAGTGTTCATCCTCTCTTACTACATTTCAAACATTTCCCTTTGTCCTTTGGGTAGATTGTGTTATTTTGCCCTTTTTGTTCTCCCTTTTGGTCTAGTCAATACATTGGTACTATCTTTTCTTTGTGATTAGGACATTCATTCCCATTCCATTTTGCCATAATGCATAGTAGATAGCCTTATTGTGCCACGCACTTGTCTGCACCCCAAGGACTCGTGGTATCATTGTGTCTGGTTTGTTGAGTTTATCGCGCCACTATTTCACCACCAGTAGTCTCACTTTCCATTGTAATATGTATACATGAACTCCCTCTAAATATTTTAGTTGATATTCAGTGTCACCCAAGTCGGTAACATTACGGTTAGTCCTTCATACCTTCTATTATCACTTGTGCTCCAGGCGAGTCCACCATTCTGATATGAACTATTTTGCGATAACCATGGACATCTCAATTTATAGATTTTCTTCCCATTTCTTTTCTCCTCATTATTCCTAGCTAGTGAATAGCCACGCACTCTTCCATATGCTACGTGGTCTTTTCACTCATCACATTTGCCCCTTAACTCTTGTTAGGATATCCGTGGAAAAGTGTGGTCATCGTCATATTACTTAACACTTCTTTGCTTGTAAGATTATTTAGAGGCTCTCCATCAAGCCCAAATACCCTCTTGGGTTATTATAGCATCACATTTATTTCTCTCACTCGTTCAGTATTTCTTAACGTCTTGGAACATTGGTTAAATCGCAAATCTATGATTAACCCATTCTAAAACCTCGCAACCTTCCACATTTGACCTATAGTACTTCCTTAGGTTTCCATTGTTCATGACCCTCTAACAAGTATAAAATCCCTTTACAAATATACTCTTAGTTTCTAGGATCGTTGACCCAATCATTCACATTGCCATGTATGAGGAATTTACCTTCCTTAACCTTCCACCTTCTTGGGGGTACTAGCGGTCTATCATTAGCATATACTTTCAGATAATCACGTCATCCATTATCACTTTTCTAGACTACGCATGTCTTTAACAAAATATTCAAACATCCAATCTACATGGTCTTACTCTTGTTTCATTGTATTTATGTGGCCTTACTATGGCCCTTCCTCCCCCACTTAGGGCGAATATCCCAGAGTTTTACACAAGTCTTGAATTTAGCAACTTTAGGGACATATGTCTCATATCTCTATCCCTTATATATATGTTCGACTATTAGGGAAACTTAAGTCACCATGGTATTAACCTCATAAGTTCTCTTCTCTTATTCAGCCACACGGTCTTGGGATTCCAATTCCTCATATCAATATCCTTTAGGAGTGTAATATCACTTTATACACTTCTGGATTTTTATAAAGTTTGTAGTACATGAGTCTTCTCATTATGGGTATAATTGACTCTCATTTCATAACTTCTTGTCTCCTAGGAGAGACTTGCACTCTCATCATTAATCTCCTGGTCATGTCTCCCATATATCACGTGCTTATATAACCAATTTTCTTTCACACCTTAGGATCATTTACATACTTCTCACACTACCCACATGTGCTATTCAAGCTTACATATCACTTAGCAATTCAATGTTTCTTTGGAGGTCACAATCATTTTTAACACTTTCTCGAATAAAGTATGTTTCTGGTACTATGTACGTACCTCATATATTCGTACAATTTGTTCAACATGATACGTGTGTCATCTCCTTAATATTCAGGCCTTTGCCCATTGATCATTCCATACGACAACATTACTTGAAATAGATGAAAGAGCGTTTGAACTTATCTTGATTCTCGATACACTAGTTAGAAAACAATCTTATTGTCAAGCTTTATCGCACGATCTAGAGTGCTGAAGAAGGATAACATTCCTAAATGTCCATGTAGCCTCCGACTTATAGATGTGGTTAACTACACAGTGATAAGAAGGACGCTACTAGACACGGCTCCGAGACATTCTAGGACACTTTAAAACCTTAGGCTCTGATACCAAGTTTGTCACGCCCCAACCTCGAGAGGCGCGACCGGCGCTCAATCGAGTAATCCCAATTGAGCAAGCCTTATCAAACACTTCCTACCCAATTCGATACGAATAAGGAAACCATGCTTTCATTCATTTGCTTACACAAGGAAAGATAGTGTACTCTACGAAGTTAGTTCATTTTAAATCACAACATTAATCCGTAATTAAGTTCCCTAGATTACATACAATTACACTTTAGCAAAACGAGAATTTGAATTACATCATAGTTTGTAAACCCATCCAACGCCCGTACATAACCCACACATATGTCTACGGAGCCTCTAAGGATACCAAAGTTAGCGATAACAACGTCGGCGACAAGGTCCCGACTATACTTGAAAAGAGACAGCTATAACAAAAGGCATGTCACAAAACCCCTTGATGGAGGAAGGAGCTCACCAAGAGTTTGAGAAGAGGATGCTCCGCTACACACAATCAGCACTATTCACTATGAAGCCACCTACAGTCATTTAAAAAAAATAGCGCCCCCGGCAAAATGGACATAGCACTAGTATGTTTAACTAAACACCATCAAATTAGAAAGAACTTTCATACGAGAATAACAAATCACAATTATAACTCAAAACTTTAAACTATCAACACATTATCAAATAAAAGAATCATACAACTTTCACATCATTTTCCCATAGCTTTTAGTTTGGGGCATTTTCCACTATTCATTATTTGTTCAAAATACTACCGCTATCTTGAGCGGATTCCGATCTCGACCCGATCACTAGGTTGCCTCATTTGAGACATATGCTTCAATCACAATCTCTTTTTCCTTCTTTCTCGGAATTCATTCACAATACCACTGATATCTTGAGCGGAGTCCTATCTCGTCCCGATCGGCTAGGTCGCCTCATCAAGGCATTGTTACCTTCTCATAAATCAATTCATTTCTCATATCTCATTTCATAGGCACTTGGGGCCATAACTTATCAAATCATTCTTGGCACTAGGCCGCATTTTACATCGTTCCCAATTTTCAATATTAGCTTTACCAGTTAGGACAGTAGGTGCACACAAGAGCAATTTACATTGTAAACATAGATAAGATTTCACGTAGATAGCACAATATATTCATCTGCATTATCAATTTAAGGTCTAAACATTTCCAATACATAATTCATACCTTTGTCCTATTCAAGTTATCAAGATAGCACGTTGATTATGTTGGGACACATTTTTCACATACATAGGTTTACAACACCAACTCATGTAAAATAATAAGCAATGCAACAATTCAACTTTAACCTTGTCATGCCCACAAAAACACCAATGAAGCTCAATTTCTAAAAGACGGGGTTTTAGCCATATATACCTCAATAAAGCTTTCCTTATTCCTTACAAAATTCTGAAACTTTTAGCACTTCGATCTATTGTGTAAGAATTACAAATTAAATCGAGTATTAGAGACGAGATTGAGATTCTAGCTTGTTTTGAGCATACTATCAAACACTAAAGGTGCATTGTGATCTTAGTCCATTTTGAGAGAAATTTATATCATTTTATACACCAATTGCTTTTCTTTTTAGTTCACTACCTCCCAATATTCTATGGTGTGATATGCATGCAAGAAATTAATTTTTATGCCCATGAATTACTTCACGTGTGATCCCTTATTGCTAAGCATAGGAATAAGAGGTGAGGTAATGAAGTCTTACCTCTTGGGATGAAGATTTAGGTGCACTCACTTGATTATCTTCAAAGATTTGGCAAGGTTTCATGGAGTAATTTGATGGGAAGCACTTCCCTCTCTAAGTCCCTCTCTCTCTCTCTCTAAAAGCATCAGAAAATGTGCTCAAAATGAGCTATAATACTGAATATATCGATAAGGGGTCGGTTTAAAATTTAGAAAATTGGAGCCCCGAGTCAGGCCTGCGATCGCCTTTGCAATCGCAAAGTGGAAATGCAGCCCTGCAGAATGGACCGCAAAAGTGCTCCCAAAATCTGAACACTCTGTCTGGGTATGCGGCAGAAATACGGTCCGCATACCCGTTCTGCGGTCGCATAATGCACCGCAGAACTTCCCCTCACAAAAATCCCAAGGAAAATGTGTGACGACTATGCGGTCCGCATATTGGTTATGCGATCGCATACTTGACCGCATACTTGACCTCAAATTTGACCAATACATTGACTCACTTTGCGGCGATTATGTGGTCCGCATACCTGATATGCGACCGCATTATCGACCGCAGAATCACATTTTCTGGAAAACATTATTTCTTGACTTTTTATATCATAGATAAGTCCAAAAAGGTCCGAATGCATGATTCTAACTTGGCACCACGGGATTCAGGGTTCTGAGTAGGAAATTCACGGGGCCTTACATATATATTGGCTTGATATATATTTTCTTTGAAGTAAATCGTTTTCGGTAAAAGTTGATAGATACGATTTTATATGGTTGTGATAAGTTTTAAATTATATACATGACATATGAAATTTATAAATGAGGTTTTATTTATTATAAGAGTAGATAGTATTTTATCATAAGAAAAGTTATTCTTTTTCCGTTTTGAGAATTTAAAGTACAAAAAGAATTTCTTTATTGTAAAGATAAAAAAAAATTCTTATGAGAAAAGAAGGTTATCTTTTTACCATTTTAAGAATTAAGAGTACAAAAATTTATACTCTTTTTATGAGATTAGAAAATTATTAGTTGAGAAAATATGTGTATTTCTTTTTATATGGATGCTATAATGAAATAATAATGTATGTATTGATTTTATATGGTACTATAATTTATTAATATTTTAATATTTAATAGTAGTACCTTAGGATGAGGATAAGTCTATTTTCAAGATTATAAGTATTTATGATATTACAAATAAGTGATAAGTAAATTCGTGGAGGTGAGAGGGTAAACAAATCGGAGAAAAATAAATTATAAATTTGCGACTGGATACTATTTATGTCTTATAGACTTACTAATGGTTTTCTATTTGTAAATGTGTTTTGGTCCCCTTTTTGTTTTTTTAAAGAGTAACTGGAAATTATACATCAATATTTTTGCAAAACTTCTTGAACCAGAAAGATATCCTAGTCGATGTAACATAAACATTTACCTCACTAAGCACGAATTCTAGAAGTAAAGTTTCGACTTTTGTACCTGGGACAAAAGAATTCATCGTGGAATTTTGATGCCTCCGAATTCTATATGGATATATAATTTGATCTAAGATATAATATCTCGTATTTATGGGCTAATAATATACCACATGATCATAATAGTATGATGTATAAAGTGTATTAAAAAATAAGTAAAATTTTAAGTAATTTGAGACAATTCTTAATCATGTAGGTAATTAATTAATTACCGGGTAACGGAGTATTACCTAATTAATTAATTAATACACTTTTGGATAGAATCAACCACCCCACGTGGCAGCCATGCAATAGTCATTAGATGACTCTTATATTAAAAATTGTAAGATGGCTCTTTGAGAGGGCTTGGTATCTAAGTCAGCACTTTATACAATTATAATATGAATTCTAACTGTCACCGATGGGAAAGAGAGATGCCTTTGGACTCTAATTATATTATAGTTTAAGCCTTTTACTTTAATATGTAATCTGATAGGATCATATTATGCACATGGATCATCGTGTTCTAAATATAGTAGCAACACTTCATTCTCTGCAACTATTAGCGCTTTAACTTTGAGAAGTGACCTTGCTTCTTTATTATTTTGAATCATTCCAAAGCTGATCTTAGGGTTATAAAGTCGATGATATCTCATGTCTTTTTAGCTTACAAAAATGATCTTTTGAGTTTTTAACGTATAAAAAGAGAAAATATGTTTGGAAAGGGAGTTTACTTTGCTGCAAACTTTGTGCATACTAAGCCAAGGACTAAGAATTGCTCCTCCAGAAGCCCCAGCTACAGGATATATGTTTGAAAACGTGATTTTGCTTCAACAAAATTTTATTCGAAGTTATACTACGTAATAGCAACGGGATTTGCAATTTTAAAAGAGCACGACGTAATCTTTCCCAAGAATATCATATGAATTTTTTCTACTCCGGGTATGTTAAGGCTATCCTTTCTTTCTTTTGGCATGATCCAAGTAACGATACGTAAATGTAATGCTATTTTATAAGTAGTTCTACTCTTAGCAGTTAAGGATGTCTATGTTATTCATCCTGTAAAGTGATATTCAAGCATGTCTAAATACGTATCTAGCTCACTATTGAGGTATGTGATAAAAATGTTAATGTTCATAATAGAGTAATACATGCATCTTCATGCATATGAATTTACCATCGAGCTACGACCGGTCGGGCAGTTACATATTTACCACTGAGCTACGGCCGGTCGGGCAGTCATGCATTTACCACCGTGCTACGGCCGGTCGGGTAGTTACCATCGGTTGGGCAGTTATGTATCATTATTTACCACCGGCTGGGCAGTCATGCATTTACCACCGTGCAACGGTCGGTCCGGCAGTTACCACTGGTCAGTTGGGCAGTCATGCATCATTTGATATGGATAATAGTCATAAAGAGAACCATTATGTATGTAAGTATGATAAGTATGCAGATAAGATGGCACTTCAGAGATCCAGGTTGATTCTTATATGTTTTTAATTAATGTTGACTTATTGTTATATTTTTGTTCTACCTTACATACTCAGTACATTATTCTTACTGACGTCCTTTTGTTGGGGACGCTGCATTCATGCCTGCTGGTATAGATAATCAGTTTGACAAGCCCTCATAGAAGACGAGATTGGCATTCAGCGAAGGATCGGTAAGACTCCATCTTATTCGGAGTGCAACCGAGTCTATGAGTCATCGTGTCAGAATTTTGCTACAGACTTATGGGTAGTCCGGTACCCTATCCCATTTGATGTCAAATAATCTTAGAGGCTTTGTAGACAGAGGTTCATTTTGTACACTATGATGGAAGCCTTGACGGCCTATATGTATTCATGTTTTAAGAAAAATGGTTCAATAATACAGTGTTTTCCACTTACAGTTGTACATTACGAGTTTTGGCCATGTTGGCCCATGATAGATACAAAAGGAATGAGTTCAGCAAACTCTACCTATGCATGTTCTACTTTTGGTCGAATGATCATAAGTTACAGAGTGGTTCGCTCGGGCCAGTGCGGCACCGGGTGCTAGCTAAGCCTCCTCAGGTTTGGGGCGTGACAGCCCGTCGGGCAATAGTCCCCAAGGGGGATGTTTATTTCCTTTCATGTCTCTGTGCATAGAACTTCCATAATATGCTGTAAATGGAGCTTGTATTTTATTACATGTATGTATAAGGGGGAAACCTTGCGATTTTGTATCTTCTGGGTTTTGGTTTGCCGAGATTTTAGCCAGATCAATTGGCCTTTGAGTTGGTAAGAATCCTTAGATTCGTGATATGGCCCTGGGGATCATTATGCTGGCCCGTAGGCTCTTACGCATTTGGTCGATGCGAACTTTATAATTAACTATTTTGGGTTCAGTCAAGTTTTGTATTTGTGTGGGCTGATGACAATGACTCTTACGCCTAGGGTCAAAGCGACCTTTTATGTGTGGGGCCCTGAGGCTTATTAGGCTGGCGACAATGGCTCTCACGCTTTGCTATTAGGCATATTTAGTTAACTAGTTTTGGTTCAGTCTCCGAGTTGGGTTTCGACACGAGCTCGTTCGACCCTCAAGTTTTGGATTTTTGTGGGTTGGCGACAATGGCTCTTATGCCTTTGGTCGAAGGGACCTTTTGTGTGGACTGGAGGTAATGGATCTTACGCCTTGGGTCGAATAGACCTTTTATGTGTGTGGCCCTGAGGCTCATTAGGATGGCGACAATGGCTTTTACGCTTTTCTCTTAGGCAAAATTAATTAACTATTTTGGGTTTTACCGGCAAGGTTTTTAACGAGGCAACATCTACATACTACCTAAGGAAGGCTCAACAAGTATTCGAGGCTTCTTTTGCAATCAACCTGGAACACTTGGGGGAATCCCCCCGAAAGGCCACCCACTCGGAAAAGTAAAGAAAATGACAAATGGGGTCCCGATAGGAAAATGATGTATCGGGCCAAATGGTCCAACGAACCGTGTCGGTATAGCCGGGCCCCAATGGCAGAAACATGTATACTTGTACCAAGTAATCAAAGAATACCTTTTGTCAAAGCATCTCACACCCCAAAAGAAACTCAGCATTTTCGCAAAAATGATTCCTCCCTCGAAAGTGCCCAGATCACTTAATGACTGGCGTAAAAATCTCAAAAATCGCAACGACCTCAGGGTCGGAATCTCCGAAATCATAAGCCCTCAATAAGGCAACACCAAGTTTACAAGTGAAGGCTCCCGAGCCAGGATACCCTCGATGACTTGGGGACTGTCGCCAGTCACCATTCATTTAAAAAACTTGAGGCCATAAGACCTGGAGCAGGCAGATTCAGTCTCGTAAGACCTACATATGGTAGCAATAGCATCTGTAAGACCTCAAGCAAGGCATGAACCATACTTGTACCAAGTATCTAAAAACTGTATGACCTCAAAGGCATAAAATTTTTGTAAGACCTTACTAAAGGCATAAGCCCGATCTCAATGTTAAGGTTATATATCGAAGTTGTAAGGCCCCTAAAAGGCATACCCTCAATATAGACGCCTAAATTACTTCACTCGGGATCAAAAATGGTTCCGGCCAGGCACAAATGACTACCGTCATAAGGCTGTACCAGCCAAACTAACGCGTCTCGGGAATGCTCGATCGTCGCTACAAAATCACATGCCTTCAATTACCTCAAATCTACTTCGAAAAGAACCTGTTAAACATGCTACCCTGATACATGCAAAAGAGCTTCGACCATGTAAGCTCCTAAACATCGGCATCGAGATACTCAGCCTCCCAGCCAAACCCCCCGAGGTGCTCGATCATTGCCATATAACGACTCACAATCGACGCTTTTTATTAAGCCATCGAAGAGTCAGGCAAACACTATTTCAAAAAATCCTTATAGAGGGAAAAATAAAGCATACATAAAAGGTCGCTTCGACCCAAGGCGTAAGAGCCATTGCCGCCAGCCCACATAAAAGGTCGCTTCGGCCCAAGGCATAAGAGTCATTGTCACCAACCCACACAAATCCAAAACTCAAGGGTCGAATGAGCTCGAGTCAAAACCCAACTCGGAGATTGAACCCTTTTCGGGATAAAAACTTGGCCGAAGGAAAAGAGTTCAACAGATGCTTTAAAACCTTAAGGTCTTCGAGCTTGGTTAGCGTTTTGACTACTTCGATCGGGCGCCTACACAATGGTGAGCACAAAATATAAAAATGAAAAGGGAGATGGTTATACCCCAGTGGTGATGGCGCTTTTGAACCTTGGCATTCGTTTGGAAGACGCGGTACGGTCCTTTATTCGAATACAGCTAAGGGCGTGTCTTGTGGTTGCTATCTTATCGTTGGTTTATTTCTTAGTCCCTCTGCTGGTGGAGACTTTGGTGTTTTGGCTAGTGGCAATTGTCTCAAAAGATCGTGTGGATGACATGTTGCGACTTGTCCTCTTTGTTCTTTTTGGTTTTTTACCTTTCTCGAAAATGATTTTTCTCTCGGTCGCTGAGGAATTCCCGAAGGTGACCATTGTCGAGTAACCGGGCCACTTCCTCCCGGAGTTGCCGGCAACCCTCTGTCCTATGTCCGTGCGTGTTGTGAAATTCGCATACTAAGTTATGATTCCTTTGTGAAGGATCCGACTATACAGGCCTGTGCCATCTGGCGTCTCGGATTTTGCTGATGGCGAACACGATGTCTGACACTTCGATGCTGAAGTTGTATTCTGACAAGCAAGGTGCTTCCGCTTGCCCGACGTTTCTATCGAATCCGACTCTATGGATGAGTCCCCGAGTATTCTGTCCTTGGTCTATCCTTCGATCGTTGCGAGGTGTGTTGCGCCTCGGGGCGTTCCATCTAATTTCGGTGTATGGCTGATAGCTTTCTTCGTTTGGCTTTGGCTCCTTTGGCGGAATCTTGCTTGGGTACACTGAGCCCGAGGGGGCTCCCAGCTGGTCATCTTCGACCATGATTTTTGACTGGTATTGGTTGTGGATGTCCGACCAGGTCACAGTGGGATATTTGACCAGAATCTCTTTCAGCTGCTTCGAAGCCACCAAGCTTTGCTCATTCAGACCTTGAGTGAAGGCCTACACTGCCCAATCATCAGAGACCGGTAGTAGCTCTATTCGTTCCAGAAAGCGAGATACAAATTCTTGCAGCATCTCGTTCTCCCTTTGCTTGATTTTGAAGACGTCGGATTTCCTTGTGGCCACAATGATGGCACCATCACGCGCCTTTATAAAGGAATCTGCCAGCATGGCAAACGAGTCTATGAAGTTTGGGGCCAAGTTATGATACCACATCATCACCCCTTTAGAAAGTGTTTCTCTAAATTTTTTTAGTAGCACGGACTCGATCTCGTTGTCCTTTAGGTCGTTGCCCTTTACTGCATATATGTAAGCGGTAACATGCTCATTAGGGTCTGAGGTACCGTTATAATTGTGAAGTTCCGGCATTCTGAACTTCTTTGGAATGGATTTTGAGGCCGCTTCCTGTGGGAATGACTTCTGTACAAACTTCTTTGAGTCCACACCTTTCAAGATCTGGGCACTCCTGGAATTTGATCGACCCTGGAGTTGTAAGTCACGACCTTTTTATCGTTGGTTTCTATCATTTTCTCGCCCGATTCAATCCTTCTGGTGAGGTCCTGGAGCATTTTTACGAGGACGGGATCGGTCATCGACCCGTTATTGCTCGATCTCTCATATACCTATTCGGATGGGGGAGCTGTCCCCTACGCTACCGTGCTAGGAGTTTTCTGGTGACTTTGCAGCTGAGCAATAGCCAGCTGTTGTGCCTGCAATATTTCGAAAATAACATGAAGGATAACCTCCTGTTCATCCCTGGTTGGGATTTTCTGAGCTTCTTGTTGATCTCCCTGGTCACGATCTTGTTGGTATGCGATCTTATATCAATCTATTAGGCGTCGCGTGAACCCACGTCCGCTGGAATTGGTCCTGGTGAATTCTCAAGGTTTTTTAGTGGCACACCAACACCTGGAGCAGCCACACCATTCTCTTCGTGGTTTTCAAGATTGTCGTTTGCGACTCTGTTTACTAAGCTAGGCTTTTCGACCTGAAATTGAAGATCTTGGATAAGAAAAGGTGTGAAAAATAACTTGCATTGTGTAATGAAACTAGCAAGAAAATAATCACTATTATTTTTAGCCCTACAGTGGGCACCAAATTGTTTACCGTGAATATGGTAACAGCAATTAAATTCGATTACGGGATTCTAAAAAAACATGATCTATTTTTATGCTAGTTGTTAAGCAGTTGATGATATGTGTGAGACTTAGAAACGAGATAAAAGTTAAGAATAAGGTGATAACCAAACCGTTAGGTTATCAATCGGGGCCTCGAGCTTGTCGATTCGGGGGCCTTGAGGTCGATTTTGGAGCCCGGTTGTAAACTATCAAAGGTGGTCGAAGTACGGCTAACAGTTATAATAAAATCAATGAAGGCTCTTTATGGCCAATAACAAGCAATAAATGATGAACAACAATGAAGATAATAAATGGAAGCAATAGTATTAAGAGAATGTGTTAGAGAGCAGAGAGAATGTTCTTGTATATTTCATGTGGAGCAACTGAAGCAACAAAGGCTTACAAAATGATAAGGATCCTCTTTTATATACGAGGGGAATCCCAACATAGTACAAAATGTATTAATTACAAAGATATGGAGATGGGACAGCTAGATGACGCCCTGATTCGGGTTTAGAGTAGTCGACTAGGCTCTGTCAGTCCTAGCTATGTACCTTGGGAACTCCCTATTTCCACTATAGTTGTGATCATTACTACCATGAGGTCGAGTGTCGATGACCCTCGAGGGAGGATATTTGGCCGCGTCCTCGAACCATCGAGGTGATCTCCCGAAGTGCTTTAATGACGAGAAATTGGACCTTCCGATTTCACAGTATACAGACTTGATTCTGGAAAGAGGTAAGTGTCATGTTTAACTTTGACTTGTGAGAATTAGTAATTGTTTGATCTAAATGCTACATGAACTATGTGTGCGGACAACGTATATGCGAGGTGACGAGTGTATATGCATTGTCATGGGTCAAAGCATGCAGGTTGGGGATATTTACCTTTATATCGTCATTTGTTACATGTTATATACCGTTACGTGACTTGATTGCTACATGTTATTACTTGTTATCCATTCCTTACATGTTATATGTCATTTAGTTGTTACTTGTTCCGATTCATTTATTTCTTCCTCAACATCTGCTTACCTGTTATATGTTCCTACTTGTATTAATTGCATATCTTCATTGTCTTATGTATTTACTTGCATTTATTGGCTTTACATTACTTGTTGAACTTTATTATGTCATATCCGATTATGTGAGTCGTTTAACTATTCTTGTATTGATGATTTGTTGAGGTTTATGAATACGAGATATTGGTTATTCTCTGTTTGTACTGGTACTTCCTTGATGTTTTATACGCTTTATTTACTTTTGTGTTGTAATTACGGAATTTGGTTGTGTTGAGTTGTTCATGTTAATGAGTTGATATTGGGAAAGGATTGCGTGCTGCAACAGTATAGAAAAGAATTTATAATGAGAACGGGTTGCACGCTGCAATAGATATTGACATGATATTGGGATCGGGTTGCACGCCGCAACACATATTATGATAAATGGTAGGATCGGGTTGCGCGCCGCAACAGAATATAATGTGGTGTAACTGTTTGTAGCTGTAGTGCTCTATTTCTATAATATGATACAAGGTCATGAGATGATGTTATTCTGGGGCCCTCTATTAATTGATCTTTGGGTTTCATTCTTATAGTCTTACTACTTTATCTATATTTTAGTTTTCTTTTTTTATTATTCGTACAGGTTTATAGTGAGTGTCTTGTCATAGCCTCGTTACTAGTTCGTCAAGTTTAGGCTCAACACATACAGAGTACATGGGGTTAGTTGTACTCATACTACACGTCTGCACTTCTTGTACATATCCCGATGTTGGTCCTAGCGGCGCATAAAGGAGATTGCTCGGATCTAACTCATTTAGGAAACTTGAGTAGAGATGCACAGTTTTCACAGTCCTTAAAGCTACCTTTTATCTTTTTTAATTATTTATCTAATTTCAGACAGCTGTACTTCATTTTAGACTATATTTGTAGTATTCTAGTTGCTCATGTACTTGTGATTCTAGATATTTTGGATATGTTTAGACTGTGTTACGATTGTATTTATCATACGTATCTCAGAGTATTTCAGTTTTAAATTATTAGTATTCTGAATTTAAGTTGTTAAAATTTGTTAAATGCTTTAGCTAACATTGGCTTGCCTAACTAGTGGATGTTAGGCACCATCACGGCCCCGTGGTTGGATTTCGGGTCATGACAAGTAATTGGTATTGGGGAACTAGGTTTCCCAAGTCTCACGAGTCATGTGCAAGCTTGGTAGAGTGTGGAGGATCGGTACAGAGACGTTGGTACTTATTCTAGAGGCTATAGGGTTTAAAGAAATATCACTTCTTTCCTTATCTATCGTGCGAGTTTATTCTATCGTTGAAGCTTGAATCATTATATTCTTGTTCTCTCACAAATAATGAGTTCATGCACATCATCCACAACCTATCAGGAGTCAGAGCCCCAGGTTGTAACCATTACTAGGGGCAGATACCGAGGCCGAGGTAAAGTTTGAGGCGGTTAGATCTCAGCCTAGAGCATGTTCAGCAACACCTATTGTAGAACCTCACATCTAGTAGGAGAAGGAGGTCCCTGTTGAAACCATGCTAGTTGGACCAGCTGAGGTCCTAGAGGGTTCATTGCAACCTCTATACTTCAGTACGCCCTAGTCTACCTAGTGGGCCTTATGGAGAGTGTGGCCTTGGCCAATGTATTTATCGTAGCACCAGTCGTCTCTCATGATGTGGGAAGATCCCAGACTCCTACTACTCACACTCTAAAGCAGGTGGCTCACAAATATCAGACTCCGGCAGTTCCAGAAGTTGGAACAGTTTAGCGTATTGTTGCTACACAGTCTGGGAAGGGTACTACGATGTCATTAGAGGGACTGAAGAGGCTAGAAAGATTCACCAAGATATTTCCTATTCAATTTAGTGGTACACCTTCTAAGGACCCCCAGGATTTCTTAGACTTTTTCCGTGAGGTACTGTGCAACATGGGTATAGTGTAGTCCAATGAAGTCGACTTCGTAGTGTTTTAGATGACTAGTTGTTTTCAAGAGACGGTGGTAGGAGTATGTTCTAGATAGACCAGCAAGTTGGTCCACGTCCAATCCACACTCAATAGTGAGTGGAAACAGTCGTTGGAAGAATAGTACCCATCAATAGTCAAGGTCGATTTCCACAGAGAGTTTAATATGGGTGTTAGGGTGTACACTTGATAAGAGTAAATGAAATAACTTAATTGCGCTTCTAAATAATGGATTTTTTTCTACTTCTAAACTAACAATAACAATTGTAAACTAATGAGAAAAAATTAGAAATGGAGTAATTATTTTTGTTGTTTTTACCAAATAGTTAAAATGCCTAGGCATGTGACCTTCACCTAGGTGTTCGCCTAATTGGTTAAGTACGTTAACACTTGTTTTATTGATTGGATTGTATTATAGCTCTCAACTCTAAGTTACCCACTCAATACCTCTCGGTCATAGAGTGATTTTACCCAATTTGGTTTCCTCAAGCCCAAATAGATATCAAGCAAACTAGTTGATATGAGCTTAAGTCGGGTTTTCCCTATCTCTAGTTCAAACCCGTTAATTAGGCTAGTCAAATCCTTAACTATCCCAATTTCTTGTTAGACAAGTTTTCCTAGAGTATATCCTTCTTTCTTAAGTAAAGACCAAGTCAAAAAGGCACCAATCAATGTTTGAAACCATTGATTCTGTAATTAAAGCATGAACAATGCTAAATAACAAACACCCAATCATAAACAAGCATTAAATGAAATACCCATAAGATTTAGACACTAGGGTTGGGTTACAACCCTAGTTACAGTCTAGCTACTCATGGTAGAAAATGAAGAAAACAAAGAAGAAACACTAATAAAACCCATAATATAAAATTAAAATGATAAACTTGATGTTTTAATCCAAAAATGATCACAGATTTCCTAAAATGGAAAACTACAATGGCTACAACTGCTAGAACTTCAAAAGTTGACCTAAAAACGTTATTTTCATCTATTTATAGTAGCCCAAAATTTGCTGACAGAAATGCTCCTCAAGAGGTTCTGCGGTCATTCAATTCTATGTGTGGTCCTCACATTGCTTGAGTTTACAGCGGACTAGATTTTGTAGCCGCACAATTTGGTCTGTGACTGCTATTTAGCCTCTACGACGGCACAATTTATGTGTGTCCTGCACTTTGGGCAAGGCTTCTAGTCTTGGTCAGTTGGACACTCTCTGAAATTTTTGAATTCTTATCAGTGCGGACCATGTTCTACGGCCGAACAAATTCTCTGCGGTTCGTACTTCTGCTTCAAGTACTTTAGGGCTTCTTTATCAGTTCTGTGGTCATAGAGGGAATTCTGTGGTCCGCACTTGCTTCTACGGTTGCAAAAATACTTATGTGGACCGCACTTTGCGCCCCTTTTTGCCTTATGAGTTGGAACACTCCTTTTTGAGTCGGATTTCTTCATAAGAGCCCAAATTTCCAACATTCTTGCAATTTGCACATTTTCAATAGTTTTGGGAACATAAATCAACACTTTTGGACTAAAACAAAAGTAAAAAGGTACTAATAAGTGGTCAAAATCCACACTTATCAACTCCCCCAAACTTAAGTCTTTGCTTGTCCTCAAGCAAATAGATTAGTTCCCACCCCCTCAAAGTGAAAGGTCAATGGTGAGCCATTCATACTCAGTTGGAACCAATAATTATCCACATTACTTATGTATTATCAACATGGTGACAAATTAAATATTCATGCACATATAGTTCTAATGTGACATTTGAGCTTCAAGAATTGACTTTACTCATCAAGGACTCATGTTCTATCATGCAGTGGACTCCAAAATGTTCCTCCTCTACCTTCCATTTTCCAAGCTTGCTTAAAAATTTAGCACTCAGTCTAAGGATTCATGAAAGGTTCACTCTTCTCTGGAAAGAAAATGTCACAAGTACGGCTTCAAGTACCATAAGTTTGCCTCTCATGTAGACTGCCATTAATATAATCTCGCTCCGTTAGAAATCAAGTAGGACTTCTTTCAGGTTGTAATGAAGGCTTTTGGATTAGGGTAGGATACCTTATGGGTAAGTGGTTACACCTTTCCTTAAGCACTCTACATTTGTATTTCTCGGCTCACAATTACCAATCCTTAGAGGCATTCTTTTTTTTTATTGCGGACTAGAGAGACTTGACATCACTCTTTCTTGTTCATTTCATTCTTTTTCTCCCTTGATGCTCATGTTAGGGATCATTACGTCTTTTTGAATCCATCAACCCTTCCACTTATTCTCTTTTTTGCAATTTTATTTTTGTTCTCTTTCTTTTCTTGCCTTCTCTTTTCATAGAGATCATTTCTTTTCTCTTTTTGTGCCTTGACACCTCTTTCAAATTCCTCATCTTTCCCCCAAACTTATGCTTTAAGCCACTTATTTCACAAGAGTATTAAGGAAAGTCCGGGTGTCAAGAGACGATCACGTCAAAACGGGTAAAAGCTTATAACTTGGTTATCAAATGAGAAAGGATAGAGGCTCAAAGGGCGTTGACTAGGGATAACGACATTGGTTAGCAATAGAAAGCTCAAGAAGGTAAAGGAAAGCCTACAATCTTTTCTCAAACCAAACAAAACTTAGGATTTCGCCTTGAAGAATATTCGGGGCAAGTTCTAGACCATTCACACAGATACTTAGACTAGCCACAAATCACCTCACCCCTCACGCAACTAGACCGTAAAAGAAGATAGAGTCGAGAGCCCAACAATGACCACAATAAAGTTAAAGATTACTATGGTCCCATTTACTCGATGATTACCAAAGTCAACTCAAGAGTCTCAAAGTCACTAACTAGAGCTATGTTCTTTCAGAAACCTTGTTTCAAACAATAAGCACGTAGTTAAATGTGGGGGTACTAACTGAAACATGAATAACCCTTTTTCGGGAAAGACATGATTGGGCATTTTATTCATTACTACTACTATTATTATTACTTAAACACAAAAACATACTCATTCCTTTAAGAAGATTTTCACACCATCTATCGTTGGGACGAGTCACCCTATTCACAGAAAAACTAAGTTTGGAAAGAACTGTGGCATTAAGAAAACCAAAGGCTTATTATCTACGAAAGCATAAAAAGAAGCTACTAACAAAACAATAACTAAAGTGGAAAAATAAAGAATCTAATGAACAATAAATACTAAACATAGATAACTACCAATAAGAAAAAGAATTGAATCATCAAATTATTACAATCCAAATGTATCCAAAATGTGTCAATGTATCAAATAAACTCCTCCCCCCCGAATAAAATTAACTATTGCCCCAATGCATAAATAATTAAGAGTGAATGAAAAGAGGGTGAAAAAACTCTCTAAGGATCCTTGGACATCTCATTGTCCCCAACAATATTATCTCCCGTAGGGTCAGCCAACTGTATCTTATCATCATCAAATCAGGCGTGGGGGGAGTGGTGAACATCGCACGAACTACCTCAGCAGTGTCGGCAGCAAGGCCTGGCTCCTCAGACTGTCCAACTGGTGCAACCTATGCAGATAGTGCTGTTGGATCTAGGGCAGCCAGGTGCGGGTCGGGTCCAGTGATGATGTCCAACTTCACTACTAAAAAGTAAATGTAAATGGTCGCATGCAATATAATATACACAACTATGAGTCGGGATCAAATCCCATAGAGAACAATATATAGGCGATTAGGAACGTAAGAGAATTATCACTTGTTATACAATGCCAAATACTTAGAATTATTTTTAGAAAATATGTATACCTAAATGCGGAAATGTAAACTAACCTATAAAGCAAGTAAAATGATCAATGTATAGAAGTATGGATGCATTGGAAATTACACTCAAGTAACGATCTAATGTATTTCACGATTTTACAATGATAAGCGAGCTTATGTTAATTAGCCTCGGGTAATAATAGCTTCTTCCAAAGACTAATAAGACTTCCTAATTGATTTATCCCTAAAACAATTAAGATATTAAGCACACCCATTTATAGCTACAAATAGTTCAATCCTATCCTTGGTAGAATATATAAAATGAGGGTTAAAGCCTCAATTAATCTTTCCCAACCCCAAATAATCTTTCCCAAAATTAATTCTGAGTTAATGGGCTAGTCCTAGGGTTAGCTAATACCGTTGGATACATAAAAGAACAAAAATAATTAAAGAAACAATAACTCACTTCATAAAAAATAAAAATCATTCAATACATAAGCACAACAAGATATTTAATCCACACTTTAATTATGAATATTTCCATAACAAGATTCAAGTGTTGGATAAAATACTATACACTTAGATATACAATACAAAGCAAGGAAATGAAGAATGAGTACAAATGAGTAAGAAAATCTTAACCACAAGATTCAAATCTTCAAAACCCAAGTGTGTGTGCAAGCCCTAGCTTCCAAAACTTGTTCTTCTCTAGTGTTTGAGACTGAAAATAAGCCAAAAAATGTGTTCCCAATAGGTTTGGTCATGTATTTGTTGGTTTGAAATTGAGAAAATGTGAAATGTCAATCCAGTCAAGTTTTGATGCCCGTTGACTGCACCTGTGGAAAATTTCTCGCTGGTGTGGCTCTACATAAGCGTACATCCTATCGCAAAAGCTAAAAATCAAATAAAGTTCTAGCACCGCAGATGCGGTTTACCAAGCGGAGATATGCAACCGCAGAACAGGTAATCTAACCGCAGATGTGGTTTCTTGCAAAGTCACTCATCTTCGCAGATGGGGGCCTATTCATGCAGAAGCGGAGTCGCTTCTGCGACCAATCTTCTGCAGATGCAGAATCACAAAGGAGTTTTGTATGGTTTTCACCTTTTTTTGATCAATTTCACTCCAATTGAATTTAAACCACTTCATGGCATCATTTACCAGGAAATCTAATAATACACACTATAAAACGACCTCATATTATAGTTAAAGGACATAAAAAATAAAGAAAGACTAGAATGAGTGGTAAAATCACCACTCATCAACACCCCTAACTTAAAGCTTGTGCTTGTCCTCAAGCAAATAAAAACAAACGCTTCAATGAGGCTTTACCATTTAAAGCACAAATAGTATTGCTATTATTTACAAATAACATTCTCCAATTAAGATCCATACTTATGGATTTGGTTGATACTAATAATTAGGTTCAAGCACGCGAATCTTAACCAAATAACTCCCTCATTTAAAAACACTTTCAAGAAATGCAAAGGATTTTTAAAGTAATCAATTGACAACAAAAAAGCCTCAAGAAGTGACTTAAAAGCACTAGTCTACTATATATGCTCTATTTACTCATTTCCGGATACAACAATGTTATCAATCCATCCTATTTCATGTGCCCTCACAAGAAAGAAAGTCCCAAAATCACCATATTTACAAGAACAACACAAGGGACAAATGCACAAGAACGCTCACTCTCAACAAAGAATTTCAAGCGTTACAAAATATCATGCCATAAGCTTGCCGTTATTTTAATTCGCTGTCTATTCAAGAACAGTCGGTTGGATATCCCATAAGGACTTTTTAAGCTTGTAATGTAGGTTTAGGAAAGTATAGGATAAGCATTTAGGATACAAGTGAATACACTCTCCTTGAACACTGCTCACATTTGTCTTTCTTTTTGCATTTTGCTTCTTTTTAAACCACACAGCCTTTATTGGCATCTAGTTACCACAGAAAACCACCTTGAAGTTCCTTTTTAATTTTCTCAAGTCTCCATATTTATATACACATATTTGTTTTTTATATAACTACTTATTTTTGGGGCTTGAGTAATCACACCTCAATGTACAATCTTACCAATGTTCACTTTGACACCAACACCCCCAACTTAGGCTTTTACCCTCATTCTCAGTATTCAAGGAGGGACGGGTTCAAAAGATGAAAGGGTAAAATTTTGTAATGAGGTGGCTAAAGAAAAAGTTGAAGGCTCAAATGGTTTAAGCTAGAGATAATATTTATGCAATGGTAGGCTTGAAAGGCAAAAGAGGTTTTTCAAAAATCATAAAGAACGCCTAAGGTCATCCCTCCAACCAAACATAACTAACATTAACATTGAAAGACCAACCGGGCAAGTTCTGTATGATATAAGTCAACACAAGAATTATTTCTAACAAGAACTAACACACATGGCACATAAACTAGTCAAGATTATTTTATTTCACTATTTTTATTATTAAAGCATTTAGAGCAATATCATGCCAACTAGTGGGCAAAGAGTCACTAAAAGAGCCAAAATATTATCATAGAAATTATTCCTTCCCATGCATTTACTTTTTCAATTAAAAATCAAAATTCGGTGGGGTATTCTTAATTCACGTTTTACATGCAAGAGACTAATTCTATTAATACCAAATAATCCAAAAGTCTCCACATAACAAAACAAGACTAATTCCCTTAAGAAAGTCGTCATGCCATCTATCATAGGGCGAAGTCACTCGGTTCAACACAAAAATGTTTGTCAGGAAAGAACCGTAGCATAAAGAAAACCTAAGGAAATACTACAAAAGAAAAAAATAATGAAAAGTACCAAAACAATATAATTAACAACAACAACTAATATTAAAGGAAGAAAGAAAAATTAAACTAGGACAACAAAAGTGACTAATCTGTACATACATAGCTACTCACACTACGCTCGGCAAGCGCGCATGATTACACAATATCAAAACAAGGAGAATACGCCCGGAAATGGCACAAAATATCCATACAACAGAATACGCCCGGTAAGGCACAAGTCAAAGTAGCAAACTATAGACAAAATGTACGCCACCCCCAACTAACAACATTGCAGTGTCCTCACTGCACAATATCAAAAATAAAACACAAATAGTTTGAGGGTCTCCCTGAGGTCTGCATCAGACTAGCAGACTGTGGGATGAAGGCTGGTCACTACTGTATGGAACTCACAGCCTCATCATCATCATCATCACTAGCAGCGTCTGACATGAAGGAGTACTCCTCGCTACCATCTTTAGCCTCCACTGGTATCTTTCTGCCCAGCTTCCCCCATTTGAAGATGGCATTTATGCCTCTCCACATATTGATCATGAATTTGCTCTTCTTCTTTTTCTTCACCTTCTCCTTCTGGAAGTCTAGCTAGAGATCTGCATATGCCTTGGCCAAGTTGTCGTAGGTTGTCTTGAGTCTGCCAACTAATGCTACTATCTTCTCCTGACTCTGCCGGACTTTTCTGTGCATCTAAGTAACTCTTCATGTCTTCCCTGGAGAAGTACTCGGGCCTAGGCTGGGAGGATGAGGGCCCACTAGGGAGCTGTGACACTAACTCCTGGATGGATGTCAGCTGGGAGTTCAGCACCACAAATGGTCCCTCAGGTGAATTTTCATGTGAGGATGGCTCTGGACCAGGAGCAGTAGTGGTTACTTTTCTTTTCTTGCTTTTTACCGCACTACCCTCACCTGTTACTCTCAGTAAATGAAAAGGTTTATCAGCTGGAAACCAACAAACGGTGCTACACACCTCAACCTATGCCCTCATGCATAACTGTGTGATCAGTAAGGGGAACATCAACCTTGCATCATTGTCCAACAAATACTCTATATGGGGTGGAAATCGACAACTCGATTTCATGGCATCTCGAGGGTTTCCAGTATTCGACTCCGAGAATTCTCGACAGTTCCACTTCGAGACAGTATGAGTAATGAATGGCCTCGAGGCAATGGAATTAACGATCTCGGCTGATCAGGGTGAAGTTCCTAAGGCACATACATATAGCTGGCTAGGTCTAGTGGTCTAGTCAAAAAAGTTAATCAATGCATTAAATGGTTGTACCATCCCATATCTTTGTAATTAATGTATTTGTACTATGTTGGGATTTCCCCTCCTCTATAGAGGGGATCCTTGTCATTTTGTAGTGTTCTGTTGCTCCATACCAAATATACTAGAACATTCTCTCTGCTCTCTAATACTTTCTATTGATCTCATTATCTTATTTATTTCGTTCTAATAAAAGTTCATCATTAATTGCTTATTACTAGCCATAAAGAGTCGTTTTTTATTTATTTATAATTGTTAGTGTCACCATCAACCCCCTTCGATAGCTCCTTGACGAGCTTCAAATTCGACCCCGAAGCCCTCGAATAGGCAAGCTCGAGGCCCCGATTGACAGCAATTCGGTTTGACTAACACCTCGCTCTCAAGTTCTTATTTCGTTTCGTAGTCTTTTACATAACATCAACTGCCTAACAACAAGTATAAAAATAGATTACGTATTTTTAGAACTACTAAATCAAATTTAATTGTTATTCCCATTTTCACGGTAAATAGTTTGGTGCCCACCGTAGAGCTAAAAATACTAGTGATTATTTTCTTGCTGGTTTAGCTACACAACACAAGTTATCTTTCACGCTTTTTCTTGCCCAAGATCTTTGATTTCAGATCAAAATGTCTGACTCGGTGAACAACAATCTTGAGAACCACAGAAAAAATGGGGTAGATGTTCCAAGTGCTGGTGTCCCACCACGAAACCCTGAGAACGTACCAGAACAGATTCTCGTGGATGCGGTCTCATGCGATGCTCAACACGTTGATGTAAGCTCCCACACTAACATAAGCTTGCACCAAGAAGACCGACAAGATGCTCAGGAAACCCCGGCTAGGGAAGAACGGGAGGTTAGCCTTCAAGTTATTTTTGAAATGTTGTAGGCACAACAGCTAGCGATTGCTCAGCTACAAAGTCACCAGAAAACTCCCTGCACGGTTTCTCCGGGGACGGCTCCCCTGGTCGAGCAAGTACCACAGAGGTCAAGAAACAATGGGTCGGCAGCCGACCCCACCATCGTAAAGATGCTCGAGGAACTCATAGAGAGGATTGAATCGGGCGAGAAGAAGGTAGAAGACAACGACAAAAAGGCCGAGACCTACACCTCCAGTGTCGACCAAATTTCGGGCGCACCCCCAGTCCTGAAAGTTGTGGACTTGAAAAAGTTCATACAAAAGCCGTTCCTAGAAGAAGCGACTCCAAAACACATTCCAAAGAAGTTTAGAATGTCGGACCTTCCGAAATACAATGGGACTTCAGATCCCAATGAGCACGTTACTTCTTACACTTGCGCAGTGAAGGGCAACGATCTCAAGGACGACGAGATCGAGTCTGTCTTGTTAAAAAAGTTCGGGGAAACACTCTCGAAAGGGGCCATGATGTGGTATCACAACCTAGCTCCTAATTCCATAGACCCATTTGCCATGCTGGCAGATTCTTTCATAAAGCCACATGTTGGTGCAATCAAAGTAGCAACGAGGAAATCTGACGTCTTCAAGATAAAACAAAGGGACAACGAGATGATGTGAGAGTTCATATCTCGATTCCAAATGGAACGAATGGAATTGCCACTAGTCTCCCTCGACTGGGCGGTACAGGCCTTCACTCAAGGTCTGAAAGAACGAAGCTCGGTTGTTTCAAAGCAGCTAAAGCAGAATTTAGTCGAATATCTCGTTGTGACCTTGTCGGATGTTCATAACCGATATCAATCAAAAATCAGGGTTGAGGACGACCAACTAGGAGCCCCTTCGGGCTCAGTATACCCAAACAGGCTACCGGCAAATCAGCCAAAATCAAGCAAAGAAAGGTACCAGCCATACCCCAAAGACAAGAGGAATGCCCCAAGGCGCAACATACCCCGCAACGATTGAAGGATGGACCGAGGCCAGAATCATCAGGGACTCATCAACAGAGCTAGCTTCGATAGCTACATAGGCCCGACGGAGGCACCTCGCTTGTCAGAATACAACTTCAACGTCGATGTATCAGACATACTGTTCGCCATCAGTAAAATCAGAGATACCATATGGCCAAGGCCCGTACAATCAGATCCTTCACAAAGGAACCATTACTTAGTGTGTGAATTTCACAACACACATGGTCACAAGACTAAAGATTGTCGATATCTCTGGGAAGAGGTACCCCGACTACTCGAAAGGTCACCTCCGAGAATTCCTCAGCGATTAAGCCAAAAATCAGTCCCAGTAAATAGAGGCGACCAAAAAGAATGAAGCAAATGAGCCGCAACATATCACCCATATGATGTTTTAAGCTGTCGGTGCCCTACAGAAACCCACAATCAGGAGAGCAAAAATGTACCTCACCGGGAAGAGGCAAACTCGACGCTCTATCTCAGCCCCGTAACGACGCACTGGTAACTTCTTTTATTATGGATACATTTCAAATTAAACCTATGTTTGTGTGTCCAGGTAGCTCGTCCAATATTATCAGGTTAAAGGCAACAAAGTAGCTTGGACTGCTCGAACAAACTATGCCCGCCCCTCGAACCCTCAACGAATTCAGCACGGCGTTCCCAAGGCATATTCTTGGCTATTTCCAAAAGACCAAATAAAGGGCCATGTCGCGCCCTTCGAGCAGATAGCTGGAGGCCTACCGAGGTTCAAGCGTTATCGCCACTAAGGTAAAACCATCTCAATTTTTAAGTTACATCTCGTACCTACCATTATGTAGGTGCTCGAATGAGACAACAGAAGCGCTAACCCAGATCGAAGACCTTAAGGCTTTAAAGCATTCGTTGCACTCTTTTCCTTAGACCAAATTTTATCCCGAAAAGGGTTTCACTGGCAAGGTTTTTAACGAGGCAACATCTACATGCTACCTAAGGAAGGTCCAACAAGTATTCAAGGCTTATTTTGCAATCAACCTCAAATACCAAGGGACATCCACCTAGAAGGTCACCTACTCGAAGAAGCAAAGGTACGCCAAACAGAGGCTCAATAGGAGAGTAATGTACCGGGCCAAACAGTAGAAAAAACCGTGTCTGCATCGAACAACCGAGCCCGCATTAGCAAAAACATATATACTTGTACCAAGTAATCAAAGAATACTTTCCAAAAGCATTTTGCATTTCAAGGAAGCCCAACATTTTTATAAAAAATGGTCCCAAAGCCAAAAGGTGCCCCGAACACTCGGGAACTGGCGTAAACAACTCGCAACAATGCAACCCCCAGGTCGGAGCTTCGAGCTCGTAAGACCTCAATGAGGCAACAACAAGATCACAAAATGGCTCCAAATCCAAAAGACGACCAGAACACTCAGGGACTAGCATCAAAAACTCAATACGACATGACCTCCGGGTCAAAAATTCTGAAACCATAAGCCCTTAATGAGACAATACCAAGGTTACAAGTAATGGCTCCCGAGTCAAGAAACCCTCGACGACTCAAGGGCTGCCATCACCACCACCTCCATAGACTTATCAAAACCCGAGGTTGTAAGGCCACATGCGGGCAGCCTCGGTCCCGTAAGACCTACATAAGGAAACAACAATATCTGAAAGACCTCAAGCAAGGCATGAACAATACTTGTACCAAGTATCCAAAATTGAAAGACCTCAAAGGCATGTAAGACTGTAAGACCTCAAAGGCATGTAAAACTTGTAAGACCTTACTAAATGCATAAACTTGATCTCAACGTTTTTGTTATATATCGAACTTGTAAGACCCCTAAAAATGCATACCCTTGATATAGATGCCGAAACTACTTCACTAGGGAAATAAATGCTCTGTCCTAGCATAAATGACTTCGGTCACAAGGTTGTACTAGCCAAACTAACGCGACTCGGGGATGCCCGACCGTCGCTATAAATCGCAGGCCTTCAACTACTTCGAATATACTTCGGAATGAACTGCTTAAACAGGATACCATCGATATAGGCAAAAGAGCTACGACCATGTCAACTCCTATACATTGGCTTCAAGATACTCAGCCTCCGAGCCAAACCCCTTGAGGTGCTCAATCATCGCCATATAACGACTCAAAATCAAGGTTTTTTATTAAACCGTCGAAGAGTCAGGTAAACACTATTTCAAAATATCCTTATTGAGGGAAAAAGAAATCCTACATAAAAGGTCGCATAGACCCAAGGCGTAAGATCCATTGTTGCCAACCCCCATATATAAAAGGTTGTACAGACCCAACACGTAAGAGCCTAAGGGCCAGCTTGCAATTCAAAAACTTATAGGTCAAATGAGCTCGAGTCATAACCCGATTCGGAGACCGAACCCAAAACAGTTAACTAAATATGCCTAAGGGCAAAATCGTAAGAGCTATTGTCGCCAGCCCACATACACTAAAAGGTCGCATCGACCAAAAGCGTAAGTGCCACTATCGCCAGCCTAAAATTTGACAACTTGAGGGTCAAATAAGCTCGGGTCGATGCCCGGCTCAGGGACTGAGCCAAAAATAATTGGCCTAAATATGCCTAAGAGAAAAAGCACGTAAGATCCTACGGGCCAGCCCAATAAGCTTCAAGGCCATACCATGAATCTAAGATTCCCCTCAGTTCGACGACCAGTTTGTCTGGCTAAAATAATGGCAAAAAAAAATGTAGGAGAAACAAAACCGCAATGTTTCTTCTTTATACATACACGCTCAAAAACCCCTAGACATAGGTCATGATACTCTTCTCCGGGGAAGGTACCTACAGTACCACTCCTTCTCCCCATCCACAATCTTTTCTAATCATCTCGAGGTGTTCCTCCCTTATTGAGGAGCTGAGTCTCGGTACATGCTCCCTATGCCCTTGAACATTGGGAGGTCTCTCCAATGTAAAGTCTCTCCTCGAGACAAAGCACCTTGAGGCTCGCCCACCGGGTACCGGTGGTACACCACCGACTGGACATGGAACAGAGGCGAAAACCCCCTCTCCTTGATAGGTGGATGTCAATGTAGCATCCATGGCTCCAGTAAAACAGGAAGAGGAGAATGAAGGTTTGGGCAAAGGCTTTAAATCAAAACGGTGAGAGAACTAGCACAAAGAACAAAGTTCTATGGAAGAAATAGTTACTCTAAATAGCAGGATCTCCATTTGAGAAATAAGCGAGTTAATATATAAAGGCAGGAAAGGACTGCTTACCTACCCAGAAGACCAATTAATTCTGGCCATGACAACATCTCATTTTTCGGGAAATGTACAGGTAGGACCACCCCGGGGGTCCCACTATCAGGTCACATGAACGTTGCTGTCGCGCGAAGTTTTGGAGGTATCAAGACCTTAAAGGTTTTTCTGCTATTATGCACATCGACCCTAAAGGAGTTGTCGACCTAATTTCGAGAAAGAATCCAATCTTGGGAGCCCAACTACTCTGAGCACGAGCTCTAAACAGATAAATCAAAATTCGAAGGCTAACTCCGCAAGAACGACGGAATATAAAAAATGAAAAAACATGAAGCAGAAGGATTCTCTTGCATTGCCAAAAAAATATATTTACATGGGGCGTCTTTATAAGACTCGTTTTCATAGAAGTACATACACAAAAAGAAAGAAGAAAAGCAAAGACGACGCATGCCTATTCATTACCACCACTACCTTTCGAACCATCACTGCAACCTTCATCTAAAGCAACTAAGAACTCCCAGATTTCCTCCGATTCTCAAGCCTTCTCGATCTCAGTTGAGAGATTGACACCTTTGGCACTGGCTTCCTCTAAGGCTTGCCTCCTCGCCTTTGCACTAGCATGAGCGACAACCCGAATCAGTTTTTGCTCGGCTTTCTCTGATATATTTTGGGCTATTTGATTCACAGTAGCGGTATCCTTCAGGTAAGTGGCAACTTTCCCTTCAACCTCGGACTTGGCCACAAATAGCACAACAATCTCCTTCCGAGCATTTTAGAGTAGACCATGAGTTGATGTTAATTCCTAGGTCACTGCCTCGTTTCGCTTCCTCAGCTCGAGGACCTCCACATTCTTCTGTCCGATATACAAAAGAAAAGGTAAGTCAACTAACCTTGAATTATGGGAATAATTAATGGGTTTACAAGTAAAGAATTACCTGCTCCACAAGGCCAGCATATTCTCCAAGAACTCCCTCCAAATTCATCCGAAGTTTGCCCAGCTCCTTCTCCTTTCGTGCACAAGAGGCCTCCAACTCCCGCAGTCTCGAGGTAAGCTTCTCGAGCTCCTTTTCACAGTATGAAAGCTCCTCTCGGAGCCTAGAGAGGGCATGGTCATACATTTCCTTAGACAACGACAAAACAGAAGAGTTAGACTAGCAAGGAATAATGCTTGAAAACTAAAGAAATAAATATAAATAGCTATCACCTTCCACTGGAACCTCTCCGCTGCCTTGATGGCACTGGAGGCGTCAAGATCAATGTCCTTGCTAACATCGTCAATATCATCTAGAATGTTGCAAAGCGCTCCTCCGCCTTGAGAGGAACCCTTGCATCGGCAGCATTCGGATCCTGAGCATCCCTTAACTACCAAGAGAAGAACTGAGGGCCTAAATTAAGGCCACCTGGGGAATTGATGTCGCCAAGGGGCAACTCCTGCCCCCGAAAAGCTTCGGCCCAGACCCTCTAAAACCTTCAGCAACAGCCTCCCTGGCGGAAGTTGCACCACGACTAGACAAAGGCTTGGGGGCCGCGCCTACACCCTCTTTGAGGCCCTCTGAGGCACGGGATCAAGCCAATTCAGCCGACCCCAACTCAGCACCCTTCGACTCGGACATTTGGGGAGCTCCTATGCCCGAATTTATCCTTTGTACCAAAGGGGCATTGTCTCCATAATTGTCCTAATCACCAGAGCCCACTCCAGAGGCGAAAGACAAGACCTCGGCATTGGCCCGAGATCTACTGGGTTTAGCTTTCTTCGCCATCGGGGACTCAGCGGCCGAACTTTTCTTCCTCTTCTAGCCTTTTTTAGGCTTCGGGGCCCCTTCCTCACCATCAAGAGGTGGTCTCATCTGCACTCTGTCGCCAAGGCCTAGGCAAGCATAGTGACCAAAGTATCTCAGCATAAAGGATATGGGAAAGAAATGCAAAAGCATAGTGAAAACGGCAAGAGGGATCCTTCCATGGTTTTGCCACCCACCACGTTTTAGCCAGGTCGGGCCAAGACCGAACAAGACACGGGAACGAAGTATCCAACCGCTTGATCCATCCCGATAGATCCTGAACCACTTCAGGGTATCAAGCGGTAGCTGCAAAAGACAAGGGGAAATCATTTTTCGGAAGAGTGGTAAGAAGGCCACAAAGCATGTTCGAAGGAAAAGTACTTACGATATGTATTACACTTCTCAGGGAATGGCATCCTCCTGGCCGGGATGATGTCTGAGGTCCTCACACGGATGAACCTACTCATCCACCCTCGATCCTTGTCCTCATCGGTGCTCGAGAAAAATGATTTTTTGGACCGGTGATGAATCTTAATCAAACCTTGATAAAATCGAGGTCTATACAATCTGATCAAATGGTCGAGGGCAAAGGTCTCGCCCTCGACCCCATCGGAGAAGTGGCAGAGTATGTCGACTATCTTCTAGAAAGACAGATAGATTTGACCAAGCGTCACTTGGTACTTGTCGCAGAAATCAAGAATAATCGAATCTATCTTTGAGGAAGAAGGGTTAGAGGAATCGACAAGACTCAGAGTGAACGGGTAAGTATATATATAAAGGAAACCATCTTTATGATCTGTTATGCTCTCATCGGAACGGGGTATCTCAACCAGCACTGCCTTTCCCCGGTGGTAGTCTTTCTTCACTTTCTTCACATTGGCCACTATGCTAATATACCGGGACACGTGTTCGCACCGACCCAGTGTAGATGAAGGTTTGTCGACGGAAAAATCATTCATCTTGTCAAACCCAATGGGAGTACATTGTTCGACGGTGGGTATCACTTTGGTCTTTCTTTTGGATGCTCGGGATGAAGAGGCAGTCTCATCAGTCCGAGGAGCTTTCTTGGAAGTTCTAGCCATGATAGTGGCAAAACGTTTCTGAGAAAGTAGGCAATGGATCAAGATTGGAGGAAGAAAGAGCGTGAAAGGGAATGGATTTAGCCCTGGAAATTTGAAGATATTGTGAAAGTATGGATTATCAAACGATTGATGCCTTTATAGGAATTGCGTGGGCAATGGAAAGGATGAAGAAATAGCGTTTTGTGGAATTCTCGATAGTCATGTTTAACGGCGACCCTTGCGCATCTTTTTGAAGGATGACATTTAATGCTCTGGGGGACTGACATCGTAGAGATGATGCTTACGGAGTGGGGTATCATGATCGTTTCCTATGACTTTGTTCCAGGAAATGCGGGGATATCTATATACAGTGGAAATCGATGGCTCGATTTCATGGCATTTCGAGGGTTTCCAGTAATCGACTCCAAGAATTCTCGATAGTTTCACTTCGAGACAGTATGAATAATGACTGGCCTCGAGACAATGGAATTAACGGTCTCGGTGGATCAGGGTGAAGTTCCCAAGGCACATACATATACCTAGCTAGGTCTAGTGGTCTAGTCGGAAAAACGAATCAATGCATTAAATGGTTGTAATAGCCGATATCTTTGTAATTAATGTATTTGTACTATGTTGGGATTTTCCCTCCTATATAGAGGGGATCCTTGTCATTTTGTAGTGTTCTGTTGCTCCATATTAAATATAGTAGAACATTCTCTCTGCTCTCTAACACTTTCTCTTTATCTCGTTATCTCATTTATTATTTGTATTTATTGTGTTCTACAAAAAGTTCATCATTCATTGCTTATTATTGGCCATAAAAATTCGTCTTTGGTTTATTTATAACTGTTAGTGTCGACCGACTTCGATAGCTCCTAGTCGAGCTTCAGACTCGACCCTGAGGCCCTCGAATAGGCAAGCTCGAGGCCCCGATTGACAGCAGTTCGGTTTGACAAACACCTTGCTCTGAAGTTCTTATTTTATTTCTTAGTATTTTACATAGCATCAAGTGCCTAACAACTAGCATAAAAATAGATTACGTATTTTTAGATCCGCTAAATCAAATTTAATTGTTATTACCATTTTTACGGTAAACATACTCTCTCAGCTCCCATAGGATAAAATAACTGACATTTACAGGAATGCCATCCAGGATGCATGCAATGATCAAGGCCTAGTGTAGGAGCCATCTGAGACATTTCAACAAGGTGACACCCTGTTGCAGAGGATGTAGAGCCATATTTTTGCTTCAGTTGTCAAGTCAATTGACTTTAAACCATTTCTCATTGTATACGGTGAAATTAGAGGGTCCAATTTTGCGTCATCGAGGCACCTCAGAAGACCATCTCTAAGTCTCAAGACTATAAGGCTATGATCTAGTTTCCTCCCTCGAATTCGTCGACGCCCGATCTTGGGACAACATTGACCGTGGACACGGTGGAAATGGGGAGTTCCCAAGGCACATGGCTAGGACTGACAAAGCCTAGTAGACTACCCTAACCCTTAATCAGGGTGTCATCTAGCTGTCCCATCTCTGCCTCTTTGTCATTAATGTATTTTGTGCTATGTTGGGATTCCCCTCCTATATAAACGAGATCCTTGTCATTTTGTAAACCTCTATTGCTTCAGTTGCTCCACACGAAATACACAAGAACATTCTCTTTTCTCTCTAAAAATATTCTCTAGATATTATTGCTTTCATTTATTATCTTCATTATTTTTCATAATTTATTGTTTATCATTGGCCATAAAGAGCCTTTGTTGATTATTCATAACTGTTAGCCCCACCCCGATTACCCTCAACAGCTAGTAGCCCAGCCCCGGGATCGACCTCGAGGCCCCCAAATCGACAAGCTCAAAGCCCCGACTGTCAAACTATCACTTTGATTATCACCTTATTCCTAACCCTCATTTATTTTCTAAGTCTCACATACATAGCATCAACTTCTTAAGAACTAGCATAAAAATATATCACGTATTTTTAGAGTCCCATAATCAAATTTAATTGTTATTACCATTTTCATGGTAAATAGTTCGGCACCCACCGTGGGACTAAAAATAATAGTGATTATTTTCTTGTTGGTTTAGCTACACAACGCAAGTTATCTTTCATGCTTTTTCTTGTACAAGGTCTTCAATTTCAGGTCAAAATGTCTAACTCGGTGAATGGAGGTGAAAACAACAATCTTGAGGACCACGGAAAAAACGGTATGGGTATTCCAGGTGTTAGTGTGCCACCACAAAACCCTGGGAATGCGCCAGAACCAATCCTCGTGGACGTGGTATCACGCGACGCCCAACGCATCGACATAAGCTCCCACACTGATATGAGCGTGCGCCAAGGGATCCACAAGAAGCACAGAAAATCCCAACCAAGGAAGAACATGAGGTTATCCTTCATGTTATTTTTGAAATGTTGCAGGCACAACAACTGACTATTGCTCAGCTGCAAAGTCACCAGAAGACTCCTAGCACAGTAGTACTGGGGACAGCTCCACCAGTAGAACAAGTACAAGAGAGATCGAGCAATAACAGGTCGATAGTCGACCCTGTCATCCTAAAATGCTCGAGGAACTCACCAGGAGGATCGAATTGAGAGAGAAAATTATAGAAGCCAACGACAAAAAGGTCAAACACTACAACTCCAGGGTCAACCAAATTCTAGGCGCACCCCCGGTCCTGAAAGGTGTGGATTTGAAAAAGTTCATACAAAGGTCGCTCCAAGAGGAAGCGGCTACAATACCCATCCAAAAAAAGTTTAGAATTCCAGACCTCCCAAAATGCAACGGAACCTCAGACCCCAATGAGCACGTTACTGCTTACACTTGCACAGTGAAGGGCAACGACATAAAGGATGACAATATCGAGTCTGTCCTACTAAAGTAGTTCGGGGAAATATTCTCGAAGGGGGCCATGATGTGGTATCACAACCTAGCTCCTAATTCTATAGACTCATTTGCCATGCTGGAAGACTCCTTCATAAAGGCACATGTCAATCCCATCAAAGTAGCAACAAGGAAATATGACGTGTTCAAGATCAAGTAGAGGGAAACGAAATGCTGCGAGAGTTCGTATCTCGCTTCCAAATGTAACGAATGGAACTACCACCGGTCTCTGATGACTAGGCAATGTAGGCCATCACTCAAGGTCTGAATGAAGGAAGCTCGATGGCTTCAAAGTAGTTGAAACAGAATTTGGTCGAGTATCCCACTGTGACCTTGTCGGACGTCCACAACCGATACTAGTCGAAGATCAGGGCTGAAGAAGACCAGCTAGGAGCCCCCTCGGGCTTAGTATACCCAAGAAGGCTTTCGGTGAAGGAACCGAAGTCAAACAAAGAAAGATATCATCCACACACCGAAGACAGAAGGAACGCCCCGAGGCATAACCCACCTTGCATTGATCGAAAGATAGACCGAGGATAGAACCCTCAGGGACTCATCAATAGAGCCGGATTCGGTAGGAACACAGAGCCAACAGAGCTACCCCACCTATTAGAATACAACTTCAACGTCGATGTATCGGACATCGTGTTCGCCGTTAGTAAAATCAGAGACGCCAGGTGGCCCAGGCCTGTACAATCAGATCCTTCATAAAGGAATCATAACTTAGTGTGCTAGTTTCACAACATACACGGCCACAGGACTGAGGATTGCCACCAACTTTGAGAAAAGGTAACTCGACTACTTAACAAAGGTCACCTCCGGAAATTCCTCAGCGACCAAGCCAAAAATCAGTTCCGAGAAAGAGAGGCGGCCAAGAAGAACGAAACAAATGAGCCACAACATGTCATCCACATGATCTTGGGAGGCATCGATGCCCTGCAGGAACCCGTGATGAGAAAGAAAAAAATTTCCATCACCAGAGAAAAACAAACCCGAGGGTATGCCCGAGGATGCCCTCACATTCAACTAAGAGGACATCGAGACCTTGTCTAAACCCCACAATGATGCACTGGTAATATCTTTCCTTGTAAACTCTTTTCAAATCAAACGTGTACTCGTGGATCCAGGTAGCTCGGCCAACACTATCAGGTCAAGGGTAGTAGAGTAGCTCGGACTACTTGACAAAATTGCGCCCGCCACTCGAGTTCTCAACGGATTCTACATGGCAAGTGAAACAACGAAAGGAGAAATCACCCTCCTAGTTAACGTGGCCGGCACAACCTAAAACGTCAAATTCCATGTCGTCGAAGGAAACATGAGGTACAACGCCTTGTTTGGGCAGCCGTCGATACATTGCATGAGAGTAGTAAAATCCACCCTCCACCAAATGATGAAATTCCCGACAAAGGATGGGATTAAAACTGTCTACGGGGAACAACACGCGGCGAGGGAAATGTTCGCAGTGCACGACGTGACACCGACACCAATACCTCCACTCGCAAAAGAGTCGAGGGGTAGTCAAACTACATCTTCAGTTAAGCCTAATTAAACAAAGCAAAAGATCATACCGCATCATTATCTCGAGTAACTGGGACATATCGTACCTCAAAACATCGTCGACACATCCCACACAAAGGTATAACCATCTCCCTTTTCATTTTGTATTTCATACTAACTCTTATGCAGGCACCCAACCAAAACAGTCAAAGCGCTAACCCAGCTCGAGGACCTTAAGGTTTTAAAGCATCTGTTGCACACTTTTCCTTTGGCCAAGTTTTTATCCTGAAAAAGGGTTTTAATGAGGCAACATCCACATGCTACCTAAGGAAGACTCAACAAGTATTCGAGGCTTCTTTTGCAATCAACCTCGAACACTAAGAGGCATCCCCCTGTAAGGCCAACCGCTCGTAAAAGCCAAGAAACAGCAAATGGGGTCCCAATAGGAAAATGATATACCAGGCCAAATGGTCGAACGAACCGTGTCCGTATAGTCGGGCCCCTGATGGCAAAAACATGTACACTTGTACCCAATAATTAAAGAATATATTTTATCGAAGAATCTCACACTCTAAAAGAAGCTCGGCACCTCCGAAAAAATGACTTTTCCGCCGAAAATGTCCCGAACACTCGGGGACTGATATCAACAATGCACCATATGAACGACCTCCAGGTTGGGACTCCAAGCTCATAAGCCCTTAATGAGGCAACATAAAAATCATGAAACGTCTCCAAGGCTGAAAGTGCCCCAAATAATCGGGGACTCGCATCAAAATCTCAAAAAACGTACGACCTCAGGGTCGGGGTCTCCGAAATCGTAAGTACTCAATGAGGCAATACAAAGTTTACAAGTAACGACTTCCAAGCCAAGATACCCTCGATGACTTGGGGACTATCGCCAATCGCCATTCATTAATAAACCCGAGGAAATAAGACCGCGAGCGGGCAGACTCAGTCTCGTAAGACCTACATAAGGAAGCAAAATATCTGTAAGACCTCAAGCAAGGCATGAACAATACTTGTACCAAGTATCCAAAACTATAAGACCTCAAAGGCATGTAAAACTTGTAAGACCTTACTAAAGGCATAAAGACGATCTCAATGTTTCGGCTATATATTGAACTTGTAAGACCCCTAAAAAGGCATACCCTCGATATAGATGCCAAAACTACTTCATTCGAAACATAAAGGCTCCGTCCGAACACAAATGAATCCGGTCACAAGGCTGTACCAGCCAAACTATCGTGACTCTGGGATGCCCTACCGTCGCTACAAAAGCACAGGCCTTCCACTACTTCGAATCTACTTCGAAAAGAACCAGTTAAATAGGCTACCCTCGACAAAGGCAAAAGAGCATCGACCATGTTAGCTCCAAATCATAGGCTTTAAAACACTCAGCCTCCTAGCCAACTCTCCTGAGGTGCTCGATCATCACCATATAATGACTTACAATCGAGGTTTTTTATTAGACCATCGAAGAGTCAGGCAAAAATTATTTCAAAAAGTCCTTAACGAGGGAAAAATAAAGCCCACATAAAAGGTCGCATCGACCCAAGGCATAAGAGACACTGTCGCCACCCCACATATATAAAAGGTCGCATCATCTGGTGGCATAAGATCCATTGTCACCAGCCCACACTTAAAGGCCGCATCGGCCCAAGGTGTAAGAGCCATTATCGCCAGCCCGCACAAATACAAAACTTGAGGGTCGAGTGAGATCAAGTCGTAACCCGATTTGGAGACCGAACCCAAAATAGTTAACTAAACATGCCTAAGAGCAAGGCATAAGAGCCATTATCTCCAGCCCGCACTAAAAGACCGCATCGGCCCAAGGCGTAAGAGCCATTGTCGCCAGCCCACATAAAATGTCACATCGACCAAGTGCTTAAGAGCCTACGGGCTAGCCTAATGAGCCCTAGGGCCATATCACGACCCTAAGGATTCCTACCAACTCAAAGACCTGTTCACCTGGCCATATCCAAAATAGAAAGAAATACAAAAGAAATAAAGCCGCAAGCTTTTCTTTTATACACATATGCGAAAAATGCAATCTCCATCTACAAACATGCTTTGAAAATGCTACATAAAGATGGCAAAATCTATGCCCCCCCGGGGAATATGGCCTGTCGGCCTCTTCTTCGCTTTCTTCAGTATCGTGCAAAAGTAACCGGCATCACGCTCGTCTGCCCTTGCTCGTGCCAACTATTCCGAGAGGATAAAACCCCTAGCATGGATCTCCTCGAGGGTCTTTCTTCGAGATTTGCAATGATCGTATTCTTCAATCCTCACTTCACGGTCGAGGATCCTTCTCAGCTCAGCTTGAGCATCAGCAACATCCTTTGAATAGATCAACATCTCCTGGTCAGCCTTAGTTCGGCTCATTACAACTTCAGCCCAGGCATCAACGATCTCAGCCCTGACCTTTGAAAGCTCGGACTCCAACTTTGTAATCATATCTGTTTAAACTGAAGCATTACCACGAGCTTGTCGTGCCCTATTTTTTCCTCCGCGGAGAATGTCCGGATTTTGACATTCATGGGGGCAATTACTCATTTCCTTTTAGGAATTGGGTATTTGAAGAGTCGTCACCTAACGAATTAAGGTGCGTTAGGGCACCTAGAGCGATTAACTCTTGGATTGGTTTGCATTACTAGAAATTAGGGTAATGGTTTGAAATGACCTCGAGGGGAAGGTGTTAGGCACCCCTCTTGGTCCACAACTGTGGGTCTCGGCAAAACATCTATTTACGAATTAGTACATTAACAACTAAATAGTGTAATCAAATAATTTGCAAGTAAAACACGTTGTATAACTCAAATAATAAGGGAAAGATTTTGAACAAGTTGTATATATATAAAACAATGTTTTAAACAAAAGGAATTTGGGGAAAGGAGGAGTCCTAGGTTGGTTAGCCAATAGGATCACCCCACATAATGTCTGGTAAACACTCCTCAATGAGGGGCTATGCGTGACATTAGCGCGTAGTCATCATATCCCATATCTACCCTTCCCACCCCCTTAGTGGTCATTAAAGCGCGTGTTGGTCAGCGATCTCTATTGCGTGCTGTTACCCATCCATTCTTAATGGTCCAGGATGAAATGTAGGACCCCTACCTATAGATAGTTCTAGACAGACCCCTAAGGTTTTAAAAGAGAAAATACTAAGGCGAAAGGAAAGAACAATTAGGACCTTACCACATAAGACAAAAAAGGAGCAATTAGACGCTCAAGTTTACCTCCACAAACATTGCACATAGGCATCACGACTCAAACACAGATAAGGGCCTTTTGTTAAACAATATCCTAAGGCATGATGTCTAAGTGAATACCAAGACACAGAAGATAGGCAATTTATTTATTTTATAAACTCAAAAGTAATGGCCCTATCAGTTTGCCTACTGATTTCAAGCATGTTAAATCAAGACAACATTAAGTAGCAGAAATAGTTTCAGAGTTACAGGATTTGAAAACGCCCTATAGGCTTGCCTACATGCGGAATAATGATGACTACGTTTTATATAGTAAAACAGGGGAAGATTTTAAAACTGACTCTCGAGTCCCTATAGGCATGCTTTCTAATAGTGAATTAAAATAGTTTTTGAAAGAACTCATTTCAGGAAAACACCGTTAATGAAACCAACTTCGAAGCGAACTAATCAAGAACTGGTTTGACTTATTTAAACTAAACTGATTTTAGATCTATAGGCAGAGTTTCTAATATTGTTTCCTATCGGCATGACATCTAATTGTTTAAGAGGTGGTGTTAGAAACTTGTAGGAATGATAACAAATGAAAACACATGTAAACACTCGTTATAACAGAAGTTGAACTGGACCATATCCTATAGGCATGGTATCTACTTGTGAAGTTGATTTAAGACCTATAAACATGATTTCTATTATTGGTACTTGAGACCTATAGGCATGATTTCTAACATGGTAAGGCAAATATAGCAAATATAACATCCTATAGGCATGGTTTCTACCCATATTACCCTACAAATATGTAACTACCCACCCCTTTTCACTAGTTACCCCAATATTTATTTACAAATTATTACAGACCATATGAAATGAATTACATAAATAGATAGACAGAAAAGATAATGAGTTACATGAATTACATAATAATTTACATCAATAAATTATTATAGACTATATGAAATGAATTACATGAATTACATACTAAAAGGTGTAAGCCTCTTGATAATGAGTCTTGAGGCAAGAATACCTATCCACCTTAATGATGAAATACAATGAGAGATTCAGAATTTAAATACAAGTTTCAACAAGCAAAAGAAGTAAGATGAAGAAGAGTACGAGGCACCCAATAAAGAAGGTTAACAATGTTTATAATTCAGGCAGAGGAATATAAGATTTTTGAGTTAAATTCAACAGTAATAAAGGTATGTACAATTGGTCGTACCCATCTCAGTTATGCCCTATGGGGCTAACATGTGTAGTTTAAGAAAGGGACGGAACATCAGGATCCTGTTGGGGTTAAAGTAACCCAAAATGGTAAATGGATTGTTTGTGTTAGTTGACATGTTCGAAGGGTATAACAAATGTGCTAATAGATCTTCTTGTGAGACACCCATAAGGTGCAACAATTAGATGTGAATACAACCATTATCAAAAAAAAAAAACAGAAGATAAGTACTGAAAGCTTGGAAGGAATAAATATTACCTTAGTGTGACTCTAATCCCAAGTAGAGAAAGGACGTTGAGCAACCCGAAGAGTCGATGGATGAAGCAAGGGGAGCAAAAAGCAAAAGAATATCTTGCTAATGTTTTCACAAGAAAAGTATAGGCAGAAATACTAGCACAGTAATGAGAAGAGAGATAAGGAAGAATTACGAATAAGATGCAATACATGGATGATAACGGTAGATCAAAAAGATGACGGTATTACCGGGTCCATAATCAGGTGAAGGAAGAGACGACTGGTGATAGGCCTTAAGACAACAAAAGAGTACATGCCACGAAGTTATATCCTCATTTCAAGAAGTAAGTTCGTGACTCTAACGTGATAACCAATAGGAAAAGCTAGACCCTAGAATAATAGAGATCAATATGGGCGGGTGAACAAGATAAACTAAACATGAATTAGGGATTTAGTGATTTGATAATGGTCGACATCATGAGAATTTCATATTTCGTGCCGGCAATTATAAAATGGACAACAGAAGAAGATTCATGAAAAATTCAGAGAATGGTCATTCAGGAAGATGGTTCACTAAAGTAAGCAATGTGAGCAAAATTAAGCTTAAGAGACTGCATGTGCCAGTTATAGTAATTGTCACCTCGCGAGTAATGAGTTTCATTATCCTTAGAATAGAAGGATTACCACAAGGAGAGTAACGGTCATCGATGATGTGAAAGGATGCCAAAAATGAAGAGGTACAATATCTATAGGCAGATTGTCATAGCTCCAACTCTTAGTACTCCCCTAAAGGGGGAATATGGAATGACGTGACATTACATCACAATTATGTGGTTCTAGTAATTTCGGAATGGTAAAGGAAGAATGCGATAAAACTAAAAAGTGATGAGATTGTACTTATTCAAAGCCTACAGATATGCTATGATACCAAATCATTATGCAAACACGACGTCCCGGAGAGCAAGTAAGGGTTCCTGCCCAAGATATTATTTATTAATAAGGAGCCAGTGCGAGAGGTAAGTTAAGACAAAGGAAATGACCCAAGAAAGAATACGCGGAATATTGATACGGGAATGGGCCAACAAGTAATTAGTAGATGATTCAAGAAGAGCCTATCTATGGCTAGACAAGAGAATATAGACAAATCAACAAATCGTACAAGATAAACATAGGGAATGCCAATATAGGGAATTCAGCCTCACAGTTATGACATCGTGATCCTTGAAAAATACCCATATAAGAGTTGGGGAAGTTAAAAAGGTACCGTATGAGTGTTACAGAAATAAAAGGAAGTGCCACCGTGAAGACAGTCAAACTATTAGTTCAGCAGTAACCCTACAAGCACAAGGGCGTGGAGATAAGTAACTACGGGTAATTAAAGTCAAGGAAGAACATCAAGAATTCTGTCAGGTATATGATGTGATAAGCTAGCTACCTTACAAGAGTCAGAGGATCCCCCCCAAGTACCACAATGAAAGACTAGTTGAGGAAATAAGGAAGAAGGCTTCAACTAATGCACAGTGACCTAAGGAGGAAAGGGTTGTGTAACAACAATTTAACTACAGAATTGTATGTACTCCAAAAGTTGCACCTACCATGGCTAATGACCGGGGAGTAAAACCGAAAGTAATATTCGAGATCATATGAGTTGCACAAAAACTTCAGCATGCGTGCGAACTCAAATAAGCTAAGTATGCACGCAAAAGGGGGCAAAAAGACTAGGAAAAGCAATTGCCTACATTTGAAGAAAGCTTAAATGGAACGAAAGGAATTATTCGATTAATGATCAGCCGTAGAAGACTCCGGTATAAGCTAAAAGAAGGAATTAGGTCTAGGTCATAGATAAAGGATTGAATCAGACTATATTATGGTTTTCCAAAGCATCCATAAAAGTCTAAAGTAATAACAAAATGCCATGAGCCACAGATTGAAAGATAGCTTGAGCCTACATAAAGTCTAATCAGAAGAAAAATGAAACTAAACAATTACATCAACTAAGTAAATTAGGAGTCTGCTTATTGGACCCAAAAAGTTACAAACATCGTGATTGAGAACATTGTATAATCACTCTTAATATCAGAGGTACAAGAGAACTAGTACAGTAGCCATATTCTATAATGGCTCTACGATAGAGCAGTTAGAAGAGTACCATTATGGAGCTACCACCAAATTGTGTATGCACTAGAGGTGCAAGTATTATAAGAGAGCTTCAAGTTGTGGATGTGATTATACCTATGTGAAAGGGAGGTCATGAAAGAGATAAATGATATGATGTGAGACTTTAAGATAACTAAGGTAGAGGTGGACAACGTATGAGATACTAAAATACAAAAGGTTGTGAATAGTCCTTACTTTGGATGGAAGGCTAGAAATATGAGGATTCAATATCTATGAATAATAGCAGCATCGTCAGTAGCATATCCTCCAGCCTATGGTCTAGGTATCGAGAAGCTTGATTAAGAGAATAAAGAAGAGTTAGAGATGATGTGATGTCTCGCTTGATATTCCAGAAAGACATAAGGAAATCTATGATGCAACCAAGTTGAAAGGTTGCAAGTAATATAAATAGAGAGGTGTAGGTTGCAAGCTACTGTATGGTAAAGCGACAAGTTTCTAGAAGACATGAGTAAGGATAAGAAAGGGTGAGTGAGAAGGTAACAAAAATGGATAAGTCCTTAGGATTAAGCCCATGAAAACAAGAAGAGCAAACGGTTTCTCTAAGTTATACAAATCTCACTATAGCCTGAATGAACTCAACTGAGTCTAAGACAAATAGCATTTAGAAGAGATGGAATGCTTTAGAATGTGGGTGTGATTATGATAGATAAAGGACGATGTTTGGGCCTTCGATTGAGTAATGGTCAGATGAAAAAAGGGACTTCATGAATTGGACAATATTATAATATTCGTAAGAGCTATGGGTTATGAGACTAATAGGATCATCAATCAACATTCGAGGAAGAATGTTCCAAAGGGGGAAATGATGTTACACCCCATGTTTTCGTACGTGAGATTATTTATAAGTCAATTGATGTAAGCTTAGAAATGAGATCAACTTGGAAAGTAAATAAAGTAAGTTAATCATTTTATAATGGAGGTTACAAATATTTAAGATCATGAATACCAAGTACCAAGAGGGTTTTAAGGCTTTGAAGCTAAATAAATTGAAGAAAATAAGTTTCGTCAAAAGTCGACCAGTTGTAATGTTATAACACGTACTTTTGGGATGATAGTAGGGTGCTTAACACTATAAGGAGATTATTTTATGATTTATTTTAGTCGTATGATATCCGTGTCTTATGTTTTGAAGTCAAGCGAGTTGTGGAACAAAAGTTGGAAAAGGTCATCACAAGTTCCGTTCATATATATGTTGAAAATTAGGTCAAATATAGCTGAGAGTTTCTCCCTATGTACTTGGAATTACGGGATGATATACCTACCAAATTGAATATCTACGAGTCTAGTTTCCAATAAATTAAATCATTCATTGATACAACATTGGAGTACAGAGATATTCGCATTTTGCAAGACTGTGCAGATTAGTAGGTGACAAGTAGGTGCATCACCTACTTGCTAAAAGGAGAGGCCTCAATTAAAAGCTCCAAAGTCGGACAAGAGGGTAATTTTAAGGTCTATTAAACTCATTTCTTTCACCTATATTTCAGACCAAGAAAACCACATTGAACCCCTGCAACTCCTTCCCAAAAATCCCACACAAACCCTAGATTATTTCGGATGTTACGAAGTGATTCTAGTGCCGAAAACCCCGGACAGCTTGCTAGTTTCTCTTTCTCCTTCATGTAGCTGAGTTGGGGGACTATTTATTGATGGATAAGGACTGGGTTTCGTGGTTCTACTCAGTCCAAGGTAAGTTTATGCTCCTCCTTCCATTATCTATGCTCGTACAAGTTGTAACTCGATCGTAAAGACTAGACCTAGCGAGTTTTGAATGAGCGGTATGCTGTTTGTTGTTGCATCACTGTTGGCTGCTTTTGAACTTAATTTTAAGTTGAATTGATGGTTGTTTTATAGGGTAAGAGGATTAATTATGTACTGTTATTTGTGTTGCTAAATTTGAAAGAAAAGACAAGTCGAAACATGTTTTAGTCAACCGAAATCAGTATTGAGTTGTTGAACTTGTGGGACTATTTGTCGGATGTTTTGTGTTGCTATCGGATTATCTATTTTTCTACTATTTTTATGGATTTTGGGAGGATAAAGAGTGTGGAGAAACACCACATAATGGCAGGGTGGTTTGTTGGTCGTTCGTTGTTATATTTTTAGGCTGTTGGATACTACTTTGGTTGTCGTTTTATGGATGAAGTGATTAGGGCGTGTGGGCTGTTTTGTGGTATATTGTGATGTAGATAAGGCTGGAACATGATTCATACATGTTGTTATTGTTGTGTTCTTGATGTTGTTAGTATATGGTATTAGAGGATGGCCTTGTTATTGGCGAGATGCTGCCAAAATTTACGTAAACAAGCTACTAGTTTAAGTTGCGGACATAGACTTTACTCAACACTGATTTTGAATCTCCTTATGTTGTGGTAGATTAAATTGAGTTGTTTGACGAATTGCTTGGAATGAATTAAGTACTCAACGGAGTTAAGGTATGTTAAATGCTAACCCTTCTTTCTTTTGGCATGATCTATATGACATGAACCAAACGAGCAAATGCACAACATCCATAAATTACTCTATTTGTAGAAATTCTAGAGATGTGTATGTTCTTATCCTCCCATAAGCCTTATTATTCTATCGTCCGTTCATGTGTCTCAGAAAAAACATATTTTATAAAGTTTATCCGAAAGGCATATTGAGCTTTATGGCATTCCGAAAAAATCTTATTAACATATTTCTTATGCATTTCATGCATTTATACATGTACATTAACCCACGACTCAGACAGCGTTATATACGCGTATATATGTATATATATGTATATGAGTTATGGAAAAAGGTTATGGTGTTATATACGCACCACCACCTGATCAGCTGGTATATGTTGACGATTTTGCTCACAGTGGCCGAGATGATTTGATGGGATGCCCTTAGAGGCTGGTTGATATTATGAACATATGTACCTATGCACGACATGACATTTATACCTATATGCATGACATTATAAGTATTTCATGATTTACGGAATTATCCAGACTTACAGGTTGAGTCATTTACTCTATATTTCTTCCATGTCTTTTATGTACTTATTTAGGTGTCTTACATACTTGGTCCATTATTCTTACTAACCTCCCTTTTTCCTAGGGACGTTGCGTTTCATGCTCGCAGGTCCTGATAGATAGGTCGAGAGTCCTCCAAGTAGGTTGTCAGCTCAGTGGAAGGTGTTGGTGCGCTCCATTTGCTCTGGAGTTGCTTCTTTGGTCAGTATGATTAGTACATGTATTGATTGGTATGGCGGGATCCTGTCCCGACCTTTATGATATTATGTATTCTTTGAGGCTTGTAGACAGATGTCATGTATACAGATACATGTATGGCCTGGTCGGCCTATGTTTCGAGTATGTAAAGAATCATGCCGGCCTAATAGGCCCGTACTTCATATGTATAAGTTTGTTTTCCCTCATGATTTACTCCGGTTCATTTACCTATAATAGAATGATATGAAAGATACATTATGTTGGTACTCGGTTGGGTAAGGTACCGGGTGCCCGTCGTAGCCCATCGGTTTGGGTCATGACAATCAGGTCTACTGACAGTAAGATAGAGAAGAGACCCATGATTCACAGGAGACCCAACTTCATCCATGTCTAGTCGAGTGGCCATAGCAATGGGAGTGTCTATCACCTTTGATGTTTCCATGTCAAACCTCTTCAAGAGCTCCCTAGTGTATTTTTGCCGATATGTATAAGTTTGTTTTCCCTCATGCTTTACTCTAGTTCATTTACCTATGATAGACTGATATGAGAGATATGTTATGTTGGTAATTGGTTGGGTAAGGTACCGGGTGCCCATCGTGGCCCATCGGTTTGGGTCGTGATAATCAGGTCTACTAGCAGTAAGATAGAGAAGAGACCCAATAATTCCTCTATACATAGTTTGATTCACAGGAGACCCAGCTTCATCCATGTCTAGTCGAGTGGCCGTAGCAATGGGAGTGTCTATCACCTTTGATGCTTCCATGTCAAACCTCTTCAAGAGCTCCCTAATGTATTTTTGCTGATAAATGAATATACCTATTAGAGACTGTGCGTCCACCAAACTGTATAAAGAACCAGGTTCTCTATGTGTTTCCTCTGAAAGTACTGATGAACCAAACTATATAGGGATCTGGTCCTATATTAGTTTGGCACAGTGCTAAGTTTGTGTAAGTACACCAAATAGTAGAGTACCTGGTCCTTTATCGGGTTTTGCAATGAATGCTAGTAAACCTGAATGTAAATAATGCCGTGGATTTTTACGTGGAAAAATCCCACACAAGGGGATCAAAAAACCATGACCTACACCTATAGGCTTTTAACTTCACTAACTTGCAATCTCTCTATTACAAGCCACTTTACAATAACTCTATTGCAAAGACTTCAACTAACTTGTGATGCTCTCATCACAAGCCACTCTATAACTATCCTAGTTACAAAGAATTTGACTAACTTGTGGTATTTCTACCACAAGCCACTTTTTCACACTATGGTTACAAAGGCTTTGACTAACTTATGATGTTTCCACCACAAGCCACTTTGTCATACTACGGTTACAAAGAATTTTTCTTATGACTCAACCTAATCAATGCTTCTTTGAAATCTAGATAGGAGTTACAATGAAGAACATACAAAAAATACTCAGCAACCTTAAGTACTTAAGATATCATCAATCGCGGATTAGGTCCTTGAGGTTGCATCAACTTTGTTCTTAAGAGAGGTTCTTGAACACTTGAGAGAATATTTTCCTTTTCTAATTTTGTAAGTGTTACACCTGAATCTTATGCCTTGCATAAGGTTTACATTACACAAGACATCCTTAGTGATGTCCAATCTCAATGGTGATGTCCAATCTAACTGGAAAGTGTCTGATGCACTGTCTGCTGCACTGTTGTAGGCAGTCACTTTCTGCAATTACTTTCCAACTGTAGTTGGCTTGTACTTCTGTCAGAGAACCCTAAGGGACCAGGTCCCTGTTATGTTCCTCTTTGTATAGTTGCGGATAATCACTCAGTTGTGTTCCAGCTGTATAGTTGACTTGTACTTTTGTCAGAGAACTGTAAGGGACCAGGTCCCTATTGTGTTCCTCTTTGTACAGTTCCGGACATTCACTTTCTGTAGTTGTGTTGTAGCTGTATAGTTGACTTGGACTTCTGTTAGGGGAGCCCCAAGGGATCAGGTTCCTGATCTGGTACTTTTGCACACTGCCCAAATTATCTTGAGTTGAGTAACTTGAATCATTGTACTTTAGTTGATCAAAGAATGTGTGGGCGCTAGAAACAATGCAGTGCGGCAGAATCTTCATTTCCAGCTGTGTCCAATTGACTTTGTACTGCCATGAGGAACCACAAGAGTATCAGGTCCTTGTTTGGGTTCCTTCTTTCTGAAGCTTTCCTGAAGCTGTAGCAAGTTCACATTTGGCTGGAATTCGTTAGATGTAGTGTAATCCAAGTGAGTCAGGTTCACTATCTGGTTCTTGACATTAAGTTTGTTAGATCATCAAAACACAAGGCAATGATACTGATAACCTATCAATTTTCCCCTTTTTGATGATGACAAACTTAGCATAGAATACGAGAAGTTAGAGTTCAGAGAACCAGATTGGATAACAGGATACCACAGGTTCCCCCTGACTTTATGCCCTTACTTACACATGTTTCCTCATATGTTCCCCCTAACTTTTTGCTATCATTCCTGGTCTTTTATCTGGTTCCATACAGAAAGTTTGTTAGATTATCAAAACATAGCTTAAAATACTTTAAGCCCATCAATTTCTCCTTTTTTGATGATGACAAACTTTTGAACATTGATGACTATTTGACTTGACCAGATAAGGTACCAGCAACAACATATATTCCCCCTGACATATGTTCCCCCTGGCTCTATTCTTCCCCCTTTTGGCATCAACAAAAAGACACAGTCAGACAAAAAGGCATAAAGAAGTCCAATAAATCTAACTCATGCCACATATATGCACACAGTCATGATAGAAAAGAGAAGCAAAAATGAAAACAAGCATTGTACAAGCAAAAGAAGAGTTGTTTTATTGATAAGAAATTTGATTGTTTCAACAGGAGCAGCACGGTGAAATCCAACATGTCATCACAAAAAGACAAACAAAAAGAAAAAAACAGCTATAAAATCACCAGAGCAAAAGATAACTGGCCACTGAGAGGATCATGGGTGGCACTAGAAGAGGGAGGCTTGGAAGAGAAGGCAGCAATGGTTTGAGAGCTAAGTCCATCCGGGTAGTTGCAGACAACTGTTAGTCAAGTAGGTTCTCCCGCAGGTTCTTCACTAGTTGCCTAAGTCCAAAACTTGTCTCATACCTGCCATATGGTCTTCATTGAACCATGTCATCCCACAGTTTCCCACTTTTGTTTTCTAAATATTTCAATAGACTTCCCATTCCTGCTCGCAACAGCCACAATGTCACCCTCAAACAAATTTTTCTCAGCCACAACCTTTTGTAGATATTTTCACTAAGCAACTAGGTTCCTCCATAGCATCTTTATCAACCTCAACTACTGGAATGTGTTTATTAGCCACAGCTTCCCCCTATTTCATCAACCTCGTCTTCTTTTTTTTATAATACTCTGCTTACTCTTCTACAAGGCAGAATCAAAAGCTTCCCCTTTTTTTTCGACAACCACCTGGTTTGTTTCAGCTAAAAGAGAATCAGGTTCTTCAATAGGTTCTTCTGTGATGGTGTCATGAATCGGAGACTCAAAAAGCACCAGAGTCCTTTCATCCCCTAAGAATGGAGTTTCTTCCCCCAGAGATTCAGGAACAAAGGAGAAGTAGGGTTTGCAACACATGGACGTGAGACGAAGGAGTAGAGGTGACTGGAGATGAGGATGAAACTGGTATGGGTATAGTAGTATCAAGGATAGTGAAGAAGTGGGTTTTTGGTGGTAGTGTTAAAGGAGGTGGAGATGTGGGAGTCATGTTGATGGCAGGACAAAAGAGACGATTGTTTGTTGGCCATGGTAAAGGAAGTGGTAGAATGTTGTGAAAATATTAAAGAGATGTAGAGGGAGACAATGGTTTAGAACTGCAAGTCTGAAAAGTAGGATGATGTGGAAGTTAAATTAATTTTGCTATCCTTTTGTTAGAATAAACATGCGAAAAACACATTACTACTCTCCTATGGTGCAGGAACCAGGTTTCTGACATGTTTTTGTAAAAGGGTTTTTACAACTCTCCTCCAAAGTTCAACACTGTACCTTTAGCTTTTATGATCATCATGTGTGTTTACCTGCAACTGTATAGATGTGAGTTAGGCCTAGTCAGAAAACACTTTAGACAATTTTACTTTAGTGTGACTATCACAATCATGTCAACAGAACCAGGTTCTCAATTAGGTTCAAGTAATCCCAATGCTATCTTGTTTCTCAAAGTGTTCCTTGCTCAGAGCTTTGTAAAGATATCTGCAATCTGATCTTCCGTGCAACAAAATCTTATACAAATAAGACCCTTTTCCACATTATCCTTGAGAAAATGGTGTCTAACATCAGTGTGCTTAGTTTTCTTGTGTAGAACCGGGTTTTTTGCCATATTGAGAGCACTGGTGTTGACACATAGAAGCGGTACACAATCAATGTATACACCAAAATCTTCCAATTTTTTGCTTGATCCACAGTGAATGAGCACATCATGTGGCATACATGATTCAAGGTAATGAGCCACTCCAGATGTGCCTTTCCTGTCCACCAGATAACCTGCGTAATCAGTGTCAGCATAACCAATAAAGTTGAAATTATCACTTGAAGTATAGTATAGAACCAGGTTCTGTCTACCCTTAAAATATCTTAGAATTCTCTTAACAGCCTTCAGATGAGATTCCTCAGGATTTGATTGGAACCTTGCATGTAATCCCATACTGAATACATGTCTGGCCTACTAGCAGTAAGGTGGAGTAGAGATCCAATTATTTCCATACTCCCATGTCAAACCTTTTCAAGAGTTCTTTGATGCATTTCTGACTGATATACGTTCCCTTTATGGACAACTTCTCTTGAAGACCCAGGAAGACATTCAGTTCCCCCATCGTACTCATTTCAAACTCACTTCTCATGAGTTTATCAAATTTTTCACATAATGAGTTAGTTGTAGCTCCATATGTGATGTCATCCACATAAATCTGATAAATGAGCAGGTTCCTTCGCCGTTTCTTCAAAGACAATGCATTGTCAATCTTTCCTCTTTATTGAATCCTTGGACATCAAGACTTGATTTGTTCCTTGTAGCATATCCATGTTCATCCAGCTCATTCCTGAATACCCACCGGGTCCCTATGATGGTTCTGTCTGAGGGTCTAGGTACTAGGTGCCAAACCTTGTTTCTTTCAAGTTGATGTAGTTCCTCTTGCATTTTAGTAATCCAGTATGCATCCTACAAGGCTTCCTTGATATTTTTGGGTTCTTTTTAGGATAGAAATGCTTAGAAGGGTAGGGAATATCTAGTTTTTGATCTTTTCTGAACTTCAGAATGAAGGGGGTAATTTTATTATGAAGTGAATGGGAGCTGTTGTGTTTTCAATTTGGAAATGAAGATTGATTGGTAGAGAAACTAGGTAAGTTAAATGGATTTCCCTGCACTCCTTGTTCGGTTACTTGGGGAGACTCTTGCACTGCATCTCAAACTCTTTCTTGAGCGTCAGGGGTAATGATGGAAGTACCAGGTTCCTCTTGACAAGTATAAGAGGATGTTCAATTGTCTCTCATCTGTGTCCTTCATCTTACTCATCAAATTATCCTTCCCATTTGAAACTCCAGATATTTCCCAGGGACCAAAAGTGGTTCATTATCATAATCATCACTATTTCCTCCTTTTTAGAAGAGGATGTCTCATTGAATAGCAAATAAACACTTCCTTCCACACAGTGTGCCATTTTGTTGTAGATTTTATGGGCTTTGCTTTGAGGGGAGTATCCTAGAAGGATTTTTGCATCAAACTTCCCAAGATGGTCTTTCTCGTTGTCCAGAACATAGTATTTTCATCCAAAGGTTCTTAGATGAGTTATCTTTGGTTTTCTTCCATTGAGCAACTCATAGGGGGTGTTGTTCATGAGAGGTCTGATCATGCACCTCTTTTCACTCCTGCTCAACATTCCCATGGGAATTGCATGCTCTGTGTTCTTGAACTTTGAATTTGACAAACCATGGACCAGGTTCTTCTTCATCAATATCTCTAGAAGTGAGAGACTAGCATCCTCCAATCCTTTAAGCCAAGTCTTCCAATCATCATCAACTGCATTCAAGCAGCTCATATCACCAGCTTAGACACAAACTTCTACCTTGTTTTCTTCCCCATACCTAGAATGTACCCCTTCTTTCCATTTTCCAAAGGGTACATCCCTTCCTTCCAGGGCTTCCAGTGAGAGAAAATCCATGGTATTTCCAGCCATATGCTTTGAGCATCCACTATTCATGATCCATTGCAGTCCCCTTCCTCCCACTATTCCCTGCACATCTAAATTATGGGTTATATTTAGGAACCCAAAGTAGTTTGGGTCCCTTGTTATGATAGAAGGGGTAGATAAAATATTTTCTAGGCCATGCAGGCAACATTGGTTTCTTGCAAGCGATACATGGTCCCCCAACAGTAATCACTTTATTTTTTTGAATAGATTAAGCCTTGGCCTGGCATTCTTTTTGAAGTGCCCATTGTTCCCACAGTAGGTACACAGCCAGTTATCAGGAACTATGACGTACTTGCTGTGAGGGTTATAAGGAGTTTTCTCCTTTTGGAACTCGATTCCCTGCATGTTTCCACTATTTTTAAATTACATGGCAGTGCCAGCATCTGAGGACCAGGTCCACTTTAGAGATTTTTCAAGGTTATTGTGAGCACGTGATTTTTGCCCTACAAGAACTACTCCCAAAAATTCAAAATAAAATAGTTTTGTGTTTCTTGTGATTTTTTTGTACTTGTCTGTGCATGTTTATTTTTACTTTAATTAAGAAAGATACAAAAATATGTGTTACATGTGCATTTAGAATTTAATTTTATAATTAGGAATTAATTAAACAATATTTGGATTTGCGAGAATGAAAATCACAAAAATATGTACTTTGCATTTAATCTCTAATTGTGTGATTTTATTGTTAATTGGCATTTAACTATATGTGATAAATGTTATTAGAAGATAATTAGTATTTTTAATAAGTTAACTTGGTTTATAATTTCAGAAAATAATTTAGGAAGAAAATAAAAAGAAAAGGAAAAGAAAAGAGGAAGGAAATAAATTTGGGCCAATTTAATTAATTTCCCAAGATCAAACACCCAACCCAAATCACCCCTATCTGGCCCAATGGACCAAGCCAACCAAACGACGTCGTATGACCGCGTTCAATCTGAACCGCTGATCTCCTAAGATCTAACGGTCCAGTCCACCCCCAACATCGAAGAAACAATGTCGTTTCAAGCCTATCGATCCAGGCCGTTCATTTCATTTGATCCAACGGCCGCAAATCGCCCCCATGCCCCGACCCATTCCCATCCAAAGACCAATCTGGTCTCAAGGTAAACGAAGCGATGTTGTTTTCATTAATGAATAGATCCAAGCCGTTGATCTCATCAGATTGAGCGGGTTGGATTCATTCCGCCCTTTCATATATATATGCTTCAAACCATACCCCACCCCCCAAACCAAATCCCCCCTCACCCCATAGTCTCTCTCAGACCCCTTAGAGACGACCCTCGAAACCCTAGCCGCCACCAAATCCCTTCGCCGTAAAACCGGCGGCCTGAGGACCGATGACCCTCAAATTCACACCCATGAACCTTCTAACCTCCCTCAACACAAATCCCTACCCCTTTAACCTCGAATCATCCCAGTTTGTTTCGGATCTTCAATCGAAGATTCAAGCAAAACCGTAAACCTACCCAACCAGTCCCAAGTTCACACCCCAGCTCCACCTGACCTCCCTCATTCCCAAACCACCCCTACTTGGGCTTGAATCTTTCTAGAACTGGTCGAATTTTAAATCGATTGAAGAACCCTAGAGAGCCAAAACCTGGAACTTGTCCGAGTAAAGGGGAAATTTGAGGTTCTTAATCGACTTTAGTCGAGTGTTTTCAGTCGAGAACACTCGATTGAGGTCCGTTTGGACCTCAAAAGTTCGAGTCAAAGTTTAAAATGGGAACCGTTTGGAGTTTAGCCTATAATTTTGAGGTATTTTTCTTATTTTTCTTTTCTATTTTTGTTGTTGTTTATCTGCTTAAGCTTCATTGTATTTCATCATCTTTTCGATTTATTTCTCTCTTCTCTTTCAGACCTTTTTCTTGGTCCAGTTTGCTTCTATTGATGAGCATATGCTATAAATTGTTTAGTCGATTAAATAGTTTCGTCAATTGGTCCGTTCATGTCTATGGTTCAGTTGTTCTCTTCAAGTTATTGGATGTTGTTTTATCTTCTGACCTTTGTATTCTCAGCCTCAGGGCTCATAGCTAGTATACTTGTTGTTCCGGCATTTTGTTCGAGGTTAATTTGAAGTTATATTTGTTCCCAATATAGATAGCTTATTCTCATGCATCTGTGTGAATCAATTTTTGACCTTAATAGTCCAGTCTGACTATTGCCCTGAATCATTGAATGCCCATCTTGGTTGAAATGCTGTTAGATTTGATATGAGTTCAATTGGTGATTGAGTTTAATGATTCGAATCTACTTGTTTATTATGTTAAGTTTGTTCTGATATAAATCTGACCTTGTTGAATTCTCCTAATGTTGTTGATTGGGAGTTAGTTCATTAGTCAATTGATAGGCTTAAATTGGTCATAGCTGAGGTTTCATACAGGTTTAAAAGGATTGGGGTAGGATAGTAATCACAGGGGTATCAGGAGGGTAATGTGGGGAGTTTAAAATTTTGGCAAATGGTCTTGGTAGTGAGTTGTCAGTAAAGTACTTAATTAACCATTAATCTAATGTGTTAGTGGGGAACAAAACATAATGGTATGTGGAGGCTTAAAAGGAATTGATTAAAATATAGCATGCCCATACCAATTGAATTAAATAATGGTAAGGAACATATAATAATGGGGAATGCACTTGCTGATTTTAGGGACTGAAATAGGCATTAATGATTAAAATAAAAAGCACTAGGGTAATGGGGGATAATAAAAGAATTGAAAAGATAAGATGTTAGTGGATTAAGCCCTAATGGTATGCCTATTAAAAGGGCTATGAATCAGTCATTGAGGGGGGACTTGAAGGAAGAGAGTTGAGAGAGCTTTTACTGTTTCATTACCTTAATTAACTTGTCAAAAATCTCAGCCAGTAGCCCAGCTCCCTGAGAATCATAAACAGTTTTAAAATTCTCTGCTCCAAGTTTTCAGAGATCACTTTTGAGTCTTTAATCAGTTAGAGAGAGTCTTGAAAATCAGTTTCTAAAGCTTAAAGACTAGAGAGCTTGGTCAGTCTTTGAACAATATTCTGGGGAGTAAGGAAGTGTTGGAGAGTTTTTTTTTTAAGGCAGTCTTAGACAACATTTTAAAAGTGAAGGCATTCAGTAAAAGCAATTAGTCCTCTTAGGTTCTGCATTTGATCCTTCTTTAAGCAGTAAAAAATAGCATTGCAAGCTTGAAGTAAAGTGCCTGATTATCATTTGTTGGGCTGTAGTTTCCAGTTTCAAGTCTGTTTACTGGAGTGTTTGAGGTTCACTGGCTGGTTTTCTTGTTGAGTTTGAGGTCCAATTAGTTGCCAGGAGTTATTTGTTGTTGTTGTTTGGTTTTACAACTGGTTATGAGCTGTGGTCAAGTGTTTTCCTGATTTGAAACTGGGTTGGGAGCTGTTTCTGAATTCCAATTTATTGTCTGCTGGTGTTATTTGTTGTTGTTGTTTGCCGTGTTGTACTGCTGCTGACTTCCTCTTTATTCTTCTGTTCACTCCAATCCAGGTACACAACTAAGCTCAATTTGATGTAACCTTGAGATGTAAACATGAAATGGAAGTGCTCGGGCCCTTAATTATTTGATGTTGTATCTGTAGCTCAGTAGATATAGATGATAAGTAGTTGTATAGTCCAATTTGATACATAACTCAATGAAATGTAGACTGTGAAGTTTGTACCTAATTAAGACTGTTTAAACTGTTAATTCGTGTTTATTAGTTGTAGACTTAGTATAGTTTAGTACTGACTTCAGTTAACGTTGAGTTAAAAATCGGATATCTGCATTGTTTGGACCTACAATTAATTCAGAAGTCAACATGTGGTGCTTATTCCGATTTCATGTTAAACGCGCTCTTAAAACATCCCAACATGCTAGTTATTGATGTCCTCTCCTTTGTTCGTTAAGCTCACTATTTTGACGTAGGAACAAGTAATTGCATGTTAATGGTTAATATCAATAGTCTACTTGAATTTGAATCAGTTAACTTATTCATGAATGTTAGCATAATTAAATAACCGAGTCGTGTAGTTCAAAACTCGATCCAGCATATGGATTGGGTTCTTTGGACCTAAAGTTGAAATGGCATTTGGTCTACTAATTTTCAATTGATAGACTATAGGATTTTCAAATATTAACTAATTAGGGCCCCCTTTTACTTATTTCTTTAGAGACAAATAAATAGAAGAATAATAGTCATTTAGGATTAGCCTTTAAATAATAAATGAGACGAGCCTCGCCAAATAAAACGCATAAGTTGAGGGGCCCTCAGTAAATATTATGTTAAAATACTTTAGATTTCGGGACGGACCGTCTAATGAATTTCACGGCTTTCCTCAAAATAATAACGCGCTAGTCACTTTAGGCGCGCTTTTAATAAATTACTTTCTTAAACTCGGGTACACATTTATGTGACCCAAATCCAAATCTCAACGGAGTCGAAATGTGTCAATAACCACAGGTGCGTTGATGTGACGTTGTTCGAGATGTGTTTTCATGACATTGCAATTCTCTCTTAAAATAACAACAATAAAAGCGGGAAAAAGTTAAAATTTGCACATAGGTTCAACATGTATTAAAATCAGATAAATAAGTCGAATATAACATTTGAGCGACCGTGCTAGAACCACGGAACTCGGGAATGCCTAACACCTTCTCCCGGGTTAATAGAATTCCTTATCCAGATTTCTGGTTCGTGGACTGTAATACAGAGTAAATCTTTTCCTCGATTCGGGATTCAAGCGGTGACTTGGGACACCATAAATCTCCCCAGTGGCGACTCTGAATTAACTAACAAATCCCGTTTCGATTGTCCTTTAATTGGAAAAACACCCCTACGCCCCTGCGGGCGCAGGTAAAAAGAAGGTGTGACAGTCATTTTTTACTCTCTTCAATTCAGCTTGGAGCTGCTAATATTTCTTGAGTTTACCACATATCCTAGTTGTAGCAGCTTTCAACTCATTTTCAAGCCTAATGTGTTCCTCACTGGCTATCTCCTTTCCTTTTCCATATTTTTTAGGTTTTGACTTAATCTCAGGTTTCACTATTATTTCCCTTAGGTCTGTAATTTCTGTCAAAAGATCATTCTTTTCTTTTCTGAAAATTTCAATGGTTTTCTTATGGTCAGTAACTACAGCCACTAAGTCGACTCTAGTTTGTTCAGATTCTGCTAACTCTAAGGTCAAAGAATCCCTATCCTCCACAAGACTATGAAATGCATTGATTAATACATTAGCTAAAGACATGAGCTTTCTTGGAGAATAGGATTTCAAATTTCTCTTAACATCCCTAAAATTTACCTCTTTGTTGTGATCGTCTTTATCATCATCTGATCGAGCCATTAAAGCAATAGTTGAGTCATATTCAGCTGATCTTTTTCTCTTGAAGTTCTTGGAGAATTCTTACTTCAAGAGAGGACAATTTTTCATGAAGTGTCCACCCTTTCCACACTTGTAACAAAGATCATTGTTCTTTGATCTGTTAGAGGTGTCCCTATCTAGAACTTCACCATTTCTTCTGACCATCTTCTTAAACCTTTTGGTTAAGTAAGCCATGTAACTGTCTTCCTCACTCGAATCATTGTTAGCAGTTTTAAGTACCCGGTACTTTTCCTTCTTTGGTTTTCTCCTTTCAAGAGTTGGTGGAGATGCCATGAGAATCCTTCCTACGTGTTAGCCTGATAGGAAAAACCCGCCATGATACCACTTGTTAGAGACTGTGCATCCACCAGACTGTATAGAGAACCCGGTTCTCTATGTGCTTCATCTGAAAGTACAGATGAACCAAACGGTATAGGGATCTGGTCCAATATCAGTTTGGTAAAGTGCTAAGTTTGTATGAGTGCACCAAATAGTAGAGTACCTAGTCCTTTACCGGGTTTTGCAGTGGATGTTAGTAAAGCTGAATGTAAATAAGGCCGTAGATTTTTACGTGGAAAACTCCCTCACAAGGCGATCAAAAAACCACGACCTACACCTATAGGCCTTTAACTTCACTATCTTGCGATCTCCTTATTATAAGCCACTTTACAATAACTCTATTGCAAAGACTTCAACTAACTTGTGATGCTCTCATCACAAGCCACTCTATAACTATCCTAGTTAAAAAGAATTTGACTAACTTGTGGTATTTCTACCACAAGCCACATTGTCACACTACGGTTACAAAGGCTTTGACTAACTTGTGATGTTTCCACCACAAGCCACTTTGTCACACTATGGTTACAAAGGATTTTTCTTATGACTCAACCTAATCAATGCTTCTAAGAAATATGGATAGGAGTTGCAATGAAGAACACAAAACAAAGACTCTACAATCCTAAGGACTTAAGATACCATCAATCTCGGATCTGGTCCTTGAGGTTGTAGCAGCTTTGTTCTTGAGAAATGTTCTTGAACACTTGAGAGAATATTTTCCTTTTCTAATTTTGCAAGTGTTGAACCTAAATCTTATGCCTTGCATGGTATATACTACACAAGACATCCTTAGTGATGTCCAATCTCAATGGTGATGTCCAATCTAAATGGAAAATGTCTGTTGCACTCTCTGCTGCACTGTTACAGGCAGTCACTTTCTGCAATTACTTTCCAGCTGTAGTTGGCTTGTACTTCTGTTAGAGAACCCTAAGGGACCAGGTCCTTATTGTGTTCCTCTTTGTACATTTGCAAACAATCACTCAGTTGCGTTCCAATTATATAGTTGACTTGTACTTTTTTCAGAGAACTCTGAAGGACCAGGTCCCTATTGTGTTCCTCTTTTTACAGTTGTGGACAACCACTTTCTGCAGTTGTGTTCCAACTGTATAGTTGACTTGGACTTCTATTTGGGGAGCACCAACGGATTAGGTTCCTGATCTGGTACTTTTGCACACTACCCAAATTGTCTTGAGTTGAGTAACTTGAATCATTGTACTTTAGTTGATTAGAGAATTAGTGGGTGCTAGAAACAGTGCAGTGCGGAAGAATATTCATTTCTAGCTGTGTCCAATTGACTTTGTACTGCCGTGAGGAACCCAAAAGACTATCATGTCCTTGTTTGGGTTCCTACCTTTTGAAGCTTTCCTGAAGCTGTAGCAAGTTCATATTTGGCTGGAATCCGTTAGATGTAGTGTAATCCAAGTAAGACAGGTTCCCTATCTGGTTCTTGACATTAAGTTTGTTAGATAATCAAAACACAAGACAAATATATTGAAAACCTATCAATTTTCCCCTTTTTGATGATGACAAACTTAGCATTGAATACGAGAAGTTAGAGTTCAGAGAACCAGATTGGATAACAGGATACCACATGTTCCCCCTAACTTTATGCCCTTACTTACACATGTTTCCTCATATGTTCCCCCTGACTTTTTGCTATCATTCCTGGTCTTTTATCTGGTTCAATACAAAAAGTTTGTTAGATCATCAAAACATAGCTTAAAAGACTTTAAGCCCATTAGTACCCTTTGGGACTGTTTTACTTGAAGACCCAAGAAGATGTTCAGTTACCCTATCATACTCATTTCAAACTCACTTCCCATGAGTTTTGCATATTCTTTACACAGAGAATCAGTTGTTGCCCCAAAAAAGTTATAATCAACATAGACCTGAACAATGAGCAGGTTCCTTCCCTATTTATTTAGAAACAAGGTTTTGTCAATTTTCCCTTTTCTAAAGCCATTTTCCAAGAGAAAATTTGACAGCCTTTCATACCAAGCTCGAGGAGCCTGCTTCAACCCAGATAGTGTTTTATCAAGTTTAAACACACATTCAGAGTGTTCATGACATTCAAACCCTGGATGTTGCTTTACATAGACTTTTCCCTAAAAAGTCCATTCAGAAATGTGCTTTTGACATCCATTTGGAACAAGGTGAATTCCATATGAGATGCAAAAGCGATTAGAATTCTAATAGCTTCTATGCGAGCGACCAGAGCAAACATTTCATCATAGTCAATCTCTTCCTCCTGATTGTAGCCTTGAACGACTAGACTGGCCTTGTTCTTTTTGGTATTTCCATGTTCATCAAGCTTGTCCCTATATACCCACCTGGTTCCTATAATGGTTCAATCTAAGGGTCTACGTGCTCACAGCTAGACATTGTTCTTTTCAAACAGATGTAACTCGTCTTGCATGGATGTAATCCAATCTGCATTTTTCAAGTCTTCCTTAATATTCTGGGGCTCTATTTGGGAGAGAAAGGCTGAGAAATCAAGTGAATATTTTGATTTTGACCTAGTTTGTACTCCAAAATCTAGAGGTGTAGTTATGTTCTCAAGAGGATAAGAGCTTTTATGTCTCCAGTTAGACGTTGGAGGCTCATTTAGAGTGAATGTAGGTACATTTGGCTGGTTTTCCTGTGTTCTCTCAGGTGCTAGTGGAGTATCCTGAACTGCATCAACCACTCTTTCTACAGCTTCAGTGATTGTAATTGAAGTACCTGGTTCCATTGAAGATGAGGTAGTGTTGTCTTCACTCAGCTCTTTTACTTGGCTCATAATGTCTGCCTTTCCATTTGTCATGTCAATGACTTCACCAGGGACTAGTAAGGGTTCTCCATCTTGATCTTCTTCAGCACTCTTCTCACACGATGAATATTACTCATCAAAAATAACATTAAAACTTTCCTCAACACATTGAGTCCGCTTATTATATATCCTGTACGGTTTGCTTTGAGAAGAATAGTCCAGAAATATTCCTTCATCACTTTTGGCATCGAATTTACCAAGCTGATCGTTTCCATTATTGAGAACATAGAATTTGCACCCAAATGTTCTTAGGTGAGTCAACTTGGGTTTCCATCCATTCGGCAACTCATATGGAGTTTTGTTCAAGAGGGATCTGATCATGCACCTATTCACCAAGTAGCAGGCAGTGTTTACTGCTTCAGCCTATAAGTTCTTTTCAATTCCACTATCGATTAGCATTATTCTTGCCATCTCTTCCAAAGTTTTGTTCTTCCTTTCCACTACTATATTTTGCTGGGGAGTTCTGGAAGCTGAGAAGTTGTGGGTAATTCCATTTTCATTGCAGAACTCATCAAATTTGGCATTGTCAAATTCTGTTCCATGATCTGACCTAATGCATGCGACTCTAGACTCCATCTTCACCTGGATTTTCTTTACAAATGCCAAAAACACTTCAAAGGTTTCATCTTTAGTTCTAAGAAACATAGTCCATGTGAATCTGGAGTAGTCATCCACTATCACGAAGATGTGTCTTTTTCCTCCTCTACTTTGTACTCTCAAAGGACCACATATGTCTATATGCAAAAGCTCAAGTGGCTTTGAAGTGCTCACATCCCTTTTAGACTTAAAGGAGGACTTCACATGTTTTCCTCTAGCACAGACATCACAAATTGTTTGCACCTTGAACTTTGACATGGGCCGACCATGGACCAAGTCCTTCTGAATTAGTTTGTTCAGAAGTGAAAAGCTTGCGTGCCACAGTTCAACATCATCATCAATGCCTTTTAGACAACTCATGTCACCACTTTGTAAGGACTCAAAATCAGCAACATACATGTTCTTGTATCTCTTGCCACAAATACCACTTCACCAATTACCAAATCAGTAACTGTACATATCTTGGACAAGAATTCCACCTTGTTTCCCTTATCACAGATCTGAGAGACACTCAGGAGACTGTACTTAAGGCCATTGACATAGTACACATTTTCAATAGAATGAGTGAGTGACTTCCCAACTTTTCCAACTCCAAGAATGTATCCCTTTTTCCCATTTCCAAAGGATACGCTCCCTCATTGCAAGGATTTTAGTGAAAGAAAGTTCATGGTGCTCCCAGTCATGTGCTTTGAACACCCACTATCCATGAACCATTGTTGATCGCTTCCTTTCACTGTTCCCTGCACAAGAAGGTCAAGAGTTAGTTTTAGGAACCCAAGCAAGTTTGGGTCCCTTGTAGTAGGCAAGAGGATGAGAAAGGGCTCTCTTAGTCCATGCAGGTAATGTGCGCATTTTGTGACTGGAACCTGGTCCCTCTTTTGTAGTCACCCTTTCAGCAAACACTTTGCTTTTCTGAACAGATTGAACCCTGGCCTGGCAATTTTTTTTGAAGTGCCCATTGTTCCCACAATGGGTATAGAGCCAATTATCAGAAATAGTGACGTACTTGCTGTGATGGTTGTAGGGAGTTTTCTCCCTTTGGAACCCTATTCCCTACCTGTTTCCACCATTATTAGCGTATATGGCAGTGATAGCTTCTAAGGACCAGCTCCACTTTAGGAACTTTTCAAGATCATTTTTTACTCTTTCCAGATCAGTTTGTAGGTTCTTGTTTTTCTCAATTTCATCACACATCCTAGTTCTCATAGCTCTCAACTCATTTTCAAGCCTAATGTGTTCCACACTAGCTATCTCTTTTCCATTTCTAGAATTTACAGGTTTTGACTTAGTCCTTGGTCTCTCTATTGTTTACCTTAGGTCTGCAATTACTCCCAGGAAATCATTTCTTTCTTCTTTCAATGTTTCAATTGTTTCCTTATGGTCAATAACTACAACCACTAAGTCATCTCTGGTTTGTTTAGCTTCTCCTAGTTCTACGGTCAAGGAATCCCTATCCTCCACAAGACTATGATAGGTATCAATCAATACACTAGCTAAAGATATGAGCTTCTTAGGAGAGTAGGATTTCAAATTTCTCTGAACATCCCTGAAATTTACCTCCTTGTTGTCATCGTCTTCATCATCATCTGATTGGACCATCAAAGCAAAGGTTGAGTCATATTCATTTTCCTCACCTTTAACTTCTATCATGGAACTATCACCAACATCAGTTTCATCTTCAGACTCACCAGAGGAATCTCCCCATGCTGCAAGAGCCTGTTTCATTACATTGTTAGTACATCTTTTTCTTTTGAGGTCCTTGAAAGGAACCGCATTCCTCTTAGCTACTTTTTCAGAGTTGTTCTTGGAGAATTCTTGCTTCAAGAGAGGAAAGTCTTTGATGAAGTGTCTAGGATTTCCACACTTATGACAGAGATCATAGTTTTTTGGTTTGCTAGAGCTGCCCCTTTTTAGCATTTCTCCATTTCTTCTGACTCGAAACCTTTTGGTTAAGTAAGCCATGTCAACGTCTTCATCACTTGTGTTATTGCTACCATCTTTGATTACTAGGTTCTTTTATTTCTTTGGTTCTCTTCTTTCACTGTCTATCTTCCTCTTCATCTCCTAGGTCTTCAAATTTCCAATAAGCTCTTTTGTGGTCAGCTCTTTCAAGTCCTTTGATTCAGTAATAACGTTCACCTTGCTTTCCCATGGGCTAGACAGAATACTAAGGATTTTCCTCACTAGCTTGTTTCTAGGAATGGTTTTGCCAAGTGAGTGTAACTCATTTATGATGGAAGTGAATCTTGTGTGCATATCTTAAATAGATTGGTCATCCTTCATCCTAAAAAGTTCATACTCGGTAGTGAGCATATCGATCTTAGACTGTTTTACTTGGGTAGTTCCCTCATAATCTGTTTTCAAAGCTTCCCATATCTCTTTAGCAGTGTTGCAATCGGAAATTCTATCATATTCTTCAGGTCCTATTCCACACATCAAAATCTTCTTGGCACAAAAATTCTTCTCCACAGCTTTCCTGTCTGTGTCAGTGATTCTTTACTAGTTTTTTATGTTGAAAATGGGAGTTCTTCCAGTACCTTTATTGGAATATAAAGACCATCACATATGATATCATATAACTCAGAATCCTCAGCCATGATAAAATCATGCATTCTTGTTTTCCACCACCCATAGTATTGTCCATTGAACCTGGGTGGTCGGTATGTAGATTGACCTTCTTCAAAATTTGGTGGAGCAGCCATAAGGATCCTTCCTAGGTGTTAGCCTGATAGGAGGAACCCACTCTGATACCAATTGTTAGTTTGTATGAGTCCACCAAACAGTAGAGTACATGGTCCTCTATGAGGTTATGCTGAGAATGCTAGTAAAATTGTAATTAAATGAGACACATGATTTTTTGTGCAAGGCCCTGGAAAATTTTGCAAAACAATATAGGATTTCGGGGTGCCAGGTAGACTAATTATAATATGTTATGTGCAATAGATATGATGTAGGTTAATTGGATTTGGTAAACAAGTTTATGAGTCATATAATAAGTAAGGTGGGGTCCAAGGAGAGGCTTAAGTGTAAGCGAAATGGGAAGATTTCATAATAGGCTAAGATTCCAAAGGTACTTGCACTAGTCTAGATTTTAAACAAGCAAATCTATTTATATATAAGGTATTATGTGATTAATAACCTATCAAATGAAAGGTCTTTGAGTCTAGTTTCCAATGCTACAAATTGTTCGTCATTCGGACACTCCTATCAAAAGTTATGACCAAATTACTAAAAGCAGCACAAAATTTTACTCTACCACGGCGCCCCATGCAGTGCGCCTGTGGGGAGGTACAGAGAGCATTCAAAAACGTTTTTTAAGAACATTTTTCAGAACCACGGTGCCCCATGCAACACCCCACATGGCGCGGCGATGCAAAAAATTGGGCTTTTGTTATAAAATGACCTCATTTCGCCAAATAAATGCAATGGATCATTTCTTCAGCTAAAATCAGATATTTTTAGAGTGAGAGAGTGCCCTAGAATGGAAAAGTGTCCCTCATCAATTTTTCTTCAATTCTTGCTCAAATCTTCAAAGATTAACAAGGAAAAATACACTAGGTCTTCATCCTTGAGGTAATATTCTACACCCTAACCCTTAATTTCAAATTTAGCTAAAGATGGGTATTTATCAAGAAAGTTTGTGGGTATTGGAGTTGTTATCTTGCATGCATGAGTTCTTAAAGTATTTGGCGATGTCTTGAGCTAAGGATGGGATGAGGGATGGTAGGATCTTTCACAAAATGGTTTTAAAAGCATAATGCACATTTAGTGTTTGAAAATATGCTCAAGTGAGCTAGAACTATGATCGCCTCTCTAATCTGTGGATTGATTTGTCATGGTCCTAAGAAATTGACGTTTCTAAGAGTCTCGGAGTATAGTAGGACTTAAGGAAAGCTCAATCAAGGTATGTACGCTAAACTTTCTCTCTCGGAAGTAAATTCCATATTATTTTTGTAAGTTTAAGTGTGATTTGTCTACCAAAATGGTATAGCCTTGAGTCACGATTTAAATGAGGGTTAGTATACTAATTGGGTAAGAAGAATTCGATCTGTTTAATACTCCTAGTTGCTCCTATGTGTACTAAATGTCTTGATTGAATATGTCGACTTGTTGATAAACTGTAAAGATGTATAGAAAGGAATCGTATGAGAAAATGTGAAACAATTATGAAATAAGCCTTGACCCACCCGTTATGAACTACTTCAAAATAATGGAATAGCTTAAAGGTCTTATACCCCAACTATGCTCATGAGTAGCTGTTCTACATAACACTTTGCCTTATAAATACATTCAATGTAATGTGAGTGCTTACACATTCCGATGCTGAAATTGTGCTTTTGTCATGTTGGAAAAAGGGGTAACTCAAGGATAATTGAGATGATTGTTTGCTTATAACTTAAGTGTGTATTTCAATTGTTGGTTGGCATGTTCCTCTTTGGGAAGAATCCCTTGTGTTTGATGATTCTATTACTATTGAACTCGAAAATATATGATTCCCGGACTATTTGATATATTTATATTGATTAGTGATCCTTGGAAAATAAAGGAGATGAAAATGTGGAAAACCAAATGCGGCCTTCGTGCCTTGTAATAGATGAACCTTGTGAAAGGCCTAAAGGGCCAAGGAAATATTGTTATCGAAAGAGATTGAGAACATTAATAAAAACTATAAAAGGTGAAAGGTATTGAGGTAAGCATGGTTCCGTTTATGCTATATTTGTATATTTGTATTTATACTACAATTGTGTACAATATCCAATCAAATCAAAAATGTTTTTGGGAGTATCATTAGCAAAACCGAGGAAGGGTGGGTCATAAGGCTCATACCTGAAACTACACGTGCCGGTGTAGGGTGGATTGTGGTTATTCCCCTTAATTGGTATGAACTTGGTAATATTTGTGAATTGGTAACGCCAACCCACACGGCATATGGGGAAGGCAGCCTAGTTGAACGGGCCGTGATCGGACGCCATGCCGCACACATGGTGGTACTGTGCTGGGAATCAAAAACTGGAAATTTAAATTTGAAAATTGTGATTGTGGTACATATCTCCAAAGGGATGACCTAGCCGATCGGGTCGTGATCGGACTCCGTGCTAACAACGATGGTGGACCTAGCCGATTGGGCTGTGATCAGACTCCGTGCTAACAAAGATGGTGGTATAACTCATATCAGTTCTAATGATCTCCCAACCAAAAAAAAATTATATATATTATTTTATTTTATTTTTGTAAACTAGAAGACTTACATGTTGCAAATTGGAAGCTTGTATGTTGTTGACTCGACTTTTTGTTTCATGTTTCTTTGTTTGTATGGTTATTCTATTCTGGAAGAGGACTTTTAGCCTTACATACTAGTGCTATTCGACGGCGCTAACGTCCCTTTTGCCGGGGGTGCTGTATCGTTTAATGATATAGGTGGTTCCACAACAGGCGACATCGGCCAGTGATAACGGTATTCTCTTCCCAACAGTCTTGGTGAGCCCCACTCCATCTCGGGGCCATTTCATGTTTCTTGTGTTCATTTTCTCATCACGTTTTGAGGTATAGCCGGAGACATGTTGTCGACATTTCCCAATTACTCTTCTATTGTATTTAGAGGCTCCGTAGACTGTTTGTGGGTGGTGGTTGATGTTGGGAGTCAAGACTAGAAATGTTGGTCCTTGATGAGCATGTTTCTCATTATACTTGTAAACTTGTAATATTTTGAAAACTATGAATGAAGTCATTAACGGAAATGAAATGAAAGTTTCTAATGGAAGATTGCTTAGTGTTTTGATAAAGTGGGTTAACATTCCCTCTTTGTTCATGAACTAGTTTGGGTAGAATGAAATCTAATAGGCTTGCTTAGTCGGGTTTACTCGGCTGAGCATCGGTCGCGTTCCACGGTTTTTGGGGCGCGACAAACTTGGTATCAGAGCCTAAGGTTTTCAAAGTGTCATAGGATGTCTTAGAGCCGTGTCTAGTAGAGTCCTTCTTATCGGTGTGTAGTCGACCACATCTATAAGTTGGAGGCTATTTGGACATTTAGGAAATTCCACCTTTCTTTGATATTCCGGATCGTGCTATAGAGCTCAAGATAGACATCTAATTTCCTTGTTATGTCCCATTTTCCAGATGAGTAATCCACGAGTCCGAACTAGTGAGGAAGAAATAACCCCGCCATTGAATTTGGGGGAGGTTGCGCAAGAGTTTGTAGGGAGGTTGCGCCAAGCCGTGGAAGGATTGGAAGAACTTATTGCTAAGGGAAGTGTCCTTGTCCCTGCCAATGTCACCGCACCACCAGAGCGTGTGGTGAGAGCATCTAAGAAACGAAAGAGGATTGTTGGTGCTAATGAGTCAAATTGTTCAGTTTGCAAGAAACGTCACTTCGGGAGATGTTGGATGACTCTTGAGATATGTTACGGTTTTGGAAAGAGAGGGCACAAGAAGAATAAATGCCCTAGGTTGGGTACACCTATCTCGGTCTGGTCGGTATGTGGAAAGGAACATTTAACGTCGTGTTGTGAGTATGCCCAGCAACGTGTTTGGGGTGGTAGATCAGGGAAATTCCAAGGGCATGCATTGCAAACCAATACTGGAATTGGTACTCCTACATTGGAATCTTGGAGGAAGGGTAAGAGGGAAGTTTATAAGGTATGCAAAAGTGGTGAGTATCAGGTCGGTGGGGCGAGTCAGTTTAGTAGACCTTACCCCCGTTGTGTGAAATGTGGGAAATGTCATCCGGGAGTATGTCGATATGGTACCAATGTATGCTACATGTCTGGTGTGTCAGGTCACCTTCAAATAGATTTTCATTCATCTCGCCAGATCATGGGCAGGAGTGCAGGGTAACAAGCCAGTTCTATAGCTACTTCATCTATAGTGCCTTTAGGACGTGGAGCAGTCGGGGGTGGTATTCAGAGCTCGGGAGGGCCCAATAGGTTCTATGCTTTTACAGATATGGTTATAGGTATGTTGACTTTTCAATATCGTGAGAAGTATGCCCTTATTGACACTGGCTCCGCTTTGTAATATGTCAATCCTTATATTGCTGTGGGATTTGGGATAGATTCAGGACAACCTTATGATCCATTCTGTGCATCTACCCTTTGAGCGAGATGTATTATTCGTGAAGCCTCTCTTTTACAAATCCTCTTATTTACATTTTTGTGGAATTAAGTTCTATACTTGTGTCCTTGAATGGAGTTATGACTCTAGGATTAATACCTCCCACTTACTTTTCCTAAATTCTTAACAAGGGACTATACCTGATAAATTTCTTACATGATCTTTTTATTTAAATGGACAACATCTGCTCACTTGTACCTATGCATGAACCGTCGTAAAGTTTACCTATGTGGTGTCGAGTTCCATGTAAAGCATCCCAGTGTTGCGATCCTTCTCGAGTCACTCTTTTTCTCAATATGGCTTCTATGGTTTGAACAATCACTCTACTCTCTTGCGAGTATCATCATGAAACCTTCTCACTACCTAGTAACATAAGAGCATACCTTAGCACCTACCATATGAGTTCATGTCAATCGGAATGGTCACCATTTGCATAAAGTCTCTCAGAAAAAAAACATGGAGATCCTTGCATCCCCGTCATATGAAGAACTTGTGTCGCCATCTTAGTATAACTTTTGTGTCCACTTGGGACATCTCGCAGTAACTCACCTTGTTCCTAGTATTGTGGTTGCCCGTGACGTGGCCGTTTATTGCAGTTGGGAGATAATATAGCAGAAGCATGTAGCTGATAACAAATGTTTATTTTCTCTTTATACCTCTACAACATGTGTTAATTGTGTTCCTTAGTAAATTCATTGTGCTAGTTTCCCAACACTTGTTCGATAACCATGAGAGAACATATCCTTCTATGTGTCATTCAAACACTTCCCTTATCATAAGGACCCCTAATAGGCTCTCCGCCAAGACCAAGCACACCTTTGGGGGTTATCATAGAACAACGCTTGTTTCTCATGATTTTCTTTCTTTCATTAGCATCTGGGTATTTCTCAAGTCAAATCCATGGAGAACTCATTATGAACATCTGCAAACCTTCGATGATTATTGTGTACTGTTTCATTGGGTTTGATTGTCTTTACACACTCGACTTCTAGAATCATTGACTATGTCATTGTCATGTGTGGGGAGTTTTGCTACCCTTGGTATTCCACCTTCTTGGCTGGATAAGAGTGTTATTTGTCTTTCTCCCTGGAGCATCATGTTAAATATTAGAACTCCTTTAACCAATACATGATTTCGTCCCAATATTAAAATGTCCTAGCTATGTGGTTTCACTCGTGAAAGGTTGAGATTAGATGCCTTCAGATTTTTGCACATAGCATGAGCTATTGATTTGGAAGACAAGTGGTCGTATCTTTAGTTCTCTCATATAGGATCAATTATCAAAAAGGGTTAAGCTATTTGAAATAAGATAATCTCATAAGTGTTCAACTTCTTTTCACCATCATGGGCTTGCGGCATAGATTCCTTGTGTCAGTTAACGATAGGAGTGTAATTCAACTTCTTTTTTTTTGAAACCCATATCGCATTCAAGTTGCCAGAATATTCTCATTCTTGATAACTGGATTTTCCCTACACTCTAGGAGACGACTGGGTCACGTACTTGAATATTCCTCCTTAATGATTCCTATTGCCAATGTACTAGTTACCCATACGCCTCATTTGTGTAATAATTAATGTCATCACAATGATTAACCATATCAGCATTGTTAGTAGTAATTTTCATGATCCTTAGCATATAACCTCAGGAAGTACTCTGCTCAGCGCCTTAAAGTATTGCTGAATAATTCTAGCCCGATCTTGAACTTCGTTGCTCCTCATTGTATTAATTCTATTGGGTATTGAAGGTTCAAACATTTCAAAGAGGAAGTATCCCCAAGTGATCCCATATATTTTATAGGTAATTTTATGCTCAGTTTATGATAGCACATCTTAGAGTAATTGTGGAAGGTCATCAAAGGTTTAGCGTGGGCGTTCATTTAGAGATTTAGAGTTTAGGAAGGTGAATGGGTTATTCTCAACACTTTCCCCTAAAGATGTTATGTGAGTTGATAATGAAGGTTGCATAAGTGTAGTTCACATTAGGACGTGCTATGAGTATGATGTTTCCCTATCACTGTTCTCCATGTATTTTGTGTTTTCATGTGTCTATGTCTAAGAATGTAGTTGGAAATCCCTTGTGCAGCATTTCGGTGGAAATTACTGAAGGTGGAGGTAATGGATAGTTTGGCCTATGAAGGGTATCTACTTGTCATCCTTGTTAGGTAAGTTTGGGGGTGGAGATTGCTTCTGTGAATGTGTTCTAGTGAAGTCTGTAGGTATAAGAGGCCACATTGAAGGCCGAGAGTGTTGTGGAAATAAGGTATTTTCTCTTGATTGTATATCAATAAGCTTTGGCTTGAAAGGTACTGATAGCTTATATGAGTCCACCAAACTATAGAGTACCTGGTCCCGTATGAGACTAATACGTATAATGCTATAAAGGCTGAAAGTAAAGAAGGCAAGAGATTTTCTACGTGGAAAAATCCCACATAAGGGGATCAAAAAACCACGACCTACTCTTGTAGGCTTTTAACTCAACTAACTTGTAATCTACCTATCACAAGCCACTTTGCAATATCCCTATTGCAAAGACTTTAAACTAACTTGTGATACAGCCACCACAAGCCACTCTCTAACTTTCCTAGTTACAGATGATTTAACTTATGACTATTTCTAGTCACAACATAAACTCTAAAGTTTATGAATTTTGGTTGTTCCTAAAACAGCCCTTCTAAGAAAGCAAACTAGTAATTACAATGTAGAGCAATTAACAAGATTACAACTCAACTATGGAGATACATAAGACTTCATTTAGAAACTGATCCTTAGTGGAGTTGTCTTCTTGTTCTTGACATGCCAGTGATTTCAATGCCCGATCGATGCTTCTTCTTCTTGAGAGAATATCACTGAATGCATGAATCCTGGTATGTCTTTCACCAGGTTGTTTTATCACAAAAGATATCACAATAGGTAGTGATGTCAACTCGTGGTGAACTTTTTCCCATAGAGAAGTGTCTATTGCACTGTCTGCACAACCACTATTTGGCAGTTGTGTTCTAGCAGGATAGTGGACTTTGTACTTCTGTTAGAATCCACCAACGGACCAGGTCCTCTTTGTGTTCCGCTTCTGTAATAGTTACCAGATGGTCACTTTCTTCTGTCACATTCCAGCTGTGTACTTGACCTGTACTTCTGTCAGAGAACCTACCGGGAACAGGTCCTTATTGTGTTCCTCTTTATATTGATTGCGTACAGTCACTGACTTCTTTGTGCCGGAGAACTCTAAGAGACCGGGGCACCGAGTCCCTGTGATGTTCCTCTTTGTGATCATTTAGTTCCTTCTTGTTACTGAATTATTCATATGAGATGTATAACATGTGTGACAAGGTTCTCTATCTGGTTATTCATAACAAGTTTGTTAGATCATCAAAACATAAGAAGTATTAGCTAAGACATTGAAAACGCATCAATTTTCCCCTTTTTGATGATGACTAACTTAAGGATGAAAAGCATTTGTTTAGACCAAGATTAACAGTTAATTAACCAGATGAGTCAGCAATTACCCCTTGATCTTAGATCTTCCTCCTTTGATCATCACAAACATAGCACATCACAGGCATAACATAGTTCCCCCTTAATCTTCTCAGCCTTATCCCCATCTATTATATAATCAATATCCTCCTTTTGGCATCATTAAAAAGACAAGCTAGCATAAAAAGCACACACAGGTAATAAGCATGAAGAAGTCTAACACAGCTAGCTCATACCACATATGTGCACACAGTCATGACAGAAAAGAGAAACCAGAGGAACATAGTGTTGTATATGCAAGAAAAGGGGAATTGTTACATTAATGTTTACATTGGACTGAGCAAGTCAGGAGCAGTAATGGTTAAGTTCAACATGCCATCACAAAACAAAAACAAGTAAACACAAGTAAAACAGCAGCCACAGGAAGTTGGAGCAAAAATAGCTAGATACTAGGGAGAATCCTAGGGAGCCCTAGGGGAAGAAGGCTTGGAGGAAGAGATAACAGTGGTTTTGAGAACCAGGTCCAGTCTAGCATTTGCGTCCAGTTGTTCTTCAAGTAGTTGAGCCCGAACTCTGTCATTTTCCTTTCTCAGTTTGGCAACCTCCTCATGTACAGAATCAGGTCCCTTAGCTGCTTGGCTAAGCTGAGTTTCTAGAATGGCATTTCGAGCCCTCAACCTTCATATTTCCATAGAGGTTACATTTTGGGCATTTATCAGCTGAGAAATGGTCGAGATGCTTCCACCAACTTTTTCTATGCATTCACATTCTTCTATAGTCATCTTAGAAAAGGTTTGCTTGCATGTGCCCACTCTAGTATTTCCCAAGGGAACTTTATAGAATCTGAACACTTGAGTGAGGAGAAAGCCATAAGGTAACCCATGATTGCCACCCTTAAAATTTGCCACCTTCTGAATGTGATCTATTATGATTACTGGCAAGTTGATTGGTACAAACTCATCGATCGCTTCCATCAGGACCAAATCTGACTTTGTGGCAATGGAACGTCTCTTAGAGCGGGGTAAGAGAACTTTATTAACCAATTTAAATAGAAGCTGGTACTCAGGGAGAAACACCTTCTTATGAACCTATTCCCCCTGTTGAATGGCTTATTCTTTCATGATGACTCTCCGAAAGTTTATTCTACAAACATCCTTAATTGAGGACACACCTTCACACAAAATTCTAAGAATCTTTCCCAATGTTGATGCGTCGAGTACAATGTCCACTCCATTTACAAGTGTACAGATGTGGTCTCCCTCAACTGTGAAAAGAGATGCATAGAAGGTATGTACTGCATCCTCGTACACCAGAGGCATGCTCCCTTCAAACAAGTATTCTCATTGTTGAAATTCCACAATCTCCAGAATTTGTCTCATGCCTGCCATCTCCGAGATTGCTGGATCAAAAGTATGTCCCCACAACACTTTTTGAGTTCTTAATCTTTGCTGCCACTAAACACCATCACAGGTTAAGGACTTTGATTGACCAGGTTCATGAATAGTTTCCTTTCTTGGTTTCTGGTTCCTTCGACAGACTCTCCTTTCCATCTTGTTACCTTTGTAGTTTTGTCCTTTGACACGGCTATCTCAGTTTTACTCCGTTAAAATTTGCTACTATGCTTCCCAGGTGATCCTTTCTATTCTTCTACATTTTCCTTAATCGTCACAGACTGTTGCACTAGAGAACCAGGTTTTCTAGAAGCATTTTTGTCTATCTGATTCACCGGTACACTCTTGATGAAATCTTTTGGATTCATTTTCCTTTTTTTCCTTGTCTTGACACTTTTCTTACTTTTCTGCAATGAGGATTCAAAATTCTCTTGCTGTAGTGATCTGGTGATGGGTGATTTTGAAGAAGACTCTAGGAGTTTGGAATGAGCAGAAGATACAAGAGTGAGTTTGCATGGGAGTGAATCATGTTCATCAGAAGGCTTTTCTGAAAATATCTCTTGATCCAAGGACTCAAGGAGTGCTTTGGTTCTTACATCTCCTAGGAGTGTTAGGTCTTCACCTTGATACTCTGAGGAGAGATAAGCTTCTTCATCCATCAGTTATTTGCAGATATAGCCATAATGTTATGAGTTGCTTCCTTTTCTGGTGACTCCTTGAGAGTCACTGAGTCTAACATGGATGTATTAAGGTACTGGTCAGGATCATCCTAAGGGGCTTCTGATACTCGAGGAGTGAGACCTTTTGTGTGGTCTTTGATGAGATTGTAAGATTGATTGGACATAGGATTCTCAAAATAATGGTAAGCAGGGTTTATCAGAAATGGAAATACTGTAGGGGTGGAGGAGGACCCAGAAGTGTGTAAGGTGGTAGAAGGCGTGAAATAGTGAAGCTCTAGGAATGATTTCAAGGGTTATGAAGAATTGGGAATAGTGTTAATGACGGGGGAATGAGAAGACTTTTCAATCTCCATTGGATTAGCACTTAGTATATGAGTTGAAAGAGGAAGGAGTAGATAGGGAGAGGATCCTAGCTATGCACAGAGGATGAAGGTTCATAACTTGCCGTGAGAAAGAGGGGAATTTTCTTATTGGGAGAAGAACTAATGATGAGTAGGGAGCGAAACAAGTTCTGAAACGTCTGAAAATGGCGGTAGATTTGTGGGGAAGTATTACCGTGCAGAGGGGATGAAGGATTTGACTAACAAGACATGGCACTCATATGTTGAATGTTGAATGATGTGGCAGCTGAATTAAAAAGTATTTATATGCCTTTTTTTGTTTATAAAGGGAATGCAAAAATTAAGCACATTCCTACTAACCTCAGATACAAGAACCTGATGCTAGAGCAATCTTTTGAACAAGATTTTAGCAGCTCCCCTCCTTGCAGTTCATAACTATACCTTTGGGTTCTATGATCGTCATGCGAGTTTACCTACAATGGTATTTATGTAAGTTAGGCTTGGTGAGAAAACACTTTAGCTATCTTAACTTGAAGGTGTCTTATACAGCCAACAGATGGAGAATCAGATCCTTTATTAGATTTTTGTGACCCCATCTTCACCTTGATTTATCCAAAATATTCTCTACCTGAGGTTTTGATGCAGATATCTGGAGTTTGGTCTTCTGTTATGAAATCCTTTCCATTGATCAATCCCTTCTTCATATTTACCCTCAGAAGACGATCTCACCCTTCAATGTGTTTGCAATTTCTCTCTAGATGTTGATGAGGTCATTTTGTCTTGCTTCATTGTCTTCCAGAAGATAATACATGAATCATGACAAAACATATGGAGGTCAGTTTGATTTCCTCACACTTTGTGTTCTGCTGCTTGTGAAGTTCCATGAGATGCATCTTTTCTTCTTCCTTCAGCTTCAGTTGTGGCAAATGACGTACAAGGTTCTTTGTGATACATGGAAGATGATGTTGCATTGTCTCTCGCCAGTCTGCTTTCATTTTGTTCACTCTATCACCATCCTGATTTGAAACCCCATGAGCATTTCCTGCCATTTTGTGCTTCCTTGTTGAAGACCCTGTGGCCTTATTTTGTGGATTGAACTTTAGAAGAAGTCCTTAGCTCGTCCTTTTGTATTGAGCTCCCCAAGCTGACCCTTCCTGTTGTTAAGAACAAGGCATTTTCTTCCAATTTGGTAGTTCCTAGTGAGTTTTGATTTAAGAGGCACCTGGTCCGACACCTGTTATCCAAGTAGAGAGTAATGTTCATTCCTTTTCCCAGAGTTTCTTGGCGATTCCCTAGACAATGAGCACAGATCATGCAACAATTTCCAGATCCGTTCTTTCTTTATGCTATGCCATTTTGGTTATGCAATCCTTGGAGTTTAAGAAATTGTGCGAAATCCCTTCTCCTCCTCCTCCATCAATTTTGTGAGCTCATGTCCAGGTCACTCTTGAGTTTGGCAGATCACGGACCAGGTCCGACTGAGTTAGTTTCTTCGGAGGTGAGAAATTTGCATATACTGCCCCTTCATCCCATAGTTGTGATTTCACTCATGGGATGATTAGCAGGAGTGACTATTATTGCTTCCTTTATTCATTGATACTACTTGGTTAGTTATCAGATTGATGACAACACCTTTTAGGTCATTCACATAGTGCTTGTGTCTACTCAAATGCCAAGAAGAACCTTTTCTGCCTTTTCATTCACTGAGAATGTACCCTTTATTTTCTTTTCAAGGATGCATTCCCTTCCTGTAGGGCTTTCAGTGAGAAGAAATTCATGATGCTGCGTGCTTTAAGCATCTACTATCCATAGTCCATCGCAGTCTGCTTCCTCTCACTGCTCCCTGCACATACACATCAGGGGTTAGATTTAGGAACCCAAACTAGTTTGGGCCCCTTGCTACTATAAAAAGGATGAATGAGGGTTTTCTTGGTCTACGCAGACAGCATCCGCTTTTTGTGAGTGGTACTTGGTCCTTTGCTAGTAGTCACTCTATCAGTAAAGGTTTTTTCTTCTGAGCAGACTGAACCCTGGCCTGGCAATTTTCTTTAAAATGCCCATTGTTTCCTCAGTGGATACATAGCCAGTTATTAAGTACAGTGACATACTTGCTATGTGGGTTGTAGGGAGTTTTCTCCCTTTGGAACCCGATGCCCTGCTTGTTCCCACTAGTGTTGAGATACATGGTAGTAACTGCATCTGAGGACCAGGTCCATTTCAAGTATTTTTCAAGATCATTTCTTACTTTTTTCAACTCAGCTTAAAGTTGCTGATTTCTCTCGAGTTCATTGCAAAGACTAGTTTTTACAACAATTAACTCCTTTTCGAGCAGGATGTGTGACTCACTAGATACTTCCTTCCCTTTCCCAAGAGTTACATTCCTATGTTCTCTATTGAGTCCATCAATGGTTTCCTCTAGATCAGCGCATATTACCAATCAGCTCATCCATGGTCAGAGTCTGTAGATCTTTAGCTTCTATGATGGCATTTACCTTACTTTCCCAAGGCCCAGGTAGAACACTGAGAATTTTCCTTACAATCTTGTTTCTGGGAATGACATCTCCAAGTGAGTGAAGCTCATTTATGATGGAGGTGAATATGGTGTGCATATCTTGTATGGAGTCATCATCCTTCATCCTGAAAAGTTCGTATTCAGTAGTGAGCATGTCGATCTTGGATTGTTTGACTTGAGTGGTTCCTTCGTGTGCAGTTTGTAAGGCTTCCTATATCTCCTTGGCAGTATCACAAGTAGATACTCTGTTGTACTCATCAGGTCCTATGCCACACATCAAGATTTTTTTGGCACGATAGTTCTTTTCTACAACTTTTCTGTTAGTGTCGTTGTACTCTATTCTACCTTTGGGCACCAATGGTCATGTTTCTTCAAGTTTCTTTATTGGAATATGTGGACCATCACAAATGATGTCCCACAATTCTGAATCTTTAGCCATTATGAAATCATGCATCCAAGTCTTCCACCAGTCGTAGTATTGACCATTGAATCTGGGAGGTCTATAGGTTGATTGTCCTTCTTCAAAGTTATGACCAAATTACCAAAAGCAGCGCAGAATTTTACTCTACCGCGGCGTCCCATGCGACGCGCTTGTAGGTAGGTACAGAGAGCATTCAAAAACATTTTCTACCTCAAGACTCATTATTCACAACCGCGGTGCCCCATGCGGCACCCCACGCAGCGCGGCTGTGCAAAAAATTTGTCTTTTGTTATAAAAAGACCTCATTTCGTCAAATAAATGCAATGGATCATTTCTTTAGCTAAAATCAGATATTTTTAGAGTGAGGGGGTGACCTAGAGTGGTAAAGTGTCACTCATCAATTTTTCTTCAATTGTTGATCAAATCTTGAAAGATTAACAAGGAAAAACACACTAGGTCTTCATCCTTGAGATAAGATTCTACACCCTAACCCTTAATTTCAAATTTAGATAAGATGCGTATTTATCAAGAAAGATTGTGGGTATTGGAGTTGTTATCTTGCATGCATGAGTTCTTAAAATATTTGGTGAGGTCTTGAGCTAAGGATGGTATGAGGGATGGTAGGATCTTTTACAAAATGGTTTTAAAAGCAAAATGCACACTTAGTGTTTGAAAAATGCTCAAGTGAGCTAGAACTATGATCGCCTCTCTAATTTGTGGTTCGATTTGTCATGTTCCTAAGAGATTTATATTTCTAAGAGTCTCGGAGTATAGTAGGACTTAAGGAAAGGTAAATCAAGGTATGTAGGCTAAACTTTCTGTTACACCCCGCAATATTACGTCAATATTACGTCCCGCAGTATTACATTGTAGAGATGTTACGCTTCACAGTAATAAGTTACGACAGTGTTGCACCCTGCAGTATTTTATGTTGAATTTGTCGTAAGGTAATTGACATCAGTCCAAGGAAAATATTATTTGGGTATTATAAGTGATGAGTAAATTCGTGAAGGTAAAAGGGTAAGTAATATCGAAGAAAACAAATTTTTGTCGAAGTTTGGCATATTGGGGTAAAATACGGCCCGAGCTAAATTACCCGGTATTTATGGACTAGTACCATACGAGGTACCACATGGCCATGATAGTAAGGTGTACAATGTTTGTTAAAAGAGAGTAGTATTTAATTAAGTTGAGTCAATTTTTAAATTATGCGGGTAATATATTAATTACACGGTAACGAAACATTACCCAGTTAACTAATAAGCGGACAAATATTTAATAATTACCCAAGGGGGAACGTGGCAGCCACTCCTTTTGTATAATATGAGTCATGCTTTGCATGTGTCAAGACTTAAAGTTAAAGTTTTACCAAGACTTGGTAGGCTTTATCAAAAAAAAAAATAAGATAAGCATTTTCATTTCAAAGACTAAGTCTTAAATCTTATCCAAAATCTGTTATATGCTCCATTTAGTATCTTGGCTCCATTTCAAACTTCATTACTTTGGTATTGAAACCAAGGATATTGAGGCAGATTATTTCATCCAAAATTCTTGCCAATTCAAGTGAAAATTTCAATGTTCAAATAGATTAAATCCATTTACGTTCTTGTTCAAAAAAGCTAAGAGCAGAATGTGTCGTTAGCTTCTTTGGCTTCATTTTCATTATTTTGGGCATTGAAACCAAGTGCATTGAATTAGATCAATTTGTCCAACCTCTTAGCCACAAATCTATTCTTGGTTTTGAAACCAAGAACGTTGAACAGGTATGTTAAGGCTATCCTTTCTTTCTTTTGGCATGATCCATACGATATGAACGGAACGTGCAAATGCACAAATTCCATAAGTGACTTTACTCATAGAAGTACTATAAATATCTATGTTCTTTAATTCCCATGTGTCATAATATTTTATCATCTGTTCATGGGTCTCAGAAAAATACGAAAGTTAAAAAGATGTTACTTTATGATATTGCTCAAGAGGCAAAGTGGTCTTATGACCTTCCGGATGATTTTATTGACGTACTTTCCATGCATTGCATTCATATGCATTAACCCATGAACAGACGCCGTTATATACGCGTATATATGTAAATATATGTATAAGAATATGGGAAAAGGTTACAGCGTTATATACGCACCACCACCTGATCAGCTGGTATATGATGATGATGTTGCCCACAATGGTTGAAATATGATTCAAACGACGTTATATACACATATATATGTATGCACTCAAACGGCGTTATATACGCGTATATATGTATGTATATATATGTATATGGGATATGGGAAAGTTTATGGCGTTATATACGCACCACCACCTGATCAGCTGGTATACGATGATGATTTTGCCTACAGTGGCCGATATGATATGATGGGATGCCCTCAGAGACTGATGATATTATGATTCATGTACCTATGCACGACAGGACATTCATACGCATATGCATGACGTTAAAAGTAATTTATGATTTACAAAGTTATTCAGACTTACAGGTTGAGTCATGTACTCTATATGTCTTCCATATCTCTCATGTATTTATTTATGTGCCTTACATATCAAGTACATTATTCGTAATGATGACCCTTTTGCCTGGGGACGTTGCTTTTCATGCCCGCAGGTCCCGATAGATAGGTCGAGAGCCCTCCAAGTAGGCTATCATCTTAGCGGAAGATGTTGGTGCGCTCCATTTGCTTCGGAGTTGCTCGTTTGGTTAGTATGATTTAGATGTGTATTATTTGCTATGGCGGGACTCTGTCCCGACCCTTATGACATTTATGTATTCTTAGAGGCTTGTAGACATATGTCGTGTACATAAAAGATTGAACGGCCTTTCCGGCCTATGTTTTTAGTTTATAAAGGATCATGTTGGCCTATTAGGCCCGTATGTATGTGTATAAGATGATCTATTAAGAAAGATACGCTACGGTTGTACTCGGTTGAGTAAGGTACCAGGTACTTGTCCCGGCCCATCGGTTTGGGTCGTGACAAAAGTGGTATGAGAGAAGTTCTGTCCTAGGAAGTCTACAAGCCGTGTCTACTAGAGTCTTGTTTATGGGTGTGTCGTGCACCACACGTATAAGTAGGAGGCTACAGGGCATTTAGGATTGTCACTCTTTCTTCTAACTCTAGGTCATGTGGTAGAGCTCACTTATAAGAATTCAAATTCCGAAAATCTATTTTATTCGTAATAAGACGATGCCTACGTCCGGAAAGAAGGTTGGAAAGAGAGATAGTTGTGGAAGAGCTGAGTCAGAGGAATCGGATTTTTGTATGATGCCTACGATAAGTAAATGAGATTTTTAGCATATCATTGGTGTAATGAAAGGTGTAAGCTTCCTGATAAGAAGCTTTAAGGAAAGAATGCCTATCCATCTTTATGGTAAAGGACAATGAGAGATTAATAAGATAAGTACAAGTTTCAGCAAGTAAAAGGAGCAAGGTGAAAAAAAGGTGCGAGATACACAGTTGATGAAGGTTAACAACACTTATAATTGAGGCATAGGGACATAAGCTTTTTGAGTTATATTCAATAGTAACAGAAGTATATACAATTGGTCACACCCCTTCCAGATATGCCCTATGGGAGTTAACAAAAGTAGTATAAGAAGATATGATGGATGAATTGATTGCGTCAGTTGACATTTTCAAAGGATATTGCAAATGTGCTAATAGATTTCTTTATGAGACACCTAGATAGTGCACTCTAAAATAGTGTAGCCAGATATCTGTACTACAAAGACATGCACTATAAGCCTTGAAGGGATACATATTACCTTACTGTTGCTCGCGTCCCTAGTAAAGCGAAAACATCAAGCAACTTGAAGATCCACTGGATGGAGTAAAGGAAATCTAAAAGCAAAAGAATGTCTTGTTTGAGTTTTCATAATAAAACACTAGGCATAAATGTTAGCGAGAAATAAGAAAAGAGTTAATGAAGCATTATGAGTAAGATGCGGTACATGGATGACACTGGTAGATCAAAAGATGAAAATATTACAAAATCTATAGTCAAGTGAAGGAAGAGACGAGGGGTGACTGGCCTTAGGACAACAAAAGAGTATAGGCCATGCAATCATGTCCTCATTTCGAGAAATAAGTTCACAACTCTAGCGCGATTACCAAGAGGAAAAGTTAGACCCCAGAGTAATAGAAATTAGTATGGGCTGGTGAATAAGATAAACTAAATATGAATTAAGGACTGAGTAATTTTGTAATAGTCAGCATCATGAGAATTTCAGATCGCATTCCGCCAATAATAGGACGGACAACAGAAGAAGGTTCGTGAGAAATTCAGAGAATGGTCATTCAGGAAGACGCTTCCCTAAAGCAAGCAATGTTAGCAAAGTTAAGTTTAAGGGACTGTATATACCAGTTACATTAAGTGTCACCCTCGCGAGTAAGGGGATTTGTCAAGGCGAGTAAGGATCACTAATATTGAGAAACAACGCCAAAGATGAAGAGGTAAAACATCTATAGGTAGATCCTCGTGGATTCAGCTCTTAATACACCCCTAAAGGGGGGAATATGGAGTGATATGGCATTAAGTCAGAATTAAGTGGTTCTAGTGACTATAGAATGGTAAACGAAGAATGCGATAAATGAAAGAGGAATGAGATGACACTTATCCAAATCTTACAAATACGCTACGATTCAAGAATATTGTGAAAGCACGATATCAAGGAGAGGAAGTAAAGGTTCCTGCCCGAGCTGTTATTAATAAATAAGGAGCCAATGCGAGACGTAAGTTAAGACAAAGGAAATAACCCAAGAAAGATTACGAGGAATATTGATATGAGAACAAGCCAACAAGTTGTTAGTAATTGGTTAGGAAGATCCTAGTTATGGCTAAACAGGAGGTTACAGACGAGTCATCAGATCGTGTAAGATAAACATAGTAGAACCCAACATGGAGAGTTCAGCCTCGATGAATATCATTATAATACTTGAGATATATTCAAACAAGAGTTGGGGTAGTTAAAGATACCATAAGAGTGTTACAGGGATAAAATAAAGTGCCATTGGGAAGGCAGTCAAAATATCAGTTCAGAAACAACTATACAAGCACAAGGGCATAGAAGTAAGCAAATACGGATGATTATAGGCAAGTAAGGACATCAAAAAGGTCTGTAATAAGCTCACAACTTTACGAGATTCAAGGGTTCTCCCTAAGTACTACAACGAAAGACTAAATGAGGAGATATGAAAGAAGGCTTCAACCTAAGCACAACGACCTAAAGAGGAAATGGTCGTGTAACAACAATCTCGCAACAACATTGTAAGCATTCCAAAGGAAGGTGGCACCTACCGTGGCTAATGAACAGGAAGTAAGAATTAAAAGTAATATTCGAGATAATATGAGTTGTATGAAAACTCTGGCAAGTGTGGGCACTAAGATAAGCTAAGATAGAATGAAAGAATTATTTGATCAATGATCCAGAGTTAGTACGTTATGGATAAACTCAAGATTTTGGAGAATTATCCAGGCAGCATATTTGTTGACAATCATACAGCTATAGAATACTCTAGTATAAGTTAAAAGAAAGAATTGAGCTCAGGGCATAAACAAAAGATTGTGTCATGGATATTCCATAACGCCCATAGAAAGCTAAGGTAATAACTGATACCATGAGCCACAGATCGGAAGACAGCTTAAGCCTACGTAAAGGCTGATCATAAGGAAGAGGAAATTAAAGAATTACATCACCCAAGTAAATTAGGAGTCTGATTATTGGACCCAGAAAAATTATAGAAGTTTTGCTTGAAAACATGATAGAATCACTCTTAATATCAGACGCTTAAGAGAAATAACACAACAACCATAATCTATAATGACTCTACAAAGAAGCTAGTTATAAGATGTACCAGCCTCATAAGAAGTCAGTACGAAGCTCCAACCGGATTGTGTATGTACTAGAGGTGCAAGTATTATAATAGAGCTTCAAGTTATGGATGTGAATTACACCTAGGTGGAAGGGAGGCTATGAAGGAGATAAACGATATGATACGAGATTTTAAGTAGTTAAGGTAAAAGTGAACAACGTACGAGATACTCAAATGCAGGAAGTTGTGAATAGTCCATATTTTGGATAGAAGTCTATAAGCACGGAAGTCCAATAACCGTGAATGATAGCGACATCGTCGGCGGCATGTCTTCTAGCCTATGGTTTCTAAGTACTAAGAGATCTAGTTAAGAGAGTAGAGAAAATTTGGAGACGATGTGATGTCTTGCTTAACGCTCCAAAATAACATAAGGAAATCTATGGTGCAAGCAATTTGAAGGAAAGTTGCGAGTAGTATAAATTGATAGGTATAGGTCGCAAACTAAAGTATGGCAAAGCAACAAAGTTTTAAGGGAACATGAGTAAGGATGAGGAAAGGTAAGTGAAAAGGTCACGAGAATGGATAAGTCCTGAGGATTAAATCCATGAAAACAAGAAGAGCTGATGGTTTCTCTAAGTTATAGGAAGCCAGTATAGCCTGAATGAAATCAAAGGAGTCTAAGACTAGTAGCATTTAGAAAAGATGGAGTGTTGCCCTGATAGTACCATGAGGGTGTAATTGTGATGGATAAAGAATGACGTTTAGAACTTCGAGTATGTAATGATTTGAAGAGGATTTCATCGATTGTACGAGATTAAAATACCCACATAAGTGAATCATATTGGGATGCTATAAAATACGGTCATTGAAGTATAGTATCACCCCTAAGTGGATCAGGAAAATCACTTCAAATATTCCTCGATGGAACGTAAGCCCTACTAGCAAGGTATGGCGTAAGAAGTTTCAAGTTATCAGTGGTATATTGTAGATTAATATTGAGGTGAATCAACAATGGATGGACAAAAGTCACAAAGTATGAGATGAGATTAGGCCTCCATTCTTAAGACGAACGGGAATGAAGGAGCATTGAAGGACTGAGATTTATACCTAAAGGATAGTCAACAAAAGTAACTGGGAACTTGGTAAGAATACCTCGGTAAAGGTAGATTGAAGCAGAAAAATTATGGTATAGTATAACACATATAACTGCAGTAAAGTCATATGAATGGATAACCAGATCTATGAAATGTGATATGGCCATATTCGCAAGTGCTACAAAGTATCGAGCAAAGGACTTCAGTACACTGATAGAGGCCGAGAGAGGCATCCTATTAAGCCTTGTATATACAAAGTAAGTCCTAGATATTGACTATAAGATAAAAGGAAAAAGGAAAGATGAATCACATAAGTGCACTTACAAAGCAAGGGTCATACAGGTTGCATGACAGGAGGTAACAATAGTTTCAAGATTAGGAATATTTCGACCACAGGTCATGATATGAAAAGACTAAATGGGGGAATACACTAGACTTTGGATTTAGTCACAGTGCAACTGCTTGAACGGAAAGAAGAGTATTAAAATATTCACAAGAACTATAAGTTACGAAAATGCTAAGAGCATCAATCAACATTCGTGGATGAATGTTCCAAAGGGGGGAATGATGTTACACCCCGCATTATTACGTCAATATTACGTCCCGCAGTATTACATTGTATTACACTTCACAGTAATAAGTTACGATAGTGTTGCACCCTTCAGTATTTTACGTTGAATTTGTCGTAAGGTAATTGACATCAGTCCAAGGAAAAGATTATTTGGGGATTATAATTGATGAGTAAATTCGTGAAGGTAAGAGGGTAAGTAATATCGAAGAAAATAAATTTTTGTCAAAGTTTGGCATATTGGGGTAAAATACGGCCCGAGCTAAATTACCTGGTATTTATGGACTAGTACCATACAAGGTACCACATGGCCATGATAGTAAGGTGTACAAGGTTTGTTAAAAGAGAGTAGTATTTAATTAAGTTGAGTCAATTTTTAAATTATGCGGGTAATATATTAATTACCAGGTAACGAAACATTACCCAGTTAACTAATAAACGGACAAATATTTAATAATTACCCAAGGGGGAACTTGGCAGCCACTCATTTTGTATAAGATGAGTCATGCTTTGCATGTGTCAAGACTTAAAGTTAAAGTCTTACCAAGACTTGGTAGGATTTATCAAAATAAAAATATGATAAGCATTTTCATATCAAAGACTAAGTCTTAAATCTTATCGAAAATCTGTCATATGTTCCATTTAGTATCTTGGCTCCATTTCAAACTTCATTACTTTGGTATTGAAACCAATGATATTGAGGAAGATTATTTCATCAAAAATTCTTGCCAATTCAAGTGAAAATTTCAATGTTCAAATAGATTAAATCCATTTACGTTCTTGTTCAAAAACGCTAAGAGCAGAATGTGCCGTTAGCTTCTTTGGCTTCATTTTCATTATTTTGGGCATTGAAACCAAGTGTACTGAATTAGATCAATTTGTCCAACCTCTTAGCCACAAATCTATTCTTGGTTTTGAAACCAAGAACGTTAAACAGGTATGTTAAGGCTATCCCTTCTTTCTTTTGGCATGATCCATACGATATGAACGAAACGTGCAAATGCACAAATTCCATAAGTGACTCTACTCATAGAAGTAATATAAATTTGTATGTTCTTTAATTCCCATGTGTCATAATATTTTATCATTTGTTCATGGGTCTCAGAAAAATACGAAAGTTGAAAAGATGTTACTTTATGATATTGCTCAAGAGGCAAAGTGGTCTTATGACCTTCCGGATGATTTTATTGACGTACTTTCCATGCATTGCATTCATGTGCATTGACCCATAACCAGATGGCGTTATATATGCGTATGTATATAAATATAAGTATATGTAATTGGAAAAGGTTATGGCGTTATATACGCACCGCCACCTGATCAGCTGGTATATGATGATGATGTTGCCCACAATGGCTGAAATATGATTCAAACGGCGTTATATATGCATATATATGTATGCACTCAAACAGCATTATATACGCGTATATATGTATGTATATATATATGTATATGGGATATGGGAAAGGTTATGGCGTTATATACGCACCACCACCTGATCAGCTGGTATACGATGATGCTTTTGCCTATAGTGGCCGATATGATATGATGGGATGCCCTCAGAGGCTGATGATATTATGAAACATGTACCTATGAACGACATGACATTCATACGCATATGCATGATGTTAAAAGTAATTTATGATTTACAAAGTTATTCAGACTTACAAGTTGAGTCATGTACTCTATATGTCTTCCATATCTTTCATGTATTTATTTACGTGCCTTACATACTCAGTACATTAGTCCTACTGATGACCCTTTTGCTTGGGGACGCTGCATTTCATCCGCGCAGGTCCCGATAGATAGGTCGAGAGCCCTCCAAGTAGGCGATCAGCTTAGCGAAAGATGTTGGTGCGCTCCATTTGCTTCGGAGTTGCTCGTTTAGTTAGTATGATTTAGACGTATATTGTTTAATATGGCAGGACTCTGTCCCGACCCTTATGACATTTATGTATTCTTAGAGTCTTGTAGACATATGTCGTGTATATAAAAGATTGTACGGCCTTGCCGGCCTATGTTTTCAGTTTATAAAGGATCATGTTGGCCTATTAGGCCCGTATGCATGTGTATATGATGATCTATTAAGAAAGATACGTTACGTTGGTACTCGGTTGAGTAAAGTACCAGGTACCCGTCCCGGCCCATCGGTTTGGGTCGTGACACTTTCTCTCTCTGAAGTGAATTCCATATTGTTTTGTAATTTTAAGTGTGATTTGTCTACCAAAATGGTATAGCCTTGAGTCACGTTTTAAATAAGGGTTAGTATACTAATTGGGTGAGAAGAATTCGATTTGTTTAATGCTCCTAGTTGCTCTTATGTGTACTAAATGCCTTGGTTGAATATGTCTACTTGTTGATAAACTGTAAAGATGTATAGAAAGGAATCGAATGAGAAAATGTGAAACAATTATGAAATAAGCCTTGACCCAACCGTTATGAACTACTTCAAAATAATAGAATAACTTAAAGGTCTTATACCCGAACTATGCCCATAAGTGGCTGTTCTAGATATCACTTTGCCTTATAAATACATTCAATGTAATGCGAGTTCTTACACATTCCGATGCTAAAATTGTGTTTTTTCATGTTGGTAAAAGGGGTAACTCAAGGATAATTGAGTTGATTGTTTGCTTATAACTTAAGTGTGTATTTCAATTGTTGGTTGACATGTTCCTCTTTGGGAATAATCCCTTGTGTTTGATGATTCTATTACTATTGAACTCAAAAATATATGATTCCCGGACTATTTGATACATTTATATTGATTGGTGATCCTTGTAAAATAAAGGAGATGAAAATGTGGAAAACCAAATGCTGCCTTCGTGCCTTGAAAACGATGAACCTTGTGAAAGGCCCAAAGGGCCAAGGAAATACTGTTATCGAGAGAGATTGAGAACATTAATAAAAACTATAAAAGGTGAAAGGTATTGAGGTAATCATGCCTGCGTTTATGCTATATTTGTATACTTGTATTTATACTACAATTGTGTACAATATCCAATCAAATCAAAAATATTTTTGGGAGTATCATTAGCAAAACCGAGGAAGGGTGGGTCATAAGGCTCATACCTGAAACTACACGTACCAGTGTAGGGGTGGATTGTTATTATTCCCCTTAATTAGGATGAACTTTGTAATATTTGTGAATTGGTAATGCCAACCCACACGATATATGGGGGAATGCAGCCTAGCCGATTGGGCCGTGATCGGACGCCATGCCGCACACATGGTGGTATTGTATTGGGAATCAAAAACTGGAAATTTAAAACTGGAAATTGTGATTTTGGTACACGTCTCAAAAGGGACGACCTATCCTATCGGGTCGTGATAGGACTCCGTGCTAACAAAGACGGTGGTATAACTCCTATCGGTGCTAATGATCTCCCAACCAAAAATTATATATATTATTTTATTTTCGTAAATTAGAAGACTTACATGTTGCAAATTGGAAGCTTGTATGTTGTTGACACGACTTACTGTTTCATGTTTCTTTGTTTGTATGGTTATTATATTCTAGAAGAGGACTTTTAGGCTTACATACTAGTGTTATTCGACGGCGCTAACGTCCCTTTTGGCGGGAGCGCTGTATCATTTAATGATACAAGTGGTTCCACAGCAGGCGACATCATCCAGTGATAGCGGTATTCTCTTCCCAGCAGTCTTGTTGATCCCCACTCCATCCCAGGGTCATTTCATGTATCTTTTGTTCATTTTCTCATCACGATTTGAGGTATAATCGGAGCCTTGTTGCCGGCGCATCCCTATTACTCTTCTATTGTATTTAGAGGCTCCGTAGAGTGTTTATGGGTGGAGGTTGATGTTGGGAGTCCAGACTAGAAATGTTGGTACTTGATAAGCATGTTTCTCATTAAACTTGTAAACTTGTAATATTTTGAAAAATATGAATGAATTCATTAACGGAAATGAAATGAAAGTTACTAATGGATGATTGCTTAGTGTTTTGATAAAGTGGGTTAACATTCCCTCTTTGTTCATGAACTAGTTTTGGTAGAATGAAATCTAATAGGCTTGCTTAGTCGGGTTTACTCGGTTGAGTGACGGTCGCATTCCACGATTTTTGGGGAGTGACAAAATCCCAACTCAAGGGGACAAAAACCACGACCTACACTTGTAGGCTTTCAACTTCACTAAGTTGTAAATACCTATTACAAGCCACTTTATAATAGCTCTATTACAAAGGATTCAACTCAACTAACTTGTGGTACTCTCACCACAAGCTACTTTGTGACTCTCTAGTTACAAAGACATTAACTAACTTGTGATTCTCTCACCACAAGCCACTTTGGGACTCTCTAGTTACAAAGACTTTAACTTTTGACTAAACCTAGTCACAACATAAACTCAAAGAGTTTACGAATTTTACAGGAGGATTCCTAATCGACGCTTCTGAATAAGCAGTTTAGGAAATACAATAAGAACAATCACAAAGTTACAACTCAACTAAGGCAACAACATACTAACTTTAGGAACTTGTCTGTAGTAGCGTTTAACTTTGTTCTTCAAGCTCGTGAGGATTGATTTCTCTGTTTTGGAAAAGGCTTGAATGAGAAACAAAAATGTTCAAGTGATGTTTTGATATAAACACATTATTGATACATCTTGATAACATCACTTGAAATGATGTAAGCACTTTGGTTGGTCAAGGAATAAGTGGATACTGGAAATATTTCAATGCAGGCAGAAAGAGTGCAGGCAGTCACATCGCTTCCAGCTGTGTCCAATTAACTTTGTACTGCTTTGAGGAAACGACAAGGGTATCCGATCCTTGTTTGGTTTCCCATCTCCTGAAGCTATAGCAGTTCACCTTTAGCTGGAATCCGTTAAACTTGCAGTATAGTCCAAGTAGGTCAGGTTCCTTGTCTGGTTCTTAACAGTAAGTCTGTTAGATCATCAAAACATAAGGCAAGGACATTTAAAACCTATCATTTTTGCTCATAATATAGTGAAGCACTGCATGATCCGTATGGGCAATAACTTTTGTACCCATCAAGTACGGGCGTAACTTCTTAATTTCAAACACAATAGCAAGGAGATCTTTCTCCATAACGGTATAGTTGACTTTTGCATTATTCATGGTCTTACTAGAATAGTAGACTAGATGGAAAATCTTGTTGATACATTGCCCTAAAACAGCCCTAACCGCTACATCAATTGCATCACATATGAGTTCAAAAGGCACACTCCAATTGGGAATGGTGATGATGGGAGTAGTTTTCAACTTTAGCTTCAACAATTCAAAAGCTATTATGCAATCATCATTGAAATTAAACTTGGCATCCTTCTAAAGAAGCTTGCACAACGGGTTCACCACTTTAGAGAAACTTTGATAAAGTGACGGTAAAAACTAGCATGGCCTAAGAAACTCCGCATACCCTTCACTTAAGTTGGGGTTGGAAGCTTATAAATAACCTCAATCTTTGCCTTTTCAACTTCTATTCCATTACTTGAGATTTTATGGACAAGGACAATACCTTTCTCAACCATGAAATGGCATTTCTCCCAATTAAGTACTAAATTGGTTTCTTCACATATGGCCAACACTTTGTCCAAATTTGCAAGACAAACATCAAAAGAATCCCCAACCTCTAGGAAGTCATCCATGAAAACTTCAAGGTAGTTCTCCACCATGTACGTGAAAATAGCCATCATACACTGTTGAAAAGTCACCGGTGCATTGCACAAACCAAATGGCACCCTCTTGGAAGCAAAATTACTATAGGGACATGTAAAGGTTGTTTTATCTTGAACTTCCGAAGCAATGAGAATTTGGTTGTAGCCCGAGTACCCATCAACAAAACAATAAAAAGCATGGTCGGCCAATCTACCGAGAATTTGATCTAAAAAGGAAGTGAAAAGTAATCCTTCCTTGTGACTTTGTTGAACTTGCGATAATCCATACACACCCTCCAACCGGTCACCGTTCTTGTAGGAATAAATTTATTCTTGTTATTGGTGACCACAGTCATGTCCCCTTCTTTGGTACACATTGAACCAGAGAAGTCCATGAACTATCGGAGATGGGGTAGACAACCCCGGCATCCAACCACTTGATAATCTCCTTCTTAAAAACTTCTTGCATAGACTCATTAAGTCTCCTTTGATGTTCAATAGATGGTTTAGTACCTTCCTCCAACTTGATTTTCTGCATGCAAAATGCGGGGCTTATACCTCGAAATTTTGCCAACGTCCACCCAATAGCCTTCTTCCTCTTTTGTAATACTACCAATGTGGAATCAATTTGCAAGTTAGTCAAATAAGAGGAAAGAATAACCGGTAAAGTAGAACAAACACCAAAAAATCCATACCGAAGATGTAGAGGCAATGGCTTCAACTCCAAGGTAGGTGACTCTTCAATAGAAGGCTTTGTAGGAGGAGTCTTACTATTTTCAAGATCCAAGGACAATTTCTGTGGTGCATAGTTGTACGACCTCATTCCTTGCAAAGAGTTCACACATTCCATGACGCCATCCATCTTGTCATCGTCAAAGTTGAGCAAGAAGGCCTCCAACATATCACCAAATTGATTGTAGCACTTGTATCATCAACAATGACATCGGTTACCAAATCCAAAAAGAACACACATCATTGCTATTTGGTTGCCACATGCACTTACACACATGGAATACAACTTTTTCATCACCAACTCGAAAAGTGAGTTCTCCAGCTTCAACATCACAAAGAGCCTTACCCGTAGCAAGAAAAGGTCTCCCAAGAATAATTGGCTCCTCGTAATCTACCTCGCAATCTAGAATAACAAAATCTGCCAGAAGAATGAATTTTATCAACCCGGACCAAAACATCTTCAATGTGAGGCCCCGTGAAAAATTTCCACCCTAAACCCAAAAGCTCGTAATGGCAATTAGGATCATGTGTTAGAGATGCGTAAAATTGCGGTTCAGACCCCTTTGCATTGAATAGTGAATTAAAAAGTCAAGAAATAATGTTTTCCATAGAATTGTGATTTTGCGGTCGAAAATGCGGTCGCATATCAGGTATGCGGACCACATAGGGGGAATAGTCACCGCAAAGTGAGTCAGTGTGTTAGTCAAATTTGAGTTTAAATATGCGGTCCATTATGCGATCGCATAACTGATATGCGGACCGCATAGTCGTCGTATAATTTCCTTGGGATTTTGTAAGGAGCAGTTCTGCGGTGCATTATGCGACCGTAGAACGGGTATATGGATCGCATTTCTTCCACATACCAATACAGAATGTTCAGATTTTGGGAGCACTTTTGCGGTCCATTCTGCTGGCCGCATTTCCACTTTGCGATCGTAAATGCGATCGTAGACCTGACTCGGGGCTCCAATTTTCTAAATTTTAAACCCGACCCCTTATCAATATATTCAGTATTATAGCTCATTTTGAGCATATTTCCTGATGCTTTTAAAGAGAGAGAGTGGGTCCTAGAGAGGGAAGTGCTTCCCATCAAATTACTCCATGAAACCTTGCCAAATCTTTTAAGATAATCTAGTGAGTGCACCTAAATCTTTATCCCAAGAGATCGAACTGCTAAAAGATCCGGAATTTTGTAAGGAATAATGAAATCTTTATTGAGGTATGTATGGCTAAAAGTCTGTCTTTTAGAAATTGAGCTTCATCGTTGGTTGTGTGAGTACGGTAAGATTAAATTGAATTGTTGTATTGATTGTTATTTCACTTGACTTTGTGATGCAACCTTATATGTGTGGAAACTGCATCACAAATTGATCAACGTGCTATTCTTGTTAATTTGAAAAGGTGCAAGGACTATGAATCATGTATCGAAATGCTTATACCTTAGATTAAAATTGAAGTGCGTTGTTGTGCCATTTACATGAAGTCTCATCTACGCCTACAACCTTATATGCTCTTGCGTGCCATACTCTCTTGAATACCTAATGTTGAAAATGGGAACAATGTGAACCGTGAATTGTGGAATGTGAAAATTGTGGCCCCAAGTGCCGATAAACTAATACATGTATAACCAAAGATTGGAGTGAGATGAATAATGGAAAATGGTAACGCCTCAGTAAGGCAGCCTAGCCGATCGGGCCGTGATCGAACGCCATGACATATACACATGGCGGTTATGCATTGATGATTGAAACTGGAAAGTGTGAATAAAATACTGGTAACGTCTCCGGGAGACGGCCTAGCCGATCGGGTCGATATCGGACTCCCCTCAAGATAGTGGTGGTAATGTGAACGATGTGGAACAGTATGAAATGCCCAACTAAAGGCTATGGAAACATGATGTGAAGGTTGTGTAATTATTTCTTATTTATAATGTTGTGATCGTTTAAAGATTTAGAGTGATACCTGTGATTTCCTTATTTGTGTATGAAAGTTCTGTCTAATTTGAAGGTGTTTAGTTATACATACTAGTGCTATTCGATGGCACTAATGTCCTTTTTTCCGGGGGCGCTACGTCTTTAAATGGATGTAGGTGTTTCTATAGCAGGCAGTGTTGGTCGCAGCTAGTGTCGCATCATCCTTTCAGTTGACTTGGTGAGCCCCACTTTGTTCGTGGTCCTGTTTCATCTATTCATCATGTACTTTATATTTGAGGTATAGTCGGAGCCTTGTTACTGGCATTTCCATATTACATTACTTTTCAGTTGTATTTAGAGGCTCCGTAGACAGGTTGTGGGTAGTGTCGGGTATTGGAATTAAAGTAGAAATATTGATGTTTGGCAAAGATTTATAAAACTTGTAATATTTTGATAATTATGATGTAAGCTGCTAATGGAAATGAAATGGAAGTTGTTAATTAAATACTTACTAAATATGATTAATGGAGTCCATCTCCTATTTAATCATGAATTAGTTTGGGTAGAATGAAACCTAACAAGCTTGCTTAGTCGGGTTTACTCGGCTGAGCGCCGGTCGCGCTCCTCGGATTTTAGGGTATGACAAACTTGGTATTGGAGCCTAAGGTTTTAAAGTATCCTAGGATGTCTCGGAGCCGTGTCCAGTAGAGTCCTTCTTATTGGTGTGTAGTCGACCACATGTACAAGTTTGAGGCTACTTGGGCATTTAGGAATAACACCCTTCTTTGATGTTCTAGATTGTGCGGTGAAACTGTCCCTCTCTAATTAGTGCAATGTTCTATCTTTCAGTAAATGACACCTAAGAAGAAACCAAGAATTGGCCAAGCAGCCAATGCCACCTCAGGAGTAGCTGATGATTCAGTGCATGATACTGTGGATGAGGGTAGCCGCCCTGCTATCGCTCTGTCTGATTCTTCTACTCCAGAGAAGAATAACCCAGTTCCCACACCCGTGGAGGGTACCACTATCCCTCTCATTTATACTCCTGTCCCGCCTCCAGCTCTAGCTTCCGGTTCTGGTATTTTGGATGGGGATCTTAGGGGAGCTATTTAGATGTTGACCCAGCTAGTGGTCTCCCATGCCCAGAGGTCGAATGTTGCGCCTAGTTCATCCAGCCAGCAAGGGGATTCTACTATTTCCAGAGTGAACAGATTTCTTCAGTTAGACTCTCCGGTGTTTGCAGGTGCCAATCCAGAAGAAGACCCTCGGGATTTTATTGATGAGATGCACAAGACCCTCAAGGTTATGCATGCAACTGGCCTATTCATGGTTTGAGTTGTGGAAGGATTCCCGAGAGGAGGGGAGCCCTCCGGCGAGGTGGAGCGAGTTCGCTGATGCCTTTATTGACCAATTCCTACATGCTGAGACAAAGGCAGCCCGTTCGGCAGTGTTTGAAAATTTGAGGCAAGATAACAGAAGTGTGTGGGAGTACCACATGGAGTTTGCTCGCTTCTCCAAGTATGTCATTCATATGTTGCCCATAATGGAGGCTAAGGTGCGTCGGTTTGTTCAGGGCCTTAATTCCTTGACCATTAATGATGCTTCTACAGTTGCATTAAATTCCGACATGAATTATCGGAAGATGGTAGCATTTGCTAAGGCCATAGAGAACCATAAATTAAAGAACAAAATGGAGAGAGAGGGTAGTAGCAAGGCCCAGTCTATGGGCAATATGGGAGAGTCACTAAGTGGGGGAAGATCAGCTTTTAGGGGAGGATCATCAGGGCCTTCCCAGTCTATTTCACAGTCTTCATCCAGTGCACCACCGTCAGGGCCCAGCTAGCAGCAGTGGAGTCGTTTCAGGCCCAGTTAGGGCAGCAGGGGATCCCATCAATGGGTTCGGTCAGGAGAGAGGCCCCAACAGCAGCAGAGGTCCCCGTGCCCCAGGTGCGAGAATATGCACTTAGGGACATGCTATCTAGAGTTACGTATATGCTTTGGATGTGGGATGAGGGGTCATATTCAGAGACATTGTTGTGCATCCTGCCAGGCAGCGGGTAGGGGCACAACTCAGTCATCCATCCAGGTAGCTCCTACATCTTCAGCCCCCTCCCCAGCTCGAGGTACCCCAGCACCCGCAAGGCATGGTGCAGCTACGGGTGGTGCATCGAGTTCAGGAGGACCCAACCAGTTTTATGCTTTGAGTGGTTGCCAGATTGTAAGGCTTCTCCAGATGCTGTTACATGTATTCTGACTGTCCAATCTCATGATGTGTATGCACTTATTGACCCTGGTTCCACCTTGTCCTATGTTACCCCTTTTGTTGCTATGGGATTCGGGATAGAGCCGGATCAGCTTCATGAGCCCTTTTTGGTGTCTACCCTAGTTAGCGAGTCTATTACAGCTGCTCGGGTTTATAGGGGATGTGTTTTTACGATACGGGGTAGGGATACCGCGACCGATCTTATGGAGTTAGGGATGGTCGACTTTGATGTAATAATGGGAATGGATTGGCTTTATTCATGCTTTGCCAAACTTGATTGTCTGACTAGAACGATTAGGCTTGAATTTCCTAAAGAGCCCGTTATTGAATGGAATGGAGATAATGTAGTGCCTAGAGGTTGGTTTATTTCCTACCTTAAGGCCGCGAAGATAATCAAGAAGGGGTGTATCTATCATCTAGTTCGGGTCACGGACACCAATGCCGAGGCGCTTAGCCTTGAGTCTGTACCAGTTGTGAATGAATTTCCGAACGTCTTTCCAGATGAACTCCCTGGGATTCCACCGGACAGGGAAATTGATTTTGGGATTGATGTGATACCAGGCACGTAAACTATATCAATTCCACCTTACAGAATGGCACCGGCAGAATTGAAAGAGCTAGAGGAACAATTGAAGGATTTTGTAGATAAGGGTTTCATCCAGCCGAGCGTGTCACCATAGGGCGCACCGGTCTTGTTTGTAAGAAAGAAAGATGGATTGCTGCGGATGTGTATTGACTACCGGTAACTTAACAAGGTCATAATCAAAAAAAAATATCCTCTACCAAAAATAAATGACTGATATGATCAATTGCAAGGTGCTACATGTTTCTCAAAGATTGACTTGCGGTCCGGGTACCATCAATTGAAGATAAGGGAGCAGGATATTCCAAAAACAGCCTTCAGAACTCAGTATGGGCACTTTGAATTTATGGTAAGATCTTTTGGGCTAACAAATGCCCCGACAGCTTTCATGGATCTTATGAATCGAGTCTTCAAGCCCTTTCTAGACTCCTTTGTGATAGTGTTTATTGATGATATCCTTGTGTGTTCCCGAAGTTGTGAGGAACATGTTGTGTATCTCAGGGCAGTTTTGCAGACTCTTCAGCAATATCAATTGTATGCAAAATATTCGAAATGTGAATTCTGGCTTGAATCTGTCGCGTTCTTGGGCCATGTCATTTCCAAGGAAGGAATTATGGTTGATCCTCAAAAAAGATTGCAGCAGTGAAGAATTGGCCTAGACCTACCACTCCAACTAAGATTCACAATTTCTTAGGCTTGGCTAGGTACTACAGGAGGTTTGTGGAGGGGTTTTCTACTCTTGCCTCTCCATTGACTAAATTGATGCTGAAAGCAGTTAAATTTTAGTGGTCCAATGCTTGTGAAATGAGTTTCCAAGAATTGAAGTCAAGATTCACAACAACACTGGTGTTAGCCCTTCCAGAGGGTACAAAGGGGTTTGTAGTGTATTCTGATGCTTCGAGAGTCAGGCTTGGGTGCGTGTTAATGCAACATGGCTAGGTTATAGCCTATGCTTCTAGGCAACTAAAGAATCATGAGAAGGACTATTCAACCCATGACTTAGAGCTGGCAGTAGTGGTGTTTGCGCTAAAGATTTGGCGACATTATTTGTATGGGGTCCATGTGGATGTATTTACGGATCATAAGAGCCTTCAATATATTTTCAAGAAGAAAGAGTTGAATCTGAGGCAAAGAAGATGGCTAGAGTTACTCAAGGACTATGACATTGATATTCTCTATCACCCGGGAAAGGCTAATGTTGTGGCAGATACACTTAGTCGAAAATCTATGGGAAGTTTAGCTCATTTGGAGGCACATCAGAGGCTGTTGGCCAGGTAGGTTCACCAGTTGGCTAGTTTGAGAGTTCGCCTTGTGGACTCTAATGAAGGAGCAGTAATTGTGCAGAATAGGGCTGAATCATCGGTTGTGGAAGAGATGAAAGAGAAGCAATTTGTGGATCCGTTGTTAGCACAACTGAAAGAGGGGATTCTCAAACATAAAACCACAACTTTTTCCTTTGGCATGAATGATGGTACCCTATGGTACCAAGACCGCCTATGTGTTCCTGATATCGACGGTCTTCGAGAAAGGATCATGGCAGAAGCTCACACTTCCAGGTATTCCGTGCACCCAGGTTCTACAAAAATGTATCATGATCTCAAGGAAATTTATTGGTGGAATAACATGAAGAAAGATGTGGAGGACTTTGTGGCAAAATGTCCGAATTCTCAGCAAGTTCGACTCAATTTGGTAGGGTTACCACGCACTACGTGAAAGTTCGACTCAATTTGGGTGCTGTTGATCGACTCACAAAGTCAACGCACTTCCTGCCAGTCAAATCTACCGACACAGTGGAACGGTATGCTCAGTTGTATATCAAAGAAATAGTCATGCTACATGGCACTCCAGTCTCAATCATTTTAGATCGAGAGGCTCAGTTCACAGTCAACCTTTGGTAGTGGTTTCAGCAAGGTTTGGGTATGCAAGTAAATCTTAGTACAGCTTTTCATCCACAAACCGATGGTCAAGCAGAGCAGACTATTAAGACGTTTGAAGACATGTTGCGCGCTTGTACTCTTGATTTCAAGGGTAGTTGGGATGACCATTTGCCACTCATAGAATTTGGTTACAACAATAGCTTCCACGCTAGTATTCAGATGGTACCATTCGAAGCACTGTATGGTAGGAGATGTAGGTCTCCCATTGGGTGGTTCGAGGTTGGAGAAGCGAAATTGATAGGGTTGGACCTCGTGCATCAGGCCATGGAGAAAGTCAAGATTATTAAGGAGAGATTGAAAACAACTCAGAGTCGCCAAAAATCCTATTCGGATGTGCGTCGCAGAGATTTAGAGTTCAAAGAAGATGATTGGGTATTTCTGAAGGTTTCCTCTATGAAGGTCATCATGCGGTTTGAAAAGAAGGGAAAATTGAGTCTGAGGTATGTCGGACCGTACAAAATCATTCAGAGGATTGGTCAGGTGGCATACAAGCTCGAGCTGCCACCCGAGATGTCAATGGTACATCCGGTCTTTCATGTGTCCATGTTGAGAAAGGTAGTGGGAGATCTGTCCTCTATTGTGCCAGTTGAGACTATTGAGGTTAATGAAGAGCTGTCATATGAAGAAGTTCCAGTTGCCATTCTTGATATGCAAGTTCGGAAATTGAGAAATAAGGAAATTGCATCCGTGAAAGTATTATGGCGGAACCGGCAAGTTGAGGAAGCCGCTTGGGAAGCCAAGGATGAAATGAAAAGGAAGTATCCACATTTGTTTGAATAGTAATGTAATAGCTTTTATGCATTTAGCTTCTATAAACTCTTATCTTTAGACTTGATCTATGTAAAACTGTCCCCCTTTTGGTAAAATGTTGCCTATACGGCCATGATTGATGATTGTACAAGTTATGTTACATTTATGAAATATGGTTATGCTGTTATGATATTATCTGGGGCTCTCTGATAGGTTGATAAGGCCTACATACAAAGGAAACTCTGGCGAAATTTTCAGAAATTCAGGGAGTTGACCAAATTTGGAGACTAATAGTATGTAAGCAGTAGGTTGTATAGAGATCGGTAATAAGAGAACCTTGATCCTCATTCGAGGACGAATGATCTTGAGAGGGGGAGGATATGAGGCCCCTTGAAAAATTTCCACCCTAAACCCAAAAGCTCGTAGTGGCAATTGAATTGTTGTATTGATGGCTATTTCACTTGACTTGGTGATGCAACCTTATATTCGTGGAAACTGCATCTCAAATTGATCAATGTTCTATTCTTGATAATTTGAAAAGGTGCAAGGACTATGAATCATGTATCAAAATGCTTAGACCTTAGATTGAAATTGAAGTGCGTTGTTGTGCCATTTACATGAAGTCTTATCCACGCCTACACCCTATTTGCTCTTGTGTGCCATAGTCTCTTGAATTACAAACCTAATGTTGAAAATGGGAACAATGTAAAACGTGAATTGTGGAATGTGAAAATTGTGGCCCTAAGTGCCAGTAAACTAATACATGCGTAACCAAAGATTGGAGTGAGATGAATAATGGAAAATGGTAAGGCCTCGGTTAAGCAACCTAGCCGATCGGGTCGTGATCGGACTCCATGACATATACACATGGCGGTTATGCATTGATGATTGAAACTGGAAAGTGTGAATAGAATATTGGTAATGTCTCCGGCAGACGGCCTAGCCGATCGGGTCGAGATCGGACTCCGCTCAAGAAAGCGGTGGCAATGTGAACGATGTGGAACGGTACGAAATACCCAACTAAAGGCTATGGAAACATGATGTGAAGGTTGTGTAATTCTTTCTTATTGATAATGTTGTGATCATTTAAAGCTTTGGAGTGATACCTGTGATTTCCTTATTTGTGTATGAATGTTCTTTCTAATTTGATGGTGTTTAGTTATACATACTAGTGCTATTCGATGGCACTAACGTCCCTTTTGTCAGGGGCGCTACGTCTTTAAATGGATGTAGGTGTTTCTATAGCAGGCAGTGTTGGTCGCAGCTAGTGCCGCATCATCCTTTCAGCTGACTTGGTGAGCCCCATTTTGTTCAGGGTCCTGTTTCATCAATTCATCATGTACTTTGTATTTGAGGTATAGCCGGAGCCTTGTTACTGGCATTTCCATACTACATTACTCTTCAGTTGTGTTTGGAGGCTCTGTAGACAGGTTATGGGTAGTGTCGGGTATTGGAATTAAAGTAGAAATATTGATGTTTGGCAAAGATTTATAAAACTTGTAATATTTCGATAATTATGTTGTAAGCTGCTAATGGAAATGAAATGGAAGTTGTTAATGAAATACTTACTAAATATGATTAATGGAGTCCATCTTCTATTTAATCATTAATTTGTTTGGGTAGAATGAAACCTAACAGGCTTGCCCAGTCGGGTTTACTCGGTTCAGCGCCGGTCGCGCTCCTCGGATTTTGGGGCATGACATTCAATCACACCCAATGGCCTTTTCATGGTACGGTCAGCCATTTGCAATCTTATAGAGGTGGGTCATGGTTGCCCAATCCCCAAAGTCTTGAAAAACGAATAGGGCATCAAATTTATACTTGTCCCAAGAGCAAAAGGAGCTTTAGCAAACTCGACACTTCCAATTGTACAAGGAATCGTGAAAGCACCAGGATCCTCCAACTTAGGAGCCATTGAGTGAACAATTGTGCTCACTTGATGAGTTACTTTGATACTTTCAAAATTCATCGACCTCTTCTCTGTCACAAGACCTTTTATAAACTTTGCATAACCGGGAATTTGTTCCGAAGATTCTACCAATGTCACATTGATTGAATGACTCTTCATCATTTGAATGAATTTTGTTAGATTGTATGGATCCACTAAATCGTATAGTACCTGGTCCTCTACAAGATTCTGCTGAGAGCACTTAGTAAAGCAGTAAGTAAATGAGGCATAGGATTTTTACGTGGAAAAATCCCACACAAGGGGATCAAAAAACCATGACCTACCTTGTAGGCTTTTAACTTCACTAACTTGTAACATTTCCTATTACAAGCCACTTTACAATACTACCTATTGCAAAGAATTTACTCAACTAACTTGTGGTACCTTTACCACAAGCCACTTTGTGACTATCCTAGTTACAAAGGCTTTTTCTAACTTGTGATGCTATCACCACAAGCCACTTTATAATTCTACGATTACAAAGACTTTTCCTTATGACTAAATCTAGTCACAACATAATCTCAACAAGTTTACAGATTTACAAGAGAATTCCTAATCAGTATGCTTCTAGATAAGCGATTTAGGAGATATAGTAAGTACAATAACAAGGTTACAACTCAACTAGGACAGTAAGCATCAATTGTTTTGGAACTGGTCTGTTGTGGCGTTCAACCTTGTTCTTCAAGCTTGAGAGGATGATTTTTCTGTTTTTTGCAAGAGGCTTGAATGAGAAACAGAAACCTTCCAGTGTTGTTTTTGTATAAAGCACATTTGGTACATCTTAATCACATGACTTGAAATGATATGAGTGGGCTGACAGTATGGTGCAGTGCGGCAGGAACAATGCCGTCGGTCACTTCATTCCAGCTGTGTCCAAATGACTTTGTATTGCTATGAAGAAACCACAAAAGCATCAGGTCCTTGTTTGGTTCCTAGTTCCTGAAGCTGTAGCAATTTATCTTTAGCTGAAATCTGTTAATGCTTGCAGTAATCCAAGTAGGTTAGGTTCCCTATCTGGTTCTTAGCCATAAGTTTGTTAGATCATCAAAACATCAGGCAAGAGCATTTAAGATCTATCACGAATGAACCACTACACGACATATGGGAGCGCTATAATACAATGGTTAAGGATTGTCCCAATAACAATATAACAGAAAACATGATACAATATACCTTTTATCGTGGGATTAACACAACCAACCAATATGTAGTGAATCAACTAGCTGGTGGGAACTTTATGACTATGCCTTATGCGGAGGCGTGTGAAATCTTATATGAGATGGCGAAAACGTCGGTGGCTTGGAAATCCCGGGCCTATGCTCCACAAGTTGATTCGAAAATGATCTACCTCCACAAAGAATTGCATGACCACGGGCAAGCCCTTGCTGAATTGACCACTACCATGAATCAACTAGCAAAAGCTCAACTTAGTCAAGTGCAAGCCTCTAAGCAATTTCATGCTGTGGAGGGAGTGCAATATGTGAATAATTTTCAGTGGAGAACTATGTGCAAAATGATGGTGGTTTTAATCAAGATGATTCTTGTAATAAGTAAGGGGAGGAAGTGCTATGTGAATAATTTTCAAGGGAAAAGAAACAACTTCCAAGGCCCAAGCCAACAACATTGGCGACCACAAAACAATCATGGCAATTGGAATTCTAACAATTTAGGGAATTGGCATAATAACCACAATCAAGGAAATTGAAGTAGAAATAACAATCAAGGAAATTGGAGTGGAAATAACCAAGAAAATTGGGGAGGCAACAATCAAGGTGGTTGGAGTAACAATCAGGCAACAAGGGTCAGGTTTTCAAAGGCCCCCAATATATTAACAACCGAGAAACTCACCTCTTATCCTTCCGATGGGTCAAGTTCTTCAAACAATAAGATGGGATGTATTGAGAATATATTCAAGCAGATGATGGAAAAGAATTTCGATTCGGATGCGCAACATGACTCACACAGCACATCAATCCACAACCTAGAAGTTCAAATGGGGCAAATCTCTCAAGCTGCAAATTCTCTTCCTAAGGTGGCACTACCAAGTGACACATTGGTAAATCCAAAGTGTGGTAACAATACGGGGCATGCTATGGCAATTATCACAAGAAGTGGAAGAGGTGGGAATGCACCCACCTCAAGTGGAAGGCAACTTGTTGATGATGATCAAGTGATGCAAAAAGAAGATATCTCGAACAATGTTTTTCAACCTAATGAAGAAGTTCATATTGAGATTGACTATGTGGAAGAGACTCAAGAGGAGGTAACCCGTCTAGGGAACACATTATTGACATACCAGAGCCAGTTTTGCCTAAGCCTCCACCTCCACCTCAAAGACTTGCCAAGCAAAATGGTAAGAACCAATTCAAGAATACCTAAATAGTACGACAAAATATCTACATGCGACACTGCCAAGGAAATATGGGAGGCTTTGCACATAGCTTATGCAGGAAATACACAAGTAAAAGAAGATAAATCTGATACTGATGATAGTTCCACAATGGCAGTTGAAGGTGAGGAGATTCGATATGACTCAACACTTGCTTTTATGGCTCAATCAGATAATGATGAAGACTATGGCAACGAAGAGGTAAACCTTAGGGATGTTCAGAAAAATCTGAAATCTAATTCTCCAAAAAAACTCATGTGTTTAGTTGATGTTTTAATTACTGCCTTTTGTAGTCTTGCGGAGGATAGGGATTACTTGTTCTTACAGCTAGAAGAATCTGAACATACTATAGAAGACAGAGTGGCTGCAATTACTGATTAAAAGAAAACCATTGAAATTCTTAGAAAAAAAAAGAGTGATATCTTGGCAGAAACTGCAGACCAAAAAGAACTAATAGTAAATCCTTTGACTAATTCAAAACCTGAAAGCGGTGAAAGAGGAAAGGGGATAGTTAGTGAGGAATGTTTTAGGATTGAAGATGAGGTGAAGGCCTTGAGATGTAGGATGTGTGCTGAAATTGAGAAAAACGAGCTCCTCCAAGCCAATCTAGAAAAAGTAATGAATGATCTTGAAAGGTCTCTAAAGTGGACCTGGTCCTTAGAAGCTACCACTGCCTTGCTCACTAATGATAGTGAAAAAGGGTGGGGAGTAGGGTTCCCAAGGGAGAAACCTCCTCACAACCCTCACAGTAAGAGCGCCACTACATTTGATAGTTGGCCTCGTACCCAATGTGGGAACACTGGGCACTTCAAGGAAGGTGTCCAGGCCAAGAATCAATCAGTACCAAAAGATAAAGTGGCTGTTGAAACTGTGACCACAAAAGAGGGACCAGGTTCCACTCATAAGAAACACACATTACCTGCATGGACTAAGAGAGTTCTTATTCATCCTCTTGGTTACTACAAGGGACCCAAACTTGTTTGGGTTCCTAAAACTAACTCCTAATCTTGTGCAGGGAATAGTAAATGGAAGTGGTCAACAATGGTTCATGGATAGTGGTTGTTTGAAACACATGACTAGGAATACCACAGACTTTCTTTCACTAAAAGCCCTGCAAGGAGGGAGTGTATTTGTCACGCCCCAACCTCGGGAGGCGCGACCGGCGCTCAATCGAGTGAACCCAACTGAGCAAGCCTTATCAAACACTTCCTACCCAACTTGATACGAATAAGGAAACCATGCTTTCATTCATTTGCTTAGACGAGGAAAGATAGTGCATTCTACAAAGTTTGTTCATTTTAAATCACAACATTAATCCGTAATTAAGTTCCCAAGATTACATATAATTACACTTTAGCAAAACGAGAATTTGAATTACATCATAGTTCGTAGACCCATCCAACGCCCATACATAACCCACACATATGTCTACGGATCCTCTAAGGATACCCAAGATAGCGATAACAACGCCGGCGACAAGGCCCCGGCTATACCTCAAAAGAAACATCTATAACAAAAGGCATGTCACAAAGGGACTATCCGCTATGGAGCCAACTACATTCATTTAAAAAATGTAGCACCCCCGACAAAGGGATGTTAGTGCCATCGAATAGCACTAGTATGTATAACTAAACACCATCAAATTAGAAAGAACTTTCATACAAGAATAAGAAATCACAAGTATAACTCAAAACTTTAAACGATCACCACATTATCAAATAAAAGAATCATACAACTTCCACATCATTTTCCCATAGCTTTTAGTTAGGGCATTTCACACTATTCATTATTTGTTCACAATACCACCGCTATCTTGAGCGGAGTCCAATCTCGACCCGATCGGCTAGGTTGCCTTATTTGAAACATATGCTCTAATCACAATCTCATTTTCCTTCTTTCCCAGAATTCATTCACAATACCTTTCCAATACCACCGCTATCTTGAGCGGAGTCCGATCTCGACCCGATCGGCTAGGTCGCCCCATCAAGGTATTGTTCCCTTCTCATAAATCAATTCATTTCTCATATATCATTTCATAGGCACTTGGGGCCATGACTTATCAAATCATTCTTGGCACTAGGTCACATTTTACATCGTTCCCAATTTTCAATATTAGCTTTGCTAGTTAGGATAGTAGGTGCATGCAAGAGCAATTTAAATTGTAAACATAGATAAGATTTCACATAGAAAGCATAATATGTTTAGCTGTAATCTCAATTTAAGGTCTAAACATATCCAATACATAATTCATACCTTTGCCCCTTTCAAGCTGTCAAGATAGCACATTGATTATGTTGGGACACATTTTTCACACACATAGGGTTACAATACCAACTCATGTAAAACAATAAGCAAAGCAGCAATTCAACTTTAATCTTGCCATGCCCACACAAACACCGATGAAGCTCAATTTCTAAAAGATGGGGTTTTAGCCATACATACCTCAATAAAGCTTTCCTTATTCCTTACAAAATTTTGGAACTTTTAGCACTTCGATCTATTGTGTAAGAATTACAAATAAAATCGAGAATTAGAGACAAGATTGAGATTCTAGCTTGTTTTGAGCATACTATCAAACACTAAAGGTGCATTGTGATCTTAGGCCCTTTTGAGAGAAGTTTCTATCATTTTATACCCCAATTGCTTTCCTTTTTTAGTTCACTGCCTCCCAATATTCTATGGTTTGATATGCATTCAAGAAATTCATTCTTATACCCATGAATTACTTCACTTGTGTTCCCTTATTGCTAAGCATAGGAATAAGAGCTGACGTAATGAAATGTTACCTCTTGGGATGAAGATTTAGGTGCCCTCACTTGATTATCTTCAATGATTTGGCAAGGTTTCATGGAGTAATTTGATGGGAAGCACTTCCCTCTCTAAGAACCTATATCTCTATAAAAGCATCGGGAAATATGCTCAAAATGAGCTATAATACCGAATATATCGATAAGGGGTCGGTTTTAAAATTTGGAAAGTTGGAGCCCCGAGTCAGGTCTGCGATCGCAAAGTGGAAATGTAGCCCGCGAAATGGACCGCAAAAGTGCTCCCAAAATCTGAACATGCTATCTGGGTATGCGAAAGAAATGCAGTCCGCATACCCGTTCTATGGTCGCATAATGCACCGTAGAACTGCTCCTTACAAAATCCCAAGGAAATTATGCGGCGACTATGCAGTCCACATATCGGTTATGTGATCACATAATGGACCGCATATTTAACCTCAAATTTGACTAACACACTGACTCACTTTGCAGCGACTATGCGGTCCGCATACCTGATATGCGACCGCATTCTCGATCGTAGAATCGCATTTTCTGGAAAACATTATTTCTTGACTTTTTATACCATAGATCAGTCCAAAAAGGTCCGAGTCCGCACCACGGGATTCGGGGTTCTGAGTAGGAAATTCACGAGGCCTTACAGTATCCTTTGGTAACAGCAAAAAGGGGTACATTCTTGGAGTTGGAAAAGTTGGGAAGTCACTCACTCACTCTATTGAAAATGTGTACTATGTTAATGGACTTAAGTACAGTCTCCTGAGTGTCTCTCAAATTTGCGATAAAGGAAACAAGGTTAAATTCTTGTCCAAAATATGTACAGTCACTGACCTTGTGACCGGTGAAATAGTTCTGGTGGCCAAAAGATACAAGAACATCTATGTTGCTGATTTTGAATCCGTACATAGTGGTGATCTGAGTTGTCTGAAGGCGGTTGACGATGATGCTGAACTATGGCACAGAAGACTAGGTCATGCAAGCTTTTCCCTTCTGAACAAACTAATTCAGAAGGACATAGTCCATGGTTTGCCAATGTCACAATTCAAAACTCAAAAAGTCTGTGATGCCTATGCTAGAGGAAAACATGTAAAGTCCTCCTTTAAGTCAAAAAGAGATGTAAGCACCTCAAAGCCGCTTGAGCACCTGCATATGGATCTGTGTGGACCTATGAGGGTGCAAAGCAAAGGAAGAAAGAGATATTTTTCGTAATCATGGATGACTATTCTAGATTCACGTGGACTCTGTTTCTCAAAACAAAAGATGAAACCGGTGAAGTATTTGTGGCCTTTGTGAAGAAAATCCAGGTGAAGATGGAGTCTAGAGTTGTATGCATTAGATCAGATCATGGGACAGAATTTGACAATATCAAATTTGATGAATTCTGCAATGAACACGGCATTACTCACAACTTCTCAGCTCCCAGAACTCCACAACAAAATGGAGTAGTAGAAAGAAATAACAGAACTCTGGAAGAAATGGAAAGAACAATGTTGATTGACAGTGGACTTGCAAAGAACTTTTAGGCTGAAGATGTCAACACTATCTACTACTTAGTGAACAGGTGCATGATCAAATCAATTCCGAATAAGACCCCGTATGAATTGCTGAATGGAAGAAAACCCAAGCTGACTTACCTAAGAACATTTGGATGCAAATGCTATGTTCTCAACAATGGAAAGGATCAGCTTGGTAAGTTCGATGCCAAAAGTGATGAAGGGATATTTCTTGGCTACTCTTCTCAAAGCAAGGCTTACAAGATATATAACAAGTGGACTCAATGTGTTGAAGAAATCATCTATGTTATTTTTGATGAATCTCATACATCATTTGAGAAGAGTACTGAAGAAGATCAAGATGGAGAACCCTTACTTGTTCCTGGTGAAGTCATTAGCATGACAAACGGAACGGCGGACATGATAAGTCAAGTGAAGGAGCCAAATGAAGATAACGCTGCCTCATCATCAATAGAACCAAGCACTTCAATTACAATCACTGAAGCCGAAGAAAGAGTGGTTGATGCAGTTTAGGGAACTCCACTAGCATCTGAGAGAAGGATAGAAGAAAATCAGCCAAACATACCTTCCTCCTCTTATAATGAACCCTAGACATCTAACTAGATACATCAAAGTTCTCACCCTATAGACAACATAATCACTCATCTAGATTCTGGAGTTCAAACCAGGTTAAGAGCTAGAAATTCACTTGCCTTCTCAGCCTTTCTCTCCTAGATTGAACACAAGAACATCAAGGAAGCCTTAAAAGATGCAGATTGGATTGCATCCATGCAAGACGATCTGCATCAGTTTGAAAGAAATAGTGTGTGGCACATGGTCCCTAGACCCCCAGATAGAACCATTATAGGAACCGGGTGCGTATTCAGAAACAAGCTCGATTAACATGGAATTACCACAAGGAACAAGGCCAGACAAGTGGTCCAAGGCTACAGTCAGGAGGAAGGGATTGACTATGATGAAACATTTACTCCAATGGCTCGCATGGAAGCCATCAGAATTTTGATCGCATTTGCTTCTTATATGGAATTTACTTTGTTCCAAATGGATGTCAAAAGTGCATTTTTGAATGGAATGCTTAAGGAAGAAGTCTATGTGAAGCAACCCCTTGGGTTTGAATGTCATGAGCACCCTGGATATGTGTTCAAATTGGACAAAGCTCTGTATGGGTTAAAACAGGCTCCTCGAGCGTGGTATGAAAGATTGTCAAACATTCTCTTAGAAAATGGGTTTAAGAGAGGGAATATTGACAACTCTTTTCCTAAAGAAACGAGGAAGGAACCTACTCATTATTCAGGTTTATATTAATGATATCATTTTTGGACCAACAGCTGACTCTCTATGTGAAGAATTTGCAAAACTTATTGGAAGCGAATTTAAAATGAGCATGGTGGGGAAATTAAACTTCTTCCTGGGTCTTCAAGTAAAATAGTCCCCAAAGGGTACTTCCATTTGTCAGCAAAAATACATCAGGGAACTCTTAAAGAGGTTTGACATGGAAGCATCAAAAATGATACACTCCTATTTCAACTGCCACTCGACTGGACATGGATGAAAGTGGATCTCCTGTGAATTAAACAATGTATAGAGGCATCATTGGGTCTCTCCTCTATCTCACTGCGAGTCGACCTGATATTGTCTTCCGTGTGGGTGTGTGTGCGAGGTTTCAATCAAATCCCAAGGAATCTCACTTGAAGGCTGCCAAAAGAATACTAAGATATCTCAAAGGCACGCATGACCTAGTGCTATATTATCCATCAGGTGACAGTTTTTATCTTATTGGGTATGCTGACACATACTATGCAGGTTATCTTGTGGACAGAAAAAGCACTTCTGGGATGGCTCACTTCTTAAGATCAGGTCTTATCTCTTGGGGGACAAGCAAACAAAATTCAGTAGCTCTTTCAACAGCTGAAGCTGAATATGTAGTTGCAGCATCCTGCTGTGCTCAGCTTCTGTGGATCAAGCAGCAGCTGGAGGAATTTGGAGTTCTCAGTAAGAGTGTGCCTCTCTTATGTGAAAACACCAGTGCACTCAATATGGTAAAGAATCCAGTTCAACATAAAAGGACCAAACATATTGATGTGAGGCATCATTTTCTAAGAGATAATGTGGAGAAAGGGTTGATATGCATGAAGTTCTGCAGCATAGAAGATCAAATTGCAGACATTTTCACCAAGGCATTGATTAGGGAACAGTTTGAAAGAAACAGAGTAAAGCTGGGAACGTTGAAGCCAAATTAAGAACCTAATTCCTCTTTAGCTAGATCGTATTCTTAAGAAATAATTAGTTCAAAGTGTTTTTTTGGTTCTATCTAACTAACTTCAATACCGTTGTCGGTAGACACTCATGATAAGCATAAAAGTAGTAGATGGTGTACATGACTGATAAACGAGGATTAATTCTTTTCAAAAAGGGCTTGAAGAAATTGTTTTTTCAAGAACCAGGTTCTTGTACTAAAGGTTAGTAGTTTTGTGCATCCTTTAATACACATCTTAAGAGGTACAAAATACAACTACGATGTCATCAACTTTTCATATTCTGCTGTCACGTCCCTTCAATTCAAAACATTCCATCTCCCTCTAAAACATCACAATTCTCCACGCCCAACCATCGTTTCAGAACCAGCTCCTATTCTTATCCCTTCATAATTATCCTCTCCATTTTAAAACCCCTCTCTTTTATCCTTCATAACCATAGGCCCTATTCTAGATTCACCCAAAAGGAAAGGATCATCACACCACCTCTTCTAATGGCTAAGAAAACTTCCGATCTCTCTGCCTCAACTATAATCACCTCTGACCCATCAATGGAACCTCTCGCCTTCACTGATTCTTTGTCACCCTCTATCACTCTTATTGCTACAGTCACACCTTCCCTAGTTTCCCAACCTCTTCCCTACTCAGAAACCCTTGAAATTACTGTTCCGTTCTCTTTGTCGTCTGTTTCACACACAAGTCGAACCCTAAGTGGAGAACAATGTCAAAATACTTAATTCACAAAAGGCTCTGCTATCGTTGCCGATGACTCCATGGTTGTGGAAGCATCGGTTGTAGAAGAAAAGACTATGTTTGTTGTGTCCGCTGATGGGGTATTGCATGAAGTTATTTCCCAGAAACCTGAGTCACAAAGCGTGTGGGTAGAAGGGGCCATTATGGCTGTTGAAGGGGATGCAATAGTATTCACTACTAGGGAATCACATGAGGAACCTGATCCCTCTCCGGAGGACCCAGGTCAGGACTCTCATCCCCAGGATAGTGTTGTTCCTGCATTCAATATTGTGCCCCTGGGAATTCAAGCACCAGAAATGCGATATAGTGATGAAGAAGACCTGGACAACGTGGACCTTGATGCATTCATAAGTAAGCGAAGGGTTGTCTCCACCCTTGAGTCTGAAATTAAGCGTCCTACTTTCAGGCTTCAAGTCAAAGTGGCCTACGACTCTACACTCCAAAAGAGCAAGAAAAGTAGTAAGAAGAAAAGAAGAAAGTTGTTGAAGGATGGTGTACTTGTAAGTGATGAACCTATTCCTGTAGTGGAGGTGGAAGAAGGAACTCTTGAGGAACCAAGTTCCCTTGTAAGGCGGTCCTCGAAAAAGCTGAGTCTGTTTCTATGGAAAAAAGGTATACTTCTAAGTCCAAGTTGAAGGAGGCAGTAAGTGATGAGGATATTCTTGTCAATTCCAAGGGGAAAGGCAAAGTCAGTGGAGAAAAGCATAGGAAATGCAAGTCTGAAACAGTTGAAGAACCTAGTTCTGGAAAGAAAGCAAGAAGTGAGATCTGCCTTGGCTCTAAGCGCCTAAGGCATCAGAAAGTTCTGCTAGGTCGTATGTTTGACCCAACAATCTCAGAGATGGTCGGAATGCGTCGAATTCTGGAAATGGTGGAGTTTCAACAATGGATGCATCTATTCTACATTGATGCCCCTAAAGTGTATGAGGAGGAGGTATAGAGTTTCTTCACTAGTCTTTTTCCAGTCGATATTGACCATGTTTGTGCGTTGGTCAATGGGGTGGACATTGTCTTTGACGTGAAATTTCTTGGAGAAATTTTGCAAGTTCCTACAGTTGGGGTGTCGAGTGTATGAGATGTCTATTAATAAAACTTCAAAAATGCAGTGGTGAAAGATAATACTAATCAGAAAGGGGACCATATCCATAAGAAAGCACTACTTCCTGTCTACCAGTTGCTATTTGAGCTGGTTAACAAAGTCCTATTGCCTCGAGCAGAAATGAGGTCTGTAACTTCAAAATTTGATCTATACCTAATGGAGCAACTAGATGGTTTCAACCCTGTGAGTCTGCCTACAATAATGATTGAACACATGCAGAAGGTGGCCAATTTCAAGGATGGTAATAACGGGCTTCCCTATGGATTCTTGCTCACTTAGGTGTTCAAATTCTTTGAGGTTCCACTGGGAATAGGTAAAGTGGGGACCCGTAAGCAGACATTTTCTCAGACAACTTTGGAAGAGTGCGAGTGTATTGAGAAGTATGGGGGTGTAGGAAGTACTTCAACTGTGTATCAGCCCATCAATGCCCAGAACAATGCAACTGAGGAAATACGTCGATTGAAGGCCAGGAATGCTATCCTGGAAGGTCAGCAGGCCCGAGCGGTTCCCATGTTAAATGATGAGGTGATCCGTTTGACCTAAGAAAATGCTGATCTCAGGGCGCAAGTCGAGAAACTGAAGGTTGAACTGCTCAACGAGCAAAAGTCAGGAAACGCCCGAATAGACCTTGTTCTCCAAACACTTGTTGTAGCTTCCAAGCCCTTTCCTCCTAGTGCCCCTAAGAACCCCTTCAGTGACCAGTTGTCTGGATATGTTTCTTCTTCTTTGTCTCTTTTTTGATGGTTGGTGGATGTTTTTTTTTGCTTTTTATGGTTGGGATGTACTACTACTATTGCTCCTGTGAACAAGTCCAATGTAGCCTCTTCCTTTTTTCAAAGGACGAGCTATATTAAAAAATATTAATATGAATCCTTTTTCTTATGTCTCGTACTGTCTCTCTGTGTTCTATTCTTTCTCATGATTGTGTGCACATATGTGTCATGAGTTAGCTTAGCTGGACTTCTTTGTGCTCTTGTTTTTTTTAATGATGCCAAAAGGGGGAAATTACATATTGGGGAACTAGTTCTTAGAGGAGACTAATATAGGACTCAGGGGGAAACACATTGAGGATCTGGTTCTTTAAGACAAGTCATAGTCTCAGGGGGAACTCTTTGAAACTGGCTGTTTGGTTTCTACAGCCCCAATTCCGATTTTTAATTGTCGAAGTTTGTCATCATCAAAAGAGGGGAATTGATAGATATTAAATGCTCTAGCCTGATGTTTTGATGATCTAACAAACTTATGGCTAAGAACCAGATAGGGAACCTGACCTACTTGGATTACTACAAGCGTTAACAGATTTCAGCTAAAGATGAATTGCTACATCTTCAGGAACTAGGAACCAAATAAGGACCTGATGCTTCTGTGGTTTCCTCATAGCAGTACAAAGTCATTTGGACACAGTTGGAAATGAAGTGACCGATGGCACTGTTTTTGCCGCACTGCACCATACTGTCAGCCCACTCACATCATTTCAAGTCATGTGATCAAGATGCACCAAATGTGCTTTATACAAAAACATCACTGGAAGGATTCTGTTTCTCATTCAAGCCTCTTGCAAAAATAGAAAAATCATCCTCTCAAGCTTGAAAAACAAGTTTGAATGCCACTACGGACCAGTTCATAAAAGATTGATGCTTGCTATACTAGTTGAGTTGTAACCTTGTTATTGTACTTACCATATCTCCTAAATCTCTTATCTAGAAGCATACTAATTAGGAATTCTCTTGTATATCCGTAAACTCATTGAGTTTATGTTGTGACTAGATTTAGTCATAAGGAAAAGTCTTTGTAATCGTAGAATTACAAAGTGGCTTGTGGTGATAGCATCACGTTTTAGAAAAAGCATTGGTAACTAGGATAGCCACAAAGTGGCTTATGATAAAGGTACCACAAGTTAGTTAAGTAAACTCTTTGCAATAGGAAGTATTGTAAAGTGGCGTGTAATAGGTAAGATTACAAGTTAGCGAAGTTAAAAGCCTACAAGGTAGCTCATGATTTTCTGATCTCCTTGTATGGGATTTTTCCACGTAATAATCATCAACCTCATTTACTTACTACTTTACTAAGTGCTCTCAGCAGAATCTTGTAGAGGACCAGGTACTTTACGATTTGGTAGATCCATACAATCTAATAATTTGGCTCTTTCTTGGATGCCAAGATCTCATATCGAAGTGTTTCCATATGCCCGGGAGAGAGACACTTAGTAATGAACTTTTCTGCCAACTTATCACAAGTGTGAATTGAATGGTTCGACAATCATTCCAAACAGTCTAAATATTTCCCCTATAGAGAGAAGGGAAAAAGCCTTAGAATCAATGCATCCTCAGAAACATTAGTTTGCTTTCTCTCCCTACATGTATCCACAAAACCCTTCAAATGCTTGTAAGCATTTTTGAGTTGGTGCACCGGTAAAGAAAACCCATTGCTCTAGCAAAGTGAGAATCACCTTAATGATTTAAAAGTTTCTCGCCCTAATATGGTGAGGGACTATTGTACACGCATAACCTTCGTTGGGCAATACCCGGTATGGAGCCGCTCGTGGTGTAGGTAGGGGTGGAATGGGCACATTGTCATGAGGTACTCGGCCTCTCTGATTGGCTTGTGGCTCTTGAGGTACCTCTTCTACTTGTTCTTCCTCACCGTCCAATTCCCCCAAAGGCAAATTTCTGAACACATTGTTCGCCATGGTTGTACCTAAAATTTCTTAAACAAATTAGTAACATGGAAGGGGAAAGAAGATATTCTAAAAACACACTCAAATATATATCTAACACTATTTTAACTCCCCGGTAATGATGCCAAGAATTGATCCACGTCCAATCCGTACTTAATAGAGAGTGAAAACGGTCATTAGAACTATAGTACTCAACAATAGTCGGAGTCGATTTTCACAGGGAGTTTAATATGGATGATAGGGTGTACACTTCATGAGAGTAAATGAATTAACTCAATTGCGCTTCTAAACAAGGGATTTTGTTTTCTACTTCTAAATTAACAATAACAGTTGTAAACTAATGAGAAGAAACTAGAAAGCGAGTAATTGTTTTTATGTTTTTTACCAAATGATTAAAAGTCCTAGGGATGTGACCATCACCTAAGTGTTCGCCTAATGGGTTAAGTACGTGAACACTTATTTTATTGATCGGGTTGTATCATAGTTGTCAAATCTAAGTTACCCACTCAATACCTCTCGATCATAGAGTTATTTTGCCCAATTTGGCTTCCTCAAGCCCAAATAGGTATCAATAAAACTAGTTGATATGAGCTCAAGTCGGATTTTTCCTATCTCTAGTTCAAATCCTTTAATTAAGCTAGTCAAATCTTTAACTAGCCCAATTTCTTGTTAGCCAAATTTTCCTAGAATAGGTCCCTCTTTCTTAAGTAATGACCAAGTCAAAAAGGCATAAATCAATATTTGCAACCATTAATTCTATAAATAAAGCATGAACAAGGCAACATAACAAATACTCGATCATAAACAAGCATTAAATTAAATATCCATAAGGTTTAGACACTAGGGTTGGGTCACAACCCTAGTTAAAGTCTAGCTACTCATGGTATAAAATGAAGAAAACAAAGAAGAAATGCTAATTAAACCCATAATATAAAATTAAAATGATAAACTATGATGTTTTAATCCCAAAATGATCATAAATTTACTAAATGGAAAACTACAATGGCTACAACTGCTAGAACATCAAAACATGACCTAAAAATGTGATTTCTGTCTATTTATAGTAGCCCAAAATTCACTGACAATAATTCTCCTCAAGAGGTTCTGCGGCTGCACAATTCGGCTGCAGTCGTACAATTTGGTCTGCGGCTGCAATTTAGCTTCTGCGGCCGCACAATTTATATGAGTTCTACACTTTAGGCAAGGCTTCAAGTCTTGTTCAGTTGCACACTCTCTGAACTTTTTGAATTCTTGTCAGTGCGAACCATTTCTGCGGCCGCACAAGTTGTGTGTGGTCCACACTTCTGCTTCAAGTAATTCATTGCTTCTTTATCAGTTTTGCGGCCGCAGAGGGAATTGCGCTCCGCACATTCTTCTGTGGACAGTACTTCTTGTGCGTTATGCCCCATCTTTCCTTGTGAGTCGGAACACTCCTTTTTGAGTTGGATTTCTTCATAAGAGCCCAAATTTCCAACATTCCTGCAATTTGTATATTTTCATTAGTTTTGGGAACATAAATCAATACTTTCGGACTCAAACAAAAGTAAATAGGTACTAATAAGTGGTCAAAATCCACACTTATCACAGGTTCACCTCCACTCACTTGGGATCAGTTCTCATAGCTATTTTTGGAGAAGCTCATCCCCTTCACTCAAAGACAGAATCTACGCATCCAGTTTGATCCCCTCAAACAGGGTAGCATGACTGTTACCTAGTACGAGACTAGATTAGTGGATCTATAGGGATCAATCCTGATAAGGGACACGGTAAGGAGAAATATATATATATGGCCTTACTTATGGTATCAATATGCAGATGGCCAAAGAGACAGAGGGTGATATTTCTTTTACCTCGGGTTGTAGAGACTGCTAGGCTGATTGAGAGGATTCGTAGTCACAGTAGAGAGGCGGCATCAGAGAAGAGGCCTCAACATTTTGGTGGTTTTAGTGGTGCCTCGTCTAGAGGTAGAGGTTCATTTGGTAGAGGCTCATATTAGGACCTTGCAGTCAGTACTTCAAGTGTCTCCGGGTCCTTTAGGTGGTCATGGTGCGTATGGGTCTCGTTCAGAGCAACCAGTATTCAGTACACCTTTATCTCTTATTAGTTCACCACCGTTATAAAGTTACTACGATGGTCATCCGGGTCATCAGAGATCGTCATAGACTCAGCAGTTGCGCCAGCCGCGGGGTTGCTTTGAGTGCGGCGATGCAGGTCATATCAGGAGGTACTATCCTAGATTGAGGAAAGAAGGTCGTAACAGGGTACTCATGCCATGATTCACGCACCGGTTGCTCCACCACTTGCTCAACCAGTTAGAGGCAGGGGTTAGGCAACCCAAGGTGGTGGTCAAGCTGTTAGAGGTGGAGGCTAGCCAGTTAAAGGCCGTCCAAAAGGTGGAGGTCATATTGGTGGGGCTTAGCCCCATTGCTATGCACTCCCAGCTAGATCCGAGGCAAAGGCATCTGATTCGATCATAACATGTATTGTTCCAATTTGCCATAGAGATGCATCAATTTTATTTGATTCGGGTTCCACTTATTCATATGTGTCATCCTATTTTGCTTCATATTTTGATGTCTCATGATTATTTGAGTGATCATGTTTATGTGTCTATGCCTATTTGTAATTCTATTGTGGTGGACCAGGTCTATCGTTCTTGTTTGGTCAATATCGGGAGCTATGAAACTATAGTTGGTCTTCTATGACATGATATGGTAGATTTTTTTGGGAATGGATTGGTTGTCATCTTATATCGGTATCTTAGAATTGTCATTCCAAGACTATGACATTATCCATTCTAGGATTGACTCGATTGGAGTGGAGAGGGACTTCTAGCCAATCCACTAGCAAGGTCATTTCATATGTGAAGGCTCAGCGTATGGTCAATAAGGGGTGTATGCGGTAAACCCTAGGGCCTGATTTCCCCGTTATCAGGTCGCCTAGCGGACACGCTTCTCGAGGTTCGAGGCCAGGGTCAAGACCCACCCTCGGGAGCCATCGGGTTTCGGCCGCAGGGGGCAGTGCGTACTAACAGCTATAATAGGAGAGAGGGGAATTTTCAAGGCACACAGCTGAGATTGGCATAGCCTAATGCTATCCAGTTGTCCCATCCCTCTACCTTTATAATTGATTGCACTATGTTGGGATTTTCTCCTCCTATATAAGGGAGATCCTTGGCACTTTGTAAACTCTTTTTCTCCAACTATTCTACACGAAATATACAAGAACTCTCTCTTTTCTCTCTAACATATTCTCTCGACACTATTGCTATAGCTTATTACTTTCATACTTGTTCTTCATTTATTGATTGTTATTGGCAATAAAGAGCCTCTTTTAATTATATTCTAATTGTTAGCCCCTTCCCGATTATCCCCTATAGGTTTAGCCCGAGCCCAGGCATCATCCTCGAGGCCCCTCATCGGTTAGTCCGAGGCTCGAACAGCTAACCCCTTGGTTTGATTATAACTCTATTTTAGATCGCACTTCATCTTTTATCTTCACATATCTAGCATCAACTACGTTAACAACTAGCATAAAAATAGATCACGTATTTTTAGAGTCCGATCAACAAATTCAATTGTTATTACCATTTTCATGGTAAACAGTTTACCGCCCACCATCGGGCTAAAAATAATAGTGATTATTTTCTTGTTGGTTTCATTACACAATGCAAGTTGCCTTTCACACTGTTTCTTGTCCAAGATCTTCAATTTCAGGACAAAATGTCTGGCTCAGTGAACAGAGTTGAGAACAACAACCTTGAAAACCACAAAGAGAAGGACATAACTACTCCAGATGTCGATACACCACTACAAAACTCAACTTAGACGGAAAGGGAGACTCTCCAACACGACGTCCATATGATTATTGGAGGAACCAATGTCCCCCAAGGACCCATGTTCAAATGGACAAGAACTTCCACTACAGAAGAGGGACCGACACGAAACTGCATGCGTGAAGACACCCTTAAGTTCAGCAAGGAAGATCTCGAGGCCATGATAGAACCGCACAATGATGTAGTGGTGATCTCGTTTCTTTTAAACATTACCAGGATAAAATGTGTGCTCGTGGATCCAGGCAGCTCGGCCAACATAATTAGATCGGAGGTAGTAGGACAATAAGGGTCGCTCGATCGAGTCGCCCCCGTCCCTTGAGTCCTCCCCAGCTTCAACATGACCGGCGAAGTAACGAAAGGAGAGATCACCATCCCGATTAACACGTCCGGCGCAATTGAGAACAACGAGTTCCAAGTCATCGATTGCGACATGAGGTACAATGCGTTGCTCGGCAGGCCTTAGATACACAACATAAGGGCAGTACCGTCAACCTTACACCAGGTGATAATGTTTCCCACGAAGGACGGCATAACGAACATATATGGAGAATAGCGGACAGCAAAAGAAATGTTCGTAGTCCACCATAAGGAGTCGATCCCCACACATCTGATCTCAAACGAGGTTAGGAACATACAGACCCCCAAGGACAACGAAGAAGATTTCTTCGCTCCTCGGACCTTCGTTGCCCCGAAGAATCGGACGCAACTAAATCGATAGTCGAAGAGTTGGAGAAGAGCATTTTAATCGAACACCTCCTGGATCGTAAGTTATACTTGGGAACAAGGTTAACCCCCGAACACAGGAAAGGGTTCATTCAATTTCTTAGTAATAATATCAACTGTTTCGCTTGGTCCCACTTAGATATGATAGGAATTCCGCCAAAAATAACATCCCACAGGCTGAGCGTCGATCCCAAATTTAAACCCGTAAAGCAGAAGAGAAGACCACAATCCAAGGTAACACATGCCTTCATCAAAGAAGAGCTAACAAAACTTCTTAAAATAGGATCCATTCGAGAGGTAAAGTACCCCGAATGGTTGGACAACGTAGTAGTAGTGCCTAAAAAGGGAAACAAGCTAAATGTGCGTAGATTATAAAGAATTGAATAAAGCATGCCCCAAAGACTCCTTCACGAGACCCTAACCTTTCTCGACGCCTACTCGGGGTATAATCAAATCCAGATGAACCCCGAGGACAGGGAAAAAACCTCGTTCATCACAAAGTATGGCACCTACTGCTACAACGTAATGCCCTTTGGGCTAAAAAATGCAGGGGCAACGTTCTAGCGCCTAGTTAATAAAATGTTCGAGCATAAAGTAGGTAAATCAATGGAGGTATATATTGATGATATCCTAGTTAAGAACTTTGACTCATTTGCAGGAAACTTTCGACATCCTCAGAAGTTACAACATGAAGCTCAACCCCAAGAAGTGCGCCTTCGGAGTGGGTTTGGGCAAATTCCTGGGCTTTACGGTATCAAACAGGGGGATCAAGATCAATCCCGATGAAGAAATAATGGTGGTGAACAATGTAAAGGTCGTACAACGGCTAATAAGGCAGATAGCGGCCCTGGGTAGATTCATATCAAGGTCATCAGACAAGAGCCATCATTTCTTCTCTTTACTCAAAAGAAAGAGCAACTCTGAATGGACTCCAGAATGCCAACACGCCCTGGAAGAACTAAAATTATACCTGACTAGCAAACCTTTGTTACACACGCCAAAGGAGGACGAAACACTATACATGTACCTGGCCATGTCTGAAATAGAGGTAAGCGGCATACTGGTTTGAGAGGATCAAGGTACATGATTTCCTATTTATTATGTAAGCCGAACCCTTGGGGGACGCCAAAACCCGGTATCCCCATCTAGAAAAATTGGCTCTCGCGCTAATAAGCGCTTCGCGAAAGCTGAAGCCCTATTTTCAATGTCATCGTATCTGCATTTTGACGACGTACCCCCTCCGGAGCGTAATGCATAAACCCGAGCTATCGGGCCGATTGGCCAAGTGGGCCATCGAACTTGGGGGGTATGATATCGAGTATCAACCTTTAACGGCCATCAAGTCCCAAATTCTGGCGGACTTCGTGGCCGATTTATCGCCCTCCCTCGTATCCGAGGTAGACAAGGAACTTTTATTTAAATCAGGCAAGTCTTCCGGGGTATGGACCCTGTTCATAGACAGAGCCACAAAAATAAGAGGATCTAGGCTCGGTATAGTCCTAAAACTACCCATTGGCGGCGTAATCAGACAATCCATAAAAACTGCAAAATTGACTAACAATGAAGCCGAGTATGAGGCTATGATTGTAGGTTTAGAGCTGTCCAAAAGCTTTGGAGCCGAGACCATCGAAGCAAAATGTGATTCACTCCTCGTAGTAAGCCAATTGAATAGGACCTACGAAGCTCGAGAAGACAGGATGCAGAGATACTTGGACAAAATCCAAGTCGCACTGCGTCACTTCAAAGAATGGACCTTAGTCCATGTACCTTGAGAGTGGAACAGCAAGGCCGACGCCCTCGCGAATCCAAGATCCTCTGTTGAAGAAGAGGACTTACTCCTCGGGGCTGTAGTCCAATTATTTAAATCAGTGGTCGAGGAAGGTCACGCAGAGATTAATTCCACTAGTTTAACATGGGATTGGAGAAATAAGTAATTTGATTACGTAAAAGACGGGAAGTTTCCCGCAGATCCAAAAGAATCGATGGCCCTACGAACCAAAGCAGATTGGTTCTCGCTCTACAAAAATAAGACTCTATACAGGAGAACTTTCAATGGACCCTTGGCAGTATGCCTAGGGCCAGGTGACACAGATTATGTACTCTGAGAAATTCATGAGGGTACTTGTGGAAATCATTCCGGCACTGACTCCTTAGTCCGGAAGGTGATCAGAGCAGGCTACTATTGGGACAGCATGGAAAAAGACACCAAAGAATTCGTCCGAAAGTGCGACAAATGCCAGAGATTCTCTCCCATGATTCACCAACCCGGGGAGAAACTACATTCCATTTTATCACCACGGTCATTCATGAAATGGGGAATGGACATCGTCGGCCATTTGTCGACGGTACTAGGTAAAGCTAGATTCATTTTATTTATGACTGGCTACTTTTCAAAATGGGTGGAAGCGCAGGCCTTCGAAAACATAAGAAAAAAGGAAGTCATCAATTTCATATGGGATCACACCATATGCCGATTCGGAATCCCATCCGAAATAACGTGCGATAACATGAGGCAGTTCATCGGGAGCAAGGTAACACAGTTCCTCGAAGATCACTAAATCAAGAGAATCCTGTAAATGCCATACCATCCATGTGCAAACGGCCAGGACGAATCCACAAATAAAACCATCATTAAAAACTTAAAAAATATACTGGAGAGCGCCAAGGGAAAATGGAGAGAATCGCTGCCTGAGGTGCTATGGGCATATCGAACAACTTCAAAATCAAGCACCGGGGAAACAACTTTCTCTTTAGTATACGGCGGCGAGGCTTTGATACCAGTGGAAGTCGGGGAGCCCAGCGCTAGATTCCAGCACAATAATCAGGGCTCGAACAACGAGGCCATGACAACGGCCCTCGAACTACTGGATGAAAAATGAGAAGCCTCGATAATCTGGATGGCCACCCAGAAGTAGAGAATCGAAAGGTACTATAACAGGAGAACAAATCTCCGGTATTTCGGGATCGGGGACTTAGTCCTAAGGAAGGTCACTCTCAACACCTGAAACCCTAATGAAGGGAAGCTGGGCCAGAATTGGGAAGGACCGTACCATGTCCTCGGAATATTCGGCAAGGGATCTTATAAGCTCGGCACCATGAAGGGCGAACAACTTCCGAGCAACTGGAATATATCGATGCTAAAATGGTATTACTGATAGGGCACCTGATCAAAAATTTCCGTAAATACCCTCGAGCAAGCGTTGCACTCTTTTCCTTCAACCGTATTTTGTTCCAAATAGGGGTTTAATAGCGAGGTTTTTAACGAGACAACACCTACATGCTATCTAAAGGGAATACAACAAGTGTTCAAGGCTTCCTTTGCAATCAACCCCAAACACTAGGGGGCACCCCTCAAAAGGTCGCCTACTCGGAAGAACCAAGGAGCGCCAAACAGGATTCATATAGGAAAATGATGTACCGGGCCAAACGGTCGAATGAACCGTGCCCATATAAGCCGGACCCACAACAACAAAACGAAATGTACTAATGTCAAGCAATCAGAGAATGTCTTTTGCCAAAGCACCTCATACTCCAAAGAAAACTCAACGTTTTCTCAACAAAGATTCCTCCACCAAAAGCGACCCGAGTACTCGGAGACCCGCGTCAATACCTTGGCACCTGCATAACCTTAGGGTAAAAATCTCCGAAATCGTAAGCCCTTGAAGAGGCAATTCGGAGCTTTCGACTAACGGCTCCCGAGCTAAAACAAACACGATGACTTGGAGACTGTCACCAATCGCCATTCGTTAAAAACCCCGGTGCCGTAAGACCCCAAGCGGGTAGAATCGGTCCCAAAAAACTCGCACCGAGTATCAACAACTACACCTGTAAGACCTCAACGGCATGAAAAAACTGTGAGACCTCAACAACATGAAAATACTGTAAGACCTCAAGCAAGGCATGAATCATACTCGTACCAAGTATCAACAAAACTATAAGACCTCAAGCAAGGCATGAATCATACGCGTACCAAGTATCAACAAAATTGTAAGGCCTCAAAAGGCATGAAAATTTTGTAAGACCTTACTACATGCATAAACTCAATCCTGAAGTTTAGGATATATATCGCATTGGTAAGACTCCCGAAAGGGCATACCCTCGATGTAGACGCCTAAACTACTACACTCGGGATCAACATGGCTCCGGCCAAATACAAATGACTACGCTCATACGGCTGTACCAGCCGAATTAACATGACTCGGGGATGCTCGACTGTAGCTTCAAAATCATAGGCCATTACTTCGAATCTACTTCGAAAAGAACCGGTTACACAGGCTACCCTCGACAGGCAAAAGAGCTTTGACCATGCTAGCTCCAAATCACAAGGCTTCGAGCTATCAGCCTACGAGATAAACCTTCCGAGGTGCTCAAAATCACCGCAAACGACTTGAAATCAAGGTTCTTCCCGAACCGATGACGGGTCAAGCAAAATCATTTCGAAAAGTCCTTCACGAGGGGAAAACAAATCCTACATATGCCTAAGGGAAAAGCGTAAGAACCATTGTCACCAGCCTAATGATCCCTAGGGCCACACACACTAAAAGGTCGCAACGACCAAAAGCATGAGAGCCACTGTCGCCAGCTTAAAATTTGAAAGTTTGAGGGTCAAAATGAGCTCGAGTCGTAAACTGATTCTAAGACCGGACCCAAAATAGTTAACTATGCATGCCTAAGGGCCAAGAACAACAGCCATTGTTCGCCAGCTTAATGAGCCTCAGGGCCACACATATAGAAGGTCGCTTCGACCCAAGGCATAAGAGCCATTGTCGCCAGCCTGCACAAATACAAACTTGAGGGTCAATTGTGCTCGAGCCAAATCTCAACTCGGAGACTGAACCCAAAATAGTTAAAATACAAAAGCCCAAGGGCAAAATACAAAAGCCATTGTCGTCCACCCATGAAAACACAGAAGCTTGAGGGTCGAATGAGTTCGAGTCGAAGCCCGACTCGGAGACTAAACCCAAAATAGTTGAGCAAAGCATAAGAGCTCTAACGCCAGCTTATACTAAAGGTGTTGATACCCAATTTTTCCCTATATATTTTCAACATGCAAAATAACTTCAAAATGGCATATACATGCATATTTAAGCATATCCAAGTACTTTATTATTTTTCCATAATTGTTAAGGCTTTTAAATCAATTTATTTCCCTCTTCTATCCATAAAAACCCCAATAATTATTTTCAAAATTATTATTTTTGCTAAGATATAACTAAGTTAATATTTTCATATTTTTACAAATTTATTTAGTATTTTAAGCTAAATTGCATATAATTGCAATACTAGACCTTTTAAGATTCAATTGTGTTTTTATATTCACAAAATGAAGTCCTGTATTTTTAAATTTTTAATTATATGTTATAAATCATTTTAGTTCTTTTAATTTGTTTCCAGAAATTAATTTACTATTTCTTATAATTTTAAAAGGGAAACATTGGCTATTTAAATAATAGCCTAATCGCATTTCAATTGTAGCCTAAATATGACCCCAAATTAAACCCAATTTCCCGGCCCAATTCCATTTTAAACTCGACCCCTAACCCAATTTAGATTCCCCAACCCGAATTCCCTACCTAACCATTTTAACCATGGTCGTTGATCATATAGATCAACGGCCACCGTCCTCCTTTTCCATAATTAAACCCAAAAGACCCCTTACCCTACTTCATTTTTCACCAAACGCCGCCTCTGAACTCCCTCTTCTCTCAATTATCTCTAAAACTTCACATGAACCCTAGCCGCCGCCGTCTCATCCCGCCCTAATTTAGCTTAACCTATGTATAATCCATGGCCTCTCATGGCCATTAGAGATGTGTATTAGCCTCATATGGCACCTAGGTGTTTGTTTTTGTGGTTTCGTGGCCAGACCTCGAAGGGATCTGGTCCAGTCCTTGTTCGACTTTTGTTCATGGCCTTTCTCCGGCCATCCATGGCCTCTCTCCGACCATTCTTGGCCTTTCAAGGCAGATCCTTGACTTTCCTGGTTAGATCAGTAACTTTCAAGGTCTTTCTCACCTTTTCTGGGTTTTCCGAAACACTAATCTTCAAAATCTTTTAATTTTCTTCAGATCTATCTTAGATTTGTACATACTATGAACTTCTTAAGTGTTTTCGTGAAGGTCTCTTGATTTTCTTTCAAAACAACTCTTCATTTTTCAAATGATTAGGGTTTTCCTTTAAGTTTTTCAAAAGATCTCTTCTCTGATTTTAATGTTGTTTGTGATTTTGCTATGTTTAAAATGACTTGCTCGTGTTATTCTTCTATCTATTTCAGCATGTTAAAAAAACCCTAGTGCCTTTTAGTATTATCCGAGTTTTGAAATTGTTTGTTTAAATGTGTACTTGTTTTTTGTTCCTGACTCTCTTTTCCTTGTTTGACTTGTTTGATTTTGAGTTCTTGTCATCTCTAAAACTCGACTACAGTCGAAGCCCTAATTTCTTAAAAATGTTTTTCTCACCTATTACTACTGTGAGACCTTTACTTGTTTCTGATTTCTCTTAACTGATACTGTGTTTTTATTCACTGTTGATTCTATGTGACTACTTGACCTACTTGACTACTGAGCTTCGAATATTTTTCTTACTATTGAATCCTAGCTTACTTTTGCCACTACTGTATGTTTGTGTTATCTCTTTTGCCAATGTGTTTGACCTCGCATGTTTGATGCTTCTATTCACTCTATTTATATACTGAAGTTTCTTCCTTGATTTATCTTGATCTTGTGGCTGATTACAAAAGCTTTTCTTTTATGAACCCTAATTTCACACTTATGTTTAAAATTAATTGATTCCTTTCCCTTTACTATGATGTTTTACCTTGCTGAATCCTTTTCCAAAATAAGCCTATTTTGTACTTAGACTGATTGTTTACTTCATGCTTTTACTGCCCCTTATATGGCAATAATCAATATGTCCTCAAACTGATTTCTTTCCTTAATTAAACCTGCTACTACCCGTTAAACAGTGATTCCGTAATTAAAGGGAATCACTTGTGTTAATTGATTCTTACTTGTGATTGTTTCCATGTTTGTGTTTAAGACTTTACCTCTTCTTCACTTTTTTTGAAAACTATAAATACCCAACCCCTCTTCTTTCAAAGACACAAACAACTTGAGTTAAAAACACATACTCACACTCAAAAACTCTCTTTCTTTACTATTAATTGTGCTATTGCTTTGTCTAGTCGGCTGAAAGCCAAAGCTAGACTGTGAAATCTTGCCTGCTTAACCTTTATGCACTATGTTTCTCTACTGGTATGTCCTAGTTAATTTTCAAGCATCAACGACAACCTGTTTCTTTAATTGTTCCAACTTCTCATGCATGTCTACTTTTGCTTATATTTCTGCAATCAAGTTACATCACTAGCATGTTGAAATATGTTCCCTTCCCCTTTTAAAATTAATGCTCTCCAATGTGTATGAATACCAAAACCCACATCCCCTCTATATGTTTGTGTTCTCTAGCTAGTTTGTGGGCATGCCAGCATCATCTATTGTTGTGTATGACCAAACCTGACCCTTTTTGGGGTCATATGCTTCATACAATGTATTCCCAAAACCTCTAACCCTTTTGTGTAACTACTGATTCTGTGGAGTTTGAGTTTTACTACTACTGTTTTCATATCACCCTTACCCCTTACTATTTCCCAGTCTAGTTTTTAATAAATCTCTATGTTCTGCACTTCCACTATATTCCAGGAACTTAGGTTCTGCCCCTCTTGTTTGAGCCTTGCCTTGGGACCCTTGAGCTCCCTATGAACTTGGACACATAAGGGCTGGCCCTTCCACACTGCACTTATTTTTGTTTGGTTATGCAACCTAGGTGTAAGCATTGCCCAGGGTCCCTTGAGACCCTTAGGGAACTTTGACACACCCATGTCTAAGAAAGGCTTTGAAACAAATGGCATTTGAGATGGTTTATTCCATAACTCAGAGAGTAAGTCAGAATCAGGCTTCCTATGGTTGTAACTTCTTATTTTTGCACTTTTCTGATGTAATTCAGTGTTTGGTCTGTAATAATTTGTAACAAATATTGGTGTTGGCTAGGGAAAAGGGATGGGTAATTATGCATGTTATAGATATTAGAAGGGTAGAGAACATGCCTATAGGATCTGTTCTATTTTAATTCAAGTTCTGCATGCTTTACTTCCACACTTAGACACCATGCCTATAGGATCTGTTTAATAAATTTTGCATGTTTTAATTCCACACTTAGACACCATGCCTATAGGATCTAAATGGCTATAATCAGACATCATGCCTACAAGGTTAAAATCAGCTTTGAAATTATATGTCATGCCTACAAGGTAAAAATTAGCTTTGAAATTAGATGTCATGCCTATAAGATTAAAATCAATATTTTTATAGAAATCATGCCTATAGGAATTTCTCTGTGATCAAATAAATCCTGCTTGCTTCATTTCACGTTCAATAAGATACCATGCCTATAGGACCCAAATCAGCCGTTAATATTTAGATACCATGTCTGTAAGAATTAAAATCAGCTATAATAGAAATCATGTCTATAGGATCTGAAACCAGTTTAGTTAAAATTTTGTTTGACTCAGACTGTTATGAATTAGTTTAAGTAACCTACTCCTTTTATTAATACAGTTTAGAAAGCATGTCTATAGGATCCAAATCGCCTGTTTTAAAATTAACCATTGCTCTATTGTATTCTTAATCAGTAATAGATATCATGCTTATAGGACATCACCAATATACACTTAGGAAAGCCTTAGGTAATAATGACAAAGCTGAATCCGCCTTTGTTTAATTCGCAACTGCTACAACCAGCAGGCAGGCCTGATTCAGACTTCTTATCTGCGTTATGTAATAAATTTAGTTCTGCTTCAACAATTTAAACGCCCTACTTTAGTATTTTAAATTCTGACCCTGACTGTGTTTAAGTCGTGCTATTTATATGCTTTGTCTGTGGAGGTATATATGAGCCTCTTAATTGTTTATATGTTTCCCCTAATATGCAGTCCTATGTGTTTTGTATGTCGCCTTAGCCTGTTTACCTTTAAAACCCAAGAGTCAGCCTAAAATCCTCGCTCTTATAGGAATAGTAGTCCTACGTTCCTCCGGGACTGATAGGAATAGGACGGGTAACAGTATGCAATAGAGATCGAGACCAGTACGTGTTTTAATACCTTAATGGGGTGGGAAGGGTAGATATGGATATGATGACCGGTGCGCTAATGCCAAGTGTATCCCCTGTTCCGAGGAGTGTCATACCGGATATCGCATTGATGTGATCCATATTATAAATCAAACTTAGGCCCCCCCTCCCTTTATATTCTCAAGTATTTGTAGAACTGTAACTCCTTTTAAAAATTTGCCTTTTAATAACTGTTTTCAAACTCTTATGTGTTTAAACTTAAATTCCCTACTATTAGAGCCTATACTTGTCTATTTTCTAATTGCACAAATTCAATAAACTGTCTGGCCGGGAACCACACTAGTGGATCCGGAGGGGTGCCTAACACCTTCCGCTAGGATAATTTCAAGCCCTTACCCTATCTCTGGTTATCAAACAAACTTAGAAATGAACCCTATAGGTGTCCTAATGCACCTTAAATCATTAGGTGGCGACTCCTCAAATGCAAACCCAGTTCCCAAAAGTAATGAGTTGTCCCATACCCAAAAATGTCATAAACCGAATTTTCTGATACAAAAGGGAAAAAGGGGGCGCGACAGCATGACGACTCTGCTGGGGATATTTAGGCTTTTACCACATCAAATTGTTCTTGTGAATTTGTACCTCGCTTATGTGCAATTACTTGCTTAAATTTCTTTAAGCATTTAATTTCCCTTTCAACTGCAAAACTAACTTATCTTCTTCGTTTCTTTCTTATATTACTGCTTTAAATTAAGAAATTGTTGTACTTATCGCTTTCTTAACGTGCAAATGCATGCCAATTTGCTTTTAGTTATTGTATAATCATGCTCGACATCATACTCCACTCATGCCAAACAAATACTATAGCGACGCTTATAATGAGTGATTGCGTTCTTCCTATATAATTACCCCTAAATTCAGAAAGGCATATTTGCAGTAAAACCAATCGATCAACGATGCAGTCGACGGTTCCGTGCCTTCCCCCTTGAGTTGTCCGCTCAAGGGTACCAGTCTAAAACCCCTTAGAAACCTTACTATGTTCAAATTGTGCATGCATCATGGTCAAACCTAGCTGGGTCAGTTATGTTGTCCACATAATGATCCTTTAAGATAGCCTTGTCCAAAGTCCACAGGGTTTTCCTGAACCCAAACTGACACCACCATGTTTTGTGCATTTATTTGGAGAACTAAATGTTTTATGCTAATTGTTGATATTAAATAGTCGAGTTTGGTGGGGGTAAGGGCCTAATCCTTTTATGCAGAAAAGGAGGCAGGAAGCCCCTAGATTTGGCATGGTCACCAACATCTACCCAATAGTGCTAAGTTGGTGGAAAGATCTTCACTCTAGTGATCAAACTCTTGTCAGAAAGTATTTAGGAAACCTACCTTCCCTTCTGCTGATGCTTGAGAACTGCAAAGGTAGGGGTTTCCTAAAAATGATGGGTCTGAAGAAAAATCCAGAATTGACATGCCTGAAGGAATCCTACATCCCTTTTGACTACTTGTATGAAAGGTACGTTCACAGCAAATCCTACCGTACCTACGCTGACGAGTTTGCCATCACATCCTTGGGGCACATCCATCGTAGGGTTTTCGTCTTCATGTTTTGTTTCCTAGGGCTAATCGTGTTTCCAATAAAGAAAGGGAGAATCCATACCAGGCTGGCTATAGTAACTAAGACCCTAATGGAGGGAATTGGCGGGCAGCCATTCAGCATCGTGCCCATGATCATTGCGGATATATATCGAGCCTTGGAAAAGTGTCAACAAGGAGCAAAACACTTCGAAGGCTGCAATTTATTACTTCAACTCTGGATCATGGAGCATCTACAAAAGGGCGAATACCAACAAGAGATTCAATGAATGGATTGGGATGATCACATCGCTTTCCATCATCCAAAGCAAATGAATTACATCCCCAATATGCTCGCTCAACCTTAGGATGCCAAAGGATGGTTGGAGATATTTGATAATCTGCCTGAAGAACAGGTTCAATGGATGTTCGAGTGGTTTCCGACCGAGGAGTTCATCGCCCGATCTAGAGATGCACCTTTCCTGATATTTATTGGTCTGATAGGAACCTATCCTTACGTCCCTCTCCGAGTTATGAGACAAGTTAGTAGGAAGCAGGTTATACCCAGGGTCGATAATATGAGTCATTTCCGGGCTGACTTCCAGAATGATGATAGTCCTTACAAGTGGCAAGCTCAACATATGTGCACTGCAAGATCATAATGGGAGATACCATCGAACCAGACATGTATCATGCTGGTTGTGCTCCTTTCTACTCCAGTTGGTTGAAAGACAATCATGATGGTCTAGGCTAGCCAGGGTTTGCTTAAGGCCACAGGATTATAGATGAAAGGCCAAGGCACGAGTTAAATACAACCAGCTGCGCAAAAGGATCCGTAAGTGCAAAAACGAACACTGCGAGATACAATAGTCCAACCTGAGGCTGATCGAGGATTGGAAGGACATGGCTATCAGTGCCAACAAGAGAATAGGATACTTGGAGCGAGGCATAGTGGAATTGGAGAGAAAGTTTCTCAAAAGGGTCGAATATTGTCAAAATGCTGAAGGAACCGAAAGTGGACATCTAGCTAGAGCATACCAGTTGCTGGGACTTCGTGAGTTGGGGAAGCTGTTCGATGGAGCCAAGGATGCCGAATCTGGGGAAGGTCCTTCTGGGACCAAGTAGATAGGAGTTTATCTTTTTGCTTTATAAATGTAATAAGGCCAATGGCCATTAGTGACTTTTTACTACCTGTTTATTTAGTGTCAATTTGGGATTCATCTTATTTTATCAATAAAATGAGGCATTTAGCATTCTAAGTTCTCCAAAACAATTTGTCGCTAGGCCTATCTCAGGCACAAAGAGGTCCCCAAATTAGGACGCGCTTTACATTCCCACACTATGTGTTCAAATATGGCAATACTTTTCGTCATCCTCACTAACTTGATTACCTTTTGTTTTTATTTTTGTTTTATTATTCCCCTCCCCAAAGGTTAGTTCGTGCACTCTGGCAACATCATCCTATTCCACGAGATCCAGGGGCCTCCACCCACTCCTCTTCTGAGTCCTGTCAAAAACAAGAACAAAGGCAAGATTGAAGATCTAAACAACGTCAGAAAGGAGAATCCAACTGAACGGGTAGAGGCTACTAATGGCCATGGTACTCAGGTTCCTCAGGAGAATGTATCCCAACTTAAACAAAAGCTGTTGAAATTCTAAGAAGAGCTCGATCAGGTTTGGAATCTGGCAAGCCTGTCATTTTTTATCAGCACCCCAGATATCAATTTCCCCAATACTCAAAACCCTACACCACCTCAAAATATCCCAAAGCAACAGAATAATCCCGCTCCTCACCATCATGCTATTCCACCAAAAAACCAATGCAACACCTGCCATATCCCAAACAACACTCCACTACTCATCCCAGAACCTCAAAACCCCACAAATGACCATTTCCACACCAACACACCAGGCCACCATAACACCTCTATTTACGTGGAGACTATGCCACACTCCACCCAACCTATCTCAAGCACACCTGAGACTAATGAAAAGGATCTACTTATCAGAAATCTAGTTGAGGAACTTAAGAAATTGACTAGCTGGATCCTGGGCATTGAGGGAAGCAAGGGAATCGAAGGGCTGAACTATGAGGACCTTTCTATACAACCTGATGTCGAACAGCCATAGGAGTAAAAACCTCCTAAGTTCGAGATGTTTGATGGTACGGGTTATCCAAGGGTCCATTTGAGGACATACTGCGAAAAGATGGTTGGAGTAGGGAAAGACGAGAGAATCCGCATGAAGCTGTTCATGAGGAGTTTGAAAGGAGATGCATTGTCCTGGTACATCAGCCAAGATCCAAAGAAGTGGTCCAGCTAGGTAGGCATGGCATCTAACTTTATGGATAAGTTTAGGTTTAACACAGAAAATACGCCGGATGTGTTCTATATTCAGAATTTAAAGAAGAAGCCCAAAGAAACATTTCGCAAGTATGCTACTCGCTGGAGGTCCAAAACTTCCAAGGTTAGACCTGTCATAGAGGAGGAACAGATGAACAAATTCTTCGTCCGGGATCAGGACCCGCAATATTATGAATGATTGATGATAATCGAGAACCACAAATTTTCCGACATTATCAAATTGGGTGAAAGAATCGAAGAGGGTATCAAAAGCGGTATGGTTACAAAATTCAAGGCCTTGAAAGCTACAAATAAGGCTTTACAATCCGGTGGTGTGTCCAAGAAAAGGGACGTAGGGTCCGTGATGGTTGCACTAAGGACCAAATCTCCCCACAGATACCAAACCTACCCAACACCTCCACTCACATATCAGCCAACCCCAAATTACGAAGCACATTTACCCTCATACTAAGCTCCACCACCAACTTATCAGTCACCTCCACCAACTACATATCAGCCTACTTCACCCAGACATTACCAACCCGCACATGTCTACCAAACCTATAATGCTCAACCATCCCACAATCAATCACCTCCTGCATGCCAAAACTTCCCTAGACCTCGGCCAAATTTTGATCGTAGACCTCCAAAATAATATACGGCCATTGCTGAACCCATTGACCAGTTGTACGAGAGACTCAAAGCTGCTGGTTATGTCACCCCCATCCCTGATGCAACTTCTGAGAACCCTTCTCAGTGGGTTAACCCAAACAAATCATATCCATACCACTTCGGCATGAAAGGGCACACCATCGATGAATGACATTCCTTGAAATACAAGATCCAGTCTTTAATTGATAACAAGATTATTGTGGCAAGGAACCCACTCCAAATGTGTGCAACAACCCTCTGCCAAACCATAAGGGTGGAGGTATCCACATGATTGAAATAGAGGACGATTGGGATCCCGAGGGATCGATCGGGTTGATCACAGAAGGTGATGACCTAAAGAAGCCAGCAGTCACTCTCAATCCAATCATAGACCAGATTCAATCATCTAAGGACGCTGAGGTGAACTTGTTTGTACCACTTGAATTTGAAGCAACATTGTCTGCAAAGACACCAGCACCAATTGAGGTTGAATTCGTGTCTCCGGCAAATGCACCCACACCATTTGAGGTTGCAGTTTTACCACCCAAGGCACATGCTCCGTTCGGAGTAAAGATAGCCACGCCGATTCCAGTAGCGATGTCGATCATGACACCATTCCATACAAAGGTTGTACATTGGGACTATAGAGCCGAGGCAAGGTTAGGTTCGAAGAGACTATTGTAGCACAGGGTATGACAAGCACTGGTAGAGTCTATACCCTAAACATCTAGCTGATTCAAGCAAGCAGGCCTCAAAGCGGCCAACCCTCATTGAGACAGGTTCGGACGATTTTTGGAGAAAGATAGAGGCCAAGGAATACTCAATCATCGACCAGTTGAACAAAACACCAGCACAAATCTCTATTTTTGCTTTGCTACAAAATTCTGAGGCACACAAGAATGCTCTATTAAAGGTACTAAGTGAAGCATACGTGCCAAGTAACATCACTGGCGGGAAAATGGTTAACAAGGTAGGACAAGTGTTGGAGAGCCATAAGATCACTTTCCATGAGGACAAACTACCACCTGAAGGGTTAGGTCACAACAAATCACTACACATCACCGTGCAATACGAGGATTATTTCATCACTAGAATCCTGATCGATGGAGGTTCCAGTCTCAACATTTGTCCGATGGTAACTCTTAAGAAGCTGGGTAAAGGACTACACAAGATAAAGGATGGAGCAATCAATGTGAAAGCTTTCGATGGTTCTCAAAGGTCCACCATTGGTGAGATTAGTCTATGCCTGTAGAGGGACCAACATGGTTCGATGTCGACTTCAAGGTGATAAATGTGCCAGCATCTTACAACTTATTGTTAGGATGGCCATGGATTCATGCTGCTGGGGTCGTAGCATCAAGACTACATCAGGTAGTAAAATTCGAATGGAATCACCAGGAAGTGATCATTCACAGCGACGGTAGCAACCCTATATATAGTCGCCAGACCATTCCGGCAATCGAAGGAAGAAGGAAGCTAGGTGGAGATACTTACCGCCACATTGAATGGGTAAATGCTATTGACAAAGATAAATGGTGGGATAACAAAATCTAGAGTATACTGAATTGGAGTGGGTACGAACCTGCCAAAGGGCTCGGCAAGAATCTCCAAGGAATCTCTAAGCCCATAAAACTCAAGAAACATGGCACTACCTTCGGTTTAGGATATGATTACACCTGGGAAGAATTCAACAACTGGTTTCCACCATGGCATGGTCCTTACTATCCCATAGAGCAGCCAATACCGTATTTGGAGCAGACATTCCAACAGGCTGACATTGTTTATGGGTCAGATGAAGAAGAAGCACTTGCGGTGGTAAAAAACTTGTTCCTAGAAGACAATGACATGGACTGTTGTGTTATTCTCAAGGAGGAGGGGGAGGAAGGCCCTTCCATACAGGCTGTGAACAGAGGGGCACGCCTCAATAACTGGACCATCAGGACAACTAAAGCCCGACAAGCCTCTGGTAGCAAGGCTAAAACAAACATTATGCACTATTTTTATTTACTAAATGTTTTCCTTTTAGCATTTTTAATTCCTGCAATAAGATCTCCAATATTCAAAATGGTTATGCAATTTATCAAAGCATTTTGACTTTTCTTATGAATCAACACTCATTATTATTTATTTTTTTCTCATTACTTTACTTATACAGCATTACTATTACTTATCTTGATGAACCAATGACTGTGACATGCAATAAGACAATGCAACAAATGGACATTGATTCAAAGGAAGATGACATAACTGACGAGATTGTTAGAGAAGTTGAGAACTTTGAGAACAGACCGAAATACAACCTGGACGAGACCGAAATTGTCAACCTGGGAGATGCAAAAAACGTCAAGGAAACACAAATCAGCATTCACCTATCGCCATCAGAAAAGAAAGAATACACAGAATTTCTAAAGGAGTACGTGGACATATTCGCCTGGTCATATGATGACATGACTGGTCTTAGTACATCTATTGTGGCTCACAAACTACCAACCAATCCGTTATGTCCGCCGGTAAAACAAAAGCTCAGAAAGTTCAAACCCGATATGAGTTTGAAAATCAAGGAAGAAGTCACCAAGCAGGTCAAAGCTAAGGTCCTCAGGGTAGTAGAATACCCGACATGGTTAGCCAACATCGTTCCAGTACCAAAGAAGGATGGGAAGGTCAGATTCTGTGTCGACTACCGGGATCTCAACCGGGCTAGTCCAAAAGACGACTTCCCTTTGCTGAACATACACATCCTAATTAACAATTGCGCAAGCATGAACTATAGTCATTTGTAGATTTCTTCGCTGGTTATTATCAGATCTTGATGGATGAAGAAGATGATGAGAAAATGACTTTCATTATGCCGTGGGGAATGTACAATTACAAGATGATGCCGTTCGGCCTAAAGTATGCAGGGGCCACCTACATGAGGGCCATGACTACCATTTTCCATGATATGATACACAAGGAGATAGAGGTATATGTAGATGATGTTATCATCAAGTCCAAGAAGGCCATTGAGCACATGGAAGACTTAAGGAAGTTCTTCAATAGATTGCGGAGGTACAACCTGAAACTGAACCCCACAAAGTGCATATTTGGGGTTCCTGATGGAAAATTGCTTGGGTTTACTGTGAGTCTCCGAGGGTTTGAGCTGGAACCATCGAAAGTCAAAGCTATTCAAGAACTACCACCGCCAAAGAACAAGAAGGATGTGATGAGTTTTTTAGGGAAACTCAACTACATCAGTCGGTTCATAGCACAATCTACAGTTATTTGTGAGCCAATCTTTAAGATGTTGAAGAAGGATTCCGCTACCAAATGGATCAATGACTGCCAAAAAGCCTTCGACGGAATCAAGGAGTACCTGTCAACACTGTCAGTTTTAGTCCCGCCCGAGCCAGGAATACCTTTATTACTCTACCTTATAGTATTGGAGGGAGCTTTCAGTTGCATTCTGGGGCAGCATGATGAAACGGGGAGGAAAGAGTAGGCCATTTATTACCTCAGTAAGAAGTTCACCCCGTAAGAGGCTCAGTATTCTCTATTGGAGCACACCTGTTGTGCTTTGACCTGGGTAGCTCTGAAGCCGAGGCATTACTTCTGTGCCTATACTACATATCTCATATTAAGGATGGACCCCTTGAAGTACATCTTTCAGAAGTCCATGCCCACTGGCAAGCTAGCCAAGTTGCAAATCCTTTTAAGTGAGTTTGACATTGTTTACATAACTCAGAAAGCAATCAAGGGACAGGCATTAGCAGATCACCTTGCTGAAAATCCTGTGGATGGAGAATACAAACCCTTGAAAATGTATTTTCCTGATGAAGAGGTATCATTCATAGGAGAAGACATTGCAGAATCCGATGACAGTTGGAGAATATTTTTTGATGGAGTAGCAAATTTCAAAGGAGTTAGCATAGAAGCAGTCCTAGTATCAGAAACCGGTCAGCATTATCCGGTGTCCACCAAACTCAGGTTCCGATGCACCAACAATATGGCCGAATATGAGGCCTGTATCTTAGGGCTCAAAATGGCCATTGACATTAACATTCAAGAGTTGCTAGTGATTGGAGATTCAGACCTACTCATACATCAGGTGCGTGAAGAATGGGCAACTAGAAATTCCAAGATACTCCCGTACCTACATCATGTACAGGAATTAAGAAAGAGGTTCATGAAGACGGTGTTCCAACATATTCCCAGAGTCCATAATGAGTTCACCGATGCATTGGCTACCCTGCCATCTATGATACAACATCCAGACAAAAATTTCATTGATCCCATTCACGTAAAGATCCACGATCAGCCAGCTTACTGTGTCCATATTGAAGAAGAAGCAGATGGAAAGCCCTGGTTTCATGATATCAAGGGATATTTAGCAAAAGGAGAGTACCTAGAACCTACTAATCCTACTCAGAAGCGCACACTTCAGAGGTTGTCCAACAATTTCTTTCACAACGGAGGAATCTTGTATAGGAGGACTCCTGATATAGGACTATTAAGGTGTGTCGACGCAAAGGAAGCATCCAAGCTACTAGAGGAAATTCATGCTAGGACCTGCGGTCTACATATGAACGGTTTTGTCTTAGCAAAGAAGATACTCTAAGCTGGTTACTTTTAGATGACTATGGAAACGGACTGTATCTAGTATGTTCAGAAATGCTATCGTTGTCAGATACATGCAAGCATGATAAAGGTACCTCCAAATGAGCTTAATGCAATAAGCTCACCATGGTCGTTCGCCGCTTGGGGGATGGATGTTATTGGACCAGTCGAGCCTGCCGCTTCCAGCGGGCATAGGTTTATCCTAGTAGAAATCGACTATTTCATCAAATGGGTCGAAGAGCATCTTACAGAGCAGTAACTAAGAAAGTCATGGCAGACTTTGTCCGCGACCACGTTATTTGTCGATTCGAGATTCCAGAGTCGATCATTACTGATAATGGCTCCAACCTTAACAGTGACTTGATGAAAGCTATATGTGAAACCTTCAAGATCAAACATAAGAATTCTACAGCCTATAGACCTCAAACAAATGGAGATGTGGAAGCCGCCAATAAGAATATCAAGAAGATATTGAGGAAAAGTTATCATTTGCTCTATTGGGGTATCGCACCACAGTCTGCACATTAACTGGGGCAACCCCCTATATGTTAGTTTATGGTACGGAGGCTGTCATTCCCGCTGAAGTAGTTCCTTCCCTACGGATCATACAAGAAGTTGAGCTCGACGATGCAGAGTGGGTAAAAAGTCGTTATGAACAGCTAGCCTTATAGACGGAAAGAGAATGAACGCAGTTTTCCATGGCCAAATCTATCAGAACAGAATGTCTAGAGCATTCAACAAAAGAGTCAAGCCAAGACAGTTCACACCGGGGCAGCTGGTGTTAAAGAATATTTTTCCGCATCAAGATAAAGCCAAAGGGAAGTTCTCTACCAATTAGCATGTTCCATACATGGTTCACCGGGTTCCTGACAGGAGGAGTTCTCATACTTGCAGAAATGGACGGAGAAGTCTGGCCAAAACCTTTCAACTCAGATGCAGTCAAGCGTTACTACGTGTAATCTTTATGCTTTCCTATATGATGTAAATTGAACTACACCTGACCTGATTCCCATTTAAGAGGGGATACGTAGGCAGCCCTATGGGTTCGGTCATAATTCAATAAAATTTTCTTTTCCCCCCGCAATCAGTCAGAAGCGTCAACCCATCAAACTGGGGTAGAATTTTGAGGAGGACCCTCAAAATTCCGTAGCAAGAAAGGTTGCAATGTCCCGAACCACGTCACAGTCGTCGGTTCATGAACTATTATGTCGTATTTTTACAAAATCATGCATATTACTGAAATTGCTTTGTTTAGCAACGCTACACCAATGATACATATAGTATCACCAGATCCAAAGCCGAGCAGGTCAAGCAAAGACAGCGGGGGTACGAACTAACCTCCCCCTCTACAAAACTCACGATTTTTCTTTGGATGCAGGCACCAGGATTGAAAAATCATCAAACATACTATACACTCATAGGACAAACATTATTCAGGAACACGACTCTACGAACCGTTACACTTGCAAACATTCGCTATCAGCATGCAGCGATGATGCCCTATATGCCACAATGATCTTAGTAATCGCAACACCGCAATCTTCTATCAGCTAAGAAAGCTCTACTTCCATTTACCATTTTATTTCTTGCATAAGGCTACCATTCTGTCTTCCGAGGTTAAGCTCTACCTCTATCTGCATTTGCATTGCATAAGACTATCATTTTGCCTTCCGAGACTAAACGTTGTCTCCAGTTGCATTGCATAAGGCTACCATTCTGTCTTCCAAGGTTAAACTCTACCTCCATTTGCACTTGCATTGCATAAGGCTACTATTCTACCTTCCGAGGCTAAACACTGTCTCCATCTGCATTTGCATTGCATAAGGCTACTATTCTGTCTTCTGAGGTTAAGCTCTACCTCCATCTGCTTATCTGCATAAGGCTACTATTCTGCTTTCTGAGACTAAACACTGTCTCTGTCTGCATACTTGCATAAGGCTACCATTCTGGCTTCCGAGGTTAAGCTCTACCTCTCTCCGCATTTGCATCTTTGCATAAGGCTATCATTCTGCCTTCTGAGGCTAAGCTCTTTCTCCAATTTTCATCGAAACTAAGCACTATCTCAAGCATCATTTATTTCATTTCTCTTACGGGCTAAGCTCTGCCCTTCAATTTGCAAGACTAAGCTCTGTCGTATCCGCATCATGCTACCGCATCTCATGGGCTGAAAGATTGCCTCATACTACATCTCATGGGCTAAAAGATCGCCTCATACTACATCCCATGGGCTGAAAGATCGCCTCATACTGCATCTCATGGAATGAAAGATCGCCTCACACTGCATCTCATTGGATGAAAGATCGCCAAATTATCCAAAGGCGTCATCGTTCGGAGGCACCATCTTCATAGCCCGAGAACACTATGTCATGGCCGGAAGATCCCTTTCAATCTTTTTGCATATCATTATTCAAATGCATCATGGTTCGATGACACCATCCTCACAGCTCGAGAGCATCATTTCATGGCCTGCAAATCCTTTATCATACGCTTCATGGCCCAGGACGTCATGGTCTAAGGACGTCATCCTACCCGTCCAAAGACAATATTCATGGTCCGACGGGAATTTACATCATGTTTAAATTTATGCCTAATATATGCTTGTATTGTTTCTAATTGCAGGTAAACCGGCGAGCAACGGCCATCTCGGCAGTAGCGGCCCCGCTCCAGTTCCCGCAGCCATATCAAACTTTAACCATTCCCATAAACCTTCCACTCACCCGACCCTAGATGTTGCGTCCGTTCTTGAAAAGTCTCCAATGACATACTCTGTCGGTGGATTCTGAACTACATATGTCCTAATTCGTGTAAAACCAGGGATATGTAGGCAGCTCAGAAGCTAGGGTGCAGCCTATCTTCTTCAAACCGTTTCGCTCGGTCAAAATTGGTCATCGTATCTTTACCCGACAACTTTTTCATCTTTCCCGGGTAAAGAGGGGCAGCTGTTGATACCCAATTTTTTCCTATATATTTTCAGTATGCAAAATTACTTCAAAATGGAATATATATGCATATGTAAGCATATCCAAGTATTTTATTGTTTTTCCATAATTTTTAAAGTTTTTAAATCAATTTATTTCCCTCTTTTATCCATAAAAACCCCAATAATTATTTTCAAAATTATTATTTTTCATAATTCATTTATTGGGATTTTATATTTATGCTAAAATATAGCTAAGGTAATTGTTGCATATTTTTCCAAATTTATTTAGTATTTTAAGATAAATTGCATATAATTGCAATACTAGCCCTTTTAATATTCAATTGTGTTCTATATTCACAAAATGAAGTCCTGTATTTTTAAATTGTTAATTATATGTTATAAATCATTTTAGTTCTTTTAATTTGTTTCCAAAAATTAATTTACTATTTTTTATAATTTTAAAAGGAAAATTTTGGCTATTTAAACAATATCCCAATTGCATTTCAATTGTAGCCTAAATCTGACCCCAAATTCAACCCAATTTCTCGGCCCAATTCCATTTTAAACCCGACCCCTAACCCAATTTAAACGACCTAACCCGGATTCCCCACCTAACCATTTTAATCCTGGCCGATGATCATTTAGATCAACAGCCACCATCCTCCATTTCCATAATTAAACCCAAAAGACCCCTTACCCTACTTCATTTTTTACCAAACGCCGCCTTTGAAGCCCCTCTTCTCTCAATTCTCTCTAAAAACTCACATGAACCCTAGCTACCGACATCTCATCCCACCATAATCCATGGCCTCTCATGGCCATTGGAGATGTGTATCAGCCTCTTATGGCTCCTGGGTGTTTGTGTCTGTGGTTTCATTGCCAGACCTCCAAGAGATCTGGTCCAGTCCTTGCTCAACTTTTGTTCATGGCCTTTCTCCGGCCATCCATGATCCCTCAACGGCCATTCTTAGCCGTTCAAGGCAGATCCTTCACTTTCTTAGTTAGATCGGTAACTTTCAAGGTCTTTCTCACCTTTTCTTGGTTTTCCGAAACCCTAATCTTTAAAATCTTTAAATTTTCTTCAGATCTATCTTAGATTTGTACTTACTATGAACTTGTTAATTGTTTTCGTGAAGGTCTCTCAATTTTCTTTCAAAACAACTCTTCATTTTTCAAATGATTAGGTTTTTCCTTTAAGTTTTTCAAAAGATCTCTTTTCTGATTTTAATGTTGTTTGTGATTTTGCTATCTTTAAAACGACTTGCACGTGTTGTTCTTCTATCTATTTCAGCATGTTAAAAACTCTAGTGCCTTTTAGTCTTTTCCGAGTTTTGAAATTATTTGTTTAAATGTGTACTTGTTCTTTGTTCCTGACTCTCTTTTCCTTGTTTGACTTGTTTGATTTTGAGTTCTTATCATCTCTAAAACTCGACTACTATGAAGCCCTAATTTCTTAAAAGGTTTTTCTCACCTATTACTACTAGGAGACCTTTACTTGTTTCTGATTTCTCTTACCTGATACTATGTTCTTCTTCACTATTGATTCTATGTGACTACTTGACCTACTTGACTACTGAGCTTCGATTATTTTTCTTTCTACTGAATCGTAGCTTACTTCTGCCACTACTGTATGTTTGTGTTATCTCTTTTGCCAATGTGTTTGGCCTCACATGTTTGATGCTTCAGTTCACTCTATTTATATACTGAAGTTTCTTCCTTGATTGATCTTGATCTTGTGGCTGATTACAAAAGCTTTTCTTTTATGAACCCTAATTTCACTCGCCTGTTTAAAATTAATTGATTCCTTTCCCTTTACTAAAATGTTTTACCTTGCTGAATCCTTTCCCAAAATAAACCTATTTTATACTTAGACTTGATTGTTGACTTCATGTTTTTACTGCCCCTTATATGGCAATAATCAATCTATCCCCAAACTAATTTCTTTCCTTAATTAAATTTGCTACTACCCATTAAACAGTGATTCCTTAATTAAAGGAAATCACTTGTGTTAATTGATTATGACTTGTGATTGTTTCCATGTTTGTGTTTAAGACTTTACCTCTTCTTCACTCGTTTTCAAAACTATAAATACCCACCCCCTCTTCTTTCAAAGACACGAACAATTTGAGTTAAAAACACACACTCACACTCAAAAAAAATATTATTATTACTTGTGTTATTGCTTTGTCTACCCGGCTGAAAGCCAAAGCTAGACTGTGGAATCTTGCCCATTTTACCTTTCTGCACTTTGTTTCTCTACCGGTATGTCTTAGTTAATTTTCAAGCATCAACAACAACATGTGTTCTTTAATTGTTCCAACATCTCATGCTTGTCTACTTTTGCTTATGTTTCTGCAATCAAGTTACATTACTAGCATATTGAAATATGTTCCCTTCCCCTTTTAAAATTAATGCTCTCCAATGTGTATGAATCCCAAACCCCACATCCCCTCTATATGTGTGTGTTCTCTGGCTAGTTCGTGGGCATGTCAGCATCATCTATTGCTGTGCATGACCAAACCTGACCCTTTTAGGGGTCATATGCTCCATACAATGTATTCCCAAAACCCCTGACCCCTTTGTGTAACTGTTGATTCTGTGTAGTTTGAGTTTTACTACTACTATTTTCAAATCACCCTTACCCCTTACTATTTCCCAGTCCAGTTTTAAATAAATCTCTATGTTATGCACTTCCACTATATTCCTAGAACTAAGGTTCTTCATCTCTTGTGTGAGCCTTGCCTTGGGACCCTTGAGTTCCCTATGAACTTGGACACATAAGGGTTGGCCCTTCCACACTGCACTTATTTGTGTCTGGTTATGCAACCTGGGTGTAAGCACTGCCCGAGGTCCCTTTAGACCCATAGGGAACTGTGACACACCCAGTTCTGAGAAAGGCTTTGAAACAAATGGCATTTGAGGTGGTTTATTCCATAACTCAGAGAGGAAGTCAGAATCAGGCTTCCTATGGTTGTAACTTCTTATTTTTGCACTTTTCTGATGTAATTCAGTATTTGGTCTATAATAATTTGTAACAAATATTAGGGTTGGATCGGGAAAAGGGATGGGTAATTATGCATGTTTTAGCTATTAGAAGGGTAGAGAACATGCCTATAGGATCTGTTCTATTTTAATTCAAGTTTTGCATGCTTTACTTCCACACTTAGACACCATGCCTATAGGATATGTTTAATAAATTCTGCATGTTTTAATCCCACACTTAGACACCATGCCAATAGGATCTAAATGGCTATAATCAGACATCATGCCTACAGGGTTGAAATCAGCTTTGAAATTAGATATCATGCCTACAAGGTTAAAATCAGCTTTGAAATTAGATGTCATGCCTATAAGATTAAAAACAATATTTTTATTGAAATCATGCCAATAGGTATTTCGTTGTGATCAAATAAATCCTGCCTGCTTCATTTCACGTTCAACTAGATACCATGCCTATAGGACCCAAATCAGTCGTTAATATTTAGATACCATGTCTGTAAGAATTAAAATCAGCTATAATAGAAATCATGTCTATAGGATCTAAAACCAGTTTAGTTAAAAATCAGTTTGACTCGTACTATTATGAATCAGTTTAAGCAACCTACTCCTTTTATTAATATGGTTTAGAAAGCATGCCTATAGGATCCAAATCGCATGTTTTAAAATTAACCACTTCTCTGCTGCATTCTTAATCAACAATAGATATCATGCTTATAGGACATCACCAATATACACTTAGGCAAGCCCTAGGTAATAATGACAAAGCTGAATCCATCTTTGGTTAATTCGTTACTGCTACAACCAGCAGGCAGGCCTGATTCGGACTTCTTATCTACGTTATGTAATAAATTTGGTGCTGCCTCAACAATTTAAACACCCTACTTTAGTAGTTTAAATTTTGACCCTGACTGTGTTTAAGTCGAGCTATTTATGTGTGTGCTCTGTGGACGTATATATGAGCCTCTTAATTGTTTATATGTTTCCCCTAATATGCAGTCCTATGTGTTTTGTATGTTGCCTTAGCCTCTTTACCTTTAAAACCCAAGAGTCAGCCTAAAATAATCCCTCTTATAAGAATAGTAGTCCTAAATTCCTTTGGGACTGACAGGAATGGGACGGGTAATAGTATGCAATAGAGGTCGAGACCAATACGCGCTTTATTACCTTAACGGGGTGGGAAGGATAGATATGGATATGATGATCGGTGCGCTAATGCCACGTGCATCCCCTCTTCTGAGGAGTGTCATACCGGGTATCGCATTGATGTGATCCATATTATAAACAAACTTAGGACTCCCCCTCCCTTTATATTCTAAAGTATTTGTAGAACTGCAACTCTTTTTCAAAATTTGCCTTTTAATAACTGTTTTCAAACTCTTATGTGTTTAAACTTAAATCCCCTACTATTTGAGCCTATACTTGTCTATTTGCTAATTGCACAAATTCACAAAACTGTCTGGCCGGGAACCACACTAGTGGATCCTGAGGGGTACCTAACACCTTCCCCTTAGGATAATTTCAAGCCCTTACCCTATCTCTAGTTATCAAACAAACTTAGAAATAAACCCTATAGGTGTCCTAATGCACCTTAAATTATTAGGTTGCGAATCATCAAATGCAAACCCAGTTCCCAAAAGGAATAAGTTGTCCCATACCCAAAAAATGTCATAAACCCGATTTTCCGATGCAAAGAGGGAAAAAGGGGGAGCGACAGAAGGTCGCATCGACCAGGCTTATAAAATCCCCAAGCCTGCCTAACGAGCCCCATGGCCGTATCACGAATCTAAAGATTCTTGCTAACTATAAAAATAGGACCACCCGGCCAAATTCCGGACAAAAAGGGGAGTGGAAGAAGTAAAGCCACGGGGTTTACTTCATACATATGCCAGTATGAAAGTATTATATACAAACAGGAAAATCAAAAGGATCCTAATCTATCATCGAGCATACATTCTCAATGGCTCCCCAAGGGTTGCACCCTGACAGCTACAAGTCCCCCGACGTCCCCTTCTCAATGGCATCTTCCCTCTCCAGGAATCCACCCTTGTTTTTAGCATCACCCGAGCCGTCATCCGGCACACCTCCAATGGTATGCTTTCGAGAATCCGGCCAAGCATGATCCGCAGCTCGAGGTAAATTCGAGCTAGCTTCCTCAGATGCCCTCCCAATGCGAGCACTTGCGGCAGTAGCTTCCTCCCCGTGCGAGGATACAAGCGCCTCAGCTTCGGCTTTGATCTAAGATATTGCAGCCACCATCTCGGAATGAAGAACTCTGTACTAATCACTATCCTCATTCGCATCCTGGAGCTGACGCTCAACTGAGGTTACCTTCCCCTAGAGGGTGTCCCTCTCGGAAGTCATTTCACTTATATGCCGACTGAGTTCGGAAATTTCAGCATCTCTGGCCCGAAGCTCCTCTCTCAGTAGGGCATTTTCCTTCTCAAACTGTACAAATTAGGTCTGAGATGTTAAAAGCAATAAAATCTCACAAAGATTCAGATAATAGTAAACGAGGGATGAGTAACCTTCTCGGTAAGATAGGCATTCTCACGGTCACGACGGTTCACCTCATCCTAGTACTGGGTGAAAGCCTGGTTGTAAAGCACTTTATCCTAAAGCCATGAAAAAGGACAAGTTATAAAAACAAAGATCGGAGCAGCCTAGAGCAGCGGACGGGGTTAGAACAAATTACCCGCTTGCAAAGTCTTCCCATCTCGCCAAAAACGAATGAAGCATCAACCTCGGGACTTCCCTTGAGAACGGCCGGCGATCTCTCGAGCGCTTCTCAGCTTTCGACTAGTGCCCCTACATCAGAGGGCTCTTTACGAGGGGCATATTACACTCCACGAAGCGGTAGGTTCACTCCCTGAGGGGAATCAATAACGATCATAGAGTTGACAGGATCAGTCAAAGTCTCCATCCCTTGTTCACCCTAGACCCTAGAGCTGGGCCCCACCGAACTACCTTCCAAAGGCACCTCGATTCGGGCAGAATCCTGGCTGCCAACCAACTCGGGGATAGTACTCGATACTCTGTGTGTTGGCTCCCCGCCACAAAGATGGACCGTAGCAGAATAAGGCTCCAGTTCGGAAGTCCCCGTCCCCACGACCCGAGTATTGGCCGAGTCTATACACTCCTCGGGGGCCATTAGGAAGTTGTTTTCCCCATCTCCTTTAGCTCGAGGGTTCCCTGCCGTCTCCGGGGTCAGAGCTGCCAGGTCAACCTTGGATCCTTCCACCTTAACCCTCTTGAACTCCGGCGGCCCGACCAGTAGACCCCCCTACCTTCTCTTTTTCTCACCAGGAACTAGGGCGTCCCCTCAATGCGTGGTGCCTCCTTCATCAAAGGGACTTCTCCAGACCTACACAAATATAGAAGTTAAACACAAAGAATGAAGAACGCTATTAATGGCAATTTGCATCAAATGTGTGAGGATGCAGCGAGGTTCGGAGATTACCATGATCTTTGGCTTCCCACCGGGCTCGGGATAAATCTCGCCACACCCGTTCGGCATATGGTAAAATCGAGTATAAGTGGCCAACCCAATCCTGGAGGTCCGAAACCGCACCGGGGTAGGTTGCTACAGCTAAAAGGGCAAGAGAAATAGAGTTAGATGCTTGGAGAAATATTGTCAAAGAGAAGATGAGGAAGACCCGACAACACATTTACTTACGCACAGCATTCCACCTCTCGAGGAACGGCATCTTTTCAGCCGGGATCAGATTAGAAGTCCTCACTCGAATGAATCGGCTTGCCCATCCCTCATTCCTGAGCTCCTCGGTGCAAGCAAAAAGGGACGTCGGGGATCGACAACAGAGTTTGATTAGGCCCTTGTGGAGGACACGGGGACTATACATCCTGATCAGGTGGTTGAGGGTGAAGGGAATCTCCTCTATCATGTTTGTGTAATGCCTGATCATATAAACAACGTGCGAGAACGAAGGGTGAATTTGACCAAAGGTTACCTAATAACGATGACAGAAGTCGAGAATCACGGGGTTGATCGGGGGCAAGGATGGCCCCACCGGCCCCAATGTGAATGGATAGGTGTACACACTCAGAAAGCCGGCTTTATGAGCCATAATATCTTCTCCCCGAGCAGGGATCTCCACAAGCACGGTATCCCCTCAGCGGCAGTCAGCCCTCACTCTCCCGATGTATGTTACCAAGCTGATATACCGAGTCACGGGATCACGATGCTCTGGCTTCGAGGAAGGTCTCTCGACCTTAAAATTGGAGGTCATCACAAAGGATCTTGGGACGCATTCCTCAGCACGAGGAGGTGTGGCCACTTCACCTTAAGAAAAAAGACAAGAGGATGAGCCTGCAACCTCCTGAAAAATAAAGGTGGAAGTTTTTGCCATCCCTGGAAGAAAAAGAGTTGTGTTCCCGAGAAAGAACTAGAGCAAAAGAATAATGAACCTTTTTCAGGGATTTGGGCACACAATGGGTTATAGAAAAGAAAAAGGGGAGTATTTATAAAAGCATCGTGTGTGAATTAAAGGAGGCCAAGAGTCAGCCAACTACCATAGTCAATGCGGGAGCTTGCAGGAGCAGCGTGCGTGTCGGATCTTGGCGCCTTGTGGCCATTGCCGATTGTAAAAATATCAAAGGAGGAAGAAATTCAAGGTCATTTCTTATCGTTTCTTATCACTTTCACTCTAAGAAATGCGAAGACTATCTGTATGCGGTAAAACCGATGGCCCGATTTCCTCGTTATCATGTCGCCTCGCAGACACGCTTCTCGAGGCCAAGGTCGAGACCCAACCTTAGGAGCCGTCGGGTTCCGGCTCCGAGGGGCTGTGCGTACTAATGACTATAATAGGGGAGAGGGGAGTTCCCACCCCAAGGCACGCTGCTGATATTGACAGAGCCTAATGCTATCCAGTTGTCCCATCCCTATACCTTTATAATTGATGCATTTTATACTATGTTGGGATTTTCCCCTCCTATATAAGGGGAATCTTGTCACTTTGTAAACTCTATTGCTCCAACTATTCTACACGAAATATACAAGAACTCTCTCTTTTCTCTCTAACATATTCTCTTGACATTATTGCTATTGCTTATTACTTTCATACTTGTTCTTCATTTGTTTCTTGTTATTGGCCATAAAGAGCCTCCTTTAATTATATTCTAATTGTTAGCCCATTCTCAATTATCCCCAATAGCTCGAGCCCGAGCCCAAGCATCGACATTAAGTCCACTCATCGGTTAGTCCAAGGTCTGGATAGCTAACCCCTTGGTTTGATTATAATTTTATTTTAGCTTGCACTTCATCTTTTATCTTCACATATCTAGCATCAACTACTTTAACAACTAGCATAAAAATAGATCACGTATTTTTAGAGTCCCATCAACAAATTCAATTGTTATTACCATTTTCACGGTAAATAAGGGGTGTTTGGTGTATTTGGCCTATATCCGTGATTGTAGTTTAGACGTTCCTTCCATGGATTTGGTTCCAGTTGTGCGTGAGTTCCCAGAGGTAATTCCTATAGATTTGTCGGGCATGCCACCCGACAGAGATATTAACTTTTGCATTGACTTGGTTCCGGAAACTCGGCCGATTTCTATTCTACCATACCGTATGGCCCCAGTTTAGTTGAAAGAATTAAAGGAACAATTATAGGATATGCTTGATAAGGGATTCATTATTCCAAGTGTCTCCCCTTAGGGTGCGTCGGTGTTGTTTGTGAAGAAAAATGATGGATCGATGAGGATATGTATAGATTATCAACAGTTGAACAAGGTCACTATCACTAACAAGTATTTGTTGCCAAGGATTGATAACTTATGTGACCAGCTTCAGGGTGCCAAGTTATTTTCCAAGATTGACGGAAGATCTAGCTACCATCAAGTGAAGATTAGGGCATTGGATGTCCCTAAGACAGCTTTTCGGACTCGGTATGGTCATTATGAGTTCTTAGTGATGTCATTTGGCTTGACTAATGCCCTAGCAACCTTTATGGATTTGATGAAGCGGGTGTCAATCCCTCTCTAAATTCCTTTGCGATAGTCATCATTGATGATATTTTGGTTTACTCCTACATTCGAGAGGAGCATGAGCAGCATCTTTGGATCGTATTCCAGATTTTGAAGGATCGTCAATTATATGCCAAGTTTTCGAAGTGTGAATTGTGGTTGGGATTGGTTGCATTTTTGGGCCACGTTGTATCTTTCGAGGTCATCAAGATGTCCTAAGAATATTGAGGCAGTTTATAATTGGCCTAGACCTACTTCAGCTATAGAGATTCGGAGCTTCTTAGGTTTGGCGGGTTATAATTGCTGGTTCGTGGAGGGGTTTTCATCAATCTCAGCCCCATTAACAAAGTTGATCTAGAAGGGTGCTCTTTTCAGATTGTCCGACAAGTGTGATCTGAGCTCCCAGAAGCTCAAGACTGCATTGACTACAACTCTAGTGTTGGTGTTGCCTATAGGTTCAGGGTCTTACATTGTGTATTGTGATGCATCGCCTATTGGGCTTGGTGTGATGTTAATGCAGGACGTTAGGGTGATTTCCTACACATCTCGGTAGTTGAAGGTTCATGAGAAGAATTACCATATACATGATTTAAAGTTGGCGACCATTATTCTCGTGCTGAAGATTTGCAGGCACTATCTATACGGCGTTCCATGAGGGTTTATACCGACCATCGGAGTCTCTAGCACCTGTTCATGCATAGAGACCTTAATTTGTGGGAGCAGAGATGGTTAGAGTTGCTAAAAGACTATGATATCACCATACTATATCATCCAAAAAAGGCCAATGTGGTGGCCGATGCATTGAGTAGGAAAGCTGAGCATGGGCAGTTTGGCATATTTACCGGTAGTGGAGAATCCACTAGCTATGGATGATCAGGCTTTGGCAAACCGGTTCATGAGATTGGATGTTTTGGAGCTTAGCTTGGTTCTCGCTTGTGTTTTGGTACAGTCATCATTGTTGGAGCATATCAAAGCTCGCCATTTGGATGATCCTCACTTATTGGTATTGAAGGACATGGTGCAACAGGGTGGTGCCAAAGAGGTTGTGATTGGGGATGATGGTATGTTATGACTTCAAGGTCGGATCTGTGTTCCAAATTTTGATGTATTGAGAGAGTTGATCCTTGAGGAGGCTCACAGTTCACGCTATTCCATTCTCCCAAGTGTCACGAAGATGTACCGTGACTTGAAATAACACTATTGCTGGCGGAGAATGAAGAAAGATATTGTTGAATATGTCTCTCGGTGTTTGAGTTTTCAACAGGTGAAGTATGAACATCACAAACTAAGGGGTTGACTCAAAGATTGGAGATACCTGAGTGGAAGTGGGGGCATATCACTATGGATTTTGTGGTAGGCTTACCATGGTACATTTCGGTGATGACTTCCTATTTTTCAGAGAGGTTGGCTCATATTTACATCCATGAGATTATCCTTATGCACGGCGTGCCCATTTCCATCATTTTTGATTGAGGCACACAGTTCACATCGCATTTTTAGAGAGTTGTGCAGCAGGAGTTTGGCACTCGGGTCGAGTTGAGTACCGCATTTTATCCTTAGACAAATAGTCAGTCCGAGCGCACTATTTGGATATTGGAGGATAGGTTGCAGCATGCTCTATGGAATTAGTGGTTCAATGGACCTATTTTTACCTCTAGCGGAGTTCGCCTACAACAATAGCTATCAGTCGAGCATCCAGATGGCTCCAGATGAAGCCTTATATTGTAGGCGATGTTGTTCATTGATTGGTTGGTTTGAGCCTGGAGAGGCTAGGTTGTTGGACATAGATATGGTCCGTGATGTTTTGTAAAATATTAAAGAGATTTAGGAGCGGCTTTGTACAGCTCAGTCCAGACAGAAAAGTTATGTGGATTGGAAGGTTCGAGATATAGCTTACATGGTGGGTGAGAAGGTTCTTTTCTGAGTGTCGCCTATGAAAAGCGTGATGATGTTTGGAAAGAAGGACAAGTTGAGCCTGAGGTTTATTGGCATGTTTTAGATCTTGGAGAGAGTTAGGGAAGTTGCTTATAGGCTTTAATTACCTCGTAGCCTTGTAGGGGTATATCTGGTATTTCATGTTTTCATGCTTCGAAAGTACCATAAGGATAGATCACGTGTTTTGGACTTTAGCACGGTGCAACTTAATGAACATTTGACCAATGAGGAAGAGCCAGTAGCTATTCTAGACTGACAGGTTCGCAAGTTGAGATATAGGAGTTTTCCTTCTTGTTACACCGTACGTTTTCGTACATGAGAATACGTCGTAAGCCATTGATGAAAGCTCAAAAATGAGATTATATTTTGAAGAAAATAAAGTAAGTTAATCATGTTACCTTGGAGGTTACAAATTTTTAAGATCATGAATAACGAGTACCAAGAAGGTTGGAAAGCTTAGAAGCTAAACCAACTGAAGAAAATAAGTTTAGTCGAAAGTCGACAAGTTTGGAATATTATAACATGTACTTTGGAGTGAGACTAGGGTTATTAAAATTATAAGGAGGTTACTTTATGAGTTATTTTAGTCGTATGATATTCATTTGCTATGTTTTGAAGGCAAGCAAGTTGTGGAACAAAAGTTGGCAAAAGTCATCACAAGTTACATTCATAAATTTGTTGAAGATTAGGTTTAATGTAGCTGAGCTTTTCTCCAAATATACTTGGAATTATAGGGTGATCTACCTACCAAATTGAAGATCTACGAGTCTAGTTTCGAACGCATTAACCGTTCGTCAATACGACATCTGCGTAGAGAGATATTCGCATTTTTGAAAGACCGCACAAGCAGCTCCCAATGGGACCCAGTTAGGCAGTGGTCGACCTACTTCACTTTATAAACGATTTGGACGCCTATTTTTAACTAATTTTCAACTCAACATCATCTCCAAACTTGTACTAACCCTTCTAAATAGATACCACAAGGGTTTGAAGTGATTCTAAAGTGATTACACCATATTTCAACATCAAAACTTAGTTCTAGTGAAGAACAACACCTCTTTGAGGTTGTGTTGTCATTGAGGGTTGTTTGGGCTGTGTTTGGCTGAAATTCAAAGTTTTTGCTACTAGATAAGATGATTATAATAGCCTACAAATTGTGCTTAAGCTTGCTTGTATGTTGGTTAAGTTGTTAGGATGATAAACTACAAGATAATACTTGGATTAGCTTAAGTCACTTCTATGGTGTTGTACTGCCATTGAGGGTTGTTGTAAGCTGAATATAACTTGGATTTCAACTTGATGTTATTTTAGGAGGTACGTGTATTGTGTTCTTTCATGTGCTTAATGTTATCTTGATGTTGATTAAGTTAAATGGATGGAGTAGACATGAACTAGTGAATAAAGTTACTAATTGAAGATAGTTGGAGTTGGGGATTGTTTCCTTTGTTATAAATATATGGTATAAGGATGGAATCATTGATGAATGACTTTATTATCATCTTAGTGATACTATTATGTTAATGTAAGAAGTCTATAAGGGGTGATATGGGTTATAAAGATTCCAATCAGAGCTTGACGCTCGTCGTGAAGTAGTTGTGACTTGTTGTTGTTATATGGTGTCTTGTTATTCATATTTATATATTGATAGGTTTATCTGGTTGTTGTTGTTTGTATATGGTAAGGGTGTATTGTGGGCGGGTCCGCGTGCCAAACGGGCCGGTGTCTAGTGGTGCAAAAGACCATAGCGAGCCGATCCTTACCAAAAAGCTCGTGAGCCCCGGACCATTTAGCTTGGGACCGACAGGCGGGCCTGGGCCGGTTCAACCGGGCCAAACAGATAATTTTAAAAAAAAATTAAAAGGGACAACGGTAAGATAATAGCCGTTGGACTGCGTTTTTAGCCGTTTGGCACTTTCAAAAATAGCCATTTGGCTCCCAAACTTTGTTTTAACTCCAAACTTTGTTTCAACCCCAAACTTTTTATAATTACACTTTTTCCCTATTCTCAACCATAAATGCCCCTCATTCTTTCATTTTTACTCACAAATTCATCAATCTCTCTCATTTCTCAAATTGAAATTGAAGTATTCAAGTCTTCAAGTCTTCACTCATATCTCATTTCTCAAACTCCAATTCTTAATTCAAGTTAAATCATGCCCGGTGATTCTAGATTGCACCCATTTATTTTGGAACACTTTAATGTGGAGAAGAAAATGAAGAAGTTTACATAATAAAGTGCAAGAACTGTGGTCGAGTCTACACTCGTCGTCGAAAGGAGGGCATATGCTCTTTAAGGAGGCATATAAAGAGTTGTCTTGTGCGTTCTCCAGACATTCGTATTTAAGATTTTAAGTTGATTTGAGATAATTTGTGTTATTTTAAAATTATTAGACGTATTATGCTTAATGTTCTAGTTTGTTAGATTAATTTGAAATATTATATTGAAGGTATTGAACTTTAATTTGATGTATTAAATGTAAACTTTAATTTGAACTATATCTATAGCTTATATATATTATATATACTATATCTACATATTGCCACATATATATATATATATATATATATATATATATATATATATATATATATATATATATATATATATATAAATATATATTGCTTTATATATATATATATATATATATATATATATATATATATATATATATATATATATATAATACATATAAACTACATATAAACTATATATATATATTCAACATTTCATGAGCCACAGAAGCATATTTAGCCGGACATAGTCACGACAGTGTAGAGAAACAAAGTAATTTAAATAATATACAATAAAATAAAATAAACAAATACCTTTAAGGCCGGAACGCAAGGCCTGAAGATGATGAACTAAAGATCTTTATTTACTTCGTGAGAGTAATTACAATTGAGAGAGATTTACAGTAGAGAGAGAGATGGAAGAGTTTAGAGAGAGAGAGGGGAATTTTTCTGATGCCTCCCCAAAAGAGAGAGGGCTCCTACTTATAGGAAGAAAAAAACATAAGGAATCTATGTACAATACAGCGCAAACATCAATATCCATATGTTCAGCAATCAATTTAATCTTTTGCTGAACCTTAGCAGATTGTAAAGTATCGAATATATTCATGCTCAATATTTCTAATTGTAATGAATCAACATGCCTTTGTTTCATATTAATCAAGGCGTTAATATCTCTAGTTACGACTGTAACAAAAGAATAACTTATTTGTTATAAACATTCTCACTTGTGTTATAACTGGAAAAGTGTTGGAATTCTGCACTGAACTGTACATAGATAAATAGTAGACTTATCATCAAATTGAATACAAATCCTACCGTCCGGGTTTTGAGTAACATGCGAATAATCAGTATTTGACAAGTCATTAGCAATCTGACTTGGGGATATCACCAAATTTAAATAGACTATATATATATATAAGATTTTCAGCTTTTGAAGCTTGCAATTTGGAGAAATATGATCAAACATTCCACACTTATAACACTTAATATCAGCGAGATCTCTCTTTGATATATTCTTCGTAAATCGAGTAGATTTTTGATGCGCTTTTCTAGTATCACGCTCTTCCTTAGACCTATATCTAGACCTCTTTTTCTTATAAGGGCTATCCGGGTTAGGATACTTATGATATCTGTTTTTCTTCTTCTTCCTACTTTGAGTAGAGGTTCCACACATCTTTATATAAAGGTACTACTTTTTAACAACTTAAAGGTACTTGCCTCTTTAAGTAAGGTTCTGATGGTCTCATGATTTGAGGTAAATCTACCATTAGAATGCTCTAAAATTGTAAGGATAAGGGTATACACTGCATCTTCTCTACCCTTAACTAGAGCCATACCTATAATATCAACACCCTCGTCTATGGCAGTAGCATTAATAACTAAAGCCTTTTCTTCAACGGATAAATAATTATCCCACCAGCCACGAAGTTTTTCTAGTAAAGCCTGCAATAATCATTTTGCAAATAGTTCTATCTGTGTTCTTAACACTTTTACAGATAGTTGAGTACATAAGCATTCTATGTACAAGAATAGTTACATGTCTATCAGTTAAGTCATCAAGATTCCATTCATAAATTTTGGAACCACTATAAGACGTATTAGTCTGATTCCAGTCGCGTTTATTCTCAAGGATCGTCATACGGATCCTCATCAAATTGAATACAAATCCTACCATCCGAATTTTGAGTAACATGCGAAAATTCAGCATTTGACAAGTCATTAGTAATCTGACTTGGGGATATAACTGAATTTAAAGTCCAAGTAGTTGGGAAATTAATTTATTCCCACCTAATAGGTCTCCTAGTGGTGACCCTGGACCTTGCAAAGTTGGTTTCTACCAGTATGGTCTGATCTGATGTATTATATAACTTATATCTAGGATTCAAAGTAAATAATAATTTAAAATAAATCCTATAAGACAGACATATAAGTTCAGAACCAGGAGCATAATTATAACCATGCGTTTTCACATTTAAAGTCAAGCCATCAAGAATATTAACATCAGAAAGAGATAGTTACAGATTGGGTTGAGTATTAAAATATACTGGACCATAGGTTACAGTAGATTCAATCGAACCCATCAGAGATTGTCTGAAATTCAAATTTCTAGAATCTCTAAGAGCTGCCAAAAAGGTCTCTGGTAACCCTCTAAGGGTTAACGGTTTAAACGCAATTTGAACCATACCAATATTCAAGTAATGATAATGATGTTTGTATAAGTCAATATCGTGTTTGTTTAACAAACGAATAGTCTGTTCAGAAGAATTTAACGCCAAAGACTGTTTAGTCGTTTTTATCAATTGTTTTGAAGAAAGTTTATCAAACCAACCATAATTATAAATGGTTTTTATAGAAACTTTAGGAATCGTCCATTTATTTAACAAATCAAGGTTTTGAGGTATATCTACCTCTTCAAGTCTAGTACCTTTAGTACTTGTTTCTCCCAGATCCATTCCAAAAGCTTCATATCTATGTTGAATATTTCATATCTATTACATATTTACTATGAAAGTTCCTAGGCTCTGATACAACCTTCAAAGGTACTGAAACAGCTAGATCTGGATGGCCATGCGGACTGCCGCCCGCCTACCCTGATCCTGATGTAAATGGTATCAGAGCCTAGGAACTTTCATGGTAAATATGTAATAGATATGAAATATTCAACATAGATATGAAGCTTTTGGAATGGATCTGGGAGAAACAAGTACTAAAGGTACTAGACTTGAAGAGGTAGATATACCTCAAAACCTTGATTTATTAAATAAATGGACAATTCCTAAAGTTTCTATAAAAACCATTTATGATTATGGTTGGTTTGATAAACTTTCTTCTAAACAATTGATAAAAACGACTGAACAATCTTTAGCATTAAATTCAGACACATCGATAAAATTCCCCTCTCTCTATTGAATCTCTCTCTCTCTCTCTCTCTTGTAAAGTCTTTTAAGCTTCTTAGCTTCTTCATTTTGTGAAGAAGTTGAAGGAAATAAAAGATTCGAAGTTCAGTTCATCATCTTCAGGGCCTTGCGTCCCGGCCTTAAAGGTATTTGTTTATTTTATTTTATTGTATAGTATTTAAATTACTTTGTTTCTCTCCACTGTCGTGACTATGTCCGGCTAAGCGTTTTCATATCTATGTTGAAGAACTAATTTCTCTTACATATTAACCATGAAGAATCCAGACTCTTTCAAAATATAAAGAAATTTTAATATAGTTTCTTGGCTTGGTTCCAAGATTGTGGTACAGTCGACTCTGGTGCTACTCTTATTGGTTTTGCCTTAGTGGCTACGTCTAGCCAGCTGTGACATTAAAGCCCGCTGAAGTTTTCAAAAGGGCTATCCCTTTCACAGTTAGAACTGCTAGACACATGGGCTCAATAAGAGTATGTATCGGACCGAGACGGGCCCCTTGCTTGGGTAAAAGGATAGATCCTTCCATACAATCATTAAAACTATAATAAAATTCCCATATATTTTGAATTTGTACTGGTCGTGCGGACTACCGCCAACCTTCAAAAGTACCGAAACAGCTAGATCTGGATGGTGCGAACTAATGCCCGCGCCTACCGGTCCTGGTGTAAATGGTATCAGATCCTAGGAACTTTCATGGTAAATATGTAATAGATATGAAATATTCAACATAGATATGAAGCTTTTCGAATGGATATGGGAGAAACAAGTACTAAAGGTACTAGACTTGAAGAGGTAGATATACCTCAAAACCTTGATTTGTTAAATAAATGGACGATTCCTAAAGTTTCTATAAAAACCATTTATGATTATGGTTGGTTTGATAAACTTTCTTCAAAACAATTGATAAAAACGACTGAACAGTCTTTGGCGTTAAATTCTTCTGAACAAACTATTCGTTTGTTAAACAAACACGATATTGACTTATACAAACATCATTATCATTACTTGCATATTTGTATGGTTCAAATTGCGTTTAAACCTTTAACTCTTAAAGGGTTTCCAGAGACCTTTTTGGCAGCCCTTAGAGATGCTAGAAATCTGAATTTCAGACAGTCTTTGATGGGTTCGATTGAATCTACTGTGGCCTATGGTCCAGTATATTTTAATACTCAACCCAATTTGCAACTATCTCTTTCTGATGTTAATATTCTTGATGCCTTGATTTATATGCGAAAATGCATGGTTATAATTATGCGCCTGGTTCTAAACTTATATGTTTATCTTATAGGATATATTTTAAATTATTGTCTACTTTAAATCCTCGATGTAAGTTATACGATACATCGGATCAGACTATAGTAGTAGAAACCAATTTTTCAAGATCCAAAGTCACCACTAGGAGACCTATTAGGTGGGAAGAATTTAATTTCCCAACTACTTGGACTTTAAATTCGGCTATATCCCCAAGTCAGATTACTAATGACATGTCAAATACTGATTGTTCGCATGTTACTCAAAACCCGGATGGTAGGATTTGTATTAAATTTAATGATAAGTCTATTGTTTATAATAGACATTTGTTTTCTAATCATAGACTTTTACCTGTTCTTCAACATATTTCTCATGTCGAGCCAATCTATGGTCCAGCTCGAAATTGTGCAACATCGTTACATACTATCGCTACAAAGGGGAGTAATAAGTCTGTCGAAAGGGTTAAAATTAACCCACAAACATATATTGTTCAAGACAATGACAATATTTCTGATAAGGATATTTCTTTTGTATCCGAAATGGATTTCGACCCCAATGATACTTAATGATTCCACACCAAATTGATTTTAGCCCAGGTTCACGAGCAAGAAAATATATTCAAAAGGAATTTTTTAGTGATAAATGGAGCCAACTTAAAACTTGGTTTTTTGATACTTATAGCAAAGAAGATTTAAACAGTATTTCTCAAGAATTTTACGAAAATTGTGCTTTGCATAATCAAATTATGTATTTTGTTGCTTGGTTTATAACAACGTATTTGCCTCTTTATATAAAGGTGTTAGAGAGATCTTATAAAGATGGTAGTGGTAATATTACTAAAGTCATTTACCCTCCTCAAGCCCCCTTTATTTTACCTAATAATACTGGTATTACCTTTACTGCTTTTCAAAAATTTGTTGACGATAATGTTGCTGTTGTTAGTATCGCAAAAATTAATAAATTGATTTCTCAAAACAATTATTTGGGTTTATATGTCAAAATTTTAGGAGAACATATCGGTTCTCTTGATAAAAAATTTGATGATTTGACTGCTTTAATAAAGAAGATGAGTACTAACAAAGGACCAACCGATATTGCCTCCACTTCGGGAATCAAACCGGTTGATCAAACAGTTCTTACTCATGTTCAAAGGCCTCCTGAGGTTCAAGATTTTAAATTCAAATCTCTTGATGACTTAGCAGACCTTCTTGATAAGAAACTTTCTGGTTTAAATATTAGACCAATTGATTTATCAAAAAAATTTGCTGATAAAATTGAGACTGTTTCCGATTACAAAACTGAAACGTGGTCAGAGCTTAATAAGCTCAAGGGTGTAATTAAACCCAATAGTAAGTATGCCTACAAACCCCGTATGCAAACTTACTATTATTCCCGTCCTACTCCTCAAGATGTGTTAATAGAGGAACGCGATTGGAATCAGACTAATACGTCTTACAGCAGTTCTAAAATTTATGAATGGAATCTTGATGGCTTAACTGATCGACAAATAACTATTCTTGTACATATAATGCTTATGTACTCAACTATCTGTAAAAGTGTTAAGAACACAGATAGAACTATTTGCAAAATAATTATTGCAGGCTTTACTGGCCAGTTTCGTGGCTGGTGGGATAACTATCTATCTGTTGAAGAAAAGGCAACGGTTATTAATGCGAGCGCCGTTGACGAAGGGGTTGATAATATAGGCATGGCTCTAGTTAAAGGAAGAGAAGATGCTATTTATACCCTTATCCTTACAATTCTAGAACATTTTAACGGTAGATTTACCAATCAGCATGAGACCGTCCGTACTTTACTAAATGGGCTTAGATGTAGGACCCTTAGTGAATTTAGATGGTACAAAGATACTTTTATGAGTAGGGTTATGCAGCTACCCGAAAACAAGTATGAATATTGGAAAGCTAAGTTTATAGACGACCTTCCCTCCTTATTCGCTAAAAGAGTAAGAAAAGCGTTAAGAGGTAGTTACGGTGAAATTCTGTATGGAAATTATACCTATGATAAACTTATAGGAGTGTGTACACAAGAAGGTTTAAGCTTGTGTAATGATCTGAAGCTTTCTAGACAGCTTAAGATTGATAAGCTTAAAGAGAAATCCCAATTAGGTGACTTTTGTACCCAGTTCGGTTTACCCGGAACCTCTACTCAAAGTAAGAAGAAGAAGAAAAACAGATATCAAAGGTAGCCTAACCCTGATAGCCCGTATAAGAAAAAGAGGTCTAGATATAGATCTAAGGAAGAGCGTGATACTAGAAAAGCGCATCGGAAATCTACTTGATTTACGAAGAATAGATCAAAGAGAGATCTCGCTGATATTAAGTGTTATAAGTGAGGAAAATTTGGGCATATCGCTCAAAATTGCAAGCTTCAAAAGCTAAAGGCCTTAGAACTAGACAATGGGTTACGTGACAAAGTTTATAACTTGTTATACACTTCCGGATCAGATTCTGATTATTCTTATTCTAAGACTAAGTCTGAAGCTTAGATTGATCTGATAGATTTATCTTAAAGTAGTAAAGATTTAGATAATACTTGCGCCGCTTGTAAAGGTGATATTTTCACTTTAGATGATGATGAGTTTTATAAATTTCAATCACAATTTCAAGATTTGAATATAAAAATTATTACATCTGACAATGTAGTAGAACTTTTAAAGGAAATTAATGATTAAAAAATTCGTAAAAAAATTATAAATTTGACTGAAAATTCTAGTTCTAGTGGTTCAAAGCTTTTTGAAAGACCGAAAAATGAATTTGAATATTTTGCGCCATATTCTTTGTCTGAAGTTAATAAACGTCTTCATAAGACAAATACGCGAAGCAGAGATACTTCGTTTGAGGATTTGAAAATCGAAATTGAGAATTTGAAAACAGATACTAAGTCTCTTAGACAAAATCAAATGATTTGTGATCACCGGATTACTCAAACTGAGAAAAATAATTCTCTAACTGATTTTCCAACTGATTTTTCGGCTAAAGGAATTTCCGAATTTTCAAATGAAAAGGGAAAAGAAATTTCTTATAAGATTGATTCGATTAATGAAAATTCTGATATATTTTTAGGAATGATGCAGGTTGTTATGGCTCATAAGTGGTACATTAAATGTACTATCTTGATATATAATAGTTTCTCTCTAACTGATGTAGCAATGATTGATAGTGCAGCAGATGTAAGTTGTATTCAAGAGGGTCTCGTTCCTACTAAATATTTTCAAAAGACCACTCATTTGGTAAAATCTGCTTCTGGTCATACTTTAGATATAGAGTATAAATTACCAAATACTCATATTTGCCAAAATAGAGTCTGTATTCCTCATTTCTTCTTTTTGGTAAAAAAAACAGTTATACCCTCCGATTATACTTGGAACCCCTTTTATTAATGTTATTTACCCTTTTAATAACATAGATGGACAAGGTTTTTCTGCTACTTATCAAGATAAAGAGATAAATTATTCTTTTGTTACAGATCCCGTAACTAGAGATATTAACGCCTTGATTAATATGAAACAAAGGCATGTTGATTCATTATAATTTGAAATATTGAGCATGAATATATTCGATACTTTACAATCTACTAAGGTTCAACAAAAGATTAAATTGATTGCTGAACAGATGGCTGTTGATGTTTGCGCCGATCACCCTAGTGCCTTTTGGAACCGAAAAAGGCATATTGTAACTCTTCGTTACGAAGAAAACTTTTCCGAGGATGATATCCCCACTAAATCTCGACCTTGCAAGATGAATGCTGAATTGGTCGAATTCTGCAAAAATGAAATTGATAATTTGTTACAAAAGGGTTTGATAAAACCCTCAAAATCTCCTTGGTCATGTTCTGCCTTTTATGTTAATAATGTTGCGGAAAAGGAACGTGGTATTCCTAGATTAGTTATAAATTATAAACCTTTGAATAAGCATCTGAAATGGATTAGATATCCTATCCCCAATAAAAGAGATCTGCTATCTAGATTATATGACGCAAATATATTTTCAAAATTCGATTTAAAATCTGGATATTGGCAAATTCAAATTTTTAAAGAGCATACTCATAGAACTGTTTTAATGTTCCATTTGGTCAATATGAATGGAACGTCATGCCTTTTGGTTTAAAAAATGCCCCTTCTGAATTTCAGAAAATTATGAATGATATTTTATTTTTAACCCTTATCTAGATTTTATCATCGTTTATATTGATGACATATTAGTATTTTCTAAAACATTAGAGATGCATATTAAGCATCTTGATATTTTTATGAAAATTGTAATACAAAACGGCCTAGTTATTTCTAAACCAAAAATGAGTCTATTCCAAACCAATGTTCGATTTTTAGGCCATAATATTTGCCAAGGAAAAATTACCCCGATACATAGAGCGATTGATTTTGCTTCAAAATTTCCTGATGTTATTACTGACAGGACTCAATTACAAAGATTTTTGAGAAGTTTGAATTATATATCTCCTTTCTACAAAAGTTTATCTCGTGATCTAGCCCCTCTGTATGACAGGCTGAAAAAAGATCATAGGCAGCCTTGGTGTGACGACCCGGTCAGTCGTCTCATGAGTTACCGCTCCATTTCTGTAATAACCCAAATTTTTGTTCTAAGAATTAGCATTCCGTTCAGCGGCTTAAGACCTCAAGAAGCTTCATAATGTGTCTTATGACTTTCGCGTGCGATCGATTTTGGTTTTCAAATTATTCAAGACTTAATTGAAAGAACAATATATTCTTGTTTTGGAAGCTTAAATGAAAAGAGTTGACCGGAGTTTAACTTTTGTGCAAACGACCCCAGAATAGAACTTTGATGGTTCCAATAGCTCTCATGATTATTTCGGACTTAGACATATGATCGGAATTAGAGTTAGAAGTCCGTAGAGCAATTCGGCACATTTTGACGAAATTACAAAGTTGATGTGTTCTAATCGTATTATTTTGTATACAAACGAGGGATGATAAAATGATGGATATCAATTGGAAATGATAATAAGTGTATATGCATATTATAAGTGATATGGGGTTTAACAAGTGTCCTAAGTCTAAGCCAAGTTGGAAAATTTCATAATAGACTAAAGTTGCAAATGAGTATGAACAAGACCTCACTTTGGACGAGCATATCTACATATATTTAAGGATTTGTGTGAGTTACAACTTCTCAAATTAAAGCTCTATGAGTCTAGTTTCCATAATATCAAACCGTTTCTCATTTGGCGGTGTATACAAAAAGTTATGATCATTTTACTAAAGGTAGCAGAGCAGGCTACGCAACCTGCGTAGGCTACGCAACATGCGTAGCCAAAATCAGAATCTGACCAAATTGAAAGCCTCATGCATAGGTTTCATGCGTAGGCTACGCAAGTAGGCTACGCAGAACTAGAGTTGAATTTTAAAGAGCTGAAAACGTGGGTTTAGAGATAGAATGAGTTAGTTCTTCAACTTGGAATGAATTTTAGAGAGAAGTAGGAGCTCTTCCACCATGGATACACTTCAAGGTAAGTTATATTGGCATAAAGATGATTATATAACATCACTAAGTGAGAATACTAACATTATTATGGATCAAATCCATAGGAAATGGGTTGAATCTTCAAGAACACCAAAAAGAGAAAAAAAAATAAGATTCCTCCACCAAAAGATAATCCCTTCACTTGAGCTTCATATATATGTAATATTGGAGTATGGATAGCATGTTTATGAGTTTTATTTGAAGTTGTAATGAGATATTGTATGAACCCTAATGGTGAGTCTTGAAAATGCTATTTTTGGGGAAGGAAGAGGATGAATAGTGAGAAATTGAATTGGGAATCACCATATAGATTGGGGTAAATGATTTTAACTCGAATTTGGTTAAATTACACGAATCTATTATTGTTTTTATCAACAAATTAGTGCTTTGGGTTAAAAAGAAAATTCTATAGACTTGACTTGAGACTTTGAAGGCCGAGTTGTGGTCGGATTTGAGTAATTTTGGTATGGTTAGACTCGTGAGGGTATTAGAATTCTGAAAATGTAAATTTTACCAGATTCCAAGACGTGGGCCTGAGGGGCATTTTGGTCATTTTACATAATTTCGCGTATTAGCTTAGAATTTAATTGTAGAATCAGTTACTTGAAGTGTTATTTACATTATGAAATTGAATTGACTAGATTTGGGCCATTTGGAGTCTGATACTCGTGGCAAAAGCGGTGTTTGAAGCTTGAGTTGGGCGTAGAAGTTCGAGGTAAGTGTTTGTTCTATCTTTGGCTTGAGGGAATAGGATTCGGATGTTATTTGCTACTTGCTAATGTGGAGTACGGTGTATAGGCATGGTGACGGTTATCTATGCACCGGAGTCTAGCATGACCGTGGGTCTTAATTGCTTTTAATTCGAATAATGTGACACAATCTTCTTGTTTACTTGATAAGTTTCATATAATGTGAACGATTGAGGTAGAATTGTGATTGGTGTACTTTTGGAGCGTTAGCCCGAACATGAATGTGTTAGTTGAGGAAGAAGTGATTTAAAAAGAGAATGTGTTGTGAGTTCTCCCTTGCCGGGATGTGTAGACTGATATATGCTCTCCATTGTCGGGATATTTTGGGCTGTTAGCTGTACCCTTGTCGGGTTAAAGGTATTGAGTTGCTATCCTCCCCTAAAGGGGTCAACTATATGAAGTCAGATATTATATGATATAATGGGATCGTGTGGCACGCCGTCCACTTATATATGATATTATGGGATCGTATGGCACGCCGTCCACTTATATATGATATTATGGGATCGTATGGCACGCCGTCCACTTATATATGATATTATGGGATCGTGTGGAACGCCGTCCACTTATATATGATATTATGGGATCGTGTGGCACGCCGTCCACTTATATATGATATTATGGGATCGTGTGGCATGCCGTCCACTTATATATGATATTATGGGATTGTGTGGCACGCCGTCCACTTATATATGATATTATAGGATCGTGTGGCACGCCGTCCACTATATATATAAATATATATATTTATATATTATGGAAACCAGAGTTTCTTCTGTTTATTTCTGATACTTCATTTTTATCTGTTACTCCCCGATAGCATGTCCCCTCCCCACTTTACTTTGTATTATCTTGTTATTGTTTCTTGCATTTGTCCTTGACTTTTCCTAACTCTAATTGAGTTATGTTGTCCTTTACGTTTATTTAGTGATTTTCTGTTGTTACTTAATTTTATTTCGATGTTATAGATTCCCTTACCCTTATTTCTTGTGATTGTTGCTTGGGTGAGGAAGAGTGTAAAGCACGAAGGGTGATGCCGTGTATTATTTTGGTGAGAGAGTGTTAAAGCACAAAGGGTGATGACGTGTACTTTCTGTTTGCTGTGTTTACTTGTTATTAACAATTCAAGTATATTAACTGTTTAGATCCCTTTACTATTGTAATTCTTTGTGTTGGAATCCGTAGTGTTTACAATACTTCGCCTTATTATTTTAATATGTTCAATACTTCAAAATTCAAGAATTGTTACATTCTTAACTCAATTGATTTCTCAACTAAAGTTTCCTTAAACTGTTTGATGTTGTACTTTATTTAAAAAAGGAATTTCTACTATATTTTGATTTATTAATTTTTCGTATTGAAGGTAATGATTCCTTCGATATTGTACCTTAATTGAAAATGGTATTTTCTTTATCAAATGGTTTCTAAAAATAACTTCATCTTTTCTTGTTGATTTCCTAATTGGGTTGGAAGTTGTACTCTACTTTATGTTAAGTGAATGAGGCTCCTTGAACATTCTTAATTGTATTGGGTTATGGAACCTACGAGCTGAGTAACATGAGAATATTTTTGTGCAATGTGAGATAGAAATATGTGGGCACAAGGTGCCGGGGAAAATATTATGGTTTTATTTAATTGCACGTGAGTTGTCCGTGCGGTTGTGACATAAATATGGGCACGAGGTGCTGTGAAAATATGAAAGTGGGCTGAGACCTATATTATTTATTATTTTGAAATGAGGTGTCACAAGGTGACCTTTACTCGAAAGAATTATATTCGTAAGATGCTTATATGAAAGATATTTATATTTGAAGGACTTGATTAATTGATTGCACTTGTATTTATTATTTGTTGAGAAACATTTATGGTGTTCTTGTTGCCTGCTATTTATCTCACTGGTTGATCATTGTTGCCATCCTTGTTATCTGCTTCCTATTATTTTTGTACGCTATATGGCACATGTTTATTTGGTAGTCTGGTCCTAGCCTCGTCACTACTTCGCCGAGGTTAGGCTAGGCACTTACCAGCACATGGGGTCGGTTGTGTTGATACTACACTTCTGTACATTTTTGTGTACAGATCCAGGTATTTGATCAATAGTAGTTGTTCGTTGCAGTGGAGACTCGAGGTAAACCTGCTGCAGCTTTCGCGGGTCCTCGGAGTCACCTTCAATTGTACTTATTTCCATAAGTTCCTTTTGTTCGGAACAGTGATGTATTTATTTTGTATAACTCTTAAAAAAGCTTATGATTTGTACTACCGGTTTTTGGGAATTGTATTTTGTTCAGAGTAATTTAATTTAAAGTTAGTAAATACCCATATTATTACAGTAAATGTTAGGCTTACCTAGTTTAGAAACTAGGTTCCATCACGACTTCTTTGGAGGGATTTTTGGGTCGTGACAAGTTGGTATCAGAGCTCTAGGTTCATAGGTGCTACAAGTCTTAAGCGAGTTTAGTAGAGTCTTACGGATCGGTACGGAGACATTTGTACTTATCTTCGAGAGGCTACCGGTCTAGTAGGAAAAAAAAATTCACTTCATTCATTCCTTATCGTGCGACATTTATTCACCTTGAAGCATATATCTTATGTCCTTTTTGCATCCACTCATGTATGGAATTTGCGCAATACGCCAATGGTTTGTGATATCGTAAAAGGGTTATAAGAGAGCCAGGTTTGCTCAACCATTGTTACCACGTGTCGTTTAGAATTGAGGATATTGAAGTGCAAAGAGATCTTTCAGTTGTGTGCATGGGGATGCATCAGATTTGGACATCTGGTTGATAAGTATGATCTTAAGAAGGCTTAATTAGTTGCCTAATCATCGCAATCATGGCATGGTCACGAGGTGGATGTAGATCTGAAGATAGTTGGTGGTATTAGAGACCATGTGGTTCATATGAGATTTCTATTTAGCGAAGGGTACGACTAGCAACCGAGACACAGGAGGAAGTGAGTTTAACTGTCATGAGGATGACAAGCGCCAAGTAAATGGCTTGAGGTGTCTCAAGAAAGTGTCATACGAGCGGTGAAGGTTAGTATTGTGGATTGTCAGGAATGTGTCTTATGATTTCGCATCGAGTGAGGGGAGTCCACTACCAATGATCAGATCGCGGGGTCATGTGTTATGCCAATTTTGGCCTGAGATGTATTTATGTGGTATTGAAGGGTTTTTCCAAAACTTATGAATGATCAAGAGTTGAGATTTGAACAGGATGATGATGAAACTTGAGATATTCCCGCGTCCATAATAATTCTACATTTCAGTATCAGCGGGGTCATGAAAACATATTCAGTATACTCGTAGAGCTTAAGTTAATCACAACACTCGCGTGGGGCAATCATCTTTAAATGTACCAGTGGCAACCGAGACCACACTTCGCCGAGGTTAGACATTTATGGTTAGACATTTATGGTTAGACTTGTATTTATTATGGTAGTCTGGTCCTAGCCTCGTCACTACTTCGCCGAGGTTAGGCTAGGCACTTACCAGAACATGGGGTCGGTTGTGCTGATACTACACTTATGTACATTTTTGTGTACAGATCCAGGTATTTGATCAATAGTAGTTGTTCGTTGCAGTGGAAACTCGAGGTAAACCTGTTGCAGGCTTCGCGGGTCCTCGGAGTCACCTTCAATTGTACTTATTTCCATAAGTTCCTTTTGTTCGGAATAGTGATGTATTTATTTTTTATAACTCTTAGAAAAGCTTATGACTTGCACTACCGGTTTTTGGGAATTGTATTGTTCAGAGTAATTTAATTTAAAGTTAGTAAATACCCATATTATTATAGTAAATGTTAGGATTACCTAGTTTAGAAATTTGGTGCCATCACGACTTCTTTGGAGGGATTTTTGGGTCGTGACAAGTTGGTATCAGAGCTCTAGGTTCATAGGTGCTACAAGTCATAAGCGAGTTTAGTAGAGTCTTGCGGATCGGTTCGGAGACGTCTGTACTTATCTTCGAGAGGCTACAGAACTAGTAGGAAAAAAAAAATCACTTCATTCATTCATTATCGTGCGACATTTATTCAGCTTGAAGCATATATCTTATGTCCTTTTTGCATCCACTCATGTATGGAATATGCGCAATACGCCAATGGTTTGTGATACCGTAAAAGGGTTATAAGAGAGCCAGGGTTATATGCGCAATCAGCTTGAAAAGTAACTCTTGAAATTCCTTCCACGTGTTCGTATGCGCGTATGACCACTCAGTATTAGATGTGCATCAATGGCTTGTGATTCCCCGATCGAGGGGCGAGATATGATCTCTATGAGTTGATGTTGGGCCGGTCTGGAGGACTTGAGGTCGGATCTTTGCCTATGGCTTGAGCACCGAGGTGTTGATTGTGTGAGCAAGTGTTTTGAACTTATATGTTTGGTATTACCCATATTGGTTTGAATGACGGCTGGATAGCTACGTGGTGTCACACCTTCTTTTTTCCGCCCCCGCGAGGGTACAAGGAGTTTTTCCAATTAAAGGACAATCGAAATGGGATTTATTTATTTATTTCAGAGTCGCCACTTGGGAGATATAGGGTGTCCCAAGTCACCAATTTAATCCCGAATCGAGGAAAAGAATGACTCTGTATTACAGTCTGCGCACCAGAAATCCGGATAAGGAATTTTGTTAACCCGGGAGAAGGTGTTAGGCATTCCTGAGTTCCGTGGTTCTCGCACGGTCGCTCAACTGTCATATCTGGCTTAAATATCTGATTTTTATACAATTATGAGCTCATGTGCAAATTTTATCTTTTTACCGCTTTTATTATTGTTATTATTATTTTTACAAGAATGTGAACATTGTTTAAAACATGTCTTTGGATTACGTCACATGAAATGCTCCCGCAATCCGGAACACATTTTTATTCAATGTTTTGGGATTTGGATTTGGGTTGCATGAAATACGCACCCGAGTTTAAGAAGATAATATTATTAAATACGCGCCTAAAGCGACTAGCGTATCATTATTTTGGGTAGGGCCGAGAAATTTGCTAAACGGCTCCTCCCGAATTCTAAGCAATTAAATGTACATTTATTGAGGGCCCCGCAATCTATGCATTTTATTAAGCGAGGCTCATCTCATTTATTTTAAATGGACAAATCTTAAAGCGACTACATTTTTCTATAAAAATTAGTCTCTAAAATAAAGGAAGAAAATCCTAATTAATTACTAGATTTTATTATATTTATTTAAGAAAACATTACATACTAATTGGTAGATTAATACAAATATTGATGAAAAGGAATTTTAATTAAAAAAATTCGAAATTATAAATAAATTTAAAATTTGACAACTAATATTCAAAAGAATCAAATACAGCTAGATAAAAACTCAGCGTTGTTATAAAAAAAACTATTGAGATCAATTATTCACAACCATTTGAAACTAGATTTTAACAATAATTACTAAATCTTTTTAGAAATTCTTTTAGATTTAAACGAAGTTTCTAATCTTGCCTGAACTCAAATGCCTTAATGCCTAATTTTCGAAAATTAATTCAAATTCATGCCTTAAATAAATTTATCTACTTATTCATGATTAACCTACTGTTTATAATTTTGAAACCTTCATAACTAGTGAATTAACCTGTTTTGCCAAACCGTTTCATTAAAGACTAACTTATGTTATTTTTTTTATTTCAATTATTATTCAATAATAGATGAAATATTTTAAATACAATCGATAAAAGGAAATAAAAATGATATTAAAACTTCAAAATTTCATTCTTCATATGTATTCATGCTTCCAAATTATTAGTTTTGCAATAGCTAGTATTACAGTCGTGTACCTGGCATTGGAAACAAAAGAAGATGAGAATAAGCAGCAGTAATAACAATACAGCACAACAACAACAGTCCAACAGCAGTAACAACCCAGGAACAGAGTTTGCAAACCAGTGGAGTAGTAATCCCAAAAAATAAAAGCTTCAAGCTTTGATGAAACAACAATTAATTCTGATTTCAACCAATGAAAGAAAGCAAGAGATTTTTTTTTTAGTTTTTTTTTTGAAAGTTTAAATATTTTTCGGAATTTTCTCTCTCCTAAATGTTCAGCCCTTGTTTCTCTCTCTTATTTTCTTTCTGTTCTTCTCTATATTCAGATTAGTTCCTCTATCTGTATTTTTTCTCTTCTGTCCTCTGTGTCTGTCTTATTGTCTATCTAAATCAGATTCAAGACTTCTATATATATCCCATCCCATAAATCTTTTAATCAATTAAAATCAATATTTTTTCCTACCAAACCCATTATTCTTCCCACTCATCCCCATTACATTAAATAAATATATCATTACCACCCCATTATCTTTTGTCCCTAATGCTTCACTAAACAAATACAAGATTCCTCCCCACTTAATTTTGTCTTGTCCCCCCTTTATATTAAACAACTATATCACAACCCACCCTATTACATTTTATCCCCCATGCTTCACATAAAAAATTACAAAAATGTACAATTCCTAAACTACCCCTCCGACCTTATTGCAATTACTAAAGTACCCCTGAACGTACCGCAGATTACCAAACTACCCCATCAGCTATAACAAATCAATTAATTAAACTCAACCAAAATATAGCCAATATGACCAATTTCTACATAAATTTAAACAACAAATCTCATGAACATGATTTCTTCAACATTTCAACAACAAATCACATGAACATGATTTCAACAACATTTTAACAACAAATCACATGAACACAAATTGAACAACAAAGAACAACTAAAATTTGATTGAACAATATTTTTAGCAACAAACAAATCTATTTTCAGATGCAACAACAACAATCAAACAGGTATATTTAGATTTCTAAATTCAATAATATTGAACTTAAAATCAACTCTAGCAACATTACAACAAACAATTCTTATATTAAACTTTAAACAAGATTATGAGACAAATTCAAGAAATAATCATAAATGATAAACAATAAACAAGAAAATCAAACTTATACTAATTTTGTATTCAAGAACAATCATACAAAGTATGGACATGAATTAAATCTAAAAATAAAAACCACGGATTCAAATGATTAAACCAACATACTTCCCTATTACAACTAAGTTATTTTAGGCAAATAACAAAACAAAACTTAACAATATTAACAATTTCTAGAAAAAATACATAGAACACATGAAACAAATTAATTAAACTTCAATTTGTATTTAACCAACATTAAACTAACAACTTTTTAACTAAACAATAAACAAGAACGATAAAACAAACATGAAATAAACATGAAAAACAACTAATTAAATTTCCATATGAAATCTGAAAATTATTTCAACAAAACATATGAACATGGACAAAACCAAAAATCAAATATCTACCGATTTTAGATTCGAGAAATATCTAAACAAAATACGGACAAAATAAAACTCAAAATCTACTAACCGGATCGACACGAAATATGTACTGACTGTTTTGATGGATCTTGAACTCAACGACGAACTCACCTTCCTTGACGAACTCAAAACGACACTCGACGACCTCGACTAAAACTCGACCAAACGAAATGGTGGCAGAAGCATAGCTGAAACAAAATAAGCTGCTCGTGGGCAGCAACAACGCAACAAAACAAGGTGTGCTTGGACGTAGCGAAGCAGCTGAAATAGATGGAGCAGTAGGGGAGGTCGACGGACAGTGGCGAATAAAATCAGCTGCTCCTATTTTTGGAGGAGGAAATGACGCAATAACAGTAAGTGAGGAAGAATAAGCAGTAGGGTCAGTAGCAGCTGGAAGGAGGAAGATGGCGATGAAGAAAGTTGGAGCAACGACGCAGCAGCTATGGAAAAGTAATGGAGCGGCATCGCGAAGGTCGTTTGGTTGAAGGAGGAAGACGACGCAACAGTGTGTGTGTGTGCCATGAGTGTGTGTGTGTGTCGTGAGTGAGTGTGTGTGGCGTGAGGGGAAGGAAGGAAGCCATTGATGGAGCTTGGTGAAGCTTGAGGAAGAAGATGGAAAAAGGAGGGGGGTGGCGGATTGGTTTCTTAGTTTTTAGGGTTTTTGTTTTTTTTTGTTATTTTTTGTTTTGTTTTGTGTTTTGAAAAAATGAAGAAGGGTGTTGGGTATTTGGACTGGGTCGACCCAGTTCAAAATGGACTGGGTCGTTTGGGAAGATTGGGTATTTTTGGGCTTGGGTATTTTTGGGCTTGTAGCTTGAATTTGAAGAAAAGGCCCAATTCCAATTTTTTGTATTTTTGTTTTCTTTTTTCTTCTTTTATTTATCTAAAACTAAATTATAAAAATACTTGAATTATTATTAAGAACTAAATTAAGTTATAAAAGCGCAAATTAACTCTCAATAACAATTAACGCACAATTAAGTAATAATTAAGCATAAAATTGTATATTTTGGACATTAATTGCTAAAAATGCAAACGATGCCTATTTTTGTGATTTTTATTTTTTGTAAAACAAACTTAATTACTAACAATTGTAGGATTAAATCCTACATGCAAAATGCGACATATTTTTTGTATTTTTATTAATTTAATAAATAAACATGCACAGACAAATACAAATAATTATTCAAAATATCACAAAATTGCACACCAAGAAAAATGAATTTATTTTTGATTTTTTTTGGGAGTAATTCTCATACAGGGAAAAAATCACGTGCTTACACGTGGTGAGTATGTTAGTACTGCGAGATGTATCTATATGACTCGGAAGTGGCAAGGAAGGTCTGTTGGATGATAGATGAACCAATAAGTGTTTGATTTCCATTGTAACTGGATGTGTACCCCGAGTTATGGGCCCGTGAATAATCTTTTCATGTCTCCTATTTGGAGTGAAGTAAATTTCATGTTACGGTATGAGTTTAGACTTAGGAAGATTAAGTGACTGTGTAATGTGTATGACAGTGGAAGGTATACAAAATGTTAATTGGACGCAAAACAGGTGGGTTATCTCCTGCAGAGTGTTCTAAGGTGGTATGATCCTTATGTTGTCTATTAGAAGATCTCATTTATAAGTGAAGAATATGCGTTGAAATCTAGATTGTGCTGCCTAGAGAGTGGGCCTAACTATTGTGTGAGTGAATGCAAGAATTGCAGAAGAGTTAAAATTCCAGACGATTTGTGTTTCCACAAGCTTATGAAGGAGTGAGTTCAATCTCACTATGGTATTACAGCAACAATAGAGTATGTGCGTTATGATTTATTGAGTGCGTTTTGTTATATGACTTTGATCCAAGTTAGGGAGTTTGCTATTAATTAAGTTGATTGCACGGTTAAGAGCTATATTGTTCCAGTCTGCCAAAGAGATGCCTCGGTATTATTCGATCCCGGTTCCACCTATTCTTGTGTGTCCTCATATTTTGCTCATTATTTGGGTATGCCCCGAGAGTTTCTTTCTTTACCTATTCATGTATCTACCCCGGTGGGAGATACTGTTGTTGTAGACCGTGTGTACCGGTCATGTGTGGTGACTATTGGGGGTCTGGAGACCCGAGTGGATCTATTGCTATTGAGCATGGTGGATTTTGATGTCATTTTGGGCATGGATTGGCTATCTCCGTGTCGTGCTATTCTAGACTGTCATGCTAAGACAGTCACTTTGGCTATGCCGGGTGTACCGCGGATCGAGTGGCATGGTGTGACTGATTATATCCCTAGTAGAGTGATCTCTTTCTTGAAGGCCCATCATATGGTTGGGAAGGGTTGCCTTTCATATCTAGCATTTGTGAGGGATGTTGGAGCTAAGACTCCTAGTATTGATTCTGTCCCTGTTGTGAGGGATTTTCCCGATGTTTTTCCTACAGACCTGCCGAGCATGCCACCAGACAGGGATATTGATTTTGGTATTGAGCTGGTGCCGGGAACTCAGCCCATTTCTATTCCGCCATATCGTATGGCACCAGCAGAGTTGAAGGAATTGAAAGAACAGCTTCAAGAACTCCTAGATAAGGGGTTCATTCAGCCTAGTGTGTCCCCTTGGGGTGCACCGGTTTTGGTTGTGAAGAAGAAGGATGGCACGATGAGAATGTGTATTGATTATAGGCAATTGAACAAAGTAACAATTAAGAACAAGTATCCTTTGCCTCGCATTGATGATTTATTTGATCAGCTTCAGGGAGCGAGAGTGTTCTCCAAGATTGATCTCCGTTCGGGTTATCACCCGTTGAATATCAGGGATTCAGATATTCTTAAGACTGCTTTCAGGACCAGATATGGTCATTATGCGTTTCTTGTTATGTCCTTCGAGCTAACCAATGCCCCAGCAGCATTCATGCATTAGATGAACAGTGTATTTCGGTCTTATCTGGATTCGTTCGCTATTGTATTCATGGATGATATTCTGGTGTACTCGCGTAGTTAGGAGGAGCACGCGGAGCATTTGAGAGTTGTGTTGCAGAGACTGAGGGAGGAGAAGCTTTATGCAAAATTCTCCAAGTGTGAGTTTTGGCTCAGTTTAGTGGCTTTCTTGGGGCACGTGGTGTCCAGCGAGGGTATACAGGTTGATCCGAAGAAGATAGAGGCGGTTCAGAGTTGGCCCAGACCGTCCTCAGCCACAGAGATTCGTAGCTTTCTTGGGTTAACAAGCAATTATCGCCGGTTTGTTCAGGGATTTTCATCCATTGCATCGCCCTTGACCAAATTGACTCACAAGGGTGCTCCATTCGTATGGTCGGACGAGTGTGAGGAGAGCTTTCAGAAGCTCAAGACAGCCTTGACCACAACTCCAGTGTTGGTTTTGCCATCAGCTTCAGGTTCATATACTGTGTATTGTGATGCTTCAAGAGTTGGGATTGGTTGTGTGTTGATGCAGGAGGGTAGAGTTCTTGCTTATGCTTTTCGGCAGTTGAAGCCCCATGAGAAGAACTACCCCGTTCACGATTTGGAGTTGGCTGCCATAGTTCACGCATTGAAGATTTGGAGGCATTACTTGTATGGTGTATCTTGTGAGGTGTTCACTGATCATCGTAGTCTTCAGCATTTGTTCAAGCAAAAGGATCTTAATTCGATGCAGCGGAGATGGTTGGAGTTGCTTAAGGATTACGATATCACTATATTGTACCATCCGGGAAAGGCCAATGTGGTGGCCGATGCTTTGACCCGAAAGGCAGTGAGTATGGGGAGTTTGGCATATATTCCAGTTGGGGAGAGACCTCTTGCAGTTGATGTTCAGGCCTTGGCCAATTGGTTCGTGAGGTTGGATATTTTGAAGCCCAGTCGGGTGTTGGCTTGTGTGGTTTCTCGGTCTTCTTTATATGATCGCATCAGAGAGCGCCAGAGTGATGATCCGCATTTGCTTGTCCTTAGGGACAAAGTCTAGCAGGATGATGCCAGAGATGTGACCGTCGGTGATGATGGTATGTTGAGGATGCAGGGCCGGATTTGTGTGCCCAATGTGGATGGGCTTAGAGAGCTGATTCTGGAGGAGGCCCATAGCTCGCGGTATTCCATTCATCCGGGTGCCGCGAAGATGTATCAGGATTTGAGGTAGCACTATTGGTGGAGAAGAATGAAGAAAGATATTGTGGGATTTGTAGCTCGGTGTCTCAACTGTCAGCAGGTGAAGTATGAGGATCAGAGACTGGGTGGCTTGTTTTAGCAGATGGTTATTCCTGAGTGAAAGTGGGAGAGAATCACTATGGACTTTGTGGTTGGACTTCCTCGGACTTTGAAGAAGTTCGATGCTGTTTGGGTGATTGTGGATCGGCTGACCAAGTCTGCGCACTTTGGAGGTTGAGATCAAAGGTCCATAGTCCGAGGAAGTCCAACCACAGATATCTGGGTGATTGCTGTTCGGTTGTATGGCATTCCTGTTTCCATCATCTCAGATAGAGGTACTCAGTTTACTTCGTAGTTTTGGAGAGTCGTGCAGAGAGAGTTGGGTACTCAGGTAGAGTTGAGCACAGCGTTTCACCATCAGACGAACGGACAGTCCAAGCATACTATTCAAATATTTGAGGACATGTTGCGTGCTTGTGTTATTGACTTTGGAGTTTCATGGGATAAGTTTCTACCACTTGTAGAGTTTGCTTACAAAAACAGCTACCAGCCGAGTATTCTGATGGCTTCATATGAGGCTTTGTATGGGAGGCGGCGTAGTTCTCCGCTTGGTTGGTTCGAGCCCGGCGAGGCTAGACTATTGGGGACAGATTTGGTTCAGGATGCCTTAGAGAAGGTGAAGGTGATTCAAGAGAGGCTTCGTGCAGCGCAGTTACGTCAAAAGAGTTATGCGGACCGGAAGGTTCGAGATGTGTCCTACATGGTCGGTTAGAAGGTCCTGCTTAAGGTTTCGCCCATGAAGGGTGTTATGAGATTTGGGAAGAAAGGAATATTGAGTCCTCGGTTCATTGGGCCTTTTGAGATGCTTCGGAGGATTGGGGAGGTGGCTTATGAGCTTGCTTTACCACCCAGCCTGTCGAATGTGCATTCGGTATTTCATGTTTCTATGCTCCGGAAGTATATTGGGGATCCGTTTCATGCTTTGGACTTCAGCACAGTTCAGTTGGATGACGATTTGACCTTTAATGTGGAGCTAGTAGCTATTTTGGGTCGCTAGGTACGGAAGTTGAGATCAAAGGATTTAGCTTCAGTGAAGGTGCAGTGGAAAGGTCGGCCCGTGGAGGAGGCTACCTGGGATACCGAGCGAGAGATACAGAACAGATACCCTCATCTGTTTGAGGCTTCAGGTATGTTTCTTGACTCGTTCGAGGACGAATGTTTATTTAAGTTGGGGAGGATGTGACGACCCGGTCAGTCGTCTCATGAGTTACCGCTCCATTTCTCCCATTTCAGCTTCTTTATGCTTCGTTATCCGTGTTTTATGGGATCGAGATGATTAGTTCGAGTTCGGAGAGGATTTGGTAAGAAATGAGACACTTAGTCTCTTTCAAGAAGGCTTAAGTTGGAAAAGTCAACCGGATATTGACTTATGTGTTAGAGGGTTCGGATGTGTGTTCTGATGGTTCGGTTAGCTTCGGGAGGTGATTTGTGACTTAGGAGAGTGATCGAAAGTGGTTTTGGAGGTACGGTGTAGAATTAGGCTTGAATTGGCGAAGTTAGTATTTTGGCGAATTCCGGTTGATAGGTGAGATTTTGATCCGAGGGTCGGAATGGAATTCTGAGAGTTTCTGTAGCTTTGTTATGTCATTTTGGACTTGTCTACAAAATTTGAGGTCATTCGGACGTGGTTTGGTTGGGTTTTTGATCAAAAATGGAATTTGGAAGTTCTTGAGATTCATAGGCTTGAATTCGATGTGATTTGATGATTTTTGAAGTTAGTCGAGGTGTTTTGATGATTGGAAAGAGGTTGAATAATGTTTAGGATGCGTTGGTGCTTTTGGTTGAGGTCCCGGAACTTAGAAAAATGGAGGGAGCAACAGTTTTGGCGCGAACTGCGCTCCTTTTCGCGTTGGGCGCGCTGGCCTAGTGCTGGCCGCGGCCGCGGTCGTGAAGACGCAGGTTGCTGGTCCTACTTCAGAAGCTCATATCTTTTGATCCACAAGGAATTTGAGGATATTCAAAAACGAGAGTTGTAGCCCTTCGTGTCTAGTTTCCAGAAAGGTAAAGATTTTGTAATTGGGACATATGTAGCGAAAGTTATGGACAAAATACTAAAGCCTGTCCCTACAGAGCAAGACCTGCGCGGCCGCGGTCATTTTTGCGCAGACCCCGCTGGTTTTGCGCGGACCGTAGTCATTTTTGTGCGGTCAGCGGTGTCGGAATCCGAGGGGTACTCTATAAATACGAGGTTTTGGGTTTTATTTGATATTTTGACATAGAGAGCTAGGATTTTGGTGATTTTTCGAAGGTTTTTCAAGAAATTGGTCAGGGTAAGTGATTTTAACTCAGATTTGGCTAGAATACATGAATCTATCACTGAATTCATCATTTAATTCATGATTTGAGATGGAATTTGGGAAGAAAATTGTGAAACCTTTCAAAAATATAAAATGATGATTTGAAGGACCAAATGGTATCGGAATTGGATAATTTTTGTATGGTTAGACTCGTGAGGGTATGAGGATTCTGAAAATGTAAATTTTACCCAATTCCGAGACGTGGTACCGGGGCTCGGGTTTTGCTAATTTCGAGATTTTTGATATCTTTCGAATGTTTTCACTTGGGCTTTGTTTCCTTAGCATATTGTGACGTATTCGTTCTGATTTTGGATAGATTCGACGAGCATGGAGGCCAATTCAAGGGGCAAAGGCGTCGTGAGCTAGAGAATTAGCTAGTTCGAGGTGAGTAATGGTTGTAAATGATGTCCTGAGTGATGATGCCACGAGGTGGCTTGATATAGCGCTTGGGCCGTAAGGGGCCCCTCCGGAGTCTGCACACACACAGTGAGCGCGGGTACCCATGTGATTTGAAACAGTGGTAACAATGACACTGTATGATGCAATTTGGTCAGGTAACAATGGCTGACCATTATGCTGAGAGATTGATACTATGCCCGAGGGGCTAATATGAGTGATTGTGAGGTTACAGTGGTAACAATGACACTGTATGATGCAATTTGGTCAGGTAACAATGACTGACCAGGAATAACACCGTGCGGTCGGGTAACAATGGCTGACCAGGAACTAATTTGTGCCCGAGAGGCTGGTACTATTCTATATGATTGCCCGAGGGGCGAGGTTTATGTGTTCATCTTGCATACTTACTTGTCTTTTACTTGTTTAACTGTGGTATTTGTGCCCGAGGGGCGGATTTCTGTGCATAGTGGCACTAATTATTTTGAAATTATTTCACAACTATTGAAAAGATCATTTTCAAAAGAGGTTTAGAACCGAGCCAAGGTATTTTCTAAGAATGCACAGTTTCACTGATTTTTCTCAAGGAGTTTTACACTGCTTCTATATAGCATGTTGGTTGCTTTACGTGATTTCATGTTGCTCAGTTATTATTTACCTTTATTACTCACTGTGTTGGAGTACTCACTTTACTCCCTGCACCTCGCATGCAGTTGCAGGTATTTATTCACCCGGTAGCGGGTATTGGCTCTGTGGAGGCAGAGTTATAGAGGTTTTAGTGAGGTGACTGCCGGCGTTCGCAGCACCATTGTCTTTCTATGTTATTCATTATTCTTTTTCAGTGTATTCTAGACTGTAAATTGGAAATTTCATTCTTTTAGATGCTCGTGACTTGTGACACCCCGGTTTGGGCTCTGTCGGGATGGTTCCTACTGTTGTCAATGTTAAAATTTCCACAATTTATGAGTATCATATTACATGTTATTACTGTTATGATGATTAACTGTTTAAAAGAGGTGTTCTTTTTTTGTATGGCTGGCCTTGCCTTCACGAGAGGTGCCATCACGACGGGGTTCGGGGATTGGGTCTTGACACTTGGACTGACCAGCATACTGCGTTAGTCAAAAGTATTAAACAGCGTGTTAGGTCTCTACCTTGCTTAACTCTTGCTAATCATACATGACAAAAAATTATTGAGACAGATGCGTCCAACGTTGGATACGGTGGGATTTTAAAGCAAGTGAATCCCAACAATAAGAGTGAATACCTGATAAGATTTCACTCTGGTAAATGGACCGAAGCCCAGAAGAAATATGCTACTGTGGCTCATGAAATGTTAACTATGTTAAATGTGTTTTAAAATTTCAAGATGATTTATATAATCAAAAGTTTTTAATAAAAACTGATGCTCAATCTGTTAAATATATGTTTGACAAAGATTTCAAACATGATGCGTCTAAATTAATATTTGCTAGAGGGAAAGCTCAACTGGCACCTTTTGATTTTGAAATTCAATACAAAAAAGGAATTGATAATTCCCTTCCGGATTTTTTATCCCAGGAATACTTAGACTGATTATGATTTTCTATACGACTTTTCTCGATGAAGAATTATTAATTACTATCCTTAAAGTGGTTAGATTAAATAGAGATCTACAAAGTCTCATAACTGAAATGATAATTGAAGAAATCATTGATAACCTGATTAATAATGAATTTTCTATTCATGATTATACTGAAACTGTTAGGGATGATATGTGGATTATTACTTCTCAGAATAAATTGACTTGTTATTTGTGCAGAATGGACCCTTCATGGGCCACCAGAGGAAGAGGTAGGGGAAAATCTTCCCCTAGTAAATCATATTCTCAAGGATCGTCATACGTGTTACAACCCATATCCACATGTGTTAGTTCATGCCATATATTAGTTATAAATCCAAGAAGTAATTATCTTTGAGATGATAAGAAGTCAATCCTATTGGTCTTAAGTGATACAAGAGTGTATAAGGGTGATTAACAAGTATTAGAAGTTAAATGAATCAAGGATGTTGTAACTCGTATTATCAAGTAATCTAGCGGTGCTTAATACACTCAAAAGTTCATTTATTAAGGTATTTTAATCATATAATATCCGTATCATAAGTCTTGAAGTCAAACGAGTTATGAAACAAAAGTCGACAAAAGTTGTCGCAACTTGGGTTCATAATTTTCCTTAAACATTAGGTCAAATGTTTCTAATCTTTTCTCATAATTTACAAGGAATTACGGGGTGATCTACCAACCAAATTAAAGATCTATGAGTCTTGTTTCCAATGCATTAAACCGTTTATCGATACGATATCGGAGCAGATACATATTCGCGTTTTCGTGAGACCACGCCTAGCTCCTCTCTATGGGGCCCACTAAGGCGGTTTAAGATATTTGGACCTATATAAGATGCCTCCAACCCGTTTTAAGTCATTTCTTCTCACTATTTTCAGACCTTAGAACCCTAGGAACATCCTCTCAAGGTTCTCTCAAGATTCAAGACCCAAAAAAGGGGCAAACAACACAAATCAAGTGTCGGGAATTCCGTGGCGCAAGTAAGTCTCTTGTTCTTCTTGTTGTTGCTCATTTTTGTGTCGTTCCAGCGCGTGTGGGAGGTTGTTTTAAAGGGTTCATGCTCTGTAAATACTCCCTCATGTTCTTAATATCAATCCTAGGTGATTTCAAGCCTTCTAAAGTGATTATAGTGCCGAAAAACACTAATTGATCGCTAGTTTCGCTTTTTTGTTGCTGTGGCAGCATTGGAGGGATATTTCATGGAAATTTAAGGTCAAATTGGAGTTTTTATTTCTGTATAAAGGTAAGTAACCTCTTACTCTATATGTATTTAAGATTATCCAAGTTGCGGCTAAGCCATTGAAGCTAGAACTTGTGAAATATATATCGAAAGGCTGGGTAGTAATGTTATTGTTTTGTGGATTGTTTTGCGTTGCTGTTGGGCTGCGTATTTTACTACTGTTTTGTGGAGTTTTGGAGGATGAAGGGTGTGGAGAAACACCATATATATGTAGGGTTATGGGCTGATAGTTATTCGTAACATTTCCAGGTTGTTTGACACGACTACGGTGGTCGTCGTATGTATGGAGTGATTAGGCTGTGTATAGACTATTTTGGGAGGCTCAATATGTTTATTATTGATGTTGTTTGGGCTGTTTTGTGACTGTTTTGAATGCTGTGAGGTCATATATATAGGGGAGGTGCTGTCCGTTTCATCGTAAAATAGGTTGTGGTCGATACATAATAGTTATGACGCTTAAATGATAACGATAGTATCGTTTCTCTTATTGTAGACTAAGGAGTTTTGACAATTGCATAGCTTGAGATTGGGGCAGTATATACAAGGTATGTGAGGCTATCCCTTTCCTTCTTTTGCACGACTCCGATTGTACATAATGTAATGAACGAGCTTCCAAGATACTCTACTCTTAGAAGCTAGCAGTATTTACATTGTTTTCCCTCTTATGGAACGATTGATGTTAATGTTGCTTCTCTTATTCTTATGTTATCAATGTTGTTGGTACTTCCTGATTCTAATAAGGTTCATAGTGAAGAGTTAGTCCTAATAACGTGTACAGAGGATACTGACCTTACGTCACTCCGAAAGGTTTAGAATGTGAATCGATGAGTCAAGCATGCATTATATATATGTATCTATTTTACTCTACTGAGCCACACTATAGTTGGCCGGGTACGGTACCTATTGTGCAACCACTGATCAGTTGGGTTTTACCGAGCTCCACGTGGCCGGGTACGATTCTACCGAGTCTTATGATGGCCGGGTACGTTTTTTTACCTAGCCTATTATGGCCGGGTACGATATGATGATGATGATGCCCACAGAGGCGAATGTTTTAAGGGATTATGTATTTATACATATGTATCATGCATTTCATGTAAGTAGCCCTCAGCGCTACTAAGATGTTACAGGTTGTATATTCTCTATCCTTGCTTACATTACTGATCGTATTTATGGTTCCCTGCCTTACATACTCAGTACTTTATTCATATTGACGTCCTTTTATTTGTGGACGCTGCATGCCGTGCTGCATGTCCTGATAGACAGGCAGGTACAGCTCCCCCACCACAGTAGGTTGTCCAGTTCAGCGGTGATTGGCGAGATCCCTTCTCCGGACTTGCCTTGGTCTTGGTATGCATCTTTGTTATAGACATTATGGGTATGTCGGGGCCCTGTTCTGGCTATGTTGCAACACTTATGTTCCTTTAGAGGCTCATAGACAGGTGTCGACTCATGTATAGTTTGGTATGCCTTGTCGGCTAGTTTTTGTTGTATAGTCTTTCATAGTAGCGTGGTAGCTCATACCTTATATGTAGTTTCTTGATTGTCTGGTCATCCCTTTCTATGTATGTTCATGATGTCGTATTTTTTTGCTGGTTGTCCATGATCCAGGTCTACCATTTATATTGATCTCGTCAGCCCTAAAAGATAATAATGAAGGTTAGATGAAATGTACGTTGGTGCTCGGCAAGTGTGGTCGGGTGCTAGTCATGGCCCTCTAGTTTGGGTCGTGATAAACTTGGTATCAGAGCAAGTCTGTCCTAGGGGTTGTCTATGAGCCATGTCTAGTAGATTCTTGATTATGGATGTGTAGCACGCCACATTTATAATCAGGAGGCTACATGACATCTAGGGTTGTTACCTTCTTCCTGAATCTAGATCGTGCGTAGAGTTGAGTCGTAAGTGTTCGTCTCTAATATTCACCTTGTTTTTTTCAGTGATGCCTTCGACTAAGAAGCAAACGATTAGTATACGGCTTGACACAGCAGCAGGAGAGAGTACCAGTCAGGTGCCCCAAGTCAGAGAAGGACAAAGTGAGGCTCATAGTGAGATGCCCTCTCATACCTCATCTACTCCATCTCATCCAGAGGATATTAGAAGGCACCCAGTGCCTCCAGTTCCTCCGTCTGGCACTCCATACCAGGATATGCGGAGTGCTTTGCAGTTATTGACTAGCTTGGTAGCTGCTCAGGCTCAGAGGCAGAATACAGGTGTTGCTGAGAAACCAGTTAGTACAAGAGTTCGTGATTTTATTAATTTAGACCCTCCAGTGTTTACCGGATCAGATCCCAAAGAGGACCCACAGACTTTTAGACCAGGTTCATCGTACACTTCGGGTTATGCATGTTAGTGATACAGAGGCAGTAGAGTTGGCTTCTTATCGGCTACAGGATTTAGCGGTTCTCTGGTATGATAGTTGGGAGAGATCCAGGGGTCCGAACCCTCCTCCAGCTGTGTGGAAGGAATTTTCTGAGGCCTTTCTTCGTCACTACTTGCCAGTTGAGATACGACAAGCTAGAGCTGATAAGTTCTTGAACCTTAGACAAGGTAATATGAGTGTGCGAGAGTACAGTATGCAGTTTGATTCTTTGGCAAGGTATGCTCCCCATATGGTGGCCGAGATGAGTGATAGGGTGCAAATGTTCGTGAATGGGTTGGGACCACATCTGATAAATGAGTGTACGATAGCCTCCTTGGTGGAGGGCATGGATATTTCCCATATTCAAGCTTATGCCTAGACCCTAGAGGATCGTAAGCGCCAGCAGAGGGCAGTTAGGGAGCAGGATAGGGGCCAGCATAAGAGGGCGAGATTTGCAGGGTATTCTGATGACTTCAGAGGCAGCATCAGGCCACAGTTTTCGAGAAGTTCGGCGCCACCTGTAGCTAGTGCTCCTCCACAGTTTCAGAGGCCTCGATATGATCGATCCTATTCTGGTCCAGGTCAGAGTTCGCGGGCATCTGGCTTGCAACATCACAGGGATACTAGTCAGATGAGACCCCCAACACCACATTGTGATCAGTACGGCAAGGCCCACTTTGGACTGTGTCGTCGAGGTTCTGATGCATGCTATTCGTGCGGGCAGCCTGGCCATATGATGCGGGATTGTCCTAATAGAGGAGGTGATGGTATGGCTCAGCCGACTGGATCTGTGTCTGGTTCTTCCTCATCAGTTCGACCTCCAGCACGGGGTTTTCAGCAGTTGACAGGTCGTGGTAGGGGTAGAGGTGCAGTGCCGAGTTCGAGTGGTGCTCAAAATCGAACCTATGCTCTAGTAGGTCGACAGGATCTCGAGTCGTCTCCAGATGTTGTTACAGGTATTATATCTGTATTTTCTTATGATGTATATGCGCTGATTGATCCGGGATCTACATTATCATATGTTACACCCTTTGTGGCTAATAAGTTTGGCATTGAACCTGAATTGATAAGTAAACCCCTTGCGGTATCTACTCCGATAGGAGATTTTGTGATTGCTAGAAGGGTATATAGAGGTTGCACTGTGATGATTTGTAGTCGTCAAACCTCGGCAAATTTATTTGAGTTAGAAATGGTTGATTTTGATGTGATAATGGGAATGGACTGGTTGGCCTCATGCTATGCAAATGTTGACTGTCGTACGAAGATGGTTAGGTTCCAATTTCAGGGTGAACCCGTCATTGAATGGAAAAGGAACATTGCTACACCGAAAGGTAGGTTTATTTCCTATCTTAAGGCAAGTAAAATGATCTCAAAAGGTTACATTTATCATCTCGTTCGCGTTAGGGATGTGGAGGCGAAACCGCCTTCTTTACAATCAATCCCTGTGGTCAACGAATTCCCATATGTTTTCCCAGATGAACTCCCAGGTCTTCCTCCTGAAAGAGAGATTGAGTTTAGCATTGATGTATTGCCTGACACTCAACCGATCTCTATTCCTCCATACAGAATGGCCCCGGCAGAGTTGCGAGAGTTGAAGGTGCAGTTGAAGGACTTGCTGGATAAGGGCTTTATTAGGCCTGACACTTCACCTTGGGGTGCACCAGTCCTATTCGTGCGGAAGAAAGACGGGTCGTTACGGATGTGTATCGACTATCGACAGTTGAATAAGTCTACTATAAAGAACAAGTATCCACATCCAAGAATTGATGACCTGTTTGACCAACTCCAGGGTGCCAAATATTTCTCCAAGATTGATTTACGTTCAGGGTATCATCAGGTGAGGGTTAGGGAGAAGGATATTCCAAAGACGGCCTTCCGGACAAGATATGGGCACTTTGAGTTCTTGGTGATGTCGTTCGGGCTAACAAATGCCCCAACAACTTTTATGGATCTCATGAATACTATATTCAGGCCCTATCTTGATGTGTTCGTGATTGTATTCATTGATGACATTCTAGTGTATTCTCGTTTGGAGGAGGAACATGCGGGCCACTTGCGGATAGTATTACAGACGCTTCAGGATCGTAAGTTATATGCTAAGCTCTCCAAATGTGAATTCTGGATGAACTCAGTAGCATTCCTTGGCCATGTGATATCCGATGAGGGTATTAGTGTCGACACTCAGAAGATTGATGTAGTAAAGAATTGGCTGAGACCTACAACACCATCAGAAGTCCGCAGCTTCCTAGGGCTAGCAGGATATTATAGGCAGTTTGTATAAGGATTTTCCTCTATATCATCACCATTGACTAAGTTAACACAGAAAGCTACCAAATTCCAGTGGTCTGACACTTGTGAACGTAGGTTTCAGGAGCTGAAGAATCGATTGACATCTGCACCAGTGCTCACTCTTCATGAAGGAACAGAAGGTTATGTGGTATATTGTGATGCCTCAGGTATAGGTTTGGGGTGCGTATTGATGCAGCGTGGGAATATGATCGCTTATGCATCAAGACAATTGAAGAAGCATGAAAAGAATTATCCAACCCATGATTTGGAATTGGCTGCAGTAATATATGCTTTGAAGATATGGTGGCACTACTTATACGGCGTCCATGTTAACATCTACACAGATCACAAGAGTTTACAATACATCTTCAAGCAGAAAGAGTTGAATTTGAGGCAGCGTAGGTGGCTTGAATTATTGAAAGACTACGACGTCGAGATATTGTATCATCCCGGTAAAGACAATGTTGTGGCAGGCGCTCTCAGCCGTAAATCAATGGGAAGCTTAGTACATATTGAGGCAGGTAGATGGGGGTTGATTAAAGAGCTTCATCAGCTAGCCAATATGAGAATTAGATTGTTAGACTCTGATGACGGAGGTGTTACTGTGCAGAATACATCAGAATCATCTTTGGTAGCCGAGGTAAAAGCACGACAATATGAAGATCCTATCTTAGTACGATTAAGAGAAAGCATTCAACAATGTAAAAGTATGGATTTTGGGATCGGAAAAGACGAGGCACTGGGATACCAGAGCCGATTGTGTGTGCCTAATGTGGCAGGGTTGCGAGAAAAGATTATGAATGAGATTCATCAATCCCGATATTCCATCCATCCCGGCTCGACAAATATGTATCATGATGTCAAGGAGCAGTATTGGTGGGATAATATGAAGAAGTCTATTGCAGAATTTGTAGCCCAGTGTCCCAATTGTCAACAAGTAAAGATAGAACATCAGAAACCTGGTGGATTGCTTCAAAATATAGAGATTCCGACCTAGAAGTGGGAGGTGATTAATATGGACTTCATTATTGGATTACCTCGCTCTTATCATAAGTTTGACTCCATCTGGGTGATAATTGATCGACTTACAAAATGTGCCCATTTTGTGCCAGTGAAGACAACTTACACGGCTGAAGATTATGCGAAGTTGTATATCAAGGAGATTGTTAGGCTTCATGGTGTGCCCGTATCTATTATATCAGACCGAGGAGCTCAATTTACGGCTAACTTTTGGAGGTCTTTCCAGAAGGGTTTAGGCACACAAGTAAATCTCAGCACTGCATTTCATCCGCAGACTGACGGACAGGCTGAACGTACCATTCAGACACTGGAAGATATGCTACGAGCATGTGTTTTAGATTTTAAGGGGAATTGGGATGATCATCTTTCACTCATAGAATTCGCCTACAATAATAGCTATCATTCAGTATTAAAATGGCCCCATACGAAGTACTATACGGGATGAGATGTAGATCACCAGTTGGATGGTTCGAAGTCGGTGAAACAGAATTATATGGGCCAGATTTGATTCACCAAGCTATAGAGAAGGTGAAAGTGATACAGGAGCGATTGAGAACGGCACAAAGCAGGCAAAAATCTTATTCTGATGTCCGACGTCGTGATCTAGAGTTTGAGGTTGGTGATTGGGTTTTCCTGAGGATCTCACCAATGAAGTGTATTATGCGTTTTGGGAAGAAAGGTAAGCTGAGTCCAAGGTATATCGGGCCGTATAAAATTCTTCGATGAATTGGACAGGTTGCTTATGAGTTAGAATTGCAATCCGAATTGGAATTTGTCCACCCGGTATTCCATGTATCTATGTTGAAAAAATTTATTGGAGAACCTTATCGAGTCGTCCTATCAAAGATGTACAAGTTACAGAGGACCTATCATATGAAGAAGTGCCAGTGGCGATATTAGATCGGCAAGTCTGCAAGCTGAGAACAAAAGATGTAGCTTCCGTCAAAGTATTGTGGAGGAACAAAAATATGGAAGAAATGACATGGGAAGCAGAAGAGGAGATGAAGTCTAAATACCCTTACTTATTCCAGAATGAAGATAAAAAGGATGCTGGTGGAAGAAAGGATACATTGGAAGGTGAAACGGCTCTATGAGGTAAGCAATAATTTGAGAATACTCCTCCTTAATACAAAATGGTGATATGTAGATAATGTAAATACGCATAATGCTTTGTGTAGCCTTGTGAAGCCATATGCTGGGCTTAATTACTTGCAAGTTTTGCTAGTGACCATTTTATAGGGGAAAATTGATCGGAAATTTCCATTGGAATCCACGATGATTTAAACTCCCCATAAACCCTTACATCCGAGGACGAATGTTCCTAAGGGGGGGAGGGTGTTAACAACCCATATCCACATGTATTAGTTCATGCCATATATTAGTTAACATAAATCCAAGAAGGAATTATCTTTGAGATGATAAGAAGTCAATCCTATTGGTCTTAAGTGATTCAAGAGTGTATAAGGGTGATTAACAAGTATTAGAAGTTAAATGAATCAAGGATGTTGTAACTCGTATTTTCAAGTAATCTAGCGGTGCTTAATACACTCAAGAGTTAATTTATTAAGGTATTTTAATCATATAATATCCTTATCATAAGTCTTGAAGTCAAACGAATTATGAAACAAAAGTCGACAAAAGTTGTCGCAACTTAGGTTCATAATTATACTTAAACATTAGGTCAAATGTTTCTAATCTTTTGTCATAATTTACAAGAAATTAAAGGGTGATCTACCAACCAAATTAAATATCTATGAGTCTTATTTCCAACTCATTAAACCGTTCATCGATACGATCTCGGAGTAGAGAGATATTCGCATTTTCGCGAGACTGCGCCAAACACCTCTCTATGGGGCCCACTAAGGCGGTTTAAGATATTTGGACCTATATAGGATGCCTTCAACCCGTTTTAAGTCATTTATTCTCACTATTTTAAGACCTTATAACCCTAGGAACATCCTCTCAAGGTTCTCTCAGGATTCAAGACCCAAAAAGGGGCAAACAACACAAATCAAGTGTCGGGAATTCCGTGGCGCTAGTAAGTCTATTGTTCTTCTTGTTGTTGCTCATTTTTGTGTCGTTCCAGCTCGTGTGGGAGGTTGTTTTAAAGGGTTTATGTTCTGTAAATACTCCCTCATGTTCTTAATATCAATCCTAGGTGATTTCAAGCCTTCTAAAGTGATTCTAGTGCCGAAAAACACTAATTGATCGCTAGTTTCGCTTTTTTGTTGTTGTGGCAGCATTGGAGGGTTATTTCATGGAAATTTAAAGTCAAATTGGAGTTATTATTTCTGTATAAAGGTAAGGAATCTCTTACTCTATATGTATTTAAGATTATCTGAGTTGCGGCTAAGCCATTGAAGCTAGAACTTGTGAAATATATATCAAAAGGATTGGTAGTAATGTTATTGTTTTGTGGACTGTTTTGCGTTGTTGTTGGGCTGCATATTTTACTACTATTTTGTGGAGTTTTGGAGGAGGAAGGGTGTGGAGAAACACCATATATATGTAGGGTTATGGGCTGATAGTTATTCGTAACATTTCCAGGTTGTTTGACACGACTACGGTGGTCGTCGTATGTATGGAGTGATTAGGCTGTGTGTGGACTATTTTGGGAGGCTCAATATGTTTATTATTGATGTTGTTTGGGCTGTTTGGTGACTGTTTTGAATGGTGTGAGGTCATATATATAGGGGAGGTGTTGTCCGTTTCATCGTAAAATAGGTTGTGGTCGATACATAATAGTTATGACACTTAAATGATAACGATAGTATCGTTTCTCTTATTGTAGACTAAGGAGTTTTGACAATTGCATAGCTTGAGATTGGGGCAGTATATACAAGGTATGTGAGGCTATCCCTTTCCTTCTTTTGCACGACTCCGATTGTACATAATGTAATGAACGAGCTTCCAAGATACTCTACTCTTAGAAGCTAGCAGTACTTACATTGTTTTCCCTCTTATGGAACGATTGATGTTAATGTTCCTTCTCTTATTCTTATGTTATCAATGTTGTTGGTACTTCCTGATTCTTATAAGGTTCATAGTGAAGAGTTAGTCCTAATAACGTGTACAGAGGATACCGACCTTATGTCACTCCGAAAGGTTTAGAATGTGATTCCATGAGTCGAGCATGCATTATATATATGTATCTATTTTACTCTACCGAGCCACACTATAGTTGGCCGGGTACGACACCTATCGTGCAACCACTGATCAGTTGGGTTTTACCAAGCTCCACGTGGCCAGGTACGATTCTACCGAGCCTTATGATGGCCGGGTACGTTTTTTTACCGAGCCTATTATGGCCGGGTACGATATGATGATGATGATGCCCACAGAGGCGAATGTTTTAAGGGTTTATGTATTTATACCTATGTATCATGCATTTCATGTAAGTAGACATCAGAGGTACTAAGATGTTACAGGTTGTACATTCTCTATCCTTGCTTACATTACTGATCGTATTTATGGTTCCCTGCCTTACATACTTAGTACTTTATTCGTACTGACGTCCTTTTATTTGTGGACGCTGCATGTCGTGCTGCATGTCCTGATAGACAGGCAGGTGTAGCTCCCCCACCACAGTAGGCTGTCCAGTTCAGCGGTGATTGGCGAGATCCCTTATCCGGACTTGCCTTGGTATTGGTATGCATTTTTGTTATAGATATTATGGGTATGTCGGGGCCCTGTTCCGGCTATGTTGCAGCACTTATGTTCCTTTAGAGGCTCATAGACAGGTGTCAACTCATGTATAGTTTGGTATGCCTTGTCGGCTAGTTTTTCTTGTATAGTCTTTCATAGTAGCGTGGTAGCTCATACCTTATATGTAGTTTCTTGATTGTCTGGTCATCCCCTGCTATGTATGTTCATGCCGTCATATTTTATTGCTGGTTGTCCATGATCCAGGTCTACCATTTATATTGATCTCGTCATCCCTAAAAGATAATAATGAAGGTTAGATGAAATGTACGTTGGTGCTCGGCAAGTGTGGTCGGGTACTAGTCATGGCCCTCCAGTTTGGGTCGTGACAATACGGATCCTCATCAAGTTCTCTGGTGATACAAGCGGAAAAAAAGAGTTTAATAAACTCTAAGATATTTCATAAAGGAGATTCATCAGTAGGTCCGTCTATACATCTGGATGATATTTCAGAAGATAATCCATTATACGGTCATCTACATGCATATTTGGCCGCCAAAAATCAAAGTAATACTTTTGCTTCAATCGCTAGAGAAGAGGACAATGATGATATCAAGTCCTACGAAAAACTACCAAAGAAAGAAATAATATTTCTTTTAGAAAACTCCAAGATTCAACGAAAGGATGAACCATGGAAGATATTCCAGAGATACCTGATTAATGGGTTATACTACCCAGGTGAATCATATAAAACCCGCGCTTATTATGAGACCATCCTCATCAGCACAGGTAGTGCAGAATTCCAGCACCTTTCCGGTTATAACACCAGTGAGAACGTTTATAACTTCTCAAAAATTATTATCAAGCAGATTATATCTGTTGAAGAATGGGGGATATCCACAATGAAAGAGAGGCAGATAAGCCTTAATAAATCACCCATGAATTTTACTTACTGGAATTATATCCAGGCATTCGATAGAGTATTATATTATAACAATGATAGACATAAACACACTTGGTTTATTAAAATATGTGTAAATATATTTGCAGGACCTATCCCTAATTGGTTTATGAACTGGTGGTCATATCACAGCCCCACAACAAAGATCTTGCTTGAGCCATTTCTTAAGTTATACAAAGAATGGACAAAAATTTCTCCGTTTTTAACTGATTTATATCATACAGATCATATCTGTTATTTAGAAAAAATTGATCAGATATACTTCTTCATTGAATTCTCTATTCCGTGGATTCATAAATGGACCCCCGAATTGGGGTTTACTGAAGAACAGATCCCTTGCTTATATAGGGTCTTTTACAATAATTTTGGGATAAGTTAATGAAGAATGATCCCAAAACAAAATTGTTATACGGTCAAGAATTATTGGATTCCATTAAAGTACAGATCCAGTTATACGCGACCACTCCCCAGAAGAAAATATTTTATGATAGCTCAATCAAGCATATTGCTAGGAGAATCTCCATTCAAGATGGAGATAAAACTGATTTAATAAACCAATATCTGGAAGAAGTGAAAAGAAATTTGCTGAAAAAATTGAGACTGTTTCTGATTACAAAACTGAAACGTGGTCAGATTAAAATAGTTGAGTAATTTTTTGATGCCATCCAGTAATTTTTTGATACCAATATATTGAATCTCCCTTAGTATATTTGAGTACTTTTCAGATTACTAATGACTTGTCAAATACTGATTGTTCGCATGTTACTCAAAACCCGGATGGTAGGATTTGTATTCAATTTGATGATAAGTCTACTGTTTATAATAGAAATTCGTTTTCTAATAATAGACTTTTACCTGCTCTTCAACATATTTCTCCTGTCGAGCCAGTCTATGGTCCAGCTCGAAATCGTGCAGCATCGTTACACACTATCTGTGACGACCCAAAGGGTCATCACCGTAGTTCTTCCTTGTTCCGCACTTCCGAGGCCTTGAAAACCTCGCTTTTAGTTGCTTCGATTTGCGTGCGCAGTTCGGGCGCGTATCCGGAAAGTTTTTATGTTAGAATATGTGAATCATGTGAAAAATTTGATGGATTTTGATATTAACATGCATAATATTTACTTCGATCAATATTTTGGGTAAACGGACCCGGACCTGTGATTCGACGATCTCGGAGGGTCCGAAGAAAAATATGGGACTTGGGCGTGTGCCCAAAATTAAATTCCGAGGTCCTAAGCCCGAGAAATGAAATTTTGTGTGAACTTGTTTTCTGAAATTAATTAAGGAAAATGAAGAAGGAAATTGATCAAAAAACTGTGGTATCGGGCTCGTATTTTGGTTCCGACGCCCGGTACGAGTCTTAAATATGTTTTAAGCACTATCTGTAAAGTTTGGCTAAAAACGGACGTCATATGATGTGTTTCGGACTTAAAATGGGGAATGGGAGTTTTATGAAAGTTGAAAGAAAATCATGTGTTTTGAGGCTTAATTCTATGTATATGATGTTATTTTGGCGATTTGATCGCACAAATGAGACCGTAAGATGTTTTTAAGATCATATGTATGTTTGGTTTGGAGCCCCGAGGGCTCGGGTGAGTTTTGAGTGGGGCCCGGGAGGTCTTAAGACTTAAAAAAATGCAAGTTCAGCTGTTGCAGGCCCAGCGCGGCCGCGGTCGTTTCCGCGCGATCCGCGCTGGCAGCCACGCGGCCGCAATGCTTTTCTGTGTGGTCCGTGTGGTGGGGGTTCAGAGGGTCGGTAGCCAGGTCGACCAGCGCAGCCGCGCACCAAATTAGTGCGGTCCGCGCTGGGTGGGTTCAGAGAGACAACTTCTTCCCTCCCTCGGCGCGGCCGCGGTGTATTTCTGCGCGGTCCGCGCTGGCAGCCATGCGGTTACGGTGCATTTCTGCGCGGTCCGCGCCAGCCCCCGACATATATATAAATTCGGGATTTTTAGTCATTTTACCCACTTTTCTAAACCCAAAACCTAAGAGGCGATTTTCCAAACAACTTTTCTTCTCCAAAACGATTGGTAAGTGATTTCTTACTTAATTTCTTTATTCCTTGACATCTTTTAATATGATTTCAAATTCAAATCAAAGATTTTCATGGGGGAAATTGGGTGTTTTGGGTAGAACCTAGGTTTTCTACAAATTGAGAAGTTAGACCTCAATTTGAGGTCCGATTTAAAAACAAATCATATATTTGGATTCGGGGGAGAATGGGTAACCGTGTTTTGGTCCGAACCTCGAGTTTCGACCACGTGGGTCCGGGGGGTATTTTTGACAATTTTGGAAAACACCTTGTAAAATTTATTTTTAATGCATGGGGAGTGATTAATTTAGTAATTATTAATGTGATTAAGTAACTTATGACTAGATTCGAGCGGATTGGTGGTGGAATCAAGAGGTATAGCTATACTAGAAGCGTGAGTTTAGTTTGGAGCATTCGAGGTAAGTGTTTGTTCTAACTTTGGCTTGAGGGAATAGGATTAGGATGTTATCTGCTACTTGCTAATGTGGAGTACGGTGTATAGGCATGGTGACGGTTATCTATGCACCAGAGTCTAGCATGACCGTGAGTCTTAATTGCTTTTAATTCGAATAACGTGACACAATCTCCTTGTTTATTTGATGAGTTTCATATAATGTGAACGGTTGGGGTAAAATTGTGATTGGTGTACTTTTGGAGCGTTAGCTCGAATATGAATGTGTTAGTTGAGGAAGAAGGGATTTAAAAAGAGACTGTGTTGTGATTACTCCCTTGTCGGGAAGTGTAGAACGATATATATACTCTCCCTTGTCGGGATATTTTGGGCTGTTAGTTGTACCCTTGCCGGGTTGGAGTGATATGTTGTTGATTTCCCCTAATGGGACTCTCCTTACAAAATCAGATGTTTCGAATTATATTATGGGATCGTGTGGCAGGCCGTCCACTTATATATGATATTATGGGATCGTGTGGCACGTCGTCCACTATATATATATCAGGGGAACTAGAGTTTCTCCTATTTATTTCCGATATTTCATTTTTATCTGTTACTCCCCGATAGCATGTCCCCTCCTAGCCTTACTTTGTATTATCTTGTTATTGTTTTCTTGCACTTGTATATATATCTGTACAAGTTAATTGTGGTAGGTCCTGTCTAGCCTCGTCACTACTTCGCCGGGGTTAGGCCAGGCACTTACCAACACATGGGGTTGGTTGTACTGATGCTACACTCTGTGCATTTTTGTGCACAGATCAGGGAGCAGCTTACGGACCACAGCAATAGGACTTCTTGGAGTTATTTTCAGTCCAGGGACTCTCGAGGTAGCCTAGCTGGTGTTCGCAGGCCAAAGCCCCTTTCCATATTTTTCGTTTGTTCATCTTGTATCCGACAAACATGATGTATTTCCTTTCAGACATTGTTTGTAGTATTCTATAGTAGTCTGTGGGCTACTGACACCAGACCTTGGGTAGTGATGTGTATTAAACTTCCACACTTTTGGTTTTCAGTTGCTTTAGATTTAAAGTCTTCCGCTTAAATTTTGTCTCGTTTATTATATTGTATGAAAGAAAGCAGGAAAGGTGTTTTAAATATTTGGGTTGCCTAGCTCCGATAGTAAGCGCCATCACGACACCCGATGGTGGGAAATCCGGGTCGTGACACTATCTCTACAAAGGGGAGTAATAAGTCTGTCGAAAGGGTTAAAATTAACCCACAAACAAATATTGTTCAAGACAATGACAATATTTCTGATAAGGATATTCCTTCTGTATCGGAAATAGATTTCGACCCTAATGATACTTAGTGATTCCACACCAAATTGATTTTTGCCCAGGTTCACGGGCAAGAAAATATATTCAAAAGGAATTTTTTAGTGATAAATGGAGCCAGTTTAAAACTTGATTTTTTTGATACTTATAGCAAAGAAGATTTAAACACTATTTCTCAAGAATTTTACGAAAATTGTGCTTTGCATAATCAAATTATGTATTTTGTTCCTTGGTTTATAACAACGTATTTGCCTCTTTATATAATGGTGTTAGAGAAGATCTTATAAAGATGGGAGTGGTAATATTACTAAAGCCATTTACCCTCCTCAAGCCCCCTTTATTTTACCTAATAATACTGGTATTACCTTCACTGCTTTTCAAAAATTTGTTGACGATAATGTTGCAGCTGTTAGTATCGCAGAAATTAATAAATTGATTTCTCAAAACAATTATTTGCGTTTAAATGTAAAAAATTTAGGAGAACTTATCGGTTCTCTTGATAAAAAACTGGATGATTTGACTGCTTTAATAAAGAAGATGAGTACTAACAAAGGACCAACCGATATTGCCTCCACTTCGGGAATCAAACCGGTTGATCAAACAGTTGTTACTCATGTTCAAAGGCCTCCTGAGGTTCAAGATTTTAAATTCAAATCTCTTGATGAATTAGCAGACCTTTTTGATAAGAAACTTTCTGGTTTAAATATTAGACCAATTGATTTATCTACAAATTTTGCTGATAAAATTGAGACTGTTTCCGATTACAAAACTGAAACGTGTTCAGAGCTTAATAAGCTCAAGGGTTTAATTAAACCCAATAGTAAGTATGCCGACAAACCCCGGATGCAAATTTACTATTATTCCCATCCTAGTCCTAAAGATGTGTTAATAGAGGAACGCGATTGGAATCAGATTAATACGTCTTACAGCGGTTCCGAAATTTATGAATGGAATCTTGATGGCTTAACTGATAGACAGCTAACTATTCTTGTACATAGAATGCTTATGTACTCAACTATCTGTAAAAGTGTTTAGAACACAGATAGAACTATTTGCAAAATGATTATTGTAGGCTTTACTGGCCAGTTTCGTGGCTGGTGGGATAACTATCTATCTGTTGAAGAAAAGGCAACGATTATTAATGCGACCGCCATTGACGAAGGGGTTGATAATAAGGCATGCTCTAGTTAAAGGAAGAGAATATGTTGTTTATACCCTTATCCTTACAATTCTAGAACAATTTAACGGTAGATTTACCGATCAGCATGAGACCATCCGTACTTTACTACATGGGATTAGATGTAGGACCCTTAGTGAATTTAGATGGTACAAAGATACTTTTATGAGTAGGGTTATGGAGCTACCCGAAAACAAGTATGAACATTGTAAAGCTAAGTTTATAGACGGCCTTCCCTCTTTATTCGCTGAAAGATTAAGAAAAACATTAAAAGGTAGTTACGGTGAAATTCTGTATGGAAATTATAACTATGGTAAACTTATAGGAGCATGTACACAAGAAGGTTTAAACTTGTGTAATGAGCTGAAGCTTTCTATACAGCTTAAGATTGATAAGCTTAAAGAGAAATCCCAATTAGGTGACTTCTGTACCCAGTTCGGTTTACCCGGAACCTCTACTCAAAGTAAGAAGAAGAAGAAAAACAGATATCATAGGTATCCTAACACTGATAGCCCGTATAAGAAAAAGAGGTCTAGATATAGATCTAAGGAAGAGCGTGATACTAGAAAGGCGCATCAGAAATCTACTCGATTTACGAAGAATATATCAAAGAGAGATCTCGTTGATATTAAGTGTTATAAGTGTTGAAAATTTGGGCATATCGCTCAAAATTGCAAGCTTCAATAGCTAAAGGCCTTAGAACTAGACGATGGGTTACATGACAAAGTTTATAACTTGTTACACACTTCCGTATTAGATTCTGATTATACTTATTCTTAGACTGAGTCCGAAGCTGAGATTGATTTGATAGATTTATCTGAAAGTAGTAAAGATTTGGATAGTACTTGCGCCGCTTGTAAAGATGATATTTGCACTTGCGATGATGATGAGTTTTATAAATTGCAATCACAATTTCAAGATTTGAATATAAAAACTATTACATCTTACAATGTAATAGAACTTTTAAAGGAAATTACTGATGAAAAAATTTGTAAAAAAATTATAAATTTGACTGAAAATTCTAGTTCTAGTGGTTCAAATCTTTTTGAAAGACCAAAAAACGAATTTGAATATTTTGCGCCATATTCTTTGTCTGAAGTTAATAAACGTCTTCATAAGACTAATACGCCAAGCAGAGATACTTCGTTTGAGGATTTGAAAATTGAAATTGAGAATTTGAAAAGAGATATTAAGTCTCTTAAACAAAATCAAATGATTTGTGATCACCGGATTACTCAAATTGAGAAAAATAATTCTCTAACTAATTTTCCAACTGATTTTTCGGCTAAAGGAATTTCCGAATTTTCAAATGAAAAGGGAAAAGAAATTTCTGATAAGATTGATTCGATTAATGAAAATTCCAATATGTTTTTAGGAATGATACAGGTTGTTACGGCTCATAAGTGGTACATTAAATGTACTATCTTGATTGATAATAGTTTCTCTCTAACTGATGTAGCAATGATTGATAGTGGAGCAGATGTAAGTTGTATTCAAGAGTGTCTTGTTCCTACTAAATATTTTCAAAAGACCACTCATTTGGTAAAATCTGCTTCTGATCATGCTTTAGATATAGAGTATAAATTACCAAATACTCGCATTTGCCAAAATAGAGTCTGTATTTCTCATTTCTTCTTTTTGGTAAAAAACCAGTTATACCCTCCGATTATACTTGGAACCCCTTTTATTAATGCTATTTACCCTTTAAATAACATAGATGCACATGGTTTTTCTGCTACTTATCAAGATAAAGAGATAAGTTATTCTTTTGTTACAGATCCCGTAGCTAGAGATATTAACACCTTGATTAATATGAAACAAAGGCATGTTGATTCATTACAATTAGAAATATTGAGCATGAATATATTCGATACTTTACAATCTGCTAAGGTTCAGCAAAAGATTAAATTGATTGCTGAACAGATGGTTGTTGATGTTTGCGTCGATCACCCTAATGCCTTTTGGAACCGAAAAAGTCATATTGTAACTCTTCGTTACGAAGAAAACTTCTCCGAGGATGATATCCCCACTAAATCTTGACCTTGACAAATGAATGCTGAATTGGTCGTATTCTGCAAAAATGAAATTGATAATTTGTTACAAAAGGGTTTGATAAAACCCTCAAAATCTCCTTGGTCATGTTCTTCCTTTTATGTTAATAATGCTGCGAAAAAGGAACGTGGTATTCCTAGATTAGTTATAAATTATAAACCTTTGAATAAGCATCTGAAATGGATTAGATATCCTCTCCCCAATAAAAGAGATCTGCTATCTAGATTATATGACGCCAATATATTTTCAAAATTCGATTTAAAATCTGGATATTGGCAAATTCAAATTTTTAAAGAGCATACTTATAGAACTGCTTTTAATGTTCCATTTAGTCAATATGAATGGAACGTCATGCCTTTTGGTTTAAAAAATGCCCCTTCTAAATTTCAGAAAATTATGAATGATATTTTTAACCCTTATCTAGATTTTATCATCGTTTATATTGATGACATATTAGTATTTTCTAAAACATTAGAGATGCATATTAAGCAACTTGATATTTTTAAGAAAATTGTAATACAAAATGGCCTAGTTATTTCTAAACCAAAAATGAGTCTATTCCAAACCAATGTTCGATTTTTAGGCCATAATATTTGCCAAGGAAAAATTACCCCGATACAAAGAACAATTGATTTTGCTTCAAAATTTCCTAATGTTATTACTGACAGAACTCAATTACAATGATTTTTGGGATGTTTGAATTATATATCTCCTTTCTACAAAAGTTTATCTCGTGATCTAGCCCCTCCGTACGACAGGCTGAAAAAGGATCATAGGCAGCCTTGGACTGACCAGCATACTGTGTTAGTCAAAAGTATTAAACAGCGTGTTAGTTCTCTACCTTGCTTAACTCTTGCTAATCCTACATGGCAAAAAATTATTGAGACAGATGCGTCCAACGTTGGCTACGGTGGGATTTTAAAGCAAGTGAATCCCAACAATAAGAGTGAATACCTGATAAGATTTCACTCTGGTAAATGGACCGAAGCCCAGAAGAAATATGCTACTGTGGCTCATGAAATGTTAACTATTGTTAAATGTGTTTTAAAATTTCAAGACGATTTATATAATCAAAAGGTTTTAATAAAAGCTTATGCTCAATTTGTTAAATATATGTTTGACAAAGATTTCAAACATGATACGTCTAAATTAATATTTGCTAGAGGGCAAGCTCAACTGGAGCCTTTTTATTTTGAAATTCAATATAAAAAAGGAATTGATAATTCCCTTCCGGATTTTCTATACGACTTTTCTCGATGAAGAATTATTAATTACAATCCTTAAAGTGGTTAGATTAAATAGAGACCTACAAAGTCTCATAATTGAATTGATAATTGAAGAAATCATTGATAACCTGATTAATAATGAATTTTCTATTCATGATTATGTTGAAACTGTTAGGGATGCTATGTTGGATTATTTCTTCTCAGAATAAATTGACTTGTTATTTGTGCAGAATGGACCCTTCATGGGCCACCAGAGGCAGAGGTAGGGGAAGATCTTCCCCTAGTAAATCATATTCTCAAGGATCGTCATACGGATCCTCATCAAGTTCTCCGGTGATACAAGTGGGAAAAAAGAGTTTAATAAACTCTAAGATATTTCATAAAGGAGATTCATCAGTAGGTCCGTCTATACATCTGGATGATATTCCAGAAGATAATCCATCATACGGTCATCTACAGGCATATTTGGCCGCCGAAAAGCAAAGTAATACATTTGGTTCAATCGCTAGAGAAGAGGACAACGATGATATAAAGTCCTACGAAAAACTACCAAAGAAAGAAATAATATTTCTTTTAGAAAACTCTGAGATTCAGCGAAAGGATGAACCATGGAAGATATTCCAGAGATACCTGATTAATGGGTTATACTACCCAGGTGAATCATATAAAACCCACGCTTATTATGAGACCATCCTCATCAGCACAGGTAGTGCAGAATTCCAGCACTTTTCCGGTTATAACACCAGTGCGAACGTTTATAACTTCTCAAAAATTATTATCAAGCAGATTATATCTGTTGAAGAATGGGGGATATCCACAATGAAAGAGAAGCAGATAAACCTTAATAAATCACCCATGAATTTTAGTTACTGGGATTATATCCAGGCATTCGATAGATTATTATATTATAACAATGATAGACATAAACACACTTGGTTTATTAAAATATATGCAAATAAATTTGCAGGACCTATCCGTAATTGGTTTCTGAACTGGTGGTCATATCACGGCCCCACAACAAAGATCTTGCCTGAGCCATTTCTTAAGTTATACAAAGAATGGACAAAAATTTCTCCGTTTTTAACTGATTTATATATACATATCATATCTATTATTTAGAAAAAATTGATCAGATATACTTCTTCATTGAATTCTCTATTCCGTGGATTCATAAATGGACCCCCGAATTGGGGTTTACTGAAGAATAGATCCCTTGCTTATATAGGGTCTTTTACAATAATTTTTGGGATAAGTTAATGAAGAATGATCCCAAAACAAAATTATTATACGGTCAAGAATTATTGGATTCCATTAAAGTACAGATCCAGGTATACGCGACCACTCCCCAGAAGAAAACATTTGATGATAGCTCAGTCAAGCATATTGCTAGGAGAATCTCCATTCAAGATGGAGATACAACTGATTTAATAAACCAATATCTGGAAGAAGTGAAAAGAAATTTGCTTCAATCTTTAAGGCAATGTGAAAACTCAGACACATCGATGCAAAGTGAAACAATCAACGATGATGTAGAGGAAGATTCTCAACCTATGATGACATAAAGGATATTGTCTGATAAAAAAATCAAAGAAGTGGAAGATTTCCTACAAACGATGGACAAAGTAGAAGAAAGAAATAGTGAAAAAAAGTGAAGCCGCCAAGGACTCCATAATAGGACCCCATAAACCTATATTAAATGGAAGATTAAATTTAACTTAGTCTATTATATATTGGTATTAAAGTATTTATGTCATGACCCGGATTTTCCACCATCGGGTGTCGTGATGGCGCCTACTATCGGAGCTAGGCAAGCCAAATATTTAAAACACCTTTCCTGCTTTCTTTCAAACAATATAATAAACGAGACAAAATTTAAGCGAAAGACTTTAAATCTAAAGCAACTGAAAACCAAAAGTGCGGAAGTTTAATACACATCACTACCCAAGGTCTGGTGTAACTAGCTCACGGACTACTACAGGATACTACAAAAATTGTCTGAAAGGAAATACATCATGTTTGTCGAATACAAGATGAACAAACGAAAAACATGGAAAGGGGCTTCGGCCTGCGAATGCCAGGTAGGGTACCTCGAGAGTCCCTGGAATGAAAATAGCTCCCAGAAGTCCTACTACTATGGTCTGTAAGCTGCTCCCTGATCTGTGCACAAAAATGCACAGAGTGTAGCATCAGCACAATCGACCCCATGTGCTGGTAAGTGCCAGGCCTAACCCCGGCGAAGTAGTGACGAGGCTAGACAGGACCTACCACAATTAACCTGTACAGATATATATACAAGTGCAAGAAAACAATAACAAGATAATACAAAGTAAAGCTAGGAGGGGACATGCTATCGGGGAGTAACAGATAAAAATGAAATATCGGAAATAAACAGAAGAAACTCCGGTTCCCATGATATATATATATATATATATATATATATATATATAAGTGGACGGCGTGCAACACGATCCCATAATATCATATATAAGTGGACGGCGTGCCACACGATCCCATAATATCATATATATGTGGACGGCGTGCCACACGATCCCATAATATCATATATAAGTGGACGGCGTGCCACACGATCCCATAATATCATATATAAGTGGACGACGTGCCACACGATCCCATAATATAATTCAAAACATCTGATTTTGTAAGGAGAGTCCCATTAGGGGAAATCAACAACATATCACTCCAACCTGGCAAGGGTACAACTAACAACCCAAAATATCCCGACAAAGGAGAGTATGTATATCGGTCTACACATCCCGACAAGGGAGTAATCACAACACATTCTTTTTTTTTCTTTTTATCCCTTCTTCCTCAACTAACACATTCATGTTCGAGCTAACGCTCCAAAAGTACACCAATCATAATTTTACCCCAACCGTTCACATTATATGAAGCTCATCAAATAAACAAGGAGATTGGTCACGTCATTCGAATTAAAAGCAATTAAGACTCACGGTCATGCTAGACTCCGGTGCATAGATAACCGTCACCATGCCTATACACCGTACTCCATATTAGCAAGTAGCAGATAACATCCTAATCCTATTCCCTCAAGCCAAAGTCAGAACAAACACTTACCTCGAACTTCCACGGCCAAATCAAGCCTCAAACACCGCTTTTGCCACGAGTATCAGACTCCAAATGGCCCAAATCTAGTCAATTCAATTTCATAATGTAAATAACACTTCGAGTAACTAATTCTACAATTAAATTCTAAGCTAATATGCAAGATTATGTAAAATGACCAAAATGCCCCTCGGGCCCACATCTCAGAATCGGGTAAAATTTGCATTTTCAGAATCCTCATTCCCTCACGAGTCTAACCATACCAAAATTACTCAAATTCGACCACAACCCGGCCTTCAAATTCTCAATTCAAGTCTATGGAATTTTCTACCCTTTTGTTTTAACCCAAAACACTAATTTGTTGATAAAAACAATAATAGATTCATGTAATTTAACCAAATTAGAGTTAAAATCATTTACTCCAATCTAAATGGTGATTCTCAATTCAATTCATCACTATTCATCTTCTTCTTTCCCCAAAAATAGCATTTTCAAGACCCACCCTTAGGGTTCATAAAATATCCCATTACAACTTCAAATAAAACTCATAAACATGCTATCCATACTCCAATATTACATATATATGAAGCTCAAGCGAAGGAATTATCTTTTGGTGGAGGAATCTCATTTTTTTTTCTCTTTTTGGTGTTTTTGAAGATTCACCCCATTTCCTATGGATTTGATCCGTAATAATGTTAGTAATCTCACCTAGTGATGTTATATAATCATCTTTATGCCAAAATAACTTACCTTGAAGTGTATCGATGCTGGAAGAACTCCTCTTTCTCTCTAAAATTCATTCCAAGTTGAAGAACTAACTCATTCTCTCTCTAAACCCACGTTTTCAGCTCTTTAAAATTCAACTCTAGTTTTGCGTAGCCTACGCAGGAGGCTTTCAATTTGACCAAATTATAAAACAGTTATAACTTTCTGTATACACCTCCAAATGACAATCGGTTCGATGTTCTGGAAACTAGACTCATAGAGCTTTAATTTGATAGGTTGTGCCTCACACAAATCCTTATATATATGTAGATATGCTCGTCCAAAGTGAGGTCTTGTGCGTACTCATTTGCAACTTTAGTCTATTATGAAATTTTCCAACTTGGCTTAGACTTAGGACTTTACTTAGACCCCATATCTCTTCTAATATGCCTCGTACACCTATTATCATATATAATTGGTATCCATCATATTAATAGTCCTCAAATGAGAAGTAGAGTGGACCCCCAAACACTTAGCATAACTTATCGCTTTTCTCACACATCTCTAACTTCCAAATTTTGACTAACTCCCAAGTTTTCCAAAATTTTTGCCAGAGTTTCCTTTGTAACTAGGCCTATCCACCTGTCAGAGAATCCCAAGAACCAATCCTAACAACACATACACAATCCAATCAACGTAACACCACATGAAAAATAATTCTGATAGTGACCTCATAAGCAATATGTTGCTAGAAAAGAAACGCCATATACATCAACTATTTAAGTGATACTCAACTCATAGCAGGTAAGTTCTTGACATTTTCATGAAACATAGAAATAAATATTTAAATTAAAGATGACATTATTGGGTCATCACATTCTCCACCTCTAAAACAACCGTTCGTCCTCGAACGGACAAAAGAAGGAAGTACCTGAGTCGGGAAATAAATGAGGATAACGGCTCCGCATATCTGACTCGGACTCCCAGGTCGATGCCTCAGGAGGCTGACCTCTCCACTGAACACGCACCGAAGGAAAATTGTTCGACCTCAACTGTCGAACCTGCTGGTCTAGAATAGCCACCGAATCCTCTTCATATGACAGATCTTTGTCCAATTGGACAGTGCTGAAATCTAACACGTGCGATGGATCTCCGCGATATTTCCGGAGCATAGATACATGAAACACGGGATGCACAGCTGACAAGCTAGGTGGCAAGGCAAGTCTATAAGCCACCTCTCCCACATGATCAAGAATCTCAAATGGACCGATGAACCTAGGGCTGAGCTTGCCCTTCTTCCCAAATCTCATCACGCCCTTTATAGGCGATACACGGAGCAATACCCGCTCACCAACCATGAAAGCAACATCTCTGACCTTGCGGTCTGCATAACTCTTCTGTCTGGATTGAGTTGTACGAAGTCTATCCTGAATAATCCTGACCTTGTCCAAGGCCTCCTGAACTAGAACCGTACCCAATAATTGAGCCTCTCCCGACTCAAAGCAACCAACTAGAGACCGACATCGCCTACCATACAATGCCTCATACAGAGCCATCTTAATGCTGGAATGGTAGCTGTTGTTGTAGGCTAACTCTGCTAAAGGCAAACACTGGTCCCACGAGCCTCCAAAATCAATGACACAGGCTCGGAGCATGTCCTCAAGGATCTGAATAGTCCTCTCGGACTGACCGTCCGTCTGGGGATGAAATGTTGTACTCAACTCAACCTGGGTGCCCAACTCTCGCTGAACTGCTCTTTACCCCGATCCAAAATGATAGATAGCGGCACCCCATGAAGGCGAACAATCTCTCTGATATAAATCCCGGCTAACCTTTCAAACGAATAGGTGGCTGCAATAGGAATAAAATGCGCTGACTTGGTCAGCCTATCAATAATGACCTAAACTACATCAAACTTCTTCCGAGTCATCGGAAGTCCAGTAACAAAATCCATAGTAATCGTCTCCCACTTCCACTCGGGAAGTTCAATCCTCTAAAATAAACCACCGGGCCTCTGATGCTCGTACTTAACCTGCTGACAGTTCAAACAACGAGCCACATATGCAACAATGTATTTCTTCATTCTATGCCACCAATAATGCTTCCTCAAATCCCGATACATCTTCGCGGCGCCTGGGTGAATAGAATACCGAGAACTGTGGGCCTCCGCTAAGATCAACTCTCGAATCCCATCAACATTGGGCACACAAACTCGCCCCTGCAATCTCAATACACCATCATCATCTAAGGTCACTTTCTTGGCACCTCCATGCTGCACCGTGTCCCTCAAGACACATAAATGGGGATCATCGAACTGCCGATCACGGATACGCTCCAATAACGAAGAACGAGCGACCGTGCAAGCTAATACTCGACTAGGCTCAGAAATGTCCAACCTCACAAACTGATTAGCCAAAGCCTGCACGTCCAAAGCAAGTGGTCTCTCACCGACCGGAATATAAGCAAGACTGCCCATATTGGCTGAATTCCTACTCTAGGCATCGGCCACCACATTGGCCTTTCCCGGGTGATATAAGATAGTGATGTCATAATCTTTCAACAATTCCAACCACCTCCTCGCCTCAAATTCAACTCCTTTTGCTTGAAAAAATACTGAAGACTCTTATGATCCGTGAACACCTCACACGCCACACCATACTGATAGTGTCTCCAAATCTTCAATGCGTGAACAATGGCTGCCAACTCCAAATCATGCACTGGATAGTTCTTCTCATGAACATTCAACTGCCTTGAAGCATAGGCAATGACCTTGCCATCCTGCATCAACACTATGCCAAGTCCAATACGAGATGCATCACAATAGACTGTATAGGGCCCTGAACCTGTGGGCAAAACCAACAGCGGTGCCGTGGTCAGAGCTGCCTTGAGCCTCTGAAAGATCGCCTCACACTCGTCTGACCATCTGAACTGGGCACCTTTCTAGGTCAATCTAGTCATCGGGGCTGCGATAGATGAGAACCCCTCCACGAACCGACGGTAGTAACCTTCTAACCCTAGGAAACTCTGAATCTCCGTAGCTGAAGCTGGTCGAGGCTAGTTCTTGACTGCCTCTATCTTCTTTGGGTCTACCTGAATTCCTACTGCTGATACGACATGACCCAGGAATGCGACCGAACTCAGCCAAAACTCGCACTTCGAGAACTTAGCATACAACTGACTACCCTTTAGGGTTTGAAGAACCGCTTTGAGGTGTTGCTCATGCTCCTCCTGACTGCGGGAGTATATAAGAATATCGTCAATGAAGACTATCACGAACAAGTCCAAATAAGGTCTGAACACTTGGTTCATCAACTCCATGAACGCTGCTGGGGCATTAGTCAATCCAAATGACATGACCAAAAACTCATAGTGCCCATACCGAGTGCGAAATGCTGTCTTAGGGACATCAGACGCCCTAATCCTCAGCTGGTGGTAGCCAGATCTCAAATCTATCTTTGAAAACACCCTCGCACCCTGAAGTTGGTTGAATAAATCGTCGATCCTCGGTAGTGGGTACTTTTTCTTAATCGTCACCTTGTTCAATTGGCGGTAATCAATGCACATCCTCATCGAACCATCCTTTTTCTTCACAAATAGCACCGGTGCGCCCCAAGGCGAAACACTAGGTCTAATGAAACTCTTCTCAAGCAAATCCTGAAGCTGACCCTTTAACTCTTTCAATTCTGGCGGCGCCATGCGTTACGGCGGAATGGAAATGGGCTGAGTGCCCGGAGCCAGATCAATAAAAAAAATCAATATCCCTGTCGGGCGGCATGCCCGGCAGGTCTGAAGGGAAGACCTCGGGAAACTCCCGAACAATAGGAACAGAATCAATAGACGGGACCTCAGCGCTGAAGTCGCGAACATAAGCCAGATAAGCTAGACACCCCTTCTCGACCATGCGTCGAGCTTTCACATAAGAAATAACGCAGCGAGAAGAATGACCAGGAGTCCCTCTCCATTCTAAACGGGGCAAATCCGGTAAGTCTAAGGTCACGGTCTTGGCATGACAATCCAAGATCTCATGATACGGGGATAACCAATCCATCCCTAATATGACGTCGAAATCCACCATATCCAAGAGCAACAAGTCAACACGGGTCTCAAGACCCCTGATTACCACAACACATGAACGATGAACCCGGTCCACCACTATAGAATTCCCCACTGGCATAGACACATATACAGGAATACTCAAGGCCTCACTAGGCATAACCAAATAGGGTGCAAAATAGGACGACACATATGAATACGTAGATCCGGGATCAAATAGCACAGAAGCATCCCTATCACAGACTAGAATAGTACCTGTAATCACAGCATCTGATGACTCAGCCTCTGGCCTGGCTGGCAAGGCATAACAACAGGGCTGGGCCCCACCTTCCTGAATCATATCCCTAGGATGATTTGCTGCTGGGTGACCCCTACCTCTAGCGGTCTGAGCTCCACCTCTAAGACCTTTACCTCCACCTCTATGTCATCTACCCCCGCCTCTAGCTGGCTGGGTAGGCTATAGGGAAACTGGTGCATGGATCATTGGGCGAGGACCCTGCTGCTGCGAGCTGCTGGAAGCTCGAGGGCAATATCTGGCAATGTGACTCACATCGCCACAAGTATAACAAGCCCTCGGCTGCTGATAATAACGAAGTGGTGGTGCACTGATAGGTGCTGATGGTGAACTGAAGAGCTGCTGGTCAGAATACTGCGACTGAGAACCACGACTACCTGGTGTACCATGAGAAGCCTGAAGAGCTGACTAAAAGGGCTTCGAAGGATGGCCTCTACCATAAGAATCCCTACCTCCAGACGAGGTACCACTGAATCTACCAGAATGACGGGGCCTCTTATCAGACCCATGACCACCTCCTTGAGCAAGTGCCATCTCTATCTGGCGGGCACCATCTGCCGCCTCCTGAAATGAAATCTCACTACCGGTACTCATGGCCATCTGAACACGGATCGGCTGGGCCAATCCATCAATAAACCTAAGCACCCTCTCTCTATCGGTGGGGATTATTAGAATGGCATGACGAGCAAGATCAATGAACCGGGTCTCATACTGGGTAACCGTCATAGGACGCTGCTAGAGACGCTCAAACTGCCTGGGAAGAGCATCTCGCTGAGTAAATGGAAGAAACTTTCCCAGAAATAACTCTAAAAACTGATCCCAGGTCAATGATGGAGACCCTGCTAGCCTGGCTAAACAGAAATCCTCCAGCAAGTCTTGGCGGATCCTGCCAGGCGAAAAGTGGCGAAGTCAACCCCATTGGTCTCTACAATGCCCATAGTCCGTAGAACCTCATGAGCATCCTCTAAGGGAGTGCCACTATATGTAATAGTGAATAGCTAGGTGAAACGATCAAGCCTCCACAAAGCATCCGCAGACATAGCCGCACCATCGTTGGACTGAGCTGCAATACCTGGCTAGGCTGCCACAGCTGGCTGAACTGCCACGGCTGGCTGAACTGCTGGAACCTGAGCCTGAGGATCTACCGGCTCTGGAGTACGAGTATCGGGAGTCTGAACTCCTCCCCCAGCCTAAGATATGGCTGGATCTACGGAAAGCAAACCCACTCTAGAAATGCCCTCCATAAAGCCTACCAGTCGACCAAAGCGTCCTGAAGCACTGGAGTGGCTATGAAACCCTCTGGGACCTGAGCTGGGCCCACCGGAGCTGCTAGAGTTGGAACCCCTTCGTCGTAGTCAACATGAGGCTCCACCTCTGGGACTGCTGCTCGGGGTTGAGCTCTGCCCCGGCCTCGCCCTCGCCCTCTGCCCCTAATAAGAGCTGTTGTTGGGGGCTCAGGCTGCTGCGTGGTAGAACAGGAAGCACGTGTTCTCGCCATCTGCGAAATAACAAAGTGGGAAGACAATCAGTACTTGAGAAACAGAATCGCACGACAAGAATGAACAAGGTGAAGTTTTCCTAACTCAGTAGCCTCTGCGGGATAAATACAGACGTCTCCGTACCGATTCCTCAGACTCTACTGAGCTTGTCTGTGAGTTGTGAGACCTAAGTAACCTAGTGCTCTGATACCAACCTATCACGACCCAGATTTCCCACCATCGGGTGTCGTGATGGTGCCTACTATCGGAGCTAGGCAAGCCAAATATTTAAAACACCTTTCCTGCTTTCTTTCAAAAAATATAATGAACGAGACAAAATTTAAGCGGAAGACTTTAAATCTAAAGCAACTAAAAACCAAAAGCGCAGAAGTTTAATACACATCACTACCCAAGGTCTGGTGTCACTAGCTCACAAACTACTACAGGATACTACAAACAATGTCTGAAAGGAAATACATCATGTTTGTCGAATACAAGATGAACAAACGAAAAACATGGAAAGGGGCTTCGGCCTGCGAACGCCAGCTAGGCTACCTCAAGAGTCCCTGTAATGAAAATAGCTCCCAGAAGTCCTACTTCTATGGTCCGTAAGCTGCTCCCTGATCTGTACACAAAAATGCACAAAGTGTAGCATCAGCACAACTGACCCCATGTGCTGGTAAGTGCCTGGCCTAACCCCGGCGAAGTAGTGACGAGGCTAGACAGGACCTACCACAATTAACCTGTACAGATATATATACAAGTGCAAGAAAACAATAACAAGATAATACAAAGTAAAGCTAGGAGGGGACATGCTATCGGGGAATAATAGATAAAACTGAAATATTGGAAATAAACAGAAGAAACTCAGGTTCCCATGATATATATATATATTGTGGACGGCGTGTCACACGATCCCATAATATCATATATAAGTAGACGGCGTGCCACACGATCCCATAATATCATATATAAGTGGACGACGTGCCACACGATCCCAAAATATCATATATAAGTGGACGGCGTGCCACATGATCCCATAATATCATATATAAATGGACGGCGTGCCACACGATCCCATAATATCATATATAAGTGGACGGCGTGACACACGATCCCATAATATAATTCAAAACATCTGATTTTGTAAGGAGAGTCCCATTAGGGGAAATCAACAACATATCACTCCAACCCGGCAAGGGTACAACTAACAGCCCAAAATATCCCAACAAGGGAGAGTATGTATATCGGTCTACACATCCCGACAAGGGAGTAATCACAACACATTTTTTTTTCTTTTTATCCTTTCTTCCTCAACTAACACATTCATATACGAGCTAACACTCCAAAAGTACACCAATCACAATTTTACCCCAACCGTTCACATTATATGAAGCTCATCAAATAAACAAGGAGATTGTGTCACGTTATTCGAATTAAAAACAATTAAGACTCACGGTCATGCTAGACTCCGGTGCATAGATAACCGTCACCATGCCTATACACCGTACTCCACATTAGCAAGTAGAAGATAACATCCTAATCCTATTCCCTCAAGCCAAAGTCAGAACAAATACCTACCTCGAACTTCCACGGCCAACTAAGCCTCAAACACCGCTTTTGCCACGAGTATCATACTACAAATGGCCCAAATCTAGTCAATTCAATTTCATAATGTAAATAACACTTCGAGTAACTGATTCTACAATTAAATTCTCAGCTAATATGCAAAATTATATAAAATGACTAAAATGCCCCTCGGGCCTACATCTCAGAATCGGGTAAAATTTACATTTTCAGAATCCTCATACCCTCACGAGTCTAACCATACCAAAATTACTCAAATTCAACCACAACCCGGCCTTCAAATTCTCAATTCAAGTCTATGGAATTTTCTACCATTTTTTTTAACCCAAAACACTAATTTGTTGATAAAAACAATAATAGATTCATGTAATTTAACCAAATTCGAGTTAAAATCATTTACTCCAATCTATATGGTGATTCTCAATTCAATTCCTCACTATTCATCTTCTTCTTTCCCCAAAAATAGCATTTTCAAAACCCACCCTTAGGGTTCATACAATATCCCATTACAGCTTCAAATAAAACTCATAAACATGCTATTCATACTCCAATATTACATAAATATGAAGTTCAAGTGAAGGAATTATCTTTTGGTGGAGGAGTCTCATTTTTTTCTCTTTTTGGTGTTCTTGAAGATTCAACCCATTTCCTATGGATTTGATCCATAATAATGTTAGTATTCTCCCCTAGTGATGTTATATAATCATCTTTATGACAAAATAACTTACCTTGAAGTGTATCCATGCTGGAAGAGCTCCTCCTTCTCTCTAGAATTCATTCCAAGTTGAAGAACTAACTCATTCTCTCTCTAAACCCACGTTTTCAGCTCTTTAAAATTCAACTCTAGTTCTGCGTAGCCTCCTTGCGTAGCCTACGCATGAAACCTACGCAGGAGGCTTTCAATTTGGCCAAATTCTGATTTTTGCTACGCATGTTGCGTAGCCTGTTGCGTAGCCATACACAGGTTGCGTAGCCTGCTCTGCTAACTTTTTGTAAAACAGTTATAACTTTCTGTATACACCTCCAAATGACAATCGGTTTGATGTTCTGGAAACTAGACTCATAGAGATTTAATTTGATAGGTTGTGACTCACACAAATCCTTATATATATGTATATATGCTCGTCCAAAGTGAGGTCTTGTGCGTACTCATTTGCAACTTTAGTCTATTATGAAATTTTCCAACTTGGCTTAGACATAGGACTTTCCTTAGACCCCATATCACTTCTAATATGCCTCGTACACCTATTATCATATCTAATTGGTATCCATCATATTAATAGTCCTCAAATGAGAAGTAGAGTCGACCCCCAAACACTTAGCATAACTTATCGCTTTTCTCACACATCTCTAACTCCCAAATTTTGACTAACTCCCGAGTTTTCCAAAATTTTTGCCAGAGTTTCCTTTGTAACTAGGCCTATCCACCTGTCAGAGAATCCCAAGAACCAATCCTAACAACACATACACTATTCAATCAATGTAACACCACACGAAAAATAATTATGATAGTGACCTCATAAGCAATATGTTGCTAGAAAAGAAACGCCATATACATCAACTATTTAAATGATACTCAACTCATAGCAGGTAAGTTCTTGACATTTTCATGAAACATAGAAATAAATATTTAAATTAAAGATGACATTATTGGGTCATCACATGTACATAGATTCCTTATGTTTTTTTTCTCTTCCTATAAGTAGGATCCCTCTCTCATTCGGGGAGGCATCAAAAAATTCCCCTGTCTCTGTATTGAATCTCTATCTCTCTCACTCTCTCTCTCATGTAAAGTCTTTTAAGCTTCTTAGCTTCTTCATTTTGTAAATCAATTGAAGGAATTAAAAGTTTCGAAGTTTAGTTCATTATCTTCAGGGCCTTGCGTCCCGACCTTAAAGGTATTTGTTTATTTTATTTTATTGCATAGTATTTAAATTACTTTGTTTCTCTCCACTGTCGTGACTATGTCCGGCTAAGCGTTTTCATATCTATGTTGAAGAACTAATTTCTCTTGCATATTAACCATGAAGAATCCAGACTCTTTCAAAATATAAAGGAATTTTAATATAGTTTCTTGGCTTGGTTCCAAGATTGTGGTACAGTCCACTCTGGTACTACTCTTATTGGTTTTGCCTTAGTGGCTACGTCTAGCCAGCTGTGACATTAAAGCCCGCTGAAGTTGTCAAAAGGGCTATCCCTTTCACAGTTAGAACTGCTAGACACATGGGCTCAATAAGAGTATGTATCAGACCTAGACATGCCCCTTGTTTGGGTAAAAGGATAGATCCTTCCATACAGTCATTAAAACTATAATAAAATTCCCGTATATTTCGAATCTTTACTGGTCGTGCGGACTATCGCCAACCTTCAAAGGTACTGAAACAGCTAGATCTGGATAGCCGTGCGGACTACCACCCACGCCTACCGGTCCTGGTGTAAATGGTATCAGAGCCATTTAAACATATCTACTCAGGAGGCAGGAGGACTACGGAGAATTCGAGGTAGATCTGCTGCGTCCGCAGACCGACGAGTCTCCCTCTTTATTCTATCTTTAGTACTTAGTTCTCTTTCCTTCCGTTTGTTAGATATTATTTAGTTTGGAGCCTCACTATATATTTTTGTAGCCTGTGTTTTCCCGTGAGTTTCCGGGTTTTGGGATTGTTTTAGTCTTGAGATATTGAGTCGTATATGCCGAGCGACATTCAGTATAATTTCCTTTTTAGATAATTAAATATGATTTCATGAGCCACAGTAGCATATTTCTTCTGGGCTTCGGTCCATTTACCAGAGTGAAATCTTATCAGGTATTCACTCTTATTGTTGGGATTCACTTGCTTTAAAATCCCACCGTAGCCAACGTTGGACGCATCTGTCTCAATAATTTTTTGCCATGTAGGATTAGCAAGAGTTAAGCAAGGTAGAGACCTAACACGCTGTTTAATACTTTTGACTAACGTAGTATGCTGGTCAGTCCAATGCTGCCTATGATCCTTTTTAAGCCTGTCGTACAGAGGGGCTAGATCACGAGATAAACTTTTCTAGAAAGGAGATATATAATTCAAACTTCCCAAAAATCTTTGATGATAGCTCAGTCAAGCATATTGCAAGGAGAATCTCCATTCAACATAGATATGTTTAAATGGCTCTGATACCATTTACACCAGGATCGGTAGGCGCGGGCGGTAGTCCGCACCATCCAGATCTAGCTGTTTCAGTACCTTTGAAGGTTGGCGGTAGTCCGCACGGCCAGTAAAGATTTGAAATATACGGGTATTTTATTATAGTTTTAATGACTGTATGGAAGGATCTATCCTTTTACCCAAGCAAGGGGCCTGTCTAGGTCCGATACATACTCTTATTGAGCCCATGTGTTTAGCAGTTCTAACTGTGAAAGGGATAGCCCTTTTGACAACTTCAGCGGGCTTTAATGTCATAGCTGGCTAGACGTAGCCACTAACGTAAAACCAATAAGAGTAGTACCAGAGTTGACTGTACCACAATCTTTGAACCAAGCTAAGAAACTATATTAAAATTCCTTTATATTTTGAAAAAGTCTGGATTCTTCATGGTTAATATGCAAGAGAAATTAGTTCTGCAAAAAAGATATGAAAACGCTTAGCCGGACATAGTCACGACAGTGGAGAGAAACAAAGTAATTTAAATACTATACAATAAAATAAAATAAACAAATACCTTTAAGGTCGGGACGCAAGGCCTTGAAGATGATGAACTGAACTTCGAAACTTTTATTTCCTTCAACTGATTTACAAAATGAAGAAGCTAAGAAGCTTAAAAGACTTTACAAGAGAGAGAGAGAGAGAGAGAGAGAGAGAGATTCAATAGATGCCTCTCCGAATGAGAGAGGGCTCCTACTTATAGGAAGAGAAAAACAAAATAAACATAAGGAATATATGTACAGTATAGTGGGTCCTTTATGCGGGTCCCTTATACAGTGTATTTACTGTGTATATAGTGTATCTACTGTGTATACAATGTTTCTCCTGTTGTAGTGGGGTCCTGTTATGGAGTCCTTGGCGGCTTCACTGTTTTCCACTATTTCTTTCTTCTACTTTGTTCATCGTTTGTAGGAAATCTGCCACTTCTTTGATTTGTTTATCAGACAATATCCTTTCTGTCATCATAGGTTGAGAATCTTCCTCTACATCATCGTTGCTTGTTTCACTTTGCATCGATATGTCTGGTTTTCAAATTGGCTTAAAGTTTAAAGCAAATTTCTTTTCACTTCTTCCAGATATTGGTTTATTAAATCAGTTTTATCTCAATCTTGAATGGAGATTCTCCTAGAAATATGCTTGACAGAGCTATCATCAAATATTTTCTTCTGGGGAGTGGTCGCGTATAACTGGATCTGTACTTTAATGGAATCCAGTAATTCTTGACCGTATAACAATTTTGTTTTGGGATCATTCTTCATTAACTTATCCCAAAAATTATTGTAAAAGACCCTATATAAGCAAGGGATCTGTTCTTCAGTAAACCCCAATTCGGGGATCCATTTATGAATCCACGGAATAGAGAATTCAATGAAGAAGTATATCTGATCAATTTTTTCTAAATAACATATATGATCTGTATGATATAAATCAGTTTAAAACGGAGAAATTTTTGTCCATTCTTTGTATAACTTAAGAAATGGCTCAGGCAAGATCTTTGTTGTGGGGCCGTGATATGACCACCAGTTCAGAAACCAATTAGGGATAGGTCCTGCAAATATCTTTGCACATATTTTAATAAACCAAGTGTGTTTATGTCTATCATTGTTATAATATAATACTCTATCGAATGCCTGGATATAATCCCAGTAAGTAAAATTCATGGGTGATTTATTAAGGCTTATCTGACTCTCTTTCATTGTGGATACCCCCCATTCTTCAACAGATATAATCTGCTTGATAATAATTTTTGAGAAGTTATAAACGTTCTCACTGGTGTTATAACCGGAAAAGTGCTGGAATTCAGCACTACCTGTGCTGATGAGGATGGTCTCAAAATAAGCGCGGGTTTTGTATGATTCACCTGGGTAGTATAACCCATTAATCAGGTATCTCTGGAATATCTTCCATGGTTCATCCTTTCGCTGAATCTCAGAGTTTTCTAAAAGAAATATTATTTCTTTCTTTGGTAGTTTTTCGTAGGACTTGATATCATCGTTGTCCTCTTCTCTAGCGATTGAAGCAAATGTATCACATTGCTTTTTGGCGGCCAAATATGCATGTAGATGACCGTATAATGGATTATCTTCTGGAATATCATCCAGATGTATAGACGGACCTAATGAGGAATCTCCTTTATGAAATATCTTAGAGTTTATTAAACTCTTTTTCCCCGCTTGTATCACCGGAGAACTTGATGAGGATCCATATGACGATCCTTGAAAATATGATTTACTAGGGGAAGATCTTCCCCTACCTCTGCCTCTGGTGGCCCATGAAGGGTCCATTCTGCACAAATAACAAGTCAATTTATTCTGAGAAGTAATAATCCAACATATCATCCCTAACAGTTTCAGCATAATCATGAATAGAAAATTCATTATTAATCAGGTTATCAATCATTTCTTCAATTATCAATTCAATTATGAGACTTTGTAGGTCTCTATTTAATCTAACCACTTAATGGATAGCAATTAATAATTCTTCATCGAGAAAAGTCGTATAGAAAATCATAATCAGTCTAAGTATTCTCGGGATAAAAAATCCGGAAGGGAATTATCAATTCCTTTTTTGTATTGAATTTCAAAATCAAAAGGCGCTAGTTGAGCTTGCCCTCTAGCAAATATTAATTTAGACGCATCATGTTTGAAATCTTTGTCAAACATATATTTAACAGATTGAGCAATAGTTTTTATTAAAAACTTTTGATTATATAAATCGTCTTGAAATTTTAAAACACATTTAACAATAGTTAACATTTCATGAGCCACATTAGCATATTTCTTCTGGGCTTCGGTCCATTTACCAGAGTGAAATCTTAACAGGTATTCACTCATATTGTTGGGATTTACTTGCTTTAAAATCCCACCGTAGCCAACGTTGGACGCATCTGTCTCAATAATTTTTTGCCATGTAGGATTAGCAAGAGTTAAGCAAGGTAGAGACTTAACACGTTGTTTAATACTTTTGACTAACGTAGTATGCTGGTCAGTCCAAGGCTGCCTATGATCCTTTTTCAGCCTGTCGTAATTTTTCCTTGGCAAATATTATGGCCCAAAAATCTAACATTGGTTTGGAATAGACTCTATTTTCGGTTTAGAAATAACTAGGCCGTTTTGTATTACAATTTTCCTAAAAATATCAAAATGCTTAATGTCACGACCCTAGTTCACCAACCGTGAACATGTCATGACGACATCTAGTCTTCGTGACCTGGTAAGCCTAACACTTGCGGAAACATAATAATTGCGGAAAAATAGAATTACCATAATTAATTATCTAAAAGGAAATTGTACTGAATGCCGCTCGGCATATACGACTCAATATCTCAAGACTAAAAAAATCCCAAAACCCGGAAACTCACGGGAAAACACAGGCTACAAAAATGTATAGTGAGGCTCCAAACTCTACAATATCTAACAAACGTTAGGAAAGAGAACTAAGTAATAATGATAGAATAAAGAGGGAGACTCGTCGGTCTGTGGACGCAGCAGATCTACCTCGAAGTCTTCGTAGTCCTCCTGCCTCACTGATAGTGCGCTTGAGTAGAGGTACCTGGATCTACACATGAAAAAAAAAACATGCGCAGAAGAGGCGTGAGTACACCACAGCGTTACTCAGTAAGTGCCAAGCCTAACCTCGGTTGGGTAATGACGAGGATGGTCAGGGCCCTACTGAGGTTGTATAAAATATAAAGATGGAAGGATAAGATAAGCAGTGCAATTGAGAACCTACAGTAAGAATCTATGCAGGATAATAAGAGTACAATAACGGAAACAATGATGAAAGCAAACCATAAGGAAAGTAACCGGGGATCTCTAAGTATCCCGAGGATCTCTTAGTATCCTCGACATGTACTAGGGATCTCTTGGTATCCCGAGGATCTCTTGGTATCCTCAATATAAGCCAGGGATCTCTTGTTATCCCGAGAATCTCTTGGTATCCTCAATATGTACTAGGGATCTCTAGGTATCCCGAGGATCTCTCGGTATCCTCAATATATGTACGGGGGATCTCCCGGGAATCTAACCCGTATTCCCAAAGTAAATGTGCAGGGGGAATCTCCCGGGAATCTAACCCGTAGTCCCAAAGTAAATGTGCAGGGGGAATCTCCCGTGAATCTAACTTGTAGTCCTAATTTAAAACACAGAGCAACAACACAACAATATTAAATTAAATGGTAATTTCATACCAAGTAATCATTTACTTCTAGCCTAACATGCTTCACGTAATGCAATTTAGGCAATTTAAGCAAATAGGCAATTAAAACAACTAAACATGCCTTTCTAGACTAGCAACATGCTAAATTCACAAGTAGAATAAAACAAGAAAAGAACTCTATTGAAATACTTAAGGAAAAACTGGATTTTCAACAATTAGCTCAAGTACGCGCTCGTCACCTCACGTACATGGCATTTCAATTATCAAATATAGCACATCCTAAGGGGAAAGGTCCCCCACACAAGGTTAGACAAGCCACTTACCTCGAACCGGCTCAAAATCAACTAGAAACCACGCTCTTGCCACGAGTATCCCACTACAAATGCCCCAAATCTAATCAATTCAATTGCATATCGTAAGTATCATCTCAAGCAAATGATCCTATGTTTTAATTCAAAGCTAATACGCAAAATTATGTAAAATGACCAAAACTCCCCTTGGGCCCACGTTTCGGAATTGGTAAATATTTATATTCCTAGAAACCTCGCACTCTCACGAGTCTAACCATACGAAAATTATACAATTCCGACACTATTTGGTCCTTTAAATCATCATTTTACATTTTTGAAAGGTTTCACAATTTTCTTCCCAAATTCCCTCTCAAATCACGAATTAAATGATGAATTCAGTGTTAGATTCATGTATTCTAGCCAAATCTGAGTTAAAATCACTTACTCTGATGAATTTCTTGAAAAACCTTCGAAAAATCGCCAAAATTCGAGCTCTCTTGGTCGAAATATTAAATAAAACCCAAAACCTCGTATTTATAGGTACCCATCAGGTTTCCAGCTACTGCGGGCCGCACCAAAAATTACGCGGTCTGCGCAAGCCAGTGCGGTCCGTGCAAAGGCAACGTGCGGCCGCACATGCCTCCCTCTGCAGTGACAGGCTTTAGTATTTTGGCCATAACTTTTGCTACGATTGTCTAAATTACGATATCTTTACTTTTCTAGAAACTAGACACGAAGGTCTACAACCGTTGTTTTTAAATCACCTCAAATTTCCTTGTAGATCAAAAGATATGAGATTCTGAAGTAGAACCAGTGGGAGGGCCCTTCACCGCGGCCGTGCCCCACCTTGTGCGGTCTGCGCGACGCCTACCGCGGCTGCGCCCGCTTTTGTGCGGTCCGCACAGCACTCAACGCGGGCGCACTAATTTTTGTGCGGACCGCGTGAGTGAGTTCTGGGGCCTGCAACCCCTGTAGACCTGCTACACCTATGATTTTTGCACTAAAACATCCCGGAACCTACCCGGAACTCCTGAATCTTCAAACCAATTACACCAACACAACCCATGACATAGTTCAAACTTGATCAACACTTCGGAACGCTTATAACAACATCAAATCACCAATTTCACATAGGATTCAAGCCTAAGAACTCCAAGAAAGCTTAAATTATGTTTTCGATCAAAAACTGTATCAAATCTCGTCCGAATGACCTGAAATTTTGCACACACATCCCAAATGACATGACGGAGCTACTGAAACTTCCGGAATTCCATTCCGGTCCTCGGATCAAAATCTCACTATCGGACCGGAAACTTCAAAAATTCAAAATTCGGCATTTTAAGCGTAAACTAGCTACGGACCTCCAAAACACATTCCGAACATGCTCCTTGCCCCAAATTCACCTAACGGAGCTAACGGAACCGTCGGATTTCCATTCCGAGGCTATCTCCCTACTGTTCCGACTTCGGTCAACTTTCTAACACTTAAGCTCTCATTTAGGGACTAAGTGTCCCAAAACTCCTCAAAACTCAAAACCGAGCATCCCGGCAAATCACATTAGCAAAAATAAACTTAAGGAAAGCAGTTAATAGGGGATCGGGGCAATAATTCTTAAGATGATCAGCCGGGTCGTCACATCCTCCTACACTTAAACATTCGTTCGTCCTCAAACTAGCATAGAGACATACCTGAAGTAGTGAAAAGATGAGGGTAATGGCTGCACATGTCCTGCTCGGTCTCCCAGTTCGCCTCCTCGACCGGCTGGCCCCGCCACTGAACCTTTACCGAAGAAATGTTCTTTGACCTCAACTTTCTAACTTGACTGTCCAATATTGCCACTGGCTCCTCACAAAGGATAGATCCTTGTCCAGCCGGACTGAACTGAAATCCAGCACGTGCGACGGGTCACCGTGATACCTCCGGAGCATCAAAACACGAAATACTGGATGCACTCCTGCCAAGCTGGGAGGTAAGGCAAGCTCATAAGCAACCTCCCCAACTCGCCTCAATATCTCAAAAGGGCCAATAAACCTTGGACTCAACTTCCCTTTCTTCCCAAATCTCATGATGCCCTTCATAGTCGAAACCCGAAGCAGAACCCGCTCACCAACCATAAATGAAACATCACGAACTTTCCGGTCTGCGTAACTCTTCTGTCTGGACTGGGCTGTACGGAGTCTGTCTTGAATCAACTTAACCTTTTCCAAGGCACCCTGAACTATGTCCTTGCCCAATAATCTAGCCTCGCCCGGCTCAAACCAACCCACCGGAGATCTACACAGTCTCCCATATAAAGCCTCATACGGTGCCATCTGAATACTGGACTGATAGCTGTTTTTGTTAGCAAACTATGCCAATGGCAAGAACTAATCCCAAGACCCTCCAAACTCAATCACACACACGCGGAGCATATCCTCAAGAATCTGAATAGTGCGCTCGGACTGTTCGTCCGTCTGAGGGTGAAATGTTGTACTCAACTCTACCCGAGTACCTAACTCATGCTGAACGGCCCTCTAGAACCGTGATGTGAACTGAGTACCTCTATCTGAAATGATGGAAACCGGGATACCATGCAGACGAACAATCTCCCGGATATAGATCTCCGCCAACCACTCTGAGGAATAAGTAGTACACACATGAATAAAGTGAGCGGACTTGGTCAGCCGATCCACAATCACCCAAATAGCATCGATCTTTCTCAAAGTCCATGAAGACCCAACTACAAAGTCCATGGTGATCCGCTCCCACTTCCACTCCGGAATCTCTATCTGTTGAAGTAACCCACCTGGTCTCTGGTGCTCACACTTCACCTGCTGATAATTGAGGCACCGAGCTACAAATCCAACTATATCTTTCTTCATCCGCCTCCACCAATAGTGCTACCTCAAATCCTGATACATCTTCACGACACCTGGATGAATAGAATACCGCGAACTATGAGCCTCATCCAATATCAACTCGGAAATACCATCAACATTGGGTACACAGACCCGACCCTGCATCCTCAATACCCTATCATCACCAATAGTCACATCTCTGGCATTACCGTGCTGAACCGTGTCCTTGAGGACAAGCAAATGAGGGTCATCATACTGCTACTCCCTGATATGGTCAAACAAGGAAGACCGAGAAACCACACAAGCTACGACTCGACTAGGCTTCGAAAGGTACAATCTCACAAACTGGCTGGCTAAGGCCTGAACATCCATTGCCATAGGCCTCTCTGATGTTGGTAGATATGCCAAACTCCCCAAGCTCTATGTCTGGCGACTCAAAGCATCGGCCACCACATTGGCCTTGCCCGGGTGATACAAGATAGTGGTGTCATAGTCCTTCAGCAACTCTAACCACCTCCTCTGGCGCAAATTTATATCCTTTTGCTTGAACAAGTGTTGCAAGCTCCGATGGTCAGTATAAATCTCACAAGGCACACCGTATAAGTAATGACCCCAAATCTTCAGGGCATGAACAATGGCAGCTAACTCAAGGTCGTGAACATGGTAGTTCTTCTCATGTATCTTAAATTGTCTGGACGCATAGGCAATCACCCTACCATCCTGCATCAACACCGCTCCGAGGCCAACCCTCGAGGCATCACTATAGACTGTATAAGACCCCGAACCTGTAGGCAGTATCAAAATTGGGGTTGTGGTCAAGGATATCTTGAGCTTATGAAAGCTCTCCTCACACTCCTTCGTCCACTGAAATGGAGCACCCTTCTGGGTCAACCTGGTCATAGGGGTTGCAATCAATGAAAACCCCTCCACAAAACGACGGTAGTAGCCAACCAAACCAAGGAAACTACGGATCTCGGTAGCTGAGGATGGTCTGGGCCAACTCTGCACGGCCTCTATCTTCTTCGAATCCACCTGAATACATTCACTTGATATCACGTGGCCTAAGAATGCCACTGAATCCAACTAAAACTCACATTTCGAGAACTTAGCATATAACTTCTTCTCTCTCATAGTCTGAAGCACAGTTCCCATGTGCTGCTCATGATCTTCCCAACTCCGGGAATACACCAGAATATCATCAATAAAGACAATGATGAATGAGTCAAGATATGGTCGGAACATACTGTGCATCAAATGCATATAGGCTGCAGGGGCGTTGGTCAGCCCAAATGACATAACAAGGAACTCGTAATGGCCATACCAAGTCCTGAAAGCAGCCTTCGGGATATCTGGTTCCCGAATCTTCAACTGATGGTAACCTGAGTGCAAATCAATCTTAGAAAACACCCGTGCGCCCTGAAGCTGGTCAAACAAATCATCAATACGAGGCAAAGGATAACGATTCTTAACTGTAACTTTGTTCAATTGGCGATAATCAATACACATACGCATAGAACCATCCTTTTTCTTCACAAACAAGACAGGAGCACCCCAAGGCGATACACTGGGCCGAATAAAACCCTTATCAAGTAATTCTTGTAACTGATCCTTCAACTCCTTCAACTCAGGAGGAGCCATACGATATGGGGGAATAGAAATGGGCTGAGTGCCCGGCAACAGATCAATGCCAAAATCAATATCTCTATCAGGTGGCATGCCTGGAAGATCAGCTAGAAACACATCGGGAAAATCCCGTACTACTGGAACTGAATCAACTGAAGGAGTATCAATACTAACGTCTCTCACATAAGCTAAATACGCATCACACCCCTTTCCGACCATATGCGGAGCTTTACGAAAAGAGATAACTCTACTGGGAGTGTGATCTAAAGTACCACATCACTCAACACGCGAAATACCTGGCATAGCCAGCGTCACGGTCTTGGCGTGACAATCAAGAATAGCATAATGGGGTGACAACCAGTCCATGCCTAGAATAATATCAAAATCAACCATTTTGAGTAACAATAGATCTGCTCTGGTCTCAAAACCATGAATAGTAACCAAACACGACCGATAAACGCGGTCCACAACAAGAAAATCTCCTACAAGAGTAGAAACATAAACAGGAGAACTCAACGAATCTCGGGCTACACCCAAATACGAAGCAAAATAAGAAGACACATAAGAATAAGTGGAGCCTGGATCGAATAGAACTAATGCATCTCTGTGACAAACCAGTATAATACATGTGATGACGGAATTAGAGGCAACAGCCTCGGTACGAGCAGGAATGGCATAATATCTGGCCTGGCCTCCCCCTCTAGGGTGACCTCTACCTCCCGACCTCCACCTCTAGCTGGCTGAGTAGGTGGGGTAGCAACTGGAGCTTTAACCATAGCCTGAGAACTCTATGGGGCACGCTGTGGCTGAGAAGTCTGTGGAGGTGCACCCCTCCCAAGTCTAGGGCACTCCCTCACCAGGTGGCATGTGTCACCACACTCGAAACAAGCTCTGGGAGGATGTGGTGGCTGTGACTGGCTAGGGCCAGGTCTGCTAGACGGACCTCTAAAAGCACCCCGCGTAGGAGGTGTGCTAGAAACTGGAGGTGCAAAATATGGCTCCTAAGATCTGGGAGGAGCTGGAGCATTGCTGGCTGCTGGAAGAGCTGAATGAATAGGGTGACTCATATAGCCCCTACCATGACGACCTGCAGCTGGGGTACGGGCATCAGAATAATGGCCGACTCACGAGACCTCTTGGCCTCCCTCTCCTCTCTCTCCCTAGCATGCATACCCTCAACCCTCCTATCAATGCTCACTACCTACTAATAATAAATATCTATCTCCAACTCACGAGCCATGCTAGATCTGATGGGAGGAATAAGCCCCTCAATAAACCGACGAACCCTCTCGCAGACAGTAGCAACCAAGGCTGGTGCATGCCTAGCCAATCTAGTGTAACGGATAGCATACTCTGAAACAGTCATAGCTCCCTGGCGCAAATGCTCAAATTCTGCGCGCCATGCATCCCTGGGGCTCTGAGGAACGAACTCTCTCAAGAACATATCTAAGAACTAGGTCCAAGTCAGTGAAGCAGCCTCGTTTGGACTGTCTAACTCATAGGTGCGCCACCACTCATAGGCGGCTTCCCGAAGTTGGAAAGCAGTGAAGGAAACCCTGCTCGATCCGGTAATACCCATAGTGCGAAGAATACGGTGGCAATCCTCCAGAAATCCAAAGGCATCATCTGTCGCTAGTCTACTGAAAACCGGAGGATCATACATCTTGAACCTCTCGAGTCTCCGCGGCTCATCCTCAGAAGGAGCTGCCCCATCGTCGGGTTGAACTGGTACTATAGTCTATACAGGAATGATATCTAGGACCTGCTCAACCTGCACTCGCTGCTCAGGAGTGCGGGCGGCGGGAGTCTGTGCCCCTCCCCCGGCCTGGGATGTGGCTATAGCAAGGGGAAGCAACCCTGCCTGAGCCAGCTGGTGTACATACTCATAAACTAGGCCAATGTATCCTGAAGGGCTGGAGTAGTAGTGTTGTAGGCATGTCGGGTGCCTCAACTTCGGCTGGATCTACTGGCGGTACCTCAGCGGTAGCTCGCGCAGGTGATCTGGCTGCACCCCGTGCGCGTCCACGGCCTCTATCCTGACCCCTGCCTCTGACGGCTGCAGGAGGGGGTGCGGGTGACTGATCGTCCCGAGTAGCATGTGTCCTCACCATCTGTAAGAGAATAGAAGATAGAAGTTTAGAATTGATGTCAAAAATATCGCACGACAAGGAGATCAATGAAGTGAAGAATTTTCCTAAACAGTTACATAGCCTCTCGTAGATAAGTACAGACGTCTCCGTATCGATCAGCGAGACTCTAATATACTGGCCTGTGTTTCGTGACTCCTATGAACCCAGAGCTCTGATACCAACTTGTCACGACCCTAGTTCACCAACCGTGAACATGTCATGACGGCACCTAGTCTCCGTGACCAGGTAAGCCTAACATTTGCGAAAACATAATAATTGCGGAAAAATAGAATACCATATTTAATTATCAAAAAGGAAATTGTACTGAATGTCGCTCGGCATATACGACTCAATATCTCAAGACTAAAACAATCCCAAAACCCAGAAACTCACAGGAAAACACAGGCTACAGAAATGTATAGTGAGGCTCCAAACTCCAAAATATCTAACAAACGGAAGGAAAGAGAACTAAGTACTAAAGATAGAATAAAGAGGGAGACTCGTCGGTCTGCGGACACAGCAGATCACCTCGAAGTCTCTGTAGTCCTCATGCCTCACTGATAGTGCGCCTGAGTAGAGGTACCTGGATCTGCATATGAAAAAAAAACATGCGCAGTAGAGGCGTGAGTACACCACAACGGTACTCAGTAAGTGCCAAGCCTAACCTCGGTTGGGTAGTGACGAGGATGGTCAGGGCCCTACTGAGGTTATATAAAATATAAAGATGGCAGGATAAGATAATCAGTGCAATTGAGAACCTACAGTAAGAATCTATGCAGGATAATAAGAGTACAATAACGGAAACAATGATGAAAGCAAACCATAAGGAAAGTAACTGGGATCTCTAAGTATCCATAGGATCTCTTAGTATCCTCGACATGTACTAGGGATCTCTTGGTATCCCGAGGATCTCTCGGTATCCTCAATATAAGCCAGGGATCTCTTGGTATCCTCAATATGTACTAGGGATCTCTTGGTATCCCGATGATCTCTCGGTATCCTCAATATATGTACGGGGGATCTCCCAGGAATCTAACCCGTAGTCCCAAAGTAAATGTGCAGGGGGAATCTCCTGGGAATCTAACCCGTATTCCCAAAGTAAATGTGCAGGGGGAATCTCCCGGGAATCTAACCCGTAGTCCCACAGTAAATGTGTAGACGGAATCTCCCAGGAATCTAACCCGTAGTCCCAATTTAAAACACAGAGCAACAATACAAGAATATTAAATTAAACGCTAATTTCGTACCAAGTAAACATTTACTTCTAGCCTAACATGATTCACTTAATGCAATTTAGGCAATTTAAGCAAATAGGCAATTAAGTCAACTAAACATGCCTTCCTAGACTAGCAAACATACTAAATTCACAAGTAGAATAAAACAAGAAAAGAACTCAATTGAAATACTTAAGGAAAACCCGGATTTTCAACAATTAGCTCAAGTACGTGCTCGTCACTTCATGTACAGGGCATTTCAATTATCAAATATAGCACATCCTAAGGGGAAAGGTCCCCCACACAAGGTTAGACAAGCTAGTTACCTCGAACCGGCTCAAAATCAACTAGAAACCACGCTTTTGCCACGAGTATCCGACTCTAAATGGCCCAAATCTAATCAATTCAATTGCATATCGTAAGTATCATCTCAAGCAAATGATCCTATGTTTTAATTCAAAGCTAATACACGAAATTATGGAAAATGACCAAAATGCCCCTCGGGCCCACGTCTCGGAATCGGTAAAAATTCATATTTCCTGAAACCTCGCACTCTCACGAGTCTAACCATACAAAAATTATACAATTCCGACACTATTTGGTCCTTTAAATCATCATTTTACATTTTTGAATGGTTTCACAATTTTTTTCCCAAATTCCCTCTCAAATCACGAATTAAATGATGAATTCAGTGTTAGATTCATGTATTCTAGCCAAATCTGAGTTAAAATCACTTACCCCGATGAATTTCTTGAAAACCCTTCGAAATATCGCCAAAATCCGAGCTCTCTAGGTCAAAATATTAAATAAAACCCAAAACCTCGTATTTATAGGTACCCCTCAGGTTTCCAGCTACTGCGGGCCGCACCAAAACTCATGCGGTCTGCGCAAGCCAGTGCGGTCCGCGCAAAGGCAACGTGCGGCCGCACAGGCCTCCCTCTGCAGTGACAAGCTTTAGTATTTAGGCCATAACTTTTGCTACCGATATTCAAATTGCGAGACCTTTACCTTTCTAGAAAATAGACACGAAGGGCTACAACCTTCGTTTTCAAATCACCTCAAAATTCCTCGTAGATCAAAAGATATGAGCTTCTAAAGTAGGACCAGCGGGAGGGCCCTTCACCGCGGCCGCGCCCCACTTTGCGCGGTCCGCGCGACGCCTACCGCGGCCGCACCCGCTTTTGTGCAGTCCGAACAGTACTCAACGCGGGCGCACTAATTTTTGTGCGGACCGCGTGAGTGAGTTCTGGGGCCTGCAACCCCTGTAGACCTGCTACAGCTATGATCCCGGAACCTACCCGGAACTCCCGGAACTTCAAACCAATTATACCAACACATCCCATGACATCGTTCAAACTTGATCAACACTTCGGAATGCTTATAACAACATCAAATCACCAATTTCACATAGGATTCAAGCCTAAGAACTCCAAGAACTCTTAAATTATGTTTTCGATCAAAAACTGTATCAAATCTCGTCCGAATGACCTGAAATTTTGCACACACATCCCAAATGACATGACGGAGCTACTGAAACTTCCGGAATTCCATTCCGACCCTCGGATCAAAATCTCACTATCGGACCGGAAACTTCAAAAATTCAAACTTCGGCATTTCAAGCGTAAATTAGCTACGGACCTCCAAAACATATTCCGAACACGCTCCCAACCCCAAATTCACCTAACGGAGCTAACGGAACCGTCGGATTTCCATTCCGAGGCTATGTCCCCATTGTTCCGACTTCGGTCAACTTTCTAACACTTAAGCTCTCATTTAGGGACTAAGTGTACCAAAACTCCTCAAAACTCAAAACCGAGCATCCCGACAAATCTCATTAGCAGAAATAAACTTGGGGAAATCAGTTAATAGGGGATCGGGGCATTAATTCTTAAGACGACCGGCCGGGTCGTCACACTTAATATGCATCTCTAATGTTTTAGAAAATACTAATATGTCATCAATATAAACGATTATAAAATCTAGATAAGGGTTAAAAATATCATTCATAATTTTCTGAAATTCAGAAGGGGCATTTTTTAAACCAAAAGGCATGACGTTCCATTCATATTGACCAAATGGAACATTAAAAGCAGTTCCATAAGTATGCTCTTTAAAAATTTGAATTTGCCAATATCCAGATTTTAAATTTAATTTTGAAAATATATTGGCGTCATATAATCTAGATAGCAGATCTCTTTTATTGGGGATATGATATCTAATCCATTTCAGATGCTGATTCAAAGGTTTATAATTTATAACTAATCTAGGAATACCAAATTCCTTTTCCGCAACATTATTAACATAAAAGGCAGAACATGAACAAGGAGATTTTGAGGGTTTTATCAAATCCTTTTGTAACAAACTACCAATTTATTTTTGCAGAATTCGACCAATTCAGCATTCATCTGGCAAGGTCGAGATTTAGTGGGGATATCATCCTCGGAGAAGTTTTCTTCGTAAGGAAGAGTTACAATATGCCTTTTTCGGTTCCAAAAGGCACTAGGGTGATCTGCGCAAACATCAACAGCCATCTGTTCAACAATCAATTTAATCTTTTGCTGAACCTTAGTAGATTGTAAAGTATCGAATATATTCATGCTCAATATTTCTAATTGTAATGAATCAACATGACTTTGTTTCATATTAATCAAGGCATTAATATCTGTAGTTACGGGATCTGTAACAAAAGAATAACTTATCTCTTTATCTTGATAAGTAGCAGAAAAACCCTGTGCATCTATGTTATTAAAAGGGGAAATAGCATTAATAAAAGGGGTTCCAAGTATAATCGGAGGGTATAACTGGTTTTTTACCAAAAAGAAGAAATGAGGAATACAGACTCTATTTAGGCAAATACGAGTATTTTGTAATTTATACTCTATATCTAAAGCATGACCAGAAGTAGATTTTACCAAATGAGTGGTCTTTTGAAAATATTTAGTAGGAACAAGACCCTCTTGAATACAACTTACATCTGCTCCACTATCAATCATTGCTACATCAGTTAGAGAGAAACTATTATCAATCAAGATAGTACATTTATGTACCACTTATGAGCCGTAACAACCTACATCATTCCTAAAAACATATCCGAATTTTCATTAATCGAATGAATCATATCAGAAATTTCTTTTCCCTTTTCATTTGAAAATTCATAAATTCCTTTAGCCGAAAAACCAGTTGGAAAATCAGTTAGAGAATTATTTTTCTCAATTTGAGTAATCCGGTGATCACAAATCATTTGATTTTGTTTAAGAGACTTAATATCTCTTTTCAACTTCTCAATTTCGTTTTTCAAATCCTCAAACGAAGTTTCTCTGCTTGGCGTATTTGTCTTATGAAGACGTTTATTAACTTCAGACAAAGAATATGGCGCAAAATATTCAAATTCGTTTTTTGGTCTTTCAAAAAGCTTTGAACCACTAGAACTAGAACTTTCAGTCAAATTTATAATTTTTTTACGAATTTTTTCATCAGTAATTTCCTTTAAAAGTTATATTACATTGTCAGATGTAATAGTTTTTATATTAAAATCTTGAAATTGTGATTGCAATTTATAAAACTCATCATCATCGCAAGTACAAATATCACCTTTACAAGCAGCGCAAGTATTATCCAATCTTTACTACTTTCAGATGAATCTATCAGATCAATCTCCGCTTCAGACTTAGTCTCAGAATAAGTATAATCAGAAGATCCGGAAGTGTATAACAAGTTATAAACTTTGTCACGTAACCCATCATCTAGTTCTAAGGCCTTTAGCTTTTGAATCTTGCAATTTGGAGCGACATGCCCAAATTTTCCACACTTATAACACTTAATATCAGCGAGATCTCTCTTTGATCTATTCTTCGTAAATCGAGTAGATTTCCGATGCACTTTTCTAGTATCACGCTCTTCCTTATATCTATATCTAGACCTCTTTTTCTTATACGGGCTATCAGGGTTAGTATACCTATGATATCTGTTTTTCCTCATCTTCTTACTATGAGTATAGGTTCCGAGTAAACCGAACTGGGTACAGAAGTCACCTAATTGGGATTTCTCTTTAAGCTTATCAATCTTAAGCTGTCTAGAAAGGTTCAGCTCATTACACAAGTTTAAACGTTCTTGTGTACACACTCCTATAAGTTTACCATAGGTATAATTTCCATACGAAATTTCACCGTAACTACCTCTTAACGCTTTTCTTACTCTTTCAGCAAATAAGGAGGGAAGGCTGTCTATAAACTTAGCTTTCCAATGTTCATACTTGTTTTTGGGTAGCTCCATAACCCTACTCATAAAAGTATCTTTGTACCATCTAAATTCAATAAGGGTCCTACATCTAAGCCCATTTAGTAATGTACGGATGGTCTCATGCTGATTGGTAAATCTACCGTTAAAATGTTCTACAATTGTAAGGATAAGGGTATAAACAGCATCTTCTCTTCCTTTAACAAGAACCATGCCTATATTATCAACCCCTTCGTCAACGGTGGTCGCATTAATAACCGTTGCCTTTTCTTCAATAGATAGATAGTTATCCCATCAGCCACGAAGCTGGCCAGTAAAGCCTGCAGTAATCATTTTGCAAATAGTTCTATATGTGTTCTTAACACTTTTACAGATAGTTGAGTACATAAGCATTCTATGTACAAGAATAGTTACTGTCTATCAGTTAAGCCATCAATATTCCATTCATAAATTTCAGAACCGCTGTAAGACGTATTAGTCTAATTCCAATTGCGTTCCTCTATTAACACATCTTGAGGAGTAGGACGAGAATAATAGTAAGTTTGCATCCGGGGTTTGTCGGCATACTTACTATTGGGTTTAATTAAACCCTTGAGCTTATTAAGCTCTGACCACGTTTCAGTTTTGTAATTGGAAACAGTCTCAATTTTATCAGCAAAGTTTTTTGATAAATCAATTGGTCTAATATTTAAACCAGAAAGTTTCTTATCAAGAAGGTCTGCTAAGTCATCAAGAGATTTGAATTTAAATCTTGAACCTCAGGAGGTCTTTGAACATGAGTAAGAACTGTTTGATCAACCGGTTTGATTCCCGAAGTGGAGGCAATATCGGTTGGTCCTTTGTTAGTACTCATCTTCTTTATTAAAGCAGTCAAATCATCCAATTTTTAATCAAGAGAACCGATATGTTCTCCTAAATTTTTTACATATAAACCCAAATAATTGTTTTGAGAAATCAATTTATTAATTTCTGCGATACTAACAGCTGCAACATTATCGTCAACAAATTTTTGAAAAGCAGTGAAGGTAATGCCAATATTATTAGGTAAAATAAAGGGGGCTTGAGGAGGGTAAATGACTTTAGTAATATTACCACTCCCATCTTTATAAGATCTCTCTAACACCTTTATATAAAGAGGCAAATACGTTGTTATAAACCAAGGAACAAAATACATAATTTGATTATGCAAAGCACAATTTTCGTAAAATTCTTGAGAAATACTGTTTAAATCTTCTTTGCTATAAGTATCAAAAAACCAAGTTTTAAACTGGCTCCATTTATCACTAAAAAATTCCTTTTGAATATATTTTCTTTCTCGTGAACCTGGGCTAAAATCAATTTGGTGTGGAATCATTAAGAATCATTGGGGTCGAAATCCATTTCGGATATAGAAGGAATATCCTTATCAGAAATATTGTCATTGTCTTGAACAATATTTGTTTGTGGGTTAATTTTAACCCTTTCGACAGACTTATTACTCCCCTTTGTAGCGATAGTGTGTAACGATGCTGCACGATTTCGAGCTGGACCATAGACTGGCTTGACAGGAGAATTATGTTGAAGAGCAGGTAAAAGTCTATGATTAGAAAACGAATGTCTATTATAAACAGTAGACTTATCATCAAATTTAATACAAATCCTACCATCTGGGTTTTGAGTAACATGCGAACAATCAGTATTTGACAAGTCATTAGTAATCTGACTTGGGGATATAACCGAATTTAAAGTCCAAGTAGTTGGGAAATTAATTTCTTCCCACCTAATAGGTATCCTAGTGGTGACTTTGGACCTTGCAAAATTGATTTCTACTAATATGGTCTGATCCGATGTATCGTATAACTTACATCGAGGATTTAAAGTAGACAATAATTTAAAATATATCCTATAATATAAACATATAAGTTCAGAACCAGGCACATAATTACAACCATGCGTTTTCACATATAAAGTCAAGGCATCAAGAATATTAACATCAGAAAGAGATAGTTGCAAATTGGGTTGAGTATTAAAATATACTGGACCATAGGCCTTAGTAGATTCAATCGAACCCATCAGACACTGTCTGAAATTCAGATTTCTAGCATCTCTAAGGGCTGCCAAAAAGGTCTCTGGTAACCTTTTAAGGGTTAAAGGTTTAAACGCAATTTGAACCATACCAATATGCAAGTAATGATAATGATGTTTGTATAAGTCAATATCGTGTTTGTTTAACAAACAAATAGTTTGTTCGGAAGAATTTAACGTCAAAGACTGTTCAGTCGTTTTTATCAATTGTTTTGAAGAAAGTTTATTAAACCAACCATAATCATAAATTCGTTTATGAAAACCATTGATAAACTTTAGGAATAGTCCTATAAACTATTCCTAAAGTTTCTATAAACTATTCCTAAACTATTCCTAAACTTTAGGACTATTCCTAAATGGATACCATTTACACCAGGACCGGTAGGCGCGGACGGTAGTCCGTACAATACAGATCTAGCTGTTTCAGTACTTTTGAAGGTTGGCGGTAGTCCGCACGACCAGTAAAGATTCGAAATATACGGGAATTTTATTATAGTTTTAATGACTGTATGGAAGGATCTATCCTTTTACCCAAGCAAGGGGCCTGTCTTGGTCCGATACATACTCTTATTGAGCCCATGTGTCTAGCAGTTCTAACTGTGAAAGGGATAGCCCTTTTGACAACTTCAGCGGGCTTTAATGTCACAGCTGGCTAGACGTAGCCACTAAGGCAAAACCAATAAGAGTAGTACCAGAGTCGACTGTACCACAATCTTGGAACCAAGCCAAGAAACTATATTAAAATTCCTTTATATTTTGAAAGAGCATGGATTCTTCATGGTTAATATGCAAGAGAAATTAGTTCTTCAAGATAGATATGAAAACGCTTAGCCGGACATAGTCACAGCAGTGGAGAGAAACAAAGTAATTTAAATACTATACAATAAAATAAAATAAAATAAACAAATACCTTTAAGACCGAGACGCAAGGCCCTGAAGATGATGAACTGAACTTCGAAACTTTTATTTCCTTCAACTGATTTACAAAATGAAGAAGCTAAGAAGCTTAAAAGACTTTACAAGAGAGAGAGAGAGAGGGGAATTTTCTGATGCCTCCCAGAATGAGAGAGGGCTCCTACTTATAGGAAGAGAAAAAAACCCATAAGGAATCTATGTAGAGTAAAGTGGGTCCCTTATACAGTGTATTTACTGTGTACACAGTGTATCTACTGTGTATACAGTGTTTCTACTGTTGTAGTGGGGTCCTGTTATGGAGTCCTTGGCGGCTTCACTATTTTCAACTATTTCTTTCTTCTACTTTGTCCATCGTTTGTAGAAAATCTTTCACTTCTTTGATTTTTTTATCAGACAATATCCTTTCTGTCATCATAGGTTGAGAATCTTCCTCTACATCATCGTTGCTTGTTTCACTTTGTATCGATGTGTGATTTTTCACATTGGCTTAAAGTTTGAAGCAAATTTCTTTTCACTTCTTCCAGATATTGGTTTATTAAATCATTTTGATCTCCATCTTGAATGGAGATTCTCCTTGCAATATGCTTGACTGAGCTATCATCAAATATTTTCTTTTGGGGAGTGGTCGCGTATAACTGGATTGTACTTTAATGGAATCCAATAATTCTTGACCGTATAACAATTTTGTTTTGGGATCATTCTTCATTAACTTATCCCACAAATTATTGTAAAAGGCCCTATATAAGCAAGGGATTTGTTCTTCAGTAAACCCCAATTCGGGCGTCTATTTATGAATCCACGGAATAGAGAATTCAATGAAGAAGTATATCTGATCAATTTTTTCTAAATAACAGATATGATCTGTATGATATAAATCAGTTAAAAACGGAGAAATTTTTGTCCATCTGATCAATTTTTATATTCTGGAATATCATCTAGATATATAGACGGACCTACTGATGAATCTCCTTTATGAAATATCTTAGAGTTTATTAAACTCTTGTCATGACCCAGATTTCCCACCATCGGGTGTCGTGATGGCGCCTACTATCGGAGCTAGGCAAGCCAAATATTTAAACCACCTTTCCTGCTTTCTTTCAAAACAATATAATAAACGAGACAAAATTTAAGCGGAAGACTTTAAATCTAAAGCAACTGGAAAAAAACCAAAAGTGCGGAAGATTAATACACATCACTACCCAAGGTCTGGTGTCACTAGCTCACAGACTACTACAGAATACTACAAACAATGTCTGAAAGGAAATACATCATGTTTGTCTGGTACAATATGAACAAACAAGAAACATTGAAAGGGACTTCGGCCTGCGAACGCCAGCTAGGCTACCTCGAGAGTCCCTAGACTGAAGATAACTCCCAGAAGTCCTACTGCTGCGGTCCGTAAGCTGCTCCATGCTCTGTGCACAAAATGCACAGAGTGTAGCATCAGCCCAACCAACCCCATGTGCTGGTAAGTGTCTGGCCTATCCCCGGCGAAGTAGTGACGAGGCTAGACAGGACCTGCCACAATTAACCTGTACAGATATATATAGCGAGTGCAAGAAAAAAATAACAAGATAATACAAAGTAAGGCTGGGAGGGGACATGCTATCGGGGAGTAACAGATAAAAATAAATGTCGCGACCCAAATCCCGGTCGCGATGGCGCCCAGCGCACTACTAGGCAAGCCCAACCATTATTCAACACTTAACCCAATTTATCAAAAATAGCGGAAAGAAATATCAATTAAGCAAGATTAAAGTACTGAAGATTTTAACAAAATACACAATATAATCTCACTAGGACCCGGAGTCATGAATCTGAGCCTCTACAATACAGAATATCATCCTAATACACGGTATATCCAAAGTCCGATAATGCGAAAATAAAGAGATAGGATAGGAGGGAGAAAATCAATGTCTGCGAACGCCGTGCAGCTACCTCGATACTCCCAGAGGCTGGATCTGCTGATCAACTAGATCTACTGAGCCTGAGACTGCCCTGGATCTGCACACAAGGTGCAGGGAGTAAAGTGAGTACTCCGACCCAGTGAGTAATAAAAGTAACTACAGTCCGAAGATAAGAAAATCCAGTAAATACACAAAGTAAGCTACAATCCGAATATACAGCAACATATGGAACTGAGCAGCTAAACACCAGTATAAATACAAATACATGAATGCAATGCAATGCATATGATGGTACATTCCAGTACCCACTGCGGCGTGCAGCCCGAGCCATCAATATTTATTTATCGTCGACGGCGCTCACTGGGGGTGTGTACAGACTCCGGAGGGGCTCCTACAGCCCAAGCGCAATATCTTGGTCAGTCACTGTTACCTGACCGGTCAGCCATTGTTACCTGACCAATTTATATCATACAGTGCCATTGTTACCACTGTTCAAGTATATTATCCAGTGTCATTGTTACCACTATTTCAAGTATATCACACAGTGTCATTGTTACCACTGTTTCAAGTATATCACATAGTGTCATTGTTACCACTGTTTCAAATATATTACACAGTGTCATTGTTACCACTGTTTCAAGTCACTTTATAATCAGTCCAGAAAATAATATAATAAGCCCCTTGGGCACTTACAAAACAGAAGTTCCCAGCCCGGAATACATTTAAAAATATCATTTAAGTTTGCAAAACAATATTTAAAACCTTGGACTGAAATTAAATGATATGCAAATCATGCTAAGCAGTAATATCAATCCTCGAAGGATTTTACAAATCGGCACAAGGCCTCAAACATGGCATAAAGCCCAGTAATATCAATGAAGTATGTGTATCAATCACCAGTATAGTATAAACATCACACGGGATGGACCAAGTAACAATCCCCAATAGTATCCGACCCCGCACTCGCCATGGAGTGCATGTCATGCCTCAATATAGTGATACGATGTGAAAGTCCGGGGTTTCAAACTCTCAGAACAACATTTACATCTATTACTCACCTCAAGATGGCCAAAAGTCTACTACGCGATGCCCTTTCCTTTCGAATCGACCTCCTCGCGCGTCGAATCTTGCCAAAACCACAAGGAATATATTTCAATAGGCTAAGGGAATATAATCCAATCGAAAAGACTCGAAAAATATCGAAAATCACGAAATTTGCAAAACCCGAGCCCCGGGCCCACTTCTCGAAAAATTACAAAAGTCACATCACCGGATTCCTCGTCTCGCCACGAGTCCGTACATATAAAATTTACCAAAATCGGAGTTCATTTGACCCCTCAAATCACCAAATCTTATTTTCAAATCCCTAGGCCTAAATTCTCAATTTTTCTACAATTTTCATGCTCAAATCCATACATAATTAATGTACTTAACTCAAAATAGGTGGGTATAACTTACCTTCACATTGATGATGAAAATCCCCTCTTGAAGCTCCCCAAATATCGTCCATACTTTGAAGAAATGAAGAAAAGTGAGCTAAATTCGTGTATAAAAGAATATGTCTGTGCTTCGTCGAGTTGTACCTTGCACTTGTGCTATACAAGTTGTACATCCTATTAAAATTGTTCCTTATCGGACACCTTCCGTTTAAACACCCATAACGTCTTGTATAAATATCCAAATGATAAACCGTTTGAAGATTTAGAAACTAGACTCAAAGATATTTAATTTGATATGTTGTACACCATATAACTCTCTATATATCCCGAGATATGAGCTTCTAAAGTGCATCGTAAATTCTGCCGAAATTGCTCCAGCAGCCCTTTTCGATCCATCGTAACTTTCTGAGATGATATCCAAATCACGAATGGTTTAACTTTACGAAAACTAGAATGTATGGGCTATAACTTTCGTGTTTTGCACTTTTTCTGATTTCTTATAGATTACGAGATATGAGCTTCCAAACTGGACTACTCGCATCTAAAATTTTCTAGGCACAGCAGAATTTTCTGCAATTTTTCCCAAGTCCGAAATCACTCCGAGACACCTCCGAAACACTCCCGAGCCCTCGGGGCTCCAAACCAAATATGAACACTTACTCTAAAACATCACACGAACTTGCTCGAGCAATCAAATCGTCAAAATAACATCAAAATCAATGATTTGAGCCTTAAATCCAAGAATTTTTTGAAATTTCATAAACTTTCAAATTTTCCAATTTAAGGCCGAAACCCGTCAAACAACGTCCGTTTGTAACCAAACTTTACAGGAAGCGCTTAACCAACATATATGACCTGTACCGGGCGTCGTAACCAAAATACGAGCCCGATACCATTACTTTCTGATCAAAATTCATTTACATTTTCCTTAAACATTTTCAGAAAACAATTTCACGAAAAAGTTCATTTCTCGGGCCTGGGACCTCGGAATTCGATTTCGGAAACACGTTCAACTCCCATATTTTTCTATGGACCTTTTGAGGCCGAAAAATCATGGGTCCGGGTCCGTTTACCAAAAATGTTGACCAAAGTCAACTTTAACAATATTAAATATCAAAAATTTTCAAATTTTTCCCATAATTCATATATTTCAACACAAAGATATTCCGGACACACTCCTAAGTACCAAATAACCTAACGAAGCTATCCAAACCATAAAATTCGCATTTCAAATCCGATATCAAAATTTCCACTTACGGCCAAATTTTCTCAAAAACCTTCAATTTTCCATCTTTAGCCGAACGACTCCAAAATGACCTACGGACCTCCGAATTCACTTCCGATCGCTCTCCCAAATCCATAATCACCATACGGAGCTACTCCCAGTCTCGGAATCCTAAACGGACATCAATAACACTGAAATGCATTTTAAACCAAACTGATGCAATTTCTTCTAAAATGCTATCTTCCACAATAGGCGCCAAAACGCTCCCGGGTTATCCAAAACCCGATCCGGGCATACTCCCAAGTCTGAAATCATCATACGAACCTGCCGGAACCTTTGGATCCCAATTCCAAGGTCGTTTACTCAAAATTCCAATCCTAGTTCATTTCTTCAATTTTAAGCTTTCAAAATGAGAATTTCCATTTAGATTTGACTCTGAACTTCCTGAATTTTAATTCTGACCATACACACAAGTCAATATACCTGAGATGAAGCCGTTCATGGCCTCAAACTTCTGAATGACACGCCGGAGCTCAAAACGACCGGTCGGGTCGTTACAGAGATGGTAGTCATTGTTCACGCATTGAAGATTTGGAGGCACTATCTGCATGGTGTGGCGTGTAAGGTGTTCACAGATCATAAGAGTCTTCAGTATTTTTTTGAGCAAAAGGAGTTGAATTTGAGGAAGAGGAGGTGGTTGGAAGTGTTGAAAGATTATGTCATCACTATCTTATATCACCCGGGAAAGGCCAATGTGGTGGCCGATGCCTTGAGTAGGAAGTCAGCCAGTATGGGCAGTCTGGCTTATATTCCGGTCGGTGAGAGACCGCTTGCTTTGGACGTTCAGGCTTTGGCCAATCAGTTTGTGAGGTTGGACATTTCTGAGCCTAGTCGAGTATTAGCTTGCACGGTCGCTCGTTCTTCGTTATTGGAGCGTATCCGTGATCGGCAATTCGATGATCCCCATTTGTGTGTCTTGAGAGACACGATGCAGCGTGGAGGTGCCAAGAAAGTAACCTTAGATGATAATGGCGTATTGAGATTGCAGGGGAGAGTTTGTGTGCCCAATGTTGATGGGATTCGAGAGTTGATCTTAGCGGAGGCCCACAGTTCTCGGTATTCTATTCACCCGGGCGCTGCGAAGATGTATCAGGATTTGAGGCAGCACTATTGGTGGTGCAAGATAAAGAAAGACATCATTGCGCATGTGGCTCGGTGTTTGAATTGTCAGCAGGTTAAGTACGAGCATCAAAGACCTGGTGGTCTATTTCAGAGGATTAACACATTCATGTTCAAGCTAAAGTTCGTATGATGATTTCGTACCAGAGCATGGTCGTATGATATGGTTTTGGATAACCCGGGAGCATTTTGGCGCCTATTGTGGAAGATAGCATTTTAGAAGAAATTGCATGGCTTAAAATGCATTTCAGTGTTATTGATGTCCGTTTGGAATTCCGACACTAGGAGTAGCTCCATATGGTGATTTTGGATTTGGGAGCGCGATCGGAAGTGAATTTGGAGGTCCGTAGGTCATTTTGGAGCCGTTTGGCTAAATATAGAAATTTGAAGGTTTTTGAGAAAATTCGACCGGAAGTGGGAAATTTTGATATCGGGGTCGAAATGCGATTCCGAAAGTTGGGGCAAGTCCGTAATGTCAAACGTGACACTGTGTGATATACTTGAAAGATATTGTGCTTGTGATGTAGGAGCCCTTCCGGAGTCTGTACACACCCCCAGTGAGCGCCGTCGACGATAAATAAATATGGATGGCTCGGGCTGCACGCCGCAGTGGGTACTGGAATGTACCATCGTATGCATTGCATTGTATTCATGTATTTCTATTTATACTGTTGTTTAACTGCTTAGTTCCATATGTTGTTGTATATTTGGATTTTAGCTTACTTTGTGTATTTACTAAATTTTCATATCTTCGGACTGTAGTTACTTTTATTACTCACTAGGTCGGAGTACTCACTTTACTCCCTGCACCTTGTGTGCAGATCCAGGGCAGTCTCAGGCTCAGTAGATCCAGTTGATTAGCAGATCCAGTTTCTGGGAGTATCGAGGTAGCTGAATGGCGTTCGCAGCCATTGATCTTCTCCCTCCTATCCTATCTCTTTATTTCCGCATCATCAGACTTTGGATATACCATGTATTAGGATGATATTCTGTATTCTAGAGGCTTAGATTCGTGACACCGGGTCCTAGTGAGATTATATTGTGTATTTTGTTAAATTCTTCAGTACTTTAATCTTGCTTAATTGATATTTCTTTCCGCTATTTTTGATAAATTGGGTTAAGTGTTGAATAATGGTCGGGCTTGCCTAGTAGTGTGCTGGGTGCCATCACGACCGGGATTTGGGTCGTGACAAACTCCAAATCATGCACTGGATAGTTCTTCTCATGAACCTTCAACTGCCTCGAAGCATAGGCAATGACCTTGCCATCCTGCATCAACACTGCACCAAGTCTAATACGAGATGCATCACAATAGACTGTATAGGGCCCTGAACCTGTGGGCAAAACCAACATCGGTGTCGTGGTCAGAGCTGCTTTGAGCCTCTAAAAGCTCGCCTCACACTCATCTGACCATCTGAACTGGGCACCTTTCTGGGTCAATCTGGTCATAGGGGCTGCAATGGATGAAAACCCCTCCACGAATCGACGGTAGTAACCTTCTAACCCCAGGAAACTTCGAATCTCTGTAGCTGAAGCTGGTCGAGGCCAGTTCTTGACTGCCTCTATCTTCTTCGGGTCGACCTGAATACCTGCTGCTGATACGACATTACCCAGGAATGCGACCGAACTCAGCCAAAACTCGCACTTCGAGAACTTAGCATACACCTGACTATCCTTCAGGGTCCGAAGAACTGCTCTGAGGTGCTCCTCATGCTCCTCATGACTGCGGGAGTATATAAGAATATCGTCAGTGAAGACTATCACGAACAAGTCCAAATAAGGTCTGAACATGCGGTTCATCAACTCCATGAATGCTGCTGGGGCATTAGTCAATCCAAATGACATGACCAAAAACTCATAGTGCCCATACTGAGTGCGAAATGCTGTCATAGGGACATCAGATGCCCTAATCCTCAGCTGGTGGTAGCGAGATCTTAAATCTATCTTTGAAAACACCCTCGCAACCTGAAGCTGGTCGAATAAATCATCGATCCTCGGTAGTGGGTACTTGTTCTTAATCGTCACATTGTTCAATTGCTGGTAATCAATGCACATCCTCATCGAACCATCCTTTTTCTTCACAAATAGCACCGGTGCACCCCAAGGTGAAACACTGAGTCTAATGAAACCCTTCTCAAGCAAATCCTGAAGCTGACCTTTTAACTCCTTCAATTCTGGCGGCGCCATACGATACGGCGGAATGGAAATGGGCTGAGTGCCCGGAGCCAGATTAATACAAAAATCAATATCCCTGTCGGGCGGCATGCCCGGCAGATCTGAAGGGAAGACCTCGGGAAACTTCCGAACAATAGGAACAAAATCAATAGACGGGACCTTAGTGCTGGAGTCGCAAACATAAGCCAGATAAGCTAGACACCCGTTCTCGACCATGCGTCGAGCCTTCACATAAGAAATAACGCTGCGAGAATAATGACCAGGAGTCCCTCTCCATTCTAAACGGGGAAAATCCGGTAAGGGTAAGGTCACGGTCTTGGCATGACAATCCAAGATCGCATGATACGGGGACAACCAATCCATCCCTAATATGACGTCGAAATCCACCATATCCAAGAGCAACAAGTCAACACGGGTCTCAAGATCCCTGAATACCACAACACATGAACGATGAACCCGGTCCACCATGATAGAATCCCCCACTGGCGTAGACACATATACAGGAATACTCAAGGCCTCACTAGGCATAACCAAATAGGGTGCAAAATAGGACGACACATATGAATACGTAGATCCGGGATCAAATAACACAGAAGCATCCCTATCACAGACCAGAATAGTACCTGTAATCACAGCATCTAATGACTCAGCCTCTGGCCTGGCTGGCAAGGCATAACAACGGGGTTGTGCCCCACCTCCCTGAATCATATCCCTATGACGTCTGCTGCTGGCTGACCCCTACCTCTAGTGGTATGAGCTCTACCTCTAAGTCCTCTACCTCCACCTCTATGTCCACTACCCCCGCCTCTAGCTGGCTGGGCAGGCTGTGGGGTAACTAGTGCGTGGATCATCGGGCGAGGACCCTGCTGCTGCGAGTTGTTGGAAGCTCGAGGGAAATATCTGGAAATGTGACTCACATCGCCGCAAGTATAACAAGCCCTCAACTACTGAGAATAACGAAGTGGTGGTGCACTGATAGGTGTTGATGGTGAACTGAAGAGCTGCTGGTCAGAATACTACGGCTGAGAACCACGACCACCTGGTGTACCATGAGAAGCTTGGAGATCTGATTGAAACAGCCTCGAAGGATGGCCTCTACCATAAGAATCCCTACCTCCAGACGAGGTACCACTGAATCTACCAGAATGACGGGGCCTCTTATCAGACCCATGACCACCTCCCTGAGCAAGTGCCATCTCTATCCGGCGAGAACCATCTGCCGCCTCCTAAAATGAAATCTCACTACCTGCACCCATGGCCATCTGAACACGGATCGGCTGGGCCAACCCATCAATAAACCTCCGCACCTTCTCTCTATCGGTGAGGAGTATCACAATGGCATGACGAGCAAGATCAATGAACCGGGTCTCATACTGGGTGACTGTCATAGGACCCTGCTGGAGACGCTCAAACTGCCTGCGAAGAGAATCTCGCTGAGTAACTGGAAGAAACTTCCCCAGAAATAACTCTGAAAACTGATCCCAGGTCAATGATGGCGACCCTGCTGGCCTGGCTAAACAGAAATCCCTCCACCAAGTCTTGGCGGATCCTGCCAGGCGAAAAGTGGAGAAGTCGACCCCATTGGTCTCTACAATGCCCATAGTACGTAGAACCTCATGACAGCTAAATATGAAATCCTGAACATCCTCTGAGGGGGTGCCACTATATGTGGTTGTGAAGAGCTTGGTGAAACGATCAAGCCTCCACAAAGCATCCGCGGACATAGCCGCACCATCGCTGGGCTGAGCCGCAATACCTGGCTAGGCTGCCACAGCTGGCTGAACTGCCACGACTGGCTGAACTGCTGGAACCTGAGCCTGAGGAGCTACCGGCTCTGGAGTTCGAGTATCAGGAGTCTGAACTCCTCCCCCAACCTGAGATGTGGCTGGAGCTACGGGAAGCAAACCCGCTCTAGAAATGCCCTCCATAAAGCCTACCAGTCGGACCAAAGCGTCCTGAAGCACTGAAGTGGCTATGAAACCCTCTGGACCTGAGCTGGGCCCACCGGAGCTGCTGGAGCCGGGACCCCTTCTTCGTAGTCAACATGAGGCTCCACCTCTGGGACTGCCGCTCGGGGCTGAGCTCTGCCCCGGCCTTAGCCTCTGGCACGGCCTCGGCCTCGCCCTCTGCCCCTGATAGGAGCTGTTGCTGGGGGCTCGGGCTACTGCACGGTAGAAGAGGAAGCACGTGTCCTCGCCATCTGCGGAATAACAGAGTGGAAACACAATCAGTACTTGAGAAACAGAATCGCACGACAAGAATGAACAAGGTGAAGTTTTCCTAACTCAGTAGCCTCTGCGGGATAAATACAGACGTCTCCGTACCGATCCCTCAGACTCTACCGAGCTGTCCATGGGTTGTGAGACCTAAGTAACCTAGTGCTTTGATACCAACTTCTCACAACCCGGATTTCCCACCATCGGGTGTCGTGATGGCGCCTACTATCGGAGTTAGGCAAGCCAAATATTTAAACCACCTTTCCTGCTTTCTTTCAAAACAATATAATAAACGAGAAAAAATTTAAGCGGAAGACTTTAAATCTAAAGAAACTAAAAAAAACCAAAAGTGCGGAAGTTTAATACACATCACTACTTAAGGTCTGATGTCACTAGCTCACGGACTACTACAGAATACTACAAACAATGTGTGAAAGGAAATACATCATGTTTGTCTGGTACAAGATGAACAAACAAGAAACATGGAAAGGGACTTCAGCCTGCGAACGCCAGCTAGGCTACCTTGAGAGTCCCTGGACTGAAGATTGCTCCCAGAAGTCCTACTGCTACGGTCCGTAAGATGCTCCTGATCTGTGCACAAAATACACAGAGTGTAGCATCAGCACAACCAACCCCATTTGTTGGTAAGTGTCTGGCCTAACCCCGGCGAAGTAGTGACGACGATAGACAGGACCTATCACAATTAACCTGTACAGATATATATAATGAGTGCAATAAAACAATAACAAGATAATACAAAGTAAGGCTGGGAGGGGACATGCTATCGGGGAGTAACAGATAAAAATAAAATATCGGGAATAACAGAAGAAACTCTGGTTTCCATGATATATATATATATATATATATATATATATAGTGGACGGCGTGCCACACGATCCCATATTATCATATATAAGTGGACGGCGTGCCACACGATCCCATAATATAGTATGTAAGTGGACGGCGTGCCACACGACACCATAATATAGTATATAAGTGGACGGCGTGCCACACGATCCCATAATATAGTATATAAGTGGACGGCGTGCCGCACGATCCCATAATATAGTATATAAGTGGACGGCGTGCCACACGATCCCTTTTAACAATATATAGGTAGACGGCGTGCCACACGATCCCTTTTAACAATATATAGGTGGACGGCGTGCCACACGATCCCACAATATAGTTCATACTATCTGACTTCATATAGTAGACCCCTTCAGGGGAGAATAACATCTTAATACCTTTAACCCGACAAGGGTACAACTAATAGCCCAAAATATCCCGACAAGTGAGGGTATATATATCAGTCTACACATCCCGGCAAGGGAGTAATCACAACACATTCTCTTTTTAAATCACTTCCTCCTCAACTAACATATTCATGTTCGAGCTAACGCTCCAAGAGTACACCGATCACAATTCTACCTCAACCGTTCACATCATATGAAAACTCATCAAATAAACAAGGAGCTTGTGTCACAATACTCCACATTAGCAAGTAGCAAATATCATCCTAATCCTATTCCCTCAAGCCAAAGTTAGAACAAACACTTACCTCGAATGCTCCAAACTCAACTCACGCTTCTACTATAGCTTTACCTCTTGATTCCACCACCAATCCGCTCGAATCTAGTCATAATTTACTCAATCACATTAATAATTACTAAATGGATCAATCCCAATGCATGAAAATAATTTTTACAAGGTTTTTCCCAAAAAGGCCAAAAACATACCCGGACCCACGTGGTCGAAACTCGAGGTTCGGACCAAAACCCGGTACGCATTCTCCCACGAATCCAAATATATGCTTTGTTTTGAAATCGGACCCCAAATTGAGGTCCAACTCCTCAATTTGTAGTAAACCTAGGTTCTACCCAAAACACCCAATCTCCCCCCATGAAAATCTTTGTTTTGAAGTTGAAATCATGTTAAAAGATGTTAAGAATGAAGAAAATGAGTTAGAAATCACATACCAATCGTTTTGAAGAAGAAAAGTTGTTTGGAAAATCGCCTCTTAGGTTTTGGGTTTTTGAAAAGTGGAAAAATGACTGAAAATCCCGAATTTATACATTTTACTGGGGGCTGGCGTGGACCGCACAAAAATGCACCGCAGCCGCGCCGAGGGAGGGGAGAAGTGGGCTCTCTCTGAACCCACCCAGCACGGACCGAACTGATTTGGTGCGCGGCTGCGCTGGTCGACCCTCATAACCCCACCACGCGGACCGCACAGAAAAGCACCGCGGCAGCGTGGCTGCCAGCGCGGACCCTACTCAAAACTCACTCGAGCCCTCGGGGCTCCAAACCAAACATTCATATGATCTCGAAAACACCTTACAGACTTACTCATGCGATCAAATCGCCAAAATAACATCATATACATAGGATCAAGCCTCAAAATACATGATTTTCTTTCAACTTTCATAAAAACTCAAATTCCCCATTTTAAGTCCGAAACACGTCATATGACATCCGTTTTTAGCCAAACTTTACAGATAGTTCTTAAAACATATTTAAGACTCGTACCGGGTGTCGGAACCAAAATACGAGCCCGATACCCCAGTTTTTTGATCAATTTTCTTCTTCATTTTCCTTAATTAATTTTAGAAAAGAATTTCACACAAAAATTCATTTCTCGGGATTGGGACCTCGTAATTTGATTCCGAGTACACGCCAAAGTCCCATATTTTTCTACGGACCCTCCGGGACCGTCGAATCACAGGTCCGGGTCCGTTTACCCAAAATGTTGACCGAAATCAATATTATGCATATTAATATCAAAATTCATCAAATTTTTCACAAAATTCACATATTATAACATAAAAACTTTCCGGCTACACGCCCGAACTGCGAACGCAAATCGAGGAAACTAAAAGCGATGTTTCCAAGGCCTCGGAAGCGCGGAACAAGGAAGAACTACGGTGATGACCCTTTGGGTCGTCACACTCTTTTTTCTCGCTTGTATCTCCGGAGAACTTGATGAGGATCCGTATGACGATCCTTGAGAATATGATTTACTAGGGGAAGATCTTCCCCTACCTCTGCCTCTGGTGGCCCATGAAGGGTCCATTTTGCACAAATAACAAGTCAATTTATTCTGAGAAGTAATAATCCAACATATCATCCCTAACAGTTTCAGCATAATCATGAATAGAAAATTCATTATTTATCAGGTTATAAATGATTTATTCAATTATCAATTCAATTATGAGACTTTGTAGGTCTCTATTTAATCTAACCACTTTAAGGATAGTAATTAATAATTCTTCATCGAGAAAAATCGTATAGAAAATCATAATCAGTCTAAGTATTCCCGGGATAAAATATCCGGAAGGGAATTATCAATTCCTTTTTTGTATTGAATTTCAAAATCAAAAGGCACCAGTTGAGCTTGCCATCTAGCAAATATTAATTTAGACGCATCATGTTTGATATCTTTGTCAAACATATATATAACAGATTGAACATCAGTTTTTATTAAAAACTTTGATTATATAAATCGTATTGAAATTTTAACATATTTAACAATAGTTAACATTTCATGAGCCACAGTAGCATGTTTCTTCTGGGCTTCGGTCCATTTACCAGAGTGAAATCTTATCAGGTATTCACTCTTATTGTTGGGATTCACTTGCTTTAAAATCCCACCGTAGCCAACGTTGGACGCATCTATCTTAATAATTTTTTTGCCATGTAGGATTAGCAAGAGTTAAGCAAGGTAGAGACCTAACACGCCGTTTAATACGTTTTACTAACGTAGTATGCTGGTTAGTCCAAGGTTGCCTATGATCCTTTTTCAGCCTGTCATACAGAGGGGCTAGATCACGAGATAAACTTTTGTTGAAAGGATATATATAATTCAAACTTCCCAAAAATCTTTGTAATTGAGTCCTGTCAGTAATAACATTAGGAAATTTTGAAGCAAAATCAATCGCTCTTTGTATCGGGGTAATTTTTCCTTGGCAAATATTATGGCCAAAAAATCGAACATTGGTTTGGAATAGACTCATTTTTGGTTTAGAAATAACTAGGCCGTTTTGTATAACAATTTTCTTAAAAATATCAAGATGCTTAATATGCAACTCTAATGTTTTAGAAAATACTAATATGTCATCAATATAAACGATGATAAAATCTAGATAAGGGTTAAAAATTTCATTCATAATTTTCTGAAATTCAGAAGGGACATTTTTTAAACCAAAAGGCATGACGTTCCATTCATATTGACCAAATGGAACATTAAAGGCAGTTCTATAAGTATGCTCTTTAAAAATTTGAATTTGCCAATATCCAGATTTTAAATCGAATTTTGAAAATATATTGGCGTCATATATTCTAGATAGCAGATCTCTTTTATTGGGGATATGATATCTAATCCATTTCATATGTTTATTCAAAGGTTTATAATTTATAACTAATCTAGGGATACCATGTTCCTTTTCCGCAACATTATTAACATAAAAGGCTGAACATGACCATGGCGATTTAGAGGGTTTTATCAAATCCTTTTGTAACAAATTATCAATTTCATTTTTGCAGAATTCGCTCAATTCAGCATTCATCTGGAAAGGTCGAGATTTAGTGGGGATATCATCCTCGGAGAAGTTTTCTTCGTAAGGAAGAGTTACAATATTCCTTTTTCGGTTCAAAAAGGCACTAGGGTGATCGGCGCAAACATCAACAACCATCTGTTCAGCAATCAATTTAATCTTTTGCTGAAACTTAGTAGATTGTAAAGTATCGAATATATTCATGCTCTTTATTTCTAATTGTAATGAATCAACATGCCTTTGTTTCATATTAATCAAGGCGTTAATATCTCTAGTTACGGGATCTGTAACAAAAGAATAACTTATCTCTTTATCTTGATAAGTAGAAGAATAACTGTATGCATCTATGTATTAAAAGGGTAAATAACATTAATAAAAGGGGTTCCAAGTATAATCGGAGGGTGTAACTGGTTTTTTACCAAAAAGAAGAAATGAGGAATATAGACTCTATTTTGGCAAATACGAGTATTTGGTAAGTTATACTCTATATCTAAGGCATGACCAGAAGCAGATTTTACCAAATGAGTGGTCTTTTGAAAATATTTAGTAGGAACAAGACCCTCTTGAATACAACTTACATCTACTCCACTATCAATTATTGCTACATCAGTTAGAGAGAAACTATTATCAATCAAGATAGTACATTTAATATACCACTTATGAGCCGTAATAACCTGCATCATTCCTAAAAACATATCAGAATTTTCATTAATCGAATCAATCTTATAAAAAATTTCTTTTCCCTTCTCATTTGAAAATTTGGAAATTCCTTTAGCCGAAAAATCAGTTGGAAAATCAGTTAGAGAATTATTTTTCTCAATTTGAGTAATCCGTTGTTCACAAATCATTTGATTTTGTTTAAGAGACTTAATATCTCTTTTCAATTTCTCAATTTCGATTTTCAAATCCTCAAAGGAAGCATCTCTGCTTGGCGTATTTGTCTTATGAAGACGTTTATTAACTTCAGACAAAGAATATGGCGCAAAATATTTGTCACGATGTGACGACCCAAAGGGTCATCACCGTAGTTCTTCCTTGTTCCGTGCTTCCGAGGTCTTAAAAACCTCGCTTTTAGTTGCCTCGATTTGCGTACGTAGTTCGGACGCGTAGCCGGAAAGTTTTTATGTTAGAATATGTGAATTATGTGAGTAATTTGATGAATTTTGATATTAATATGCATAATATTGACTTCGGTCAACATTTTGGGTAAACTGACTCGGACCTGTGATTCGACAATCCCGGAGGGTCCGTAGAAAAATATGGGACTTGGGCATGTGCCCAGAATTAAATTCCGAGGACCCAAGCCCGAGAAATGAATTTTTTTATGAAATTGTTTTCTGAAATTAATTAAGGAAAATGAAGAAGGAAATTGATCAGAAAAACTGTGGTATCGGGCTCGTATTTTGGTTCCGATGCCCGGTACGAGTCTTAAATATGTTTTAAGCACTATCTGTAAAGTTTGGCTAAAAACAGACGTCATATGACGTGTTTGGGACTTAAAATGGGGAATTTGAGTTTTATGAAAGTTGAAAGAAAATCATGTGCTTTGAGGCTTGATTCTATGTGTATGATGTTATTTTGGCGATTTGATCGCACACATGAGACCGTAAGATGTTTTTAAGATCCCATGTGTGTTTAGTTTGGAGCCCCGAGGGCTCGGGTGAGTTTTGAGTGGGGCCCGGGAGGTCTTAGACAAAAAAAATGCAGGTTCAAGTGTTGCAGGCCCAGCGCAGCCGCGGCCATTTCCAAGCGGTCCGCTCTGGCAGCCACGCGACCTCGGTGCTTTTATGTGCGATCCGCATGGTGGGGGTTCAGAGGGTCGGTAGCCAGGTCGACCAGCGCGGCCACGCACCATATCAGTGTGGTCCGCGCTGGGTGGGTTCAGAGAGCTCACTTCTTCCCTCCCTCGGCACGGCTGCGGTACATTTCCGCACGGTCCGCGCTGGCAACCACGTTTTATCCACTTTTCAAAAACCCAAAACCTAAGAGGTGATTTTCCAAACAACTGTTCTTCTCCAAAATGATTGGTAAGTGATTTCTAACTTAATTTCTTTGTTCCTTGACATCTTTTGATATGATTTCAAATTCAAATCAAAGATTTGCATGGGGGAAATTGGGTGTTTTGGGTAGAACCTAGGTTTTCTACAAATTGGGAAGTTGGACCTCAACTTGAGGTCCGATTTCAAAACAAATCATATATTTGGATTCGTGGGAGAATGGGTAACCGGGTTTTGGTCCGAACCTCGAGTTTCGACCACGTGGGTCCGGGGGTGTTTTTGACCATTTGGGAAAAAAACTTGTAAAATTTATTTTCATGCAAGGGGAGTGATTCATTTAGTAATTATTAATCTGATTAAGTAACTTATGACTAGATTCGAGCGGATTGGTGGTGGAATCAAGAGGTAAAGCTATACTAGAAGCATGAGTTGAGTTTGGAGCATTCGAGGTAAGTGTTTGTTCTAACTTTGGCTTGAGGGAATAGGATAAGGATGTTATTTGCTACTTGCTAATGTGGAGTACGGTGTATAGGCAAGGTGACGGTTATCTATGCACCGGAGTCTAGCGTGACCGTGAGTCTTAATTGCTTTAAATTCGAATAACGTAACCCAATCTCCTTGTTTATTTGATGAGTTTCATATAATATGAACGGTTGAGGTAAAATTGTGATTGGTGTACTTTTGGAGTGTTAGCTCGAACATGAATGTGTTAGTTGAGGAAGAAGGGATTTAAAAAGAGAATGTGTTGTGATTACTCCCTTGCCGGGATGTGTAGACCGATATATATATACTCTCCCTTGTCGGGATATTTTGGGTTGTTAGTTGTACCCTTGCCGGGTTAGAGTGATATGTTGTTGATTTCCCCTAATGGGAATCTCCTCACAAAATCAGATGTATTATCTTGTTATTGTTTTCTTGCACTCGTTATATATATCTATACAGGTTAATTGTGGTAGGTCCTGTCTAGCCTCGTCACTACTTCGCCGGGGTTAGGCCAGGCACATACCAGCACATGGGGTCGGTTGTGCTGATGCTACACTCAGTGCATTTTTGTGCACAGATCAGGGACCGGCTTACGGACCACAGCAGTAGGACTTCTGGGAGCTATTTTTAGTTCAGGGACTCTCGAGGTAGCCTAGCTGGCGTTCGCAGGCCGAAGTCCCTTTTCATGTTTTTCGTTTGTTCATCTTGTATCAGACAAACATGATGTATTTCCTTTCAGACATTGTTTGTAGTATTCTGTAGTAGTCCGTGAGCTAGTGACACCAGACCTTGGGTAGTGATATGTATTAAACTTCCGCATTTTTGGTTTTCAGTTGCTTTAGATGTAAAGTCTTCCGCTTAAATTTTGTCTCGTTTATTATATTGTTTGAAAGAAAGCAGGAAAGGTGTTTTAAATATTTGGCTTGCCTAGCTCCGATAGTAGGCGCCATCACGACACTCGATGGTGGGAAATCCGTGTTGTGATAGGTTGGTATCAGAGCACTAGGTTACTTAGGTATCACAACTCACGGACAGCTCGGTAGAGTCTGAGGGATCAGTACAGAGATGTCTGTATTTATCCCGCAGAGGCTACTGAGTTAGGAAAACTTCACCTTGTTCATTCTTGTCGTGCGATTCTATTTCTGAAGTACTGATTGTCTTTCCACTCTGTTCTTTCGCAGATGGTGAGGACACGTGCTTCCTCTTCTACCGCGCAGCAGCCCGAGCCCCCAGCAGCAGCTCCTATCAGGGGTAGGGGGCGAGGCCGAGGCCGTGCTAGAGGCCGAGTCCCGGGCAGAGCTCATTCCCGAGCGGCAGTCCCAGAGGTGGAGCCTCATGTTGACTACGACGAAGGGGTTCCAGCTCCAGCAGCTCCGGTGGGCCCAGCTCAGGTCCCAGAGGGTTTCATAGCCACTCTAGTGCTTCAGGACGCTTTGGTCCGACTGGTAGGCTTTATGGAGGGCATTTCTAGAGCGGGTTTGCTTCCCGTAGCTCCAGCCACATCTCAGGCTGGGGGAGGAGTTCAGAATACCGATACTCGTACTCCAGAGCCGGTAGCTATTTAAGCTCAGGTTCTAGCAGTTCAGCCAGCCGTGGCAGTTCAGCCAGCTGTGGCAGCCCAGCCAGGTATTGCGGCTCAGTCCAGCGATGGTGCGGCTATGTCCGCGGATGCTTTGTGGAGGCTTGATCGTTTCACCAAGCTCTTCACAACCACATATAGTGGCACCCCCTCAGAGGATGCTCAGGATTTCATATTCAGCTGTCATGAGGTTCTACGGACTATGGGCATTGTAGAGACCAATGGGGTCGACTTCGCCACTTTTCGCCTGGCAGGATCCGCCAAGACTTGGTGGAGGGATTTCTGTTTAGCCAGGCCAGCAGGGTCGCCATCATTGACCTGGGATCAGTTTTCAGAGTTATTTCTGGGGAAGTTTCTTCCAGTTACTCAGCGAGATGCTCTTCGCAGGTAGTTTGAGCGTCTCTAGCAGGGTCCTATAACAGTCACCCAGTATGAGACCCGGTTCATTGATCTTGCTCGTCATGCCATTGTGATACTCCCAACCGATAGAGAGAGGGTGCGGAGGTTTATTTTTGGGTTGGCCCATCCGATCCATGTTCAGATGGCCATGAGTGCCGGTAGTGAGATTTCATTTCAGGAGGCGGCAGATGGTGCCCGCCGGATAGAGATGGCACTTGCTCAGGGAGGTGGTTATGGGTCTGATAAGAGGCCTCGTCATTCTGGTAGATTCAGTGGTACCTCGTCTGGAGGTAGGGATTCTTATGGTAGAGGCCATCCTTCGAGGCCCTTTCAGTCAGCTCTCCAGGCTTCTCATGTTACACCAGGTGGTCATGGTTCTCAGCCGCAGTATTCTAACTAGCAGCTCTTCAGTTCACCATCAACACCTATCAGTGCGCTACCACTTCTTTATTCTCAGCAGCCGAGGGCTTGTTATACTTGCGGCGATGTAAGTCACATTGCCAGATATTGCCCTCGAGATTCCAGCAGCTCGCAGCAGCAGGGTCCTCGCCCGTTGCTCCAGGCACTAATTGCCCCACAGCCTGCCCAACAAGCTATAGGCGGGTGTAGAGGATATAGAGGTAGAGGTAGAGGTCTTAGAGGTAGAGCTCAGACCACTAGAGGTAAGGGTCAGCCAACAGCAGATCGTCCCAGGGATATGATCCAGGGAGGTAGGGCCCAGCCCCATTCCTGGGTCATGTCGTATCAGCTGCAGGTGTTCAGGTAGACCAGAAGAAGATAGAGGCAGTCAAGAACTGGCCTCGACCAGCTTCAGCTACGGAGATTCAGAGTTTCCTGTGGTTAGCAGGTTACTACTGTCGGTTCGTGGAGGGGTTTTCATCCATTGTAGCCCCTATGACCAGATTGACCCAGAAAGGTGCCCAGTTCAGATGGTCAGACGAGTGTGAGGCGAGCTTTCAGAGGCTCAAGGTAGCTCTGACCACGGCACCGGTGTTGGTTTTGCCCACATGTTCAAGGCCCTATACAGTATTTTGTGATGCATCTCGTATTGGACTTGGTGCAGTGTTGATGCAGGATGGCAAGGTCATTGCCTATGCTTCGAGGCAGTTGAAGGTTCATGAGAAGAACTATCCAGCGCATGATTTGGAGTTGGCAGCCATTGTTCACGCATTGAAGATTTGGAGGCACTATCTGTATGGTGTGGCATGTGAGGTGTTCACGGATCATAAGAGTCGTCAGTATTTGTTCAAGCAAAAGGAGTTGAATTTGAGGCAGAGGAGGTGGTTGGAATTGTTGAAAGATTATGACATCACTATCTTATATCACCCGGGAAAGGCCAATGTGGTGGTCGATGCCTTGAGTAGGAAGTCAGCCAGTATGGGCAGTCTTGCTTATATTCCGGTCGGTGAGAGACCGCTTGCTTTGGACGTTCAGGCTTTGGCCAATCAGTTTATGAGGTTGGACATTTTTGAGCCTAGTCGAGTATTAGCTTGCACGGTCGCTCATTCTTCGTTATTGGAGCGTATCCGGGATCGGCAATTCGATGATCCCCATTTGTGGGTCTTGAGAGACACGGTGCAGCGTGGAGGTGCCAAGAAAGTAACCTTAGATGATGATGGCGTGTTGAGATTGCAGGGGCGAGTTTGTGTGCCCAATGTTGATGGGATTCGAGAGTTGATCTTAGCGGAGGCCTACAGTTCTCGGTATCCTATTCATCCAGGCGCCGCGAAGATGTATCAAGATCTGAGGCAGCACTATTGATGGCGCAAGATGAAGAAAGCCATCGTTGCGCATGTGGCTCGGTGTTTGAATTGTCAGCAGGTTAAGTACGAGCATCAAAGACCTGGTGGTCTATTTTAGAGGATTGCACTTCCCGAGTGGAAGTGGGAGAGGATTACGATGGATTTCATTACTGGACTTCCAATGACTCAGAAGAAGTTGATGCAGTTTGGGTCATTGTTGATAGGGTGACCAAGTCAGTGCATTTTGTTCCTGTTGCAGCCACCTATTCGTCTGAAAGGTTAGCCGAGATTTATATCAGGGAGATTGTTCGCCTTCATGGGGTGCCGATATCTATCATTTTGGATCGGGGTACGCAGTTTACCTCGCATTTTGGAGAGCGGTTCAGCGAGAGTTGGGCACCCAGGTTGAGTTGAGTACAACATTTCATCCCCAGACGGACGGTCAGTCCGAGAGGACTATTCAGATTCTTGAGGACATGCTCCGAGCCTGTGTCATTGATTTTGGAGGCTCGTGAGACCAGTTTTTGCCCTTAGCAGAGTTCGCCTACAACAACAGCTACCAGTCCAGCATTCAGATGGCTCCGTATGAGGCGTTGTATGGTAGGCAATGTCGGTCTCCAGTTGGATGGTTTGAGCTGGGAGAGGCTCGATTATTGGGTACGGATCTGGTTCAGGAGGCCTTGGACAAGGTCAGGATTATACAGGATAGACTTCGTACAGCTCAGTCCAGACAAAAGAGTTATGCAGACCGCAAGGTCAGAGATGTTGCTTTCATGGTTGGGTAGCGGGTATTGCTTCGTGTATCGCCTATGAAGGGCGTGATGAGATTTGGGAAGAAGGGCAAGCTCAGCCCTAGGTTCATCGGTCCATTTGAGATTCTTGATCATGTGGGAGAGGTGGCTTATAGACTTGCCTTGTCATCTAGCTTGTCAGTTGTGCATCCCGTGTTTCATGTATCTATGCTCCGGAAGTATCGCGGAGATCCATCGCACATGTTAGATTTCAGCACTGTCCAATTGGACAAGGATCTGTCATATGAGGAGGAGTCGGTGGCTATTCTAGACCGACAGGTTTGACAGTTGAGGTCGAAGAGTTTTCCTTCGGTGCGTATTCAGTGGAGAGGTCAACCTCCTGAGGCATCGACCTGGGAGTCCGAATCCGATATGCGGGGCCATTATCCTCATTTATTTCCCGACTCAGGTACTTCTTTGTTTTGTCCGTTCGAGGACGAACGGTGGTTTTAGAGGTGGAGAATGTGACGACCAAAAGGGTCATCACCGTAGTTCTTCCTTGTTCCGCGCTTCCGAGGCCTGGAACACCTCGCTTTTAGTTGCCTTGATTTGCGTGCGCAGTTCGGGCGAGTAACCGAAAAGTTGTTATGTTAGAATATGTGAATTACGTGAAAAATTTGATGAATTTTGATATTAATATGCATAATATTGACTTCGGTCAACATTTTGGGTAAACGGACCCGGACCTATGATTCGACGGTCTCGGATGGTCCGTAGAAGAATATGGGACTTGGGCGTGTGCCCGGAATTAAATTCCGAGGTCCCAAGCCCGAGAAATGAATTTTTGTGTGAAATTACTTTCTGAAATTAATTAAGGAAAATGAAGAATGAAATTGATCAGAAAAACTGTGGTATCTGGTTCGTATTTTGGTTCCGACGCCCGGTACGAGTCTTAAATATTTTTTAAGCACTATCTGTAAATTTTGGCTAAAAACAGATGTCATATGACGTGTTTCGGACATAAAATGGGGAATTTGAGTTTTGTGAAAGTTGAAAGAAAATCATGTGCTTTGAGGCTTGATTCTATGTATATGATGTTATTTTGGCGATTTGATCGCACAAATGAGACCGTAAGATGTTTTTAAGATCACATGTATGTTTGGTTTGGAGCCCCGAGGGCTCGGGTGAGTTTTGAGTGGGGCTCGGGTGGTCTTAGACAAAAAAAATGCAGGTTCAGGTGTTGCAGGCCCAGCGCGGCCGCGGTCATTTCCGCGCGGTCCGCGCTAGCAGCCACGCAGCCGCGGTGCTTTTCTGTGCGATCCACGTGGTGGGGGTTCAGAGGGTCGGTAGCCAGGTCGACCAGCGTGGCCGCGCACCAAATCAGTGCGGTCCGCGCTGGGTGGGTTAAGAGAGCCCACTTCTTCCCTCCCTCGGCGCGGCTGCGGTACATTTCCGCGTGGTCTGCGCTGGCAGCCACGCGGACGCGGTGCATTTCCTCGCGGTCCGCGCCAGCCCCCAGCATATATATAAATTCGGGATTTTCAGTCATTTTATCCACTTTTCAAAAACCCAAAACCTAAGAGGCGATTTTCCAAACAACTGTTCTTCTCCAAAACGATTGGTAAGTGATTTCTAACTTAATTTCTTTGTTCCTTGACATCTTTTGACATGATTTCAAATTCAAATCAAAGATTTTCATGGGGGAAATTGGGTTTTTTGGGTAGAACCTATGTTTTCTACAAATTGAGAAGTTGGACCTCAATTTGAGGTCTGATTTCAAAACAAATTATATATTTGGATTCGTGGGAGAATGGGTAACCGGGTTTTGGTCCGAACCTCGAGTTTCGACCACGTGGGTCCGGGGGTGTTTTTGACAATTTGGGAAAAAACCTTGTAAATTTTATTTTTATGCATGGGGAGTGATTCATTTAGTAATTATTAATGTGATTAAGTAACTTATGACTAGATTAGAGCGGATTGGTGGTGGAATCAAGAGGTAAAGCTATACTAGAAGCGTTAGTTGAGTTTGGAGCATTCGAGGTAAGTGTTTGTTCTAACTTTGGCTTGAGGGAATAGGATTAGGATGTTATTTGCTACTTGCTAATGTGGAGTACGGTGTATAGGCATGGTGACGGTTATATATGCACCGGAGTCTAGCATGACCGTGAGTCTTAATTGCTTTAAATTTGAATAACGTGACACAATCTCCTTGTTTATTTGATGAGTTTCATATAATGTGAACAGTTGAGGTAAAATTGTGATTGGTGTACTTTTGGAGCGTTAGCTCGAACATAAATGTGTTAGTTGAGGAAGAAGGGATTTAAAAAGAGAATGTGTTGTGATTACTCCCTTGTCGGGATGTGTAGACCGATATATATATACTCTCCCTTGTCGGGATATTCTTGGGCTGTTAGTTGTACCCTTGCCGGGTTAGAGTGATATGTTGTTGATTTCCCCTAATGGGACTCTCCTTACAAAATCAGATGTTTCGAATTGTATTATGGTATCGTGTGGCATGCCGTCCACTTTTATATGATATTATGGGATCGTGTGGCACGTCGTCCACTTATATATGATATTATGGGATCGTGTGGCACCCCGTCCACGTATGATTTTACGAAATGGGAATGAGTGGTACGCCTACCACGTAGTATATGAAAATTGGGATCGTGTGGCACGCCGTCCACTTGTATATGATATTATGGGATCGTGTGGCACGTCGTCCACTATATATATATATATCATGGGAACTGGAGTTTCTCCAGTTTATTTCTGATATTTCATTTTTATCTGTTACTCCCCGATAGCATGTCCCCTCCTAGCCTTACTTTGTATTATCTTGTTATTGTTTTCTTGTACTTGTATATATATCTGTACAGGTTAATTGTGGTAGGTCCTGTCTAGCCTCATCACTACTTCGTCGGGGTTAGGCCAGGCACTTACCAGCACATAGGGTCGGTTGTGCTGATGCTACACTCTGTGCATTTGTGTGCACAGATCAGGGAGCAGCTTACAGACCACAGTAGTAGGACTTCTGGGAGCTATTTTCAGTCCAGGGACTCTCGAGGTAGCCTAGCTGGCATTCGCAGGCCGAAGTCCCTTTCCATGTTTTTCGTTTGTTCATCTTGTATCAGACAAACATGATGTATTTCTTTTCAGACATTGTTTGTAGTATTCTGTAGTTGTCCGTGAGCTAGTGACTCCAGACCTTGGGTAATGATGTGTATTAAACTTCCGTATTTTTTGTTTTCAGTTGCTTTAGATTTAAAGTCTTCCGCTTAAATTTTGTCTCATTTATTATATTGTTTGAAAGAGAGCAGGAAAGGTGTTTTAAATATTTGGCTTGACTAGCTCCGATAGTAGGCGCCATCACGACAGTTGATGGTGGGAAATCCGGGTCGTGACACACGACCCCAACCCCCGTCATGATGGATCCCAAAACGCTGCTAGGAAAGCCCGACCATTCAACAACATTATCCCAAATTCTTATTCAGATTATAGATAAATATCACAGAGAATTTACTTAGTCATTTCATTCAAGTGTATAATTAATAATAAAATCTACGGAAGTTCAATTAAAATACCACACCATAGCCCAACAGATTCCGGTGTCATGAATATGGGCCTCTAATACAGAATATCCACCTATTACAAGTCTGTCTAGGAAAAATACGGAATAAAAGATAGAGATAGATGGGAGAGATCAAGGCTGTGAATGCCATGCAGCTAGCTCGATACTCCCGGATACTGCTGCTCAGCTAAACAAATCCTCACTTAACCTGTAGTGTACCTAGATCTGCACATAAGGTTCAGGGAGTAATAAACATAAATAAAGGCTAATAATAAGAAATCATGGAAAAATACAAAGTAAACTATAACTGGCAGTTTAGAACAACAAATATTGAAGCAACAAGTCAATTAAGTCAGATTACCAAATACTGAGACATGTATAACAGATAAAAACAAATGCATGAGTGCAATGCAATGCATATGATGGTACACTCTAGTACCCACTGCGGCATGCAGCCCGAGCCATCCATTTATTTATCGTCGACGGCGCTCACTGGGGGTGTGTGCCGACTCCGGAGGGGCTCCTACAGCCCAAGCGCAATATCAAGCCATCTCATAGAATCAAATCTAGGCCCTCGGCCTCATATCAATCTCAGTATAATCAACCAAGCTCTTGGCCTCAATATCAATTTAATACTGATGCGGCGCGCAGATCGATCCATGCTCAGTCCAGAAACCATCATAAGCCCCTTGGGCATTTGTAAAACAGTAGTTCTCAGCCCGAAATATCATTTAGAAATATCATTTAAGTTTTCAAATCTTAGAAAGATGGCTGAGTTTGCAAAACAGTATTTAAAACCTTGGACTGAGATTAAATGATATACATGTATGCGAAAACGGTGATGTCAATCCCTGAAGGATTCAAATAATTGGCAAGAAGCCCAAATGTAACAATTAAATCCAAGTAAGGATGATTCTCAATTTAGTTCAAGTATAAAACACGGTAAAAACATCTCTCGGGACGGACCAAGTCACAATCCCCAATGGTGCTCTACCCCACGCCCGTTATCCGGCGTGCAAGTCACCTCAATATAGCATTACGATGTGAAATTCCGGGGTTTCAAACCCTCAGGACATCATTTATATCAATTATCACCTCAAGACGGTCAAAGTCTAGCTCGCTATGGAAACGACGGTTCGGGTAACGTCGTTTGTGATTATTTCTACTCCATAATATTGAATTATCATCGAATAATCCGACTAGATTACATGTTTTTGAGGAGTAAATTGAAGATTTAGGCATAGGGATTTGAAAATATGATTTGAAGATTTGAGGGGTCATTTGAACTCCGATTTTGGTAAATTTATATGTACGGAATCGTGGCGAGACGAGGAATCCGGTGATGTGACTTTCGTAATTTTTTGAGAAGTGGGCCCGGGGCTCGGGTTTTGCGAATTTTGTGAATTTCGATATTTTTCGAGTCTTTTCGATTGGGTTATATTCCCTTAGCCTATTGTAATGTATTCGTTGTGGTTTTGACCAGATTCGACACGCGGAGAGGTAAATTCGAGAGGCAAGGGCATAGCGGAGTAGACGTTGGACCGTCTTATGGTGAGTAATGATTTTAAATGATGCACTGAGGGTTTGAAACCCCGGATTGCACAACATACTGCTATGTTGAGATGAGACACGCGTTGTATGACGAGCGCGAAGTCATTTACTATTGGGGATTGTGACTTGGTCAATCCCAGTTGATATTTTTACCGCGTAATTGATAAAGATTTATTGTTTTTCACTATGATTGGGCTTATTGCCATATTTGGGCTTCGTGGCAATTATCTGAAATCTTTTGTGAATTTACATCACTATTTTCCTCACGAATTGAAATATTATTTGAACTCAGTCCAATTGAATTATATTATTTCGTGAACTCAGGTACATTTATACTCAACTCGAGATTTAATGATATTTATAATGTTGTTGAGCTGAGCACTATTGTTTTACTGATGCCCAAGAGGTTGATGATTATTTTCTGGACTGATTGAGGCCGAGGGCCATACGTGAGGATATGTTGAGTGATGTGAGGAGGCTTTCAGGCCTCGAGTGTTATATGAGGAGGCTTTCAGGCCTCGTGTGTGATGTGTGAAGGCTTTCAGGCCTATTGATATTGCGCTTGGGCTGTAGGAGCCCCTCCGGAGTCTGTACACACCCCTAGTGAGCGCAGGGTACCAAGGTGAGTTGGGAGTGGGCCCGAGAAGCCGTTGCTTGTGTGTGGTGAGTTGGGAGTGAGCCCGAGGGGCTGATGTTGCGTGCTGGTGAGTTGGGAGTGAGCCCAAGGGGCTGATACTATACTGAGATTTACATATTGAGCCCGAGGGGCAAGCTTTTGATTTATCCTTACTTTGAAAATTATTTGTCTTTACTGTTTTAAAAGAAGAATATCTGATACTCACTATTTTACTGTATAACTGATTTTACTGCTTGGGATAGCGCTATATTGTGCCGTTATGAGATATCATGTTTTCAGTTGTTATTTATTTTTATTACTCACTGGGTCGGAGTACTCACATTACTCCCTGCACCATGTGTGCAGATACAGGCAGAGCTGAGTTCGCTTCTGAGCGCTGATTCTTTCCAGACCAGGCGGTGACTAGGAGTAACGAGGTAGCTGTTGACGTCTGCAACCCCGTTTTCTCCCTTATCTTTGTTATTTATGATAATTCCAGACTTTGTAAAATATTAGTAAACTCTGTAGTAGCTCATGACTTGTGACACCCCGATTTCGGGCTGAGTTGGTAGGGTTTTCCTTGTTCTATCACGTTTATTTCACATTTAAGATTATATTGCCCATGATTTAGACTTATTCTTGCTAAGTAATTATAAAGAGATGTACTGTTTTGTTGATTGGCTGGCCTTGTCCTCACAAGAGGCGCCATCACGACCGGGTTGGGATTTTGGGTCGTGACAGCTATGCCCTTGCCTCTCAAATTACCATCCTCGTGCGACGAATCTGCCCAAAATCACAACGAATATGTCGCATTATGCTAAAGAGACAATACCCAATCAAAAGCAATCGAAAATATCAAAATTCACGAATTTGACAATACCCGAGCCCCGGAACCACGTCTCGAAACTCAGAAATTTTTACGTCATCGGGTTCCTTATCTCGCCACGAGTCTATACATACAAAAATCTCTCAAATCGGACCACAAATGGCCCCTCAAATGCCAAATTTAGAATTTCAATTTCAAGCCCTAATTTCTTACAATTTGGCTATATTTTCATAAATTTCAAGGATGATTTCACAATATAATCATGTTTTTAACTCATAAAACTTACCTCCAATCAATCCTCTTCGAATCCCTCTTCAATTGCTCCCAACTAGCTCTCAAAATGCCCAAAAATGGTGAAAGAAATGACTTAGCTCGCGGATGAAATGTTTTATAAATTCACTGCCCAGATTTTGTTTCGGAAGTACTGTTCACGCAAGGTTACTGTTCACGCTGCTAAAAGAATTATAGCAGCCAAAATAAATTGCAGCACTTTGCTTTTCGCTAAAAATGGCTATAACTCCATCATACGAACTCGGAATTCGATGATTCTTATTCCTATGAGTCACAAATAATGATACAAACATAGTCCTTCAATCGAAACTCAATTTGGAGCTCGTTTGCTCAGTGCGATATTCATTTCTCTTGTTAAACAATTAACTCATGTTTCGTGTCAAAAACCCAATTGCGACTTGATGAAATTAGACCAAACTTTCCAGATCACTCCTATAATTCATTATTTAAATTCTGGAAATCTCAAAATAAAATTTCGATCTCTAGAACTAAAAATGGACCTTTGGATCATTACATGCTTATGCTCAAACGACAAAAATCTTCCAAAAACTCTTCCAAAACTTATCTGAGCCTCATGGGACCCCAACCAAACATGCCAACATAATTCATAACATTATTCAAACCTCTTCCAATCATCAAAACACCTCAAACAACATCAAATTACCCAAAACTCATCGAATTCTAGCCTAATTTTCTAAAAACTTCCGAAATACACTTTCGATCAAAAACCCGACCAAACCACGTCCGAATGACCTGAAATTTTGCATACATATCCCAAATCACCTAACGAAGCTACAAAAACTCTCGAAATTCCATTCCGACTATCGGATCAAAATCTCACCTATCAACCGGAATTCGCCAAAACACTAACTTCGCCAATTCAAGCCAAATCCTTCCACGGACTTCCAAAATGCATTCTGATCGCGCTCCTAAGTCATAAATCATCCCCCGAAGCTAATCGAATCATCGGTATTCAAACCGAGCACTGTAACACATAAGTCAACGTCCGGTTGACTTTTCCAAAACAAACCTTCCTTAAAGAGACTAAGTGTCTCATTTCCTACTAAAACCAATCCAAATCAACTCGTTCACACCCAACACTGATAATGAAGCATAAAGAAATAGGAAATTGGGAATACGGGGTGGTAACTGACGAAACAACGGGTCGGGTCATCACATCCTCCCCAACTTAAACAAACATTCGTACTTGAGCGTACCCAGAGTTGTCCTAGAAGCCAACCAATAGCTGAACAACTTTACTAAGAATATACCCGTGGGTGATCCCACACTAACCTATCTCGCATAGGTCCGATAACACAACATAGCTGAAATTTCACAATCCATCTAGTCCATAAACCATAGAACCACACTGCACCTTCCGAAATCATACACAAGATTAGAAATTCACATCCATACTCAGAATAAGCCCGAACCATCTGTAATAACCCATACCTGCAACATCCGGTGCAATTATCTGATATACCACATAACTCAAACACTCGAAACGATAATTTCTCTTCACAGTAGCTGCACATAATAATTGAATATCGATAGGAAATCTCTTAATAACTAAAGCCTCATTCCAACACTTTCACATACTGCCAATGATAAAGGAAACACGCAATAAATCATAACCAGTTCCTATGTCAACCATTTATGAAGTCATTTCTCTCCTGGTAATTACCATAGCAAATTTTGAACCGAACCTCAATATTTACCCATCACACATACTGAAATCAAATCCGTTCGCATTTATTAATGATTTCAACGATCTCTTCTGACCAAACACACTACTCAGGTGACATGACACATCAATACATGCCTAAGCCACAACTTGCATAATACGTGCACCAATAAGAAACGATCCGAACATACTCAAATCATGAAAATGACTCAACTGAGAGAGGTGTACATCAAACTCACCAGTATTGCCACAACACAAGGCTGAGACCCTGTCTCACATCATAGAAATAGGACACACAAATATGACCTGCAAGGTCATGTTTCCACACAACTTTGCTGCAACGCGCGATCCTATCCAAATACTACTCTACATGAAACACCTCAAGTCACTATGCTTGAAATCGACAACCATGCTCAATTGATATCTGGAGCCAAAGCAAATCATTACACCCATGGTGAAACAAATAACACACACCACACAAACTTGATAGAACATAACCGGTACGTTATCCACCGAGTAACACCCAATTACTCATCATGCTCGACTTCCACTACTACAACTCCTATCGGAGCCAGACGATCTGGTGCCTGGCACCAAATTAATACCGAAATCAACAACCTCGCCCGGCGACATGCCTAGCCATATGAAACTCATCTGAAAAGTCCCCCAACACCGGAACTGTATTAATAATAGCAACCTTTGCACTGACATCCATAACGAATGCCCAATTAAGAAAGCAATCCTTCCCAACCGTCCGCTGGTCCTTTGAAATATAAACCACTCTGCTAGAACATAATCCAATGCACTTCATCACTCAACACGTGGCATTTTCGGTATTGCCCGTAGTGCAATAGTTCATAATCACTCAACACTAAGACAACCAGTCTGAATTGCGACATCACATCCAAAATCTGACATACCAGCAAACAAAGATCCACTCGAGCCTCCAAATTACGATTGCCTCTAAACGGTACCAAATACACACGATCCACCACCACAACCTAGCCTGTACATGATAACTCCCTGTCTCCAACTCCATATGGCACACAAATCATCATACTTGATTCCAGTTTCCACCGTGCAAATACATGTACACCTTTGATACCCAATCATTCCACGATAAATACTCTAAAATTTCCATGTGCCATACAAGCAACTCGAATATCAGCAGTCGATCCAGCCTTAAAGTGCCGCAATACTATTGAAGTGCTATCAACTTAATCATATTGGCCTTTTTCTGAAACATATACCCTCTACAAATCACTATGATTAGAAATACAATTTCCTTAATCATCTGAAGATCATTCACCCTAATCATCTGAAGATCATCCCTCTAATCACCTAAAGTTGCCCGTACTGCCTAAGAATGTTATGAATTTCCATTCAGAACTGAACCATAACCTTACACACACAAATCTCAATCCTTCACAACATATCGCATATACCATATCATCCTAAGGTAACATGAGGACTTCACCTCCCTTCTGAACCATGAACATTTACGTACTCAACTAGTCAAGAACTTCCATTGATCCCATCTAAAAGAAAAATCATTACACATCCCAGGCTCTGCATGGCATACATAAGTCTTGTTCAAATTCTTACAATACCGACACGACGGATGAGATCTGTATAAATTCGTAACACCACTGAATCAACAATTCATTGGGTCTATACTTATGGCAAGAACTATCACCTCATTATGAACCAAACAATGGTCTTAGCCCCTTAATTTACTTCATATACTCAGATTGCACTGATCTCGAATTCAATGATCTCGTCTCACCCATTACGAACTGCTCAGGTAATAAGCCACCCCAGACATAATCAAAAGCCACATATGATGCCCCAATATGCCAATAGGCTACCAATTCGAACGCGATACAAAAAAGAAAACGAACTCTGGAAGGAATTACCAATCCCACGCACTAATACGGACTTTCCTTAGAAAACAGGAAGCAAGGCATACAAAATAGCATATAGAAAACTATACTCAACATCACACTGTTGCGGCGTGCAACCCGATCCAGATAACATACCCATGGCGGCATGCCACCCGATCCACACATAGATCTCACATAAGGAGATGCACATCGAGCCAAATTTGCTCATTACAACAAAATACCGAGTATCGGTCGTAAGCATGCTAAGTGCATAATAATATCTCTGAGGGACATATAGCGTTATAAGCTACAAAACTCAAGCACAACTGAGGTGCGATGTACAATCTGAATTTCAAGAGCCAAGATGCTCATATAACGTCATTCCTACGCGGATTCTCAACACATAGCAATTTCTCAAGCCGTCTCACAACTCACACGGCGCAATGCATCACTACGCGAAATATCTGACAATGAAATATCAACCTAACTACTCCTCCATGAGGACCGCGTTACTAAAATGCACACATCTGGCTTGATATAGAGCTATTATTCACATTAAATCTATCCACCGACTTCAAGCTGATTCTGATCACACTGAAATAGTCTGATAACCTTTCAAAGGTCCATAATAACTCCCATTTTTCTCATAACACACAGGAACAACCATCACAATCGGAGTAATACTCCCCAATTCACAACCCAATATTCCAAGTGCCCTCCAGGCATGAATCTTCAATTTAACGACACCATCACAAACTTCATACTTGGTTTACATCTTTAATCAATCAAGTGATCACATGCCACACTTATATAATCTTCCCATTGGACACACTCCCACAACCTACCACAATAATATCTGGAGCGTACCTCCAAACCACCGGTTGCACTAACGCTGAAGAGCGATCAAGAATCATTAACCAGGACGCAAAACCCTTTTTACCGTAAAAAGGGTAAAAATCAATTTACCCTGAAGACAATACTAATTTACCGTAAACATCGAAACTTATCTCCTGCTCATCCAAGCTCATGACATCTTGTCAAAATTTTCCTTCACTCGTGCCATTCTCCGCCCAATTTCCACAACCAGAACTGATTCACCAGCATGCATCAAATCGGAACTAACATAGTATATAACTGCATAATCCTCTAACCAATATCAACCTCCCCAACTTGGCTCGAAGCCATAGATCACAACACACTATACTCATAACGCATATACTCTATTGTTGCCTCAATACCTTAGTGAGGTTAAAATCAAATCCTCTGTAAGCTTGTGTAAACACATTTCATCTAGTACTTCAACTCTTTGGCAATCTTGCAACAGTTAAACTCACTCTCTTAAGTGAACCAAAAATTTCAAACTTGAACACTTACAATTCATTTGCACATGAGATCTTCTGTCATTCACATGAGGATCACACTGCCTTAGCACACTTCACGGTAGATAACCCACCTGTTTCGCCTCAATATAACATTTTCGTATACCTTCCACCACCATAAGCATTACGCAGTCACTTGATCTTCCTGAGTCTATACTCATACCGCAATATAAAATTTACTTCACTCCCAACTAGGTGTCATGAAAAGATTCTTCAAACGCCCATAACTCGGGCTATAACTTGAATCAAGATAGACTTCAAGCATCTACTAATTCTTCCATCATTCACAGACCCTTTCTCGTCGCTTCCAATTCATATGGATACGCCTCGTAGTACTAACATACTCCTCACATAGCCACAACCGTCATTTTTACTAACGGGGACACTACCGAACATATAAGTTCAAAAACACTTGTTTACACAATCAGCACCTCGGCGCTCCCACCATAGGCAAAGATCCAACCTCAAGTCCTCTAGACTGGCCCACCATAAACTCACAGAGATAACACCTCGCCCCTCGATCGGGGAATCACAAGCCATCGAGGCACATCTGATACTGAGCGCCCATGCGCGCATACGAATGCGTGGAAGGAATTTCAAAAGTTTCTTTTCAAGATGAATCAAGGACGCACGATAAGAATTCAAGAATGTGAAGTTTTTCTAAAGGTTCTGCAGCCTCTCGAGGATAAAATACAGACGTCTACGTACCGATCCGCGAGACTCTACTAAACCGGCTCATGACTCGCGAGACCAAATAACCTAGGCTCCGATACCAACTTGTCCCGACCCCAACCCCGGTCATGATGGCGCCCAACACACTACTAGGCAAGCCCGACCATTCAACAACATTATCCCAAATTCTTATTCAGATTATAGATAAATATCACAGAGAATTTACTAAGTCATTTCATTCAAGTGTATAATTAATAATAAAATCTGCGGAAGTTCAATTAAAATACCACACCATAGCCCAACAGAATCCGGTGTCACGAATATGAGCCTCTAATACAGAATATCCACCTATTACAAGTCTATCTAGGAAAAATACGGAATAAAAGATAGAGATAGATAGGAGAGATCAAGGCTGCGAACGCCATGCAGCTACCTCGATACTCCCGGATACTGCTGCTCAGCTAAACAAATCCTCACTCAACCTGTAGTGTACCTGTATCTGCACACATGTTGCAGGGAGTAATGTGAGTACTCCGACCCAGTGAGTAATAAACATAAATAATGGCCGAGAATAAGAAATCATGGAAGAACACAAAGTAATCTATAATCCGGAAGTCTAAAATAAGTAATATGGAAGCAACAAGCCAATTAAGTCAGAGTACCAAATACTGAGACAGGTATAACAGATAAAACCAAATGCATGAGTGCAATGCAATGCATATGATGGTACACTCTAGTACCCACTGCGGCGTGCAACCTGAGCCATCCATTTATTTATCGTCGACGGCGCTCACTGGGTGTGTGTAGACTCCAGAGGGGCTCCTACAGCCCAAGCACAATATCAAGTCAACTTGTGGCATCAAATCTAGGCCCTCAGCCACATAGCAATCTCAGTATAATCAACCAGGCTCTCGGCCTCAATATCAATGTACTCAACCAGGCTCTCGGCCTCAATATCAATGTAATACTGCTGCGGCGCGCAGCTCGATCCATGCTCAGTCCAGAAACCATCTGTGACGACCCGACCCATCGTCTCGTGAGTTACCGCCCCGTTTTCCCCATTTCCTATTTCTTTATTTTTCATTATTAGTGTTGGGTGTGAACGAGTTGATTTGGATGGGTTTTAGTAGGAAATGAGACACTTAGTCTCTTTAAGGAAGGTTTGTTTTGGAAAAGTCAACCGGACATTGACTTATGTGTTAGAGGGCTCGGATTTGAATTCCGATGATTTGGTTAACTTCGGGGGATGATATAAGACTTAGGAGCGCGATCGAATTGCATTTTGGAAGTCCGTGGAAGGATTTGGCTTGAATTGGTGAAGTTAGTATTTGGGCGAATTCCGGTTGATAGGTGAGATTTTGATCCGAGAGTCAGAATAGAATTCTGAGAGTTGCTATAGCTTCGTTAGGTGATTTTGGATATGCGTGCAAAATTTTAGGTCATTCGGACGTGGTTTGGTCGGGTTTTTGATCGAAAGTGTATTTCGGAAGTTTTTAGAAAATTAGGCTTGAATTCGATGAGTTTTGGGTAATTTGATGTTGTTTGAGATGTTTGGATGATTGGAAGAGGTTTGAATAATGTTATGAGTTATGTTGGCATGTTTGGTCGGGGTCCCATGAGGCTCGGATAAGTTTTGGAAGAGTTTTTGGAAGTTTTTTGTCGTTTGAGCATAAGCATGTAATGATCCAAAGGTCCGTTTTTAGTTCTAGAGATCAAAATTTTATTTCGAGATGTCCAGAATTTAAATAATGAATTATAGGAGTGATCTGGAAAGTTTGGTCTAATTTCATCAAGTTGCGATTGGGTTTTTGACACGAAACATGAGTTAATTGTTTAACGAGTGAAATGGGTATTGAACTGAGCAAATGAGCTTCGAATTGAGTTTCGACTGAAGGTCTATGTTTGTATCATTATTTGTCACTCATAGGAACAAGAATCATCAAATTCCGAGGTCCCAGGCCCGAGAAATGAATTTTTGAGTAAAATTATTTTCTGAAAATATTTAAGAAAAATGGAAATGAAATTTGATTAGAAAGTGATGAAATTGGGCCCGTATTTTAGTTTCGGTGTTCGGTAAACATGAACAGTATCCGTGTACAGTACCCGTGTATAGTACGTACGAACAGTACCTCGTATATAGTCCCATGAACAGTGTATGATTCGGGCAGTCCGGGAGTTTTCTCATTTTTGGAGCTGTGGAGCTCAGATTGAAGCGATTTTCGAAGCGATTTTCACCATATGGATTGGGGTAAGTGTTCTATATCCAAAAGTGATTATATTTAATGATTTCATGGTTATTTTCATCAAGAATTAGTGAATCAAATGGAAGAAATTGGAGAAAATTTGTAAACTTTTCAAAAACAAAAATTCTAGATTTGGAGGCCGAATTGTTATCGGAATTTAGTAATTTTGGTATGGTTGGACTCGTGGTTGAATGGGTTATCGTATTTTGGGAGTTTCGTTGAATTCCGAAATGTGGGCCCGGAGGCCGGATTTGAGCAATTTCGGGATTTTGATGTTAAATTGGATATTTTCGAGTGGGCTTCGCTCTCTTAGCATATTTTAATGGTTCTGTACTGATTGTGGCTAGATTTAGAGCATTCGGAGGTCGATTCGTGCGGGCGAGGCATCGCGGGCTAGATTTTGGACCGGATCGAGGTGAGTAATTGATGTAAATGATGTCCTGAGGGTTTGTAACCCCGGAATTTCACATCGTAACGCTATATTGAGGTGACTTGCACGCCGGATAACGGGCGTGGGGTAGAGCACCGTTGGGGATTGTGACTTGGTCCGTCCCGAGAGATATTTTACGACATTTTTGGTTGAGACGTATACTTTATTATTGTGAATTGGGCTTGTTGCCATGCTTGGGGCCTTGTGCCGACCTGTAGAACCCTTAGGGGATTTTTGACTGGTTTTACTCACTTATTTTGTTAAAGAATTTATATCCTCAGTAAAGTTTCCAATTGTAGGCTTCTTGCCAATTATTTGAATCCTTCAGGGATTGATATCACTGCTTTCGCATATTTTGCATATCATTTGACCTCAGTCCAAGGTTTTAAATACTGTTTTGAAAAATCGGCCATCTTTCTAAGATTTAAAAACTTAAATGATATTTCTAAATGATATTTCGGGCTGAGAACTACTATTTTACAAATGCCCAAGGGGCTTATAATGATTTCTGGACTGAGCATGGATCGGGCTGCGCGCCGCAGCAGTGTTATATTGATATTGAGGTCGAGAGCCTGGTTGATTACATTGATATTGAGGCCGAGAGCCTGGTTGATTACATTGATATTGAGGCCGAGAGCCTGGGTGATTATACTGAGATTGATATGAGGCCGAGGGCCTAGATTTGATGCCACGAGATGGCTTGATATTGCGCTTGGGCTGTAGGAGCCCCTCCGGAGTCTGCACACACCCCCAGTGAGTGCCGTCGACGATAAATAAATGAATGGCTCGGGCTGCACGCCGCAGTGGGTACTAGAGTGTACCATCATATGCATTGCATTGCACTCATGCATTTGTTTTTATCTGTTAGACATGTCTCAGTATTTGGTACTCTGAATGAATTGACTTGTTGCTTCACTATTTGTTGTTCTAAATTGCCAGTTATAGTTTACTTTGTATTTTCCATGATTTCTCATTCTCAGCCTTTATTTATGTTTATTACTCACTGGGTCGGAGTATTCACATTACTCCTTGCACCTTGTGTGCAGCTCCAGGTACACTACAGGCTGAGTGAGGATTTGTTTAGCTGAGCAGCAGTATCCGGGAGTATCGAGGTAGCTGCATGGCGTTCGCAGCCTTGATCTCTCCCATCTATCTCTATCTTTTATTCCGTATTTTTCCTAGACAGACTTGTAATAGGTGGATATTCTGTATTAGAGGCTCATATTCGTGACACCGGATTCTGTTGGGCTATGGTGTGGTATTTTAATTGAACTTCCGCAGATTTTATTATTAATTATACACTTGAATGAAATGACTTAGTAAATTCTCTATGATATTTATCTATAATTTGAATAAGAATTTGGGATAATGTTGTTGAATGGTCGGGTTTGCGTAGCAGTGTGTTGGGCGCCATCATGACCGGGGTTGGGGTCGTGACACCATCATAAGCCCCTTGGGCATTTGTAAAATAGTAGTTCTCAGCCCGAAATATCATTTAGAAATATCATTTAAGTTTTCAAATCTTAGAAAGATGGCTGAGTTTGCAAAATAGTATTTAAAACCTCGGACTGAGATCAAATGATATGCATGTATGCGAAAACAGTGATGTCAATCCCTGAAGGATTCAAATAATTAGCAAAAATCCCAAATGTAACAATTAAATCCAAGTAAGGATGATTTTCAATGTAGTTCACGTAGAAAACACGGTAAAAACATCTCTCGGGACGGACCAAGTGACAATCCCCAGTGGTGCTCTACCCCACGCTCGTTATCCGGCTTGCAAGTCACCTCAATATAGCATTACGATGTGAAATTCCGGGGTTTCAAACCCTCAGAACATCATTTACATCAATTACTCACCTCAAGATGGTCAAAGTCTAGCTCACTATGCCCTTGCCTCTCAAATTACCCTCCTCGTGCGACGAATCTGCTCAAAATCACAACGAATATGTCGCATTATGCTAAAGAGACAATACCCAATCGAAAGCAATCGAAAAATATCAAAATTCACGAATTTGACAAAACCCGAGCCCCGGGCCCACGTCTCGAAACTCAAAAATTTTTACGTCATCGGGTTTCTTATCTCGCCACGAGTCTATACATACAAAAATCTCTCAAATCGGACCACAAATGACCCCTCAAATCCCAAATTTAAAATTTTAATTTCAAACCCTAATTTCTTACAATTTGGATATATTTTCATGAATTTCAAGGATGATTTCATAATATAATCATGTTTTTAACTCATAAAACTTACCTCCAATCAATCCTCTTCGAATCCCTCTTCAATTGCTCCCAAGTAGCTCTCAAAATGCCCAAAAATGGTGAAAAAAATGACTTAGCTCGCGAATGAAATGTCTTATAAATTCACTGCCCAGATTTTGTTTCGGAAGTACTGTTCACCCGCGCGGTTACTGTTCATGCTGCTAAAAAAATTACAGCAGCCAAAAAAAATTGCTGTACTTTGCATTTCACTAAAAATGGCTCTAACTCCATCATACGAACTTGGAATTCGATGATTCTTGTTCCTATGAGTCACAAATAATGATACGAACATAGTCCTTCAATCGAAACTCAATTCGGAGCTCGTTTGCTCAGTGCAATATCCATTTCGCTCGTTAAACAATTAACTCATGTTTCGTGTCAAAAACCTAATCGCGACTTGATGAAATTAGACCAAACTTTCCAGATCACTCCTATTATTCATTATTTAAATTCTGGAAATCTCGTAATAAAATTTCGATCTCTAGAACTAAAAATGGACCTTTGGATCTTTACATGCTTATGCTCAAACGGCAAAAATCTTCCAAAAACTCTTCCAAAACTTATCCGAGCCTCATGGGACCCCGACCAAACATGCCAACATAATTAATAACATTATTCAAACCTCTTCCAATCATCAAAACACCTCAAAAAATATCAAATTACCCAAAACTCATCGAATTCAAGCCTAGTTTTCTAAAAACTTCCGAAATACACATTCGATCAAAAACCCGACCAAACCACGTTCGAATGACCTGAAATTTTGTACACATATACAAATCACCTAACGAAGCTACATCAACCTTCAGAATTCCATTCCGACCCTCGGATCAAAATCTCACCTATGAACCGGAATTCGCCAAAATACTAACTTCGCCAATTCAAGCCAAATCCTTCCACGGACTTCCAAAATGCATTATAATCGCGCTCCTAAGTCATAAATCTCTCCTGAAGCTAACCGAATCATCGGGATTCAAATCCAAGCCCTTTAACACATAAGTCAACGTCCGGTTGACTTATCCAAAACAAATACCCTCCTCAAGCCCCCTTTATTTTACCTAATAATACTGGTATTACCTTCACTGCTTTTCAAAAATTTGTTGATGATAATGTTGCAACTGTTAGTATCGAAGAAATTAATAAATTAATTTCTCAAAACAATTATTTGGGTTTATATGTAAAAATTTTAGGAGAACATATCGGTTCTCTTGATAAAAAATTGGATGATTTGACTGCTTTAATAAAGAAGATGAGTACTAACAAAGGACCAACCGATATTGCCTCCACTTCGGGAATCAAACCGGTTGATCAAACAGTTCTTACTCATGTTCAAAGGTCTCCTGAGGTTCAAGATTTTAAATTCAAATCTCTTGATGACTTAGCAGACCTTCTTGATAAGAAACTTTCTGGTTTAAATATTATACCAATTGATTTATCAAAAAAATTTGCTGATAAAATTGAGACTGTTTCCGATTACAAAACTGAAACGTGGTCAGAGATTAATAAGCTCAAGGGTTTAATTAAACCCAATAGTAAGTATGCCGACAAACCCCGGATGCAAACTTACTATTATTCTCGTCCTACTCCTCAAGATGTGTTAATAGAGGAACGCGATTGGAATTAGACTAATACGTCTTACAGCGGTTCCGAAATTTATGAATGGAATCTTGATGGATTAACTGATAGACAGTTAACTATTCTTGTACATAGAATGCTTATGTACTTAACTATCTGTAAAAGTGTTAAGAATACAGATAGAACTATTTGCAAAATGATTATTGTAGGCTTTACTGGCCAGCTTCGTGGCTGGTGGGATAACTATCTATCTATTGAAGAAAAGGAAACGGTTATTAATGCGACCGCCATTGACGAAGGGGTTGATAATATAGGCATGGCTCTTGTTAAAGGAAGAGAAGATGTTGTTTATACCCTTATCCTTATAATTCTAGAACATTTTAATGGTAGATTTACCAATCAGCATGAGACCATCCGTACTTTACTAAATGGGCTTAGATGTAGGACCCTTAGTGAATTTAGATGGTACAAAGATACTTTTATGAGTAGGGTTATGGAGCTACGCGAAAACAAGTATGAACATTGGAAAGCTAAGTTTATAGACGACCTTCCCTCCGTATTCGCTGAAAGAGTAAGAAAAGCGTTAAGAGGTAGTTACGGTGAAATTCCGTAAGGAAATTATACATATGGTAAACTTATAGGAGTGTTTACACAAGAAGGTTTAAACTTGTGTAATAAGCTGATACTTTCTAGACAGCTTAAGATTGATAAGCTTAAAGAGAAATCCCAATTAGGTGACTTCTGTACCCAGTTCGGTTTACCCGGAACCTCTACTCAAAGTAAGAAGAAGAAGAAAAACAGATATCATAGGTATCCTAACCCTGATATCCCGTATAAGAAAATGAGGTCTAGATATAGATCTAAGGAAGAGCGTGATACTAGAAAAGCACATCGAAAATCTACTCGATTTACGAAGAATAGATCAAAGAGAGATCTCGCTGATATTAAGTGTTATAAGTGTGGAAAATTTGGGCATATCGCTCCAAATTGCAAGCTTCAAAAGCTAAAGGCCTTAGAACTAGACGATGGGTTACGTGACAAAGTTTATAACTTGTCATACACTTCCGGATCAGATTCTGATTATACTTATTCTGAGACTGAGTCTGAAGCTGAGATTGATCTAATAGATTTATCTGAAAGTAGTAAAGATTTGGATAATGCTTGCGCCGCTTGTAAAGGTGATATTTGCACTTGCGATGATGATGAGTTTTATAAATTGCAATCATAATTTCAAGATTTGAACATAAAAACTATTACATCTGACAATGTAATAGAACTTTTAAAGGAAATTACTGATGAAAAATTCGTAAAAGAATTATAAATTTGATTGAAAGTTCTAGTTCTAGTGGTTCAAAGCTTTTTGAAAGACCAAAAAACGAATTTGAATATTTTGCGCCATATTCTTTGTCTGAAGTTAATAAACGTCTTCATAAGACAAATACGCCAAGCAGAGATACTTCGTTTGTGGATTTGAAAATCAAAATTGAGAATTTGAAAAGAGATATTAAGTCTCTTAAACAAAATCAAATGATTTGTGATCACCGGATTACTCAAATTGAGAAAAATAATTCTCTAACTGATTTTCCAATTGATTTTTCGTCTAAAGGAATTTCTGAATTTTCAAATGAAAAGGGAAAAGAAATCTCTGATAAGATTGATTCGATTAATGAAAATTCTGATATGTTTTTAGGAATGATGCAGGTTGTTATGACTCATAAGTGGTACATTAAATGTACTATCTTGATTGATAATAGTTTCTCTCTAACTGATGTAGCAATGATTGATAGTGGAGCAGATGTAAGTTGTATTCAAGAGGGTCTTGTTCCTACTAAATATTTTCAAAAGACCACTCATTTGGTAAAATCTGCTTCTGGTCATGCTTTAGATATAGAGTATAAATTACCAAATACTCGTATTTGCCAAAATAGAGTCTATATTCCTCATTTCTTCTTTTTGGTAAAAAAACCAGTTATACCCTCAGATTATACTTGGAACCTCTTTTATTAATGTTATTTACCTTTTTAATAACATAGATGCACAGGGTTTTTCTGCTACCTATCAAGATAAAGAGATAAGTTATTCTTTTGTTACAAATCCCGTAACTAGAGATATTAACGCCTTGATTAATATGAAACAAAGGCATGTTGATTCATTACAATTAGAAAGTTTGAGCATGAATATATTTGATACTTTACAATCTGCTAAGGTTCAGCAAAAGATTAAATTGATTGCTGAATAGATGGTTGTTGATGTTTGCGCCGATCACCCTATTGCCTTTTGGAACCGAAAAAGGCATATTGTAACTCTTCCTTACAAAGAAAACTTCTCCGAGGATGATATCCCCACTAAATCTCGACCTTTCCAGATGAATGCTGAATTGGTCGAATTCTACAAAAATTAAATTGATAATTTGTTACAAAGGGTTTGATAAAACCCTCAAAATCTCCTTGGTCATGTTATGCCTTTTATGTTAATAATGCTGCGGAAAAGGAACGTGGTATTCCTAGATTAGTTATAAATTATAAACCTTTGAATAAGCATCTGAAATGGATTAGATATCCTATCCCCAATAAAAGAGATCTGCTATCTAGATTATATGACGCCAATATATTTTCAATTCGATTTGAAATCTAGAAATTGGCAAATTCAAATTTTTAAACAGCATACTTATAGAACTGCTTTTAATGTTCCATTTGGTCAATATGAATGGAACGTCATGCCTTTTGGTTTAGAAAATGCCCCTTTTGAATTTCAGAAAATTATGAATGATATTTTTAACCCTTATCTAGATTTTATCATCGTTTATATTGATGACATATTAGTATTTTCTAAATCATTAGAGTTGCATATTAAGCATCTTGATATTTTTAAGAAAATTGTTATACAAAACGGCCTAGTTATTTCTAAACCAAAAATGAGTCTATTCCAAACCAATGTTCGATTTTTAGGCCATAATATTTGCCAAGGAAAAATTACCCCAATACAAAGAGCGATTGATTTTGCTTCAAAATTTCCTGATGTTATTACTGACTGGACTCAATTACAAAGATTTTTGGGAAGTTTGAATTATATATCTCCTTTCTACAAAAGTTTATCTCGTGATCTAGCCCCTCTGTACGACAGGCTGAAAAAGGATCATAGGCAGCCTTGGACTGACCAGCATACTACGTTAATCAATAGTATTAAACAGCGTGTTAGGTCTCTACCTTGCTTAACTCTTGCTAATCCTACATGGCAAAAAATTATTGAAACAGATGCGTCCAACGTTGGCTACGGTGGAATTTTAAAGCAAGTGAATCCCAACAATAAGAGTGAATACCTGATAAGATTTCACTCTGGCAAATGGACCGAAGCCCAGAAGAAATATGCTATTGTGGCTCATGAAATGTTAACTGTTGTTAAATGTGTTTTAAAATTTCAAGACGATTTATATAATCAAAAGTTTTTAATAAAAAATGATACTCAATCTATTAAATATATGTTTGACAAAGATTTCAAACATGATGCGTCTAAATTAATATTTGCTAGATGGCAAGCTCAACTGGCACCTTTTGATTTTAAAATTCAATACAAAAAAAGGAATTGATAATTCCATTCTGGATTTTTTATCCCGGGAATACTTAGACTGATTATGATTTTCTATACGACTTTTCTCGATGAAGAATTATTAATTACTATCCTTAAAGTGGTTAGATTAAATAGAGACCTACAAAGTCTCATAATTGAATTGATAATTGAAGAAATCATTGATAACCTGATTAATAATGAATTTTCTATTCATGATTATGCTGAAACTGTTAGGGATGATATGTTGGATTATTACTTCTCAGAATAAATTGACTTGTTATTTGTGCAGAATGGACCCTTCATGGGCCACCAGAGGCAGAGGTAGGGGAAGATCTTCCCCTAGTAAATCATATTCTCAAGGATCGTCATACGGATCCTCATCAAGTTCTCCGGTGATACAAGCAGGGAAAAAAAGTTTAATAAACTCTAAGATATTTCATAAAGGAGATTCATCAGTAGGTCCGTCTATACATCTGGATGATATTCCAGAAGATAATCCATTATACGGTCATCTACAGGCATATCTGGCCGCCAAAAAGCAAAGTAATACATTTGCTTCAATCGCTAAATAAGAGGACAACGATGATATCAAGTCCTACGAAAAACTACCAAAGAAAGAAATAATATTTCTTTTAGAAAACTCTGAGATTCAGCGAAAGGATGAACCATGGAAAATATTCTAGAGATACATGATTAATGGGTTATACTACCCAGGTGAATCATATAAAACCCGCGCTTATTATGAGACCATCCTCATCAGCACATGTAGTGCAGAATTGTAGCACTTTTCCGGTTATAACTCCAGTGAGAACATTTATAACTTCTCAAAAATTATTATCAAGCAGATTATATCTGTTGAAGAATGGGGGATATCCACAATGAAAGAGAGCCAGATAAGCCTTAATAAATCACCCATGAATTTTACTTACTGGGATTATATCCAGGCATTCGATAGAGTATTATATTATAACAATGATAGACATAAACACACTTGGTTTATTAAAATATGTGCAAAGATATTTGCAGGACCTATCCCTAATTGGTTTCTGAACTGGTGGTCATATCACGGCCCCACAACAAAGATCTTGCCTGAGCCATTTCTTAAGTTATACAAAGAATGGACAAAAAAATTTCCGTTTTTAACTGATTTATATCATATAGATCATATCTGTTATTTAGAATAAATTGATCAGATATACTTCTTTACTGAATTCTCTATTCCGTGGATTCATAAATGGACCCCTGAATTGGGGTTTACTAAAGAACAGATCCCTTGCTTATATAGGGTCTTTTACAATATTTTTTGGGATAAGTTAATGAAGAATGATCCCAAAACAAAATTGTTATACGGTCAAGAATTATTGGATTCCATTAAAGTACAGATCTAGTTATACGCGACCACTCCCCAGAAGAATGTCACGACCCAAAATCCCAACCCGGTCGTGATGGCGCCTCTCATGAGGACAAGGCCAGCCAATCAACAAAACAGTACATCTCTTTATAATTACTTAGCAGGAATAAGTCTAAATCATGGGCAATATAATCTTAAATGCGAAATTAACGTGATAGAACAAAGAAAACCATCCCAACTCAGCCCGAAATCGGGGTGTCACAAGTCATGAGCTACTACAGAGTTTACTAATATTTTACAAAGTCTGGACTTATCATAAATAACAAAGATAAGGGAGAAAACGGGGCTGCGGACGTCAACAGCTACCTCGTTACTCCTAGTCACCGCCTGGTCTGGAAAGAATCAGCGCTCAGGAGCGAATTCAGCTCTGCCTGTATCTGCACACATGGTGCAGGGAGTAATGTGAGTACTCCGACCCAGTGAGTAATAAAAGTAACTACAGTCCGAAGATAAGAAAACCTAGTAAATACACAAAGTAAGCTAAAATCCAAATATACAGCAACATATGGAACTGAACAGCTAAACAACAGTATAGATACAAATACATGAATACAATGCAATGCATATGATGGTACATTCCAGTACCCACTGCGGCGTGCAGCCCGAGCCATCCATATTTATTTATCGTCGACGGCGCTCACTGGGGGTGTGTACAGACTCCGGAGGGGCTCCTACAGCCCAAGCGCAATATCTTGGTCAGTCATTGTTACCTGACCGGTCAGCCATTGTTACCTGACCAATTTATATCATACAGTGCCATTGTTACCACTGTTCAAGTATATCATCCAGTGTCATTGTTACCACTATTTCAAGTATATCACACAGTGTCATTGTTACCACTGTTTCAAGTATATCACACAGTGTCATTGTTACCACTGTTTCAAGTATATCACACAGTGTCATTGTTACCACTGTTTCAAGTATATCACACAGTGTCATTGTTACCACTGTTTCAAGTCACTTTATAATCAGTCCAGAAAATAATAAAATAAGCCCCTTGGGCATTTACAAAACAGAAGTTCCCAGCCCGGAATACATTTAAAATGTCATTTGAGTTTTCAACACTTAGAATTATGGCTGAGTTTGCAAAACATCATTTAAAACCTTGGACTGAAATTAAATGATATGCAAATCATGCTAAGCAGTAATATCAATCCTCGAAGGATTTTACAAATCAGCACAAGGCCCCAAACATGGCATCAAGCCCCGTAATATCAATGAAGTATATGTATCAATCGCCAGTATAGTATAAACATCACACGGGATGGACCAAGTCACAATCCCCAATAGTATCCGACCCCGCACTCGCCATGGAGTGCGTGTCACGCCTCAATATAGCGTTATGATATGAAAGTCCGGGGTTTCAAACCCTCAGAACAGCATTTACATCTATTACTCACCTCTAGCTCGCTATACCCTTGCCTCTCTAATTGGCCTCATCGTGTGACAAATCTGCCAAAAATCACACAAACCTCGTTGAAGTTCGATTTCTAAAAGACGGGGTTTAAACCATACATATCCGAAATTCGCCCCTTAATGATACTATAATGATCCCATACAGTTATGTAACTTCAATCTACAATATAACACTCAATATGGCCAATATTAGTACTAGATCCCATAAATTATGCCATTTAGGCATATTATCAAACATCTTGTAGGTATAAATATTTACACCTCTTAACTATAGCATTGGTTCCTCCAACTATCACAATTAACCAACAATTCATGACACTATTATTCTTTAACAATTTATACTCCTAACATCACATGTGTGATCAACCATTCACACCCAAACCAACAAAAATTCCATCAAATAAACACCTCTAAATCCCTACCATGTTCATGTATTTAAATAGGGAATTTTTGGCTTCCAACCACCATACACTAAGTTGTAATACTTGACTCATACTCATATTTCCATAATATATCCATATATGTGAGTCTAAGGTGTAGGATTTACCTTTTGGAAGAAATCTTGCAAAACCCTTCTTTGAGTTCTTGAAGGAATTTCTTGAAATCTAAGAATTTTTAAGATCAATCCATGTTAATATAAGTGTTTGGGAGTAGTAATCAACTCAAAATACTCCAAAAATCTTACCTTAGGATCATAGGGATGAAGTTTGGGACGAAACCCCCTTGAGAGAGCAAGCCTTAACCCAAAAATGAGTTGGGAACTCTCTAGGCCGGTCTTGGGGTACTTAAAAACCTTCAGTCGCATAGTTTGCGCGTTGTTCGCGCGTTTTGCTGAGTATTCTGCCTCAGACGCGCAAAGTGCGCGACTTCGCGCGCTCTGACACCTGACCAGTGACATGGTCATAACTTCCTGTATACACTTCCAAATGACGAACGGTTTGTTGCATTGGAAACTAGACTCAATGAGATTTAATTGATAGGTTGTAACTCACACAACTCCTTATATAACGAGAGATATTATCGTTCAAAGTGAGGCCTTGTGCACACTTATTTACAACTTTCGTCTATTATGAAATTTCCAACTTGAAAAGTTCTCGTTAGCCATCCGAAATCATCCCGAGGTCCTCGGGACCTCAACCAAAAATACAAATACATCTTATAATATTATTCAAACTTGTTCCAATTATCAAAACACCTCGACTAATAACAAATTATCGAATTACACCGAATTCAAGTCTAAGTTCCTTTAAAACTTCCAAAACGCGCTTTCGATCAAAACTCGACCAAAATATGTCCGAATGACTTGAAATTTTGCACACATATCCAAAATGGCATAACGAAGCTACAGAAATTCTCGGAATCCCATTTCGACCGTCGGATCAAAATTTCACCTATCAACCGCAAATCGCCAAAATACTAACTTCGTCAAAATGAGCTAATTTCTTCACCGGACCTCCAAAATTAATTCCGATTGCGCTTCTAGGACTTAAATCATCCCCCGAAACTAACCGAATCATCGGAATTCAATTCCGAGCCCTCTAACTCACAAGTCAACGTCCGGTTGACTTTTCCAAACTAATTCTTCCTTAAAAAGACTAATTGTCCCATTTCATACTAAACTCGATCCGAATTGACTCAAATTCACCAAGTACACATATTGAAATATGAATAAGCATTTAACGGGGAATACGGAACGAAAATACAGGAAACGATGGTTCGGGTCATTACATTCTCCCCAACTAAAACAAACGCTCGTCCTCGAGCGAGTTAAGAAACATACCTGGAGTTTCAAATAGGTGTGGGTACCTGCTCCGCATCTCCTTCTCGGTCTCCCAAGTAGCCTCCTCCACGGGCCGATCTCTCCACTGTACTTTCACAGATGTTATATCTTTCGACCTCAATTTTCGAACCTGTCGACCCAAAATAGCCATTGGCTCCACATCATAAGTTAAATCTTCCCCTAGTTGTAGTGTACTGAAATCCAATATATGAGATGGGTCCCCAACATATGTTCGGAGCATAGAAACATGGAATACCGGGTGAACACCCGACAAACTAGGTGGCAAGGAAAGCATATAGGCCACCTCTCCAACCTTCATAAGTATTTCAAAAGGTCCAATAAATCGCGGACTTAGCTTTCCTTTCTTTCCAAATCTCATAACACCCTTCATGGGTGAAACCTTCAGCAAAACCTTCTCACCCGCCATGAATGACACATCCCGGACCTTCCGGTCCGCATAACTCTTCTGACGCGACTGAGTTGTGCGAAGTCTTTCCTGAATCACCTTCACCTTTTCTAAGGCATCCTGGACCAAATCCGTCCCCAACAACCTAGCCTCGCCGGGCTCGAACCAACTAACTGGAGATCTACATCGCCTCCCATATAAAGCCTCATACGGTGCCATCTGAATACTGGACTGATAGTTGTTATTGTAGGAAAACTCTGCAAGTGGTAAAAATTCAACCCAAGAACCTCCAAAATCAATCACACAAGCACGTAACATATCCTCTAATATCTGAATAGTACGCTCGGACTGTCCGTCCGTCTGAGGATGAAATGCTGAACTCAGCTCCACCTGAGTACCCAACTCGTGATGAAAAGTCCTCCAAAACTGAGAAGTGAACTGAGTACCTCTATCCGAAACGATGGAAACTGGAACACCATGCAACTGCACAATCTCCTGAATAAAGATTCTCGCCAGCCGCTCCGAGGAGTATGTAGTACATACTGGAATGAAATGCGTTGACTTAGTTAGTCGATCCACAACGACCCAAATCGAATCAAACTTCTTCAAAGTCCGAGGAAGACCAGTCACGAAGTCCATAGTAACTCTCTCCCATTTCCACTCAGGAATAACCATCTGCTGTAGCAAACCGCCCGGTCTCTGATGCTCATATTTCACCTGCTGACAGTTGAGACACCGAGCCACATATCCCACAATGTCTTTCTTCATTCTCCTCCACCAGTAATGCTATCTCGAGTCCTGATACATCTTCGCAGCACCCGGATGGATGGAATACCGCGAATTGTGGGCCTCCTCAAGAATCAAATCTCTAAGCCCATCAATATCAGGCACACAAATACGGCCCTGCATCCTCAATACACCATCATCACCTATAGCCACATCTCTGGCGTCACGTCGCTGAACCCGATCTTTTAGGTCAAGCAAATGTGGATCATCATACTGGTGCTCTCTGATGCGATCATATAAGGAAGATCGAGAATCACACTCGCCAACACTCGGCTAGGTTCAGAAATATCTAGCCGCACCATCTGATTGGCCAAAGCTTGAACATCAATTGCAAGAGGTCTCTCCCCAACTGAAATGTAAGCCAAACTCCTCATACTGATTGCCTTTCGGCTCAAAGCATCGGCCACTACATTGGCCTTACCCGGATGATACAGAATAGTAATATCATAGTCTTTAAGCAACTCAATCCATCTCCGCTGCCTCAAATTAAGATCTTTTTGCTTAAATAAATGCTGAAGACTGCGATGATTAGTGAATATCTCACAAGATACGCCGTACAAATAGTTCCTCCAAATCTTCAAGGCATGAACTATAGCAGCCAACTCTAAATCATGAACAGGATAATTCTTCTCATGGGGCTTCAACTGACGAGAAGCATAAGCGATAACTCTACCCTCCTGCATTAACACACAACCAATCCCAACTCTGGAAGCATCGCAATATACCGTGTATGAACCTGCAGCTGATGGTAACACCAACACTGGAGCTGTGGTCAAAAGTGACTTGAGCTTCTGAAAGCTCTCCTCGCACTCATCTGACCATACAAATGGAGCACCTTTCTGAGTCAACTTGGTCAAGGGCGATGCGATGGATGAAAATCCCTGAACAAACCGGCGATAATAGCCTGCCAGCCCAAGAAAACTCCGGATCTCTGTGGCTGAGGACGGTCTAGACCAACTCTGCACTGCTTCTATCTTCCTTGGATCAACCTGAATACCCTCGCGGGACACTATGTGTCCCAAGAATGCCACAGAACTTAGCCAAAACTCACACTTGGAGAATTTAGCATAAAGTTTCTCCTCCCTCAATCTCTGCAACACTACACGCAAATGTCGGGCATGCTCCTCCTGGTTACGCGAGTATACCAGAATATCATCAATGAATACAATGACAAAAGAATCCAGATACGGCCGAAATACACTATTCATTAGATGCATGAACGCTGCTGGGGCATTGGTCAGCCCAAAAGACATGACTAGAAACTCATAGTGGCCATATCTAGTCCTGAAGGCAGTCTTAGGAATATCTGAATCCCTGATCTTCAACTGGTGATAACCCGAAGGAAGGTCGATCTTAGAAAACACCCTCGCTCCCTGAAGCTGATCAAATAAGTCATCAATGTGAGGCAAAGGATACTTGTTTTTCACTGTTACCTTGTTCAACTGCCTATAATCAATGCACATTCTCATTGTGCCATCTTTCTTTTTTTTTTACAAATAACACAGGTGCACCCCACAGGGACACACTAAGCCGAATAAACCCCTTTTCTAGGAGTTCCTGAAGCGTCTCTTTCAATTCTTTTAGCTCCGCTGGTGCCATGCGGTATGGCGAAATAGAAATGGGCTTAGTGCCTGACACCAGGTCAATACCAAAATCAATATCCCGGTCCGGCGGCATGCCTGGCAGGTCTGCAGGAAATACATCAGGAAAGTCCCTCACAACTGGGACAAAATCAATACTGGAAGTCTCAGCTCCCACATCACGCACGAAGGCCAAATATGATAAACAGCCTTTCCCAACCATACGTTGGGCTTTCAAGAAAGAAATTACTCTACAAGGAACATAATCAGTCATACCACGCCACTCGATCCTCGGAACACCCGGAATATCCAAAGTAACTGTCTTAGCATGACAGTCTAGAATAGCATGACACGGAGATAGCCAGTCCATGCCTAGAATAATATCAAAATCTACCATTCTCAACAGCAATAGATCAACTCGGGTCTCCAGACCCCTAATAGTCACAATACACGACCGATACACACGATCCACAATAACAGTATCGCCCACCGGGGTAGACACATGAACAGGTAAAGCAAGAGACTCCCGCGGTATACTCAAATGACGAGCAAAATATGAAGACACATAAGAATAGGTGGATCCGGGATCAAATAAGACAGAGGCATCTGTGTGGCAGACTGAGATAATACCTGTGATAACAGCATCTGACGCAAGAGCATCTGTCCTGTCTGGGATAGCATAAAACTGAGCCTGACCACCGCCCGATCGACCTCCCCCTCTGGGGCGACCTCTAGCTGCCTAACCCTCACCCCTAGCTGACTGAGTGGGTGCTGAAGTAAATGGTGCAGAAGATGATGACTGGCCCCTCTGCTGAGACTGACTGCCACGAAGCCGAGGATAATGCCTCTTCATGTGACCAAACTCTCCACACTCGTAACAACTACCCGACGCTGGATAAGGGAACTGATGGGAACCCCTCGCACCAAAGTGACTAGCTGATGCACTCGGCGCCGAAGAACCCTGGACTGAAGGAGCATGTGATGAACTCTGTGCTGGAAGGGCACCCAAAGAAGACTGACCCTGCTGAAATCCCTGATGACCACGGCCTGAAGATGCCCCTCGATACTCAGAACGAGCCGACTGATGAGGCCTATAAGAACGACCCTGCTCTGCTGAAACTGGCTCCTAGATGGAGCACCACTAAAACTACCTGATCTACGAGGCCTCTTGGCCTCCCGCTCCTCTCTCTCCTGACGACGATCTGCCTCAATATCTCGGGCAATATCAACTGCATCCTCAAAAGTATGGCTCAGAATCCTCTCTCGAGCCATCAGGATACGAATGGGATAAATGAGCCCATCCACGAACCTCCTAATCCTTTCCCGATTAGTCGGTACCATCCATGGAGCATAACGAGCTAACTCTGAAAACCTCACCTCATACTGAGATGCGGTCATATCTCCCTGACGAAGATACTCAAACTGCCTGCGCCGCTCCTCTCTCTGAGATCGCAGTACCCACTTCTCCAGAAAGAGAGTGGAGAACTCCTGCCATGACAAGGGTGCTGAACCTACCAGCCTATGCCGCTCATATGCCTCCCACCAAGTGAAGGTTGCACCTGAGAACTGAAAAGTAGTAAAGGATACACCGCTAGTCTCCAAGATCCCTGTTGTCCGCAGCATGCGTCTACACTTGTCAAGAAAACCTTGGGCATCCTCGCCCTGAGCACCACTGAAAGAAGGAGGTGCAAGTCTGCTGAATCTCTCAAGACAACGCTGCTCATCGTCTGGCATAGCTGGGACCACAATGTTCTGAACTGGTGCAACTAGCTGAGCTGGAACAGCTTCCGGTGTCTGCAATCCCTGCACAACCTGCTCAGCTGTGCGATTAACAGGAGTCTGGGTGCCTTCCCTGGCCTGTGAAGTAGCTGCGGCTGTAGTGGCTGAGACCGCCTGAGCTAGGCCAGTGCAAACTGTCAAAATCTGAGCCAAGGTCTCCTGAAGACCCGGAATCACAATAGGCATAGCTGGTGCCTGAACTGGTACAGCTGCTGGAGCCTGATCTGGAACTGGGGCAGCTGGTGGATTAACAGGTGCTGCCCGCGCTACTCTACCTCGGCCATGCCCACGACCGCGTCCACGGCCGCTGGTGGCATCAGTGGGTGGCACTGGTGGTCGTCCACCTCGTCTAATAGCACGAGTCCTCGCCATCTGCGAGAGAATAGAATGATAGAAATTTTTAGTGTTCGGATCAACAAAGTTGCACGACAAGAATTTCAAGAATATGAAGTTTTCCTAAAGGTTCTGCAGCCTCTCGAGGATAAATACAGACGTCTCCGTACCGATCCGCGAGACTCTACTAAACCGGCTCATGACTCGCGAGACCAATTAACCTAGGCTCTGATACCAACTTGTCACGACCCAAAATCCCAACCCGGTCGTGATGGCGCCTCTCATGAGGAAAAGGCCAGCCAATCAACAAAACAGTACATCTCTTTATAATTACTTAGCTGGAATAAGTCTAAATCATGGGCAATATAATCTTAAATGCAAAATTAACGTGATAGAACAAAGAAAACCATCCCAACTCAGCCCGAAATCGGGGTGTCACAAGTCATGAGCTACTACAGAGTTTACTAATATTTTACAAAGTCTGGACTTATCATAAATAACAAAGATAAGGGAGAAAACGGGGCTGCGGACGTCAACAGCTACCTCGTTACTCCTAGTCACCGCCTGGTCTGGAAAGAATCAGCGCTCAGGAGCGAATTCAGCTCTGCCTGTATCTGCACACATGGTGCAGGGAGTAATGTGAGTACTCCGACCCAGTGAGTAATAAAAGTAACTACAGTCCGAAGATAAGAAAACCTAGTAAATACACAAAGTAAGCTAAAATCCAAATATACAGCAACATATGGAACTGAGCAGTTAAACAACAGTATAGATACAAATACATGAATACAATGCAATGCATATGATGGTACATTCCAGTACCCACTGCGGCGTGCAGCCCGAGCCATCCATATTTATTTATCGTCGACGGCGCTCACTAGGGGTGTGTACAGACTCCGGAGGGGCTCCTACAGCCCAAGCGCAATATCTTGGTCAGTCATTGTTACCTGACCGGTCAGCCATTGTTACCTGACCAATTTATATCATACAGTGCCATTGTTACCACTGTTCAAGTATATCACACAGTGTCATTGTTACCACTGTTTCAAGTATATCACACAGTGTCATTGTTACCACTGTTTCAAGTATATCACACAGTGCCATTGTTACCACTGTTTCAAGTATATCACACAGTGTCATTGTTACCACTGTTTCAAGTCACTTTATAATCAGTCTAGAAAATAATATAATAAGCCCCTTGGGCATTTACAAAACAGAAGTTCCCAGCCCGGAATACATTTAAAATGTCATTTGAGTTTTCAACACTTAGAATTATGGCTGAGTTTGCAAAACAGCATTTAAAACCTTGGACTGAAATTAAATGATATGCAAATCATGCTAAGCAGTAATATCAATCCTCGAAGGATTTTACAAATCAGCACAAGGCCCCAAACATGGCATCAAGCCCCGTAATATCAATGAAGTATATGTATCAATCGCCAGTATAGTATAAACATCACACGGGATGGACCAAGTCACAATCCCCAATAGTATCCGACCCCGCACTCGCCATGGAGTGCGTGTCACGCCTCAATATAGCGTTACGATGTGAAAGTCCGGGGTTTCAAACCCTCAGAACAGCATTTACATCTATTACTCACCTCTAGCTCGCTATGCCCTTGCCTCTCTAATTGGCCTCCTCGTGTGACGAATCTTCCAAAAATCACACAAACCTCGTTGAAGTTCGATTTCTAAAAGACGGGGTTTTAACCATACATATCTGAAATTCGCCCCTTATATATGGTTTAAGCACTTTCTATAAAGTTTGGTTGAAAACGGACATCGTTTGACGTGTTTCGGACTCAAAAGGGAAAATTTGATGTTTTATGAAATTTGAAAGAATTCTTGGATTTTAAAGCTTAATTCGTGGTATATGACGTTATTTTGGCAATTTGATCGCACAGTTAAGTTCGTAGGATGTTGTTGAGTTAGTGTATGTGTTTAGTTAGGAGACCCGAGGGCTCGGGAGTGTTTCAGAGGTGTCTCGGAGTATCGTGTACAGTACCCCCGTGAATAGTATCGTGTACTGTAACACGCGTGAACAGTAGCCGAAAATTCTGGACAGTGTAGAGAAAGAGCAGTCCGATTTTCTTTCATTTTTTGGACTTTCAAGCTCGGATTCTGGGCAATTTTGAGCGAGAAGTTATGGGAATTCTTGGGGTAAGTGTTCTTGACTCTCTTGTGATTATATTCCATGAATAAATCTTCATTTTTGGCTTTAGATTATTGATAATTGAAGAGAAATGGATGATTTTCTAAAATTCCCTAAAGATAAATTTTTAAGATTTGAAAGCCAATCCGATGTCGGATTTTGGTAAAATTTGTATGGTTAGACTCGTGGCGAGACAAGGAATCCGGTGATGTTAATTTTCTGATTTTTCGAGACGTGGGCCCGGGGCTCGGGTTTTGTCAAATTCGTGAATTTTGATATTTTTCGATTGCTTTCGATTGGGTATTGTCTCTTTAGCATAATGCGACATATTAGTTGTGATTTAGGGCAGTTTCGTCGCACGAGGAGGGTAATTTGAGAGGCAAGGGCATAGCGAGCTAGACTTTGACCGTCTTGAGGTGAGTAATTGATGTAAGTGATGTAATGTGGGTTTGAAACCCCGGAATTTCACATTGTAACGCTATATTGAGGTGACTTGTACGCCAGATAACGGGCGTGGGGTAGAACACCGTTGGGGATTGTGACTTGGTCCGTCCCGAGAGATATTTTTACCGTGTTTTCTACTTGAACTAAATTTAGAATCATCTTTACTTGGATTAAATTGTTACATTTGGGATTTTTGCCAATTATTTGAATCCTTCAGGGATTGATATCACTACTTTCGCATATTTTGCATATCATTTGACCTTAGTCCAAGGTTTTAAATACTGTTTTGCAATCTCATCCATCTTTCTAAGATTTGAAAACTTAAATAATATTTCGAGCTGAGAACTACTGTTTTACAAATGCCCAATGGGCTTATGATGATTTCTGGACTGAGCATGGATCGGGTTGCGTGTCGCAGCAGTGGATCGGGCTGCGCGCCGCAGCAGTGTTATATTGATATTGAGGCCGAGAGCCTGGTTGATTACATTGATATTGAGGCCGAGAGCCTGGGTGATTATACTGAGATTGATATGAGGCCGAGGGCCTAGATTTGATGCCACGAGATGGCTTGATATTGCGCTTGGGCTGTAGGAGCCCCTCCAGAGTCTGCACACACCCCCAGTGAGCGCCGTCGACGATAAATAAATGGATGGCTCGGGCTGCACGCCGCAGTGGGTACTAGAGTGTACCATCATACGCATTGCATTGCACTCGTGCATTTGATTTTATCTGTTATACCTGTCTCAGTATTTGGTACTCTAACTTAATTGACTTGTTGCTTCACTATTTGTTGTTCTAAACTACCAGTTATAGTTTACTTTGTATTTTTCCATGATTTCTTATTGTCAGCCTTTATTTATGTTTATTACTCACTGGATCGGAATACTCACATTACTCTCTGCACCTTGCGTGCAGATCCAGGTACACCACAGGCTAAGTGAGGAATTGTTTAACTGCGCTGGCAGTATCCGAGATTATTGAGGTAGTTGCATGGCGTTCGCAGCCTTGATCTGTCAGGACCCAAAATCCCAACCTGGTCGTGATGGCGCCTCTCATGAGGACAAAGCTAGCCAATCAACAAAACAGTACGTATTTTTATAATTACTTAGCAGGAATAAGTCTAAATCATGGGCAATATAATCTTAAATGCTAAATAAACGTGATAGAACAAGGAAAACCCTCCCAACTCAGCCCGAAATCGGGGTGTCACAAGTCATGAGCTACTATAGAGTTTACTAATATTTTACAAAGTCTAGAATTATCATAAATAACAAAGATAAGGGAGAAAACGGGGCTGCGGACGTCAACAGCTACCTCGTTACTCCTAGTCACCTCCTGGTCTGGAAAGAATCAGCGCTCAGGAGCGAACTCAGCTCTGCCTGTATCTGCACACATGGTGCATGAGGTAATGTGAGTACTCCGACCCAGTGAGTAATAAAAATAAATAACGACTGAAAACATGAAATCTCATAACGGCACAATATAGCTCTATCCCAAGCAATAAAATCAGTTATACAGTAAAATAGTGAGTATCAGATAATTCTTCTTTTAAAACAGTAAAGACAAATAATTTCCACAGTAAGGATAAATTAAAAGCTTACCCCTCAGGCTCAATATGTAAATCTCAGTATAGTACCAGCCCCTCGGGCTCACTCCCAACTTACCAGCACACAACATCAGCCCCTCAGGCTCACTCCCAACTCACCAACACACAACATCAGCCCTTCAGGCTCACTCCCAACTCACCACACACAAACAACGGCCTCTCGAGCCCACTCCCAACTCACCTGGGTACCCTGCACTCACTGGGGGTGTGCACAGACTCCAGAGGGGCTCCTATAGCCCAAGCGCAATATCAATAGGCCTGAAAGACTTCACACATCACACACGAGGCTTGAAAGCCTCCTCATATAACACTCGAGGCCTGAAAGCCTCCTCACATCACTCAACATATCCTCACGTATGGCCCTCGACCTCAATCAGTCCAGAAAATAATCATAAGCCTCTTGGGCATCAGTAAAACAATAGTGCTCAGCTCAACAGCATTATAAATATCATTAAATCTCGAGTTGAGTATAAATGTAGCTGAGTTCACAAAATAATATAATTCAATTGGACTGAGTTCAAATAATATTTCAATTCATGAGAAAAATAGTGATGTAAATTCACAAAAGATTTCAGATAATTGGCATGAAGCCCAAATATGGCAATAAGCCCAATCATAGTGAAAAACATAAATCTTTATCAATTACGCGGTAAAAATATCAACTGGGATGGACCAAGTCACAATCCCCAATAGTAAATGACCCCGCGCTCGTCATACAACACGTGTCTCATCTCAACATAGCAGTATGTTGTGCAATCCGGGGTTTCAAACCCTCAGTGCATCATTTAAAATCATTACTCACCTCAAACCGGCTACTTCTTTAGCTCGCGATGCCTTTGCCCCTCGAATTAGCCTCCACGTGCGTCGAATCTATCCAAAATCAAAACGAATATGTCATAATATGATAAGGGAACAAATCCCAATCAAAACATTCGAAAAATACCAAAATTGTCGAAATTAGCAAAAACCCGAGCACCGGGCCCACGTCTCGAAATTCAAAATTTTTTACATCAACGGGTTCCTTATCTCTACACGAGTCTAACCATACCAAAATTATCAAATTCCCATAACATTTCGACCCTCAAATTCTAAATTCTATCCGAGAGGGTTTCTAACTTTTCCCGCTAAATTCACGGATTAAATGCCAAAACTTGTAATAGATTTGAGTAATCTAACCAAAATTGAGTTAAGAATACTTACTCCGTTGTTCTCTCCGAAAATCTCCCGAAAAATTGCCTTATCCGAGCTCCAAATCGTTAAAAATGGAAAATCTCCCGAACTTAACATTCTGTCGGGCACTGTTCACGGATCACTATTTACTGTTCAAGCGCGGGTACTGTTCACTGCTGCAAAAAATACAGCAGCTTTTAAGAAATTTGCAGCACAACTATTTTTCACTAAAATGGCTCTAACTCCATCATACGAACTCGAAATTAGACGATTCTTGTTCCTATGAGTCACAAATAATAATACAAACACAACCCTTCAATCGAAACTCAATTCGGAGCTCGTTTGCCCAGTTCAATACCCATTTCGCTCGTTAAACAATTAACTCACATTACACGTCAAAAACCCAATCGCGACTTGATGAAATTAAACCAAAATATCCAGATCAGTCCTATAATTCATGATTTAAATTCTGGAAGTCTCGAAATCAAATTTGGATCTCTAGAACTAAAAATGAACGTTTAGAACATTACATTTATGCTCAAAACGGCAAAAATCTTCCGAAAATGACCCGTTGGGCATCCGAAACACACCCGAGGCCACCGGGACCCTGACCAATAATACCAACTAGTCCCAAAATACATTATGGACTTGCTCGAGGCCTCAAATCACATCAAACAACGCTAAAATCATGAATCAACCTCCAATCCAAGTTTTATGAACTTTAAAATTTCCAACTTCTATTTCCGATGCCGAAACCTATCAAATCACGTCCGATTGACTTCAAATTTTGCACACAAGTCCAAAATGACATAACGAAGCTATAGAAATTCTCGGAATTCCATTCCGACTGTCGGATCAAAATTTCACTGATCAACCGAAAATCGGCAAAATACTAACTTCGCCAAAATGAGCTAATTTCTTCACCAGACCTCCAAAATTAATTCTGATTGCGCTCCTACGCCTTAAATCATCCCCCGAAACTAACTGAATCATCGGAATTCAATTCCGAGCCCTCTAACTCACAAGTCAACGTCTGGTTGACTTTTCCAAACTAATTCTTCCTTAAAGAGACTAATTGTCCCATTTCATACCAAACTCGATCTGAATTGACTCAAATTCGCCAAGTACACATATTGAAACATGAATAAGCATTTAACGGTGAATACGGAACGAAAATACAGGAAACGACGGTTCGGGTCATTACATTCTCCCCAACTAAAACAAACGCTCGTCGTCGAGCGAGTTAAGAAACATACCTGGAGTTTCAAATAGGTGCGGGTACCTGCTCCGCATCTCCTGCTCGGTCTCCCAAGTAGCCTCCTCCACGGGGCGACCTCTCCACTTTACTTTCACTGATGCTATATCTTTTGATCTCAATTTTTGAACCTGTCGACTCAAAATAGCCACTTGCTCCACATTATAAGTTAAATTTTCATCTAACTGTATTGTACTGAAATCTAAAATATGAGTCGGGTCCCCAATGTACTTCCGGAGCAGGGACACATGGAATACCGGATGGACACCCGACAATCTAGGCGGCAAAGCAAGCTCGTAAGCCACCTCTCCAATCCTCCTAAGTACCTCAAATGGTCCAATAAACCGCGGACTCAACTTCCCTTTCTTTCCGAACCTCATAATACCCTTCATCGGCGAAACCTTCAGCAAAACCTTCTCGCCCTCCATAAATGACACATCTCGGACATTCCGATCCGCATAACTCTTCTGACGCGACTGAGCTGTGAGAAGTCTTTCCTGAATAACCTTTACCTTTTCTAAGGCATCCTAGACCAAATCTGTCCCCAACAACCTAGCCTCACCGGGCTCAAACCAACCCACTGGAGTTCTACACCGCCTCCCATATAAGGCCTCATACGGTGCCATCTGAATACTGGACTGATAGCTGTTGTTGTAGGCAAACTCTGCAAGTGGTAAAAATTCAACCCAAGAACCTCCAAAATCAATCATGCAGGCACGCAACATATCCTCCAATATCTGAATAGTACGCTCGGATTGTCCGTCCGTCTGAGGATGAAATGTTGAACTCAACTCCACCTGAGTGCCCAACTCATGTTGAAAAGTCCTACAAAACTGAGAAGTGAACTGAGTACCTCTATCCGAAATAATAGTAACTGGAACACCATGCAACCGCACAATCTCCTGAATAAAGATCCTAGCCAGCCGCTCCGCAGAATATGTGGTAAACACCGGAATGAAATGCGCTGACTTGGTCAGCCTATCCACAACGACCCAAATCGAATCAAAATTCTTCAAAGTCCGAGGAAGGCCACTCACGAAATCCATAGTAACTCTCTTCCATTTCCACTCAGGAGTAATCATCTGCTGAAGCAAACCGCCTGGTCTCTGATGCTCATATTTCACCTGCTGACAGTTGAGACACCGAGCCACATATCCCAAATGTCTTTCCTCATTCTCCTCCACCAGTAATGCTGTCTCAAGTCCTGATACATCTTCGCAGCACCCGGATGGATGGAATACCGCGAATTGTGGGCCTCCTCAAGAATCAAATCTCTAAGCCCATCAACATCGGGCACAAAAATACGGCCCTGCATCCTCAATACGCCATCATCACCTATAGTCACATCTTTGGAATTATCATGCTGAACTCTATCCTTAAGGACAAGCAAATGCGGATCATCATACTGGTGCTCTCTGATGCGATCATATAAGGAAGATCGAGAAACCACACTAGCCAATACCCAGGTAGGCTCAGAAATATCTAACCGCACCAACTGATTGGCCAAGGTCTGAACATCAACTGCAAGAGGCCTCTCCCCAACTGGGATGTAAGCCAAACTCCCCATATTGACTGCCTTTCGGCTCAATGCATCGGCCACTACATTGTCCTTTCCCAGATGATATAGAATGGTAATATCATAGTCTTTAAGTAACTCCAGCCATCTCCGCTGCCTCAAATTAAGATCTTTTTGTTTAAATAAATGCTGAAGATTGCGATGATCAGTGAATACCTCACAAGATACGCCATATAAATAGTGCCTCCAAATTTTTAAGGCATGAACTATAGCAACCAACTCCAAATCATGAACAAGGTAGTTCTTCTCATGGGGCTTCAACTTACGAGAAGCATAAGCAATAACTCTACCCTTCTGCATTAGCACACAACCAATCCCAACTCTGGAAGCATCACAATATACCGTGTATGAACCTGTAGCTGATGGTAACACCAACACTGGAGTTGTGGTCAGAAGTGCCTTGAGCTTCAGAAAGCTCTCCTCACACTCGCCAAACCATACAAATGGGGCACCTTTCTGAGTCAACTTGGTCAAAGGCGATGCAATAGAAGAAAACCCCTTAACAAATCGGCGATAATAGCCTACTAGCCCAAGAAAACTCTGAATCTCTGTGACTGAGGACGGTCTAGACCAACTCTGCACTGCTTCTATCTTCCTTGGATCAACCTGTATACCCTCACTGGACACTATGTGTCCCAAAAATGCCACAGAACTTAGCCAAAATTCACATTTGGAGAATTTTGCATAAAGCTTCTCCTCTCTCAATCTCTGCAACACTACACGCAAATGCTAGACATGCTCCTTCTGGCTACGCGAGTACACCAGGATATCATCAATGAATACAATAACAAATGCATCAAGATAAGGTTGAAATACACTGTTCATCAAATGCATGAACGCTACTGGGGCATTGGTCAGCCCGAAAGACATAACCAAAAATTCATAGTGACCATATCTAGTCCTGAAGGCAGTCTTGGGAATACCCGACTCCCTGATTTTCAACTGGTGATAGCCCGAACGGAGATCAATCTTAGAAAATACCCTCGCTCCCTGAAGCTGATCAAATAAGTCATCAATGCGAGGCAAAGGATACTTGTTCTTCATTGTTACATTATTCAACTGCTTATAATCAATGCACATTCTCATTGTGCCATCTTTCTTCTTCACAAATAAAATAGGTGCACCCCACGGGGACACACTAGGCCAAATGAACCCCTTATCTAGGAGTTCTTGAAGCTGCTCCTTCCATTCTTTCAGCTCTGCTGGTGCCATACGATATGGTGAAATAGAAATGGGCTGAGTGTCCAGCACTAAGTCAATGCCAAAATCAATACCCCTGTCCGGCGGCATGCCCGACAGGTCTGCAGGAAATACATCAGGAAAGTCCCTCACAACTGGGACAGAATCAATACTAGGAGTCTCAGCTCCAACATCCCGCACAAAAGCCAGATATGATAGATAACCCTTCCCAACCATACGCTGGGCTTTCAAGAAAGAAATTACTCTGCTAGAGACATAATCAGTCATGCCACGCCACTCGATCCTCGGAACACCCGGAATAGCCAAAGTAACTGTCTTAGCATGACAGTCTAGAATAGCATGATATGGAGATAACCAATCCATGCCCAGAATAATATCAAAATCTACCATGCTCAACAGCAGTAGATCAACTCGGGTCTCCAGACCCTCAATAATCACAACACATGACCGGTACACACGGTCCACAATAACAGTATCGCCCACCGGGGTAGATACATGAACAGGTAAAGAAGGAAACTCTCGGGGCGTACCCAAATAATGAGCAAAATATGAGGACACATAAGAATAGGTGGAACCAGGATCGAATAATACAGAGGCATCTCTGTGGCAGGCTGGACAATTCTTGTAATGAAAGCATTTGAAGCAATAACATAAAAAAAACAGGCCCGTCCACTGCCTGATCGACCTTAATCCCCGTAAGCAATAACCGACTCACCAACACGCCTCAAACTGGAACCAATATAGCAAAAAATCGTGCAATCAACTTATTTAATAGCAAACTCCCCAACTTGGCTCAAATACATAGATCAAAACGCACTCAATAAATCATAACGCACATACTCTATTATTGCTGTAATACCATAGTGAGATTGAACTCACTCCTTCATAAGCTTGTGGAAACACAAATCATCTAGAATTTTAACTCTTCTGCAATTCTTGCATTCACTCACATAACAGTTAAGCCCACTCTCTAGGCGACCAAATTTAGATTTCAATGCATATTCTTTACTTGTAAATGAGATTCTAATAGACAGTATAAGAATCGCACCACCTTAGAACACTCCGCAGGAGATAACCCACATGTTTCACTTCTAATTAATATTTTTGTATACCTTCCACCGTCATTCACATTACACAATCACTTAGTCTTCCTGAGTCTAAACTCATACCGTAACATGAAATTTACTTCACTCCAAATAGGAGACATGAAAAGATTCTTCACGCGCCCATAACTCGGGGCTACACATCAGATCACAATGAAAATCAAACACTTAATAGTTCATCTATTATCCTGACGCCCTTACTCATCACCTCCAATTCATATAGATATATCTCGCAGTACTAACATACTCCTCACGTGGCTATCTAACCATCATTCCCACTAATAGGGACAATATCGGACATATAATTTCAAAACTCTTGCTCGCACAATCAGCACTTCGGTGCTCAAGCCATAGGCAAGGATCTAGACTCAAGTCCTCCAGACTGGCCTAATATCAAACTCATAGAGATTACGTCTCGCCCTTCGTCCGGGGAATTACAAGCCATCAAGGCACATCTAATACTGAGCGCTCGTTCGCGCATACGAACACGTGGATGGAATTATAAGAGTTACTTTTTTTCCAGCTAAATCAAGGACGCACGATAAGAGTTCAAGAATATAAAATTTTCCTAAAGGTACTGCAGCCTCTCGAGGATAAATACAGATGTCTCCGTATCGATCCGCGAGACTCTACTAAACCAGCTCATGACTCGCGAGACCTAGTAACCTAGGCTCTGATACCAACTTGTCACGACCCAAAATCCCAACCCGGTCATGATGGCGCCTCTCGTGAGGACAAGGCCAGCCAATCAACAAAACAGTACATCTCTTTATAATTACTTAGCAGGAATAAGTCTAAATCGTGGGAAATATAATCTTAAATGCGAAATAAACGTGATAGAACAAGGAAAACCCTTCCAACTCAGCCCGAAATCGGGGTGTCATAAGTCATGAGCTACTACAGAGTTTACTAATATTTTACAAAGTCTGAAATTTTCATAAATAACAAAGATAAGGGAGAAAACGGGGTTGCGGACGTCTACAGCTACCTCGTTACTCCTAGTCACCGCCTGGTCTGGAAAGAATCAGCGCTCAGGACCGAACTCAGCTCTGCCTGTATCTGCACACATGGTGCAGGGAGTAATGTGAGTACTCCGACCCAGTGAGTAATAAAAATAAATAACGACTGAAAACATGAAATCTCATAACGGCACAATATAGCGCTATCCCAAGCAGTAAAATCAGTTATACAGTAAAATAGTGAGTATCAGATAATTCTTCTTTTAAAACAGTAAAGACAAATAATTTCCACAGTAAGGATAAATCAAAAGCTTGCCCCTCGGGCTCAATATGTAAATCTCAGTATAGTATCAGCCCCTCGGGCTCACTCCCAACTCACCAGCACACAACATCAGCCCCTCGAGCTCACTCCCAACTCACCACACACAAGCAACGGCCTCTCGGGCCCACTCCCAACTCACCTGGGTACCCTGCGCTCACTGGGGGTGTGTACAAACTCCGGAGGGGCTCCTACAGCCCAAGCGCAATATCAATAGGCCTGAAAGCCTTCACACATCACACAAGAGGCCTGAAAGCCTCCTCATATAACACTCGAGCCTTGAAAGCTTCCTCACATCACTCAACATATCCTCACGTATGGCCCTCGGCCTCAATCAGTCCAGAAAATAATTATAAGCCTCTTGGGCATCAGTAAAACAATAGTGCTCAGCTCAACAGCATTATAAATATCATTAAATCTCGAGTTGAGCATAAATGTAGTTGAGTTAAAATAATATTTGTGATGTAAAATAGTGATGTAAATTCGTGAGGAATAGTGATGTAAATTCACAAAAGATTTCAGATAATTGGCATGAAGCCCAAATATGGCAATTACCCCAATTATAGTGAAAAACATAAATCTTTATCAATTACGCGGTAAAAATATCAACTGAGATGGACCAAGTCACAATCCCCAATAGTAAATGACCTCGCGCTTGTCATACAACGCGTGTCTCATCTCAACATAGCAGTATGTTGTGCAATCCAGGGTTTCAAACCCTCAGTGCATCATTTAAAATCATTACTCACCTCAAACCGGCTACTTCTTTAGCTCGCGACGCCTTTGCCCCTCGAATTGGCCTCCACGTGCGTCGAATCTATCCAAAATCAGAACGAATATGTCATAATATGATAAGGGAACAAATCTCAATCAAAACATTCAAAAAATACCAAAATTGTCGAAATTAGCAAAAACCCGAGCCCCGGGCCCACGTCTCGAAATTCAAAATTTTTTACATAAACGGGTTCCTTATCTCTCCACGAGTCTAACCATACCAAAATTATCAAATTCCCATAACATTTCGACCCTCAAATTCTCAATTCTATCCGAGAGGGTTTCTAACTTTTCCCGCTAAATTCACGGATTAAATGCCAAAATTTGTAATAGATTCGAGTAATCTAACCAAAATTGAGTTAAGAATACTTACCCAGTTGTTCTCTCCGAAAATCTCCCGAAAAATTGCCTTATCCGAGCTCCAAATCGTTAAAAATGGAAAATCTCCCGAACTTAACATTCTGTACGGTACTGTTCACGGGCACTGTTCACTGTTCACCCGCGCGGGTACTGTTCACGCGCGGGTACTGTTTGCTGCTGCAGAAAATACAACAGCTTTTAAGAAATTTGCAGCACAACCATTTTTCACTAAAATGGCTCTAACTCCATCATACGAACTCGGAATTAGACGATTCTTGTTCCTATGAGTCAAAAATAATAATACGAACACAACCCTTTAATCGAAACTCAATTCGAAGCTCGTTTGCTCAGTTCAATACCCATTTCGCTCGTTAAACAGTAAACTCACATTTCACGTAAAAAATCCAATCGCGACTTATGAAATTAAACCAAAATTTCCAGATCAGTCCTATAATTCATGATTTAAATTCTGGAAGTCTCGAAATCAAATTTGGATCTCTAGAACTAAAAATGAACCTTTAGATCATTACATTAATGCTCAAAACGGCAAAAATCTTCCGAAAATGACCCGTTGGGCATCCGAAACACACCCGAGGCCCCCGGGACCCCGACCAATAATACCAACCAGTCCCAAAATACATTACGGACTTGCTCGAGGCCTCAAATCACATCAAACAACGCTAAAATCATGAATCAACCTCCAATCCAAGTTTTATGAACTTTAGAATTTCCAACTTCTATTTTCGATGCCGAAACCTATCAAATCACGTCCGATTGACTTCAAATTTTGCACACAAGTCCAAAATGACATAACGAAGCTACATAAATTCTCGGAATTCCATTCCGACCGTCGGATCAAAATTTCACCTATCAACCGGAAATCGCCAAAATACTAACTTCGCCAAAATGAGCTAATTTCTTCACCGGACCTCCAAAATTAATTTCGATTGCGCTCCTAGGCCTTAAATCATCCCCCGAAACCAACCGAATCATCGGAATTCAATTCTGAGCCCTCTAACTCACAAGTCAATGTCTGGTTGACTTTTCCAAACTAATTCTTCCTTAAAAAGACTAATTGTCCCATTTCATACCAAACTCGATCTGAATTGACTCAAATTCACCAAGTACACATATTGAAACATGAATAAGCATTTAACGGGGAATACGGGACGAAAATACAGGAAACGACGATTCGGGTCGTTACATGATCTCTCCCCTCTATCTCTATCTTTTATTCCGTATTTTTCCTAGACAGACTTGTAATAGGTGGATATTCTGTATTAGAGGCTCATATTCGTGACATCGGATTTTGTTGGGCATGGTGTGGTATTTTAATTGAACTTCCGCAGATTTTATTATTAATTATACACTTGAATGAAATGACTTAGTAAATTCTCTGTGATATTTATCTATAATCTGAATAAGAATTTGGGATAATGTTGTTGAATGGTCGGGCTTGCCTAGCAGTGTGTTGGGCGCCATCATGACCGGGGTTGGGGTCGTGACAAGTTGGTATCAGAGCCTAGGTTAATTGGTCTCGCGAGTTGAACATGGGGAAAAGGCATATGCACATGTAGGTCCAAGTCCTACTAATATAGCCCAGGACTCCCCCTCTCTTTTCCGATGTGGGATTCCTGCGAGCTACAGGAGTGCTACAACACCTGTATTGTACTCACCCCACCAACAAGAACACAATGTCCTCGTTGTGGGTATCCACCCATCGTACTTCCTGAGAGTCGGCTCTGATACCAACTGTCACGACCCGGCCCACACTGTGCATATATTGTCCGTTTTGGGCTTCGCCCTCATGATTTTGTTCTCCCCCAATCGAACATGGGGAAAAAGCCTATGCACATGTAGGTCCAAGTCCTACTAATATAGCCCAGGACTCCCCCTCTCTTTTCCGATGTGGGATTCCTGCGAGCTACAGGAGTGCTACAGCACCTGTACTGTACTCACCCCACCAACAGGAACACAACGTCCTCGTTGTGGGTACCCACCCATCGTACTTCCTGAAAGTCGGCATTGATACCAACTGTCACGACCCGGCCCACACTGTGCATATATTGTCCGTTTTGGGCTTCGCCCTCACGGTTTTGTTTTCCCCTAATCCTTACATGTGCATAGGCCTTTTCCCCATGTTCGATTGGGGAAGAACAAAACCGTGAGGGCGAAGCCCAAAGCGGACAATATATGCACAGTGTGGGCCGGGTCGTGACAGTGTTGGGCGCCATCATGACCGGGGTTGGGGTCGTGACAATTACTTTACTTTTTGGCGGCCAAATATGCATGTTGATGACCGTATAATGGATTATCTTCTGGAATATCATTCAGATGTATAGACGGACCTACTGATGAATCTCCTTTATGAAATATCTTAGAGTTTATTAAACTCTTTTTTCCCGCTTGTATCACCGGAGAACTTGATGAGGATCCGTATGACGATCCTCGAAAATACGATTTACTAGGGGAAGATCTTCCCCTACTTCTGCCTCTGGTGGCCCATGAAGGGTCCATTCTACACAAATAACAAGTCAACTTATTCTGAGAAGTAATAATCCAACATATCATCCCTAACAGTTTCAGCATAATCATGAATAGAAAATTCATTATTAATCAGGTTATCATTGATTTCTTCATTTATCAATTCAATTATGAGACTTTGTAGGTCTCTATTTAATCTAACCACTTTAAGGATAGTAATTAATAATTGTTCATCGAGAAAAGTCGTATAGAAAATCATAATCAGTCTAAGTATTCCCGGGATAAAAAATCCGGAAGGGAATTATCAATTCCTTTTTTGTATTGAATTTCAAAATCAAAAGGCGCCAGTTGAGCTTGCCATCTAGCAAATATTAATTTAGACGCATCATGTTTGAAATCTTTGTCAAACATATATTTAACAAATTGAGCATCAATTTTATTAAAAACTTTTGATTATATAAATCGTCTTGAAAATTTTAAACATATTTAACAATAGTTAACATTTCATGAGCCACAATAGCATATTTCTTCTGGGCTTCTGTCCATTTACCAGAGTGAAATCTTATCAGGTATTCACTCTTATTGTTGGGATTCACTTGCTTTAAAATCCCACCGTAGCCAACGTTGGACGCATCTGTCTCAATAAATTTTTGCCATGTAGGATTAGCAAGAGTTAAGCAAGGTAGAGACCTAACACGCTGTTTAATACTTTTGACTAACGTAGTATGCTGGTCAGTCCAAGGCTGCCTATGATCCTTTTTCAGCCTGTCGTACAGAGGGGCTAGATCACGAGATAAACTTCTGTAGAAAGGAGATATATAATTCAAACTTCCAGATCAGTCCTATAATTCATGATTTAAATTCTGGAAGTCTCGAAATCAAATTTGGATCTCTAGAACTAAAAATGAACCTTTAGATCATTACATTAATGCTCAAAACGGCAAAAATCTTCCGAAAATGACCCGTTGGGCATCCGAAACACACCCGAGGCCCCCGGGACCCCGACCAATAATACCAACTAGTCCCAAAATACATTACGGACTTGCTCGAGGCCTCAAATCACATCAAACAACGCTAAAATCATGAATCAACCTCCAATCCAAGTTTTATGAACTTTAGAATTTCCAACTTCTATTTTCGATGCCGAAACCTATCAAATCACGTCCGATTGACTTCAAATTTTGCACACAAGTCCAAAATGACATAACGAAGCTACAGAAATTCTCGGAATTCCATTCCGACCGTCGGATCAAAATCTCACCTATCAACCGGAAATCGCCAAAATACTAACTTCGCCAAAATGAGCTAATTTCTTCACCGGACCTCCAAAATTAATTTCGATTGCGCTCCTAGGCCTTAAATCATCCCCCGAAACTAACCGAATGATCGGAATTCAATTCTGAGCCCTCTAACTCACAAGTCAATGTCTGGTTGACTTTTCCAAACTAATTCTTCCTTAAAAAGACTAATTGTCCCATTTCATACCAAACTCGATCTGAATTGACTCAAATTCACCAAGTACACATATTGAAACATGAATAAGCATTTAACGGGGAATACGGGACGAAAATACAGGAAACGACGATTCGGGTCGTTACATGATCTCTCCCCTCTATCTCTATCTTTTATTCCGTATTTTTCCTAGACAGACTTGTAATAGGTGGATATTCTGTATTAGAGGCTCATATTCGTGACACCGGATTCTATTGGGCTATGGTGTGGTATTTTAATTGAACTTCCGCAGATTTTATTATTAATTATACACTTGAATGAAATGACTTAGTAAATTCTCTGTGATATTTATCTATAATCTGAATAAGAATTTGGGATAATGTTGTTGAATGGTCGGCCTTTCCTAGCAGTGTGTTTGTCACGACCCGGCCCACACTGTGCATATATTGTCCGCTTTGGACTTTGCCCTCACGGTTTTGTTCTCCCCCAATCGAACATGGGGAAAAGGCATATGCACATGTAGGTCCAAGTCCTACTAATATAGCCCAGGACTCCCCCTCTCTTTTCCGATGTGGGATTCCTGCGAGCTACAGGAGTGCTACAACACCTGTATTGTACTCACCCCACCAACAAGAACACAATGTCATCGTTGTGGGTACCCACCCATCGTACTTCCTGAGAGTCGGCTCTGATACCAACTGTCACGACCCGGCCCACACTGTGCATATATTGTCCGTTTTGGGCTTCGCCCTCATGATTTTGTTCTCCCCCAATCGAACATGGGGAAAAAGCCTATGCACATGTAGGTCCAAGTCCTACTAATATAGCCCAGGACTCCCCCTCTCTTTTCCGATGTGGGATTCCTGCGAGCTACAGGAGTGCTACAGCACCTGTACTGTACTCACCCCACCAACAGGAACACAACGTCCTCGTTGTGGGTACCCACCCATCGTACTTCCTGAAAGTCGGCTCTGATACCAACTGTCACGACCCGGCCCACACTGTGCATATATTGTCCGTTTTGGGCTTCGCCCTCACGGTTTTGTTTTCCCCTAATCAAACATGGGGAATAGGCCTTTTCCCCATATTCGATTGGGGGAAAACAAAATCGTTAGGGCGAAGCCAAAGCGGACAATATATGCACAGTGTGGGCCGGGTCGTGATAGTGGTGGGCGCCATCATGACCGGGGTTGGTGTCGTGACAATTACATTACTTTTTGGCGGCCAAATATGCATGTTGATGACCGTATAATGGATTATCTTCTGGAATATCATTCAGATGTATAGACGGACCTACTGATGAATCTCCTTTATGAAATATCTTAGAGTTTATTAAACTCTTTTTTCCCGCTTGTATCACCGGAGAACTTGATGAGGATCCGTATGACGATCCTCGAAAATAGGATTTACTAGGGGAAGATCTTCCCCTACCTCTGCCTCTGGTGGCCCATAAAGGTTCCATTTTGCACAAATAACAAGTCAACTTATTCTGAGAAGTAATAATCCAACATATCATCCCTAACAGTTTCAGCATAATCATGAATAGAAAATTCATTATTAATCAGGTTATCAATGATTTCTTCATTTATCAATTCAATTATGAGACTTTGTAGGTCTCTATTTAATCTAACCACTTTGAGGATAGTAATTAATAATTCTTCATCGAGAAAAGTCGTATAGAAAATCATAATCAGTCTAAGTATTCCCGGGATAAAAAATCCGTAAGGGAATTATCAATTCCTTTTTTGTATTGAATTTCAAAATCAAAAGGCGCCAGTTGAGCTTGCCATCTAGCAAACATTAATTTAGACGCATCATGTTTGAAATCTTTGTCAAACATATATTTAACAAATTGAGCATCAATTTTTATTAAAAACTTTTGATTATATAAATCGTCTTGAAAATTTTTAACATATTTAACAATAGTTAACATTTCATGAGCCACAGTAGCATATTTCTTCTGGGCTTCGGTCCATTTACCAGAGTGAAATCTTATCAGGTATTCACTCTTATTGTTGGGATTCACTTGCTTTAAAATCCTACCGTAGCCAACGTTGGACGCATCTGTCTCAATAAATTTTTGCCATGTAGGATTAGCAAGAGTTAAGCAAGGTAGAGACCTAACACGCTGTTTAATACTTTTGACTAACGTAGTATGCTGGTCAGTCCAAGGTTGCCTATGATCCTTTTTCAGCCTGTCGTACAGAGGGGCTAGATCACGAGATAAACTTTTGTAGAAAGGAGATATATAATTCAAACTTCCCAAAAATCTTTGTAATTGAGTCCTGTCAGTAATAACATCAGGAAATTTTGAAGCAAAATCAACCGCTCTTTGTATCGGGGTAATTTTACCTTGGCAAATATTATGGCCTTAAAATCGAACATTGGTTTGGAATAGACTCACTTTTGGTTTAGAAATAACTAGGTCGTTTTGTATTGCAATTTTCTTAAGAATATCAAGATGCTTAATATGCATCTCTAATGTTTTAGAAAATACTAATATGTCATCAATATAAACGATGATAAAATTTAGATAAAGGTTAAAAATATCATTCATAATTTTCTGAAATTCAGAAGGGGTATTTTTTAAACCAAAAGGCATGACGTTCCATTCATATTGACCAAATGGAACATTAAAAGCAGTTTTATAAGTATGCCCTTTAAAAATTTGAATTTGTCAATATCCAGATTTTAAATCGAATTTTAAAAATATATTGGCGTCATATAATCTATATAGCAGATCTCTTTTATTGGGGATAGGATACCTAATCCATTTCAGATGCTTATTCAAAGGTTTATAATTTATAACTAATCTAGGAATACCACGTTCCTTTTCCGCAACATTATTAACATAAAAGGCAGAACATGACCAAGGAGATTTTTAGGGTTATATCAAACCCTTTTGTAACAAATTATCAATTTCATTTTTGCAGAATTCGACCAATTCAGCATTCATCCGGCAAGGTCGATATTTAGTGGGGATATCATCCTCGGAGAAGTTTTCTTCGTAAGGAAGAGTAACAATATGCCTTTTTCGGTTCCAAAAGTCACTAGGGTGATCGACGCAAACATCAACAGCCATCTGTTCAACAATCAATTTAATCTTTTGTTGAACCTTAGCAGATTGTAAAGTATCGAATATATTCATGCTCAATATTTCTAATTGTAATGAATCAACATGCCTTTGTTTCATATTAATCAAGGCGTTAATATCTCTAGTTACGGGATCTGTAACAAAAGAATAACTTATCTCTTTATCTTGATAAGTAGCAGAAAAACCCTGTGCATCTATGTTATTAAAAGGGTAAATAGCATTAATAAAAGGGGTTCCAAGTATAATCGGAGGGTATAGCTGGGTTTTTACCAAAAAGAAGAAATGAGGAATACAGACTCTATTTTGGCAAATACGAGTATTTGGTAATTTATACTTTATATCTAAAGCATGACCAGAAGCAGATTTTACCAAATGAGTGGTCTTTTGAAAATATTTAGTAGGAACAAGACCCTCTTGAATACAACTTACATCTACTCCACTATCAATCATTTCTACATCAGTTAGAGAGAAACTATTATCAATCAAGATAGTACATTTAATGTACCACTTATGAGCCGTAACAACCTGCATCATTCCTAAAAACATATTAGAATTTTCATTAATCGAATCAATATTATCAGAAATTTCTTTTCCCTTTTTATTTGAAAATTCAAAAATTCCTTTAGCCGAAAATCAGTTGGAGAATTAGTTAGAGAATTATTTTTCTCAATTTGAGTAATCCGGTGATCACAAATCATTTGATTTTGTTTAAGAGACTTAATATCTCTTTTCAAATTCTCAATTTCGATTTTCAAATCCTCAAACGAAGTATCTTTGCTTGGCGTATTTGTCTTATGAAGACGTTTATTAACTTCAGACAAAGAATATGGCGCAAAATATTCAAATTCGTTTTTTGGTCTTTCAAAAAGCTTTGAACCACTAGAACTAGAACTTTCAGTCAAATTTATAATCTTTTTACGAATTTTTTCATCAGTAATTTCATTTAAAAGTTCTATTACATTGTCATATGTAATAGTTTTTATATTCAAATCTAGAAATTGTGATTGCAATTTATAAAACTCATCATCATCGCAAGTGCAAATATCACTTTTACAAGCGGCGAAAGTATTATCCAAATCTTTACTACTTTCAGATAAATCTATCAGATCAATCTCAGCTTCAGACTCAGTCTCAGAATAAGTATAATCGGAATCTGATCTGGAAGTGTATAACAAGTTATAAACTTTGTCACGTAACCCATCGTCTAGTTCTAAGGCCTTTAGCTTCTGAAGCTTGCAATTTGGAGCGATATGCCCAAATTTTCCACACTTATAACACTTAATATCAGCGAGATCTCTCTTTGATCTATTCTTCATAAATCGAGTAGATTTCCGATGCGCTTTTCTAGTATCACGCTCTTCCTTAGATCTATATCTAGACATATTTCTCTTATACGGGCTATCAGGGGTAGGATACCTATGATATCTATTTTTCTTCTTCTTCTTACTTTGAGTAGAGGTTCCGGGTAAACCGAACTGGGTACAGAAGTTACCTAATTGGGATTTCTCTTTAAGCTTATCAATCTTAAGCTGTCTAGAAAGCTTCATCTCATTACACAAGTTTAAACCTTCTTGTGTACACACTCCTATAAGTTTACCATAGGTATAATTTCCATACGGAATTTCACCGTAACTACCTCTTAACGCTTTTCTTACTCTTTCAACGAATAAGGAGGGAAGGCCGTCTATAAACTTAGCTTTCCAATGTTCATACTTGTTTTCGGGTAGCTCCATAACCCTACTCATAAAAGTATCTTTGTAGCATATAAATTCACTAAGGGTCCTACATCTAAGCTCATTTAGTAAAGTACGGACTGTCTCATGCTGATTGGTAAATCTACCGTTAAAATGTTCTAGAATTGTAAGGATAAGGGTATAAACAAAATCTTTTCTTCCTTTAATTAGAGGCATGCCTAAATTATCAATCCCTTCGTCAATGGCGGTCGCATTAATAACCGTTGCCTTTTCTTCAACAGATAGATAGTTATCCCACCAGCCACGAAGCTGGTCAGTAAAGCCTGCAATAATCATTTTGCAAATAGTTCTATCTGTGTTCTTAACACTTTTATAGATAGTTGAGTACATAAGCATTCTATGAACAAGAATAGTTAACTGTCTATCAATTAAGCCATCAAGATTCCATTCATAAATTTTGAAACCACTGTAAGACGTATTAGTCTGATTCCAATCGCGTTCCTCTATTAACATATCTTGAGGAGTAGGACGGGAATAATAGTAAGTTTGCATCCAGGGTTTGTCGGCATACTTACTATTGGGTTTAATTAAACCCTTGAGCTTATTAAGCTCTGACCACGTTTCAGTTTTGTAATCAGAAACAGTCTCAATTTTATCAGCAAAGTTTTTTGATAAATCAATTGGTCTAATATTTAAACCAGAAAGTTTCTTATCAAGAAGGTCTGCTAAGTCATCAAGAGATTTGAATTTAAAATCTTGAACCTCAGGAGGCCTTTGAACATGAGTAAGAACTGTTTGATCAACCGGTTTGATTCCCGAAGTGGAGGCAATATCGGTTGGTCCTTTGTTAGTACTCATCTTCTTTATTAAATCAGTCAAATCATCCAATTTTTTATCAAGAGAACCGATATGTTCTCCTAAAATTTTTACATATAAACCCAAATAATTGTTTTGAGAAATCAATTTATTAATTTTTGCGATACTAACAGCTGCAGCATTATCGTCAACAAATTTTTGAAAAGCAGTAAAGGTAATACCAGTATTATTAGGTAAAATAAAGGGGGCTTGAGGAGGGTAAATGGCTTTAGTAATATTACCACTCCCATCTTTATAAGATCTCTCTAACACCTTTATATAAAGAGGCAAATACGTTGTTATAAACCAAGGAACAAAATACATAATTTGATTATGCAAAGCACAATTTTCGTAAAATTCTTGAGAAATACTGTTTAAGTCTTCTTTGCTATAAGTATCAAAAAACTAAGTTTTCAACTGGCTCCATTTATCACTAAAAAATTCCTTTTGAATATATTTTCTTGCCCGTGAACCTGGGCTAAAATCAATTTGGTGTGGAATCATTAAGTATCATTGGGGTCGAAATCCATTTCAGATACAGAAGGAATATCCTTATCAGAAATATTGTCATTGTCTTGAACAATATTTGTTTGTGGGTTAATTTTAACCCTTTCGATAGACTTATTACTCCCCTCTATAGCGATAGTGTGTAACGATGCTGCACGATTTCGAGCTGGACCATAGACTGGCTCGACAGGAGAAATATGTTAAAGAGCAGGTAAAAGTCTATGATTAGAAAACGAATGTCTATTATAAACAGTAGACTTATCATCAAATTGAATACAAATCCTACCATCCGGGTTTTGAGTAACATGCGAACAATCAGTATTTGACAAGTCATTAGTAATCTGACTTGGGGATATAACCGAATTTAAAGTCCAAGTAGTTGGGAAATTAATTTCTTCCCACCTAATAGGTCTCCTAGTGGTGACCTTGGACCTTGCAAAATTGGTTTCTACTAATATGGTCTGATCCGATGTATCGTATAACTTACATCAAGTATTTAAAGTAGACAATGATTTAAAATATATCCAATAAGATAAACATATAAGTTCAGAACCAGGCACATAATTATAACCATGCGTTTTCACATTTAAAGTCAAGGCATCAAGAATATAAACATCAGAAAGAGATAGTTGCAAATTGGGTTGAGTATTAAAATATACTGGACCATAGGCCACAGTAAATTCAATCGAACCCATCAGAGACTGTCTGAAATTCAGATTTCTAACATCTCTAAAGGCTGCCAAAAAGGTCTCTGGTAACCCTTTAAGGGTTAAAGGTTTAAACGCAATTTGAACCATACCAATATGCAAGTAATGATAATGATGTTTTTTCAGTCATTTTTATCAATTGTTTTGAAGAAAGTTTATCAAACCAACCATAATCATAAATGATTTTTATAGAAACTTTAGGAATAGTCCATATATTTAATAAATCAAGGTTTTGAGGTATATCTACCTCTTCAAGTCTAGTACTTTTAGTATTTGTTTCTCCCAGATCCATTCCAAAAGCTTCATATCTATGTTGAATATTTCATATCTATTACATATTTACCATGAAAGTTCCTAGGCTCTGATACCATTTACACCAGGACCGGTAGGCGCGGGCGGTAGTCCGCACCATCCAGATCTAGCTGTTTTAGTACCTTTAAAGGTTGGCGGTTGTCACGACCCAATTTCCGAACCTGGTCATGATGGCGCCTCTCATGAAGACAAGGCCAGCCATTCAACCCAATTCATCCTTTTAAGACAATTAATTAACACAATTATAGTATAAACATGGTTTAATAATATCCAATAGCGAAAAGTATAGATAAAATACGGAAATCCAACCCAACTCAGCCCTAACCGGGGTGTCACAAGTCATGAGCTACTACAGAGTTTACTAAAATTCTACAAGGTATGGAATTAGGAACGACATCTGAAGATATCATAAATACAGAAGATAAGGGAAAATGGGTCTGCGAACACCATGCAGCTACCTCGATAACTCCAATGAAAACTGAACAGCAGAAAACTCGCTCTATGCCTCAAGAATACCTGTACCTGCACACATGGTGCAGGGAGTAATGTGAGTACTCCGACCCAGTGAGTAATAAATATAAATAATAACTGAGGGTAAGAAAACATGTTAAGGCACACAACACTCTATACAAAAGTAGTGAAATCATTTAAAATAACAATTCAGTGAAACATCATGTGGAATTTCTTTAAAACCAGTAAAAACAGGTAATTTGGCAGTAAAATGACGAGTAGAAATCTACCTCTTGGGCTCAATATCAAAACAACGAGTAGAAATCTGCCCCTTGGGCTCAGTATCAAAATAATAAGTAGAAATCCCCTCGAGCTCAGTATCAAAATAATAAGTAGAAATCTGCCCCTCCGGCTCAGTATCTCAGAACAGTATCAGCCCATCGGGCTCAGTATCTCAGAACAGTATCAGCCCCTCGGGCTTAGTAAATAATAAGTAGAAATCTGCCCCTCGGGCTCAGTATCTCAGAACAGTATCAGCCCCTCGGGCTCAGTATCTCAGAAAAGTATCAGCCCCTCGGGCTCAGTATCTCAGAACAGTATCAGCCCCTCCGGATCAGAACAGTATGAAGCAACCAGTTTATGAAATAAGAGCATATAATTATTATGGCAGATAATGCAGATGAGGAATAAATGCATGAGTGCAATGCAATGCATATGACAGTACCCTTTGGTACCCACTGCGGCGTGCAGCCCGAGCTATCTATATTTATTTATCATCGACGACGCTCACTGGGGGTGTGTACAGACTCCGGAGGGGCTCCTACAACCCAAGCGCAGTAACAAGCCATCTCGTGGCATCAATCAAGTCTTGGTCAGTCATTGTTACCTGACCAATTTATATCACACAGTGCCATTGTTACCACTGTTTCAAGTCACATCATACAGTGTCATTGTTACCACTATTTCAAATCACTGTTGCGGCGCGCAGCCCGATCCATGCTCAGTCCAAAAATCATAATAAGCCCCTTGGGCATTTGTAAAACAGTAGTTCTCAGCCCGAAATATCATTTAGAAATATAATTTAAGTTTTCAAATCTTAGAAAGATGGCTGAGTTTGCAAAACAATATTTAAAACCTTGGACTGAGATCAAATGATATGCATGTATGCAAAAACAGTGATGTCAATCCCTGAAGGATTCAAATAATTAGCAAGAAGCCCAAATGTAACAATTAAATCCAAGTAGAAAACACGGTAAAAACATCTCTCGGGACGGACTAAGTCACAATTCCCAATGGTGCTCTACCCCACGCCCGTTATCCGGCGTGCAAGTCACCTTAATATAGCGTTACGTTGTGAAATTCCGGGGTTTCAAACCCTCAGGACATCATTTACATCAATTACTCACCTCAAACCGGCTACTTCTTTAGCTCGCGACGCCTTTGCCCCTCGAATTGGCCTCCACGTGCATCGAATCTTCCCAAAATCACAACGAATATGTCGCATTATGCTAAAGGGACAATACCCAATCGAAAGCAATCGAAAAATATCAAAATTCACGAATTTGACAAAACCCGAGTCCCGGGCCCACGTCGTAAAACTCAGAAATTTTTATACCAAGATGTTCTTCGTCCTCTCACGAGTCCGTACATATAAAGAACACAAAAATCGGAGCTCGTTTGACCCTTCAAATCGACCCTAGAAAATCTCAAAAGCACAAGCCCTAAAACCCCACTTTTCTACTGATTTTCATGTTCTAAGTCACATATAATCTTGTATTTAACTTGGAAATAAGTAGAAACAACTCACCTTTGATGCTTGATAAAATCTCCCTTGAAATTCTCTCCAAAATCATCCAAGCCAAATGAAAGAAATGAAAGAAATAAGCCAAATCCGTGTTTAAAGAATTTGCCCGTGCTTCGTCGAGTTGTACCTTGCACTTGTCCTATACAGGTTGTACATCCTATTAAAATTTTCCCTTGTCGGACACCTTCTGTTTAAACAGCCATAACGTCTTGTATAAATATCCAAATTACAAAAGGTTTGAAGATTTAGAAAGAAGACTCGAATATATTTAAATTGATAGGTTGTACACCATATAACTCTTTATATATCCCGAGATATGAGCTTCCAAAGTCGGCTCCATGAAATCCGAAAATTCTGGAGAAACTGCTCCACCAGTCATTTTCAATCGATCATAGATTTCTTTGGATATATCCAAATTATGATTTCCTTAGATTTCTGAAAACTAGACACTAAGGGCTACAACTTTCGTTTTGAAATCATCTCAAAATTCCTTGTGGATCAAAAGATATAGGCCTCCGAAGTACGCTCCACGACTGCACATTTGCTGTCCAAAGACAGCTTAGCAGCAGAAATTGCAGCAGCTTTTTCTTTTCTTTTTGGGTCCGAATTACATTCCCTTAACCTTCTGAAATCCACCCGAGGCCCTCGGGACCTTAACTAATTATATCAACATGTCCCACAATATCATTCAAACTTGTCCCAACCTTCGGAACACCTAAAATAACATCAAATCATCATCGGATTCAAGCCTATGAATCTCAAGAATTTCCAAATTCCATTTTTGATAAAAAACCCAACCAAACCACGTCCGAATGACCTAAAATTTTGCAGACAAGTCCAAAATGACATAACTAAGCTACATCAACTCTCAGAATTCCATTACGATCCCTGGATCAAAATCTCACCTATCAACCGGAATTCGCCAAAATACTAACTTTGCCAATTCAAGCTTAATTCTACACCGGTCATCACAAAAATATTTCGGACACACTCCTAAGTCCCAAATCACCTAAAGAAGCTATCCGAACCATAAAATTTACATTTCGATCCCTCTAACACATAAGTCAATATCTGGTTGACTTTTCCAACTTAAGCTTCCTTAAAAGAGACTAAGTGTCTCAAACCTTACCAAAACTAGTCCGAATGACTTCAAATTTTGCACAAAAGTCACATTCGACATTACGGACTTGCACCAACTTTCGGAATCGCATTCCGACCCCGATATCAAAATTTCCACTTCCGGTCGAATTTTCTCAAAAACCTTCAAATTTCTATATTTAGCCAAATGACTTCAAAATGACCTCCAGACATCCAAATTCACTTCTAATCGCGCTCCGAACTCCAGAATCACCATACGGAGCTATTCCCAGACTCAGAATCCCAAACAGACATCTATAACTCTGAAATGCCTTCCAACCCAAATTTATGAAATTCTTCTAAAATACTAACTTTCACAATATACGCCGAAATGCTCACGGGTTATCCAAAACCAAATCCGGACATACGCCCAAGTCCGAAATCATCATACGAACATGCTGGAACTTTCGGATCCTAATTCCGAGGTCATTTACTCAAAATTCCAATCTTAGCCTTTTTCTTCAACTTAAAGTTGCCGCAATGAAACGTTTCTTTCCAATTTGACTCCGAATTTCCCGAAATTCAACTCTGACCATACGTACAAGTCAATATACCTGAAATGAAGTTGTTCATGACTTCTAACTACTGAACGACGCGCTAGAGCTCAAAACGACTGGTCAGGTCGTTACATTCTCCCCCACTTAAATAGACGTTCGTCCTCGAACGTTCCAAGAACTGCTCTTAAGTTATCTGAAATCACTATTTAACACCTCGTGCACCTGCCCGTGCTACCACACCTCATATGGACACATTAGTTTGATCAAATCTGCAGATATCCTCTTTTATCCATACAATAAGCTCAGAACCCAATTCCAACACCTGAAATTCTCTGCCAGACCTGTTCCTTGTATATAAACATTGTATCAACTACCACACAAAGTACCAGAACACGACTGCGTACCTTTGTTGAATTAGCACCATGCATCGCATAATTCACCATCTAACCACAATGACACTCCATGAACCTTAATAACCAAAATTCTACGACTCTGATGCTCCCAATGCATATGATGATATACCTATACATTCTGTTATAATGCTGACGATATAACCACAACGGAGGAGATGTGCAGAAATTTCTAACCAATTGCAGAGTTAACCAAACATTAATTCTCTTCTTTTTGACTAAAATCATCACCTTATTACTACCCAAATACTGGTAACTGCCCTGTAATATACCTCACATAATCCCACTGCAATGGTCCCCGATACCAATAGTCTCGCCTCACCTAGTACGAGCTGCTCAGACAACTAATCACCACAGACAATGACCAACGGTCTCACATGATGCAAAAATGCGCCAATAGGCCATAATGCGAACAAGATACATAAGGAAATGATTCAGGAATGGACTGCTCAACTCACACAACTAATATAGACTTTTCCCCATAGAATAGGAATTTATCAAGCCGTTTCACAACACACATGGCACAATCACAATATTACATGAGTTGACGAACACATAACAACATATGATATTCCAACACCCCTCCTTGAGGAGCGCTATACTAAAATGAACACATCTGACTCACATGAAGCCCATAATCCTATCTAAATCCATTCACCCACTTCAGGTCGATTCTGCTCGCACTGAACTAGGCTGATAGCTTTTCCTGGACCCGTAATAAGTCATTTCTTCTCATAACATGAAAGAACTACCACCATAGTCGGGACAACACCCCACAATACACAACCAAATGAACCGAACGACTTCATATAGATCTTAGATATTCTTCCAACATTTCAACTTTCTTAAGTCCCCAAAATTTGACTAACTCCCAGATTTTTTAAATATTTCGGCAGAGTCTCCCTTGTAATTGGGCCTATCCACCTGTCAGAGTAATACCAAAACAACTCCTAACAGCATGTCCACAACCCAACAAGCACCACAAGTATATCAATAACACTAATCTCCGCATTACAAGCCCGACATTATCACAATGATATTTTGACATGAAACACATCATTTTTATGTTCATAACCACATTTCTGGTCTTAATAGTTGTTCATAAATAATTCCATCATTATTAATAAATCTCATATTAACCACCACCTCATTTCAAATTTTCACAATACTGACAACAGAATGTGAGGCATGAAGACCCCATTATTACTTACTCGGATTAATGAGTCACATTTAACGTCACCTGGGAACTCATCTCATAAGCTAAAACTCAATGTTTACAGTACGAAAATGGCTGAATATGAACATAAAATATACAAGAATTATCAAATCAACCTAACTGGCATGACTCCTTTTAATATTATCGTACGAATTAAACTTTACAAAGGAAAACATTAAACTCATAATTATTTACCACAAGGACCTTGTCCTTACACAACCTCCACCGCGGCTTGCTGCCCGGTTTAAATATTTCATATTGTGCCAACTGCAGTTTTCAATTTCCTTTCTTTCTTCTTCTCAATAAATTTCGTAAATATTTTTTTTTTCATAGCACATAACGAACCCTCATACCGGTAGGGCATATAATTCATAAAAAAAAAGTTGGAACCAATTATTCCGAAACACATTAAACCCATTGTAGTGAATAATAAACATTACTTTAACCTTACCCCAAATCCTTGAAGCCCAATTTCTAACATCCAGAATTCTTTTCAAGACCCGAATCTCACATACACACACTGTATAAGTCCGAACAAACTGTGTCAAGCCATAACAGTAACCCTAGATATAATCGCATAACATACTACACAACTCGTATACTCGCAACACCATTCTCGATCACCATAACCACTCAAACCAACCAAGTACCAGTAGGAAACCCCATATTAAACAGAACCTCGTTCCAAAACCTTCGTACCCTATCAATAATGAAGAAATATGTAGGAACTCACAATACACCACATGTTCCCCATACCTGTAGAAAGTATCTATTTTAAACCATGGTAGAAACCATCAAGAACACTTGGAAATCCATTTTCTCCTAATCAAGATATCAGAACTAAATTCCACTAATTCAACCAGGCCACGCAGGTCATCAAACTCAAAAATATTGCCATATTACTACAACTAGTTCAACAAAAATTCTTCACAAACTTAGGTAACACAGACCATAAAATACCTCAATTCCACTACTAAGATCACCTTCAGTCTCGTGACAATCAAATCAAATTTCTCAATTAGAGTCAAATTCAAATCTCAACACATACACCCTGTTAGTAGAAAAGAAACTCTCTACTCAACATTATAAGGAACACATGTCACGACCCAAAATCCCAACCCGATCGTGATGGCGCCTCTCGTGAGGACAAGGCCAACCAATCAACAAAACAGTACATCTCTTTATAATTAATTAGCAGGAATAAGTCTAAATCATGGGCAATATAATCTTAAATGCGAAATAAACGTGATAAAACAAGGAAAACCCTCCCAACACAGCCCGAAATCGGGGTGTCACAAGTCAAGAGCTACTACAGAGTTTACTAATATTTTACAAAGTCTGGAATTATCATAAATAACAAAGATAAGGGAGAAAACGGGGTTGCGGGCATCAACAGCTACCTCGTTACTCCTAGTCACCGCCTGGTCTGGAAAGAATCAGTGCTCAGGAGCGAACTCCGCTCTGCCTGTATCTGCACACATGGTACAGAGAGTAATGTGAGTACTCCGACCCAGTGAGTAATAAAAATAAATAACGACTAAAAACATGAAATCTCATAACGGCATAATATAGCGCTATCCCAAGCAGTAAAATCAGTTATACAGTAAAATAGTGAGTATCAGATAATTCTCCTTTTAAAACAGTAAAGACGAATAATTTCCACAGTAAGGATAAATCAAAAGCTTGCCCCTCGGGCTCAATATGTAAATCTTAGTATAGTATCAGCCCCTCGGGCTCACTCCCAACTCACCAACACACAACATCAGCCCCTGGGGCTCACTCCCAACTCACCACACACAAGCAATGGCCTCTCGGGCCCACTCCTAACTCACCTAGGTACCCTGCGCTCACTGGGGGTGTGTACAAATTCCGGAAGGGCTCATACAGCCCAAGCGCAATATCAATAGGCCTGAAAGCCTTCACACATCACACACGAGGCCTGAAATCCTCCTCATATAACACTCGAGGCCTGAAAGCCTCCTCACATCACTCAACATATCCTCACGTATGGCCCTCGGCCTCAATCAGTCCAGAAAATAATCATAAGCCTCTTGGGCATCAGTAAAACAATAGTGCTCAGCTCAACAACATTATAAATATCATTAAATCTCGAGTTAAGTATAAATGTAGCTGAGTTTACAAAATAATATAATTCAATTAGACTGAGTTCAAATAGTATTTCAATTCATGAGGAAAATAGTGATGTAAATTCACAAAAGATTTCAGATAATTGGTACAAAGCCCAAATATGGAAATAAGCCCAATCATAGCGAAAAACAATAAATCTTTATCAATTACGCGGTAAAAATATCAACTGGATGGACCAAGTCACAATCCCCAATATTAAATGACACCGCGCTCGTCATACAACGCGTGTCTCATCTCAACATAGCAGTATGTTGTGCAATCTGGGGTTTCAAACCCTCAGTGCATCATTTAAAATCATTACTCACCTCAAGACGGTCTAACGTCTACTCCGCTATGCCCTTGCCTCTCGAATTTCCTCTTCGCATGTCGAATCTGGTCAAAACCACAACGAATACATTACAATAGGCTAAGGGAATATAACCCAACCGAAAAGACTCGAAAAATATCGAAATTTACGAAATTCGCAAAACTCGAGCCCCGGGCCCACTTCTCGAAAAATTATGAAAGTCACATCACCGGATTTCTCATCTCGCCACGAGTCCGTACATATAAAATTTACCAAAATCGGAGTTCAAATGGCCCCTCAAATCTTCAAATCTTATTTTCAAATCCCTAGGCCTAAATCTTCAATTTACTCCTCAAAAACATGTAATCTAGTCGAATTATTAGATGATAATTCAATATTATGGAGTAGAAATAATAACAAGTGACTTATCTCAAGATTTCCCAAGATTTCTTGCTAAAAATCGCCAAAAATCCGAGCTTGGAAGTAAAAAAAAATGACCAAACTCGGACTGCTGGACATTAAATCTGTCCAGAAATTTTCGGTACTGTTCACGCGGGGGCAATGTTCACCCGCGCGGGTACTATTCACTGATGCAGAAAATATAACAGCTTTTAAGATATTTGCAGTACAGCCATTTTTAACTAAAATGGCTCTAACTCCATTATACGAACTCAGAATTAGATGATTCTTGTTCCTATGAGTCACAAATAATAATACGAACAAAACCCTTCAATCGAAACTCAATTCGGAGCTCGTTTGCCCAGTTCAATACCCATTTCGCTCGTTAAACATTTAACTCACATTTCACGTCAAAAACCCAATCGCGACTTGATGAAATTAAACAAAATTTCCAGATCAGCCCTATAATTCATGATTTAAATTCTGGAAATCTCGAAATCAAATTTGGATCTCTAGAACTAAAAATGAACCTTTAGATCATTACATTTATGCTCAAAACGGCAAAAATCTTCCAAAAATGACCCGTTGGGCATCCGAAACACACCCGAGGCCCCCAGGACCCCGACCAATAATACCAACCAGCCCCAAAATACATTATGGACTTGCTCGAGGACTCAAATCACATCAAACAACGCCAAAATCATGAATCAACCTCCAATCCAAGTTTTATGAACTTTAGAATTTCCAACTTCTATTTCCGATGCCGAAACCTATCAAATCACGTCCGATTGACTTCAAATTTTGCACACAAGTCTAAAATGACATAACGAAGCTATAGAAATTCTCGGAATTCCTTTCTGACCATCGGATCAAAATTTCACCTATCAACCGGAAATCGCCAAAATACTAACTTCGCCAAAATGAGTTAATTTCTTCACCGGACCTCCAAAATTTATTCCGATTGCGCTCCTAGGCCTTAAATCATCCCCCGAAACTAACCGAATCATCGGAATTCAATTCCGAGCCTTCTAACTCACAAGTCAACGTCCGGTTGACTTTTCCAAACTAATTCTTCCTTAAAGAGACTAATTGTCCCATTTCATATCAATCTCGATCCGAATTGACTCAAATTCACCAAGTACACATATTGAAACATGAATAAGCATTTAATGGGGAATACGAGACGAAAATACAGGAAACGACGGTTCGGGTCGTTACATTCTCCCCAACTAAAACAAACGCTCGTCCTCGAGCGAGTTAAGAAACATACCTAGAGTTTCAAATAGGTGCGGGTACCTACTCCGCATCTCCTGCTCGGTCTCCCAAGTAGCCTCCTCCACGAGCCGACCTCTCCACTGTACTTTCACTGATGCTATATCTTTTGATCTCAATTTTTGAACCTGTCGACTCAAAATAGCCACTGGCACCACATTATAAGTCAAATTTTCATCTAACTGTACTGTACTGAAATCTAAAATATGAGACGGGTCCCCAATGTACTTCCGGAGCATGGACACATGGAATACCGGATGAACACTCGACAATCTAGGCGGCAAAGCAAGCTCGTAAGCCACCTCTCCAATCCTCCTAAGTACCTCAAATGGTCCAATAAACCGCGGACTGAACTTCCCTTTCTTTCCGAACCTCATAACACCCTTCATCGGCGAAACCTTTAGCAAAACCTTCTCGCCCTCCATAAATGATACATCTCGGACCTTCCGGTCCGCATAACTCTTCTGACGCGACTGAGTTGTGCGAAGTCTTTCCTGAATCACCTTCACCTTTTCTAAGGAATCCTGGACCAAATCTGTCCCCAACAACCTAGCCTCACCAGGCTCAAACCAACCCACTGGAGTTCTACACTGCCTCCCATATAAGGCCTCATACGGTACCATCTGAATACTGGACTGATAGCTGTTATTGTAGGCAAACTCTGCAAGTGGTAAAATTCAACCCAAGAACCTCCAAAATCAATCACGCAGGCACGCAACATATCCTCCAATATCTGAATAGTACGCTCGGACTCTCCGTCCGTCTGAGGATGAAATGCTGAACTCAACTCCACCTGAGTGCCCAACTCATGCTGAAAAGTCCTCCAAAACTGAGAAGTGAACTGAGTACCTCTATCCGAAATAATAGTAACTGGAACACCATGGAACCGCACAATCTCCTGAATGAAAATCCTAGCCAGCCGCTCCACAGAATATGTGGTACACACCGGAATGAAATGCGCTGACTTGGTTAGCCTATCCATAACGACCCAAATCGAATCAAAATTCTTCAAAGTCCGAGGAAGGCCACTCACGAAATCCATAATAACTCTCTCCCATTTCCACTCAGGAATAATCATCTGCTGAAGCAAACCGCCCAGTCTCTGATGCTCATATTTCACCTGCTGACAGTTGAGACACGGAGCCACATATCCCACAATGTCTTACCTCATTCTCCTCCACCAGTAATGTTGTCTCAAGTCCTGATACATCTTTGCAGCTCCCGGATGGATGGAATACCGCGAACTGTGGGCCTCCTCAAGAATCAAATCTCTAAGTCCATCAACATTGGGCACACAAATACGGCCCTGCATCCTCAATATGCCACATCACCTATAGTCACATCTTTGGCATTATCATGCTGAACTTTGTCCTTAAGGAGAAGCAAATGCGGATCATCATACTGGTGCTCTCTGATGCGATCATATAAGGAAGATCGAGAAACCACACTAGCCAATACCCGGCTAGGCTCAGTAATATCTAACCGCACCAACTGATTGGCCAAGGTCTGAACATCAACTGCAAGAGGCCTCTCCCCAACTGGGATGTAAGCCAAACTCCCCATACTGACTGCCTTTCAGCTCAACGCATTGGCCACTACATTGGCCTTTCCCGGATGATATAGAATGGTAATATCATAGTCTTTAAGTAACTCAAGCCATCTCCGCTGCCTCAAATTAAGATCTTTTTGTTTAAATAAATGCTGAAGACTGCGATGATCAGTGAATAACTCACAAGATACGCCATATAAATAGTGCCTCCAAATTTTTAAGGCATGAACTATAGCAGCCAACTCCAAATCATGAACAAGGTAGTTCTTCTCATGGGGCTTCAACTGACGAGAAGCATAAGCAATAACTCTACCCTCCTGCATTAGCACACAACCAATCCCAACTCATGAAGCATCACAATATACCGTGTATGAACCTGTAGCTGATGGTAACACCAACACTGGAGTTGTGGTCAGAAGTTCCTTGAGCTTCTGAAAGCTCTCCTCACACTCGCCGGACTATACAAATGGGGCACCTTTCTGAGTCAACTTGGTCAAAGGCGATGCAATAGAAGAAAACCCCTGAACAAACCGGCAATAATAGCCTGCTAGCCCAAAAAAACTCCGAATCTCTGTGACTGAGGACAGTCTAGACCAACTCTGCATTGCTTTTATCTTCCTTGGATCAACGTGTATACCCTCAATGGACACTATGTGTCCCAAAAATGCCACAGAACTTAGCCAAAATTCACATTTGGAGAATTTTGCATAAAGCTTTTCCTCTTTCAATCTCTGCAACACTACACGCAAATGTTGGGCATGCTCCTCCTGGATACGCGAGTACACCAGGATATCATCAATGAATACAATAACAAATGCATCTAGATAAGGTTGAAATACACTGTTCATCAAATGCATGAACGCTGCTGGGGCATTGGTCAGCCCGAAAGACATAACCAAAAATTCATAGTGACCATATCTAGTCCTGAAGGCAGTCTTGGGAATATCCGACTCCCTGATTTTCAACAGGTAATAGCCCGAACGGAGATCAATCTTAGAAAATACCCTCGCTCCCTGAAGCTGATCAAATAAGTCATCAATACGAGGCAAAGGATACTTGTTCTTCACTGTTACCTTATTCAACTGCCTATAATCAATGCACATTCTCATTGTGCCATCTTTCTTCTTCACAAATAAAACAGGTGCACCCCACGGGGACACGCTAGGCCGAATGAACCCCTTATCTAGGAGTTCCTGAAGCTGCTCCTTCAATTCTTTCAGCTCTGCTGGTGCCATACGATATGGCGAAATAGAAATGGGCTGAGTGCCCGACACTAAGTCAATGCCAAAATCAATATCCCTGTCCGGCGGCATGCCCGGCAGGTCTGCAGGAAATACATCAGGAAAGTCCCTCACAACTGGGATAGAATCAATACTAGGAGTCTCAGCTCCAACATCCCGCACAAAAGCCAAATATGATAGATAACCCTTCCCAACTATACGCTGAGCTTCCAAGAAAGAATTTACTCTGCTAGGAACATAATCAGTCATACCACGCCACTCGATCCGCGGTACACCCGGCATAGCCAAAGTAACTGTCTTAGCATGACAGTCTAGAATAACATGACACCGAAATAACCAATCCATGCCTAATATAACATCAAAGTCCATCATGCTCAATAGAAATAGATCAACTCGGGTCTCCAGACCCTCAATAATCATAACACATGACCTGTACACACGGTCCACAATAACAGTATCGCCCACCGGGGTAGATGCATGAACAGGTAAAGAAGGAAACTCTCGGGGCGTACCCAAATAATAAGCAAAATATGAGGACACATAAGAATATGTGGAACCGGGATCGAATAATACAGAGGCATCTCTGTGGCAGACTGGACAATTCCTGTAATGACAGCATTTGAAGCAATAGCATAAAAAAAACAGGCCCGTCCACCGCCTAATCGACCTTAACCCCGTAAGCAATAACCGACTCACCAACACGCCTCAAACTGGAACCAATATAGTACAAAATCGTGCAATCAACTTATTTAATAGCAAACTCCCCAACTTGGCTCAAAGACATAGATCAAAATGCACTCAATAAATCATAACACACATACTCTATTATTGTCGTAATACCATAGTGAGATTGAACTCACTCCTTCATAAGCTTGTGGAAACACAAATCATGTAGAATTTTAACTCTTCTGCAATTCTTGCATTCACTCACATAATAGTTAAGCCCACTCTCTAGGCGACCAAATTTAGATTTCAATGCATATTCTTTACTTGTAAATGAGATCTTCTAATAGACAGTATAAGAGTCGCACCACCTTAGAACACTCCGCAAGAGATAACCCACATGTTTCACTTCTAATTAATATTTTTGTATACCTTCCACCGTCATTCACATTACCCAATCACTTAGTCTTCCTGAGTCTAAACGCATACCATAACATGAAATTTACTTCACTCCAAGCAGGACACAAGAAAAGATTCTTCACGCGCCCATAACTCGGTGCTACACATCAGATCACAATGAAAATTAAACACTTAATAGTTCATCTATTATCCTGACGCCCTTCCTCGTCACCTCCAAGTCATATAGTTATATCTCGCAGTACTAACATACTCCTCACATGGCTATCCAACCATCATTCTCACTAATAGGGACAATACCGGACATATAATTTCAAAACTCTTGCTCGCACAATCAACACTTCGGTGCTCAAGCCATAGGCAAGGATCTAGCCTCAAGTCCTCCAGACTGGCCTGACATCAAACTCATAGCGATTACGTCTCGCCCTTCGTCCGGGGAATTACAAGCCATCAAGGCCACATCTAATACTGAGCGCTCGTTTCCGCATACGAACACGTGGATAGAATTGTAAGAGTTACTTTTTTTTTCCAACTGAATGAAGGACGCACTATAAGAATTCAAGAATATGAAGTTTTCCTAAAGGTTCTGCATCCTCTCGAGGATTATTACAGACGTCTCCGTACCGATCCGCGAGACTCTACTAAACCTGCTCATGACTCGTGAGACCTATAACCTAGGCTCTGATACCAACTTGTCACGACCCAAAATCCCAACCCGGTCGTGATGGCGCCTCTCGTGAGGACAAGGCCAGCCAATCAACAAAACACTACATCTCTTTATAATTACTTAGCAGGAATAAGTCTAAATCATGGGCAATATAATCTTAAATGCGAAATAAACGTGATAGAACAAGGAAAACCCTCCCAACTCAGCCCGAAATCGGGGTGTCACAAGTCATGAGCTACTACAGAGTTTACTAATATTTTACAAAGTCTGGAATAATCATAAATAACAAAGATAAGGGAGAAAACGGGGTTGCGGACGTCAAGAGCTACCCCGTTACTCCTAGTCACTGCCTGGTCTGGAATATATCAGTGCTCAGGAGCGAACTCAGCTCTGCCTGTATCTGCACACATGGTGCAGGGAGTAATGTGAGTACTCCGACCCAGTGAGTAATAAAAATAAATAATGACTAAAAATATGAAATCTCATAATGGCACAATACAGCACTATCCCAAGTAGTAAAATCAGTTATACAGTAAAATAGTGAGTATCAGATAATTCTCCTTTTAAAACAGTAAAGACAAATAATTTCCACAGTAAGGATAAATCAAAAGCTTGCCCATCGGGCTCAATATATAAATCTCAGTATAGTATCAGCCCCTCGGGCTCACTCCCAACTCACCAGCACACAACATCAGCCCCTCGGGCTCACTCCCAACTCACCACACACAAGCAACGGCCTCTCGGGCCCACTCCCAACTTACCTGGGTACCCTGCGCTCACTGGGGGTGTGTACAAATTCCGGAAGGGCTCATACAGCCCAAGCGCAATATCAATAGGCCTGAAAGCCTTCACACATCACACACGAGGCCTGAAATCCTCCTCATATAACACTCGAGGCCTGAAAGCCTCCTCACATCACTCAACATATCCTCACGTATGGCCCTCGGCCTCAATCAGTCCAGAAAATAATCATAATCCTCTTGGGCATCAGTAAAACAATAGTGCTCAGCTCAACAACATTATAAATATCATTAAATCTCGAGTTAAGTATAAATGTAGCTGAGTTTACAAAATAATATAATTCAATTAGACTGAGTTCAAATAGTATTTCAATTCATGAGGAAAATAGTGATGTAAATTCACAAAAGATTTCAGATAATTGGTACAAAGCCCAAATATGGAAATAAGCCCAATCATAGCGAAAAACAATAAATCTTTATCAATTACGCGGTAAAAATATCAACTGGATGGACCAAGTCACAATCCCCAATATTAAATGACACCGCGCTCGTCATACAACGCGTGTCTCATCTCAACATAGCAGTATGTTGTGCAATCCGGGGTTTCAAACCCTCAGTGCATCATTTAAAATCATTACTCACCTCAAGACGGTCTAACGTCTACTCCGCTATGCCCTTGCCTCTCGAATTTCCTCTTCGCATGTCGAATCTGGTCAAAACCACAACGAATACATTACAATAGGCTAAGGGAATATAACCCAACCGAAAAGACTCGAAAAATATCGAAATTTACGAAATTCGCAAAACTCGAGCCCCGGGCCCACTTCTCGAAAAATTATGAAAGTCACATCACCGGATTTCTCGTCTCGCCACGAGTCCGTACATATAAAATTTACCAAAATCGGAGTTCAAATGGCCCCTCAAATCTTCAAATCTTATTTTCAAATCCCTAGGCCTAAATCTTCAATTTACTCCTCAAAAACATGTAATCTAGTCGAATTATTAGATGATAATTCAATATTATGGAGTAGAAATAATAACAAGTGACTTATCTCAAGATTTCCCAAGATTTCTTGCTAAAAATCGCCAAAAATCCGAGCTTGGAAGTAAAAAAAAATGACCAAACTCGGACTGCTGGACATTAAATCTGTCCAGAAATTTTCGGTACTATTCACGCGGGGACAATGTTCACCCGCGCGGGTACTATTCACTGATGCAGAAAATATAACAGCTTTTAAGATATTTGCAGCACAGCCATTTTTAACTAAAATGGCTCTAACTCCATTATACGAACTCAGAATTAGATGATTCTTGTTCCTATGAGTCACAAATAACAATACGAACAAAACCCTTCAATCGAAACTCAATTCGGAGCTCGTTTGCCCAGTTCAATACCCATTTCGCTCGTTAAACATTTAACTCACATTTCACGTTAAAAACCCAATCGCGACTTGATGAAATTAAACAAAATTTCCAGATCAGCCCTATAATTCATGATTTAAATTCTGGAAATCTCGAAATCAAATTTGGATCTCTAGAACTAAAAATGAACCTTTAGATCATTACATTTATGCTCAAAACGGCAAATATCTTCCAAAAATGACCCGTTGGGCATCCGAAACACACCCGAGGCCCCCAGGACCCCGACCAATAATACCAACCAGCCCCAAAATACATTATGGACTTGCTCGAGGACTCAAATCACATCAAACAACGCCAAAATCATGAATCAACCTCCAATCCAAGTTTTATGAACTTTAGAATTTCCAACTTCTATTTCTGATGCCGAAACCTAACAAATCACGTCCGATTGACTTCAAATTTTGCACACAAGTCTAAAATGACATAACGAAGCTATAGAAATTCTCGAAATTCCTTTCCGACCGTCGGATCAAAATTTCACCTATCAACCGGAAATCGCCAAAATACTAACTTCGCCAAAATGAGCTAATTTCTTCACCGGACCTCCAAAATTAATTCCGATTGTGCTCCTAGGCCTTAAAGCATCCCCCGAAACTAACCAAATCATCGGAATTCAATTCTGAGCCCTCTAACTCACAAGTCAATGTCCGGTTGACTTTTCCAAACTAATTCTTCCTTAAAGAGACTAATTGTCCCATTTCCTACCAAACTCGATCCGAATTGACTCAAATTCACCAAGTACACATACTGAAACATGAATAAGCATTTAACGGGGAATACGAGATGAAAATACAGGAAACGACGGTTCGGGTCGTTACAACATACCTACGTAGATTATTCCGCATGAGATAACCCACCTACTTTGCCTACAATTAACATTTTTGTATACCTCCCACCGTTATGCACATTAAACAATCACTTAGTCTTCCTGGGTATAAACTCATACTGTAACATGAAAGTCACTTCACTCCAAACATGAGACTTGAAAAGATTCTTCACGCCCATAACTCAGAGCTACACCTCTAATCACAATGGAAATCATACACTTAATAGTTCACCTATCATCCAGCAGATCTTCCTCGACACTTCCAAGTCATATAGAATCATATCGCAGTACTAACATACCCATCACTACCCAGCCGTCATTCCCGCTAATAAGGGCAATACCGGACATATAAGTTCAAAACACTTGCTCACACAATCAGTACCTTGGTGCTTAAGCCGTAGGAAAAGATCCGGCCTCAAGTCCTTCAGACTGGCCCAACATCAACTCATAGAGAACACGTCTCGCCCCTCAATCAGGGAATCACAAGCCATCAAGGCACATCTGATACTGAGCACTCATGCGCACATGCGAATGCGTGGAAGGAATTTCAAGAGTTACTTTTCAAGCTGAATCAAGAACGCACGATAAGAATTCAAGAATGTGAAGTTTTCCTAAAGGTTCTACAGCCTCTCGAGGATAAATACAGACGTCTCTGTACCGATCCACGAGACTCTACTAAACCTGCTCATGACTCGTGAGACCTATGTAACCTAGGCTCTGATACCAACTTGTCACGACCTAATTCCCGAACCTGGTCGTGATGACACCTCTCATGAAGACAAGGCCAGCCATTCAACCCAATTCATCCTTTTAAGACAATTAATTAACATAATTATAGTATAAATATGGTTTAATAATATCTAATAGCGGAAAGTATGGATAAAATACGGAAATCCAACCCAACTTAGGCCTAACCGGGGTATCACAAGTCATGAGCCACTACAGAGTTTACTAAAATTCTACAAGGTATGAAATTAGGAACGACATCTGAAGATATCATAAATACAGAAGATAAGGGGGAAAACGGGTCTGCGAACGCCATGCAGCTACCTCGATAACTCTGATGAAAACTGAACAGCAGAAAACTCGCTCTATGCCTCAGGAATACCTGTACCTGCACACATGGTGCAGGGAGTAATGTGAGATCTCCGACCCAGTGTGTAATAAATATAAATAATAACTGAGAGTAAGAAAACACGTTAAGGCACACAACACTCTATACAGAAGCAGTGAAATCATTTAAAATAACAATTCAGTGAAACATCATGTGAAATTTCTTTAAAACCAGTAAAAACAGGTAATTTGGCAGTAAAATGACAAGTAGAAATCTACCTCTCGGGCTCAATATCAAAACAACGAGTAGAAATCTGGCCCTCGGGCTCAGTATCAAAATAATAAGTAGAAATCTGCCCCTCGAGCTCAGTATCAAAATAATAAGTAGAAATCTGCCCCTCGGGCTCAGTATCTCAAAACAGTATTAGCCCCTCGGGCTCAGTATCTCAGAACAGTATCAGCCCCTCGGGCTCAGTATCTTAGAAAAGTATCAGCCCCTCGGGCTCAGTATCTCAGAACAGTATCAGCCCCTCGGGCTTAGTATCTCAGAAAAGTATCAGCCCCTCGGGCTCAGTATCTCAGAACAGTATCAGCCCCTCAAGCTCAGAATAGTATGAAGCAACCAGTCAATGAAATAAGAGCACATAATTATTATGGCAGATAATGCAGATAAGGAATAAATGCATGAGTGCAATGCAATGCATATGACGGTACCCTCTGGTACCCACTGCGGCGTGCAGCCTGAGCCATCCATATTTATTTATCGTCGACGACACTCACTGGGGGTGTATACAGACTCCGGAGGGGCTCCTACAGCCCAAGCGCAATAACAAGCCATCTTGTGGCATCAATCAAGTCCTAGTCAGTCATTGTTACCTGACGAATTTATATCACACAGTGCCATTGTTACCACTGTTTCAAGTCACATCATATAGTGTCATTGTTACCACTGTTTCAAATCATTGCTGCAGCACGCAGCCTGATCCATGCTCAGTCCAGAAATCATAATAAGCCCCTTGGGCATTTGTAAAACAGTAGTTCTTAGCCCGAAATATCATTTAGAAATATCATTTAAGTTTTCAAATCTTAGAAAGATGGCTGAGTTTGCAAAACAGTATTTAAAACCTTGGACTGAGATCAAATGATATGCATGTATGCGAAAACAGTGATGTCAATCCCTGAAGGATTCAAATAATTGGCAAGAAGCCCAAATGTAACAATTAAATCCAAGTAGAAAACACGGTAAAAACATCTCTCGGGATGGACTAAGTCACAATCCCCAATGGTGCTCTACCCCACGCTCGTTATCCGGCGTGCAAGTCACCTCAATATAGCTTTACGATGTAAAATTCCGGGGTTTCAAACCCTCAGGACATCATTTACATCAATTACTCACCTCAAACCAGCTACTTCTTTAGATCGCGACGCCTTTGCCGCTCGAATTGACCTCTACATGCGTCGAATCTGCCCAAAATCACAACGAATATGTCGCATTATGCTAAAGGGACAATACCCAATCGAAAGCAATCGAAAAATATCAAAATTCACGAATTTGACAAAACCCGAGTCCCGGGCCCACGTCTCAAAACTCAGAAATTTTTATACTAAGATGTTCTTCGTCCACTCACGAGTCCGTACATATAAAGAACACAAAAATCGGAGCTCGTTCGACCCTTCAAATCGACCCTAGAAAATCTCAAAAGCACAAGCCCTAAAACCCCAATTTTCTACTGATTTTCATGTTCTAATTCACATATAATATTGTATTTAACTTAGATATAAGTAGAAACAACTCACTTTTGATGCTAGATAAAATCCCCCTTGAAATTCTCTCCAAAATCATCCAAGCCAAATGAAAGAAATGAAATAAAATAAGCCAAATCTGTGTTTAAAGAATCTGCCCGTGCTTCGTCGAGTTGTACCTTGCACTTGTTCTATACAAGTTGTACATCCCATTAAAATTTTCCCTTGTCGGACACCTTCTGTTTAAACATCCATAACGTCTTGTATAAATATTCAAATTACAAACGATTTGAAGATTTAGAAACTAAACTCGACGATCTTTAATTTGATAGGTTGTACACCATATAACTCTTTATATATCCCAAGATATGAGCTTCTAAAGTCGGTTCCATGAAATCCAAAAATTTTGGAGAAATGGCTCCACCAGTCATCTTCAATCGATCATAACTTTTGGTACAGATGTCCAAATTATGATTTCCTTAGTTTTCTGAAAACTAGACACGAAGGGATACAATTTTCGTTTTTGAATTATCTCAAAATTCCTTGGAGAACAAAAACTATAGGCCTCCGAAGTACGCTTCACGACTGCACATTTGCTGTCCAAAGACAGCTTAGCAGCAGAAATTGCAACAGCTTTTTCTTTTCTTTTTGGGTCCGAATTCCATTCCGTTAACCTTCCGAAATCCACCCGAGGCCCTCAGGACCTTAACCAATTATATCAACATGTCCCACAATATCATTCAAACTTGTCCCAACCTTCGGAACACCCAAAATAACATCAAATCATCATCGGATTCAAGCCTATGAATCTCAAGAACTTCCAAATTCCATTTTTGATAAAAACCCCAACCAAACCACGTCCGAATGACCTCAAATTTTGCATACAAGTCCAAAATGACATAACGAAGCTACAACAACTCTCGAAATTCCATTCCGACCCTCGGATCAAAATCTCACCTAACAACCGGAATTCGCCAAAATACTAACTTTGCTAATTCAAGCTTAACAAAGCGCCAAGGTGTGTAGAGGATATAGGCTTATCAAAAACTACAAAATCGCCGCTTGAAGGGCGGATCAGCAAATATATATAGGCTAAGCAACAACTTCTCGTTTGCCCAAGGGGGCCAATTATTTCTGGCCGCATTAACGTCACCTTCTCCTTGGGGAGTGCACTAGTAGAATCATTCCAGGCTCCCACATAAGTCATAAAATTGAAGGACCTCGGGAGATCCTCGACGTCATAAATATTGGTTCTGGAGGAACTATCGATCCCACCTCGAGATGTGGCTAGTCTCAGGGCCCCTGGTCTGTCCCACAGAAAGGCCTCACAGGGCTGACGCCGAAACACAAAAACAAAAAAGCAAGGAGAAGGGTTGACAGGATAAAAGCTCCATTTTATACATTGGTAAAAGAGAGAAAACATTTTTACACTATTTGTTCCTAGGGAGGGGACACATGAAGCAAAAAGAAAGGCATACAAAAAAGGCTCGGAGACTACTCCTCGCCACTATCATCTTTACCCCTATCAGGGTCAATCAAGAGTGCTAATCTTCCTTCCACCGCACGAGCCTCCTCCAGATCGACAGACAGATCGAAGCTTTTGGCCTCAAGTTCTTCCAGGGTCTCCCTCTTCGCCTCCAACTTGGCGTACTCGACAGCTCGAATTAGTCTCTGTTCAGATACCGCAGACATGTCGCGAACCATTATATGCGCCGTGGTCGCATCCTCCTTATAAGCGGTAGCATCTCATTCGGCTTCAAACTTAGCCGTGGTCAAAGTAACAATCTCCCTACGAGCGTCCGTCAGAAGACCCTGGGATGTCGTCAATTCCCCGGCCACAGTCTCATTTTGCTCTTTCAGCCCGGAGACCTCCACTTTCAACTAGCTAATCCACGAGTTACTCTGCTCGACCTACAAAGAAGGGCAAGTCGACAAATATATGAATCTAGAACATGAGTGGATATGAGGTAAAAGGACGGGCATGAGCGAAGCAGAGTACCTGAGCAACAAGAGCGGCCCTCTCCTAGAGCGCCGCCTCCAAAGCAGTCCGAAGTTCTCCCAACTATCTTTCACCCAGGGCACAATGAGCCTCTGAGTCCTGTAGCTTGGAAGCAACGTTATTACGCTCCTTCTCGTGGAAAAAATGTTCCCCTCGGAGCCGAAGAATGGCATGTTCATACATCTCCTTGCACTACGACACAATGAGAATGTTAAGAAAGATGGCAAATAACGCCCGAGAATGAAAAGGAATATGCAAGGGGAACCTATCACCAGTTGCATAGACTTCTCCACCGCTTTAACGACATCAAAAATATCGAGATCGTCCCAGTCGGTTACGCCGTCAAAAATGTTGGCAATAAAATCTCCCCCTTTTGGAAGGGTCCCGACTGTGATGCCGACCATTCTTTCGGCATCCCTCAGCTCCATTGATAAAACCGGAAAGCTCGAAATGAGGTCATTCGGTTCGCCGATTTCTCCAAATAGCAACCCACATTCCTGGAAGGCCCCGAGCTACGGTCCCTTAGGATCAACTCCAATGGTCCTCCTAGCAAAAGTTGCGTCAGCATCCTCTTCAAGGACCCTCTGCTCACCAGCCCGGCCGGAGCCAGCTGTCCCGGATTTAGTAGCCTCCGATCGGGGTGCCTGCAAATCTCTCGCACTGAACCTTGTTCTCCTCCTCAACTATCTTCCATCATCATCCTCCCCCTCGATGTCAGGATTCGATCCGAAATTTAGAGCAGCAGTCCTATCAGGTTGGGCAACGACTACCGTGCTCTTCCTTTTCTTATTCATATCAGGTTCCAAGGCCTCTGTTTTCAATGTTAGGGGGCAGCGTCATCTGTATATTCTCACCAAGGCCTGCACCAGCACAATAACCGTGATATGTTTTTGCTAGGGGCTCGGAAGGAAATACAAAATGCGAAGCACAGGCGGTAAAGGAACCTCACCGTGATTCTTGGCCACTTGATGCTCCTTAGCCATGATGGTCCAAGACCGAACGTGGTATGGGAACTTCTTGTCCAGACGCCTGATCCATCTCGACAACTCTGGGACCACCTCCGGATGCCAAGGAGCTGCTGCAGAAAACAAAATAAGGTTATTACGTCGAATGAAAGAGTAATTGAGAAGTGGTTAATGGGAAATTCGCTTACGTGGAGCGTTCCACTGCTCCGAAAAGGGTATCCTCCAGGCCAGGGTGATGTCCGAGGTCCTCACTCAAATAAACCTGCTCATCCATCCTCGGTCCTCTCCCTCATCAATACTCGTGAAAAAAGACTTTTTGGATCGGTGGCAGAGCTTGATTAAGCCTCGATACAACCAAGGGCAGTATAGTCTGATCAAATGGTTAAGGGTGAAACCTTCACCTTTAACCCCTTCGGTGAAATACCGAAGCATTAACACTATCCTCCAAAAGGATGGGTAGATCTGACCGAGGGTCACCTGATACCGGGCGCAGAAGTCAAGAATAACTAGGTCGATTTCAAAGGGAGGAGATTCGACGGATTTATCAGGGCCCACAGTGAATGGGTAAGTATATATGTCAAGGAAGCCCGCCTTGAAGTCAGTGATGCTACCGTTGGGGCCGGGAATCTCTACCTCCACTGCCTCGCTCCATCGGCAGTCCACCCTCACTTTGCTAACATCGGTCACGACGCTAAAATATCGAGACATGTGCTCAACCAGGCATAGACGAGGGAGTCTCGATGTCTAAATCCTTCGACGTGTCAATATTAGGAGGAGTCCATTGTTCTAAAGTGGGAACCGATTTGTTTTCTCCCTCAGGTAATCGGGACTACGATGCAACATCGTTCCGTCGGGGGCCCGTCCTAGAAGTCCTAGCCATGAAAAATGGTAAAAATCTTTCTGTGAAAAGAGGGAAGGATGTCAAATAGCAAAATTCTGATTCGCGGGCTTGTAAGAAGGGTGAAGATGGGAACTGTCTAGCAACCGGTGCATTTATAGGAATCGTTGGGGAAGAAGAAGAGACGAGCCTGCGACAGTTCGTGGGTTTCTCGATTACCGCATCTGACGGTGGCCCTGCACGGTTCTCTGGGGCATGGCATTTAATGCTCTTAGACGGTTGATGTCATGGCAATAATGATCTCGAAATGACGATTCAATATCGTTACCTATTACTTCGTTCTATGAAACGCGAAGAGTATCTGTATGCGGTAAAATCAGGGGGATCTATTTCCCGCCAATAAGGTACATTCGGAAAGTCATGTCAGCATATCGAGGCTGTGGGATTACGATCGAGCTCCCTCTCTCGAGGATCATCCGCGACCCAGCATAGACTATGAGGGTAAGGAATGTATCCGCGACCCAGCAAAGGTTACGAAGACGGGGGACTCCCAAGGCAAGCGGATAGAGTCAATAGGCACTAGTACCATGCATAGTCGTCCCATCCCCGTGTCCTCTCATTCAATACACTTTGTACTATATGGTATTCCCTCTCCTATATAAGGGGGATCCATGCCACTTTGTAAGGGACCGATGTTGCTCCATTTTCTCCACAAGTGCAATAATATCTCTCTCTCTTTTTATTTCTAATCTTGTTCATTCTCACTGGTCCGAGGCCACCTCGATATTCATCACGTTCTTACTCATTCTTCATCATATACCTTAGTATTGGCCATAAAGAGCCTTGCTTGATTATATCTTCAACTTTTATCCCATCCCCGACTATCCCCAATAGCTCGAGCTCGATCTTGACATCGAGCCCGAGGTCCTTCATCGACCGGACCTGTATCTGGGCAGCAGGCCCTTCGGTTTGATTATTATCTCGTTTTATCTTGCATTTAATTTTCAAACTCCATATTGTTAGCATCAACTGCTCTAACAACTAGCTCGGGAATAGATCAGATATTTTTAGAATCCCATTTACAAATTTAATTGTTGTTACCATTTTCACGATAAACATATACATCAAATCAAGATGGAAATCAAGCATCAAATACTTCTTTTTGTCCTCAAGCAAACCCTTCTCATCTCATTCAATTCATATGAACATATCTCGCAGTCACATCGTACTCATCACGTAGCTATATAGTTATCACTCCTACTAATAGGGACACTATCGGACATACAAATCCAAAAGCACGTGCTCACACAATCAATGCCTCTGATCTCAAGCAATAGGCAAAATCCAGCCTCAAGTCATCCAGACTAGCCCAACATCAATACACAGAGATCACATCTCGCCCCTCGATTAGGGAACCACTAGCAATCGATGAACATCTGATACTGAGCGCTCACGCACACATACGAAATCATGGAAGGAATTCAAAGAGTTACATTTCAAGCTGAATCAAGGACGCACGATAAGAATTCAAGAATGTGAAGTTTTTCCTAAAGGTTCTGCAGCCTCCCGAGAATAAGTACAGACGTCTTTGTACCGATCCGCAAGACTCTACTAAACATGCTCATGACTTGTGAGACCTATGTAATCTATGCTCTGATACCAACTTTTCACGACCTTAAAACTGACCCGGTTGTAATGGCGCCTATCGCAAAAATAGACCAGTCGACACAATTCTTGAATTTAACCATGTTTCAATAAAAGACATTTTTAATCCTTCAATTAATAAAATATCTCATAATGTAAGTCTAAATGAACAGTGCAGAATAAATACACAAGTTCGACATCGGGGTGTCACAAGTCATGAGCATCCACTAAGGTCTGAATACAACAAAGAGTCTGAAAATATACTAAAACAATCTGAGGAAGACAAGAGGGAGAAGACCAGGGCTGCGAACGTCGGGCAGCTACCTTGCTAACTCCGATGACTCTGCCACTGAGCAATCAACACCCACTACCGGGTTCAAAAATACCTGAATTTGCACAGAAGGTCCAGGGAGTAATATGAGTATGCCAACTTAGTAAGTAATAAAAGAAAATGAAAGCCGATCAACAAGAAAACACGTAAGCCACATCATAACGCTATAGCAAAAGCAGTACATTTCCAAAATAGTACAAAAATCATTTACTTCATAAATCAAGCTCAGTTTTAGTAAAACCTTTCAAAACAACTTTCAATAGTTTCAAACGAGTGATAAAATAGTGAGTAAAAATGATAGAAATGTAAACAGCCCCTTAGGAAAAACATGTACCATAAACCACCCCTCGGGCATAATATCAACAGAACCAGTCCCTCAGGCTACCTCACAGTCACTCGTAATCAGCCCCTCGGGCATAACATGAATCAAGAACCGCCCCTCGGGCAAAACATTGATCAAGAACTGCCCCTCAGGCAACAATGTGTAACAATAACAGCCCCTTGGGCAACATCATATAGTGCATACTGGGTACCCGCGCTCACTAGGGGTGTACAGACTCCTGGAGGGGCCCTTTACGAGCCAAGCGCAATAATAATCCATCTCGTGGAATAATCAAATAGGCTCTCGGCCTTATATCAGGCCACCAAGTGGCATAACAAATCGGGCCCTTAACCTCATAGTCATAAATCAGTACCACACTGCTGCGATGCACCGCCTAATCCTATAATATCCTCACAACAAATGCCATGGGCCTCACTCAGTCAGAAATCTCTCATATAACTCGGGCAAGAGTAAAATATGATGCTAAACCCAAAATATCATTTAAAATATCAAAACAGAGTAAATATGGTTGAGTTATGAAAATAGTAGAATACAACATGACTGAGTATAAATATGAAGTCAAAACAGTGAGGGATAGTAGTAAAAATAACCTAAGGGTCAAAAAAAGTTAGAACGAAGCCCGAATACGACATTCAGCCAAAACATGGTAATAATTTCCAAAACACAATGATATCAAACTTTTTTCAATCAAATACGTGACATAACAATTGTCACGACCCAAACCGATGGGCCGCGGCGGGCACCCTGTACCTTACTCAACAGAGTACCAACGTAATGTATGTTTCTTATTACATCATCATATACACATGACATACTATCCTAATAGGCCAATATGTTCCTTTATAAACTTAAAACATATGCCGACAAGGCCGTACAATTTTTTATGTACACGACATATGCCTCTAAGAGTACATAAATATCATAAAGGTTGGGACAGAGTCCCGCCATACCAAATAATACACGTCTAAATCATACTAACCAAACGAGCAACTCCGAAGCAAATGGAGCGCAACAACATCCCCCGCTGAACTGATAGCCTTCTTGGAGGAATCTCGACCTGTCTATTGGGACCTGCGGGCATGAAACACAACGTCATCAAGCAAAAGGGACGTCAATATGAATAATGTACTGAGTATGTAAGGAACATAAATAATTACATAAGAGACATGAAATAAATATAGAGTACATGACTCAACCTGTAAGTCTGAATAACTTTGTAAATCATAAATTACTTTTAGCGTCATGCATATGCGTATGAATGTCATGTCATGCATAGGTACATGTTTCATAACATCATCAGCCTCTGAGGGCATCCCATCATATCATATCAGCCACAATGGGCAAAATCATCATTGTATACCAGCTGATCAGGTGGTGGTGCGTATATAACGCCATAACTTTTCCCATATCCCATACACACACACACACACACACACACACATATATATACATACATATATACGCGTATATAACGCCGTTTGAATCATATTTTAGCCACTGTGGGCAATATCATCATCATATACCAACTGATCAGGTGGTGGTGCGTATATAACGCCGTAACTTTTTTTCATATCCCATATACATATATTTACATATATACGCATATATAACGTCATCTGGTCATGGGTCAATGCACATGTACGAAATGCATGAAAAATACGTAATAATCTCAATATTACTTCCGGTTAAATTTTTCCAATTGCGTATTATTCTGAGACCTATGAGTAGAATATAATAATATTTTTCATGGGAAATCAAGAATATAGTCACCCTTACTATTTCTATGAATAAAGTAATTTATGGAAACTGTGTGTTTGCTCGTTTCTTTAGTATCATATGGACCATACCAAAAGAAATAAGGGAGGGCCTTAACATACATGTTCCTGGAATTATTTGAACTGAATGAAGCTTCTGCTTTCATTAAATATGTTAAACGAAATTCTTGCTCAATCCCTTGAAATTGAGAGGAAAACATTTCTGGTTCATTGAGTTTTAGAAGGAATAACGTTTAGATTCCTTATGATTGACATTGTGTTTGAATGTTGGACATAATGATCTGCTTCTAACGTCTTTGGTTTGAATCCAAAGACATAATGTTATTTCCTAATGAATGGCTTACTAAGTTTCTAAAAAGATGATCAAAAGTATTGTTTAAGACTCATGGATATGACTTTAAAAGTCTTATTTTAGACTTGTCTTACACATCCTTATCTTTGATAAGACTTTACAAGTCTTATTTAAGACTTATCTTAAGTCATGGTGGCTTTGGCCACATGGACTATAATGAGTCCTTACATTGCCACATTACATGATGACTAGTGAGTCATTTTTGTCATTGTGGCTTTTTGCCACATTTTACATGGGTATATTTTATAAATTTTTATCCACCTATTAGTTAACTGGGCAATGTCCTGTTACCCGGTAATTAATTAATTACTCGCATAATTTAAAAAGTGTCTCAACTTAATTAAATACTACTCTCTTTTAACATACCTTGTACACCTTACTATCATGACCATGTATTACCTTGTATGACACCAATCCATAAATACCGGGTATTTTAGCTCGGCCATATTTTATCCCAATATGCCAAACTTTGGCAAAATTCGTTTCCTTAGAGTTGCTCTACCTTCCACCCTCATGAATTTACTAATCACTTGTAAAATAGCATAATCCTTATAATTCCTAAGTAATCTTTTTATTGGACTGATGTCAATTACCTTACGACAAATTTAACGTAAAATTCTGCATGGTGCAGCATCGTCGTAACTTATTACTACAAAGCGTAACATCACCGTAATGTAATACTACAAGGTGCAACACAGTCGTAACTTATTACTGCGAAGCGTAATATCACAGTAATATAATATTGTCGGGTATAACACTGTCGTAACTTAATACTACAGGACATAACATCAATTGTAATATATTACTGCAGAGCATAACAACGACATAATACTGTGGGGCTTAACATTATTCCCCCTTTTGGAACATTTGTCCTCGAATGTTCATTGATGCATTTATCCGAATACTTTAGAACTTCTCATGCCATCTAGGAGACTGTTCTGTAAATAAGTCCAAAGTCCAGGGCATTCCCCCCTTAGGCCTCCTTCTCACACCACAACTTGTAGTCAGAATCATTCCAATCTCGTAACTGTTACTACCTTTCATCGTGCAGCCTGTACAATTTTTACCTTGTAAGTGTACCCAATCTCTAGGATTCATATGTAGAGCTTGATAAGATGTCCCTTTGGGCATATATGAGTATACTGAAGCTCTTCGCTAGGTACTTTGTTAAATTAACGAATATTGCTATATCTCATCGCATAGGTCCGTTTAGCCATCCGTATGAATCTACTTCCATAACTCTTACTTTAAATTATCGTTGCTGAGGTCTTCTACAAAATCCCAGCTTACTCTCGTTGCTTATTCCATATGTATAAATTTAAATCCTTTAATGCTTCCTCATTACCGCTCAGCTTAAGAATGACGGCCTAATCTCATCTAATACATTGTAACTTTTGTGCATCCATTGTTGATTCACCTAAATATTGATCTGCAATATACCACTAATAACTTGAAACTTCTTACACAATACTTTGCCATTAGGGCTTACGTTACATCAAGGAATATTCAAAGTAATTTACCTGATCCACTTAGCGGTGATACTCTACTTCAATAACCATATTCTATAGCATCCCAAGGTGACTCTCTTACGTGGGTATTTTAATCCGGTACAATTCCTGAACCCCTTTTCTTTCTCTTTTTTTTTTCAAATTATTACTCAATCGAAGGCCCAAACGTCATTCTTTATCTATTATAATTACACCCTTGTTCTACTATTAGAGCAGCATTCCATCTCTTCTAAATGCTACTTATGAAGAGTAACTCCTTTGAGTCCATTCAGGCTATACTGAGTTTACTATAACATAGAGAAGCCATTATCTCCCTTGTTTTCATGGGCCTAATCCTGAGGACTAATCCATCCTCGTCACCTTCTCACTGCCCTTTCTTATCCGTATTCATGTCTTCTTAAAACCTTGTCGCTTTACCATACTTTAGCTTGCAACCTATACATATCTATTTATACTACTTGTAATCTTCCTTTAGCTTGCTTGAATTTCCTTTTGTTATTTTAGAACATCAAACGAGATATCACATCATCTTTAACACTTCTTTACTTTCTTAACTAGATCTCTTGATACCTAGAAATCATTGACTAGAAGATATGCCATTGACAATGCCGCTATCTTTCTTGGATATTGAATCCTCGTGCTTCTGGCCCTTTTATCTGAAGTATGGACTATTTACGATTTTCTGCCATTGAGTATCTCATACGTTGTTCACCTTTACCTTACTTACCTTAAAATCTCGCACCGTATCTTCTATCTCTCTCATGACCTCCCTTTCACCTAGGTGTAATTCACATCCATAACTTGAAGCTCTATTATAGTACTCGCACCTCTGCTACATACACAATCCGGTGGGAGCTTTGTACTGACTTCTTATGAGGCTGGTACTTCTTCTAAGTGGGTTCCTTGTAGAGCCATTATAGATTATGGTTGTTGTGTTATTTCTCTTGAACATGTGATACTAAGAGTGATTCTATCGTGTTCTCAAAGCACAACTTCTATAATTTTTCTAGGTCCAATAATCAGACTCCTGATTTACTTGGGTGATATAATTCTTTAGTTTCCTCTTCCTTCTGATCAGCCTTTACGTAGGCTTAAGCTATCTTCCGATCTTTCATGGGCGTTATGGAATATCCATGGTGCAATGTTCTAACAATTCAATCCTTTGTCTATGCCCTGGGCTCTATTCTTTCTTCTAACTTATATCGGAGTCTTCTATGGCTGTATAATTATCAAGAAATACGTTGTCTGGATAATACTCCAAGTTTTTGAGTGTATCCATAACGTAGTAACTCAGGATCATTGATCGAATAATTCCTTTCGTTCCATCTCAGCTTTCTTTAAACGTGTGGAATTACTTTTCCTGATCTTTCTGCCCCTTGTTGTGTCCATACATAGCTTATCTTACTGTCCACACTTGCCAGCGTTTTCACACAACTCATATGATCTCGAATATTAGTTTTAATTCTTACTTCCAGTTCATTATCCATGGTATGTGCCACTTTCCTTTGGAAGGCTTACAATGTTGTTGCGAGATTGTTGTTAGACGACCATTTCCTTTTTAGGCCGTTGTGCTTAGGTTGAGGCCTTCTTTTTTTTTCTTCTTAGCTAGTCTTTCGTTGTAGTACTTAGGGAGAACCCTTAACTCTCTCTCTTTTATTTCTAATCTTGTTCTTTCTCACTGGTCCGAGCCCACCTCGATATTCATCGCATTCTTACTCGTTCTTCATCATATACCTTAGTATTAGCAATAAAGAGCCTTGCTTGATTATATCTTGAACTGTTATCCCATCCTTGACTATCCCCAATAGCTTGAGCTCGATCTTGACATCGAGCCCGAGGTCCTTCATCGACCGGACCTGTATCTGGGCAGCAGGACCTTCAGTTTGATTATTATCTCGTTTTAGCTTGCATTTAATCTTCAAACTCCATATTATTAGCATCAGCTGCTCTAACAACTAGCTTAGGAATAGATCACATATTTTTAGAATCCCATTTACAAATTTAATTGTTGTTACCAATTTCACGATAAACATATACATCAAATCAAGATGGAAATCAAGCATCAAATACTTCTTTTTGTCCTCAAGCAAACCCTTCTCATCTCATTCAATTCATATGAACATATCTCGCAGTCACATCGTACTCATCACGTAGCTATATAGTTATCACTCCTACTAATAGGGACACTATCGGACATACAAATCCAAAAGCACGTGCTCACACAATCAATGCCTCTGATCTCAAGCAATAGGCAAAATCCAGCCTCAAGTCATCCAGACTAGCCCAACATCAATACACAGAGATCACATCTCGCCCCTCGATTAGGGAACCACTAGCAATCGATGAACATCTGATACTGAGCGCTCACGCACACATACGAAATCATGGAAGGAATTCAAAGAGTTACATTTCAAGCTGAATCAAGGACGCACGATAAGAATTCAAGAATGTGAAGTTTTTCCTAAAGGTTCTGCAGCCTCCCGAGAATAAGTACAGACGTCTTTGTACCGATCCGCAAGACTCTACTAAACATGCTCATGACTTGTGAGACCTATGTAATCTATGCTCTGATACCAACTTTTCACGACCTTAAAACTGACCCGGTTGTAATGGCGCCTATCGCAAAAATAGACCAGTCGACACAATTCTTGAATTTAACCATGTTTCAATAAAAGACATTTTTAATCCTTCAATTAATAAAATATCTCATAATGTAAGTCTAAATGAACAGTGCAGAATAAATACACAAGTTCGACATCGGGGTGTCACAAGTCACGAGCATCTACTAAGGTCTGAATACAACAAAGACTCTGAAAATATACTAAAACAATCCGAGAAAGACAAGAGGGAGAAGACCAGGGCTGCGAACGTCGAGCAGCTACCTTGCTAACTCCGATGACTCTGCCACTGAGCAATCAACACCCACTACCGGGTTCAGAAATACTTGAATCTGCACAGAAGGTGCAGGGAGTAATATGAGTATGCCAACTCAGTAAGTAATAAAAGTAAATGAAAGCCGAGCAACAAGAAAACACGTAAGCCACGTCATAACGCTATAGCAAAAGCAGTACATTTCCAAAACAGTACAAAAATCATTTACTTCATAAATCAAGCTCAGTTTCAGTAAAACCTTTCAAAACAACTTTCAATAGTTTCAAACGAGTGATAAAATAGTGAGTAAAAATGATAGGAATGTAAACAGCCCCTCAAGCAAAACATGTACCATAAACCACCCCTCGGGCATAATATCAACAGATCCAGTCCCTCAGGCAACCTCACAGTCACTCGTAATCAGCCGTTCGGGCATAACATGAATCAAGAACCGCCCCTCGGACAAAACATGGATCAAGAACTGCCCCTCAGGCAACAATGTGAAACAACAACCCTTTGGGCTACATCATATCATGCATACTGGGTACCCGCGCTCACCGGGGGTGTACAGACTCCGGGAGGGGCCCTTTACGGGCCAAGCGCAATAACAATCCATCTCGTGGCATAATCAAATAGTCTCTCGTCCTTATATCAAGCCACCTCGTGGCATAACAAATCGGGCCCTTAACCTCATAATCATAAATCAGTACCACACTGCTACGGTGCGCCGCCTAATCCCATAATATCCTCACAATAAAGGCTTTGGGCCTCACTCAGTCAAAAATCTCTAATACAACTCGGGCAAAAGTAAAATATGATGCTCAATCCAAAATATCATTTAAAATATCAAAACGGAGTAAATATGGTTGAGTTATAAAAAAATAGTAGAATATAGCATGATTGAGTATAAATATGAAGTCAAAACAGTGAGGGATAGTAGTAAAAATCACCCAAAGGGTCAAAAAAAGTTAGCACGAAGCCCAAATACGGCATTAAGCCAAAACATGGTAATAATTTCCAAAACACAATGATATCAAACTTTTTTCAATCAAATACGTGACATTACAGTTGTCACGACCCAAACCGATGGGCCGCGACGAGCGCCCTGTACCTTACTCAACTGAGTACCAATGTAACGTATGTTTCTTATTACATCATCATATACACATGACATACTGGCCTAATAGGCCAACATGTTCCTTTATAAACTTAAAACATAGGCCGACAAGGCCGTACAATTTTTTATGTACACGACATATGCGTCTAAGAGTACATAAATATCATAAAGGTTGGGACAGAGTCCCGCCATACCAAACAATATGTGTCAAAATCATACTAACCAAACTAGCAACCCCGAAGCAAATGGAGCGCACCAACATCCTCCGCTGAGCTGATAGCCTGCTTGGAGGACTCTCCACCTGTCCATCGGGGCCTATGGGCCTAAAACGCAGCGTCACCAAGCAAAAGGGACGTCAATACTAATAATGTACCGAGTATGTAAGGCACATAAATAAGTACATAAGAGACATGGAAGAAATATAGAGTACATGACTCAACCTGTAAGTATGAATAACTTTGTAAATCATAAATTACTTTTAGCGTCATGCATATGCGTATGAATGTCATGTCATGCATAGGTACATGTTTCATAACATCATCAGCCTCTAAGGGCATCCTATCATATCATATAGGCCACTATGGGCAAAATCTTCATCTTATACCAGCTGATCAAGTGGTGGTGCGTATATAACGCCATAAGCTTTCCCAAATCCCCCCTCCACACACACACACATACACACATATATATATATATAGCCCGCCTTGTCACGCCGCATGTGCATAATTTGAATCATATTTCAGCCACTGTGGGCAACATCATCATCATATACTAGCTGATCAGGTGGTGGTGCGTATATAATGTCGTAACCTTTTTCCATATCCCATATACATATATTTACATATATACGCGTATATAACGCCATCTGGTCATGGGTCAATACACATATATGAAATACATAAAAAATGCATAATAATCTCAATATTTCTTCTGTATAAATTTTTCCAACAGCGTATTATTCTGTGACCTATGAGCAGAATATAATAATATTTTTCATGGGGAATCAAGAATATAGACACCCTTGCTATTTCTATGAATAAAGTAATTTATGGAAACTGTGTGTTTGCTCGTTTCTTCAGTATAATATGGACCATACCAAAAGAAAGAAGGGAGGTCCTTAACATACCTGTTCCTGGAATTATTTGAACTGAATGAAGCTTCTGCTTTCGTGAAATATGTTAAACGAAATTCTTACTGAATCCCTTGAAATTGAGAGGAAAACGTTTATGGTTCTTTGAGTTTTAGAAGAATAACGTTTAGATTCCTTATGATTGACATTGTATTTGAATGTTGGAGATAATGATCTGCTTTTAACGTCTTTGGTTTGAATCCAAAGACAGAATGTTGTTTCCTAATGAATGGCTTACTAAGTTTCTAAAAAAATGATCAAAAGTCTTGTTTAAGACTCATGGATAAGACTTTAAAAGTCTTATTTAAGGCTTGTCTTACACGTCCTTGTCTGTGATAAGACTTTACAAGTCTTATTTAAGACATGGTGGCTTTGGCCACATGGACTATAATGAGTCCGTACATTGCCACATGGCATGATGACTAATGAGTCATTTTTGTCATGGTGGCTTTTTGCCACATTTTACATGGGTATATTTTATAAATTTTTACCCACCTATTAGTTAACTGGGCAATGTCCTGTTACCCGGTAATTAATCAATTACTCGCATAATTTAAAAAGTGTCTCAACTTAATTAAATACTACTCTCTTTTAACAAACCTTGTACACCTTACTATCATAGCCATGTAGTACCTTGTATGGCACCAGTCTATAAATACCGGGTATTTTAGTTCGGGCCGTATTTTATCCCAATATGCCAAACTTTAACAAAATTCGTTTTCTTAGAGTTGCTCTATCTTTCACCCGCATGAATTTACTAATCACTTGTGAAATAGCATAATCCTTATAATCCCCAAGTAATCTTTTTATTGGACTGATGTCAATTACCTTACAACAAATTTAACGTAAAATCCTGCAGGGTGCAACATCGTCGTAACTTATTACTGCAAAGCGTAACATCACCGTAATGTAATACTACAAGGTGCAACACAGTCGTAACTTATTACTGCGATGCGTAATATCACAGTAATATAATATTTTCGGGTATAACACTGTCGTAACTTAATACTGCAGGCGTAACATCAATCGTAATATATTACTGCAGAGCATAACAATGACATAATACTACGGGGCGTAACATTTTCCCCCCCTTTGGAACATTTGTCCTCGAATGTTGACTGATGCATTTGTACGAATACTTTAGAACTTCCCTTGCAATCTAGGCGACTATTCTGTAAATAAGTCCAACGTCCAGGCCATTCCCCCCTTAGGCCTCCTGCTCACACCACAACTTGTAGTCAGAATAATTCCAATCTCGTAACTGTTACTACCTTTCATCGTGCAGCCTATACAATTTTGACCTTGTAAGTGTACCCAATCACTAGGATTCATATGTAGAGCTTGATAAGATGTCCCTCTAGGCATATATGAGTATATTGAAGCTCTTCGCTAGGTACTTTGTTAAATTCACGAATATTGCTATATCTCATCGCATAGGTCCGTTTAGCCATACGTATGAATTTACTGCCATAACTCTTACTTTAATTTATCGTTGCTAAGGTTTGGTACCAAATCCCAGCTTACTCTCATTACTTATTCCATATGTATAATTTTAAGTCCTTTAATGCTTCCTCATTACTGCTCAGCTTTAGAATGACGGCCTAATCTCATCTCATACTTTGTAGCTTTTGTGCATCCATTGTTGATTCACCTCAATATTGATATGCAATATACCACTTATAACTTGAAACTTCTTACACAATACTTTGTCATTAGGGCTTACGTTACATCAAGGAATATTCGAAGTAATATTCCTGATCCACTTAGCGGCGATACTTTACTTCAATAACCCTATTCTATAGCATCCCAAGGTGATTCTCTTACATGGGTATTTTAATCCCGTACAATTCCTGAACCCCTTTTCATTCTCTTTTTTTTTCAAAGCATTACTCAATCGAAGGCCCAAACGTCATTTTTATCTATTACAATTACACCCTTGTTCTACTATTAGAGCAGCATTCCATCTCTTCTAAATGCTTTTTTTAAAGAGTAACTCCTTTGAGTCTATTCGAGCTTTACTGAGCTTATTATAACAGAGAGAAGCCATTATCTCCCTTGTTTTCATGGGCCTAATCCTGAGGACTAATCCATTTTCGTCACCTTCTCACTACCCTTTCTTATCCGTATTCATGTCCTCCTAAAACCTTGTCGCTTTACCATACTTTAGCTTGCAACCTATACATATCTATTTATATTACTTGTAATCTTCCTTCAACTTGCTTGAATTTCCTTTTGTTATTTTTGAACATCAAGCGAGACATCACATCATCTTTAACTATTTTTTACTTTCTTAACTAGACCTCTTGATACATAGAAATCATTGACTAGAAGATATGCCATTGACAATGCCGCTATCATTCTTGGATATTGAATCCTCGTGCTTCTGGCCCTTTTATCCGAAGTATGGACTATTTACGATCTTCTGCCTTTCAGTATCTCGTATGTTGTTCAACTTTACCTTACTTACCTTAAAATATCGCATCGTATCTTCTATCTCTCTCATGACCTCCCTTTCACCTAGGTGTAATTCACATCCATAACTTGAAGCTCTATTATAATACTCGCACCTCTACTACATACACAATCCGGTGGGAGCTTCGTACTGATTCTTATGAGGCTGGTACTTCTTCTAAGTGGGTTCCTTGTAGAGCCATTATAGATTATGGTTGTTGTGTTATTTCTCTTGAACATCTGATACTAAGAGTGATTCTATCATGTTCTCAAGCACAACTACTATAATTTTTCTAGGTCCAATAATCAGACTCCTAATTTACTTAGGTGATGTAATTCTTTAGTTTCCTCTTCCTTCTGATCAGCCTTTACGTAGGCTTAAGGAATCTTCCAATATGTGGCTCGTGGTATCAGTTATTATCTTAGCCTTTCATGGGCGTTATGGAATATCCATGGTGCAATCTTCTAACAATTCAATCCTTTGTCTATGCCCTGGGCTCAATTCTTTCTTTTAACTTATATCGGAGTCTTCTATGGCTGTATGATTATCAACAAATACGCTGTCTGGATAATACTCCAAATTCTTGAGTGTATCCATAACGTAGTAACCCAGGATCATTGATCGAATAATTCCTTTCGTTCCATCTCAGCTTTCTTTAAACATGTGCAATTACTTTTCCTGGTCTTTCTGCCCCTTGTTGTGTCCATACATGGCTTATCTTACTGTCCACACTTGCCAGCGTTTTCATACAACTCATATGATCTTGAATATTAGTTTTAATTCTTACTTCCAGTTCATTATCCATGGTAGGTGCCACTTTCCTTTGGAATGCTTACAATGTTGTTGCGAGATTGTTGTTAGACGACCATTTCCTCTTTAGGTCGTTGTGCTTAGGTTGAAGCCTTCTTTTTTTTCTTCTCAGCTAGTCTTTCGTTGTAGTACTTTTCTCATCTAGTCTTTCATTATAGTACTTAGGGAGAACCCTTGACTCTCGTAAAGTGGTGAGCTTATTATAGACTTTTGGATGTCCTTACTTGCCTATAATCATCCGTAGTTGCTTACTTCCATGCCCTTGTGCTTGTATGGTTGCTTTTGAACTTATATTTTGACTGCCTTCCTAGTGGTACTTTCTTTTATCCCTCTAACACTCATACGGTACCTTTAACTACCCCGACTCTTGTTTGAATATATCTCAAGTATTATAATGATATTCTTTGAGGCTGAATTCTTCACGTTGGGTTCTACTATGTTTATCTTACACGATCTGATGACTCGTCTGTAACCTCCTATTTAGCCATAACTGGGATCTTCCTGACCACTAACTACTCGTTGGCTCATTCTCATATCAATATTCCGTGTAATCTTTCTTGGTCTTAAATTATGTCTCGCATTAGATAAATTATTATCAATAACATGTTGGGCAGGAACCCATAGTTCTTTCCTTGACGTCGCGTCTGCATAACGTTCTGGAATCATAGCATATCTGTAGCATTTGGATAAGTGAAATCTTATCCCTTTCTTAATTTTATCGCATTCTTCCTTTTATCATTCCATATTCCCTCTTTTAGGGGAGTACTAAGAGTTGGAGCTACGACAACCTGCCTATAGATGTTTCACCTCTTCATCTTCGGCATCCTTTCACATCATCGATGACCCTTACTCGCCTTGCGGTAATACTTCAATACCAAGGATAGCAAAATTGCTTACTCACGAGGGTGAAACTTAGTATAACTGGCACATAAAGTCCCTTAAGTTGAACTTTGCTCACATTGCTTGCTGTAGGGAAGCGTCTTTCTGAATGACCATTCTCTGAATTTCTCATGAATCTTCTTTTGTCGTCCATTCTATTATTGGTGGAACAAAATTTGAAATTCTTATGATGGCGACTATAATCAGTCACTTAGTCCCTAATTCATGTTTAGTTTATCTTGTTCACGAATCTATACTGCTTCTATTACTCTAGGTTTAACTTTCCATCTTGGTAACCACACTAGAGTTGCGAACTTATTTCTCGAAATGAGTACATGATTGTATGGCCTATACTCTTTTGTTGTCCTACGGCCTGTCACTTCTCGTTTCTTCATTCACTTCACTATACATTTTATAATATTGTCATCTTTTGTTCTACAGTTGTCATCCATGTATCACATCTCACTCATAATGCTTCATTAACTCTTTTCTTATTTCCCGCTAACATTTATGCCCATCACTTTGTTCTGAAAACTTGAACAAGACATTCTTTTGCTATTTGCTTCCCTTTGCTCCATCCAATGGCTCTTTGGGTTGCTCAACATCCTTGCTCTACTAGGGATGAGATCCACACTTAAGGTAATATTTATCCCATCCAGGCTTTTAGTGACTATCTTCCTAATGCTAGTATTCACATCTAATCGTAATATTCTAGGGTGCACCATCAGGGTGTCTCACAAGAAGATCTATTGGCATATTTGTAATACCCTTCGAAAATGTCAACAAATGAAAGTAATCCATTTGCCAATTTGGGTTACTCTAACCCCAGCCGGATCTTGATATCCCATCCTTCTCTTAACTATACTTGTTAGCCCCCATAGGGCATAACTAAAATGGGTGTGACCAATTATACATACCTCTGTTACTGTTGAATATAACTCAAAAAACTTATGTTCCTCTACCTCAATTATAAACGTTGTTAACTTTCATTAACTGGGCGCCTCGTACCCTTCTTCATCTTGCTTCTTTTGCTTGTTGAAACTTGTATTTATCTTCTTAATCTCTCATTGTCTTTAGCATAAAGGTGGATAGGCATTCTTGCTTTAAGGCTCCTTATCAAGAGGCTTACATCTTTGAGTACGCACATGATCTGCTGAAGACTTTACATTTACTTATCATAAGCATGATACAAAGTCGAGTTCCTCTAATTCAACACTTCTACAGCTCTATCTCTTATCGATCATCTTTCTAAACGTACGCAAGTCTTATTACGAATAAAAATATAAGCTCGGGACTTGAATTCTTATAAGTGAGCTCTACCACAAGATCTAGAGTAATAAGAAAGATTGATAATCTTAAATACCCTGTAGCCTCCTGCTTATAAGTGTGGTGCACGACACACCCATAAACAAGACGCTACTAGACACGGCTTGTAGACTCCCTAGGATAGAGTACATGACTCAACCTGTAAGTCTGAATAACTTTGTAAATCATAACGTAACGTAACGTACCAACGTAACGTATATTTATTATTACATCATCATATACACATGACATATGGGCCTAATCGACCAACATGATCCTTTATAAACTCAAAACATAGGCCGACAAGGACGTACAATCTTTTTTGTACACGACATATGTCTACAAGCATCTAATAGTACATAAATGTCATAAAGGTCGAGATAGACTCCCATCATACCAAACAATACATGTCTAAATCATACTAACCAAACGAGAAACTCCGAAGCAAAAGGAGCGCACCAACATCTTCCGCTGAGCTGATTGCCTACTTGGAGGACTCTCGACCTGTCTATCAGGACCTGTAGGCATGAAACACAGCGTCCCCAATCAAATGGGACGAATAATGTACCGAGTATTCAAGGCTCATAAATAAGTACATAAGAGACATGGAAGAAATATAGAGTACATGACTCAACTTGTAAGTCTGAATAACTTTGTAAATCATAAATTACTTTTAGCGTCATGCATATGCGTATGAATGTCATGTCATGCATATGTACATGTTTCATAACATCATTAGCCTCTGAGGGCATCTCATCATATCATATCAGCCACAATGGGCAAAATCATCATCGTATACTAGCTGATCAGGTGGTGGTGCGTATATAACGCCATAACCTTTCCCATATCCCATATACATATATATATACGCGTATATAATGCCATTTGAATCATATTTCAGCCAATGTGGGTAACATCATCATCATATACCAACTGATTGGGTGGTGGTGCGTATATAACACCATAACCTTTTCCCATATCCCATATACATATATTTATATATATAGACGTATATAATGCCATCTGGTCATGGGTCAATGCACATGTACGAAATGCATGAAAAATACATAATAATCTCAATATTACTTACGGATAAATTTTTCCAACTGCGTGTTATTCTAAAACCCACGAGAAGAAGATAATAATATTTTTCATGGGGAATAAAGAATATAGACACCCCTACTATTTCTATGAATAGAGCAATTTATGAAAACTATGTGTTTGCTCGTTTTTTCAGTAACATATGGACCATGCAACAAGAAAGAATGGAAGGCCTTAACATATCTATTCCTGGAATTATATGAATGGAATGAAGCTTCTGCTTCTGTAAAATATGTTTAACAAAATTCTGATTGAATCCCTTGAAATTGAGAGGAAAACATTTCTGGTTCTTTGAGTTTTAGAAGGAATAACGTTTAGATTCCTTATGATTCATATTGGATTTGAATGTTGGACAAAATGATCTACTTCTAACGTCTTTGGTTTGAATTCAAAGACAGAATGTTGTTTCCTAATGAATGACTTACTAAGTTTCAAAAAAAATAATCAAAAGTCTTGTTTAAGACTTATGGATAAGACTTTAAAAGTCTTATTTAAGACTTGTCTTACACGTCCTTGCCTTTGATAAAACTTTACAAGTCTTATTTAAGACTTATCTTAAGTCATGGTGGCTTTGGCCACATGACATATAATGAGTCCTTACATTGCCACATGGCATGATGACCAATGAGTCATTTTTGTCATGGTGGCTTTTTGCCACATTTTAGATGGGTATATTTTATAAATTTTTATCCACTTATTAGTTAAATGGGCAATGTGCTTTTACCTGGTAATTAATCAATTACTCGCATAATTTAAAAATTATCTCAACATAATTAAATACGACTCCCTTGTAACATACCTTGTGCACCTTATTATCATGGCCATGTAATACCTTGTATGGCACTAGTCCATAAATACCAGGTAGTTTAGCTCGGGTCGTATTTTATCCCAAAATGCCAAACTTTGACAAATTTTGTTTTCTTAGAGTTGCTCCCCCTTTCACCCTCATGAATTTACTAACCATTTGTGAAATAGCATAATTCTTATAATTCTCAAATAATCTTTACCTTGGACTGATGTCAATTACCTTATGACAAATTCAACGTAAAATACTGTTGGGTGCAACATCGTCGTAACTTATAACTACGAAGTGTAACATCACCGTAATATAATACTACAGGGTGCACACTATCGTAACTTATTACTGCGAAGCATAATATCACAGTAATGTAATACTGTCGGGTACAACACTGTCATAACTTAATACTACAGGACGTAACATCAATCGTAATATATTACTACAGAGCATAACATCGATGTAATACTGTATGGCGTAATAACAGTCATACGGGACGAACTATGTAACAACCCAGCAAGTCGTTTTGAGAATTTAAGCTCCGTTCGGCGACGCACAGTCTTGAATAGCTTCATAATATGAGTATCAACTTGCGTGCATGGTTGAATTAAGTTAATGGATGATTCATAGTCAAATTGAAAGGAGAAATCTAGTTTTGGAAGTTTGAACGGTGAGAATTTAACCGGAATTGTACTTTTGAGTAAACAGCACGGAATGGGTTTTGGGTGATCTCAACAGCTTTGTATGATTATTTTGGACATAGGCGTGCGTTCGGAATGTGTTTTGGAGGTCCGTACCTAATTTAGGCTGAAATGCCGAAAGTTAAAATTTTGAAGTTTTCGGTTCGATAGTGAGATTTTGATATCGGGGTCGGAATGAAATTCTGGAAGTTGGAATAGATTTGTAGTATTAAAATTGACGTTTGTGCAAAATTTCAGGTTATTTGGACGAGGTTTGATAGACGTTTTGATTGAAAGCATAATTTGAGAGTTTTTGGAATTCTTAGGCTTAAATCCGATGAAAAATTGATATTTTGATGTTGTTTTGAGCGTTATAAAGGTTAGAACAAGTTTGAATGATATTCTAGGATTGGTTTTCATGTTTGGTTGAGGTATCAAGGGCCTCGGGTGTGTTCCGGGTGGGCCACGGGTCATTTTCCCCTATGTTTGAATTGTTGTTCTGCTATCTGGTATTTCCTTCTACGCGATCACATAGGCATAGCCGCGATCGCGTAGTGCAATGTCAACCTACAATATTTTCCTTCTATGAGGTCGCATTGATTTATTCGCGATCGCGTAGCACCAAATTTGAACAGTAGCATTTTCTTTCTATGCAATTGCATTGATTTGTTCGCGATCGCGTAGCACAAAATTTGGACAGTAGCATTTTCCTTCTATGCGATTGCATTGATTTGCTCACAATTGCGTAGCACACTTTGGGCCAGCAACTATTTATTCTATGCGATCGCATCTCTTCTCCCGCGATCGCGATGTACAATACCTGGGCAGTATTTAAATAGCCCATCCGCGACCCTTCTTCATTTTTCCACCATTTTTGAACGAGATTGAAGCTTTAGAGGGAGATTTTTGAGGTAACCAAAGGGGAATAACTTGGAGTTAATATTATTGACTTTATAACTCATTTATATGTGATTAAAAGTCTAATTAGTTTTAAATAATTAGGGAAAAATTAGTGAAAAATGGGTAATTATGGCTTGAGATTAAGAGACCTTAAAATGAGTATTTGAGGGGCCAATTGAACACTGATTTGAGTGTTCTTGATATCCATAGACTCGTGAGAGCACGAGGAGTCTAAAAATAAAAATTTTACCCGATTTATGCGGTGTGGTCCCGAGGGGCATTTTGGTCATTTTACCTAATTTCACGTATTTGCTCAGAATATGTTTGTAGAATCAGTTACTTGAGGTATTATTTACATTATGCAATTGATTTGAATAGATTTGGTCAATTTGGAGTCGAGTACTCGTGGCAAGAACGTGGTTTCGGGTTGATTTTGAGCCGATTCGAGGTAAGTATCTTGTCTAACCTTGTTTGGGGGACTTCCCCCTAGGATTTGAGTCTTCTATGATTGATTATAGTTCGTGTACACGAGGTGACGAGTGCGTACTTGGACTTATCTGTGAAGAATTGGTTTTTTACAGTTATTAGGTCCTTATATTCACTATGTATGAATGTGTTCTTGACATGACTGAGTTTCCTAATTACTAGTTTCACATCTACATGCTTGATTAGAAATAATTGCTTCGTGATTCACTCTTATTGCTTAACTGACTCTTATTTGATTTGATTGAAGAATTTCGCCTCTTCTATTGTCATGATATCCTTTCGTAGTTGTTGTCTTATTTGAGAACCATTAGCATCCTTCCTGAAACCATGTTTAGTCTTAAGTGAAGCTAAAGATCATCTCTCCCTAATTGAATTGTCCATTTTTCCTCGGAATTCGTCCAACCATAAAAAGGAGTTAGATAATCTATATCCTTGTTGACTTGCCTTTATTCGGGACTAATTGACTCGCATTGATTTCCTTGTTATTGACTTGTATATTGTGGGATCGTCGCTATACGTTAGCTCTCCCATGTTAAACTGTTCCCTTTATGTCATCATATTTTTATGTGGCTATTCCTTGTGAGCCGATTCTACCGTTTCCTTGTGATTTACAGTCTTTAAGTTGATTGCTTGTCTTACATTGTATTATTGTCTTTTTGCTGTTGTTTTATGTATCGCGGTGATGTACGGGCTTTATATTGTGTTGTGACTATTATTTCTATTGGTTGAGCTGCATATTTACTTTTGGGACTGCGAGACTGTACCCAGAGATTCCCCTGCACATATATTGATTCTGGCTGTAGTGCATGATACCAAGAGATCCCCAGCACATTTATTGAGGATACCAAGAGATCCTCGGGATACCAAGAGATCCCTAGCACATATATTAAGGATACCAACAGATCCTCAGGATACCAAGAGATCCCTAGTACATATATTGAGGATACCAAAAGATCCTCGGGATACCACGAGATCCCTAGTACATATATTGAGGATACCAAGAGATCCCCAACACATATATTGAGGATACCAAGAGATCCTGGGGATACCAAGATATCCTCGGGATACCAAGAGATCCCTTGCATACATATTTACGTTTGGACTACGGGACGATATCCCGGGAAGTCCCCTGTTCAAATCATTGTGTTCTAAGCTGATGTTTTCATTTATTATACCGTGTGTAAACATTGTGGGTGTTGTCTGTTCCATCCCTTATACTTACTAGTTGGTGTGAATTATGTTAGGACACTTGCACAAGCATACACGTGGTTAACCACCCTTATCGGGTAGGAGGCTCTTTGAGATTTCTTAGTATAGACGTACCGCTTGTTTATTTTCCTTCCTTGTGATAATGACTCTTTGGGCACGTGAGTTGTCAGTATGATTATGAGGAGTGATGAGGGCACAGGATGCCAAGTGTTAGGGTTCAGGTATTTATATCCGTATTGTATGATTATGAGATGAGGTGTCACAAGATGACTTATATTAGGAGGCTTTTCTTTATAGTAAAGGTTATATTTTAAGCATTATTTTGAAAAAAAACCCTTTTGAAAAGGACACTTATTAGAAGAAAGTATAATTCAAACCAATTTTTACCACTTGAAAAGAGTTTGATTATTTGATTGATACTTGTTGGTTAAGACTTAAGGTGAGGGCTGTCGTAGTTGCTGAGTTACGATTTGCCTTTACTGTATTTGTGATTTCGAGTTGGGTTGTATTTTCTTTGTTCACTTTTATGAGCTTTATTATGGTTTTTCCACTATACTTGTTGTTTCCTTTCCTTATTATATTTTTCCTGTATTGTTAGAAATATCGCTTAGTCTTTATATAGATATCATGTTCGGTACTTTTCTATACTTCTACATGTTCTGCTTGTTAGACCAGTAGGTGTCTTGACTGTTCCTCGCCACTACCCCGCTGAGGTTAGTCTTGATACTTACTTGGCACCGTTGTGGTGTGCTCATACTACACTTCTGCACATTTTTTGTGCAGATCCAGGTACTGTTCATTAGTAGCTATGCGGATTCTTGCCGAAGAGACTCAATGTAGTCCTGTTGCTGCATTCGCAGGCTTTGTAATCACCTTCCTAATTTATATTCACATTGTTGTACTTACATACATTTTGTTTAGAAGTTGTACCAAATCTCTGTAGAGCTTATGACTTGTACTATCGGGTTTTGGGAAGTTGTTCATTGTATAAAGGATTCACCTTAGAAGAATTTTAGTCGTTATTAGTTATTGTTGTTATTCCGCATTTTAGTAAGCTTACCTAGTCCTTAAGAGTTGGTGCCATCACGAAATCCAACGGAGGGAAAATTGGGTCATGACAAGTTTGTATTAGAACTCTAGGGTCATAGGTGCTACGAGTCATAAGCTAGTTTAGTAGAGTCTTGTGGATCGGTAAGGAGATGTTTGTACTTATCTTCGAGAGGCTACAGAACTAATAGGACAATCTCACTTCTTTCATTCCTATCATGCGAGCTTATTGATCCCGGAGTTTGAACTTTTATCATTCCTTTCTCTCACCGACGGTTAGGACACAAGCTGTAGTTATCGACGACGCTGCTCCCGACATAGGTGACGCTAGAGGCAGAGGTAGAGGACGACAAGGAGTATGTGCCGCAACTAGACCACACTCAGAGTAGTGAGTTTCCATTAGTCAGGTCCCAGATGTCATGGCGACACAATTTATGGTCCCAGTTCAGCCCATGGTCAGGGCAGCAACATCCAAGGGAGAATAACTTAGATTTGCAAGGTTCAAGAAAATGTGACCATCATACATTCAACGGGTTGTCTTAAGGGAGCATAATGGATTTCATAGATAAGTGCCATCACATTATCAACACTATGGTATTACGGAGATGAGTGGGGTTTCTTTTACTATGTTCTAGCTTGACGAAGCGGCTTATTAGTGATGGAAAATGTATGAGTTGGGTAGTTGGCCGATGCAACTTCACTTACGTGGGTTCAGTTTTCAAAGATGTTCTTGAGAGAGTTCGTTCCTCAGTTCCTTTGGTATACATGGCGTCCAGAGTTTGAGCAGTTGCACCAGGGCACTATGTTAGTATCAGAGTACGCCGTTAGATTTAGTGATTTGGCCAGACATGTACCGACCTTGGTTTCTACTGTTCGAGAGAGAGAGAGGTCAGACAGGGCCATGAGAGAGAGGGTAGACGAGGTCAGGAGAGAGAGTATGAGGAGGCCTCACAGACCGGGGAGATCTGCCGGTCCTTATTTTAGAGACAGGGTGCGACATGGTAGAGGTTTTGTAAGTTAGGTAGTTCAGATCGCGTTCAGGCTTTGTATAGTGACTCAGGTGTTCATGGGTCTGGGGGTACCCGTACTGCTCAGTTCCCACAGCCTCATCATCAGAGAGGTTGCTTTGAGCGTGGAGATACTAGCCATATGGTGAGAGATTGTCTAGACTTTTGGCCGATATGTCACAACAAGGTATTCAAGTGAGCAGAGGGCATCCAAGAGGGGGAGTCCTGGTCCATTGATGTGTTTTATATAGTAGGCTTAGTGCCATTGCGCCAGATGATGTCATTCGGGTATGATTTTGATTTGTTGCAGAGGAGCACCATTCGTAGTTCATTACAATTCTATTTATCGGGGTGAGTTCCCCTATTTGTTGCTCCACTTATGGGTGTGTTTCATGATTTGCATTCTATTTATGTGATACCCCATTAGGAGGTTCTATGAGTGATAGTTGTGTCTATTGTATGTTTTATTCATTAATGAGAGTTATGAGACTAATAGTAAATTTTTGTTGTCTATTTCTGTAGGTTTGATGTGATTTCTGAGTATTTTTCGCTATGAGCTGCGATTTTTAATGCTCCACCGGTGTGGGAGACAGTACGTGTTGTAATTTTGTGGACGACACTGATCTAGTCAAAGGTTTCAGCTGGTTTGTTGTAAACCCTACTTGTGATTCAGAGTTGAGGGCAAAAACCTCGTGAGTTCATGTGATTTGATGTGTTGAGACCGGGCTGTGTACCGCGGTGGGAGTGATGTCAGTATGAGATCATTATGATTTGTTTATATGCTTTAATTCTTTCCTGTTGGATTGTTTTGTAAATTAGTGTTGATAGAAAATTTGTGCTTGTCGGGCTTGTTTGAGAGTTCCCTTATGTGTTTCCCTTTCCATATTTAGTCATTTGTATTCTGTGCTTCTTGTGTTTTAGCTTGGGGGGTGTGTGCCCGTTGGTATTAGCTGAGATTTAGTGATTCGGGTGTTCAGTTATGTGGCTTTCGTGGTTATTGTATCATCGCTAGTGTTGTAGAGGTTTGAAATTTGATTTCAAGCGAATATTTTGGTCAGAAATATTACTGTGGGCCTATATGTGATGTGTTATGTTGTAAGGTTGTACTATATGGGCATTGGTATGAATTGATGCAGCTGGTTGAGACTGATACCGGGTATGGATTTAGAATTGGGTCTTTTGGAAATGGATGGAAGGTGAGAATTCTTGTTCTAATGCTTATTGGTATTGCTAGAAAGGCTAAATTTTAGTTGAGATGGTGTCGTCAGGCTTATGTGGATTGGGGTGACATAGGATCACCCGCGGGTGTATGTCGGAAGTGTGCATTCAGTGACTTGAGGCCTTCGAGGCGAATCTTAGCATGTTCGAGGACGAATGTTGGGTTTAAGAGGGGGAGGATGTAATGACCCAGCAAGTCATGTTGAGAATTTAAGCTCTGTTCGGCGGCGCACGATCTTGAACAGCTTCATAATATGAGTATCGACTTGTGTGCATGGTTGAATTCAATTAATGGATGATTCAGAGTCAAATTGGAAGGAGGAATATAGTCTTGGAAGTTGAACAGTGAGAATTTGATCGGAATAGGACTTTTAAGTAAACGGCCCCGGAATGGGTTTTGGGTGATCTCAACAGCTTCGTATGGTGATTTTGGACGTAGGCGTGCGTTCCGATTGTGTTTTGGAGGTCCGTAGCTAATTTAGGCATGAAACGCCGAAAGTTGAAATTTTGAAGTTTCCGGTTCGATAGTGAGATTTTGATATCGAACTCAGAATGGAATTCCAGAAATTGGAGTAGCTCCATATTGTTGTGTGACGTGTGTGCAAAATTTTAGGTTATTCGGACGAGGTTTGATAGACTTTTTATCAAAAGCGTAATTTGAGAGTTTTTGGAATTCTTAGGCTTGAATGTGATGAACAATTGGTGTTTTGATGTTGTTTTGAGCGTTCCGAAGGTTGGAACAAGTTTGAATGATATTTTAGGATTGGATGACATGTTTGGTTGAGGTCTCAGGGGGCCTCGGGTGTGTTCTGGGTGGGCCACGAGTCATTTTTTCCTATGTTTGAATTGTTGTTCTGCTATCTGGTATTTCCTTCTATGCGATCGCACAGGCATAGCCGCGATCGTGTAGTACAATGTCAACCTACCATATTTTCAATCTATGTGATCTTATTGATTTACTCGCAATCGCGTAGCACGCTTTGGGCAAGCAACTATTTCTTCTATGAGATCGCATCTCTTCTCCCGCAATCGCGATGTACAAATACCTGGGTAGTACTTAAATGGCCCAGCCGCAACCCTTCTTCATTTTCCACCATTTTTGAATGGGATTGAAGCTGTTGAGGGAGATTTTTGAGAAAACCAAAGGGGAATCACTTGGAGGTAATATTCTTGACTTCATAACTCGATTATATGTGATTAAAGGTCTAATTAGTGGTGAAAAATTATGGAAAAATCAGTCAAAAATGGATAATTAAGGCTTGAGTTTAAGAGACCTTAAAATGGGTATTTGAGGGTTAATTGAACTCCGATTTCGGTGTTCTTGATATGTATAGACTCGTGATAGAACGAGAATTCTAAATTTTTTAATTTTATTCGATTCTAACGTGTGGGACCATGTGGCGTTTTAGTTATTTTACCCAATTTAGCGTATTAGCTCAGATTTTTTTTGTAGAATCAGTTACTTGAAGTATTATTTACATTATGCAATTGAATTGAATAGAGTTGAGCCATTTGTATTCGAATACTCGTGGGAAGAACGTAGTTTCGGGTTGATTTTGAGCCGGTTCGAGGTAAGTATCTTGCCTAACCTTGTGTGGGGGACTTCCCCCGAGGATTTGAGTCTTCTATGATTGATTGTAGTTCGTGTACGCGAGGTGACGAGTGCGTGCTCGGACTTATATGTGAAGAATTCATCTTTTAGAGTTATTAGGTCCTTATATTCGCTATGTATGAATATTCTCTTGACATGACCAAGTTTCCTAATTACTAGTTTCACATTTACATGCTTGATTGGAAATAATTGCTTCGTTATTCACTCTTATTGCTTAACTGTCTCCTATTTGATTTAATTAAAGAATTTGGCCTCTCCTATTGTCATGCTATCCTTTCGTAGCTGTTGTCTTATTTGAGAACCATTAGTATCTTTCCTGAAACCTTGTTTAGTCTTAAGTAAAGCTAAAAATCATCTCTCCCTAATTGAATTGTCAATTTTTTCTCGGAATTTGTCCAACCTTAAAAAGGAGTTAGATAATTTATATCCTCATTGACTTGCCCTTATTTGGGTCTACTTTACTCGCGTTGATTTCCTTGGTCTTGGCTTGTATATTTTGGGATCGTCGCTGTACGTTAGCTCTCCCGTGTTAAACTATTCCCTTTATGTCATCATTCTTTGTTGTGGTTATTCCTTGTGAGCCGGTTCTACCGTTTCCTTGTGATTTACAGTCTTTAAGTTGATTGCTTGTCTTACATTGTATTATTGTCTTTTTGCTGTTGTTTTATGTATGGCGGTGATGTACGAGCTTTATGTTGTGCTGTGACTGTTATTTCTGTTGGTTGAGCTACGTATTTACTTTTGGGACTACGGGACTGTACCCGGGAGATTCCCCTGCACATATATTGATTTTGGCTGTAGTGCGGAATACCAAGAGATCCCCAGCACATATATTGAGGATACCAAGAGATCCCCAGCACATATAATTGTGCTAAACCTTTATGTTACAACCCATATCCACACGCGTTAGTTCATGCCATATATTAGTTAACATAAATCCAAGAAGTAATTACCTTTGAGATGATAAGAAGTTAATCATATTGGTCTTAAGTGATACAAGGGTGTATCATGGTGATTAACAAGTATTAGAAGTTAAACGAATCAAGGATGTTGTAACTCGTATTTTCAGGTAAACCTAGAGGTTCTTAATACACTCAAGAGGTCATGTATTAAGGTATTTGAATCATATAATATATGTATCATAAGTCTTGAAGTCAAACGAGTTATGAAACAAAAGTCGACAAACGTTGTCGCAACTTAGGTTCATAATTTTACTTAAACATTACGTTAAATGTTTCTAAGCTTTTCTCCTAATTTAGAAGGAATACGGGGTGATCTACCCACCAAATTAAAGATCTATGAGTCTATTTTCCAACGCCTTAAACTGTTTGTCAATAGGATCTTGTAGTATAGATATATTCCTATATTCGCAAGCCTGCGCAGATTGGTAGATGACAAGTAGGTGCATCACCTACTTGCCAAAATGATAGGACAAAATTAAAAGACCTAAGTTGGCCAAGAGAGGACTTTTAAGGGGTTATGAACTCAGTTATTTCATCCATATTTCAGACCCTCAAAACCAAAGTTAACCCCTGCAACTCCTCCCAAAAATCCCACACAAACCCTAATCGATTTTCCCTCTCTTTCAAGTTCTATTTGAAGGTAAAACCTAGAGTTTGAAGAACCAAGGGAAGGGATGAGTTATCCAACAAGTAAGGTAAGTTACTACCATATTTCATACATTTTTCTCTGCTGTGAATTCATGGAAATTCGTTCTATACATGTAAGAACTCACGGGACGGTGATTGGAAGCCGTGAGTTCGAGTTATTCACTTATAGCAGACTGTTTTGTGGACTGTTTTGTGTTGCTATTGGGCTGCGTGTTTTACTACTATTTTGTGGAGTTTTTTAGGTGGAAGGGTGTGGAGTAACACCATATATATGTAGGTTTGTGGGCTGATAGTGATTCGTAACATTTCCAGGTCGTTTGACACGACTACGGTGGTCGTCGTATGTATGATGTAATTAGGCTGTGCATGGACTGTTTTGGGAGGCTCAATATGTTTATTATTGTTGTTGTTTGGGATGTTTGGTGATTGTTTGGAATGGTGTGAATTCATATATATAGGGAGGTGCTGTCCGTTTTATTGTAGACTAAGGAGTTGTAACAATTGGATAGCTTGTGATTGGGGCAGTATATACAAGGTATGTGAGGCTATCCCTTTTCTTCATTTGCACGACTCTGATTGTACATAATGTAATGAACGAGCTTCCAAAGATACTCTACTCTTAGAAGCTAGCAGTACTTACATTGCTTTCCCTCTTATGGAACGATTGATGTTAATGTTGCTTCTCTTATTCTTATGTTATCAATGTTGTTGGTACTTCCTGATTCTTATAAGGTTCGTAATGAAGAGTTGGTCCTAATAACGTGTACAGAGGATACCGACCTTACTTCACTCCGAAAGGTTTAGAATGTGATTCCATGAGTCGAGCAATGCATTATGTATATATATCTATTTTACACTACCGAGCCGCACTATAGTCGGCCAAGTACGACACATATTGTGCAACCACTGATCAGTTGGGTTTTACCGAGCTCCACATGGCCGGGTACGATTCTACCAAACCTTATGACGGCCGGGTACGTTTTTACCAAGCCTATTATGGCTGGGTACGATATAATGATGATGATGCCTACAGAGGCGTATGTTTTAAAAGTTTATGTATACATACATATGTATCATGCATTTCATGTCAGTAGCCTTCAGAGGTACTCAGATGTTCCAGGTTGTATATTCTTTATCCCTACTTACATTACTGTTCGTATTTATGGTACCCTACCTTACATACTCAGTACTTTATTCGTACTGACGTCCTTTTGTTTGTGGACACTGCATGTTATGCTGCAAGCCCTAATAGACAGGCAGGTGCAGCTCCCCCACCACAGTAGGTTGTCTAGTTCAGCAGTGATTGGCGAGAGATCCCTTCTCCGAACTTGCCGTGGTCTTGGTATGCATTTCTGTTATAGACATTATGGGTATGTCGGGGCCCTGTTCCGGCTATGTTGCAGCATTTATGTTCATTTAGAGGCTCATAGACAAGTGTCGACTCATGTATAGTTTGGTATGCCTTGTCGGCTGGTTTTTGTTGTATAGTCTTTCATGGTAGCGTGGTAGCTTATACCTTATATGTAGTTTCTTGATTGCCCGGTCATCCCATGCTATGTATGTTCATGCCGTCATATTTTATTGCTGGTTGTCCATGATCCAGGTCTACCATTTATATTGATCTCGTCAACCCTAAAAGATAATAAAAAAAGTTAGATAAAATGTACGTTGGTGCTCGGCAAGTATGGTCGGGTGCTAGTCATGGCCCTCCAGTTTGGGTCGTGACAAACTTGGTATCAGAGCAAGTCTGTCCTAGGGATTGTCTATGAGCCGTGTCTAGTAGAGTCTTGATTATGGATGTGTAGCGCGCCACATTTATAATCAGGAGGCTACATGACATCTAGGGTTGTTACCTTCTTCCTGAATCAAGATCGTGCGTAGAGTTGAGTCGTAAGTGTTCGTCTCTAATATTCACCTTGTTTTCTTTCAGCGATGCCTTCAACTAGGAAACAAACAAATAGTAGACAGCTTGATGCAGCTGCGGGAGAGGGTACCAGTCAGGTGCCCCAAGCCAGAGCAGGCCAAAGTGAGGCTCAAAGTCAGATGTCGTCTCATACCTCATCTACCCTGTCTCCTCCAGAGGATATTAGGAGGCACCCAACACCTCCAGTTTCTCCGTCTGTCACTACAGACCAGGATATGCAGAGTTCTTTGCAATTATTGACTAGCTTGGTAGCTGCTCAAGCTAAGAGGCAGAATACAGGTGCAGCTGATAAACCAGTTAGTACGAGAGTTGAAGGTGCAGTTGAACGACTTGCTGGATAAGGGCTTCATTAGACCTAGCACTTCACCTTGGGGTGCACCAGTCCTATTCGTGCGGAAGAAAGACGAGTCGTTACGGATGTGTATCGACTATCGACAGTTGAATAAGTTTACTATAAAGAACAAGTATCCACTTCCAAGAATTGATGACATGTTTGACCAACTCCAGGGTGCCAAGTATTTCTCCAAGATTGATTTACATTCAGGGTATCATCAGGTAAGGGTTAAGGAGAAGGATATTCCAAAGACGGCCTTCCAGACAAGATACGGGCACTTTGAGTTCTTGGTAATGTCATTCGGGCTAACAAATGCCCCAACAGCTTTTATGGATCTCATGAATACTATATTTAGGGCCTATCTTGATGTGTTCGTGATTGTATTCATTGATGACATTCTAGTATATTCTTGTTCGGCGGCGGAACATGCGAGCCACTTACGAATAGTATTACAGATGCTTCAGGATCGTAAGTTATATGCTAAGCTCTCCAAATGTGAATTTTGGCTGAACACAGTAGCGTTCCTTGGCCATGTGATATCTGAGGAGGGTATTAGTGTCGACAATCAGAAGATCGATGTAGTAAAGAATTGGCCGAGACCTACAACACCATCAGAAGTCCGCAGCTTCCTAGGGCTAGCAGGATATTATAGACGGTTTGTAGAAGGGTTTTCCTATATATCATAACCTTTGACTAAGTTAACACATAAAGCTACCAAATTCCAGTGGTCTGACACTTGTGAACGTAGTTTTCAGGAGCTGAAGAATCGATTTACATTCGCACCAGTGCTCACTCTCCCTGAAGGAACAAAAGGTTATGTGGTATATTGTGATGCCTCAGGTATAGGTTTGGGGTGTGTATTGATGCAACGTGGGAAAGTGATTGCTTATGCATCAAGACAATTGAAGAAGCATGAAAAGAAATATCCAACCCATGATTTGGAATTGGCTGCAGTAATATATGCTTTGAAGATATGGCGGCAGTACTTATACTACATCCATGTTGACATCTACACAGATCACAAAAGTTTACAATACATCTTCAAGCAGAAGGATTTGAATTTGAGGCAGTGTAGGTGGCTTGAATTACTGAAAGACTACGGCGTCGAGATATTGTATCATCCCGGTAAAGCCAATGTTGTGGCAAACGCTCTCAGCCGTAAATCAATGGGATGCTTAGTACATATTGAGGCAGGTAGATGGGGGTTGACTAAAGAGCTTCATCAGCTAGCCAATATAAGAATCAGATTGTTAGACTCTGATGACGGAGGTGTTACTGTATAGAATACATCAGAATCATCTTTTGTAGCCGAGGTAAAAGCACGACAATATGAAGATCCTATCTTAGTACGATTAAGAGAGAGCATTCAGAAGTGTAAAAGTATCGCTTTTGAGATCGGAAGAGATGGGGCACAGAGATACCAGGGCCGATTATGTGTGCCTAATGTGGCGGGGTTGCAAGAGAAGATTATGAATGAGATTCATCAATCCCGATATTCCATCCATCCCGGATCGACAAAGATGTATCATGATATCAAGGAGCAGTATTGGTGGGATAACATGAAGAAGTCTATTGTAGAATTTGTAGCCCAGTGTCCCAATTGTCAACAAGTAAAGATAGAACATCAGAAACCCGATGGATTGCTTCAGAATATAGAGATTCCGACCTGGAAATGGGAGGTGATTAATATGGACTTCATTATTGGATTACCTCGCTCTTATCATAAGTTTGACTCCATCTGGGTGATAATTGATCGACTTACAAAATGTGCCAATTTTCTGCCAGTTAATACAACTTACACGGCTGAAGATTATGCGAAGTTGTATATCAAGGATATTGTTAGGCTTCATGGTGTGCCGGTATCTATTATATCAGATCGAGGAGCTCAATTTACAGCTAACTTTTGGAGGTCTTTTCAGAAGGGTTTAGCCACACAAGTGAATCTCAGCACTGCATTTCATCCGCAGACTGATGGACAGGCTGAATGTACCATTCAGACACTGGAAGTTATGCTACGAGCATGTGTTCTAGATTTTAAGGGAAATTGGGATGACCATCTTCCACTCATAAAATTGTCCTACAATAATAGCTTCCATTCTAGTATTAAAATGGCCCCATATGAGGCACTATACGGGAGAAGATGTAGATCACCAGTTGGATGGTTCGAAGTCAATGAAACAGAAATATATGGGCTAGATTTGATTCACCAAGCTATTGAGAAGGTGAAAGTGATACAGGAGCGATTGAGGATGGCACAAAACCAAGCAAAAATCTTATTTCGATGTCCGACGTCGTGATCTGGAGTTTGAGGTTGGTGATTGGGTTTTCCTGAGGATCTTACCAATGAAGGGTATTATGCGTTTTGGGAAGAAAGGTAAGCTGAGTCCAAGGTATATCGGGCCGTATAAAATTATTCGACGGATTGGACAGGTTGCTTATGAGTTAGAATTGTCATCCGAATTGGAATTCGTCCACCCGGTATTCCATGTATCTATGTTGAGGAAATGTATTGGAGACCTTTCTCGAGTCGTCCCTATCAAAGATGTACAGGTTACAGAGGACCTATCATATGAAGAAGTGCCAATGGCTACATTAGATCGACAAGTCCGCAAGTTGAGAACAAAAGATGTAGCTTCCATCAAAGTATTGTGGAGGAACAAGAATATGGAAGAAATAACATGGGAAGCAGAAGAGGAGATGAAATCTAAATACCCGTACCTATTCCAGAATGAAGATAACAAGGATGCTGGTGGAACACATGATACATTAGAAGGTGAAATGGCTCTATGAGGTAAGCAATAACTTGAGAATACTCTTCCTTGATACAAAATGGCGATATGCAGATAATGTACATGTCCATAATGCTTTGCATACTCTTGTAAGGCCATACGTTGAGTTAACCGCTTGCAAGTTTGTCCTCTATTTATGGGAGAATCTTGACCGGAATCCACAATGATTTAAACTCCCCATGAACCCTTACATTCGAGGACAAATGTTCCTAAGGAGGGAAGGGTGTTACAACCCATATCCATATGTGTTAGTTCATGCCATATATTAGTTAACATAAATCCAAGAAGGAATTACCTTTGAGATGATAATAAGTTAATCATATTGGTCTTAAGTGATACATGGGTGTATAAGGGTGATTAACAAGTATTGGAAGTTAAACGAATCAAGGATGTTGTAACTCGTATTTTCAGGTAAACCTAGAGGTTCTTAATACACTTAAGAGGTCATGTATTAAGGTATTTGAATCATATATATCCGTATCCTAAGTCTTGAAGTCAAACGAGTTATGAAACAAAAGTCGACAAACATTGTCTCAACTTAGGTTCATAATTTTACTTAAACATTAGGTTAAATATTTCTAAGCTTTTCTCCTAATTTACAAGGAATACGGGGTGATCTACCAACCAAATTAAAGATCTATGAGTCTAGTTTCCAACTCATTAAACCGTTTGTCAATACGATCTTGTAGTATAGATATATTCATATTTTCGCAAGCCTGCGCAGATTGGTAGATGACAAGTAGGTGCATCACCTACTTGCCAAAATGATAGGACAAAATTAAAAGACCTAAGTCGGCCAAGAGAGGACTTTTAAGGGGTTGTGAACTCAGTTATTTCATCCATATTTTAGAACCTCAATACCAAAGTTAACCCCTGCAACTCCTCCCCAAAAATCCCACACAAACCCCAATCGATTTTCCCTCTCTTTCAAGTTCTATTTGAAGGTAAAACCTAGAGTTTGAAGAACTAAGGGAAGGGCTGAGTTATCCAACAAGTAAGGTAAGTTACTGCCATCTTTCATATATTTTTCTCTGCTGTGAATTCATGGTAATTCATTCTATACATGTAAGAACTCACGTGATGGTGATCGGAAGCCGTGAGTTCAAGTTATTCACTTGTAGCGGACTATTTTGTGGACTATTTTGTGTTGCTATTGGGCTGCATGTTTTACTACTATTTTGTGGAGTTTTTTAAGGTGGAAGGGTGTGGAGTAACACCATATATATGTAGGTTTGTGGGCTGATAGTGATTCGTAACATTTCCGGGTCGTTTGACACAACTACGGTGGTCGTCGTATGTATGATGTAATTAGGTTGTGCGTTGACTGTTTTGGGAGGCTCAATATGTTTATTATTGATGTTGTTTTGAATATTTGGTGATTTTTTGGAATGGTGTGAAGTCACATATATAGGGGAGGTGCTGTCCGTTTCAATGTAAAATAGGTTGTGGTCGATACATAATAGTTATGACGCTTAAATAATAACGATAGTATCATTTCTGTTATTGTAGACTAAGGAGTTGTGACAATTGCATAGCTTGTGATTGGGGCAGTATATACAAGGTATGTGATGCTATCCCTTTTCTTCTTTTGCACGACTCCAATTGTACATAATGTAATGAACGAGCTTCCAAAGATACTACACTCTTAGAAGCTAGCAGTACTTACATTGCTTTCCCTCTTATGGAACGATTGATGTTAATGTTGCTTCTCTTATTCTTATGTTATCAATGTTGTTGGTACTTCCTGATTCTTATAAGGTTCGTAATGAAGAGTTGGTCCTAATAACGTGTACAGATGATACCGACCTTAAGTCACTCCGAAAGGTTTAGAATGCGATTCCATGAGTCGAGCAGGCATTATATATATGTATCTATTTTACTCTACCGAGCTGCACTATAGTCGGCCGAGTACGGCACATATTGTACAACCACTGATCAGTTGGGTTTTACCGAGCTCCACGTGGGCGGGTACGATTCTACCGAGCCTTATGACGGCCACGTTTTTACCAAGCCTATTATGGCTGGGTACGATATCATGATGATGATGCCCACAGAGGCGTATGTTTTAAAAGTTTATGTATACATACATATGTATCATGCATTTCATGTCAGTAGCCCTCAGAGGTACTCAGATGTTCCAGGTTGTATATTCTCTATCCTTGCTTACATTACTGTTTGTATTTATGGTTCCCTGCCTTACATACTCAGTACTTTATTCATACTAACGTCCTTTTGTTTGTGGACACTGCATGTCGCGCTGCAGGCCCTAATAGATAGGCAGGTGCAGCTCCCCCACCATAGTAGGCTGTCCAGTTCAGCAGTGATTGGCGAGATCCCTTCTCCGGACTTGCCGTGGTCTTGGTATGCATTTCTGTTATTGACATTATGGGTATGTCGGGGTCCTGTTCTGGCTATATTGCAGCACTTATGTTCATTTAGAGGCTCATAGACAAGTGTTGACTCATGTATAGTTTTGTATGCCTTGTCGGCTGGTTTTTGTTGTATAGTCTTTCATGGTAGCATGGTAGCTCATAACTTATATGTAGTTTCTTGATTGTCTGGTCATCCCCTGCTATGTATGTTCATGCCGTCATATTTTATTGTTGGTTGTCCATGATCCAAGTCTACCATTTATATTGATCTCGTCAACCCTAAAAGATAATAAAAACAAAAGTTAGATTAAATGTACGTTGGTGCTCGGCAAGTATGGTCGGGTGCTAGTCATGGCCCTCCAGTTTGGGTCGTGACATCCTGCCAGGTTATTGAGGATACCAAGAGATCCTAGGGATACCAAGAGATACCTAGTACATATATTGAGGATACCAAGAGATCATCGGGATACCAAGAGATCCCTAATACATATATTGAGGATACCAAGAGATCCTCGGGATACCAAGAGATCCCCAGCACATATATTGAGGAAACCAAGAGATCCTCGGGATGCCAAGAGATCCTCGGGATGCCAAGAGATCCCTAGTACATATATTATGGATACCAAGAGATCCTCGGGAAATCAAGAGATCCCTAGCACACAATTTACGTTTGGGACTACGGGACGATATCTGGGAAGGTCCCCTATTAAAATCATTGTGTTCTGAGCTAATGTTTTCATTGATTCTATCCGTGTGTAAACATTATGGGTGTTGTCCATTCCATTCCTTATACTTACTAGTTGGTGCGAATTATGTTAGGATACTTTCACAATCATACACGTGGTTAACCACCCTTATCACGTAGGAGGCTCTTTGAGATTTCTGATTATAGATACCACTTGAAAAGAGTTTGATTATTTGATTGATACTTGCTGGTTAAGACTCAAGGTGAGGGTTGCCAAAGTTGCTGAGTTATGATTTGCCTTTACTGTATTTGTGATTTCGAGTTGGGTTGTATTTTCTTTGTTCACTTTTATGTGCTTTATCATGGTGTTTCCACTCTACTTGTTGTTTCCTTTCCTTATTGTATTTTTCCTGTATTGTTAGAAGTATCGCTTAGTCTTTATATAGATTTCATGTTCGGTTCGTCTCTATAAAAATATCATGTTCTGCCTATTAGACTAGTAGGTGTCTTGACTGTTCCTCGTCACTACCCCACCGAGGTTAATCTTAATACTTACTGGCACTGATGTGGTGTGCTCATACTACACTTCTGCACATTTTTTTTGTGCAAATCCAGGTATTGTTCATTAGTAGCTGTAAGGATTCTTTCCGAGGAGACTCAAAGTAGTCGTGCTGCTGGGTTCGCAGGCTTAAGAGTCACCTTCCTATTTTATATTCATATTGTTGTACTTATTTCCATACGTTTTGTTTAGAAATTGTAGCGAAACTCTGTAGAGCTTATGACTTGTACTACCAGGTTTTGGGAAGTTGTTCATTGTATAAAGGATTCACCTTAGAAGAATTTTAGCCGTTATTAGTTATTGTTGTTATTCCGCATATTATTAGGCTTACCTAGTCCTTAAGACTAGGTGCCATCACGAAACCCAACGGAGGAAAAATTGGGTTGTGAGAGACTAAGTCACAATCCCCAATGGTGCACAACCCCACGCTCGTCATCTAGCGTGTACGTCACCTCAAAGTAGCACAACGATGTGAAATTCGGGGTTACATACCCTCAGGACAAATATTTACAATCATTAATTACCTCAAACCGATCCAAACTCTAGCCCGCGATGCCATTGCCTCTCGAATCGGCCTCCAAATGCTCCAAATCTTACCAAAATCAGTATATTATCATCAATATACTCTAAAGGAACAAAGCCCATGCGAAAATAATCAAATTAACTCAAGAATCCCGAAATTGCGCAAACCTGACCCTCGGGCCCATGTCTCGGAATCCGACCAAAGTCTCAAACTCTGACAACTCATTCAATTACGAGACTATCTATACTAGTTTCACTCAATTCCGACTTCGAATTGGCTTTCAAATCCCAAAAATTCGTTTTCTGAAGTTCCACACTTTTTCCCAAATTTACATCCCAAATCTCTACTCAAATGATGAATCCAACGTTATAATCATGTATTTTAGCCAAAATTGAGTTAGAATCACTTACCCGGATGATTTTCTTCAAAATCTCTCGAAAAATCGCCAAAGTCTGAACTCTCTAGGTTAAAATATGAAATAAAACCACAAATCTCGTATTTATAGTGCACCTGTCGGATCCCCATCACCGTTGACCGCAGTAACCACCGCTTACCGCGGTAAAACCACCACTGACGAGCATATATATATGTATATCAGAATTCATATTGTGGTAGTTTGATATTCTTGTACGCCTTAAATGTTTAAAATGCTTTACAAATTTTACATGTTTTATTTGGTTTACTTATTGCACGATTACTTGAGTATCTTCTCAATGATAGTATAATTTATATGCATAATTCACATGCTAACATATTATGCAAATATTTATGTCATACTACACATAGTCATGCATTATATATTTGCTTTTACGATTACACATGAGATTCTCACTTTATTGAAGCTATGTTGTGTTGAGCTATCTGTCGAGTTATGTAATGAACTTGAGTTGTCAGTGCTACGGAATCTATCCCTCATCAGTCATCTTCCCATATTACTCTCTTGAAGAGTGTCGGTTTGAACTAAAGTTCGAGTCTTTATTATGCATTAGCAATTAGGCCCTTGTTATGTTTTATGTTTTCCTATCGTATTTTGTTGTGTACTTTGTGTTATTCTTGATTTATATATTGTTGGTTCACCTGGCCGGCAATGTAATGTTCCATCACAACGTTAATGGCATTTGCATCGTGGTAGATGTACACATGACACATGTATTGGACACTTGTGTCCATGCAAGATGACATCAAAAGGGTTCCTTGCCAGCAACCTGCCACTTGGCCAAAATATCTTTGAATTAAATTACTTTTATCAACACATTTTCATTAAAAGAAATTTGTCTTCTAAACAATTACACATTGTTTATTTAGAATATTCCAAAAAATAAATATTAGATGGAAGTAACGAAATAACCGCTCCGATGGTCATACATATATATATATATATATATATATATATATATATATATATATTGTCACACCTCCTTTTTCCTACCCCCCGTAAGGGCATAAAGAAGTTTTTTCAATTAAATGACAATCGGAACGTGATTTATTATTAGTATTCAGAGTCGCCACTTGGAAAATTAATGGTGTCCCAAGTCACCGGTTTTGAATCCCGAACTGAGGAAAATTTGACTCTGTATTACAGTCCGCGAATCAGAAATCCGGATAAGGAATTCTATTAACCCGGGAAAAGGTATTAGGCATTCACGGGTTCCGTGGTTCTAGCACGGTCGCTAAACTGTTGTATTTGATTTTATTTGATTTAATACATGGGTGCTTATGTGCCTTTTATTCACAAACCGCTTTTATTATTATTTTAAAGGAATTGCAACATCGTGAAAATGCGTCTCGAACCACGTCGCAATCAATGCACCCGTGGTTGTTAACACAGTTGACTCCGTTGATATTTGGATTTAGGTCGCATCAATACGCACCCGAGTTTAGGAATGTAATTTTATTAAAATCGCCTAAAGAGTCTAACGCATATTTCTTTTGGGGAAGACCGTGAAATTCACTAAATGGCCCTCCGAATTCTAAGTATTTTAGTTCAACCATTTATTGAGGGTCCCACGATTGTGCAATATATTTGGCGGGGTTCGTCTCATTTACTATTTAAAAGGCAAACTTAAAAGCAACTATGATTCTCTATTTTTATTGTCTCTAAAATAATCTCTTAATTAATTAATAATCCAAAGCCCCATCTATGAGAAAGGTTGCTCCAATATATGGGCCTACAGGGATGCTATAGTCCCAACGCAATAGAGGGCCCAAGTCACCTTTGCAAACGCAGACCAACAATCGCAGGGTCGAGCTTGGAAGGAAACAATGCGGCATTCACACGGATCTGAGCAGCCTAATCACTCCCAAAACAAACCAGCTAATTTTCGTGCAAGTCAACAATTCAAAGACAGGTGACAAATTGTCCTATTCATTTATTCATTATTGAGTTTCTAAGTGTGATTAAAGGTAAAATCCAATTAAGAACAATTGTAGTAGCAGTTCAGCCGTATGACACTAATTCAAATTAACAAGACTAAACCAACACTCAACTTCCAGGTGATCTCATGATTTTGGGACCTGGATTTAGCAGTGGAAACATGAAACCATTTTGGACCTGTTTTCTGCGACTACCAAAACTAGATCAGCATTTAACTCATATGGGAATCTGGAAAATAACAACATTTCTTAGATACACAAACATGTAATTAGTAGCTCAACCAAGCAGATTTGTGTTTAATAGTCTATTAGTCAATATAGTCCAGAACCTATCCAAACGATACACATGTTTTGTATAAACGTGACTGCTTCATCTTAATACTAAACAAAAACCAAGCAAATTCAGCAATAAACTCAAGCTATTCATCATTCAGCCTCCAAATCAAAAAATTACATGGATCCTTCACAATTCAGATGAGGCCAAGGATAATACCTGGAAATTGCAAATAAGAAAGGAGAAGAGGTCAGCAATGGCAGTAATGCAGCGACAATGTACAACGACCCACATTGTTGAACAATCAAGGAGCAGATGATCAAAAGAACAGTCCAACAATGAATTCAACGATCCAGAAGTGTTCGAAATCGAACAGGAATAACAGATCAACCCGAAACAGACTCGAATAAACCCAATCGACCTCAGAATTAAACTCAAAATATTTCTGAAACTTCAACAAAGCAAAACTCAAACAAAAACCAACTTAATTAGCCCCAAAATCAGTCGAAATGATCTTCTGAACTTCAACAATCAAAGATCAAACTTAAGAATGTGAATCCATAACTAAAAATTGAAGCTAACCTCAGGTTTAACAGTGGAACATTAGTTTTTTGAATTTTGAAGGTTTTCTAGTGTTTTTGATTTTTGAATATTGAATTTCAAATTCAGATCTTGAAAACTAGAGAAAACATTTTGGGGAGAACTTTTTTGGGGTTCCAACCTCTTCCAACAAAGCAATAAAGACTGTCTTTTATAGGCAATACTAAGGGGAAGCTTCAGATTTTCAATTGCCTATTAGTCCCTTATTTTCTAACTTATTACACAAGTTAACATCGTCATTTCCTAACTTGTTACTCAAGTTACTGCTTCTAAAAAACTGAAACTTACACCAAGGCCCCCTTCTAGAAGGCCCTAGGGTGTTCTTTTACCTCTAGAATACCTATACTACCCCTGAACATAAACTGAAAGTACATTTATAACCAATCATTTTCCTAAACTCTCCATCTATCCCGATTTAAACTCTTATTGAGTCTAGCAATTGAACTCAGAATTAATGACCAAATTAAACTATCAACTATAATCAAATTCAACAAATCATGATGATTAATTAAACTGAAACTGAACTAATTAGTAATTAACCTAAACTAAAGGAACACCAGAAATTAATTCAAGAAAAACTTAGTAAAACTAATTAACAAATTATCAACGGGTTAACTAAAATCAAACTAAGATCAGGAATTGGAACATATTAAAATCAAACAAACAACTAGACTTAATCACAAAAAATCAGGACACAAGATTAGAACAATATTGACAAAAATTTAAAACGCAAATTAAACTAGACATTGACTATGGAATTCACACATGCAGAAAATCGGAAAAGGAAAAAGAAAATACCAACAAGAACTCACTGATAACAAAGAGCTCCGGCCAGCGGTTGTTTCTTCAAATCCCCCGAAATGTCTGACCCGTAACATCCTTAACCTCGTGTTTTACTAAGAAAACGCCTGGTTAGGGTTGTTAGGGTCCAAAATCATGGAGATTTTGCATTAAGGTTTTGGTCGGAAACCTTCGATTTGATATTCGAGCTGTTCCAAGTAGATTCGAGAGACATGGCTATGGAGGTTGGGTAGAGGAGGCCCAGGCGGTCACATGGTGTTAATTTTGTGATGATTGGGTTACTTTGGGTTTTGGCCGGAGAATATTTGATCGAGGATTTGACGAGCTAGGGCTGGATTTGAAGGAAACGGGTGGTGGATTCATGACGAGGGAGAAGAGGAGGTCTCGTGGGGTTATTTTGGGGTATTTTGGAGTAGGTGTCGTTCACCGCCGGCGAGCTCCGGTGAAAGGATATGGGGGCGGCTGGTTTTTAGGGTTTAGGTTAGAGATGGACGGGGGGGGGGGGGGGGGGGTCTGAGAGGGGTGGGTTATTTTCGGACATTTATATAATAACGAGGGGGAAGTCCTGGCCGTTAGATCTGATAACCTCAACGGTCCGGATCAACTGGGAACGAAACAACGTCGTTTCGAGGGCAAGAGGGGCGGACCGGGTTTGGGCCGGTTTCTGGGGTGTGTTTGGTCTGATTTTTTCTTTGGGCTGGGTGAATTTAATTGAAATTGCCCAATTGTGAGCAGCCCTCTTTATTTATTCCCCCTTTTTTTGTTCTTTTTATTTCTTTTACTCATTTTTCATTTTGTATTTTTGTTTTATTTTTCCCTAATTTTATGAGGATGCACAAATAAAAATAAAAATCCTAATAGATGTCAAAGATAAATTAATTAAATTCTAAAATTTATTTAAAACCTATTTCACGGCAAATTCACAATTAAAATGATTAAAATGCAAAGTGGACTATTTTTGTTATTTTTATATTTTGTTCCAAAACAAATTAACCCCTACTTAATCCTAAAATATGAACTTATGTCCTAAATGCATATTTTGTATTTTCATATGAATTAACATGCACAAATAAAAATAAAAATAACTATCAGAAAGTGACACCAAAATTCACAAAAAATGTAAAAATAAAGAAATTGTTTTGTTTGAATTTTTGGGAATAATTAGCTTACGGCAAAAATCATGTGCTCAGAGCTGCCCCTCTTTGCCCGGAAACATGAAGAGTTTTCGTGCAAAGATAAGTGAGCGGAAACGAGCGATTTTTGTCCGTTCGCATATTCCGTGTGAAGCATTTTTTGAAAAAGTTGACCGCACCCTACTTTAGTGGTTGCCTACATATCCTGGGCTAAACAGGAATCAGGTCAGTGTAGTTCAGGAGTGTCTAGTAGCTGGGGACCACCAAGAGCTGTGATTTCACTGTGATTGCTGCTGCCACTGCTTGCCGACCTTCCTTATTACACCATGTCAAAATAAAAGAAGCTAAACTAAACTATGACCTATGAATTACAAAATTCTATCTAAATTCTTCAATCTTGTTGTTGTACTTTATTGTTGCCTTTTTGTCTTGTGTTTTCTTGGTAAAATCCCTTGTTGCCATTGCAAACTACAAACTGAGGTGTTGCTCCTTTCTTCAAATTGCTGAACATGAATGTATTCCCTTGTTGTACGGGGGGCTCCCGATTACTGAAACTTGAACTGTATGTCTCTGTTCTCCAGGCGGACTCCTGACTTCTGAATCTTGAAATTGAATGTATTCCTCTATTATCTAGGCGGGCTCCTGACTGCTGAACTTGAACTTGAATGCATTCCTATGTTATCCAGGCGGGCTCCTCAATTCTAACTTGAGAGTGCTCCCTGCTCTCCAGGCGGGCTCCTGACTTCAAGATAGACAAACAAAGAATTTGAAAGCTAAAACTTAAATTGCACTCCCTTGTTCTCCAGGCGGGCTCCTGACTTTAACTTGAAATGTATTCTCCTATTCTCTAGGCGGGCTCCTGACTTCCAAGCTCGAATGTATTCCCATGTTATCCAGGCGGGCTCTTGACTTCTACACTTGAAATGTGTTCCCTGCTCTTCAGGCGGGCTCCTGGCTGCTGGACTTGAAACGTATTCCCTGCTCTCCAGGCGGGCTCCTGACTTCTAACTTGAGATGTATTCCCTACTCTCCAGGCGGGCTCCTGACTTCGAACTCAAAACAAAGAAAATTTTCTGCCCCAGTTGGTGGCTGGGGACAGATGTGATTGTAAAACTAAATCATATTACCAAGTATTACTAAGAATTTGAAAGCTAGGTCCCATTATTCAGGGGGGTCCTGACAACTCTTGACTAAATGATGATTTAAAATCTAAGTTATATCTTCTACATGTGTGACTTTTGCTAAATCATGCTATCTAAGAGGATCTTTAAACTACTCCTCATTATCCAGGAGGGTCCTGAAAATCAAAGGTCAAATTTTATATTAAGGGTGACAACTTTCATGTCTGAGTTATACTACCCTACAACAGAGTTTACGCTAAATATTGTTATCTTCTTGAAATCTTAAAGCTAAGTCCCATTATTCAGGAGGGTCCTGGAAACTCCTAATTGAATCCTGTCTCGAATATGCACATTTCTAAGCCAACTTATATTCCTTTAGGAAGCATTTATGCTAGATTATGTTATTTTTGAACTTTAAACTAGGTCCCATTTTTAGGAGGGTCCTGAAAATCAAAAATCGAAACTGCTTGTTGACTGCCTTTCTCTATGGAGGGTTCCTCTGAAACAAATGAACTTTTCTGCCCCTATTTTAATCAAATAAAAATTTGTCAGTTCAAAAATGGTGGTTAGTTGGTGGCATTCTTGCTGGAGATCTATCTGCTGCATTGTTTTGTTCCGACTGGCTTCCCGAACTAGCCTTGAATCACTTGCCTTTCTTCTTGACTTTCAAACCCCTGACTCTGACAAACCGAGTGTTCTGCACCCATGTTGTTGTTTCACACCTCTTACCCTTTTTCTGAACTTTTGCACTTCCCACGACATTTCCCAATCATTCCACCGATGACACTTCCGGTGATTCCCTGTATTCCACCTTTCATCACATTGTTTTTGACATGCTCTGACCACATCGCGCTTTACACTTTCCGAAATCTGGTAGTGAGTTTTGAAATCCCTTTCCACTTGCTTTGAACAAAACTAACATTGAAACATTTTAGACAGATAAAACCCCCAAAGAAAATGAAATGCAATGTGTTTACAAGTTAAGGATAAGAAGAATCCAAAACTAGATGACTGCTAAAAAGAAAAGGGAAAGTGACTTATCTGGCCGAAACAGCTGGTACTAATGGTCCTGACATGCATTTCGGACTAATCGGCCCAATCTGTCCAACTAACCAACTCTTGGCCGCCACCCTTTGTTGCCCCACATTTTCCATCACTTTATTACTTTATCCAAACCTTAGCCTTGTTCGTCTTGTGGTGCCTCGAAACAATTTTCCACCAACAGACCTTTCTCCATCAATCATTTCTCAACTCACTTTCGCCTCAAGGTGCTCGCAAGGGTTTTTACCAATAAGACTCTCTCATTTTATTCTTTCTCTCAACTCTCGTCGCCTTACGATGCCTGTGCAGGTTTTCACCCATAAGACTCTCTCATTTTTATCTTTTTGCTTTTCTTGCTTGAACCAGAGTGTTGCCACAGACATAAATTACCTTTACCTTCTTGACTTGGCATTTCTCAGAGACTGATCAGAATGTCTTTCTTTGGACCGTAATGTGGGCTTTGGACAGGGCTAGAAAGAAAGGGTATGAAAGGCTCAAAATAATTTCCAAATGGGTTAAAATTACAACTTTCGAAATCAGATTCCTTACAACAACCACGACTTCTACCCCAGTTTCTTGCTTGGGGACTTTTGAATTTATTTTGGTATGACTGAACCTCAGAGAGGCTGCCTACGTACCCTTTTGGGATCAAGTCAAACGTAGTTCACGTCATGGAGACTACGTTGTTGTTTTTTTCTTTTCCACTCTTCTTTTCCTTTCTTTTCTTCATTTCCTTTTCTTTTTTTCTTTTTTTTTCCTTTTCACTTTCAATTTTCTTCTTCTTTTCTTCTCTTTCTTTTCACTTTTCTTTCTTTTCTTTTTTTTTCTTTTCATTTTCTTTTCTTCCGCACTCGCGTTTCTTAATGGTGACATTGATTACGAAAGAGGGATATGAAAGAAAATAAGAAAGGCTCAAAGGGGATGACAAGGGGTAAAAGTGTTTAGATAGCAGAACAAAACGCCTTCGTCATTTCAATCTTTAAAATATGCCATCTACAAATAAGTACAATCAAAATAAAGAAATCATACATAGTATCTCTTGACCGCATCGGAATTGATGGCCATTTCTACACATTTTCCTTCCACATCTGTCAGATATAATGCACCATTAGACAACACTCTGGTTACGACGAATGGTCCCTGCCAATTTGGAGCAAACTTTCCTTTTGCTTCTGCCCAATAAGGCAAAATACGTCTCAACACTAACTGTCCCACCTCAAACTTCCTCGGACGCACTTTCTTGTTGTATGCTCTTGCCATTCTTTGCTGGTACAGCTGACCATGACACACGGATGTCAATCTCTTCTCGTCAATCAAACTCAACTGCTCAAGGCAGCTTTTCACACATTTATCATCATCAATCTTGGCCTCTGCAATGATTCTAAGAGATGGTATTTCCACTTCTGCGGGTATCACTACTTCCGTGCCATACACCAAAGAGTAAGGAGTTGTCCCCACCGAAGTACAAACAGTGGTGCAGTATCCCAACAATGCAAAAGGCAGCTTTTTGTGCCACTGTCTAGATCCTTCCACCATTTTCCGGAGTATTTTCTTTATATTCTTATTGGCTGCCTCAACCGCACCATTTGCCTTAGGGCGGTATGGAGTGGAATGACGATGAGTAATCTTGAACTGCTCACATGTCTCCTTCATCAGATAACTATTAAGATTAGCCCTATTGTCTATGATAATCACCTTCGGTATCCCAAACCGACAAATAATGTTCGAATGCACAAAATCCACCATAGCTTTCTTGGTCACAGACTTGAACGTCTTAGCTTCCACCCATTTGGTAAAATAATCTATAGCTACCAGAATAAACTTGTGCCCATTTGACGCTGCTGGATCAATTGGCCAATAACATCCACGCCCCAGGCAAAAAAAGGCCATGGTGCGGACATCGTATGTAGTTATGATGGCGGAGAATGAATCAAGTCTCCATTCACTTGGCACTGATGACATTTACGTACGAAACTGATACAATCTCGCTCCATAGTAAGCAAATAGTAACCTGCCCGTAGGATCTTCTTTTCCAAAACATATCCGCTCATATGCAGTCCACAGACTCCCGAATGTACCTTAGTCATGATAGATGTGGCCTGCCTCGCATCCATGCACCTCAACAACCCGAGGTCTGTAGTTCTTTTGTACAACACTACTTCACTAAGGAAAAACCCGCTTGCCAACCGTCGAATTGTTCGTTTCTGATCACCTGTGGCATGTATTGGATACACACCCATCCTGATATATTCCTTGATGTCATGAAACCACGGCTCACCGTCAAGTTCCTCTTCCACTACATTACAATAAGCGTGCTGATCGCGGACCTGAATCTCCAAAGGGTCCACGTAAGCCTTATCCAGATGGTGTAACATTGATGCCAGAGTAGCCAACGCATCGGCCACTTCATTATGAATCCTTGGAATGTGCTGGAACTCTATTGACTGAAACCGCTGACAAAGCTCATGCAAACATTGTCGGTACGGTATAAGCTTTAAGTCCCGTGTTTCCCTTTTTCCTTGAATTTGGTGTACCAGTAGGTCCGAGTCACCCATGACCAAGACTTCCTGGACACCCATATCTACAGCTAATCTCAACCCCAAGATACATGCCTCATATTCTGCCATGTTGTTCGTACAATAAAAACAAAGCTGAGTTGTAACAGGGTAATGTTGCCCTATTTCAGAAATAAGCACCGCTCCTATTCCCACGCCTTTCATGTTTGTAGCCCCATCAAAGAAAAGTTTCCATCCGGGCTTCTCACCTTGTTCCAACTCTTCAACATGCATCACCTCTTCATCAAGGAAATAAGTCTTCAGAGGTTCATAATTTTCATCAACCGGATTCTCGGCCAGATGGTCCGCCAAAGCATGTGCTTTCATCGCCGTCCGAGTCACGTAGACAATGTCAAACTTTGTGAGCAGGATCTACCACTTTGCAAGCCTCCCTGTGGGCATAAGCTTCTGAAAGATATACTTTAACGGATCCAAACGAGATATGAGGTAAGTAGTATAAGATGACAAATAGTGTTTCAGCTTCTGTGCCACCTAAGTCAGGGCACAACATGTCCTTTCAAGATGAGTATACTTAACCTCGTAGGGTGTGAACTTCTTGCTAAGGTAATAGATGGCCTGCTACTTCTTTCCCGTGATATCATGTTGACCCAATACACAGCAGATTGAATTGTCCAGTACCATTAAATATAGAATCAAAGGTCACCCAGGTTCTGGCGGAACCAACACGGGTGGATTTGACAAATACCCCTTTATCTTATCAAACGCCTCCTGACATTCGTTTGTCCATTTGACCGCAGCGTCTTTCCTTAACAGCTTAAAGATAGGCTCACAAGTTGTCGTAAGCTGGGCGATGAACCTGCTGATATAGTTCAATCTTCCCAGCAAACTCATCACCTCGGTCTTGTTCCTCGGAGGTGGAAATTCATGGATGGCCTTAATTATTGATGGATCCAGTTCAATACCCCGGCGGCTGACTACGAACCCCAACAATTGTTACGCCCCACAGTATTACGACGATGTTGCACTCTGAAATATTGTACATTAACATTTCGGTTTTAATTAACCGATGTAAGACTCGGGGATGAGATCATCTTGACGTTAACGTATTTACGCTAATTGTAACAAGCGATAAATAAGTGTCATGAATGATAAAGTGTACACGAATTAAAAAAAATGAGTTTCGTTAAAAATGGCCAGTTTGGGATAAAATACGGGTCGAGCGATAATACCCGATAATTATGGACTAGTACCATGCAAGGTACTATATGACCACGGTAGTACGATGTATAAAGTATATTAAAAATAAATAGAATTTTATGTAATTCGAGACAATTCTCAAATTTTCGTGTAATTGGTTAATTACCGGGTAACGGGACATTACCCGATTAACTAATAAGTGGATAAGATTAAACCCCTTCCCCAATAAAACGTGTCAGCAACATAATATGTCAACTAAGTGACTCATAACCCAAATGGATAAGGTCGCAATATTTAACGTTTGCATGGATTTGATTAAAATTGGGTTCAACATTAAGAACCAAGGCTACTATAGATAAACAAGGAAAATGATTGTTACTTATTACACCTAGCCATCTCTTCTAAACCGGTGGAAAAAGGATTTAGTAAAATGTAAATAAAGGATACTACATGAATGGAAGTCGCTAGCCGTGAGATTGTAGTTTTGGATAAGAAGCTTATACAAGATGATGATGTATATGGAGATGTGGAAATTGCAATTTGGTTTTACATCTCGACAAACAGATACACGAGGAAGTTCGAAAATTGGCTCAGAAATAATTACAACATTGTCTTTCCTCCATTTATAAGGAGATTGTTCATGGATACAAGTAGGAATTTGGCAACAAAGGTATGTTAAGGCTATCCCTTCATTCTTTTGGCATGATCCCTACGATATGAACGAAACGTGCAAATGCACAAATTCTAAAAGTGACTCTACTCATAGAAGTAATAGAAATATCTATGTTCTTTAATTTCCAAGTGTCATAATATTTTATCATCTGTTCACGGGTCTCAGAAAAATACGAAAGTTGAAAGGATGTTACTTTGTGATATTGCTCAAGGGGCAAAACGGTCTTATGACATTCTGAATTGTTTTATTGACGTACTTTTCATGCATTGCATCCACGTGCATTGACCCATCACCAGATGACATTATATACGCATATATATGTAAATATATGTATATGGGATATGGGAAAATGTTATGGCGTTATATTCGCACCACCACCTGATCAGCTGGTATATGATGATGATGTTGCCCACAGTGGCTGAAATATGATTCAAACGGCATTATATATGCATATATGGGTATGTATTCAAATGGCGTTATATACGCATATATATGTGTGTATTCAAATGGCGTTATATACGCGTATATATGTATGTATATATATGTATATGGGATATGGGAAAGGTTAAGGGGTTATATACGAACCGCCACCTGATCAGCTGGTATACGATGATGATCTTGCCCACAGTGGTCGATATGATATGATGGGATGCCCTCAAAGGCTGATGATTTTATGAAACATATACCTATGCACGACATGACATTCATACGCATATGCATGACGCTGAAAGTAATTTATGATTTACAAAGTTATTCAGACGTACGGGTTGAGTCATGTACTCCATATGTCTTCCATGTCTCCTATGTATTTATTTATGTGCCTTACATAATCGGTACATTATTCTTACTGACGTCCCTTTTGCCTGGGGACACTGCGTTTCATGCCCGCAGGTCCTGATAGACAGGTCGAGAGCCTTCCAATTAGGCTATCAGCTCAGCGGAAGATATTGGTGCGCTCCATTTGCTTCGGAGCTGCGTATTTGGTTAGTATGATTTAGACGTCTATTGTTTGGTATAGTGGATCTCTATTCCGACCTTTGTGACACTTATGTACTCTTAGAGGCTTGTAGACATATGTCGTGTACGTGGAAGATTGTACGACCCTGTCGGCCTATGTTTGAGTTTATAAATAATTATGTTAGCCTATTAGGACCATATGTCACATGTATATAATGATGTAATAAGAAAGGTACATTATGTTGGTACTCAGTCAAGTAAGGTACTGGGTGCCCGTTGCGGCCCATCGGTTTGGGTCGTGACAAAAGTGGTATCAGAGCAGTTCTGTCCTAGGGAGTTTACAAGTCGTGTCTAGTAGAGTCTTGTTTATGGGTGTGTCGTGCACCACACTTATAAGCAGGAGGCTACAAGGCATTTAGAGCTGTCACTCTTTCTTCTTACTCTAGATCGTGTGGTAGAGCTCAGTTGTAAGAACTCAATTTCCTAAACTCTACCTTATTCATAATACGATGATACCTACATCCAGAAAGACATGTGGTAAGATATGTAGCTATGGGAGAGTTGAGTTAGAGGAACTCGACTTTGCATTATATTTATGATAAGTAAATATGAGGTCTTCAGCAGATTACGTGCGTACTAAAAGGTGTAAGCCTCTTGGTAAGGATCTTGAGGCAAGAATACATATCCACCTTAATGGTGAATGACAATGAGAGATTTAGAAGGTAAATACAAGTGTCAAAAAGTAAAGGAAGTAAGATGAAGAAAAGTACGAGGCACCCAGTTAATGAAGGTGAACGGTGTTTATAATTCAGGCAGAGCAACATAATCTTTTTGAGCTATATTCAATAGTAACATAAGTATATAAAATTGGTCGTACCCCTTACAGATATGCCCTACGGGGGTTAACAAAAGTAGTATAAGAAGATATGATGGATGAATTGATTGCGTCAGTTGACATTTTCGAAGGATATTGCAAATGTGTTGATAGATCTCTTTATGAGATGCCTAGATGGTGCACTCTAAAATAGTGCAGCCAGATATGAGTACTACAAAGACATGCACTATAAGCCTTGAAGGGATAAATATTACCTTAGTACAGCTCGCGTCCCTAGTAAAGCAATAACGTTAAGCAAATTGAAGAGCCACTGGATGGATCAAAGGAAAGTATAAAGCAAAAGAATGTCATATTGAAGGTTTCACAAGAAAAAGGATATGCAGAAATAGTAGCAGAATATTAGGAAGAGAGATAAGGAAACATTATGAAGAAGGTGTGATACATGGATGAAAATGGTAGAGTGCTACAGAACCTATAGTCAAATGAAGAAAGATACGAAAGGTGATGGGCCTTAAGACGACGAAAGAGTATAGGACATAAGGTTATATCCTCATTTCGAAAAATAAGTTCGTGACTCCAACACGACTACCAGAGGGGAGAGTTAATCCGTAGAGTAACAGAGATCAGTATGGACTGGTAAACAAGATAAATTAAACATGAAATAGGGACTGAGTGAGTTGATAAGAGTCGGTATCATTTGAATTTCATATCGTATTCCGGCAATAATAGGACGGATAACAGAAGAAGATTCACGAGAAATTCAGAGAATGATCATTCAGGAAGACACTTCTCTACAACAAGCAATGAGAGCAAAGTTCATCTTAATGGACTGTATGTGCCAGTTATACTAAATTTCACCCTCGTGAGTAACGGATTTTGCTATCCTTGGTATGGAAGGATTACCGAAAGGTGAGTAAGAGTCATCGATGATGTGAAAGGATGCCAAAGATGAAAAGGTGAAACCTCTATAGGCAGGTCGTTGTAGATGCAATTGTTAGTACTCCCCAAAAGGGGGGGGGGGGGAATATGGAATGATAAAAGGAAGAATGCGATAAAAATGAGAAAGGGATGAAATTGCACTTATCTAAATACTACAGATATGCTGCGATTCCAAAACATTATGCAAACGTGACGTCAGGGAGAAGAAGTAAGGGTTCCTGTCCGAGATGTTAATGATAATTAAGGAGCCAGTGCGAGACATAAGTTAAAACCAAGGAAATAACCCAAGAAATATTTCGCGGAATATTGACATGAGGATGGGCCAACGAGTAGTTAGTAGTTGATTCAAAAAGAGCCTAGGTATGGCTAGTCAAGATGATTCAGAACAAGACAACAAGTCATGCAAGATAAAGATAGTAAATACTAATATAGTGAATTTAGCCCCATAGTTATGACATTGTAATACTTGAGAAATATTCAAATAGGAGTTGGGGTATTTAAGGTTATTATGAGTGTTACGGAAAGATAGTTCCACTAGGAAGACAGTCAAAACTTCAGTTCAGAAGCAGCCGTACGAGCAGATGAGTAGTGAGGTAAGTAACTAAGGATAATTACAGGAGAGCACGAACATCAAAAATTCTATCGGGAATATAGTATAATAAGTTCGCATCTTTACAAGAGTCAGAGGGTCTTCCCTAAATACTACAACGAAAGACAAGTTGAGGAAATAATGAAGAAGGCTTCAACATAAGCACAACGACATAAAGAGGAAATGGTCGTGTAACAACAGTCTCACAATAACACTGGAACCACTCCAACGGAAAGTGGCACCTACCGTGGCTAATGAACGGGAAGTAAAGATAAAAGTAATATTCAAGATCATATGAGTTATATGAAAACTCTGGCATGTGTGGACACTAAGATAAGCTAAGTATGGACGCAACAAGGGGGGAGAAAGACCAGAAAAAGTAATAGCTTACGTTGAAAGAAAGCTAAGACGAAATGAAAGATTTATTTGATCAATGATCCAGAGTTACTACGTTGTAGATACACTCAAGATTTTGGAACATTATCCAGGCAACATATTTGTTGACAATCATAAAGCCATAGAAGACTCCGGTTTAAGTTAAAAGAAAAAATTGAGCCCTGGGCATAGACAAAGGATTGAATTATTAGGATATTGTATGATGTATATTCCATAATACCCATGAAAGGCTAAGGTAATAACTGATACCATGAGCCACAAATCGGAAGATAGCTTAAGCATACGTAAAGGCTGATTAGAAGGAAGAGGAAACTGAAGAACTACATCACCTAAGCAAATCAGGAGTCTGATTATTGGACCTAGAAAAATTATAGAAGTTAAGCTTGAGAACATGATAGAATCGCTCTTAATATCAGACGTTTAAGAGAAACAACGCAATGACCATAATCTATAATGGCTCCACAAGGAAGCCAGTTAGAAGAAGTACCAGCTTCATAAAGAGTCAGTACGAAGCTCCCACCGGATTGTGTATGTACTAGAGGTGCGAGTATTATTATAGAGCTTCAAGTTATGGACGTGAATTACGCCTAGGTGTAAGGGAGGTTATGAAAGAGATAGAAGATACGATACAAGATTTTAGGGTAAGTAAGCTAAAGGTGAACAACGTACAAGATACATAAAAAGGCAGAAGATCGTGAATAGTCCACACTTCAGATAGAAGGCTATAAGCACGGGGATCCAATAACCGGAAGTGATAGCGGCATCGTCAGCGGCATGTCTTCCAACCTATGGTTTCTAAGTACTGAGAGATCTAGTTAAGAGAATAGAGAAGAGTTGGAGACGATGTGATGTATCGCTTGACATTCCAGAATAATATAAGGAAAATTATGGTGCAAGCAAGTTGAAGGAAAGTTGCGAGTATTATAGATGGATAAGTATAGGTCGCAAGCTAAAGTATGGTAGAGCGACAAAGTTTTAAGAAAACATGAGTAAGGATGAGGAAAGGCAAGTGAAAAGGTTACGAGAATGTATAAGTCCTCAGGGTTAAGTCCATGGAAACAAGAGAGATAATGGTTTCTCTTAGTTATTGAATGTTCAGTATAACCTAGATGGACTCAAAGGAATCCAAGACAAGTACCATTTAGAAAAGATGGAATGCTGCCCTTATGGTTCACTGAGGGTGTAATTGTGATGGATAAAGGATAACGATTAGGCCTTCAGGTGAGCAGTGATTTGAAGAGGATTTCATGGATTGTACGAGATTAAAATACCCACATAAGTGAATCATATTGGGATGCTATAAAATATAGTCATTGAAGTATAATATCACCCCTACGTGGATCAGGAAAATCACTTTGAATATTCCTCGATGGAACGTAAACCCTAGTGGCAAGGTATGCCGTAAAGAAGTTTCAAGTTATCAGTGGTATATTGTAGATTGATATTGAGGCAAATCAAAAATGGATGGACAAAAGTCACAAAGTATGAGATGACATTAGGCCGTCATTCTTAAGACGAACGGTAATGAAAGAGCATTGAAGGATTGAGATTTATACCTAAAGGATAGGCAACAAAAGTAACTGGGGGCTTGGTAAGCGTACCTCAGTCAAGGTAGATTGAAGCAGAAAAATTATGGTATAGTATAACCCATGTAAGTACAGTAAAGTCATATGAATGGGTAACCAGATCTATGAGATGAGATATAGCAAATTCGTGAATTCGAAAAGTACCGAGCGAAGAACTTTAGTATACTCATAGATGCCCAAATGGACATCTTATCAAGCTCTACATACGAAGCCTAGAGATTGGGCACACTTACAAGGTCAAAGTTGTACAGGCTGCATGATGAAAGGTAGCAACAGTAACGAGATTGGAAGGATTCCAACTACAAGTTGTGGTGTGAGAAGGAGGCCTAATGGGGGAATGCCCTGGACTTTGGAATTCTTCACAGAACATGCGCCTAGATGGCAAGGAAAATTCTAAAGTATTCAGAAAATATAATTTATGAAAATGATAAGTGCATTAGTCAACATTCGAGGACGAATGTTGCAAAGGGGGTAATAATGTTACGCCCCGCAGTATTACGACGATGTTGCACTCTGAAATATTGTACATTAACATTTCGTTTTTAATTAACCGATGTAAGACTCGGGGATGAGATCATCTTGACGTTAACGTATTTACACTAATTGTAACAAGCGATAAATAAGTGTCATGAAGGATAAAGTGTACACGAATTAAAAAAAAGTGTTTCGTTAAAAATGGCCAATTTGGGATAAAATACGGGTCGAGCGATAATACCCGATAATTATGGACTAGTACCATGCAAGGTACTATATGACCACGGTAGTACGATGTATAAAGTATATTAAAAATAAATAGAATTTTATGTAATTCGAGACAATTCTCAAATTTTCGTGTAATTGGTTAATTACCGGGTAACGGGACATTACCCGATTAACTAATAAGTGGATAAGATTAAACCCCTACCCCAATAAAATGTGTCAGCAACATAATATGTCAACTAAGTGACTCATAACCCAAATGGATAAGGTGGCAATATTTAACGTTTGCATGGATTTGATTAAAATTGGGTTCAACATTAAGAACCAAGGCTACTATGGATAAATAAGGAAAATGATTGTTTATTATTACATCTAGCCATCTCTTCTAAACTGGTGGAAAAAGGATTTAGTGAAATGTAAATAAAGGATACTACATGAATGACAGTGGTTAGCCGTGAGATTGTAGTTTTTGATAAGAAGCTTATACAAGATGATGGTGTATATGGAGATGTGGAAATTGCAATTTGGTTTTACATCTCGACAAACAGATACACGAGGAAGTTCGAAAATTGGCTCAAAAGTAATTACAACATTGTCTTTCCTCCATTTATAAGGAGATTGTTCATGTATACAAGTAGGAATTTGGCAACAAAAGTATGTTAAGGCTATCCCTTCTTTCTTTTGGCATGATCCCTACAATATGAACGAAACGTGCAAATGCACAAATTCCAAAAGTGACTCTACTTATAGAAGTAATAGAAATATCTATGTTCTTTAATTTCCAGGTGTTATAATATTTTATCATCTGTTCATGGGTCTCAGAAAAATAAGAAAGTTGAAAGGATGTTACTTTGTGATATTGCTCAAGGGGCAAAATGGTCTTATGACATTCTGAATAGTTTTATTGACGTACATTTTATGCATTGCATCCACGTGCATTGACCCATGACTAGATGGCGTTATATACGCGTATATATGTAAATATATGTATATGGGATATGGGAAAAAGTTATGGCGTTATATACGCACCACCACCTGATCAGCTGGTATATGATGATGATGTTGCCTACAATGGCTGAAATATGATTCAAACGGCGTTATATACGCAAATATGGGTATGTATTCAAATGGTGTTATATACGCATATATATGTATGTATTCAAACAGCATTATATACGCGTATATATGTATGTATATATATATGTATATGGGATATGGGAAAGGTTAAGGTGTTATATACGCACCACCACCTGATCAGCTGGTATACAATGATGATTTTGCCCACAGTGGTCGATATGATATGATGGGATGCCCTCAGAGGCTGATGATGTTATGAAACATATACCTATGTACGACATGACATTCATACGCATATGCATGACGCTGAAAGTAATTTATGATTTACAAAGTTATTGAGACGTACGGGTTGAGTCATGTACTCTATATGTCTTCCATGTCTCCTATATATTTATTTATGTGCCTTACATACTCGGTACATTATTCTTACTGACGTCCCTTTTGCCTGGGGACACAGCGTTTCATGCCCGCAGGTCCTGATAGACAGGTCGAGAGCCTTCTAAGTAGGCTATCAGCTCAGCGGAAGATGTTGGTGCGCTCCATTTACTTCGGAGCTGCGTATTTGGTTAGTATGATTTAGACGTCTATTGTTTGGTATGGCGGGACTCTGTTCCAACCTTTGTTACACTTATGTACTCTTAGAGGCTTGTAGACATATGTCGTGTACGTGGAAGATTGTACGGCCCTGTCGGCCTATGTTTGAGTTTTTAAATGATTATGTTAGCATATTAGGCCCATATGTCACATGTATATAATGATGTAATAAGAAAGGTACATTATGTTGGTACTCAGTCAAGTAAGGTACTGGGTGCCCGTCGCGGCCCATCGGTTTGGGTCGTGATAAAAGTGGTATCAGAGCAGTTCTGTCCTAGGGAGTTTACTAGCCGTGTCTAGTAGAGTCTTGTTTATGGGTGTGTCGTGCACCACACTTATAAGCAGGAGGATACAAGGCATTTACGATTGTCACTCTTTCTTCTTACTCTAGATCGTGTGGTAGAGCTCAGTTGTAAGAACTCAATTTTCTAAACTCTACCTTATTCATAATACGATGATGCCTATATCCAGAATGATAGGTGGTAAGATATATAGCTATGGGAGAGTTGAGTCAGAGAAACTCGACTTTGCATCATGTTTCTGATAAGTAAATATGAGGTCTTCAGCAGATCACGTGCGTACTAAAAGGTGTAAGCCTCTTGGTAAGGATCTTGAGGCAAGAATACATATCCACGTTAATGGTGAATGACAATGAGAGATTTAGAAGGTAAATACAAGTGTCAAAAAGTAAAGGAAGTAAGATGAAGAAAAGTACGAGGCACATAGTTAATGAAGGTGAACGGTGTTTATAATTCAGGCAGAGCAACATAAGCTTTTTGAGTTATATTCAATAGTAACATAAGTATATACAATTGGTCGTACCCCTTCCAGATATGCTCTATGGGGGTTAAAAAAGCAGTATAAGAAGATATGATGGGTGAATTGATTGCGTCAGTTGACATTTTCGAATGATATTGCAAATGTGTTGATATATCTCTTTATGAGATGCCTAGATAGTGGACTCTAAAATAGTGCACCCAGATATGAGTACTACAAAGACATGCACTATAAGCCTTGAAGGGATAAATATTACCTTAGTACAGCTCGCGTACCTAGTAAAGCAAGAACGTTAAGCAACTTGAAGAGCCATTGGATGGATCAGAGGAAAGTATAAAGCAAAACATGAAATAGGGACTGAGTTAATCCGTAGAGTAACAGAGATTAGTATGGACTGTTAAACAAGATAAACTAAAGATGAAATAGGGACTGAGTGAGTTGATAAGAGTCGGTATCATATGAATTTCATATCGTATTCCGGCAATAATAGGACGGATAACAGAAGAAGATTCATGAGAAATTCAGAGAATGATCATTTAGGAAGACGCTTCCCTACAACAAGCAATGTGAGCAAAGTTCATCTTAAGGGACTGTATGTGCCAGTTATACTAAATTTCACCCTCGTGAGTAACGGATTTTGCTATCCTTGGTATGGAAGGATTACCGAAAGGTGAGTAAGAGTCATCGATGATGTGAAAGGATGCCAAAGATGAAAAGGTGAAACCTTTATAGGCAGGTCGTTGTAGATGCAATTGTTAGTACTCCCCAAAAGGGGGGGGGGGATATGGAATGATAAAAGGAAAAATGCGATAAAAATGAGAAAGGGATGAGATTGCACTTATCCAAATACTACAGATATACTGCGATTCCAAAACATTATGCAAACATGACGTCAGGGAGAAGAAGTAAGGGTTCCTGTCCGAGATGTTAATGATAATTAAGGAGCCGGTGCGAGACATAAGTTAAAATCAAGGAAAAAACCCAAGAAAGATTTCGCGGAATATTGACATGATGATGGGCCAACGAGTAGTTAGGAGTTGATTCAAAAAGAGCCTAGGTATGGCTAGTCAAGAGGATACAGAACAAGACAGCAAGTCGTGCAAGATAAAGATAGTAAATACTAATATAGTGAATTTAGCCCCAGAGTTATGACATTGTAATACTTGAGAAATATTCAAATAGGAGTTGGGGTATTTAAGGTTATTATGAGTGTTACGGGAAGATAGTTCCACTAGGAAGACAGTCAAAACATCAGTTCAGAAGCAGCCGTACGAGCAGATGAGTAGGGAGGTAAGTAACTAAGGATAATTACAGGCGAGCACGAACATCAAAAATTCTATCGGGAATACAGTATAATAAGTTCGCATCTTTACAAGAGTAAGAGGGTCTTCACTAAATACTACAACGAAAGACAAGTTGAGGAAATAAGGAAGAAGGCTTCAACCTAAGCACAACGACATAAAGAGGAAATGGTCGTGTAACAATAGTCTCACAACAACACTGGAACCACTCCAACGGAAAGTGGCACCTACCGTGGCTAATGAACGGGAAGTAAAGATAAAAGTAATATTCAAGATCATATGAGTTATATGAAAACTCTGGCATGTGTGGACAATAAGATAAGCTAAGTATGGACGCAACAAGGGGCACAAAGACCAGGAAAAGTAATAGCTTACGTTGAAAGAAAGCTAAGATGGAATGAAAGAATTATTTGATTAATGATCTAGAGTTAGTACGTTATAGATACACTCAAGATTTTGGAACATTATCCAGACAACATATTTGTTGACAATCATAAAGCCATAGAAGACTCTGGTATAAGTTAAAAGAAAGAATTGAGCCCAGGGCATAGACAAAGGATAGAATTGTTAGGAGATTGTATCATGTATATTCCATAATACCCATGAAAGGCTAAGGTAATAACTGATACCATGAGCCACAAATCGGAAGATAGCTTAAGCCTACGTAAAGGCCGATTAGAAGGAAGAGGAAACTGAAGAACTACATCACCTAAGCAAATCAGGAGTCTGATTATTGGACCTAGAAAAATTATAGAAGTTAAGCTTGAGAACATGATAGAATCGCTCTTAATATCAGACGTTTAAGAGAAACAACACAATGACCATAATCTATAATGGCTCCACAAGGAAGCCAGTTAGAAGAAGTAGCAGCTTCATAAAGAGTCAGTACGAAGCTCCCACCGGATTGTGTATGTACCAGAGGTGCGAGTATTATTATAGAGCTTCAAGTTATGGACGTGAATTACGCCTAGGTGTAAGGGAGGTTATGAAATAGATAGAAGATACGATACGAGATTTTAGGGTAAGTAAGGTAAAGGTGAACAACGTACAAGATACATAAAGGCAGAAGAACGTGAATAGTCCACACTTCAGATAGAACGCTATAAGCACGGGGATCCAATAACCGGAAGTGATAGCGGCATCGTCAGCGGCATGTCTTCCAACCTATGGTTTCTGAGTACTAAGAGATCTAGTTAAGAGAATAGAGAAGAGTTGGAGACGATGTGATGTATCGCTTGACATTCCAGAATAACATAAGGAAAATTAGGTTGCAAGCAAGTTGAAGGAAAGTTGCGAGTATTATAGATAGATATGTATAGATCGCAAGCTAAAGTATGGTAGAGCGACAAAGGTTTAAGGAAACATGAGTAAGGATGAGGAAAGGCAAGTGAAAAGGTGACGAGAATGTATAAGTCCTTAGGGTTAAGTCCAAGGAAACAAGAGAGATAATGGTTTCTCTAAGTTATTGAATGTTCAGTATAACTTAGATAGAGTCAAAGGAATCCAAGACAAGTACCATTTAGAAAAGATGGAATGCTGCCCTTATAGTACAATGAGGCTGTAATTGTGATGGATAAAGGATAACAATTAGGCCTTCAGGTGAGCAGTGATTTGAAGAGGATTTCAAGGATTGTACGAGATTAAAATATCCACATAAGTGAATCATATTGGGATTCTATAAAATACGGTCATTGAAGTATAATATCACCCCTATGTGGATCAGGAAAATCACTTCGAATATTCCTCGATGGAACATAAACCCTAGTGGCAAGGTATGCCGTAAAGAAGTTTCAAGTTATCAGTGGTATATTGTAGATTGATATTGAGGCAAATCAACAATGGATGGACAAAAGTCACAAAGTATGAGATGACATTAGGTCGTCGTTCTTAAGACGAACGGTAATGAAAGAGCATTGAAGGATTGAGATTTATACCTAAAGGATAGGCAACAAAAGTAATTGGGGGCTTGGTAAGCGTACCTCAGTAAAGGCAGATTGAAGCAAAAAAATTATGGTATAGTATAACCCATGTAAGTGCAGTAAAGTCATATGAATGGGTAACCAGATCTATGAGATGAGATATAGCAAATTCGTGAATTCAAAAAGTACCGAGCGAAGAACTTCAGTATACTCATAGATGCCCAAATGGACATATTATCAAGCTCTACATACGAAGCATAGAGATTGGGCACACTTACAAGGTCAAAGTTGTACAGGCTGCATAATGAAAGGTAGCAACAGTAACGAGATTGGAAGGATTCCGACTACAAGTTGTGGTGTGAGAAGGAGGCCTAATGGGGGAATACCCTGGACTTTGGAATTCTTCACAGAACAGGCGCCTAGATGGAAAGGGAAGTTCTAAAGTATTCAAAAAATATAATTTATGAAAATGATAAGTGCATCAGTCAACATTCGAGGACGAATGTTCCAAAGGGGGAATAATGTTACGCCCCGCAGTATTACGATGATGTTGCACTCTGAAATATTGTACATTAACATTTCGTTTTTAATTAGCCAATGTAAGACTCGGGGATGAGATCATGGTGACTTTAACGTATTTATGCTAATTGTAACAAGCGATATATAAGTGTCATGAAGGATAAAGTGTACACGAATTAAAAAAAATGAGCTTCGTTAAAAATGGCCAATTTGGGATAAAATACGGGTCGAGCGATAATACCCGATAATTATGGACTAGTACCATGCAATGTACTATATGACCACGGTAGTACGATGTGTAAAGTATATTAAAAATAAATAGAATTTTAAGTAATTCGAGACAATTCTCAAATTTTCGTGTAATTGGTTAATTACCGGGTAATGGGACATTACCCGATTAACTAATAAGTGGATAAGATTAAACCCCTCACCCAATAAAACGTGTCAGCAACATAATATGTCAACTAAGTGACTCACAACCCAAATGGATAAGGTGGCAATATTTAACGTTTGCATGGATTTGATTAAAATTGGGTTCAACATTAAGAACCAAGGCTACTATGGATAAACAAGGAAAATGATTGTTTATTATTACACCTAGCCATCTCTTCTAAACTGGTGGAAAAAGGATTTAGTGAAATGTAAATAAAGGATACTACATGAATGACAGTGGCTAGCCGTGAGATTGTAGTTTTTGATAAGAAGCTTATACAAGATGATGATGTATATGGAGATGTGAAAATTGCAATTTGGTTTTACATCTCGACAAATAGATACACGAGGAAGTTCGAAAATTGGCTCAGAAGTAATTACAACATTGTCTTTCCTCCATTTATAAGGAGATTGTTCATGGATACAAGTAGGAATTTGGCAACAAAGGTATGTTAAGGCTATCCCTTCTTTCTTTTGGCATGATCCCTACTATATGAAAGAAACGTGCAAATGCACAAATTCCAAAAGTGACTCTACTAATAGAAGTAATAGAAATATCTATGTTCTTTAATTTCCAGGTGTCATAATATTTTATCATCTGTTCATGGGTCTCAGAAAAATACGAAAGTTGAAAGGATGTTACTTTGTGATATTGCTCAAGGGGCAAAATGGTCTTATGACATTCTGAATGGTTTTATTGACGTACTTTTCATGCATTGCATCCACGTGCATTGACCCATGACTAGATGGCGTTATATATGCGTATATATGTAAATATATGTATATGGGATATGGGAAAAGGTTATGGCGTTATATACGCACCACCACCTGATCAGCTGGTATATAATGATGATGTTGCCCACAGTGGCTGAAATATGATTCAAACGGCGTTTATATACGCATATATGGGTATGTATTCAAATGGCATTATATACGCATATATATGTATGTATTCAAACGGCATTATATACGCGTATATATGTATGTATATATATGTATATGGGATATGAGAAAGGTTAAGGCGTTATATACGCACCACCACCTGATCAGCTGGTATACGATGATAATTTTTCCCACAGCAGTCGATATGATATGATGGGATGCCCTCAGAGGCTGATGATGGTATGAAACATATACCTATGCACGACATGACATTCATATGCATATGCATGACACTGAAAGTAATTCATGATTTACAACGTTATTCAGACGTACGGGTTGAGTCATGTACTCCATATGTCTTCCATGTCTCCTATGTATTTATTTATGTGTCTTACATACTCGGTACATTATTCTTACTGATGTCCCTTTTACCTGGGGACACTGCGTTTCATGCCCGCATGTCCTGATAGACAGGTCGAGAGCCTTCCAAGTAGGCTATCACCTCAGCGGAAGATATTGGTGCGCTCCATTTACTTTGGAGCTGCGTATTTGGTTAGTATGATTTAGACGTCTATTGTTTGGTATGGCGGGACTCTATTCCGACCTTTGTGACACTTATGTACTCTTAGAGGCTTGTAGACATATGTCGTGTACGTGGAAGATTATATAGCCCTGTCGGCCTATGTTTGAGTTTATAAATGATTATGTTAGACTATTAGGCCCATATGTCACATGTATATAATGATGTAATAAGAAAGGTAGATTACGTTGGTACTCAGTCAAGTAAGGTATTGGGTGCCCATCGCGGCCCATCGGTTTGGGTCGTGACAACAATTTTCCAGACGGCACCCCGAATGCGCACTTTGCAGGATTAAGCTTGAGATTGTACCTGCGAAGCCTTTGGAAGAACTTTCTCAGATCCCTGACATGGTTAGATTGCTGTCTAGACTTTACAATCACATCGTCCACATACACCTCGATTTCCTTGTGTATTATATTATGGAATATTGTTGTCATTGCTCTCATATAAGTTGCCCCAGCATTTTTCAAACCAAATGGCATGACCCTATAACAGTATGTTCCCCATGGCGTGATGAATACCGTCTTTTCTGCATCTTCCTTGTCCATTAAAATCTGATGATAACCTGCGTAACAATCTACAAAAGAACCAATCTCATGTTTGGCACACTTATCAATCAATATGTGGATGTTCGGAAGCGGAAAATTGTCTTTTGTACTTGCCTTGTTAAGATCCCGGTAATTGACACACACCCTGGTCTTGCCATCTTTCTTCGGCATAGGCACAACATTAGCTAACCAGGTGGGATACCGTGTAACCCGAATGACCTTCGCATCGAACTGCTTGGTGATCTCTTCTTTGATCTTTACGCTTATGTCCATTTTGAACTTTCTCAGCTTCTGCTTGACAGGAGGGAATGTCGGGTCAGTGGGCAATTTGTGAACCACTAAATCGGTACTTAGACCCGGCATGTCATCATACGACCATGCAAAAACATCCTTATACTTGAACAATGCTTTGATTATCCCCTCTTTGATTTGTGGCTCCAAATGAACACTTATTTTAGTTTCACGAACATTGTCTGGGTCCCCTAGATTAACTGCTTCTGTGTCATTTAGGTTAGGTTTGGGTTTTTCTTCAAAGTGACTTAATTCTTTACTAACTTCCTCATAGGCCTTGTCATCATCATATTCCACCTCATCATGACACTTGATTTCTTGCACTATTATTTCTGAATTAGAATGGCTTTTAAAACTGGGCCGAAGATTCCTCATGCATGTCATGTCATCGATATCAGCATAAAAAGAACTGTATAGAAAGAAAAAGAAAAAGAAATAGAGACAAAATTAGGAATTAAGAAAGAAAAGGAATTGCATTTCATTGAATGTAAATATAACAGGGTTTTAACTCATCCAAACGGACGGAACATTGCAACTGAATTACAAACCCTGGAATAATCCAGGTGAACAAAAGGAAAACAAAACCCACTACCGCGACTCCCTCCGAGATGGAAGAGGAGTGGCTTCCCAGTTGTTGACCTTTGCACGTGGCCCGATATACTGTATATCTTCTTTGCTCGACCCTTCCCCGACCTCAACCATGTTCACCTCAGCAAATACCTTCTCAAGCCCTTTCTCCAAGTTCCCATCCATACCAATCAGTGGACCCGACACCTTTGCCAATAATTGCTTCCTGATACTTGGCCTGACGAAGGACCTGGACAGACGTGGAATTGGTTTGGGAAGAACCCAGCCTCTTTTCTTCATCTTGCGGGCTCGTCTTATATCCGCCGTCGTAGGCTTGAAACCCAGCCCAAAGGTATCCAGATTCTTGGGCAAATAAACTGGCTGAACAATACCTTGCAAATCAGCACCCAACCCTTTGCCTGGTACAAACCCGTTTTTCAACATTTCAGAGGCTACCATGACAGTTGCAGCTGTTATTCTGGTTACCGGGATGCTTTTCCCTTCAGGAACCTTTTCTACCGAGACTATATCAAAAACCTGGTAAACCCACGGCCCTTTATAATCATCAGTCTCTATAAAGGGTACGATGGTATCACTTACAATGCTCATGTTGTCTTCCCCATGTACTACGATCTCTTTTCTATCCGACTCGAATTTGACCATCTGATGTAATGTAGAAAGCACCGCTTTGGCGGTGTGAATCCATGGCCGCCCCAACAAAAGATTATAAGACACTTCCACGTCTAACACCTGAAACTCCATGGTGAACTCGACCAGACCAATTGTTAATTCAAGTATGATGTCACCCACTGTGTTTGTATCACCACCATCAAACCCCCGAACGCAGATGCTATTCTTATGAATTGTGTCATCATCAACCTTCAACTTGTTCAATGTAGACAAAGGACAGATATTGGCACTAGACCCATTATCAATCAGTACTCGAGTGATTACCGAATCTTTACATTTCACGGTCAAATAAAGAGCTTTATTATGTTCTGTACCCTCCACGGGCAATTCATCATCAGAAAATGTCACTCTGTTTACCTCAAAGATTTTGTTCGCGATTTTCTCCAAATGATTCACTGAAATTTTATCGGGGACATGAGCTTCGTTCAATATCTTCATCAAATCCCGACAATGTTCATCCGAGTGGATAAGCAATGAAAGCAACGAGGTTTGGGCTGGCATTTTTCTTAGCTACTCAACAATAGAATAATCTTGCACTTTCATATTTTTCAAGAACTCTTCTGCCTCATCCTCCGTAATAGCTTTCTTAACTGGCGCCGGAATTTCCTTGGGAGTCCTAGCCTTTCTCAACTCTTCAAGGGCAAAACAACGTCCCGAGCGAGTTAAACCTTGTGTTTCACAGACTTCCTCTTTGATTTTCTTCCCTTGTAGGTCACAACTACCTGTTCATACTTCCACGGAACGACTTTACTATCAATCACTAGTAACTGGGTTACTGGCTTTATGACAACTGGTTCTATATGAGCCCCCTTCACGACTGCTGCAGGTGTGCTTGATACTCCCCAAACCACTACGTTGATCGGCTCTGGTTTCTTCGCAACAACGGAAGATCCTTTCACACTAGCTGACTTTTCATTCACTTTGGCTTCACTAGATTGGATCGCCATGACTGCCTGTGAGGGTTTCTTAAACTCTACTCCCTTATGTATTAGTTCAATCATGTTGGCCTCATGATGCGCTGGCAACGAGTTCTGGTTGATATTGGACGCCTCCGGGGCCTGAACCTCATTTCTGTTTGTGTCAATAAGCTCTTGCACATCAGTTTTCAATCTCCAACATTTCTCAGTATCATGTCCGAGAGTCCTTGAACAATACTCACAGCTCACTGAATAGTCCAGATTTCTAGGAAGGGGATTTGGCATTTTGGCTTCAACCGGGTTCAACAGGCCTACCTGCCTCAGTTTGTGGAAAAGAGTAGTATAGGAATCTCCCAGCGGAGTGAATATTTTCTGTTTCTGCATTCTCTCGTTTCTGAAAGCCTAGTTTGGGCGGAAGCCGGATCCTGGCCTATAAGACCTCGAGTGTGGATATGTGTTTTGTGGAGTTGGGTATGGGTTTTGGGTAGCCGGCGTACACCATTGCGCGTGAGCCGGAGGCTGGGTATAAGTTTGGGCATGATGAATGGAAAAGTGTGGCTCTGGTGGTGGATAATAGTGTTGAGGAAGGCCATATGGGGTATATGGGTAATTTGGGTGGTGGGGTTTGGGTTGGTTGTAATAGGGTGAAGGGCTTCTAGACCTGGACCATACTCCGGATTCGACAGTTGCAACCTCTTCTTTCTTCTTCTTCCCAAGCATACCCCCAATGCCATTTTGAATGGCTTGGGTGGTTGCTTTGATTGATGAATAACTCATGATCTTATTGGATTTGAGTCCCTCCTCAACCATGCCTCCCATTTTCACGACTTCATTAAAGGACTTGCCCACTGCTGACACCAAATGACCAAAATAGGTAGGCTCCAAAGCCTGCAAGAAATAATCAACCATTTCACTCTCTTTCATCGGGGGGTCAACCCTCGCCGCTTGCTCTCTCCGACGGAACCCATATTCTCGAAAGCTCTCACCGGGCTTCTTCTCGATCTTTGTCAATGACAATCGATCTGGGATGATTTCAAGATTGTATTGAAATTGACAGGCGAAGGCTTGGGCCAAGTCATCCCAGGTGTACCACCTACTATGGTCTTGTCTAGTGTACCATTCCAACGCCGATCCGCTCAAACTTTGGCTGAAATATGCCATCAATAATTCATCTCTCCCTCCTTCTCCTCTCATCTTGCTACAGAATCCCCTTAAGTGTGCTACTAGGTCGACATGCCCGTCGTACAAATCAAACTTAGGAATCTTGAACCCAGCCGATAACTGAACATCTGGGAATAGACATAAATCTTTATAGGCCACACTTACTTGGCCCCCTAACCCCCTCATGTGTCGGAATTATTGCTCCAGGCTTTTGACCTTTCTGATCATCTCCTCATGCTTAGGGTTTTTGGGCGGCTTCTCGGTGCCTGCCGTGAGATCAAGATGAGGGGTATAAGGGTAGGGTTCTGGAACTTTGAAGGTAGGCTCAGGGGGATAATACTGGTTGTCGTGCGTCTAGAATAGAGGTTCACTGGGGGATCAGTGTAGGATAGCAGGCGGAGGTGCTACAAAAATGGGAGTGATTGGTGGAGGAGGGTATGAGACTTGTTTAGATGGAGGAGCCTGTGATGTATGAGAAGTGGTGCCTTGGCATTGTTGGTAGAGTGGAAATGCTGGAGATGAATTCATAGTGGATGGCTCCTGAGGCTGAGCCAATGGTGGGATATAAGCGGGGTTAGCGGGATAAACTGGCAGTAGATGCCCCTTCGCCCAGGCTTGGTACATTTCAGCTATCTGTTGTTTCAACTTATACATTTCCTCCCTCATTGCATGAACGTCCATTTCTTCTACTTCTTTCGATGGGTCAAAAATACTCGTATACAGTTAACCATTTCTATTATGCATTTTTTCGACCGCATGCGTCATCCCGGCATTTCCTTAGTTCCAACTGTAAGCTTTGTCTTTTCTTTTGTTTTCTCTTTTCTTTTCTCTCTTTCTTTTCTCCTCTTTTTTTTTTTCTTTCCTTCCTCCTTTATTCTATTCCTTTCTTGTTTTTCCGCTTCTGTTTTCTTTTCTTTCTTCTCTTATTTTCATTCATTTTTTTGTCTCTTCGTTTTTCCCTTTCTTTTTTCCCTTTCTTTGTTTTCTTTTCTTTACTTGGTTACGGTCGAATCCTATGGAGATTGCCTACGTATCGTGACCCCGCACGAATCAGACCAGGCGTAGTTCATGAAAATAAGTGCCAAAATAAATGAACAAATTTTTGGGAATTTTCAGACTTTCATTACCACAACATTCTATTACAAACTAAACATTTTTAAATGGAAAATAACAAACTCCAATTAAACTCAAAATACAAACTCCGAACATACTAGCATACTTGGACGCAAAAAGAAAACAGACTGACAAACAACAAACTCTATAATGGAAAATACAGACTCGATCTATGAATACATTAGTGCTTCAAAAGTGGGTGCCCGCGGGGCATCGTTCGGCCTCGCCGTGGGCTTAGGTGCCAAATCCCTTTCAATTTGCTCCAACTCATACATGGTTCGCTTGACATAAATCATTACTGCCGAAAAGAAGGTAGTGCGGGTCATGACTTCACATGCCCGATATCTCCTGAGGATGGCATAGGCAATGGTCTCAATCCTGTCTCTTGTTCGACCCTTTTCTATAAGCAATCGCCTTACTTGATTATTGCGAGCCTTCAACACATGAGAATCTTGAAGATGCTGATCCTACAGCTGCTGTATTTCTACTTCCATTCGGGCCAGTAAGTCATAGCAGTGTCCACTTTCGGTCTCAAAAGCTTTAGCTTTCTTAGCTGCCTTATCCTAAAGGGTGACCACTTTTCTTTTCAGACTGGCAATGGTATTTTCATAATCCTTCTTTAACTGTTGCGTGTAATGGGTGCGTTCTTATGTTCTTTTTAACCATTGTGCCCGGAGTCCCGCTATGGTGCCTTCGGTTTTTTCCAGCTCATCTCGGCACTCACTGATTTCCTTTTTCAACCCCTTTATCAACCGCTCGTCCGACCGGCTCCTTTGTTGGTTATTGGAAGCTATCCTCATTTGCTGGATTTGGGCCCTAAGCGCTTCGTTATCTTGGGCCAACCTGTTCTTTTCTCCCTGATCAGCAGCATCTTGCACACTGTTCTCAAATTTCAGAGCTCCAATCTGTTGTTTCAGCTTGCCGATTTCAGCCTGATAGCCTTGTTCTTTTGCTTGCCAACCCCATTGTTCTTGTGATGACTCCGTGAAATCCTGGATGTGGGGTCTTTTAGCTGGCCTCTAAAGCTCAAGTTCTCTTCTATACCATGCGAGGTATTCCGGCGACATTTCTCCTTTGGCCCGATCCTGCACACACGTATTTGCTTGTAGATATTGACATTCATTCCAAATCCCGCGAACTTTTGCTTCGGGAAACTGTCCGTCAGGGCTAATATCAATTACTTGAGGACTAAGATCATACTCCCGTGGCACTATTTGGCATCTCCCGAGTTGTCTCAGAACCCGATATGGAGCATAAGGCTGGATGCTCTTAAGTCCCATCAAAAGAAAATGCGACCTAGCTGCTGGCATGTATATGATTTCTTCAACAGGCAACCATCCCAACGTCCACTATATCTGACTGTCCGTGAGAGTATGAAAGTATGATATCCACGCTGTTACTCCTTCAGGCAGACTAACTCCGTCAATCCTTGTGTAAAATTCTCCTATACAGGTTTTGTCAGACGAACCATAACTCAAGAGCTGGGAACGATGTCATAGATGCTTGGTCATCCACATTTGTAGCAACAAGTTACACCCCTCAAAAAAGCTGCCTCCGGCTTTGCAGGCAGTGATAGCTCGGAAAATGTCAGACACGATCATAGGCGCAAGAGTGCTTTCATCTTGAGTAAGCAAGGTACTGACGACCCCGGCTACTTTTATATCAATATTCTCGTCTTTCCTTGGGAACACTAGGAGGCCCAAAAAGGTTATCATGAAAGCCACCCGTCTGTGCTCATCCCATTTTTGACGGTTATTTTTACTGCATAGCTTGATGTCCGTCTTGTTAAACCCTCCCACGTGGCCGTACCTGTTGTATATGAAGCGCAGAGTGCAGAAGCCTTTTGCCAAATCTGGATTATGGACTGTCCTGGGTATTTTTAATGAATCTAAAAACCGATGCACCGTGATGGCTCTTGGAGCAAGCATATATTTTCCTCTTAACGGAACCTCAACATTTCCAATGTACCCGGCTATTTCCTCCAAAGTTGGGGTGAGCTCAAAATTTAAGAAGTGGAAGACATTGTTCGCCGGGTCCCATCAAGTGACCAACGCTCTTATAATATCACCCCGAGGCTTGATTTTCAACAAACCTGTAAGACCTTTCAGATATTTCTTGACTTCGTCTTATCCTTCTTTGCCTAAATCATTCCACCATAGCCGCAACTCGAAAGGGATTTTAGTCATTATTGAGAAAGGTTCGTTTTGCATCGTGCTCATCATGCACATTTATTAAGGTGATTTACGCAAAAACAAAACTTTTATTTGACTCAAAACAAAATTAAATATTTCCTTTTCCAAAGTTAAAGTGACAGACTCGGTTTTCAAACATGGCCTTTCAGCACTTCCAAGAACGAAGATTTTAAGGCCGTGAGGGTCAACCAATCAAAAATCCAAATTGACCAAAAATGGCCGTCTTGCAAAGTCAGCCTTCCGGTGTCCATTTCGGGAACGTTCGACTGTTGTTGACGAAAACGGCATCACCCGACTTATTCATGCCAAAATTTAAATATTTTTGGTTATTTTTGCAAAGGGGAGGTTGGACCTGATGAGGGTTGCCTACGTATCTCACACCCTGTGAGAATAAAACCGGCGTAGTTCGGGCAAAGAAACTAACTATATTTTGAAAACAAGACCCTTTTTTCATTTTCCATGGCAAAACAAACTATTTTTCCCTTTCTGTATTTTGAAAATTAGACAAAATAACGACTATTTTTCTTTTTTCATTTTCGACAAACAAGAAACAACCTATTTTTCCCAAACTAAAATATAGACTCTTTTTCCTTTTCCTTTTCAACAAACAGTTTTCCAAAAATAAAAACTCTTTTTCTATTTTTATTTTGCTTTTAGTAAAACAGACTAATAAAGCATTTTTCTTTTCATTTTCTCAAAATTTCGGCAGATTTCGCCAGTATTGGTTTTTCTAAAATAATCAATTAACCCCCTAACTGTTATTTCTCTCTTTCCTCTTTTCTTCCTTTTCTCAATTTTCCAACATTTCCGAGATTCAAAAGCCGGTCAACATGCTGGCTTGAAACAAATATATGTACAGAACAAATAGGATGCATCAGGATGGTCTTTTCATTTCAGGTTGCTAGCCCTAGACGGACCCAACCCCCATGTTGAGTCCCCTAAGTCAAATGCGGCAGATGCAATTAAGCGCTCCTACCAGGGATCCGACATGAAGTCAAGTTATTCTAGGTTCAAATCCTGGGTATGTGTTCTAAACAGTGCACTCGAGCGGACAACTCGAGTCGAGGAGGGGGCAGCGTACCGGGGACCCACAAGATCGTCCGGCTTTTCAACTTATCCGAGCCTCTTTTTTATTTCAGGGTATGACACTAACAGAATAGGGAGTCTCAAAGAGTAAGCACATCCCCGGAGGAGAAGAGAGAAGGGTGTCAGCACAGTTTATATACAGTTCAAATGATATCAAAGCGGTAGCATTTAGCATATGCAGCACAAAACATGTAGGAAAATCAGATATAACAAAATACAAAAATTTATCTGAGCTCAAATTCTTGTCTGCGAAACCAGAGATTCTGGGTTCGATCCCCAGCAAAGTCGTCAGAGCTGTCACACCTCCTTTTTCACTACACCCCGTAAGGGCATAAAGGAGTTTTTCCAATTAAAGGACAATCGAAACGGGATTTATTATTAGTATTCAGAGTCGCCACTTGGAAAATTAATGGTGTCCCAAGTCACCGGTTTTGAATCCCGAACCGAGGAAAATTTGACTCTGTATTACACTCCGTGAATCAGAAATCCGGATAAGAAATTCTGTTAACCCGGGAGAAGGTATTAGGCATTCCCGGGTTCCGTGGTTCTAGCACGGTCGCTCAACTGTTGTATTTGATTTAATACATGTGTGCTTATGTGCCTTTTATTCACAAACCACTTTTATTATTGTTTTAAAGGAATTGCAACATCGTGAAAATGCGTCTCGAACCACGCCGCAATCAATGCACCCGTGGTTGTTAACACGGTTGACTCCATTGAGATTTGGATTTGGGTCGCATAAATACACACCCGAGTTTAGGAATGTAATTTTATTAAAATCGCCTAAAGAGTCTAACGCATATTTCTTTTGGGGAAGACCGTGAAATTCACTAAATAGCCTTCCGAATTCTAAGTATTTTAGTTCAACCATTTATTGAGGGCCCCGCGATTGTGCATTATATTTGGCGGGGCTCGTCTCATTTACTATTTAAAAGGCAAACCTAAAAGCAACTATGATTCTCTATTTTTATTGTCTCTAAAATAATCTCTTAATTAATTAATAATCTAAAGCCCCATCTATGAGAAAGGTTGCTCCAATATATGGGCCTACAGGGATGCTATATTCCCAATGCATTAGAGGGCCCAAATCACCTTTGCAAACGCAGACCAACAATCTTAGGGTCGAGCTTGGAAGGAAACAATGCGACATTCACACGGATCTGAGCAGCCTAATCACTCCCAAAACAAACCAGCTAATTTTCGTGCAAGTCAACAATTCAAAGACAGGTGACAAATTGTCATATTCATTTATTCATTATTGAGTTTCTAAGTGTGACTAAAGGTAAAATCCCATTAAGAACAATTGTAGTAGCAGTTCAGCCGTATGACACTAATTCAAATTAACAAGACTAAACCAACACTCAACTTCCAGGTGATCTCATGATTTTGGGACCTGGATTTAGCAGTGGAAACATGAAACCATTTTGGACCTGTTTTCTGCGACTACCAAAACTAGATCAGCATTTAACTCATATGGGAATCTGGAAAATAACAACATTTCTTAGATACACAAACATGTAATTAGTAGTTCAACCAAGCAGATTTATGTTTAATAGTCTATCATTCAATACAGTCCAGAACCTATCCAAATGATACACATGTTTTGTATAAACGTGACTGCTTCATCTTAATACTAAACAAAAACCAAGATTATTCAGCAATTAACTCAAGCTCTTCATCATTCAGCCTCCAAATCAGAAAATTACATGGATCCTTCACAATTCAGATGAGGCCAAGGATAATACCTGGAAATTGCAAATAAGAAAGGAGAAGAGGTCAGCTATGGCAGTAATACAGCGGCAATGTACAACGACCCACAGTGTTGAACAATCAAGGAGCAGATGATCAAAAGAACAGTCCAGCAATGAATTCAATGATCCAGAAGTGTTCGAAATCGAACAGGAATAATAGATAAACCCGAAACAGACTCGAATAAACCCAAACGACCTCGGAATTAAACTCAAAATATTTCTGAAACTTCAACAAAGCAAAACTCAAACAAAAACCAACTTAATTAGCCCCAAAATCACTCTAAATGATCTTCTGAACTTCAACAATCAAAGATCAAACTTAAGAATGTGAATCCATAACTAAAACTTGAAGCTAACCTAAGGTTTAACAGTGGAACAGTAGTGTTTTTGGATTTTGAAGGTTTTCTAGTATTTTTGATTTTTGAATATTGAATTTCAAATTCAGATCTGGAAAACTAGAGAGAACTTTTTGGGGGAAATTGTTTTGGGGTTCCAACCTCCAACAAAGCAATAAAGACTGCCTTTTATAGGTAAAACTAAGGGGAAGCTTCAGATTTTCAATTGCCTTTTAGTCCCTTATTTTCTAACTTATTACACAAGTTAACACCCTCATTTCCTAACTTGTTACTCAAGTTACTACTTCTAAAAACTGAAACTTACACCAAGGCCCCCTTCTAGAAGGCCCTAGGGTGTTCTTCTACCTCTAGAATACCTATACTACCCCTGAACTTAAACTGAAAGTATATTTATAACCAAACATTTTCCAAAACTCTGCATCTATCCCGATTTAAACTCTTATTGAGTCTAGCAATTGAACTCAGAATTAATGACCAAATTAAACTATCAACTATAACCAAATTCAACAAATCATGATGATTAATTAAACTGAAACTGAACTAATTAGTAATAAACCTAAACTAAAGGAATACCAGAAATTAATTTAAGCAAAACATAGTAAAACTAATTAACAAATTATCAACGGCTTAACTAAAATCAAACTAAGATCAGGAATTGGAACATATTAAAATCAAACAAACAACTAGACTTAATCACAAAAAATCAGGACACAAGATTAGAACAATATTGACAAAAATTTAAAACGCAAATTAAACTAGACATTGACCATGGAATTCACACATGCAGAAAATCAGAAAAGGAAAAAGAAATTGAAAATTAAAGAAAATACCAATAAGAACTCACTGACAACAAAGAGCTCCGGCCAGTGGTTGTTTCTTCAAATCCCCCGAAATTTCTGACCCGTAACATCCTTAACCACGTGTTTTCATAAGAAAATGCCTGGTTAGGGTTGTTAGGGTCCGAAATCATGGATATTTTGCATTAAGGTTTTGGTCGAAAACCTTCCATTTGATATTCGAGCTGTTCCAGGTAGATTCGAAAGACAGGGCTATGGGGGTTGGGTAGAGGAGGCCCAGGCGGTCACATGGTGTTAATTTGGTGGTGATTGGGTTACTTTGGGTTTTGGCCGGAGAATATTTGATCGAGGATTCGACGAGCTAGGGCTGGATTTGAAGGAAACGGGTGGTGGATTCATGATGAGGGAGAAGAGGAGGTCTCGTGGTGTTATTTTGGGGTAATTTGGAGTAGGTGTCGTTCATCGCCGGCGAGCTCCGATGAAAGGATATGGGGCGGCTGGTTTTTAGGTTTAGGTTAGAGATGGACGGGGGGGGGGGGGGGGGGGGTTTGAGAGGGGTGGGTTATTTTCGGACAGTTATATAATAACGAGGGGGAAGTCCTGGCCATTAGATCTAATAACCTTGATGGTCTGGATCAACTGGGAACGAAACGATGTCGTTTTGAGGGCAAGAGGGGCGGACCGGGTAGAGGGACGGGTTTGGGCCGGTTTCTGGGGTGTGCTTGGTCTGATTTTTTCTTTGGGCTAGGTGAATTTAATTGAAATGGACCAATTGTGAGCAGCCCTCTTTATTTATTCCCCCCCCCCTTTTTTTTTGTTCTTTTTATTTCTTTTACTCATTTTTCATTTTGTATTTTTGTTTTATTTTCCCCTAATTTTATGAGGATGCACAATTAAAAATAAAAATCCTAATAGATGTCAAAGCTAAATTAATTAAATTCTAAAATTTATTTAAAACCTATTTCACGGCAAATTCACAATTAAAAGGATTAAAATGCTAAGTGGACTATTTTTGTGATTTTTATATTTTGTTCCAAAACAAATTAACCCCTACTTAATCCTAAAATATGAACTTATATCCTAAATGCATATTTTGTATTTTCATATGAATTAACATGCACAAATAAAAATAAAAAGAACTATCAGAAAGTGACACCCAAATTCACAAAAATTGTAAAAATAAAGAAATTGTTTTGTTTGAATTTTTGGGAATAATTAGATTAGGGCAAAAATCATGTGCTCATACATATATATATATATATAGGGAAATTACATAACATTTATAGAATTATGGTCCTTTCCAATATTTATATTTACCGTGAAAATGGTAATAACAATTAAATTTGTTAATGGGGCTCTAAAAATACGTGATCTATTTTTATGCTAGTTGTTAGATAGTCGATACTAGATATGTGAAGATAAAAGATAAAACGCGATCTAGAAAAGAGTTGTGTTCAAACCAAGGTGTTAGCTGTCCAGGCCTCGGGCAAGCGGGTGAAGGTCCTCGAGGTCGATGCATGGGATCAGGCTCGAGCTATCAGGGGTAATCGGGAAGGGACTAACAGTTAGGATAAAATTAAAAGAGGTTCTTTATCGCTAATATTAAACAATAAATGAAGAACAAGTATGAAAGCAACAAATGAAACAGGTAGTCTCGAGCGAGTAAGTTAGAGAGAAAAGAGAGAGAGAGTTGTTATTGTTCTTATATAGAGTAGTTGGAGCTACAACAACCATTTACAAAGTGGTGATGATCCCCTTTATATAGGAAGGGAAATAAAACATAGTACATAAAGCATTAATTGTAAAGATAGGGAGATGGGACAGCTAGACATGATATTAGACTCTACTGGTGCTATCTGCTCGCCTCGGGAATTCCCCACCCTGGAGATCATCGTTGGATCGAGCATAAATGAACCTTGAGAGAGAAAACTCGACCGCAACCCCACAACCCCGAGATCTCGATATGACTCCCTGAAAACACCTTAATGGCGAGAAATCGGACCCTCCGATTTCACCGTATACAAATAGTCTCCGCATTTCCTAGAATGAAGTAATAGGAAACGATTTTGAGCCGTCGTTCCGAGGTCATCATTGCCGTGACGTCAACCGATAAGAGCATTAAATGCCATGTTCCAAAAATCGTGCAAGAGTCACAGTCAACTGCGATTATCGAGGAAACCATGAACTGCTTATTGGCTCGCCCTTTCTGCTGCCTAGGCAGTTCCTATAAATACATCAATCGTTTGACACTCCTTATTTTCACCCCATCTTCAAATTCACGAGTCAGAATCCATTGTCTTTTATACTCTTTCATCTTGTTTTAGAGAAATTTTTACCATTGATATAGCTAAGACTTCTAGAACGCTTCCTCGGTAGAATGAGGTTGCATCATCGTCTCGATCGTCTAAGGAGAAAGCCAGAGCGATTCCTATCTTAGAACAGGGTACACCGCCCAATCTCGATATGTCAAAAGATTTTAATATCGAAACCACTTTATCCACACCGGGTCGATGTGAGCACGTGTCCTGATATATCAACGTCATGACCAACATACAAACGGTGAGGATATACTGCCGATGGAGCAAGGTCGTGGGGTGGATATTCCCGGTCCCAATGAGAATATAACAGACTATAAGGCCAGTTTCCTTTATATGTATACCTACCCGTTCACCTTAGGTCCTGATAATTCTTCCGAATCCTCTCCCCCAAAGATAGACCCGGTTATCCTTGACTTCTATGACAAGTACCAAGTGACGCTTGATCAGATCTATCCTTCTTTCTAGATGATAGTATTGATGCTCCTCCATTTTACCGAATAGGTTGGGGGTGAGACTTTTACCCTCAATTATTTTATCAGGATGTATAGCCCTCGATTTTATCGAGGTTTGATCAGGCTCCATCATCGATCCAAAAAATCATTTTTCTCGAGCATCGACGTGGGGAAGGATTGAGGGTGGATGAGCATATTTGTCGGGTGAAGACCTCAGATATCATCCCGGCCCAGACGATGCCTTTTTCGGAGAGATGGAACACGCAACTTAAGCAATTTTCCCTTAACTACCTATACTTTTGTTTTGAAATAACGACCTATCTGCACTTCCTGCAGCCGCTGCTTGGTACCTCGAGGTGGTTCCGGATATATCGGGTTGGATCGAGCAGTTGGACAAGGCGTTCCCATATCTTGTTCGATCTTGGACCGACTTGGCCAAAGAGCGATGGATGGACAAGAATCATGGTAGAGTTTCCTTACCGCCTTTGCCTCATATTCGGGTTTCTACCTGCGCCCTTAATGATAATCATCTTGTGGTTACTGCGCTTGTGTAGGTCTTGGCAAGAATATGCAGATGAGGCCACCACCTAGTGGGGAAGCGGAGGCTTCAGAGTCCGGCAAGGGCAAGAAGAGAAAAGGCAAGGCAACTATCGCCTTTCCTACGACAAAGAAACCCAGGTCACTCGAGCATCGAGCTGCTACTGGGACCTCTGCTTCAACTTCAGGGCAAATCCCGATACCAAGAAAGAGGATGACGATGAATGCTAGCTAGCGCGGAGGGTGAGGTCAATAGCGAGTGCCTCGCAGGTGCCTTGATCAGAGGCTGCTAAGTCTAAAATGGTTGACGTCGGTCGGTCCAGTAAACCGGAGACCCTTGAAGAAGGTGTTAATATGGCCTCAGATCGCAAGACCGGGTTCGATGTAGTTTTCGTTAGGGGGACTGCTGCCATCGATACTTAAGGGTCGGCCCCGGAGCTTTTCAGGAGTAGGGGTTTCCTTTTAGAGAAATCGGCAATATGGGTGATTTCATCTCATGCTTTCAGGTCTTGTCAGGGGAGCTAGGTGATACTCAAGATGAGCTAGGTGATGCTCAAGATGAGAACGCCGTCAAAGCGGGGATTGGGGAGGGGGGGGGGGAAGCTCACTCGCCAGTATCTTCGATGGTCTTAGTGATAACATCGGTCTTGACGTTCCAGGTGCCGTCAAGGCGGTGGAGGGATCCTTGCAGTAGGTGCTATCTATTTTTTGTATATTTCTTTAATTCTTAGGCGTCATTCTTCGTTTTCCTAACTCTTCCACTATGTCGTAGTGCAAGGATATATATGATTACGCCCTCTTTCTACTCTGCGAGGACCTTTCTTACCATGACAAAGAGTCTAAGAAGCTTACCTCGATGGTGCGGTATTTGGAGGCTCATTCTGCCCGAGGAGAGAAGGAATTAGGAGTGCTCCGAGCTGATGTAGAGAAAGCGCTCCAGGAAAATGCTGACCTTGTTGCGTAGGTACTTTGACTGCTTGTATCCGACCTTTGCTCCCGTATTCCGACATAATTTGGCTCATCTTTCTTTTGTAGGTCGAACAGAATGGTTCGCTGATAAGCCAACTGAACACGGAGTTCTCCGGGCTGAGGAAGTGGAATGAAGTAGCGACTGGGGAGTTGGCGACATACCAGGATATTCTCAAGGATGTTCGGAAGGATATTACTGCCTTCGCCACGGCAAAGTCCGCGGTTGAAGGAAACGCTACCACTTATCTGGAGGACGCAACCATGGCAGATAAAATAGCTAGTGACGTATCGATAGCAGCTGAGCAGAAGCTAGCTCGAGCAATTAATCATGCTAAAGCGGAGGCGAGGAGAGTGACTTTGGAGGAAATCGGAGACAGAGGTGTTGACCTGTCAGCTGATCTCGAGGAAGCTCGCAAATTGGAGAGAGAACTGGCACTTTTAATTGCCCCTGATAAGGGCAAAGATAGTAGTGATAAGGAGTAGTCCTCAAGTCGTTTTTGTATCCCCTCCTTTTCTCTTTGTACGCAGCCCCGGGGGATGGATTTTGTAAAGATGTCTTTTGTGGATACGTTTTTGGCAATGTAAAAAAGAGGGACTTTCCTCCATTCGGTTTTTTCAGACATTCTTTTTTTGTTCCTTTGCTTTCTCGGATTGACTTTTGACCTTTGACGTTGATCTTTCAAAACCCATTTTTCGAGCAAGCAGGACCCTCAAACTAGGCCAGCTCTAGGATTAAATCGACAGCTCCTATTGGACTGGTGTTGGCGACATCGGGGAATCCCTGAGGCCTCATAGTGTTTGACTTCTGCGGGGTAGCAACATTTGTTTGATCTGGTAAAGGGGGTCCTAGAGTAATTTTGCTAGTACGTTTCCCTAGGAGAGGGTGATGTTAACACGACCATAATTAATTGGCCTTTTGGTAGGCGGGCAGTTGCTGCCTTGCCCCTATATATTCATTCACTTGCCTTTCCAATGGTGATTCTGCTGCTTGGATAGATTATCCCTTCCACAAAGTCTGGCGTTCATGCTAGTTCTTCCGTTGCTTCAATTTAAAATTTTTGCTCAGATCTACATCTTTCTCCTCCTATTCCATCGTAGCCTTGACTGCTACGTCGATGTCCTACCATCGGGGAGAGGGGTGTTCTTCTTGTGCTCCGCATTTGGTTTGTGATAGCGACTTACCGCCGATGCCCGGTGAGTGAGCCTCGGGGTGCCCTGTCTCGAGGAGAGCCGTCACACTAGGGAGGCCTCCTAATGTTCTGGGTCACCGGGAGCATGTGTCGAGGATCATCTCATAAGTGGGAGAGGAAAACCTCGAAATGATCAGAAAAGATTGTGGATGGGGAGAAGGCGCTGTATTATAAGTACCTTATCCCGAGGAGAGCGTAATAACATACGTTGAGGGGTTTTGAGCATATACACACATGTTTTTTGTTGGGTTCCCCCGACCGGGTCGTGCTTGATTTGTGTCAAAGATATCATATTACACTGGTGCAGGCTCATCCCTTCCTCTAGAAAATAGCGCAGGAAATGAGATATTTTGCCAATAAGCCCGGGATAGAGTTTACCTTTAGCCATCTCGTGAGGTTATACCGGCCATTGCGTTACTGGGGTTTGATTGCTCTTCAGCTTTGATCCACTCGAGCTCCTATCATCGGTAGTGAGGAGGACAAACATACCAAAATCTTCTTCTTATGTGTAAAGGTCTGTTAACTACCCAAAATCAACACGAGGCCCCCGGGACCTCAACCAAACATACCAATAAATCCTAAAACACCATATGAACTTAGTCCAAACCACAAGTCACATCAAATATTGCTAAAACCACGAATCACCCTCCAATCCAAGCCTAAAGAACTTGAAATTTCAAGAACACTACAACCGATGCTGAAACTAACCAAACCAAGTCTGATTGACCCTAAATGTTGCACACAAGTCACATTCAACACTACAGAGTTATTACAACTTTTGGAATCAGATTCCGACCCCGATATCAAAATCTCACTATCGAACCGGAAACATCAAAAATTCAACTTTCGACATTTCAAGCTTAAATAAGCTACGGACCTCCAAAGAACAATCCGAATATGCCCCTAAACCCGAAATCGCCCAACGGAGCTAATAGAATTCCATTACGAGGCCGTCTTCACACTACTCCGATTACGGTCCAAATTCTAAATCTTAAGCTTTCATTTAGGGACTAAGTGTCCCAAAACACTCCGAAACTCAAAACAAATCCTCCCAGCAACTCACAATTGCAGACACAAACATGAGGAAATCAGTTAATAGGGGATCAACGCGTTAATTCTTAAAACGACTGGTCGGGTTATTTTATCCTACCCCTCTTACAACATTAATCCGTCCTCGATCGAGCATAGAGACATACCTGAAGTAGTGAAAAGATGAGGGTAACCGCTGTGCATATCCTACTCGATATCCCAAGTTGCCTCCTCGACTAGCTGGCCTCGCCACTGAACCTTCAGTGATGCAATGTCCTTTGACCTCAGCTTTCCAACCTGTCTGTCCAATATCGTCACTGGTTGCTTAACATAAGATAGATCATTGTCCAATTGTACTGAACTAAAATCCAACATGTGTGACAGATCACCGTGATATTTTCGGAGAATCGAAACATGAATTACCGGATGAACTCCTGCCAAGCTGGGAGGTAAGGCAAGCTCATAAGCAATCGACCCAACACATTGCAATATCTCAAAAGGACCAATAAACCTTGGACACAATTTCCCTTTCTTCCAAAATCTCATAACGCACTTCATAGGTGAAAACCAAAGCAAGACCCGCTCTCAAACCATATTGGAAATATCACGAACCTTCCAGTCCGCATAACCTTTCTGTTTGGACTGGGCTGTGCGAAATCTATCCTGAATCACCTTAGCCTTCTCCAAGGAATCCTGAACCAAGTCTGTGCCCTATAATCTAGCCTCACCCAGCTCAAAGTAACCTAACGGGGATCTATACCTCCTACCATACAAAGCCTCATACGGTGCCATCTGAATACTGGACTGATATATGTTCTTTTAGGCAAACTCTGCTAGTGGCAAGAACTAATCCCAAGAACCTCCAAACTCCATCACACGCGCACAAAGCATATCCTCAAGAACCTGAATAGTGCGCTCGGACTATCCGTTTGTCAAGGGATGAAATGATGTGCTCAACTCCACCCGAGTACCCAACTCATGTTGTACGACCCTCTAGAACCGTGATGTGAATTGAGTATCTCTATCTGAAATGATGGAAACTGGAATACCATGTAGACAAAGAATCTCCCGGATATAAATCTCCGCCAATTGCTCCGAAGGATAGGTAGTACACACAGGAATGAAATGCTTGGACTTGGTCAGCCGATCCACGATCACCCAAATGGCATCGAACATTATCAATGTCCGTGGGAGTCCAAATACGATGTCCATGGTGATCTGCTCCCACATCCACTACAGAATCTCTATCTACTGAAGCAAACCACCCAGTCTCTGGTTCTCATACTTTACCTGCTGACAATTGAGGCACTGAGCTACAAATCCAACTATATCCTTCTTGATTCGCCTCCACTAATAGTGATGTCTCAAGTCCTGGTAAATCTTCGCGGCATCTGGATGGATGGAATACCACAAACTATAGGCCTCCTCTAGAATCAACTCCCGAAGCCCATCAACATTGGGTACACATATCCCACCCTACATCCTCAATACTCTTTCATCACCAATAGTCACATCTTTGGCATCACCATACAAAACCATGTCCTTGAGGATAAGCAAATGAGGGTCATCATACTAACGCTGTCTGATACGTTCAAATAAGGAAGACCGAGAAATAGCACAAGCTAAAATCTAATTGGGCTCCAAAAGATCCAATATCACAAATTGGCTGGCTAAGGCCTGGACATCAGTCGCCATGGGCCTCTCCGTTGTTGGTAAATAATCCAACTCCCCAAACTCTTCGCCCGACTATTCAAAGCATCGGACACCACATTGGCCTTGCCTGGGTGATACAAGATAGTGATATCATAGTCATTCAGCAGCTCTAACCACCTCCTCTAGCTCAAATCAAGATCCTTCTGCTTGAACTGTTGCTGCAAACTCTGGAGATTAGTATAGATCTCACAAAGAACACCGTACAAATAATGATGCCAGATCCTCAAGGCGTGAACAATAGTAGCTAACTCAAGATCATGGATAGGATAGGTTTTCTCATGTACCTTCAATTGTCTAGATGCATAGGCAATCACCCTATCGTCCTGCATGAATACCGCTCCAAGGCCAATCCTCGAGGAATCACAATAGACAGTATAAGACTCTCTACCTGTAGGTAATATCAATACTAGGGTTGTCGTAAAAGCTGTCTTGAGCTTCTGGAAGCTCTCCTGACGCTCTTCCTTCCATAAGAACAGAGCACCCTTCTAGGTCAGCCTGGTTATAGGTGTTACAATAGATGAAAATCCCTCAACAATTTGATGAAAATAATTCGCCAATCCAAGAAAACTGCGGATCTCTGTAGCTGAGGATGGTCTGGGCCAACTCTGTAGTGCTTCCACTTTCTTCAGATCCACCTTTATCCCCTCACTCGAAACCACATGACCCAAGAATGTCATGGAATCCAACCAAAACTCACATTTCGAGATCATTTCATATAATTTTTTTTCTCTCAAACTCTGAAGCACTATCCTCAGGTGTTGCTCATGATCTTCCCGACTCCGGGAGTATACCAGAATATTATCAATAAAGACAATGACGAACGAGTCAAGATATGGCTGGAACATAACGTGCATCAAATGCATGAAGACTGCTGCAGCATTGGTCAGCCCAAATGGCATAACAAGGAACTCGTAATGATCATACTGAGTCCGGAAGGCAATATTTTTTAGGATATATCTGGCTCCCGAATTTTCAATTGATGGTAAACTGAACGCAAGTTAATCTTAGAAAACACTTGTACCCTATAACTGGTCAAACAAATCATTAATACAAGGCAAAAGATACCAGTTCTTCATTGTAACTTTGTTCAACTGGCGATAATCAAAGCACATACACATAGAACCATCCTTTTTCTTCACAAACAAGACAAGAGCACCCCAAGGTGATGTAGTGGGCTGAATAAAACTCTTATCTAGCAATTCCTGTAATTGATCCTTCAACTCATTCAAATCAGGAGGAGCCATATAGTAAGGAGGAATAAAATGGGCTGAGTGCCCGGCAACAAATCAATGCCGAAATTAATATCTTTGTCGGGCAGCATACCTGGAAGATCAGTTGGAAACACATCAGGGAAGTCCCGTACTATTGGCACTGAATCAATTGTAGGGGTATCAATACTGACATCTCTCACATAAGCTAGATACGCATCACACCCCTTCTCAACCATTCGTGGAGCCTTAAAGAAAGAAATAACTCTACTGGGAGTGTGATATAAGGTACCCATCCACTCTACTCGCAGTACACATGGCATAGCCACCGTCACGGTTTTGGCGTGACAATCAAGAATAGCATAATGGGAGACAAGCAGTCCATGCCCAAGGTAACATCAAAATCTACCATGCTGAGCAATAATAAATTGGCTCTGGTCTCAAAACCACTAAGAGCAATCAAACACTACCGATAAACATGGTCCACAACAAGAGAATCTCCCATAGGAGTAGAAACATAAACAAGGGAACTCAAAGAATCCCGAGATACGCCCAAATGCGGAGCAAAATAAGAGGATACATAAGAATAATTGGTTCCTGGATCGAATGAAACCGATGCATCTCTATGACCAACCAGGACACTACATGTGATGATAGAATTGGAGGCGACATCCTCGGTATGGGCAGGAAGAGCATAGTATCTGGCCTAGCCTCCCCCTATAGTTCGACCTCTACCTCCCCTACCGCCACCTCTAGCTGGCAGGGCAGGTGGGGTAGCAACTAGTGCTGTAATCATAGCATGAGAACTCTGCAGAGCATGTTGTGGCTGAGAAGTCTGTGGAGGTGCACCCCTCCTAAGTGTGGGGCAATCCCTCACCATATAGCGTGTGTTACAATACTTAAAACAAGCTTTGGGAGGACGTGGCGGTTGTGACTAGCTCGGGCCAGGTCTGCTGGACTGACCACTGACAGCACCCTATGCAGGAGGCACACTAGATACTAGAGGTGAATAAGAAGGCTCCTAAGGTATAGGAGGAGTTGGAATACCATTGGCTACTGAAAGAGCTAAATGAACGGGGCAACTCATATAACCCCTACTATGACGAACTGCAGATGGAGCACGGGCACCAGAATAATTGCCTGACTCTTGAGACCTCTTGGCCTTCCTCTCCTCTCTATCCCGAGCATGCATACCCTCTACTCTCCTAGCAATGATCACCACCTACTGATAAGAAATATCCATCTCCAACTCCTGAACCATGCTTGACATGATGCTGGGAATGAGCCCTTAATAAACCGTCAAACTCTCTCACGAACTATAGAAACCAAGGCTGGTGCATGCCTAGCCAAGTCAGTGAAACGGATAGCATACTCCGAAATAGTCATAGTACCTTGGCGCAAATGCTCAAACTCTACACTTTATGCATCCCTAAGTCTCTAAGGAACAAACTCTCTCAAGAACATATCTAAAAACTGAGTCTAAGTAAGGGAAGTTGCCTCAGTTGGACTGTCTAACTCAAAAGTACGCCACCACTAATAGGCTGCTCCTCAAAGTTGGAAGGCAGTGAAAAAAACCCCACTCGATCCTTATATACCCATAGTACGGATGATATGGTAGCACTCTACTAGATATCTAAGAGCATTATCTAATACTAGACTACTGAATACAGGAGGCTTGTACTTCTTGAAATTCTCAAGCCTCCGCTGCTCATCCTCTGATGTTGCTGCCTTGTCCTCGGGCTGAACTGGGGCTACACGTAGTACCAGTATAACCTCTGGGATCTGATCAACCTGGACCCGCTGCTCAAGAGTGCGAGCGGCAAGAGTCTGTGCTCCTCCCCCAGCCTGGAATATGGCTGCAGCATGGGGAATCAACCCTGCCTGAGCTAGAGCAGTGTACATGCTCATGAACTATGCAAGGGTTTCCTGAACAGCTGGAGTAATAGTAGCAGCAGGCGTATCAAGTGCCTCAACTCTGCCTGGAGTTGTAGGTGGCTTCTCGGTGGCAGCTCACGTTGGTGCTTTGCCTACACCATGCGTGCGTCCTCGGCCTCTACACTGACCCCGACCTCTGACTGCTCTAGCAAGGGGCGCGGGTGCCTAGTCTTCTTTAAGTAGCACGTGTCCTCACCATCTATGAAAGAATAGAAGACAGATGTTTAGAATTTTGATATTAAAAATCTCCCATGACAAGGAAATCAAATGAAGTGGAATTTTTCTAATAGTTACATGGCCTCCCGTAGATAAGTACAGACGTCTCTGTACCGATCCGCGAGACTCTAATAAATCGTCTTGTGATTTATGACTCCTATGAACCTAGAGCTTTGATATCAACTTGCCACAACCCAAGTTCTCCCTCCATGAACTGTGGTGATGGCACCTAGCCACTACGACTAGGTAAGCTAACAGTTTGCAGAAAACAGAAACAAAGATACGAAACTAGAAATTTACGGGTAATATAATAGAAAAGTTTAAGATGTCACTCGGAATATACAATAACAAAACTCTCGATAAATATTAACACTCCCACAACCCGGAATCTCATGATTCACAAACTAGAGGAAATACATAATGTCTAACTCCGGAAATGTAAACAAAATAATTACAGAAGGTCTATAGCTAAAAAAGAGAATAGAGAGGGACTCCGTAGTCTGGGGACGCGGCAAATATACCTCGAAGTATTTAAGAAATTACCCCACCTCACTGATAGTATGGTTGAGCCGAAAAACTTGGATCTATATAGGAAAAACATGTGCAGTAAAGGGCATGAGTACACCACAACAGGACCTAGTAAGTACTAAGCCTAACCTCGATCGAGTAGCGACGAGAAAGGTCAGGGCCCTACTGGTTGCATTTATATAAAACAAGGTACGACAATATGGGGTGCGACAGTATAATTAAAGACACTAACAGTTAATAAAGAGTAAAAATCACAGACAGAATATACTAAGTACACAAAGATAGCAACAGGGGATCTCCTAGGATATCGTCTAGTAGTCCCAAACATAAATGTGTAGAGGATCTCCCGGTATATCGTCCCGTAGTCCGAATCATAAATATGCAGGGGAAAATCCCAGAATACTAATCTGTAGTCCCAATATAAATATCCAGTACGGGGAATCTGCCGGGTGCGGTCCCGTAGTCCCAATTATAATGAGTGGGGGATATACCGAAATACCAATCCATAGTCCCAAAGTAAACACACAATAGCCCCAAGAAAGAATAAACAATTCTATTCAAGTTCATACAAATAAAATTAGATATTTCTATTCTAAACATGCTGAATAGAATTCAAGTAGACAGTTTAAGCAGATAGTACAGTTAAGTCACTTAAGCATGCTTTCTTAAGCTAAATAGTAGGCTTTAAATACAAGTAGTGTTCAACAAAAAGGAAGCACAGATATTTACTTAATGAAAACATGGTTTTTCAACAATTTGCACGCGTACTCACTAGTCACCTCACGTACACAACACTCATATAACTACAGAACCAAAATCTTAAGGGAAGTTCCCCCACACAAGGTTAGGCAAGCCACTTACCTCAAACTAGCTTAAATCAATTCGAAATCATGCTCTTGCCACGGGTTTCCAACTCCGGGTGACCCAAATATAATCAAAGTAATACCATCACGTAAATACAACTACAAACAACTAATTTAGCTAATGAAATCGAAGCTAAGACAAGAAAATAAAAAAGCGGCCAAAAATCCTCCCCGGGCCCATATCACGAAATCAGGTAAAAGTTATGGATTATGAACCCCCATTCACTCACAAGTTCACTCGAATTATCCAAATCCGATGTTCAAATCCTATTTTTTCACCCCATATCTAAAATAAATGATACAATTAATAATAGATTACTGGGATATAACCAAAATCAAGTGTAGAATCAATACCCAATTGGTATCTCTGAAAATCCCTCAAAACCTCGTCCAAATCTGAGCTCCCAAATTCTAGTTTTGATTAAAATGGCTAACCCTCGATATTCAAACTTTATAATCTGCCCAGGTAAATCCTTCTTCGCGACCGCTAAAGGCCCCTCGCGTTCGCGAAGCACAACTTGACTTGGCCCAGAATTCCTTTATCGCGAAGGCAATGACCTTGTGTCATATGCGATAGCCACTCTCTCACTCCTACGCGAACACGAGACACTCTTCGCGAACGCGTAGGCATATGGCCTCTCAGCTTTGCGAAGGAGGGACCAAAATCGCGAATGCAATGCATTAAATTTCCACCTACCCTAGCTACTCTTCGTGAACGCGTGACCCCACTCGCGAACGCGAAGAAGGAAACCAGAGTAGGAGACTTCTACAATTTTTGCAATCTTCTTCTTAAGTCTAAAGGTCCATTAAACATCCGAAATCAACCCGGGGCCCCTAGGACCTCAACCAAACATACCAACAAGTCCTAAAACACTATATGAACTTTGTACAACCCTCAAATCACATCAAACAATGCTAAAACAATGAATGACCCTCCAATCCAAGCCTAAAGAACTTGAAATTTCAAGAACCCTACAACCGATGCCGAAACCAACCAAACCAAGTTCGATTGACCCCAAAATTTGCACACAATTCACATTCAATAGTACGGAGTTGTTCCAACTTTCAGAATTAGATTCAGACCTCGAATCCAAATCTCACTGTCAATCCAGAAACTTAAAAAAATTATCTTTCGGCATTCTAAGCCTAAATAAGCTATGGACCTCCAAAACACAACCCGAACATGCCCCTAAGCCCGAAATCACCCAATAGAGCTAATGGAATCAATGGGATTCCATTCCGAGGCCGTCTTCACACTACTCCGACTACGCGCCTATAAGGACACTTTGCCACTATCGCTAGCCGAGTGAGCCTCCAGGGCACGCGCCTATAAGGTCATTTCGACCCAAAGCACAAAAGGCCATCATTGCCCGCTCATACAGGCAGGAAAATAACCTTAGGGCGCTGGACCAGAAAAGGTTAAACTACAATATGCCTGAAGGCAAAGCATAAATGCCACTATCGCCAGTCGAGTGAGCCTCTAGGCCACCCACCTGTAAGGTCACTATGACCCAAAACACAAAAGGCCTTCGCCATCTGCCCATATAGGTGGGATAAAACTTGAGAGTCAATTGAACCTTGAGTTGCAACGCGACTCAAAGACTGGACCCGAAATGGTTAAACTACAATATGCCTAAGGGCACGACATAAATGCAACTATCTCTAGACGAGTGAGCCTCTGGGCCACCCACATGCAAGGTCACTTCGATCCGAAGCACAAAAGGCCATCGCCTTCCGCCCATGTAGGCAGGATAAAACTTGAGGGTCAATTTGAACCTTGAATCACAACGCGACTCGGAGACTGAACCCAAAATAGTCAAAACGGCAAATGCTCAAGGGCAAGAAATGGGAACAATTACCACCTACCCGCACGGGCATAGATGATTTAAGGGCAGGAAAGCTTGAGTCAAAGCTAGACTTGGAGACTGAGCCTAAACAGCAGGGTAAAGCACGGAGGCCCCAACACCCGTTCACGTCAAGGTGCGCACTTAAGAGCCCCCGAGCCTATCCGATCAGTTCCGGACCTACGAGTATCCCGCCAAACATGGTCAAAACCAATAAGAGAAAAGAGATGCAGAAGAAATAAAGCTTCAAGTTTCCTCTTATCTTACATACGCAAAGAAAAACAAAGGGCGTACTATCCATCTACAACCATGCTCTAAATCTATCAAATACAAAGCGACAAAGCGGAAAAATCTACGCTCCGCTACAAAGGGCTACAACTTGCTGGGTTCGCTCTTTACCTCGTCAGCAAGAAGTGATCGCGTGTCCCGCTCTTCCGCCTTTGCTCGAGCTAATTCCTCTGAGAGAACAAAGCCCCTCGCACCGATCTCCTTCAGTACTTCTCTTCGGGATCTGCAACGAACATATTCTATGTGGAGTCAGGGGGCATCAGTTAAGGCACTGCCCCACCAATATAAAGTTACCAAGTAAGTCACTCCTTGCTATATCATTACGAAAAACCACACGATTTTCTTTTTGTATATGTGCACCCATATTGAACAGTTCTCATGAACATGGTCATAATAAGATGTTGAGTCATAAAACATTGCATGTACCTACTCCATGAACAAGACGCATTATTCGTGAATCCACTCTATTACAAATCCTCTTATTTACATTCTTGTGGAATTAAGTTCTATAATTGTGTTCTTAAATGGAGTTATAACTCTAGGATTAATACTTCCCACTTGCTTTTCCTAAATTCATAACAAGGGACTATACCTGATGAATTTCTTACAGAATATTTTATTCAAATGGACAACATCTGCCAACTTGTGCCTATGCATGCACCATCATAAAGTTAACCTATGTGGTGTTGAGTTCCATGTAAAGCACCCCAGTGTTGTGATTCTTCACGAGTCACTCTTTTTCTCACAGGTGTATATGGCTTCTATGGTTTGAACAGTCACTCTACTCTCTTACGAGTATCATCATGAAACCTTCTCACTGTCTAGTAACATAAGAGTATACCTTAGCACCTATCATATGAGTGCATGTCAATCAGAAAGGTCACCGTGGGCATAAAGTCTCTCAGAAAAAAATTGAGATCCCCGCATCCCCGTCATAGGAAAAACTTGTGTCGCCATATTAGTATAACTTTCGTGTCCACTTGGGACATCCCGCAGTAAGTGCATCACTTTGTTCCTAGTATTGTGGTTGCCCGTGACGTGGTCGTGTATTGTAGTTGGGAGTTAATATAGCAAAAGCATGTCCAGCTCATAACAAATGTTTATTTTCTCTTTACACCACCACAACATGTGTTAATTGTGTTCCTTAGTTAGTGAATTCATTGTGCTAGTTTTCCAACACTTGTTCGATAACTATGAGAGAACATATCCTTCTATGTATCATTGTAACACTTCCCTTCTCATAAGGGCCCTTACTAGGCTCTCCTTCAAGACCAAGTGCACCTTTGGAGGTTATCGTGGAAGAACGCCTGTTTCTCATGTTTTTCTATATTTCATTAGCATTTGGGTATTTCTCAAGTCAAAATACATGGAGAACTCATTATGAACACCTGCAAACCTTCCATGATTATTTTATACTATCTCATCGGGTTCCCACCTCACTTCAAGTTCATCAAGGGTTGATAGCATGCCACAATTGTTGAGATTGAATGATCTACTTTCGATAATGGATTATCTACACATATGCTAGTCCAACGATCTACTTATCAGTCTAACTCTCATCTTTTGATTTTGGGTTTACTAAGGAGCAATACACCTAGTAACATATTCATATGTAAAAGCCTTTCTCTCAGTCCGGTCTTATAGCATCTCCTAATATGGATGGTAATAGCTGGTTGTGTAGAAATGTGTTGTGGTGCTTCATTGTGAAGTAAAGTTGCTAAACATAATTGGATTTTTGAATTCTGGAGCTATACATCACGTGACTACATACAAAGATCTTATTTAAAAAATTTAGCTTCTCGTAATCACTTTATATTACCACCCTTCCTAGTAGTTACAATGTAAAGGTTACTTCCACAGGCTCTCTCACTTTCTTTTCATTTATCTACTCTGCTTGTCCCTGTGACTAGATAACCTAGGTTACCTTTCCCCGATAAATGCATTAAGACGTCTTATTCTTTCAAATTTATCCATGTAGGCACTTTGAGGCCTTTTTTATACCAACTCGTAATGGTTTTAAGTATTTTCTCGCCATTGTTAACGATTTTCTAGGGCTACGTGGGCTTGTCTCATGGGTTCCAAAAGTAATGATTTCCCCTAAGTTCAAACTTATATTGCAATGATTTCAAACAAAAGTGCATCCCCTTTTCAAAAGTCTTAAATGGGTCTGATTGGATAGGTTACGTGGCCTTCTGCTCTCTCGACTTCTAGGATTATTGACAACGTCATTGTCATGTGCGGGAAATTTTGCTATCGCTAGCATTTCACCTCCTTAAGGAGGATAGGAGTTTTAATTGTCTTTCCTGCCGGATCATTACGTCAACCATTAAAACCCCTCTAACCAATACATCATTTCACACCTATGGTAGGAGTTCCTAGCAATGTGGTTTCACTCGTGAAAAGTTGAGATTAGATGCCTTTATATTTTTGCACATATCATGAGCATATTGATTTGGAAGACCAGTTGTCGTATCTTTAGTTCTCTCATATAGGGTCAATTATCAGGAAAGGTTAGGTTGTTTTCAATATAATAATATCATAGGTGTTCAACTTCTTTTCATCCTCATAGGCTTGTGGCATAGTCCTTGTGTCAGTTAACGTTGGGAGTGTAATTCAACTTCATGTATTTTGAAACCCATATCGAATTCAAGGTTCCAAAGTATTCTCATTCTTGATAAATGGATTTTCCCTACACTCCAGGAGACGACTGGGTCACGTAATTGAATATTCCTCCTTAATGATTCCTATTGCCAATGTACAAGTTACCCCTATGCCTCATTTGTCTAATAATTGATGTCGTCGCAATGATTAACCATGTCAGTATTGTTAGTAGTAATCTTTGTGTCTCTTACCATATAACCTCGTGAAATACTCTACTCAGCACATTAATGGGTTCCTGAATAATTCTAGCCCGATTTGGAACTCCGTTGCTCCTAATTGTATTAAATCTAGTAGATATTGAAGGTTCAAACATGTCAAAGAGGGAGAATCCCCCTGTGATCACATATATTCGATAGGTAATTTTTATGGTCAGTTCAGGATATCACATTTTAGTGTAATCATCGAAGGTCATCAAAGGTTTAGTGTGGGTGTTCGCGTAGAGATCTAGGATTTAGGAGGGTGAGCAGGTTATTCTCAATATTTTCCCTTGAAGACGTTATGTGCGTTGATAATAATTGTTGCATAAGTTTATTTCACATTACGACGCACTAGGAGTATGAAGTTACCCATAGTTGTTCCCCATATATATTGTGTTTTCACATGTTTATGCCTAAGAAGGTAGTTGGAGATCCTTTATGTATCATTCTGATGGAAATTATTGAAGGTGAAGTTAATGGATAGTTATCTTAAGCGAGATATCTAGTTGTCATCCTTGTTAGATAAGTTTGGAGGTTGGGGTGTTTCCGTGAATGTGTTTTGGCAAAGCCTGTGAGTCGAGGAGGCCACCTTGAAGGCCAAAAGTGTCGTGGAAAAAAAATATTTTCGCATGATTGTGTAATAATTAGTTTCGATTTGAAAAGTACCTTATAGGTGTTATGATTTAAAAATGTGCAGTCCATGTTCAGGTATCATTATGATAATGTAGCGCTTGTAATGGTAAGAATAGTGTTCTGAAAATATACATTGTTGTGCTTTGTCGAGTTGTGGATGAGTTGTTTGGGGGTTTTGGTGGTTCTCTGGCAGGTGGGTAGGCCTAGTTACAAAGGAGATATTGCCGAATTTCTGAAAAATTTGGGAGTTAGTCAAAATTTAGGGACTTGATGTAAGCTAGAAAAGAGATATTTGGGGCGGGCTCTACCTCTCGTTCGAGGACAAATGATCCTAAGCGGGGGAGAATGTGAGGCCCTGGAAAGTTTCGCTAAGTAAATTAGGATTTCGTGGTGCCATATAGGCTAATTATAATGTTTTATGTGCTATTAACATGATGGGCATCAATTGGATTTGGTAAATAAGTGTACAAGTCTTATGGTAAGTAATTTGGGGTCCATGAAAGGGCCTAAGTCTAAGTCAAATTGGAAAATTTCATAATAGGCTAAGATTCCAAATTAGTTTGCACAAGTCCCTAATTTGAACGAGCATATCTATATATATAAGTTTTTATGTGATAAACAACCAATTAAATGAAAGGTCTTTGAGTCTAGTTTCCAATGCTTCAAAACGTTTGTCATTTGGACATTCTACACAAAGTTATGATCAAATTACCAAAGGCTGGAAAAATGCGATCCTGTGTCAAATCTGCAATCGCAAATATGTCGCATTTTTGACTATGCGATGGCATATCTGTCGCAGATTGGGCCAGCGTTGCCCATATTTGGGCACCTATTTCGTGATGCATTCTGCGGCCCACATTCTTGTTTTGCGGTCCATTCTACGATCGCAGACCCGATTTCGGAGGCTTACTTTTCCTATTTTTATAACCCGACCCATTTTAATATATAGTCTTTGGGGCTTCATTTGGGGTCATTTTCTACTGATTTTAGAAAGAGTTTAGAGCATATAGAGAGAGAAAGAGAGAGAAGGATCCTAGGTTCATTATCACCCATCTCTTGCTCAAGTCTTCAAGAATCAAAGAACCCAATCACATGTTCTTCATCTAGGAGGTAAGGTTCTATACATTAGACTTTAATTTCAAGTTTGGGTATAAGATGGGTTATTGAGGTATGATTCTTGGGTATAATAGTATTACGTATACATGCATGTACAAATTAGGTATGTGAGAGGATTGTTGAACACGAATAAGTAAAGATTAGGTTGGGTAATGAAGAAAATCTTGTAAAAGAGCCTTGAAATCAAGATTCACAACTATTGTTAGATAAAATGCTCAAATGAGACGAAACCATGAATATCTTCCTAATTTGTGTTAAATTTTGTTTATTCTCGAAGTAGATTGGGATTGTTAGAATTTCCGGAATGTTGTCGTAACTTAAGGAAAAGCTCTTTGAGGTATGTATGGCTAAAACCCCCTCTTCTTAGAAATTGAGCTCCCATGGTGTCCATGTAAAATTGTAAGTCTAGAATTTGATTGACATAGTATTTGTTATTTCAAAGGAATTAGTGTTGCAAGAATATATGTGAAAAGTGTGTCCCAATATGTTCAATATGCTATTCATGATAAATTGGTGATATGTGAAGGATGTGGACTATATGCTAAATTGCCTAGCTTGCAAGTGAAGTTTAAATCGTGATTATTATGCCAAACCATGTGAATCTCTCTCTATGCTTACAACTTGAATTGCTCTTGTATGTGCCCATTATCTTAAATTGCAAGTTTGAAGTTGAAAGTGAAAGTGATGAGGAATGTGAGTTGTGATATGTGGCCTAGTGCCAAGTATGATGTGATAATTGTGGCCCTAAGGGCCTATGAATTAATATATGTGAAACAAAAATTGAAGTGAGATGTTTAATGGAAAAGGGTAACATCTTGGTAAGACGGCTTAGCCGGTCGGGCCGTGATCGGATGCCATGCTACACACATGGTGGTATTGTGCTGATATTGAAATCAGAAAGTGAGAATGAAATTGTGACTGAGATAACGTCTTGGTAAGACGGCTTAGCCGATCGGGTCGTGATCAGACACCATGCTACACACATGGTGGTAATGTGTTGATATTAAACACGGAAAGTGACAATGAAATAGTGATTGAGGTATATGTCTCAAATGAGGCATCTTAGCCGATCGGGCCGTGATCGGACTCCGTGCAATAAAGCGGTGGTATTGTGAATGATGATGAAAAGTTTTGAAATGCCCCGACCCAAAGCTATAGAAACTTCGTGAAAGCTATGTGATTCCTTTTATTTGATGATGTGGTGATAGTTTGAAGTTTTTGTTGAGTTGCTATGATTTATTTGTTCTTATATGATAGTTCTTTCTATTGAGATGGTGTTTAGTTATACAAACTAGTGCTATTCGACAGCACTAACATCCCTTTTACTGGGGCGCTACATCATTAAATAGATGTCGGTGGTTTTATAGCAGGCAGTGTTGGTCGCAGCTAGTGGCACATCCTTTTTTCAGCCGACTTGGTGAGCCCCACTTCATTTTTGGGTCTTGTATCATCTGTTCTTCATGTACTTATATATTGAGGAATAGCCGGAGCCTTGTTGCAGGTATTTTCATATTTCTCTTCAGTTGTATTTAGAGGCTCCGTAGACAGTTTTTGGGTGATGTCGGGTATTGGAATTGAATTAGAAATATTGATAATTTCGCAAAGATGATTTTTTTGTCATATCTATAAGACTTGTAACATTTTAAAAGAATTATGAACGAGGTTGTTAATGAAAATTAATTGGAAGTTGTTAATGATATATTTTCAGAATTTGATTAATGGAGCTCATGTCCTATTTATTCATGATTTAGTTTGGGTAGAATGAAACCTAGAAATCTTGCTTAGTCAGGTTTACTCAGTTGAGCGCCGGTCGCGCCCTTCGGTTTTTGGGGCGTGACATTTATGTTGTTGTTGTTGTTGTTGTTAGCCCGAGATAACAAGAGAGAGACCTCCAAATTTTCCCGAATCAGAAGATATATGGACTACAACATAAGAAGTGGCTTCATCCCACACCGGTACAATATCTCAAGAAGTGGCTTCATAATAGTAGTGCTGGCGAGACCCATACTTGCCAAATTTTTCACCAAGCCACAATTTTCCCTGCTTGCTTGAAAGCTTTTGCTCTTTAATAGGCTATCGCTGCTTCGGAAGAGACTCTAGAAGATATTACTATGAAGATCAAAATGGGATCCTCGAGGAAACGGTTCTCTCCGATGTCGCTCCTGAGGACATACCCTCGAAAGTAGATTAGGCTCTCTAGCTATTGTATTTTGCTTCTTTGTTTATGTGTTAGGACTCCTCGTGGGCTTTTGTAATCATCGTTTATTAATGCAAAAGTTTATTTCAATCTGTTTTTGACTTGTGTTGGATCCCTCTTTTGCTTGTGTTTGAAAAATCCAAGCGTGCAATTTTATCGATCGGTCAAAATACTGGACCCAGACATAGGAAGTCCTTTGGTTCTTTATTGGTTAATATGGTATTCCCTAAAAACCCTTTTTTACCCCTCGAACTAAGCCTGGATCGATTCTGATACAAACTTAGGTAATTAGAAGTTCTGAGCTCGAATTGAGTGAGAGCGTGGCCTCCGATTTCCTTAAAATAAAGCTTAGCCTTTATAGGCTCCATTGATAGTCTTCGAGGGATGAATTTGCTCGATCATCTGAAAGTTTAAGATTGCCTTTAGGCATTACACATAGTCCCCGAGTAAGAGCTTATTTGAACTCGGGTGGTTTCCAACTGATGAAAAATTGGCCTTGCTTAAAATGAAGATAGCCTTAAGGCGTTATAGATAGTTCCTGAGTGAGGATGCATTAGAACTCGGGTGGCCTAGAAAACTCTCTTTGAACTTAAAATGGAGATAGCCCTAAGGCATCATAGATGGCCCCCTGAGCGAGGATACACTCGAACTCGGATGGCCCATGGGCTAAAGTAATTGAGATAGCATTTAAATTGATCTGAAGGCTAATATAGCCATGAGGCTTTATTAATAACCCTCGAGTGAGAACTGATTCGGGCTCAGGTAGCTTGGGGCCAAAGAATCTGGTGAATGACCCGCAATTGTAATAGCATAAATTCTCGAGACTGGGTACCATCTCGAGGCTAGGTTTATGTGGATAGCTCCTTAGAGCTCATAGTTGTATTAATAAAGGTCCTCGAGATAGGGCACCATCTCAAGGCTAGATTAATGCCGATAGCTTCTTAGAGCCTAATTTTATTTTAATGGAGATCCTCGAGATCGGGCACCATCTTGAGGCTAGATTGGTGCTGATGGCTCCCTAGAATTTATCGTGATGGTAACAAATATTCTTGAGTTTGGGAACCATCTCGAGGCTAGGTTGACATGGGAATCTTTGACCGCTCGAACATTGTATGACAACGTCATTCGTATGACACGGTCAAGAAGTGATTGGGATGGTCCTGCCGATACACATCCTCGAAAGTGATAATGGCCTAGTTCGAACTAACTGCCTTCAGGGTAGGTGGACAGCATCCGCTTGCACTATATATGAGTTTTCTCTCCCCTTATTTGAGGGTTCTGCTACTTTGAGCAGCTATCCTTTTTATAGAGTTCTCCTTCCTTGCGCCAATTGTTTCATCATTTTAATTCAAATATTTCGCCTAAGTTTTAATTTCCCTTATCTTGTTTTACCATAGCTATGTCTACTACACCCAGATCCGTTCACCAAGAAGAGGAGGGTTCAGCTTCTGCCTCCCGCTCGGTCGGTGGTACACCACCAATGTCCTGTGAGCTAACCTCGAGATGCTTTGTCTTGGGAAGGGATTTTACGATAGAGAGACCACCCAACGTTCAGGTCCATTAGGATCATGCATCGAGGTTCATCTCATCAATAGGAGAGGAACACCTCGAGGCGGTTAGGAGAGACTACAGATGGAGAGAAAAGGTGATATTGTAGGTACCTCCCCCTAAAAAGAACATCATGGCTCATGCAAAGGGGTTTTCGAACGTATACACGTACCCCTTTATGTTTGGCCCTCTCGATAGAGTCGTGCTCGACTTCTGTCGATGATATCGGGCTACCCTGGCACAGGTTCACCCATCTTTCTGTATTATAGTATTGATGGTGAGGTTTTTTGCGGAAGAAACCGGGCTTGATTTTACCTTTAGCCATCTCATTAGGTTGTGCCGGCCTTTATCCATGTAGAGTTCCTACCATTTCCTTAGAAATAGAATTTCACCCGTAAGTGGTACACTTGTGTTTTTATCATTTTTGTTCATGACGGAGGCGGACTCCGTAAAGATGTTTTCCTTTTCCTTTGTACAGTAATCCCCTAGATGCCATACGAAGTTACCGACCTGGCAGATTGGATTTAAAAGCTGGCAGCTCGCTCGACCTACGATGAGCACAAGAGGCACGACCTATCGAAGGGTAGATGGGAGGCAAAATACCACCGTACGTGTTATTTGGTTCATTATCTTTGAAAGGTACATACTTTTATGTGTATTAATTTCGTCATCACAGGCATTGGAGAATTTCCTGAGGTAAGACCGTGCCCCCTCGGTGAGGAGGAAGGATCGCCGGCTTCAGGGGCGAGGAATAATAACAAATGGAAGGAATCCTCGAGGGGATGCATGTTTCTTTTTCTAACCTTGGGGGTTAATAATTTGACACTTTAGTTACAGAGAAAGACGGAGGACCTGGAATGACTTTTGGGTGACGTTGCTTAGGCCAAGTGTGAGTGTAGTAAGCTAAAGGGCCAGGCAGATGCCCAAGTTGCGGCCAACAAGAATGCTTTTGCCAAAGCTTCTGCCCTTGAGGTACAAACCTGGAATGCTCGTGAAAAATAGCTCAGTTTAGATGAGCATGATTGCAAGGCTCGAGTCTGACCTTTTGAAGATGAAGGTCGAGGTCTAGGATGCTCGATCTAAAGCTGAAGAGATTCGAGCTAAGGCTGACAAGAAAGTGGTCGTCTATTTAAAAGATGCTGTCGATGCTTGGGCTGAGTTGAGATGGGCTTCCGATCGGGAGAGCAGAAGTAATGAATATACTTGGTGTAGATCCCAGAGGTAAACCCTCGAGTATATCCATGCTAGGGGCTTCTATCTCTCGGAAGAGATAGCGAAGGCCAAGGGGGATAAATATGATGCCAAGTTCCTCGTTTTCGATGTCGAAAATAGTAGAAAGAGGTTGACGTGCCGTAGTCGCTAAGGGGAAAATAGGCTAGGCTTTTTCTTTCTGATTCTGTGTATAATACTATTAGAGAACATCGTAAATGAAGCTGCGTATTTTTTCACATGTACATTGTATACGGCTAAACTCTGAGAGTCCAATTTTAGGATCATCATGGCATTCCATAGCTCGATTCTAGAGGGCTCGAGGCACATCTTGAGGTTTGATGAACCAGAAGGCTCAAGGCAGATCTCAACCTCGGGCCAGTACAAATCGGTGGCTATAATGAACGAGTGGGAAATTCCTAAGGCACGTGATTAAAAGCTGACCAAGTCTATCGGGCTAGTACAAGCTCGTACCGTGGAATTAAATGGATGTATCGGCCGCATATCATTATAATAAATGCATATGTACTATGTTGGGATTCCCCCTCCTATATAAAGGGGACCCTTGTAATTTTGTAAAGGACGATGATATGCAATACAAAAAAAAGAACATTCTCTACTCTCTAACTTAAACCTTTTCAATTGTCTTTCCTTTGATTTATTGCTTACATTTATTATATTTCATTGATTATTATTCATTTATTACTCATCATTGATCATAAAATCCATCATCAATGCTCCCAAAATTGTTAATCCTTTATCAGCTACCCACAGCCTAACACTTAGCTCGACCTTGAGGCCCCGTATAATCCACCTCAAAACCTCGATTCTCAGCCACTCGGTTTGTTTGTTGTATTATCTTCAAGATCTTATCTTACTTCTAGTCTCCAACATAGCTTCTATTTCCTAACAACTAGCATAAATATAAATCACATATTTTTAGAACCACAAAATCAAATCTAATTGTAATTACCATTTTCGAGGTAAACAGTTTGGCACCCACCGTGGGGATAAAAATAATAGTGATTGTTTTCGTGCTGGTTTACTGAATAACGCAAGTTATTCTTCGCACTTTTTCTTTCCCAAGAATCTTTGATTTCAGGTCAAAATGTCTAATTCAGTGAATGCATACAAAAACAACGGTCTTGAAAACCGCAGAGAGAATAGTGTAGTTGTTCCAGGCATCGGTGTACCACCGCGAAATCTTGAGGACACACTAGAGCCAATCCTCGCTGATATGGTCTCACACGATGCCCAACACGTCGATATAAGCTCCCATACTAACGGGAGTATACGCCAAGAAGACGAATAAGAAGCTCAGAAAACCCTACCTCAGGATGAACAAGAGGTTCGCCTCCACGTTATTTTCGAGATGTTACAGGCACAACAACTAGCAATTGCTCAACTGCAAAGCCACCAAAAAACACCAAGTGCAGAAGCACTAGAAGCGGCCTCTCGAGCCGAACAGGTATCGAAAAGATCGAGCAACAACGGGTAGACAACCGACCCCGCTATTATGAAGATGCTCGAGGACCTCACAAAGAGGATTGAATCGGGCGAATAGAAGATAGAAGCTAATTATAAAAAGGTGGAGGCCTACAATTCAAAGGTCGATCAGATCCCGGGTGCACCCTTGATCCTTAAGGGTGTTGATTCAAAGAAATTCGCACAAAAGCCATTACTGTCGTGTGGGGCTCCGGAGTCCATCCTGAAGAAATTCAGAATGCCAGGTCTCCCGAAGTGCAATGGAACTTTGGACCCCAACGAGCACATTACTGCCTGCACTTGTGCAGTGAAGGGAAACGACCTGAAGGACGACGAGATTAAATCCATCCTGCTTAAAAAGTTCGGAGAAACACTCTCAAAAGGGGAGATGATGTTACATCACAACCTAGCCCCGAATTCGATAGACTCATTCTCCATACTAGCAGATTCTTTTATTAAGGCACATTACGACACCATCAAGGTTGATACAAGGGAATTCGACGTCTTCAAAATCAAACATAGGGAAGACAAGATGCTACGGGAGTTTGTATCTCACTTTCAAATGAAGCGAATGGAATTACCACCAATCTCTGATGACTAGGTAGTGCAGGACTTCACCCAAGGTTTGAACGAACGAAGCTCTGTGGATTGAAAGCAGTTGAAGCAGAACTTGGTTGAATATTCAATCGTGACTTTGTCGGATGTCCACAACCGATATCAGCCAAAGATTAGGGTCGAGGACGACAAACTAGAATCCCTCTCGGGTTCAGTATATCCTAGCAGGCTCTTGGCAAAGGAACCAAAGCCAAACAAGGAAAGGTACCAACCATATACTGAAGATCTAAGAAACACCCCAAGGCATAACATACCCCGAAACGACCGAAGGGCAGACCAAGGTCAGAAGCCTCGAGGACTCGTGAGTAGAGCCGGATTAGATAGATACACAGGGACAATGGAGGCACCCCAATTATTTGAGTACAACTTCAACGTCGATGTTTCATACATCGTATCTGCCATTGCTAAAATCAGAGACACCAAGTGGCCAAGACCCGTTCTATTAGACCTGTCACAAAGGAATCCTAACCTGACGTGCAAATTTTACGGCACACACGGTCATATGACCGAAGATTGCAGATAGCTCCGAGAAGAAGTAGCCCGTCTACTTAACAAAGGACACCTCCAAGAATTCCTCAGCGACCGAGCCAAAAATCAATTCTGGGAAAGACATGCGAACAGGAAAAATGAAACAGAAGAAGCACAACATGTCATCCACATGATTGTTGGGGGAGTCGATATCCCATAGGAACCCATTGTCAAACGAACAAAAATATCCATCTCTAGGGAAAAGCGAACTCGAGGTTACACACCTGAGGACGCTCTCACATTCAGCGATGAGGACATCGAGACCTTGTCTTAGACTCACAATGACGCATTGGTAATTTATTTTCTTGTGAATACATTTCAAATTAAACATGTACTTGTGGATCCAGGTAGCTCGGCCAACATTATTAGGTTGAGGGTGGTAGAGCAGCTCGGACTGCTCAACCAGATCATACCCGCATCTCGAGTCCTCAACGAATTCAATATGGCGAGCGAGACAAGAAAAGGGGAAATCACCCTCCCGGTCAGTGTGGCCAGCATAACCCAAAATGTCAAGTTTCATGTCATTGAATGAGACATGAGATACAATGCCTCGCTTGGAAGGCCTTGGATACACTACATGAGAGCAGTGCCATCAACCCTTCATCAAATGATGAAATTTCTAATAAAGGACAGAATAAAAATGGTATACGGGGAGAAGCATCCTACGAGAGAAATGTTCGCAGTGCACGATGTGGTACCGGCATCGGCACCTTCAACATTGAAGAAGCAAAAGGATAAGCAAACAACAAAGTAGCAATCACAAGCTACATCCTCAGTTGTATCCGAGTGAATGAACCAGGGAATGTACCGCGTCCCCGGAGCAAGTAATGGAAGCATATCGAGGCTCGAAATGCCATTACAACTAAGGTATAACCGCCTCCTTTTTTATTTACTTCTTATACTAACCTGTGTGGAGGCGTTCAGTTAGAATAATCGAAGTACCTTCCAGCTTGAAGACCTTATGTTTTAAAACATGTGTTGCGCTCTTTTCCTTCGATCGAATTTTATCCCAAGAAGGGTTTTGCCGGCAAGGTTTTTAAGGAGGCAACATCTATATGCTACCTAAGGAGAACTTAACAAGTATTCAAGGCTTTTCTTCAATCAACCTCGAACACTGGGAGGCATCCCCTGGGAGACCACCTCCTCGAAAAAGCCAAGATGAGCCAAAAAGGGTGTCTATTGGAAATGATGTATTGGGCCAAATGGTCGAATGGACCATGTTCGCCTAGAATAATTGAACCATTGATGGCAAAAACATGTATACTTGTACCAAGTAATCAAAGGAGTATCTTTTACCACCAAAAACGCTTTGCACTTCAAAGAAGTCTGCTATCTTTACAAGAAATGGCTCCAGGGCCTTAAAATTCCCGAACACTCCGGCACTGACGTCAAAAGCTCAAAGCGGTAAGACCTCCAGGTCATTTCTTGTAAGACCTCAAGGAAACATCAAAGTTTACAAAGAACGACTCTAAATCCAAAAAAGCGCTCGATGTCTCGCGGACTGCTACCGACTATCACCCATCGACCTATCAAAACTCGAGGCTATAAGGCCCCGTGCGGGAAACCTTGAAGTTTATATGACCTCCAAAAGGTAGCAACAAAACTGTAAGACCTCAAGCAAGGCATGAATTATACTTGTACCAAGTAACCTATCTATAAGACCTCGAGTAAGGAATATTCAAATTTATAATACCTTAAAAAGGGCATAATCCCGATCTTAAAGTCAAGGCTATCTATATTCGAACTTGTTAGACCCCTAAAAAGGCATACCCTCGATATAAATGCCTAGGCTACCATATCGGGGACTAAAGAGGCTACAACCAAATACAATGAGTATGGTCACAAGGCTGTGCCAGCCAAACTAACGCGACTCGAGGATGCCCGACCATCGCCATAAAATCATAGGCCTTTAATTACTTTGAAAATACTTTAAAAAGAATCGATTAATTATGCTGCCCTCGGCATAAGCAAAAGTGCTTCGATCATATTAGCTTTAAACAATGAAAAACTTCGAAACAATTTATCCATTGACCGAAACTTCCCGAGGTGCTCATTTAATCTCATATAGCGACTCACAATCGAGGTCCTTATCGAACCGTCGAAGAGTCAGACGAACAAAAAAAATTCAAAAAGTCTTTAATGTGGGAAAAATAAAGCTTATATTAATGGTCGTACCGACCCAACGCGTAAGAGCCACTGCAACCAGCCTGAATTAAGAGTCGTATCGGCCAATGCATAAGAGCTACTGCCACCAGCTTAAATTAAGGGTCGTACCGACCCAACGCGTAAGAGCCACTGCTGCCAGCCTAAATTAATGGTCGTAGCGACCCAACGCATAAGAGCCACTGCTGCCAGCTTAAATTAAGAGTCGTACCGGCCCAACATGGAAGAGCCACTGTCACCAGCTTAAATTAAAGGTCGTACCAACCAAATGTGTAAGAGCCTACGAGCCAGCCCAACAAGCCTCAGGGCCGATCTGTAAGGAGAAAACCGAAATGTTTCCTTTTATATGTATATGTGAAAAAATACAAAGCATCATTTATAAATTTTCTCTAAGAACACTATACAAAGAATCGAAAAGAAAAAGCCTAGTCTATTTTCCCCTTGGGGACTGCGGCTCCATCGGCCTCCTCCTCATTATCTTCGGCATTGGATACGAGGAACGTGGCATCATATTCATCTGCTTTGGCATGCACTATCTCTTCATAGAGATCGAAGCCCCTAGCGTGGATCTCCTCGAGGGTTTCCGTCCAGGATTTGCATCAGGCATACTCATTACTTTTGCTCTCCCGATTGGAATCCCCTCTCAATTCAGCTCGAGCACCGGCAGCGTCTTTTAAATAAATGACCACTTTCTTGTCAGCCTTAGCTCGAATCCCTTCAGCTTCAGCCCGGGCATCCACAACCTTAGCCTTCAGCTTCAAAAGGTCAGATTCGAGACTCGCAATCCTACTCATCTGAACCAAGCTATTTTCATGAGCGTTCTGAAGCTGTACCTCAAGGGCAGAAGCCTTAGCCAAAGCGTTCTTCTTGCCTGCAACTTGGGCATCTATTTGAGCCCTTAGATCATCACACTTATGCTTATCCTGACCAACTTCGCCCCAAAGACGTTCCAGGTCCTCTGTCTTTTTATGCAACTAAAATATCAGAATGTTAATCTCTGAAGATAGGAGAAGAAGCATGCATCCCCTCGAAACAAATGTTACCTATTTCTCGAGGTGGCCCTCATAGTTCAAGCTTCGATTTATCTCGTACCGAAGGTGTCTCAACTTTTTTCCCCTTTGTCACAAAGAAGCCTGAGGGATTTCTCCTCGACCAAGGCTTTCCACAGCCTGGATTCACGACAGAGTAACTCGTACTTTAGCTTGACAAAGGCCTATGAAGAAGAAGCTCAATGAGAAAATGAAAATGCAAAATCAAAAAACCAACAAAGTCAACCAAGCTCACCACGGAACAAAGCCGTTGAGCCTCCTCAAAGGTTGAGCGTGCATCCACTAGCCTGGTCTCATCGGCCTCAATTGAACCAATCTCGATGGGGACACGCTCGCTCGAGACCCCGCTTGATTTGGGCGCCTCTTGGCCTCAAACATCCACGAAGTACCTTCGACCGGAGGTGAAAAGGGCGGCAGAAAACCTGTATTCCTCAAACTACCTTCGACAGGAGATGAAACCAGAGGAAGAAAATATGTATCCCTCGAAGTACCTTCGACAGGAGATGAAACCAGAGGAATAAAATATGTATCCCTCGAAGTACCTTCGACAGGAGATGAAGACGACGGTAATGGAGGATCCATTCTCCCGAGGCTAGAAGCCTCGAGTGCTACAAGCTTAGCCGATGCATCTCCTTTAAGCCTTCGAGAAGGGCTTTCCTCGTTATGAGCATCTTTGCCATTCGAAGAATCCTTCCATTTGTTATCAGTCCCCGACCCCGAAGCCGATGATCCTTCATCCTCTCCAAGGGGGCACGGTCTCACCTTAGAAAATTCTCCAATGCCTGCAGTAATGGAGTTAATACTCATAAAAGAAAATACCTTTTGAATGAGATAAATCACACACCACATACTGTGGTGTTTGGCCTCCCATCTGTCATTGGACAGATCTCGCCACTTACGCTCATCGTAGATCGAGCAAGCCGCCAATCTCAGAGACCAATCTGCCAGGTCGGGGACCTCGTTTGGCAGCCACGGGATTTCTGCAAAGAATGGGAGGAAAACATCTTTACGGGGTCTACCTCCACCATAACAAAAGTGATAAAAGCACAAGTGTACCACTTAGGTGTGAAATTCCATTTATCAGGAAATGGCAGAAACTTTGTAGGGATTATATCGACAGTCCGCACTCGAACAAATCGACTCATCCACCCTCGGTCCCCATCTTCTTCATTACTGGCAATAAAGGGCTGGGTGGATCGACGTCGTAGAGTAATCAGCCTCAATAATGCAAGGGCCGGTACAATTTGAAAAGATGGACGAGGGTGAACTCGAGCCCGACTTTATTCGCAAAGTACCTTATCATAAACACTATCCTCCAAAATGATGGGTGAACCTGTGCCAGGGTAACCTAATATCTCTTACAAAACTCGAGCACGACCCTAACGAGATGGCCCAGTGTAAAGGGGTACGTGTATACATTCAAAAACCCCACGACGTGGGCCATGATGCTCTCTTCCGAGGAATGTACCTGCAGTACCACCTTTTCCCCCATCCGTAATCTTTCTTGACTAGCTCGAGGTATTCATCCCCTATTGATGAGACGAACCTCGATTCATGCTCCAAATGGCCCCAAACATTGGGAGGTCTCTCTAACATAAAGTCCCTCCTCGAGACAAAGCACCTCGAAGATAGCTCACCGAACATTGGCGGTGTACCACCGGCCGAGCGTGATGTAGAGGCAGAACTCTCCTCTTCTTGGTGAACAGATTTGGGCATAGCAGCCATGGCTATGGTAAAATAAGAAAAGGAAGATGATGACTTGGGCGAAAGCTTTTATTTGAAATGGTAAAGGAATTGGCGCAAGAAAGAAGGGCTCTATAAAAAGGATAGTTACTCAAAAGTAGAGGAATCCTCAAATAAGAAGAAAGAAAATACATATATAGAGAAAGTGGTGACTGTTCGCATATTCTGAATGCCAATTAATTCTGACTATGTCAGTGCCACTTTTGGGGAAGTGTACCGATGGGACCACCTCAGTCACTTCGCAACCATGCCATATGAATGACATCATCATACGGTGTTTGAGGGGCAAGATTCCCATATCAATCTAGCCTCGAGATAGTGCCCGATCTAGAGGAACCCTTCATTATAACAATAGTCTCTAAGGAGCCATCAATATCAATCTAAGCCTCGAGATGGTTCCCAATCTCGAGGATCTCTATCAAAATGAAAATAAGATCTAAGGGGCTATCAACATTGGTCTAGCCTCAAGATAGTGCCGATCTCGAGGATCTCTACCACTACAAAATGGGCCCCGAAAGAGCTAACAGTCTAGCCTCAAGATGGTGCCAGATCTCGAGGATCTCGGTTACTCCGAGTATGGGCTCTAAAAGAACCAACATAAAAATTCAACAGACTAGCTTTACATAAGAACTGAAAAATAAATTTGAAGACCTAGAATAAAAAGATCTCTTTGCATTCTCAAAAAATCATTTGCAGAATGTGTCTTTGCAAGACTCCCCCGGGGAGCCCATACACAAAAGGAAAAACAAAAAGGATGACGTGAGACTATTCCTTTCCCCCGCTACTGTTTGAATCACTTCCAGAGTCCTCATCTGAAGTAGTTAAAGGCGCTGATCTTTCCTCCAAGATTTTGGCTTTCTCGATCTCAATAGAGAGATCGACACCTTCGGTGTTTTCTTTCTCGGGGCCTGCCTCCGAGCTTACAGACAAGCATAAGCAACGACCCGTGCCAAATTCTGCTTGGCCTTCTCGGATATCTCCCTGGATCGAGCATTTACAGTGGGAGCATCTCTCTTGTATGAGGGCACATATTCATCAGCTCCTGCATTGGCCGTAGATAATGTAGTGACCTCCTTCTAAGCATTTTGAAGAAGATCTTGGGTCGAGGTCAACTCTCCCTGTAAAAGTTCTCTCCGAGGTCACAATCTCATTTTGCCTCTTCAGCTTGAGGATCTTCGAATCTTTGGTTGCAACCTGTTTCCAAAGTGGCCGCACCAAGGCATAATTTTTCCCAATCTTCAAAGGCAGGACAAGATCATAAGCATCAAGTTATAAGAATAAAAGGATGAGAACATGAATGCCATATTACCTGCTAGGCAAAGCTAGTCCTTTCCTGGTGCACCCCCTCTAGGCTTGCCCGAAGCTCACCCAACTCCTCTCCCTTTTGAGTGGAGGAAGCCTCTGACTTATTTAGTTCCGAGGTGAGCTTCTTGATTTCCTTCTCACGACATGAAATCTCGTATTGGAGCTTAGATAAGGCATGGTCATATAACTTCTGGATCTACAACCAAAGCAGAAAAGTTGAGAAGATAAAGGGAAAACTTGATGCTCAAATGGTACGTCAAGAATATTACCTGTTGTTAAAGCTTCTCATCCTCCTCGAAAGTGACAGGGGCGTCGAGGTCTGTGTCCACGTCGATACCGATGAAATAGTCCTCGAGCATATCTTCCTCTCTATGAGAGTTACCCACACTGGCGATACCCATATCCTGGGCATCCCTAATTTCCCACTATAAAAACGAAGGGCCCAATTTAAAGCCACAGGGGGCATCGATTTCTGTAAGGATTTCGTCTCAAACCTGAGAAATAGTGAGTCTAGGCCCTCCGAAGTCGCCAACAGAGGTTTCATCAGCATGGACTATACCATGTTCGGCTCGAGATTCGAGGACTGCGCCAAACCTTACTTGAGGGTCTCTCCAGTATGTGTTTGATCTGCATCAACCACTCCCAACCCATAAACCTTCTGACCAGCAACTTGTGGAGCATCAGTACTCCGTCTTTCCCTTTGTACCAAAGGGCGATCATCATTATCATCACCTTCGTCTTCGGAATGAGGACTTGCCACAGCGGCTGATGCCTCCTTCTTCCTTTTCTTACCCTTGCCGGGTTTCGAGGACACTTCTTCACCAGGAGGAGTCAGACTAATCGTCACACCTTCCCTGAGGCCTATACAAGCATGACGTATTAAACTTACAACCACAAAGAGTACTCATAAGAAATTTGGCGACGACAGCAAGAAGTACTTACCATGATTCTTAGTCTGCCACCAAATCTTTGCCAAATCACGCCAAGCATTCCCGCTGTAAACAAAGTAAGAGTCTAGCTGTCTGATCCACCCAAAAGGTTCTGAACCGTGGCAGGGTACCAAACGGTGGCTGCATAGTCAAAGAAGATCATTTCAGAAGGGGAACTATAAGGCAATAAAACATACTCGAGGTAGGGGCACTTACGCTTCATATTCCATTCCTCCGGGAATGACATCCTATAAGGTGGGATGATGTCCGATGTCTTCACTCTAACAAATCGGCTAATCCAACCCCGCTCCTTGTCCTCATCGATGCTCGAAAAGAACGTCTTCGCAGATCGAGGATGAAGCTTGATCAAACCTCAGTAAAGACAAGGGTTGTGCAACCTGACCAAGTGATCGAGGGTGAAGGTAATTCCCTCGACCTGATTGGAAAAATATTGGAGCACGTAAATTATCCTCCAAAAAGAAGGATAGATTTGATTGAGTGTCACTCGATACTCATGACAAAAATCAAGAATCACCGGATATATCTTTGGGTAAGAAGGATCTATAGGACCTAGTGTTAATGGATATGTATATACGCTGAGGAATCCGGCTTTGTAGCCAGGTATACTAAGCCCTAAGGGGTTCCCAGCTGTTCGTCCTCGACCCTGATCTTTGACTGGTATCGGTTGTGGACGTCTAACCAGGTTATGGCGGGATACTCGATCAGATTTTATTTTAGATGCCTTGATGCCACCGAGCTTCGTTCATGCAAACTTTGAGTGAAGGCCTGCACTACCCAGTCATTGGAGACAAGGGGTAGATCCATTCGTTATGTCTGAAAACAAGACACAAATTCTCGCAGCATTTCGTTCTCCCTCTGCTTAATCTTGAATACGTCGGACTGCCTTGTTGCTACCTTGATGGCACCGGCGTGGGCCCTTACAAAGGAGTCCGCCAGCATGGCGAATGAATCTATGGAGTTGGGAGCTAGCTTATGGTACCACATCATGGACCCTTTCGAGAGCATTTCTTCAAACTTCATCAATAGGACTCACTCGATTTCATCATTTTTTATGTCGTTTCCCTTCACCGCACACGTATAGGCAGTGACGTGTTCGTGGGGATCCGAGGTCCCATTGTATTTTGTGAGTCCTGGCATTCTGAACTTCTTTGGAATGGGCTTCGGAGCCGCTTCCTCTGGGAACGCCCATTGCATGAACTTTTTCGAATCTACACCTTTCAGGACCGGGGGTACGCCCAGGATTTGGTCAACTCTGAAGTTATAAGTTTCAACCTTCTTTTCGTTGGCTGCTATCAATTTCTCGCTTGACTCGATCCTTTTGGTGAGATCTCCAGCATTTTCACGAAGGCGGGATAGGCTACCGATCTGTCATTGCTTGACCTCTCCGGTACTTGTTCGGCTGGGGGGGAGTAGTTTGTGGTGCTGCTGTGCTGAGAGTCTTTGCATGGCTTTGTAACTGAGCGATAGCCAACTGCTATGCCTGTAACATTTCAAAAATATCGTGAAGACTAACTTCTGTGCTTCCCGAACAGGGTTTTTTGGGCATCCGATTGGTCGCCATGCCGTATGCTTCCGTCGGTGTGTGAGGTTTCATCGACCTGTTGTGTGTGCTGTGAGTCTGCGTCTGCCAGAATCAATCCAGGTGCATTATCAGGATTTTGTGTTTGCGTTCCGGCAGCCGGAACAGCCACACCGTTTTCCTCATTGTTTTCGAGGTTGTCGTTCTCGATTCTGTTTACTGAGCCAGACATTTGACCTGAAATCAAAAGATCTTCGACAACAAAAAGTGTGAAAGATAACTTGTGTTTGTGGAATGAAACCGGCAAGAAAATAATCACTATTATTTTTAGCCCCACGGTGGGCGCCAAACTGTTTACCGTGAAAATGGTAACAACAATTAAAAATGTAAACGGGACTCTAAAAATACGTGATCTATTTTTATGCTAGTTGTTAGAGCAGTAGATGCTAAGAGTATGAGATTTAACAAAGAAATACGAGCTAAAGCGGGGCAGTAGTCAAACCGAGAAACTTGCAACCCGAGCCTCGGACTGGTCGATGAAGGACCTCGAGGTCGATATCTGGCTCGAGCTCGAGCTATAGGGGATAGTCGGGAATGGGATAATAGTTAAGGTATGATCAAACAAGGCTCTTTATGCCCAATACCAAGCAATAAATGAAGAACAAGTATGAAAGCAATAAACGCTAAGAGTAGCCTCGAGCTGGTAAGGACGAGCAGGTTAGAGAGAAAAGAGAAAGAGAGAGAGAGATTATTGATCTTGTGGAGAGAATAATTGAAGCAACCTGTGAGCACGTGATTTTTGCCTCATATGAATTACTCTTATCGAATTCCCAGTATTAGATTTTTCCTTTAATTATTTGTTATTTTTAGGAATTATGCTAGAATTCTTTTAATTATTTGCATTCCTTGCGTGCATGTTTAATTTTAGTTAATTCATATAAAATAAAAAAATACATTGCATTTGCATTTAGGATTTAATTTTTTATTTTTTAGATTAACTAGTAAATTAGTTTGTTTTAAAAAAAATGGAAAAATCACAAAAAATAACTTATTTTGCATTTTTTGATTTTTAGCTTTGAATTCTGGTAGTTTTGTTTTAATTTGGTATTTAATTATTTGTGATAATTGTTATTTGGAGTTAATTAATTTAATTTGGTAGGATAATTTGTGTTAGGAATTAATTTAGATTTTTATTTTTAATTTTGAAAAGAAAAAATAATTTTTAAAATAAAAGGGAAAAAGAATCGAATTTTGGGCCAAATACTTAAATTTTCCAAGCCCAAATTGATTTAATACCTGAAACCCGCTTAAGCTAGCCCAAACCCGTCTGTTACCCGGCCCAATCCTGTTGTCAAGCCCAACCGACCCCATTTTACTTCAAATGGATCTCAGCCATTGGATCTCATCAATCCAACGGCCCGGAACTGGCTACTCTATCACGTATAAGTGTCTGAATTGAGACCAACCCCCCAAACCAATTTTCTCACTCTCCGCCTCTCACCCCATCTCCTTCTTCAGACCATGAACCCTAGCGCGGCCTTTATTTTTCACCGCCTCAAGCCGGCGGTGCCACCTCCAAACCAGACCACAGACTCCCCTTCACCTCCCCATCCTAAATCTCTAATTGTTTTCCCTCGAATCTTCCTGAAGCCCCTCGAATCGTAAATCTAAGCCAAACCCCAAAAGTCCAAAATCCATTTACATTGAACCCGGTGGCATGCATGACCATAAGCTCTTGTTTCTCGCGAGTTTTAAGTTTTGATTCGACGAGAACTAATGTTGTTCAGTTATTCTTGACAGAGAACAAATGTTTAACATTAGTCTCATTAAATCATTGTCTCCAGTAGGTTTTGATTTCTGATTTAGTAAGTTTCCTTCATCCCTTTGTCTCTTCTTTTTTTCACTTTCTTATTCTTCTTCTCCTACCCCTTTCTTTAGCTAGTTATCATTTACTACTCTGGCTGAAAACTCGACCAATTGTCTGAGTTTAAATTGATTTCTGATCGTTTTAGATCCTTGCATCTTTCTCTAATTTTTGGTTGTTTGGTTTTTTAGTGGCATGTTTAATCTTTTGATTTTTCCATTTTTTATTTTAGTCTCATAGTTTAATTTAATTAGGTTTATTTAGATTTAATAACCTAGTTAATTATATGCCCGTTTGTGTTTATTAATTAGTTACTTAGTTCAGATTTTAATTGTTGAAATATTTTTAGTATTTGTGTTCTTCTTTTTCCCATAGGCTTACAAATTTTAGTTGGACAATTTTGTTGTTTGGGCTTTGGGTTGTTGCTTGACCCATTTTTAAAGTGCAGCCTGTTCCAATTGGTTTAAGTTATTGGGTCAATTTGACCCATTTAGATTTTTGAAGTAATTTACAAGGTTTTAAGGGTAGTCTAGGATTTTTAAGTAGGGGAATCTCTCCTAATTGAATAGGGAAGCTTCCTAGAAGCTCGGATTGGGACGAGACTGAAAATGCTGATATTAAACTAAGGGTACTTGAGCAAAAATGAAAATTTCAAAAATATAAAAGTGCAAAACTGAATTCCTTCCTGATGCCCTAAAAGCTTGCCTATAAAGGCACTATTTCTTCATTCACAAGTCAGAAATTAGAGACAAAAACCCTGAAAAATTAAAAAACAACTGATTTATTTCTTTTCAAAAAAAAAGAGTACTGAAAATTGTTTGAGTTTTTGCTTAGTTTCGAGTTTTGATTTCCTGGGATAAGTTAGAATTTAAAAGGTTCAGTAGAAATAGTACATTTGGGGTTTTGAATGTTAGAAATGGGTCAAGGTTTTGAGGCTTGAGTTGCTGGTTTCTGCACTGTTTTATTGCTAACTCTGAGCTTATTCTGTTGCTGCTCTCTTGCTGATTCTTCACTTCTTTGTTTCTTTTTTTATTTCCAGGTATTTTCTTCTGAACTATTGAATGGCAAGTGAAGTTTTAAATAAGATTTTGTGTCTGAAAAACATGGAGTTTTGTTGAAAAAATACAATTAAGCTCGTTTGGTTGAAAATCAATATGCATGTGTTCATATTAGCCATTTAGTTCTTGCCTATTGTAGTTTTAAACTCTGTTGTATTATTGAGCAAATGTTTCCTTTCATTTGTTTAGTTTAAATGAATTGAATATTTCTGATCATGTATTGGGTGCTAGAGAATCAGTGCAGTAAGAAGTTTAGTAGATTTAAGCATGCTTCAGATTTGTTTTGGTCTGTTAAAACCAATGCTGTTGTGGAAGGTTGTGTGAATTTGTCAAGTTAATGTTCCTAAGGTTTGAAACCAGCAATTGTCATGTTGGAGTTTTATCCAGGGTTGTATTCTGCTATTTGGAAAGCCCTGTAATATTTTACTTCATTGAAATTGTTAATTAAATGGCTTAAGTAAGTTTAAGTTCATACGTTCATTTATGCGATTAGCTTATTAACTGAATGTAGGCATGAACATCTGGTAGGTTTGGTTATCGATGCAATTGAAGATAAGAATGTTTGTTTTAGTGTAAGGTGAGCTAATAGCCTGTTAAAGCTTCTGTGTTGGGTCGGGACTCGACATTGAGTCCTGATCCTTAATCTCGATTTTACAAGTCTTAGGTTCATGGAGCCTTGGATTCTGAGGTCATTTATCGGGGAGGATGGTATGCCTTTGATACTTGGGCTTGTCTCTTGAGCCCAGTAGCTCGTTTGTTGCTACTGAACTTTTCTCATATCAGATTTGACCCAAAAATGCATGCAAGATAAAATTTGAAATTTAGCTAGTTAATTTGTGTTAAATAGTTAAAATTCAGAAATAAAATGTTAGTTCAATTTCATGTTTTTCGTATAGTCTTAGTGGATTTGCATTTAAATGATGATGCACATATGTTTGGTTCTATGAATTGGGCCTAATGCTGGCCCAGGTGACGAAAGATCATTTTCAGACTCGATTGCCTGTTATACGTCTTTAGACGTTCATTTTCTATTAGAGAAATTGGGTACATTTTGGGCCAAAGCCTGAAGGCATTTGCAAATGGGCTCGCTTAGTTACTATTGTTAGGCAACCTTCCGTTAGATAATTAGTCATTCAACACGATGCCCGTTAGTTGATAAGTAGGGTCAAACCTTAAGTTAAAAATAGTTAGAATTCCATTAAGCCTTCCTTAATTAATTGGACTCTTAAAATGGGTTCAAGGTGTGCAATATTAGCCAAACATACAACTTATGGCCCTCAAAAGATAATTTAGAACCCTTTTTGGTTAGAATAATGTGAGGCATGCTGTGCCAAATAAAATATCAAACGCATGGCCCTCACTTAATTAATTTTTATCCTTAGAAATCAAGGCGTGCCATTTAGTTGAATTTTCCATGGCCCTCGCACATCTGAAAGTGTGTAGTTGCTTTAGGCGCGCTATTTTAAAAATTACTTTCCAAAACTCCGGTGTGCATTTCATGTTACCCAAATCCAAATCTCAACAACGTTAAATAAAATGTGTCACGGACCGCGGGTGCATTTCATGTGGCGTAGTTCAAAGACGTGTTTAGATGACGTTGAATCTTCCTAAAATTAATTAAAAGTAGTTAATGATTTAAAATTATACTATAGGCTAAAACAGGTATTAAAATCAGATAATAGGCCAATCATGATAGTTTAAGCGACCATGCTAGAACCAGGAAATCTGGGGGTGCCTAATACTTTCCCTCGGGTTAACAAAATTCCTTATTCAGAATTTTTGGTTCGCAGACTTCAAAAGGAAAGACGAATTTTCCTCGATTTGGGATTTTAAAATAAACTGGTTACTTGGGACGCCAGAAAACAAACCATCCCATGTGGCGACTCTTAATAAAAATAAATAAATAATCTCATTTCGAATAATGTCACTTAAATTGGAAAAAATCCCTTATACTACCTTCGGGGTGTGTAAAAAGGAGGTGTGACAGCTCTGGCGACTCTGCTGGGGATCCAAACCTAGAACTTCAGTTCAGGGTTTAAGAATTCGAGCTTAGAATAACTGTTATAGTTGGCTTGGTTTATCTGATTTTTACATGTTGAGCCTAATGTGCTAAATGCCGCTTTTACCGCTTTGATATTATTTGGACTGCATATAAATTGTTACGAAACCTGCTTCTCTCTGAGTCTTCTAAATCATCTGGGGAATGTGCACTTCGTGTGACTTCTCTACTGTTTAGAGTGTTATCCAATTTTAGAACGAGGTTCGGACAAGTTCCAAAGCCGGTGAAGCTTTGGTATTCCCGGTACGCTACCCCCTTCGGCTCGAGCTGTCCGCTCGAGTAAGCCATGTCTAGAACAATACACCCAGGTTTTAAACCTAGTATAACAACACCTCATGCCCGATCCCTAGTAGGAACGTTTGTTTGCATTACGTGCATTTGACTTTGGAGACTCAACACAAGGGTTGGGTTTGTCTAGGACAGGTGTACCCGAAATGAAAAGATCATCCTGATGCATCCTACTTGCTACTTGTGCATTTATTTGCTTTGGATTTGCATGTTGACCGGCTTATGAATAATGGGAGAAGAGTTCGAAAAAGAAGAGTCAATGTGAGGGCTAAGAGAGATAATTTCTTGTTTTTGAAAAAACCAATGTCCAAAAATATACCGAAACTCTGCCGAAATTTTGAAAAAACAGGGAAAAGAAAAAGAAAATCTTGTTTTTTTTTAAAATAGTTGGTTTTGTTTTTATTTTTGTCAAATCTGCCCGAACTACACCAGTTTGATTCTCACCGGATGTGCGATACGTAGGCAACCCCCATCGGGTCCAACTTTATTTTTGCAAAAAATATTGTACGCCCCGCAATATTATGTCGATATTATGCTTTACAATATTAAGCTACGACAGTGTTGCACCCTGTAGTATTGTACATTGGATTTGTTGTAAGGTAATTGACATCAGTCTAAGGAAAAGATTATTTGGGGATTATAAGGATTATAAGTGATGAGTAAATTCGTGAAAGTGAGAGGGGAAGCTAGTCGGAGAAAATGAAGTTTGTTGAAATTTGGCATTTGGGATAAAATACGGTCCAAGCTAAAATACCCGATATTTATGAACTAGTACCATACGAGGTACCACATAATCATAGTAGTAAGGTGTATAAGGTATATGAAAAGTGAGTAATATTTTAAGTAAGTGGGAATAATTCTTAATTTTTCGGGTAATTGATTAATTACCGGGTAACGGGACATTACCCAATTGAGTAATGACTCTTAATCACAATAGCAAGGTGACTAAATTTGAAGAATTTTGGTGGCTGATCTACTACAATATACAAAAAGGCCGTTGCCATTCCTTGGTAGGTTTAAGTGGGACTACTAAGACCTCTACTTTGGCTTACATATTCTGCTTCTTTAATCTTTCATGGCATATTAAAAGTTTGTGGTTTTTCCTGAGGAATTAAGATTCTGTGTATAGAAACTTTGACATGCCAAGGCTTTTGTTATAACAAAGACTAATACTGCATATAATCAAAGCATGTTTCGTTGGAATTTCACAACTCCAACGCTTCAAAAAAATTCAAACAACAGTTTGCATGATAATCCTTATCAACGTGAGATGATGTAATTTTAAGGGAGTACGGTGCAATCTTTCGCAAGAATATCATATGAAATTTTCCCTACTCCGATCTCGTCGTTACGTGAATTGTTGCAATTTGATATATTAGAGGGATTGTCAAGAGAATCGACTCAGGTATGTTAAGGCTATCCCTTCTCTCTTTTGGCATGATCCATACGATACGAACGAAACGTGCAAATGCACAAATTCCATATATGACCCTATTCATAGAAGTATTAGAAGTGCCTATGTTCTTGAATTTCCATATGTCTTATTATTCCATCGTCTGTTCATGGGTCTCAGAAAATACGTAAAATGATGTTATGATATTACCAAAGGTATAATGGTCTTATGACGTATCGAGAGATTTTGTTATTGTATTTCATATGCATTTCATGCATTTATACATGTACATTGACATATGACTCAGACGACGTTATATACGTGTATATATGTATATATATGTATATGGGATATAAGAAAAGGTTACGACGTTATATACGCACCACCACCTAATCAACTGGTATATGATGATGATCATGTTGCCCACAGTGGATGAAATATAATTAAAACGGTGTTATATACGCGTATATATGTATGTATTCAAATGGCGTATATACGCATATATATGTATGTATTCAAACGGTATTATATATGCACATATATGTATGTATATATATGTACATGGGATATGCGAAAGGTTATGGCGTTATATACGCACCACCGCTTGATCAGCTGGTATACGATGATGATTTTGCCCACAATGGCCGGTATGATATAATGGAATGCCCTTAGAGGCTGATGATGTTATGAAACATGTACCTATGCACGACATGAAATTCATACGCACGTGCATGATGCTAAAAGTAATTCATGATTTACAAAGTTATTCAAACTTGCAGGTTGAGTCATGTACTTTATATTTCTTTCATGTCTCTGATGTACTTACTTATGTGCCTTACATACTCGGTACATTATTCGTACTGACATCCCTTTTGCTTGGGGACACTATGTTTCATGCCGGCAAGTCCCGATAGATAGGTCGAGAGCCCTCCAAGTAGGCTATCAGCTCAGCGGAAGATGTTGGTGCGCTCCATTTGCTTCGGAGTTGCTTGTTTGGTTAGTATGATTTAGACGTGTATTGTTTGGTATGGCGGGACTCTATCCCGACCTCTATGACATTTATGTATTCTTAGAGGCTTGTAGACATATGTCATACACGTGAAAGATTGTACGACCTCGTCAGCCTATGTTTGAGTTTATAAATTATTATATTGTCCTACTAGGCCCGAATGTCACGTGTATATAATTATGTAATAAGAAAGATACATTACGTTGGTACTCGGTTGAGTAAGGTACCGGGTGCCGGTCGCGGCCCATCGGTTTGGGTCGTGACAAAATAGCCCAAAAAGAACAAAATTTTTGTTGTTTCATTGTAAATAAGTAAGGTGATGTCATTCTTGTCTAAAATAGCCAAATGTCCCTAAAAGGGCGCCGGAAGGCCGTTTCAATAAGAACAACCACCTTTGGTCGCTTTTTTAAGGTTTTGGCCGGTTGGCAAACACAACCTTAAAATCTTCCTCCCCGGAGTGCTAAAAGGTCGTATTTGCAAAGCCAGACTTTTTATGAAAATTTTGAAAAAATAGTGATAACTTTTTCTTGAGTCAAAATGAGTCATAATGTTTTTTTTAATTAAATCACCCTAATAAATGTGCAGGGTGAGCACAGATGAAAATGAAACCTTCGCAGCTCTTAAGGAGGTCCCCTTACAGCTCCACATGTGGTGGAACGACTTAGGAAAAGTCAGCCGAGGAACCGTGGTAAACGTTTTGGGTGGTCTTGTCAGACTTTTGAACATCAAGCCAAGATTGGACGTGATTGAAGACTTGATACCTTTTTGGGATCTGACTCGCAAGGTATTCTGCTTTTCTTATTTTGAGCTCACACCCACAGTAGAGGAAATTACGGGTTACGCCGGCCTTAACGAAAACCTTAGAAGTCGTTAATCGATGTAACCGAGACCAATATCTCCTCACAATTTTCTGGATATGTTGAGTATTAGCCGGGATATTCAGGATGGTAATTTATCTGAAGGGTTTTGCACTTTCCAGTTCTTATACCAACGCTATGGCAATCCCCAAGGTTTTGAAGCACCGAATACTGGTCTGACCCATGCCGGAAATAAAGATAAATGGGAGGCAAGACGGGGTTTGGTTTTTATAGTAGCATTCTTGGGTGTTATAATATGTCCGCAAAAAGACGGCAACATAGAATTGGGCCTCGTGGGAATGGTTGATGTCGCAATCAAGAAAGCTAATGGCACTTTGGTTCCCCTGATCTTATCTGAGATTTACCGAGCTTTGACAATCTACCGAGAAGGGGGAAAATTCTTCCAAGGCTGTACCTTACTACTACAATTGTGGATATAGGAACATCTCTACCATCGTGTCAGGTATATGAAATACAACATGACCGGTTTGGATTGCATCGAAGAATTTGAAAGCCGAATGGTGGGTGTTAAATTTTCAGAGAGTACCGAGGCTTGGTTTGTACACTTGAGTTCTTTAACTTCGGATAAAATTGAGTGGACTTTTGGATGGCTCCCTGTCACCGAAGTCGTATACATGTCAGCCGAAGTGTGCTATCTTCTCCTAACGGGTATCCAGAGCATTCAACCATATGCTCCTCACAGGGTTTTGCGCCAACTGGGCAGGTTTCAAATCGTTCCCCATGACGAAGATCTAAGTGGACAAGTCATTGAATTGGGCTCAAAGGCTGTATTTCTAGAAGGAAGAGTTCGCCAAGTTTGGAATGAGTGCAGATTTCTCAAACCTAAGACTATGGTGTTGGATCTAGCTAAGGGTGAGGTAGACCCTAATTATCTGATTTGGTTCGATAAAAGGTTTCAGATCCCCCGAGAGCCCGAGAGACCTGCTAAGAGACCCCATGTCCAACAATTCACTAATGACTCGCGGGAGCAGTGAGACTGGTTGGCAAAAGAAGAAAGCTATAGGGACAAGATAAGTAAATTAGAGGGACAAATCAGGGACATCAAATTTGACAATAGTATCCAAGCTGCCACAGATGAAGGGGAGAAGAAGAAGCTAACCCAGGAAAATGAAGCCCTCAAAGCTCAGATCCAGAAAATGAGAATAGCTGCTAGAAACCGGAAAGAAGCCGAGCAGATGAAAGGCTTATAAGTGGTCTGAGAAAGAAAGTACTCGAGTGTCAAGATGACCTAGAGACATCTGAGGCCAGTCTAGCAAAAGTCTAAGCACAATTGGCAAAGAATGTAGAAGGGCGGGCAGAGTTTGTGCGACAAATGAAAAGAAAATAGGAGGGGACAATCACCAATCTGAAGAGAAAGCTAACTACCCTTGAAAATGAGGCGGCCAAACAGGTTAGGAACTTTAAAGCCGATAGGGAACATTGTTATACTTTGATGGCTCGGATGGAGGAAGATATGCAACAGTTGGAGAATCAAAATCATCATGACATTCAAGTGTTGGGAGCTCGAAATTAGCAAATCGGGCGCCTGCTTTAGGAAAAGGGTATTATCCGAGAGAGGGTTAGAGCCATCGCCGACTACATCGTCATGAAATGCCATGCTTGTGAGGACATGACTCAGACCACTTTTTTCGCTGCAGTAATGACATTTGTCCGCCAGATAATGAGCGATTTGGAGAGGCTCCAAGGGGATCTCGCACGTAGGCCCGTGGCAAGACCGAATGATGTCCCACGGGTCACAGGAGTCAAATAGCTTATGTACTCATGATTTTTAATTTATCGAGTCTGTATTTCAATTTTTAGTTTAGAATTTATTTTTGAGTCTTTTTGTAGTTCTAAAATTCCAAGAAATTGAGTAGTTTGAAGTCTTTTGTAATAGAAAGGTTTAGGAGTTTTTATTAATGAAAATTGAAAATTCTCAAAAGATTGTTTCTTTATTTTTCGCATTTATTTTCTTGAACTACGTAATGATCTGATTTGCGTGGCGTCGTGATAAGTAGGCATTTCTCATCCAGTCATGGTTTTTGTAAATAACTCAAATAAAAGAGGGATTTTAAAAAGAAAGAACCCAAAGAAAAACCAAAAGAAAAACGAAAAAAAAGCAAGGAAAAAGAGGGAAGAAAAGAGCAGTAAATGGGAATAGAAGCACAAAAAGCCAAAGTGGAAGAAAAGAAAATTGGGGAAAAAGTAAGCAAAGCCGGGATGAAACATGCAACTGTGGCGAAACATATAGAAACACATTTAACTGTATAGGTGCATTACACCCCCAACGTGCGATTACCTGTGTGATTAACTGCTCCAAACTGACCAGTTTGTTATCTGTTGTTAAGTCCAGGTTCTATTGTAAGGTGGTTGGTCTTGTGGTAGTCTAGCTTCACATCCATACTTTACAAGGTTAAAAGAAAGTGTTGAAATGTCTTCCGAAATTCCTCTGCCAACAGTTCCTATTCCGGAGGATAGTCCGATCTCGGCCATTCCAACTTCTGAGTCAGCCACTGCTGAGGAAAATATGATTCTGCGTCTCTGCATGATGGAAATGTGGGACGCTTGGGCAAACGAAAAAGAAGCACCAAGTGCGATACCCAATTTCCCTGAGTTGTTTCCTAGGGTAAGTGGGACCCCAATATCCCCATAAGTTATCCAAATACCCCACGGGGATGTCCTACCATTTAAACCCACTTTGCTGGAACACCTTTTGAGGCTTGCCCCCAGGTTCTATCTTCTGGTGCGACTTCAAACATGTTCACCTCACCACCTTGTTCAGCTACGACACAACCTGCTTTACCTAGGCCTAGCTTCGATCCATCTTTTTTCACATTTCAAGTACCATCTTACCCAATGGAACCAACCCAGTTTACTACCAATGCTTACCCTCAGCCGCCTCGGTACGAGTTTACCGCAGGGCAGGAGAAAATGGCAAAAACCTCTGAGCAAGAGGAGATTACCAAAATGATGAGAAGCATGGAGCAAAGTCTTAAAAATATACAAGGCCTGAGTGGGAAAAAGACCGTATCTTACACTGACCTGTGCATGTTCCCACTCATACATCTACCCTTGGGATTCAAGACCCCAATGTTTGAAAAATATGACGGGCATGAGGATCCCATTGCCCACCTCAAAAGGTACTGCAACCAACTGCGGGGAGCAGGTGGAAAAGAAGAACTTCTCATGACCTACTTTGGAGAGAGTTTGGTCGGCATCGCTTCAGAATGGTATATGGATCAGGATTTATCTCATTGGCATATCTGGGATGACCTGGCTCGGGACTTTGTCAGGCAGTTTCAATATAACATCGACATCACCCCTGACAAGAATTCATTGTCAAATCTAAAGAAGAAGTCCTCGGAGAGCTTCCAAGAGTATGCTGTCAAATGGAGCGAGTAAGCAGCCAAAGTCAAACCTCCAATGGATGAAATAGAGATGGTTAGTCTCTTCCTTTAAGCCCAAGAGGCTGATTATTATCAAAAACATGATGTTCGCAATGGGTAAGCCGTTTGCCGAACCATCAAAATCGGTGAAATGGTTGAAAATGGGCTGAAAACAGGGCGAATCTTGAGTCAGTCTGCTATAAGGGCTACCTCCCAAGCAATCCAAGGTGGGTCTGGAGCAGTAGCAAACCGAAAGTAGAAGGAAGAAACATCAATGGCAACTTCAAGTGCAAGAAAACCCCGTTTACCCATACCTCTTTTCTCTGAAAGAACCCCACAACATTACTATCTCCACCAAGATGTGGCTTATGCTATGGTTCCTCATCCATACGGAGTGATGAATGCCCAACCCTACGTCACGCCACAACACAAATTCAATAAGAACCGATCTCCATTTCCCAGAAATCAACCTCCTCACCAAGCTTAGTACAATCCCCGACCTCCACAGAACAACTTCCACGCCCGGGAGCCACCTAAGATGGCAAAGTTCACACCCATTGGCGAGTCTTATTCCAGCCTTTTCCTCAAACTTGTCCAGATAGGTTTGTTGCATCCTGTACCCCAAACCAAGCAGAACCCAGTGTCACCCGCTTACAGAGCTGGTACTCGATCTGCGTACCATTTAGGGGTAGAAGGGCATGATATAAATGACTGTTGGACCCTGAAGAGGGTTGTGGAAAATTTGATAAAACAAGAGAGAATAGTGCTAAAGGACGAAGACGTTCCTAATGTAACCAACAATCCATTACCCACAACAATGGGCCGCTTATTGGAATGATCTTTGAAGATAGAGAATTTGATCCAGCTCTAAAAGCCATCATTGCCATAGCCGATATGGAAAAGAGGCTGAAAGTTGTTGCAAAACAAGACAAGGGGGAGAGAAAGAGTAAAACTACCCTTCAGAAGACCGAAAAGAATGTGGAAGCCAAAACTGGGGCAGGGCCTCCTAAGATGCCATTCTCTATATTCCTCGAGGCCATAAGAAAGAACAGATGTCATTGAGTCCTCCTAGAAGGTTTGAGCTAAACAAGGGAGCTAAAATGTATGTTCCAAGGGGACATATGTGGTGCGGGGACCAATAATCCCACCAAGGCTGAATGAGCCCGTGGTTATTGGTCGCGCACCGCAAAGGCCCATGACAGATCCCACTGTCATTCCATGGAACTATAACAATGCGGTAGTAACTTACAAGGGCAAAGAGATCTTTGGAGAAGTTAAGGACAATAACCCGGCTGAGAAGTACCTCAATCTGGAGGAAGTGAATAATGCCATAAAGAAGCATTTCCCACCTAAGAAGCAAGTGAGTGTTGAAGAAGCAGAAGTGTTATGCCAGAAAATGAAAATGGCAGACTGCGAGATAATCGACCAGCTCTGAAAGTCTCCTTGTTGTCTTTGCTAATGGATTCAAGTGAACATCAAAAAGTGTTGATCAAAACACTTAATGAAGCATACATACCCATTGAAACCACTGGAGAACAGTTGGAGAGGATGATAGAAAGGTTTTTTGCAGTCAATCAAATCTCTTTCAGCAAGAATGATTTGCCCCCAGAAGGGACCACACACAACAAATCCCATCACCTGACAATTAAATGTGAAGGGTATTATGTGAAAAGGGTCATACTAGATGGTGGTTCTGGGGTATATATTTGCCCTCTCTCAACTCTGCAATGCATGGAAATCGGTACTGAGAGAATCAGACCCAATAACGTCTGTGTGTGTGCTTTTGATGGCATAAAGAGAGATACAATAGGCGAGATTGATTTGATTCTGTCTATCGGCCTGGTGGACTTCGAGGTGACCTTTGAGGTCTTGGACATGGATACTTCCAATAATTTCCTCTTGGGAAGGCTGTGGATTCACGCAGTAGGGGCTGTGGCTTCTACTCTTTACCAGATAGTGAAATTCGAATATGAAGATCAGGAGATTGTAGTTCACGAGGAAGATAAGCAATCGATTTATCGAGACCCGTCAGTCCCTTGTCTTGAAGCTAGAGAAGGAAGTGAATATATAATCTATCAGGCTTTTGAGATTGTGGTTGCGGACCAATGTGAAGAAGGAAACCCTTGCCCTCAACCCTTTCTTTTAAATGCATCAATTATGGTTGCCAAATAAATGATTAGGCATGGTTACAAACCCGGGAAGGGGCTCGGGAAGTCATTGCAAGGAATCGCCGAACCTATCACTCTGGCTGCTAGTGAGAAGTTCTTTGGGGTAGGTTTCCAACCCACATCAGCTGATGGAAAATGGGCAGATGAAAGAAAGAACAATGGTTGGGTTTTGCCTCTACTGATTCTGCATCTTTATAGGACATTTGTCAGGCCTAAATATAATGAGGAAGAGGAAGATAAGGCCTTCACAGCCGAGGAAATTGAAGAAATTTGTGGGGCTATGAGGCAGATGTTGTATGAAACCCACATGGTCCAACCAAGGGAAGGCTCAAGCACCGCTAAGGTGTTATACATGGGAACCAGTGCCAAACTACAAAATTGGAAGGCTACCCCATTCCCAATCAGGCAGGAATCCTGGTAGTCCAGTCCTGCCACGTTTTCTGCATCATGAGTTATTTCAGGGTGTAACTCAGATGTTTTCTTTAGTTTGGTGTCTTTAATTCCCAATGTAAACCCTATTATCATCAAATTAAAAGAAATGAAATCAATATTTCATAGTTCATCTCTCTTTATTATTTCTGATCTTTGTTATTTTTCTCTTCTATTTCTTCTTTCAGTTCTAATAATGCGGCTTTAAATAACATGACATGCTTGCGGACTTCATGCCCAGATTCAAACACGCTGTCTAACTGTGAAATAATGAACCAAGAACCAGAATATGATGAAGAAGAGGCTTTTAGGGAAATAAATCGAGAATTGAAACAATTTGAGAATAAACCTAAACCGAACCTAAATGATATTGAGCTGGTTAATTTGGGTAGTTTTGAAGAAGTCAGGGAAACCAAGATAAGCATTCACACAGATGAAAAAACCTGGGATGCATTGATTCAACTCTTGTTTGAATTCAAAGATGTGTTTGCTTGGTAATACGATGGCATGCCAGGACTAAGTGTTGATTTGGTGGTTCATAAGTTGCCAACTTACTCCGATTGTCCCCCTGTCCAGCAAAATCAAAGAAAGTTTAAAATCAATATCAGTGACAAGATTAAAGAAGAGGTCACAAAACAATTAAAAGCGAGGGTGATCTGAGTGGTTCGATACACCATATTGTTAGCTAATGTAGTTCCAGTGCCAAAGAAAGACGGGAGAACCCGAGTGTGTGTGGATTACAGAGATCAGAACAAGGCAAGTCCTAAGGATAATTTTCCTTTGCCGAACATCCACATCCTTATTGATAACTACGCCAAACATGATATATAGTCCTTCATGGATTGTTACGCAGGATATCACCAAGTGTTGATGGATGAAGAGGATGTAGAAAATACAGCTTTACCACACCTTGGGGCACATACTGTTATAAAGTCATGCCTTTTGGTCTGAAGAATGCCGAGGCAACTTACATGAGAGTCTTGACTGCCATTTTTCATGACATGATACCAAGAGATAAATGTGTATGTGGATGACTTAATCATCAAGTCCAAGACCCAGGATGACCATGTTTGGGATTTGAGAAAATTCTTTGAGCTGCTGTGTAAATATGATCTGAAGCTAAACCCAGACAAATATGCATTTGGTGTTCCATCTAGCAAACTTTTGGGATTCATAGTCAGTCGAAGGGGCATCGAGCAGGACCCAACAAATATAAAGTCCATTCGAGATTTGCCTCCTCCAAGAACCAAGAAAGATGTTATGAGCTTGTTGGGAAGACTGAACTACATCAGCCGATTCATTGCTTAGTTGACGTCTACATGTGAAAACATTTTAAAGCTGTTAAAGAAAGATGTAACAATCAAATGGACAGACAAGTGCCAAGAAGCTTTTAACAAAATCAAAGAATATCTGTCGAACCCGCTAGTTTTGGTCCCACCTGTACTGGGAAGACCTTTGTTCCTATATTTGACAGTCTTGGAAAACACTTTTGGTTGTGTCCTCGGACAACATGATGTGACCGAGAGGAAAGAGCAGGCGATCTACTATTTGAGTAAAAAGTTCACAAGCTACGAGGCTAACTATACTCTATTGGAAAGGACTTGTTGTGCTCTGACCTGGGTAGCTCAAAAGTTGAGGAATTACTTGTTGTCCTACACCACTTATCTCATCACCAGATTGGACCCTTTAAAGTACATATTCCAGAAACCAATGCCCACGGGAAGGTTAGCAAAGTGTCAGATCCTACTCACTGAATTTGACATAGTCTACGTCACTCGCACGGCAATGAAAGCCCAAGCATTAGCAGATCACCTGGTAATAAACCCGGTTGATGATGAATACCAACCTTTGAGCACCTACTTCCCGGATGGAGAGTTAAATTCAGTTAAGGCAATATCCGAAGATACTAATGCTTGGAAAATGTTCTTTGATGGAGCGGTAAACGCAAAAGGTGTTGGAATCGGGGCAATCTTGATCTCACCTATTGGTCAGCATTATCCAGCCACCGCCCGACATCGATTTTTCTGCACAAACAACATTGTTGAGTATAAAGCCTGTATTATGGGTATGAACATGGCAATTGACCAAGATGTCAAAGAATTGTTAATCATGGGAGATTCAGATCAAATTGTACGACAAGCCTAAGGAGAATGGGAGACTCGAGATGTCAAACTTTTTCCTTAAAGGCAACATATGGAAGATCTTAGCAAGCGGTTCAAGTCAGCAGAGTTTAGGTACATCCCTTGTTGTCACAATGAACTAGCCGATGCACTTGCTACTTTGGCCACGATGCTGCCACAGCCAGGCAATTCCCATATTGATCCATTGGAAATCCAAATCCAGGAAAGGCACAGTTACTGTAATAAGGTTGAGGCAAAACCGAATATTCAGCCATGGTATTACGATATCAAAAGATTTATGAAAACTAAATAATACCCCAAGCAAGCTAGTGGAGACCAAAAGAGAATCATTAGACGGCATGCAAGTGGTTTCTTCTTGAGTGGTGATGTCTTGTACAAAAGGACTCCGGATCTCGACTTGTTAAGATGTGTTGATGCTGAAGAGGCCGGAAGAATCATGTACAAAGTACATGCAGGAGTGTGCGGACCCCATATGAACGGGTATGTTTTGACAAACAAAATCCTTTGAGCGGGTTAATACTAGATGACTATGGAAAAAGACTGTTTCAGTTTCGTCTGGAAATGTCAGCAATGTCAGGTGCATGGTGATTTGATTCATGCACCGCCTACAGAACTGCATCCCATGTTAACACCTTGATGTTTGTTGCTTGGTGCATGGGCGTCATTGTGCCGATTGAGCCGAAAGCTTCAAATGGGCATAGATTCATATTGGTCGTTATCGACTACTTCACAAAGTGGGTTGAAGCAATTACTCTCAAATCTGTCACCAAGAAAGCTGTAGTAGACTTCGGACATTCAAACCTCATATGCCATTTTGGTATTCCTGCAACTATCATTACGGATAATGTTGCAAAGCCAATGGTGCCGTTGAAGAAGCAAACAAGAACATCAAAAAGATTCTGAGAAAGATGATTCAAAGTTTCAGGCAGTGGTATGAAAAGTTGCCTTTTGCATTATTGGGGTATCGCACTACTGTGCGCACATCGGTCGGAGTAGCCCTGTACCTTTTGGTTTATGGAACTGAAGCCGTAATACCCGCGAAAGTTGAAATCCCTTCTCTCCGAATCATTGTTGAAGATGAAATTGAAGACAGTGAGTGGGTCAAAACCCTTTTAGAACAGTTAACCCTGATCGATGAAAAGCGAATGGTCATAGTCTGCCACGGGGCAATTGTATCAATAAAGAATGGCCCGCGCCTACAACAAGAAAGTGCGACCTATAAACTTTGAAGTAGGGCAACTAATTTTAAGGCGTGTTCTCCCCCATCATCAGGAAGCAGAAAGGAAATTTGCTCCTCACTAGAAAGGCCCATACATTATCAGAAAATTGTTGCCAAAAGGGGGATTGTATCTAGGAGACGTTGAAGGGAATGACCCTGAAACAGCTATGAATGCAGATGTAGTCAAAAGGTATTACGTCTAATCCTTCCGCAACAATAACATTATCCGATTGGGATGATGAAGGCTTCTATTCTCGCTACCCAAACACTCCAATATTTTGCTAACCCTTTGAACCGGTTACTTTTCTTTCATTACCCTCTTTGGAACTCGAAGATGTTTGCAAAAAAAATTATGATGAAAAAATGAAAAAAAAAAAGATGAAAATGTTTCCTTGAACTACATTTGACTTGATTCCGAAAAAATACGTAGGCAGCCTCTCTCTGGGGTTTAGTTACACCAAAACAAAAATCCAAGTTCCCCCGAAAGTGAAACAGGGGCAGACGTTATAATGGTTCGGCGATGATACCGCCCGAACAGTTCCAAAGTTGTAATTCGATCTAAATTCTTTTTACCCAAACCTTGTTCAAGTTCTTCCGATCAATCGGCGAAAGGTTTTCAAAATCGGAAAACACAGTTGTTTGGATCCGATGTAATCAAGATGAGAGAAATAAAATGGGAGAGGCTTATTGGTGAAAACCTACGGGCACCACAAATCGATGGTGAGCAGAGAAAGGAAAAACTAGAGAGTCTTGTTAGTGAAAACTCGTAAAGAGCACTATAAGGCGATGGTGAGAAGAGAAATGAGAGAGGTCGAATTGGCAAAAACCCGCAAAAGGCATTGTTGATTGAAATGAAGAAACCCCTCACCACTGTTGATATTTGAAAGTGTCCTGGCAAGGTTTCTCAGTTTTAAAAAAATACGGGTCACAATGGGTTTATGAGAAGTTGGATAGTTGTGCAAATTGGGTATCCAGTCCAAGAAGCATGTCATGTCCATTGAAACCTGCATGCACCCCAGATAAGTGCTTCTTTAATCCCCGAAAGGGACACTTATCCTTAAATTCATTTTTTTGTCCTTTGTTTACTTTTCTTTGAATCCCTTTCGGTCTAACTCTGTTCGAAAACTAATACAAAGAAAAGGTGGTAAGATTGGTTTTACAGGGTTATGCTTAATAAAAGCCAAGTCCAAAGAAAAGTTCCCAGCCTCAGCGGATGTGTCTAGTCGATCCTGACTTGCCCTGAGGGCCGATGCTCTGAAATCAAAGTTATTGAAAATAAAAGAAATCCAAAGTCAAAAGACCCTATAGGCAGAATAAAGAGAAAGGACCAAAGCCCCACACAGGTGAAATGTCATCTGGAAAGTTTGGAAAGTTGAGTTCCTCGATTTTAGGAGAGATATCAATCTTCAAAAAAGCCAGCAAGCAGCAGAGTTACTCACCAAAAGAGTTGGGCCGAGATCAAACGATCAAAGACAATCAAAGCCACGAAACCAACCACTGTTTCAAACTAACAATTGTTCTTTAAAAATTTGAAATAGGTGCAATCCAAGGCCACCATGCAAGAAGCAGGTGCAACCAAAAAGGAAAAGAAGTGCACAAGTGCTAGAAACAGCTTTGTAGCAACAATCCATAAAAAGGGAAGTCCCCTCCAAGTTTTTTCCCGCATTTACTCATTCCGTGAAATAAAAAAAAAGAATAAAGGAAAAGGAAATTAAAAAAAAAAGAGAGATAAGAAGAAAATCCAAAAAATAGAAGTTCAGAATCCCCAATCTCAATCTTTTACGCTTTTCTAACATAGGGCTCCAATCCCTAGTTGAGATTATTTTTAGACATAGGGCCTCCATTCCCTAATCTCATTTCACCAACATAGGGCTCCAATCCCTAGTTGAGAATTTTTAGACATAGAGCCTCCATTCCCTAGTCGCCTTTATTCCAACATAGGGCTCAAATCCCTAGTTGATATTTTTAGACATAGGGCCTCCGTTCCCTAGTCGCCTTTTTGCCAACATAGGGCTCCAATCCCCAGTCAAGATTTTTAGACATAGGGCCTACATTCCCTTGTCGCTTTTTGCCAACATAGGGCTCCAACCCCTAGTTGATATTTTTTAGACATAGGGCCTCTATTCCTTAGTGCCTTTTTTGCCAACATTAGGGCTCCAATCCCTGAGTTGAGAGTTTCAGACAAAAGGCCCCCATTCTCTAGTCGCTTTTTTTTTTGCCAACACTAGGGCTCCAATCCCTGAGTTAGGATTTTTATACATAGGGCCTCCATTCCCTAGTCGCCTTTGTTTTGCCAACATTAGGGCTCCAATCCCTAAGTTGAGATTTCAGACATAGGGTCTCCATTCCCTAGTTGGCTTTTTTTGCTAACATTAGGGCTTCAATCCCTGAGTTGAGATTTTTTGACATCGGGTCTCCATTCCCTAGTCGCCTTTTTTGCCAACATTAGGTCTCCAATCCCTGAGTTGAGATTTTTAGACATAGGGCCTCCATTCCCTAGTCGCCTTTTCTTTGCCAACATGAGGGCTCCAATCCCTGAGTTGAGATTTTTAGACATAGGGCCTTCATTCCCTAGTCTCCCTTTTTGCCAACATTAGGGCTCCAATCCCTAAGTTGAGATTTTAGACATAGGGCCTTCATTTCCTAGTCGCCTTTTTGCCAACACTAGGGCTCCAATACCTAAGTTGAGATTTTTAGACATAGGGCCTCCATTCCCTAGTCGCCTTTTTACCAACATTAGGGCTCCAATCCCTGAGTTGCGATTTTAGACATAGGTCCTCAATTCCCTAGTTGACTTCTTGCCAAATTTAGGGCTCTAATCCCTGAGTTGAGAATTTTAGACATAGGAACTCCATTCCCCTAGTCGCCTTTTTTGCCAACATAGGCCCTCCATTCCCTAGTTGAGAATTTTAGATATAGGGCTCCATTCCCTAGTTGAGAATTTTAGATATAGGGCTCCATTCCCTAATCTCTTCCTCCTAAAGACACACAATCCTTATTTTATCGCTTTCTAAATAAAACAAATAGAATTCATTCGTTTGTTTGTTTTAGTGTCTGAGCAGGTTTGACCTCGAGGCACAGGATTCGAGATGACCAAAAGAATGAGTCTCAATCCAGAATAAAGAAAAGAAGAAAAAGAACAAAAGAAGTGAATTCAAAAGGTTCAAGCGGAGAAAGATGCAGACTGCTCAAGATATGATTGAAGTCACAAGCTTCGCATGTCCCGCCTTGATCCAAAGCTAAAGAAAGAACCACCACCTACAGCTAACGAGCATCAAGATTCAGATCGGAGTCCACAGCAAGAACCATCTAAGACTCAAGATCAAGCTTTAAGATATTTATAGATAGGAATCTTGTAACTCGTAGGTTATAGATTTAGCTAGTTTAGCTTTTTATTTTCCATTTTGGTGTAATAAGGAGTTCAGCAAGCAGTAGCAGCAACAACAACAGTGAAATCACAACTTCCCGGTAGTCCCAGCTACCAAAACTTCTAGAACTACACTGACCTGATTCCTTTATAGCCAAGAATATATAGGCAACCTTTGAAGCAAGGTTCGGTCAGACTCTTTTCAAAAAATGCTTCTCATGGAGTGTCAAACGGGCAAAAATCCCTCATAATTGCTCATTCTATCTTTGCCCGAAAACCCTTCGTGTCTCTGAGCAAAGAGGGGTAGCTGTGAGCACGTAATTTTTGCCTCAAATGAATTACTCCTAAAGAATTCCCAAAATTAGATTTTTCCTTAAATTATTTGTTATTTTTAGGAATTATGGTAGAATTCTTTTAATTATTTGCATTCCTTGCGTGCATGTTTAATTTTAGCTAATTCATAAAAAATACAAAAATACATTGCATTTGCATTTAGGATTTAATTATACATTTTTTAGATTAATTAGTAAATTAGTTGTTTTACAAAAATGGAAAAATCACAAAAAATAACTTATTTTGCATTTTTTGATTTTTAGCTTCGAATTTTGGTAGTTTTCTTTTATGTTGGTATTTAATTATTTGTGTTAATTGCTATTTTTAGTTAATTAATATAATTTGATAGGATAATTTGTGTTAGGAATTACTTTATATTTTTCATTTTTAATTTTGAAAAGAAAAAGAATTTTTAAAATAAAAGGGAAAAAGAAAATAAGTGAAAAGAATCGAATTTTGGGCCAAATCCTTAAATTTCCCAAGCCCAAATTGATTTAATACCTGAAACCCGCTTAAGCTAGACCAAACTTGTCTGTTACCCGGTCCAATCCCGTTGTAAGCCCAAACGACCCCGTATTACTTCAAATGGAACTTAGTCGTTGGATCTCATCAATCCAACGGTCCGGAACTGGCTGATCTATCACATATAAGTGTCGAAATTGAGACCACCCCCCCCTCAAACCAATTCTCTCACTCTCCGTCTCTCACCCCATCTCCTTCTTCAGACCATGAACCCTAGCGCCGCCTTAATTTCCACCGCCTCAAGTTGGAGGCACCACCTCCAAACCACCCCAAATCCACACCACAGACTCCTCTTCACCTCCCCATCCTAAATCTCTAATTGTTTTCCCTCGAATCTTCCTGAAGCCATTCGAATCGTAAATCTAAGTCGAACCCCAAAAGTCCAAAATCCATTTCCACTGAACCCGGTGGCATGAATGAATATTAGCTCTTGTTTCTCGCAAGTTTGAAGTTATGATTCGACAAGAACAAATATTGTTCAGTTGTTCTTGACAAAGAAAAAATGTTTAACATTAGTCTCGTTAAATCATTGTCTCCAATAGGTTTTGATTTCTGGTTTGGTAAGTTTCCTTCATCCCTTTGTCCCTTCTTTTTTTCACTGTCTTATTCTTCTTCTCCTCCCCCTTTCTTTAGTTAGTTTTCTTTGACTACTCTGGCTGATAACTCGACCAATTGTCTGAGCTTAAATTGATTTCTGTTCGTTTCACATCCTTACATCCTTCTCTGATTTTTGGTTGTTTTTTTAGTGGCATGTTTAAACTTTTGATTTTTCTATTTTTTATTTTAGTCTCATAGATTAGTTTAATTAGGTTTATTTAGATTTAATAACCAAGTTAATTATATGCCTGTTTGTGTTTATTAATCAGTTACTTAGTTCAGATTTTAATTGTTGAAATAATTTCAGTATTTGTGTTCTTCTGTTTCCCATAAGCCTACAGATTTTAGTTGGACAATTTTGTTATTTTGGCTTTGAGTTGTTGCTGACCCATTTTTAAAGTGCAGCCCGTTCCAATTGATTTAAGTTATTGGGTCAATTTGACCCATTTAGATTTTTGAAGTAATTTCCAAGGTATTAAGGGGTAGCCTAGGATTTTTAAGTAGGGGAATCTCTCCTAACGGAATAGGGAAGCTTCCTAGAAGCTGGGATTGGGACTAGACTGAAAATACTAATTTTAAACTAAGGGTACTTGAGCAAAAATGAAAATTTCAAACGGATAAAAGTGCAAAACTGAATTCCTTCTTGTTGTCCTAAAAGCTTGCCTATAAAGGCACTCTTTTGTTCATTCACAAGTCAGAAATTAAAGACAAAAATCCTAAGAAATTTAAACATGGCTGATTTCTTTCTTTTAAAAAAAAGAGTACTGAAAATTATTTGAGTTTCTACTTGATTTCAAGTTTTGATTTCCTGGGATAAGTCAGAATTTAAAAGGTTCAGTAGAAATAATACATCTGGGGTTTTGAATGTTGGAATGGGGTCAAGGATTTGAGGCTTGAGTTGCTGGTTTATGCATTGTTTTGTTGTTGACTCTAAGTAAATTCTTCTGCTGCTCTCTTGCTGATTCTTCACTTCTTCGTTTCCTTTTTTATTTCCAGGTATTTTCTTGTGAACAACTGAATGGCAAGTGAAGTTGTAAAAGAGATTTTGTGTATGGAAAACATGAAGTTTTGTTGAAAAAAATGCAATTAAGCTCATTTGGTTGAAAATCAATATGCATGTGTTCATATTAGCCATTTAGTTCTTGCCTATTGTAGTTTTAAACTCTATTGTAGCATTGAGAAAATATTTCTTTTCATTTGTTTAGTTTAAAAGAATTGAATATTTTCTGATCATGCATTGGGTGCTAGAGAATCAGTGCAGTAAGAAGTTCAGTAGATTTAAGCTTGCTTCAGATTTGTTTTGGTCTGTTCAAACCAATGTTGTTGTGGAAGGTTGTGTGAATTTGTCAAGTTAATGTTCCTAAGGTTTGAAACCAGAAATTGTCATGTTAGAGTTTTATTCAGGGTTGTATTCTGCTATTTGGAAAGCCCTGTAATATTTTACTTCATTGAAATTGTTATTTAAATGGCTTAAGTGAGTTTAAGTTTCATACGTTCATTTGTGAGATTAGCTTAGAAATTGAATGCAGGCATGAACATCTGTTTGGTTCGGTTATCGATGCAATTAAAGATTAGAATGTTTGTTTTAGTGTAAGGTGAGCTAATAGCCTGTTAAAGCTTCTGTGTTGGGTCGGGACTCGACATTGAGTCCTGAACCTAATCTCGATTTTACAAGGCTTAGGTTCATGGATCCTTGGATTTTGAGGTCATTTACTAGGGAGGATGGTATGCCTTTGATACTTGGGCTTGTCTTTTGAGCCCAGTAGCTCGTTTGTTGCTGCTGGACTTTTCTCATAACAGATTTGACCCAAAAATGCATGAGAGATAAAATTGGAAGTTTTGCTAGTTAATTTGTGTTAAATAGTTAAAATTCAGAAATAAAATGTTAGTTCAATTTCATGTTTTCGTATAGTCTTAGCTTATTTGCATTTAAATGATGATGCACAAATGTTTGGTTCTGAGAATTGGACCTAATGCTGGCCCAGTTGATGAAAGTCGAATTTTTCTCGATTTGCGATTTTAAAATAAATCAGTGACTTGGGACACCAGAAAACAAACCATCCCAAGTGGTGACTCTGAATAAAAATAAATAAATAATTCCATTTCGAATAATGTCAATTAAATTGGAAAAACTCCCTTACACTACCTTCGGGGTGCGTAAAAAGCAGGTGTGACACAATTTCAGCCCCTTACAAAGTCGTATCGACCCCCTTTATATATGAGAGGGAATACAATATAGTATAGTGTGAATTAAATATAAAGATACGGGGATAAGACAGCTAGGCACTATGCTAGAATCTACTGATGTCGGCTGCTCGCCTCGGGAATTACCCACCCTCGGAACCTTTGTTGGGTCGCGGGCGAACCTCGGGGGAGGGAGCTTGATCGTAGTCCTGCAGCCTCGAGATACTGCTATGGCTCCTCAAGCGCACCTTAGTGGCGAGAAATAGACTCCTTCGATTTCACCGTATACAATTATATCATTTCATTTAAGATAAAATAAAATTTATTGATTCTCTGCGTGTCTTGGTATATTGTTTTATATATAATAGATCGAATTGTCAGGTCTATATAATGAACCAATAAACAGTATTAATGTGAATTTTTCTATAAACACTCTCAGGGTTATTGGCGAAAGGACCTCTTTTCAAACTTGAATTGGCCAAGTGACATTCACGTTTTAATTATTGTAGGATCATGCTTAATTGGGATTATAAAGTGAAGGAGGAAAGTTAACCCTTTATCCCTAAAGTTTCATTTATTACACTTTGTCCCAAGCCTATATAAATCTAATATTACCAGATTTTAAAAAAAATCTCATCCCTTCTAGCCTCAGCTACCGTCCCAATCCTTATTTCCACGACTGATTCCTCCACTATAGCTTGTTTTGCTTGAATTCAACACATAGAGGTCGTCTCACTTCTTTTCCATTCATCTCAAAGCTTCATTCTTTTGATTTATCATTTACGAAGAAGAAATAAAAAAACTTGGGGGGTTTTCGGATCTAATGAATTTGGGTAAGAAATTGGTGGTACATTTGTCACGACCCAAAATGATGGGTCGCGACGAGTCCCTAGTCCTACCAATCGAACACCCATAAGCATGATACTAAGATATAAACATGAATAACATTTGCTGAATTTTGAGAATAACGTGCGTAGGGAAAACCTGTCCAAAAGACATATATGTGCGGAATACGTAGGGCGAGCCGATAAGGCTGCTATAGATAACTACACATAACTGTGTACAAACCTATAATAGAAATGCAATTGTATAAAGACGGGGCTGAGCCACATCAGACCTATATATGTATACAAGTATATCGTACCAAAATCAAAAGCAGCTCTGGATCAAGTGGAGCACGCCAACTCACGCTGATCAAGTATCCTAAGAAGGGGGACCGTCAACTTGCCTACCTGCACCTGCGGGTTTGAAACGCAAGCCTCGGAAAATAGGGCATTAGTACGAATAATGTACTAAGTATGTAAGGCATGAAAATTAGTACATAAAAGATATAGATGAAACATAGAATAAATAAATCCACATGTAAGTTTGAAAACTTTGTAAATTCTGCAACATTTATAGTATCATGCACGTGCATATAAATGTTGTGTCATGCATAGTTATAGGTGTACATAACATCATTAAGCCTCTGAGGATATCCCATCATATCGTCTCGGCCACTATGAGTAACATTATCAACATATACCAACTCATCAGGTGGTGGTGCGTATATAAAGCTGTAACCTTTTCGCAAATCCCATATACATATATATACATATAAATACGCGTATATAATGCCATCTGTTCATGGGTCGATGTACATGTATAAATGCATGAAAATATATTAATAATCTCAATATTCCTTTTGGATAAACTTTATAACTGCGTACTATTCTGAGACACATGAACAGAAGATATAATAATATGTCACATGGGGAATCAAGAACATAGAGACCCCTAGTATTTCTATTAATAGAGTCATTTATGAAAGCTGTGCGTTTGCTCATTTCTTTTGTATCATTTGGATCATGCTAAAAAGAAAGAAGGGATAGCCTTAATATATCTAGAGTAGGAAGAAATCTGTACGTTGTTCTTGGAAAAGGTAGCACCGTACTCCCTAGAACCGCAAAATCTTACGTTGCAACTCGTTGAAATTGTTGAAACTTGTAAGAATTACGTTGCTTAATGTAAGGTTTAGAATCTGATTTGAAGTGTTTGAAAATGAGAAATTGAAAACTTATCAGACTGGGCAACGTTAGTGTCTTTGATATGAAGAATATTGGAATGAAATGAATGTGTAACTAACACATTATGCCACCTAATAAGAAATGACTAAGAGTCATTTCTTTAGGATGTGGCTTGCTGCCACGTGGGGATGGGGGTGGGAAATTTTAATCTTTATCCACTTATTAGTTAATTAGGTAATGTCCTGATACCCAGTAATTAACCAATTACCCGCATAATTAAGAATTGTCATTACATAAAATTTTACTTATTTTTAATATAATTTATACATCATACTTTCACGGTCATATAGTACCGTGTATGGTACTAGTCTATAAATATCAGGTATTATAACTCGGACCGTATTTTATCCCAAATCGACAACCTTCAACAAAACTCATTTTCTTTAATTTGTGCACCCTTTATCTTTCGTGGCACTTACATATCTCTTGTTATAAATAGCATATATATGCTATCCTCAAGATAATCTCATCCCCGAATCTATGTCAATTAACTGAAAGACGAAAATTTTACGTACGAGAAACGCGCGATGTAACAACATTGGATTGATAATTCATTCTAGGTAGTATATTGTGTAACTCCTTCATCTAGTAAGTGTTTTCATCTCATCTTCTCCGTCATTATTTTTTTTATTTTTTTTAGTAATCCTGTTGGCAGAGTGCCTAAAGCTAGCTTTTATATATCTAAAAATGTAGGAAACAAATGTCAGAAGGTCTTATAAAATGAAAGGCATAAACTTTGACAATTATATAGACCCTATTATAAAAGTTGAGCAAGGAATTCAACAATGATAGTACAAGATGCATTCTAAATAAGATAAGAAAAAGAGTTTTAAAAACTAGTGATGCGAAGTCATCACAATTGAGTCCCATGTGTAGTCTTCTTGTATTGCATGTTTGGTCATCTTCTTTTGGCATAATTTGATTCACCATTTGTAAATTTCGGATTGAATCCATTAATCTCCTTATCCATGCTCGAACAGCAGCTTCCCCATCAAACTAAACTCTCCAGTTTTGCACCTGTACTTATCTTGCCAAATCTATTGTCACGACCCGAACCGAAGGGTCATAACAGGCACTCAGTACCTTACTCAACCAAATACCAATATAACATATCTTTCTTATCGTACTATCATTGTTAACTAGGATAACATGGTCGCAACTCGTAATGTATAACTATAAGTGGGAAAGCATTGTATCAATGAACAATCTTTCTTAAAACATGAATATATATGGGTCGTCAAGGCCTCTGACATACTGTACAAAATGAACATCTGCTTACAAAGCCTCTAAAAGTATTTGATATCAGATGGGACAGGGTACCGGCTTACCCATAAGTCTGTACAAAAATTCTGACATGATAGCTCATAGACTTGGTTGCACTCCGAATGAGGTGGAGTCTTACCGATCCTTCACCGAAAGATAACATCGTATACTATGAGGTCTCATAAAATGGATTGTCTATACCTTCAGGCATGAATGCAGCGTCCCCAACAAAAGGACCTCAGTACAAATAATGTACCGACTATGTAAGGCACATAAATAAGTATATAAAAGACATGCTAGAAACATGGAGTAAATGACTCAACCTGTAAGTCTGGATAACACTGTAAATCATGAAATACTTATATTGTCATGCATATGTGTATGAATGTCATGTTGTATATAGGTACATGTGTTCACACCATCATCAAGCCTCTGAGGGCAATTTATCATATTATCTTGGCCATTGTGGGCAAAATCATCAACGTATACCAGCTGATCAGGTAGTGGTACGTATATAACGCTGTAACCTTCTCCCATATCCCATATATATATATACACACACATACATATATACGCGTACATAACACCATCTTGTCATGGGTCAATGTACATGTATAAATGAATGCAATGCATGAGAAGTACGCCAATAAAATATTTCGGAATTCCATAAGACGATTATTCCTTTGAGTAATATCATGAAGTAAACTTTTTTCAATTTATGAATCTTTCTGAGACCCATGAACATATGATGTAATAATAACACACATAGGAATTCAAGAATATAGGCACCTCTAATACTTCTATGAGTAGAGTCATCATGAAAGTTGTGCATTTGGTCGTTTTGTTTCTATCATTTGGATCATGCCTACAAGAAAGATGGGATAGCCTTAACATACATGAACTGATTCTCTTGAAAATCATTCTAACACACGCCAATCGCGACAAAATACGCAACGACAAGATCGAAATAGGTAAGGATCCGTATGATACTCTTGAGTAAGATTGCATCGTACTCCCTTAGAATCACAAATACCACATTGCAATTGTATTAAATAGTATTCATATGAAATTCTTTAAGCAATAACATTGCCATTGCAAATTTTATCCTCGCTGAAGCTTTTTCACAAGAGATGAACAATTGATAATGTTACTATTGCAAAGTTTATCCTTGTTGAAGCTTATTCTTAAGAGATGAGCAATTCAATTGTGAATTATAAAGGTTATTAAACCTTTAGGTTGGACCCACTAGATAAGATGACTAATCCATATAATTCTCTAAAGATGCCATATTACTTTATGACTTAAGAGTCATATTTAACCGAGGTTCATAGCTTCCTCGTTGGGGCCCTTAAACATTATCCAAAGACTTTAATTTCATAGTTAGTCATACCATCAAAATAATTAAGTAACCCAATTATTCACATAATTAAAAATTATCTCAAATTACATAAAATATTAATCATTTTTAGCACACCTTATACACCTAACTGTCATGGTTGTGTGTTACCTTGTATGACACTAGTCCATAATTACCAGGTATTGTAGCTTGGACCATATTTTATCCTAAATTTCCCAACTTCGACGAAAGTCATTTTCTTTGATTTGCTTACCCTCTCACCTTCACGAATTTATTTATCACTTGTTTGAAATTGAGTAGTTCTTATAATCTCAAAATAATCTCATTCTCGAGCTTACGTCGGTTAACTTACGAAGAAACTTTAACGTATGAAATGCAGGATGTACAATCTTATTTTCGAGCTTATATCAATTTACTTATGGCTTACTTCAACGTACGAAAATATGGGATGTACCTCTAGACATCTCACCCATCTCTAGGCCTTATTTTGTAAGCATATACAGAGCTTGATAAGATGTCCCTCTGGACATTTATAGGTATACTGAAATTTTTCGCTCGGTATTGTGTTGAACTTATAAATATTGCTATATCTTATTTCATAGATCTGTTTATCCATCCGTATGACTTTACTGCATCCAGGTAGGTCATACTATATCATAACTCTTACTTCAATTTATAGTTACTGAGGTATGCTACAAAATCCACGTTACTCTAGTTACACATCCTATATGTATAAATCTATGTCTTTTAACGCTCCTTCATTACTTGTCTTCTTAAGACTAATGGCCTAATCCCATATCATAGTTTGTGACTTTTATCCATCCATTATTGGGTCATCTCTATATACGGTAAAATCAGAGGGTCCAATTTTCCATCGTTATAACGTCTTGAAGGCTCGAAATCACGGTCGAATTTCATCCCTCGAGGGCCATCGACGCTCGACATCGGGCCAGTATGGGATCGACGGTTATGGGAACAAAATGGGGAGTTCCCAAGGTATGAAGCTAGAGCCAACAAAATATATCAGGCTAGACTAAGATTGTATCGTCGCATTAGTTAGATATCCCATCTCCATATCTTTTTAATAAATTCACTTGTACTATGTTAGGATTCCCTCTCTTATATAAAGGGGATCCTTGTCATTTTGTAAACATCTATTACTCCATACTAAATATACTAGAACATTCTCTCTGCTCTCTAACATATTGTCTTGATCTTATTACTTAATTTATTGCTCGTATTTATTGTGATTCTATTCGTTGTTCATCATTTATTGCTTCTTATTGTCTGTAAAGAGCCGCCCTTGATCTATTTATAACTATTATTCGCCATCGACCGCATTCGATAGCTCCCAACCGAGCTTTAGACTCAACCCCGAGGCCCTCGAATAGGCAAGCTTGAGGCACCGATTGGCAGCAATTCGGTTTGATTAACACATCGTTCTTAAGCTCTTATGTCATTTCTAAGTCTTTCACATAGTATCTACCACCTAACAACTAGCATAAAAAAAGATCACGTATTTTTAGAACCATTCAATCAAATTTAATTGTTATTACCATTTTACGGTAAAGAGTTTAGCACCCACCATGGGCTAAAAATAATAGTGATTATTTTCTTTCTGGTTTAACTACATAACTCAAGTTATCTTTCACGCTTTTTCTTGTCCAAGATCTTTGATTTCAGGTCAGAATGTCCGACTCATTAAACAACAATCTTGAGAACCACGGAGAAAATGGCGTAAATGTTCCAGGTGCTAGCGTACCACCACGAAACCATGAGAATGCGCCAGAACCGATCTCCGAGGACGTGGTCTCACGTGATTCTCAACACGTCGATGTAAGATCCTATACTAATAGCAGCGTTGTTTACCATGAAAATGGTAATAACAATTAAATTTGATTATGAGACACTAAAAATACGTGATCTATTTTTATGCTAGTTATTAAGCGGTTGATGCTATGTATGTGAGACTTAGAAATGAAATGAGAGTTAAGGATAAGCTGATAACCAATCCGATGGGTTAATTATTGGGGCCTCGAGCTTGTCGATTCGGAGGCCTCGAGGTCGATTCCGAAGCTCGGCTGGAAGCTATCGAAGAATGTCGAAGTACAACTAACAGTTACAATAAAATCAATGAAGGCTCTTTATAGCAAATGATAAGCAATAAATGATGAACAATAACAAAGATAATAAATGAAAGCAATAATCTCAAGAGAGTATGTTAGCAAGCATAAAGAATGTTCTTGTTTATTTAATGTGGAGTAATCAATCCTTACAATGTGGTAAGGACCCGCTGATCCTCCCGTAGTACAAAAGCATTTATTACAAAGATATGGAGATGAGACAGCTAGCCGACGTCATGTTGCGGGCTCAGACTAGCCTGACAGACTTTGTCGGCTTTAGCTGCACCCTTTAGGAACTCCCCTCTTTTCCAATATAGCCACTGGTCCGCATTGCCCCGAGGACGAGTGTCGACGAACCTCGAGAGAGGTAACTCGACCGTAGACTTGTAGCCTCAAGCCTTTGAGATGATCATCTGAGGTGCCTCGATGACGAGGAATTGTACCCTCCGATTTTACTGTATACAGGTAGTCTCCGCGTTTCTTAGAGTGAGAGTGATAAGAAACGACCTTGAAACTTTTCCCTCTCTGATACTTTTGTAACTACGGCAGTCATATGGTGCCAAAAGATGATGCACACGTAGCCCTTGAAGTCCTCTGCATTGATTATGGCAGTTAGCTACCTCTTGTCCTCCTTCAACATGCACACGGGGCTTCTATAAATACTCTCCTTCTTGTTTTTTTCCCTTTTTTTTCGAAAATACTATGTAATGTATTTTGACTTTCGACCCAAGGTCCCAGACCTCGGGTTAGACCCTCGGGCTTTGCTATTATCGGGCGACCTGGCTTTTATGTATACGACCGGCACAACTTTTGATCTTAGCGCTGGTGACAGTGACTCGTACGTATTGGGTCGGTACGCCCTTTTAGTGTAAGCTGGCATATGAGTTCCTATGCTTTTGCTCTTAAGCATTTTTATTAGTTTGGGCTCAGTCTCCGAGTCGGATTTCGACTTGTGTTCATTTGACCCTCAAGTTTTAAAATTTTGAGTTGGCCCTTAGGCTCTTACGCGTTGGGTTGAAGCGACCTTATATGTGGGTTGGCGACAATGGCCCTTGTGCCTTGGATCGAAGTGACCTTTTATGTGGGATGGCGACAAAGGCTCTTACGCCTTGCCCTTGGGCATATTTAGTTAACTATTTTAGGTTCAGTCTCCGAGTCGGGTTTCAATTCGAGCTCATTCGACCCTCATGTTTTAGGATTTGAGTGGGTTGGTGACAATGGCTCTTACGCCTTTGCCTTAGGCATATTTAGTTAACTATTTTGGGTTTAGTCTCCGAGTCGGGTTTGTACTCGAGCTCATTCGACCCTCAAGTTTAAGGATTTAAGTGGGCTGGTGACAATGGCTCTTACGCCTTGGGTCGAAGTGACTTATTATGTGGGTTGGAAACAATGGCTCTTACGACATGGGTCGAAGCGATCAATTATGTGGGCTAGCAACAATGGCTCTACGCCTTTGGTCTAAGCGACCTTTTATAGGCTTTGGTTCTCCCTAGTTAAGGACTTTTTGAAATAATTTTTTCCTGACTCTTCGACAGTTCGGGAAGAACCTCAATTATGAGTCGTTATATGGCGATGATCGAGCACCTTGAGAGGTTTGGATCGGAGGCTGAGTATTTCGATGCCTGTGATCTAGAGCTGACATGGTTGAAGCTCTTTTGCCTATGTCGAGGGTGGCCTTTTTATCCGATTCTTTTTGAAATAGATTCGAAGTAATTGAAGGCTTGTGATTTTGTAGCAACGTTCGGGCATCCCCGAGTCGCGTTCGTTTGGCTGGTACAACCTTGTGACCAGAGTCATTTGTATTCGGCCGGAGCCTTTAAGTCCCGATTGAAGTAGTTTCAGCATCTATATCGAGGGTATGCCTTTTTAGGGGTCTTATATGTTCGATATATAGACGACACTTTGAGATAAGGTTTATGCCATTAGTGAGGTCTTACATGTTTTACATGCCTTTAAGGTCTTACAGTATTAGATACTTGGTATAAGTATTGTTTATTCCTTGCTTGAGGTCTTACAGGTATTGTTGTTGCCTTATGTAGGTCTTACAAGACCGAGGCTGCCCGCATGTGGCCTTATGACCTCAAGTTTTGATAAGTCGATGGAGGTGGCACTTGATGGCAATCCTCGAGTAATCAAGGGTTTCTTGAATCGGGAGCCATTACTTTTAAACTTGGTATTGCCTCATTGAGGGCTTACGATTTTTGCGATTCAGATCCTGATTCATGCGATTTTTGAGATTTTGGCTTCAGTTTCCGAGTGTTCGGGACACCTTCAATTTTGGAGCCGTTTTATGATCTTGATGTTGCCTCATTAAGGCCTTATGAGTTTGGAGTTTCGACCTAGGGGTCGTTCAGGTGTCGAATTGGTGACGCCAGTCTCCAAGTTTTTGGGATATATTTGACAGAGGATTCCTTTTCGCTAAAACGTTGAGTTTCTTTTGAAGCGTTAAACGCTTTGATGAAAAGTGTTCTTCGATTACTTGGTACAAGTATGCATGCTTTTGGTGTCAATAGCTTGTTTGTTCTATATGGGCACGGTTCGTTCGACTGTTTGGCCCGGTACATTACTTTTCCTATCGAGGTCCCATTTGCGGTATCTTGGCTTTCCCAAGTAGGTGACCTTCCGGGGGGATGCCCCCCGGTATTAGAGGTGGATTGCAAAAGAAATCTTGAATACTTGTTGAGTCTCCTTAGATGCCATATGTCCGGTGCCTCGTTAAAAACATTGCCGCTAAAACCCTTCTAGGGACAAAATATGGTCGAAGGAAAACAGTGAAATGCGTGCTCGAGGGTGTTTTTGTTATTTTCAATCGGATGCCCTAGCAATAATATCGTTTTAGCATTGATATGTTCCAGTTGCTTGGAAGTTTTTCACCCTCCATGGTACCGAGCTTGTAAGACCCTTTGCCGACTACTCCGAGGATGCTGTACGGTCCTTCCCAATTTTGGCCTAGCTTTTCTTTATTAGGATTTCGGGTGTTAAAGGGTGACATTCCTTAGAACCATGTCCCAAACTCCGAAATGTCAGAGGTTTGTTCTCCTATTATAATATCTTTCAATCCTTTGCTTTTGGGAAGCCATCCAGACCAGTGAGGCTTCTCGTTTTTCATCTAGTAGTTCGAGGGCCGTTGTCATAGCCTCGTTTTTTCGAGCTCTCAGTGGTGTGTTAGAATCTGGCACTCGTCTCCCCGGCCTCTACTGGTATCAAAGCCTCGACACCGTACACTAGAGAGAAAGGTGTTTCCCCTATGCTTGATTTTGAAGTTGTTCGGTATGCCCACAACACTTCGAGCAACATTTCTCTCCACTTTCCCTTGGCGCTTTCCAGCATCTTTTTTAAGTATTGGATGATGGTTTTATTTGTGGACTCGGCCTGGCCGTTTGCATATGGGTGGTAAGGCGTCGATAGGATTCTCTTTATTTTATGATCCTTAAGGAATAGTGTTACCTTGCTCCCGATGAATTGCCTCATGTTATCGTATGTTATCTCGGAATGAATCCCGAATTGGCACATAATGTGGTCCCAGATGAATTTAATGACTTCTTTCTCTCTTACCTTCTTGAAGGCCTGCACTTCCACTCATTTTGAGATATAGTGTCATAAATAAAATGAATTTAGCTTTACCTGGTACCGTTGGTAGGGGCCCAACGATGTCCATCCCCCATTTCATGAATGGCTATGGCGATAAAATCGAATATAGTTGTTCACCGGGTTGGTGATTGATAGGGGCAAATCACTGGCATTTATCGCCTTTTCGGACGAATTCCTAAGTACCTTTTTTCCTGTTGTCCCAATAGTAGCCTACCCTGATTATCTTTCGGACCAAGGAATCGGCGCCGGAGTGACTTCCGCAAGTACCCTCGTGAATTTCTCGGAGTACATAATCTGTATCCCCTGGCCCAAGACATACTACTAGGGGGCCATCGAAGGTTCTTCTATACAGAGTCTTGTTTTCATCGAGCGAGAATCGGGTTGCTTTGGTTCGTAGGGCCCTCGATTCTTTTGGATCCGCAAGCAATTTTCAATCTTTCAGATAATCAATATATTTATTTCTCCAGTCCTATGTTAGGCTGGTGGAATTAATCTCCGCATGACCTTCCTCGATCACTGATTTAGATAATTGAATAACAGCCCCGGGATGTAGGTCATCTTCTTCAACAGATGATCCCAGGTTTGCGAGGGCATCAGCCTCTCTATTCTGCTCTCGAGGTACATGGACTAAAGTCCATTCTTTGAAGCAACATAATGCGACTTGGATTTTGTCTAAATACTTATGCATACTGTCTTCTCGGACCTCGTAGCTCCCATTCACCTGGTTCACTACCAAGAGTGAATCGCATTTTGCTTATATGGTCTCGGCTCCCAGGCTTTTGGCTAGTTCTAAACCTTCAATCAAACCTCGTACTCGGCTTCATTATTAGTCAATTTTGCAGTTTTTATTGATTGTATGATCACGCTGACCGTAGGTCACTTTAGGAATATACCGAGTCCGGAACCTCTCATGTTTGTGGCGCTGTCAGTGAAGAAGGTCCATACCCCGGAAGACGTGCCTAATTTCAGTAAAATTTCCTTTTCTACCTCAGGCACGAGGGAAGGAAACATATCGACCATGAAGTTTGCCAGAATCTGGGACTTGATGGTTGTTCGAGGTTGATACTCAATATCATACCCCCCGAGTTCGATGGCCCATTTGTCCAATCGACCCGATAGTTCGGGTTTGTGCAATATGCTCCGAAGGGGTTATGTCATTAGAACGCAAATATGGTGGCATTGATAATAGGGTTTCAATTTTTGCGATGCGCTTATTAACGCAAGATCTAATTTTTCAAGGTGTAGGTACCTAGTTTCGGCATCCCCTAGGTCCGGTTTACATAATAAATAGGGAATTGCGTACCTTGATCTTCTTGAACTAGCACGCTGCTTACCTCTATCTCGGATACGGCCAAGTATAGATATAGTGTTTCATCCTCCTTCGCCGTGTGGAGCAGATGTGGGCTAGTCAGATATTGCTTCAGCTCTTCTAAGGCGCGTTGGCATTGTGGAGTCCATTCGAAGTTGTTTTTCCTTTATTGAAAAGAGAAGAAATGATGGCTCCTATCGGATGACCTTGATATGAATTGACCCAAGACTGCTATCCGCCCGGTCAGCCGTTGCATAGCCTTCACATTGTTTACCACCGTGATTTCTTCGATGGCCTTGATTTTGTCGGGGTTGATCTCGATTCCCCTGTTTGACACCATGAAGCCTAAGAATTTGCCTGAACCCTCTCCGAAGGCACATTTCTCGGGATTGTGTTTCATATTATAGCTTCTGAGGATGTTGAAGCAAATGAGTTAAATGGTCCTCTGCGGGCAAGGACTTAACTAGCATATCATCAATATAAATTTCCATGGATTTACCTACTTGATTCTCAAACATTTTATTAACTAAATGCTGGTATGTAGCCCCTGCGCTTTTTAATATCAAGGGCATTACATTGTAACAGTAGGTACCATACTTTGTGATGAACGAAGTCTTCTGCCTTTCTTCGGGGTTCATCTGAATTTGATTGTAACCCGAGTAGGCATCGAGAAAGGTGAGGGTCTCGTGGTCGGCCGTATCATCGATCAGATGATTGATGTTAGGCAATGGAAACGAATCCTTGGGACACGCCTTATTTAAGTCTTTATTATCTACGCACGTTCTTAGCTTATTTTCCTTTTTGGGTACCACTACTATGTTGGCTAGCCATTCGAGGTACCTTACCTCTCAAATGGACCCTATTTTAAGGAGTTTTGTTACCTCGTCCTTGATGAATGCGTGTTTTATCTTGGACTGGGGTTTTCTTTTTTGCTTAACCGGTTTAAACCTAGGGTCGACACTCAGACGGTGGGAGGTTATTGCTGGTGGGATACTTGTCATATCTAAGTGGGACCAAACGAAATAGTCTTTATTATCAAGAAGAAATTAAATGAATGTTTTCCTGAGTTCGGGGTTTAATCCCATTCCCAGATATACCTTACGATCGGGGAGGTGTTCGATCAAAACAGCTTGCTCCAGATCTTCAATTGTCAATTTCGTTGCATCCGACTGTTCTGGAGCGAAAGTTCGAGGTGCAAGGAAATCTTCTTCATCGTCCTCGGGGGTCTGTATGCTTTTAGACACATCCGAGGTCGAGAGGACGGGGGTCGACTCGTCCTAGTAAACTGTAAACATTTCTTTTGTCGTGTGTTGTTCTCCATGTATGGTTGTTATGCCATCCTTTGTCGGAAATTTATTATTTGGTGCAGAGTTAATGGTATTTGCCTCATGCTGTGTATACACGGCCTGCCAAGCAATGTATTATACCTTATGTTGCCAGTGATGACTTGAAACTTGGTGTTCTGAATCGTGCCGGATGTGTCGACTAGAAGGGTGATTTCTCCTTTTGTTACATCGTCGGTCATGTTGAATCCGTGGAGGACCCGGTAGGTGGATATGATCTGATCGAGGAAGCCAAGCTATTCTACTACCCCTGACCTAATTACGTTGGCCGAGCTTCCTGGATCCACAAGTATACGTTGAACTTTAATGTTGTTTAAAAGAAATGAGATTACCAGTGGGTCGTTGTGTGGTTCTGCCAAGGTGTCGAGATCTTCTACGCTGAATGCGAGAGTGTCTTTGGCCACGCGGTCTCGGATCGACCCTTCTATTGCAGTGGATATATTTTTCTGCTTGATCATGGGCACTTGGGGAATGTCGGTCCCTCCAACAATCATATGAACGACATGCCGAGGAATCTCTTTTTGAGCCCACATTGGATTTTGCCAGGTTTCCCGCGGAACTTTTCGGCGCTCTTTCTGGTGAACGTGAGGGGCAATGCCAATGCATTGTGCGCCACGTGAGATTGTACCCTTGGAGGTCGGCTCTAGTGCGTTCACATTGTTCGGTGGTAGTATACCAACACCTGGAACAGCCACATCATTCTCTCCTCGGTTCTCGAGGTAGCTGTTTTCATCTCTATTTACTGAGTTAGGCATTTCGACCTGAAATTTGATGATCTTGGACAAGAACAGGTGTGAAAGATAACTTGCATTATGTGATGAAACCAGCAAGAAAATAATCACTATTATTTTTAGCCCCATGTTAGGCGCCAAACTGTTTACCGTGAAAATGGTAATAACAATTATATTTTATTATGGGACTCTAAAAATACGTGATCTATTTTTATGCTAGTTATTAAGAAGTTGATGCTATGTATGTGAGACTTAGAAACGAAATGAGAGTTAAAGATAAGGCGATAACCAAACCAATGGGTTAATTATCGGGGCCTCGAGCTTGTGGATTCGGATGCCTCGAGGTTGATTCCGGAGCTCGACTGGGAGATAATGAAGATGGTCGAAGTACGACTAACAGTTACAATAAAATCAATGAAGGCTCTTTATAGCCAATGATAAGCAATAAATGATGAATAATAATGAAGATAATAAATGAAAGCAATAATCTCAAGAGAGTATGTTAGCAAGCAGAAAGAATATTCTTGTTTATTTAATATGGAGCAATCAATCCTTATAATGTGGTAAGGACCCCCTTTATATAGAAAATGGGGGATCCTTCCATAGTGCATTTATTATAAAGATATGGAGATGGGACAACTAGACAACATCATTATGCGGGCTCAGACTAGCCTCACAGACTTTGTCGGCTCTAGCTGCACCCTTTAGGAAATCCCCTCTTTTTCAATATAGCCGTTCGTCTGCATTTCCCCGAGGTCGAGCGTCAATAAACCTCAAGAGAGGAAACTCGATCGTAGACTTGTAGCCTCGAGCCTTTGAGACGATCATCTGAGGTGCCTCGATGACGAGGAATTAGACCCACTGATTTCACCGTATACAAGCGTGCACCAAGGAGACCAACAAGAAGCCCAGGAAATCTCGGCCAAGGATGAACGAAAGGTTAGCCTTCACGTTATTTTTGAAATGTTTCAGGCATAATAGCTAGAGATTGCTCAGCTGCAAAGTCACCAGAAAACTCCCAGCACGGTAGCGTCGGGGATAGCTCCCCGAGCCAAGCAGGAACTAGAGAGTAAAGATGCCCTCTGAGTGCGAAGATGAAGAAGAGGAAAGTGGTGGAGAAGAGCAAAGTGACACAGACGAAGCAAAACAAAACAAAGAAATGGCTGGGTGAAAAATTTCGCTAGTATGGATTTTGCTATACTACTATTGTAATGCCGCTTCTTGGGACGTTGCCCCGATGCGGGATGCAACAGTCAGTAGATAGTACCACCTTACTCCACTAATAGAAAAGGGAGTGAGGCGCCGCACCGGGTAATCGGGGGAGGTGAGCAGCGGTGTATAGTCTGAACTCCCTCGTGAGTAGCGATGTAAATTCCAAATATTTTCCTGAGTCAGGAGAAATCGGTCCCATATCTCCTCATCTCGGGCCAACAACAACAACAACAACAATAAGTTGGTATAGTCTCGCTAGACAGGGAAGAGCCCCGGGAAAAAACCATGGCATAACTAATGAGAACGCCACTAGACAGCCTTGAGGTCATGGGCCTTAGACATGGGAAATAACAACAGATGAGGATGCCAAGAAGAAATGTGGGGAAGGTTGATTGAAGAACACTTGAATAAAAAGTGGTTCCAGGAGGCCTCCATTTATATGAGGGGCGACAGCATAACCAACAGGCCCCATTATTGTCATTGAAAGACATAACAGTAGGCGCATATGCCTCCTTGGAAGCTGAACCGACGATGACATTACTAGTTTGAAGAAGAAGAAATGATTGTGCTTTGAATGAATCTGGAAAGTTAAAACAACGAGATATCTCGGTTGTCACAAAAGCCTATGTCATGAGTATGATGCCATCAGTAAAACATTGTCATGGGAAATTTGGAAAGATGGTTATCAAGGTCGTTTCTTATCATTCTACGTTTCTTATCATTCTACTCTAAGAAAAGCGGGGACTATCTGTATATGGTAAAATCAGAGGGTCCAATTTTCCATCATTATAACGTATCAAAGGCTCGAAATCACGGTCGAGTTTCATCCCTTGAGGGCCCTCGACGCTCGACCTCAGAGCAGTATGGGATCGACAGTTATGGGAAGAAAATGGGGAGTTCCCAAGATGTGAAGCTAGAGCCAACAAATTCTGCCAGGCTAGTCTCAGCCCGTATCGTGGCATTAGTTATATGTCACATCTCCATATATTTGTAATAAATGCACTTGTACTATGTTATGATTCCATCTCTTATATAAAAGGGATCTTTGTCATTTTGTAAACATCTGTTGCTCTATACTAAATATGCTACAACATTCTCTCTGCTCTCTAACATGTTCTCTTGATCTTATTACTTCATTTATTACTCGTATTTATTATGATTCTATTCGTTGTTCATCATTTATTGCCTATTATTGGCTGTAAAAAGCCGCCTTCGATACCAATTATTCGCTAATTATTCGCCATCGACCGCCTTCGATAGCTCCCAGCCGAGCTTCAGACTCGACCCCCAGGCCCTCGAATAGGCAAGCTCGAGGCCCCGATTGGCAGTGATTCGGTTTTATTAACACCTCGTTCTTAAGCTCTTATTTTGTTTTAAAGTCATTCACATTATATCTACTACCTAACAGCTAGCATAAAAATAGATCATGTATTTTTAGAACCACTTAATCAAATTTATCTTTTATTACCATTTTCACGGTAAACAACCTCAATGTTGATCTACAATCTACCATTGATAACTTCAAAATTCTTATGTAACACAGTTGTTAGGGCTCGAGGAACATCCGAAATGATTAAACTGATCCACCTGGCAGTGATACCATGCTCCCATAACTGTATTTCACAGCATCCCAATGTGATTCACCTTACGTGGGTATTTTAATCCTGTACAATTCATGCAATCCCCCTTTTCTTTTTTTTTCTTCAAATCATTACTCAATCGAAGGCCTAAACATCATCCATTATCTAAGACAATTACACCCTTATTCTACTACCAGGGCAGCATTCCATCTCCTCTAAATGCTATTAGTCTTAGACTTTTTTGAGTTCGTTCAAGCTATGCTGAGCTTTCTATAACTTAGAGAAACCAGTAGCTCTTTGGTTTTCATGTGCTTAATCCCGAGGGCTTATCTACGTTTGTCACCTTCTCACTTGCCTTTTCTTATCCGTACTTATGTCTTCCTAAAACCTTGTCTCACTACCACACTTTAGCTTGCGACATACGCATATCTTTTTATACTACTTGCAACCTTCCTTCAACTTGCTTGCACCATAGATGTCCTTATGTTATTATGGAACACCAAGCAAGACATCACATCGTCTCTAACTCTTGTTTACTCTCTTAACTAGACATTTCGATACCTAGAAACCATAGACTAGATAATATGCCATTGATGACTCTACTATCATTCCTAGATACTGAATCCCAGAGCTTCTAGATTTCTACCCGAGGTATAGACTATTCAAAACCTTCTACATTTAAGTATTTCATACATTGTTCACTTTTACCTTACTTACCTTAAAATCTTACATCATATCTTCTATCTCTTTTATGACCTTCCTTCCACGTAGGTATAATTCACATCCGTAACTTGAAGCTCCATTATATTACTTGCACCTCTGGTGTATACACAATCTGGTAGGAGCATCATATTGACTTCTTATGAGGCTGGTACTCTTCTAAATGGCTCTTTCGTAGGGCCGTTGTAGAATATGGGTACTGTACTACCTCTCTTGTACCTCTGATATTAAGGGTGATTCTGCAATATTCTTAATCACAATTTCTATAATTTTTTCTGTCCAATAATCAAACTCTCTATTTAATTAGTTGAAGTAACTCTTTAATTTCCACTTCCTTCTGATCAATCTTTATGATTGTATTACTTATTACTTTAGCCATTCATGGGTGCTATGGAATATCCATGATACCTTCATCTAACAATTCAATCATTTGTCTATGAACTGGACTCAATTCTTTCTTTTAACTTACACTGGAGTCTTCTACAGTTGTATGACTGTCAACATATATGATGCATGAATAATGCTCTGAAATCTTAAGTGCGTTCATAACGTAACTAACTTTGGATCATTGATCGAATAATTCCTTTTGTTCCTTCTCAACTTTCTTTAAACATAAGCAATTACTTTTCCTGGTCTTTTTGCCCCTTGGTAGGTGCATACTTGGCTTATCTTGGCGCTCACGAATACTATAATTCCATGTAACCCATATAATCTCGAATATCACTTACTTCTTGTTAATTAGTCCTGATAGGTGTCACTTTCTTATAGAGTGCGTACAATTTTGTTGTTAGAGTTTTGTTACAAGACCATTTCCTCTTTAGGTCATTGGGTTTATGTTGAAGACTTCTTCCTTATTTCCTCAGCTAGTCTTTCATTGTATTACTTAGGGAAGACCTTCTGAATCTTGTAAGGCTGCGAGCTTATTACATTATATACTTAGAGGAATTTTTGATGTCCTTCCTCGCCTATTGTTATTAGTAGTTCTTACCTCTATGCCCTTATGCTTGTAGGGTTGCTCCTAAACTGATATTTTTTTTGTTTTCTTAGTGGCACTCTCTTCTATTTCCCTAACACTGATATAGTACCTTTAACTGCCCCAATTATTATCTGAATATTTCTCAAGGATCATAATGTCATATTTGTGAGACTAAATTCCCCATGTTGAGATACATTCTATTTATCTTGCACGATCTATTGATTTGTCTGTATCCTCTTATCTAGCCATAACTAGTCTCTTGTTGAATCAACTACTAACTACCCGTTGGCCCATTCTCATGTCATTATTCCACGTAACCTTTCTTGGGTTATTTATTTTGTCTTAACTTACCTCTCGCACTGACTCCTTATTTATCAATAACATCCTGGGCAAAAACCCTTTCTTTCCTTGACGTTGTGCTTGCATAATATTTTTGAATCGTAGCATATTAGTAAAATTTGGATAAGTGCAATCTCATTCCCTTCTTATTTTTATCGCATTCTTCCTATACTAATCCATAATTACTAGAACTACTTAATTCTGACTTACTGCCGCAACACTCCATATTCCCCCCTTTAAGGGAGTACTAAGATTTAGTGCTATAATGATCTATGAATAGATATTTTACCTCTTCATCTTTGGCGTGTTTTCGCATCATGGATGACCTCTCCCCGTGGTAATCCTTTTGTACTAAGGATAAAAAAATTCCTTACGCACGAGGAGGCACCTAGTGTAACTGGCACATACAGTCACTTAAGATTAACTTTAGTCACATTGCTTGCTTCAGGGAAACGTCTTCCTGAATGACCATTCTTTGAATTTCTCATGAATCTTCTTCTGTTGTCCATTCGATTATCGCAGGAATGCAATTTTAAATTCTCATGATTCCAACCATTATCAAATCACTCGGTCCCTAATTCATGTTTAGTTTATCTTTTTCACCAATCCATACTGATTTCTTGTTACACCCCGCAATATTACGATGATGTTACATCTTGCAGTATTATATTACGATGATGCTATGCCTTGCAGTATTACATTACAATAATATTACGCTTCGCAGTATTAAGTTACGACAATGTTGCACCCTGCAATATTACATTACGGTGATGTTACGCTTTGCAATATTAAATTACGACGATGTTGCACCCTGTAGTATTGTACGTTGAATTTGTCGTAAGGTAATTGACATCAGTCCAAAGAAAAGATTATTTGGAAATTATAAGGATTATGCTATTTCAAATAAGTGATGAGTAAATTCATGAAGGTGAGAAGGTAAGCAAATCGACGAAAATGAATTTCGTCGAAGTTGGATAATTTGGGATAAAATACGGCTCAAGCTAAAATATCTAGTATTTATGGACTAGTACCATACAAGGTACCACATGACCATGATAGTAAGGTGTATAAGGTGTGTTAAAAGTGAGTAGTATTTTAAGTAGTTGGAGATAATTACTAATTATGTGAATAATTGGGTAATTATTAGTTAATGAGGGGTTAACAAATTAATTAATGAGTTAAGTGGATAATTTTTGGATAAAACTTATAAACACCAACGTGGCAGCCCATGACATTGGATAAACAATCAATTGGTGACTCTTGAATCATATGGAAAGGTGTCACAACTAAAGGATTATGTGTCTTAGTCATCAAAAGTGTAGGGCTCACACCTAAAGACTTCAAGAAAACAAAAACAAACCATTCTAATTAATTTTTGTGTCTCTACAAATCATTGAAAAGGATCAGCAAGAAAGTTTCATCCAAAGTTATACATGATAGTAACGTGCTTCAATAAGAATTCATATGAAACCTTTACAATGCTATAACAACATGAGATTTGCGATTCTAAGGAAGTACGGTGCAATTTTTTTCAAGAATATCAAATGAATTTTCCCCTACTTCGATCCGTCGTTACGTGATGTCGCAAAAGACGTGTGTTAGAGGGATTGTCAAGAGAATCGGCTCAGGTATGTTAAGGCTATCCCTTCTTTCTTTTGGCATGATCCATACGATGCAAACGAAACGTGCAAATGCACAACTTCCATAAATGACTCTATTCATAGAAATGCTAGAGATGCTTATGTTCTTGATTCTCCATGTGTCATATTATTCTATCATCTGTTCATGGGTCTCAGAAAAATACGTAAAATGAAAAAGTTTACTTCATGATATTATTCATAGACATAATGGTCTTATAACGCTCCAAGAGATTCTATTAACGTACTTTTCATGCATTGCATTCATGTACATTGACCCATGACCAGATGGCATTATATACACGTATATATGTATGTATATATATGTATATGGGAAATGGAAAAGGTTATGGCATTATATATACATACCGCCACCTGATCAGCTGGTATACATTGATGATTTTGCCCACAATGGACGAGATGATATGATGGGATGCCCTCAGAGGCCTGATGATGTTATGAAATACGTACCTATGCACGACATGACATTCATACGCATATGCATGACACTATAATTATTTTATGATATACAAAGTTATCCAGACTTATAGGTGGAGTTATTTACTCTATATTTCCTCCATGTTTGTTATGTAATTATTTATGTGCCTTACATACTCAGCACATTATTCGTACTGACATCCTTTTTTTAGGGACATTGCGTTTCATGCCCGCAGGTTCCGATAGACAGGTCGAGATCCCTCCAAATAGGCTATCAGCTCAGCAGAAAATGTTGGTGCGCTCCATTTGCTTCGGAGTTTCTTGTTTGGTTAGTATGAGTTAGATGTGTATTGTTTGGTATGGTCGGACTCTGTCCCGACCTTTATGAAAATTATATATTCTTAGAGCTTGTAGATAGATGTCATATATGTAAAAGATCATATGGTCTTGTCGGACTATGTTTAGTGTTCAAGCGGTTATTTTGGTCTTAGAGGCCCATATGTCTTATGTATAAGTTGGCATTACTTGTTGTATTCTACCTATTTTACAGTAGCCACTCCGGCTCAACTATTTATGATAGTATGACATGAAAAGATACGTTATGTTGGTACTCGGTTGAGTAAGGTACAGGGTGCCTGTCGCGGCCCATCGGTTCGGGTCGTGACAAAAGTGGTATCAGAGAAGTTCTTTCCTAGGGAGTCTACAAGCCGTATCAAGTAGAGTCTTGTTTGTGGGTGTGTCGTGCACCACACTTATAAGCAGGAGGTTACAGGGCATTTAGGACTGTTACTCTTTATTCCTATTCTAGATCGTATGGTATAGCTCACTTATAAGAATTCAAATTTTGAAATTCTATTTTATTCGTAATAAGACGATACCTACATCCGAAAAGAAGGTTGTAAAGAGAGATAGTTGTGGAAGAGCTGAGTCAGGAGAATTGAATTTTTGTATGATGCCTACGATAAGTAAATGTGATGTCTTTGGCAGATCATGGGTGTATTGAAAGGTGTAAGCCTGATAAGAAGTCTTAAGGCAAGAAAACCTATCCACCTTAACGGTGAAAGACAATGAGAGATTCAGAAGATAAATACAAGTTTCAACAAGCAAAAGAAGCAAGATAAAGAAGACTCTGAGGCGCACAATTAATGAAGGTTAACAGTGTTTATAATTCAGGCAGAGGAATATAAGCTTTTGAGTTATATTCAACAGTAGCAGAGGTATGTATAATTGGCCGTACCCATCTCAATTATGCCTTATGGGGGCTAACATGTGTAGTTTAAAAAAGAATGAAACATCAAGATCCAGCTGGGGTTAGAGTAACCCAAAATGGTGAATGGATTGTTTGTGTTAGTTGGCATTTCCGAAAGGTATTACGAATGTTCCAATAGATCTTCTTGTGAGACTCTTAGATGGTGAACTCTAGAATATTACGATTAGATGTGAATACTAGCATGAAAAAAATATTCAAAAGATAGGCACTGGAAGCCTAGATGGGATAAATATTACCTTAATGTGACTCTCGTCCCTAGTAGAGCAAGGACGTTGAGTAACATGAAGAGCCAATGAATGAAGCAAAGAGAGCTAAAAGCAAAAATATGTCGTGTTGAAGTTTTTACAAGAAAAAGGATATGCAGAAATATTAGCAGAGTAATGAGAAGAGAGATAAGGAAGCATTATGAATAAGGTGTGATACATGGATAATGCTAGTAGGAAAAAAATGACAGTATTAAAGAGTCTAGTCAAGTGAATGAAGAGACGGGAGGTAACACGCCTTAAGACAACAAAAGATTATAGGCGATGAAGTCATATCCTCAGTTTAAGAAGTAAGTTCGTGACTCTAACGTGATTACCGATAGGAAAAGCTAGACCCCAGAATAATAGAGATCGGTATGGGCTGGTAAACAAGATAAAGTAAATATGAGTTAGGGATTTAGTGATTTGATAATTGTCGACATCATGAGAATTTTAGATTTCATGCTGGCAATAATAGAATGGACAACAGAAGAAGATTCATGAGAAATTCAGAGAATGGTCATCCAGGAAGACGCTTCTCTAAAGCAAGCAATGTGAGCAAGGTTAAGCTTAAGTGATTGTATGTGCTAGTTGCACTAAATGTCACCATCGCGAGTGAGAAATTTTGTTATCCTTGGTACAAAAAGGTACCGCAAGTGAGTAAGGGTCATCGATGATGTGAAAGGACGCCATAGATGAAGAGGAAAAACATCTATTGGCAGGTTGTCATAGATCCAAGTCTTAGTACTCCCCTAAAGGGGAAAATATGAAATGATAAAGGAAGAATGCGATAAAAATGAGAAGGGGATGAGATTGCGCTTATCAAAATGTTACAGATATGATATGATTCTAGGACGTTATGTAAGCACGAAGTCAAAAAAAGGGATATAAGGGTTCTTGCCCGGGATGTTATTGATAGATAAGGATCCAGCACGCGAGGTAAGTTAAGATAAGGAAATAACCCAAGAAAATTTACGCGGAATATGGATATGAGAATGGGACGACGAGTAATTAGTAGTTGATTTAGGAAGAGCCTAGTCATAACTACACAAAAAGTTACAGACAAATCGGCAGATCATGCAAGATGAACGTAGTAAACCTCAACATAGAGAATTCAGTCTCGCAATAATGTCATTATAATACTTGAGTTATATTCAAATAGGAGTCGAGGTAGTTGAAGGTACCGTATGAGTGTTACGGGGATAAAAGGAAGTGCCATTAGGAAGGCAGTCAAAATATTGGTTCAGAAGCAATCCTACAAGTACAAGGGCACGGAGGTAAGGAACTACAGATAATTATGGGCAAGGAAGGACATCAAAAGACCTGTAATAATCTCACAGCTTTACAAGAGTCAAGAGTTCTCACTAAGTACTACAATGAAAAGACTAGCTGAGAAAATAAGGAAGAAGACTTCAACCTAAGCACAACGACCTAAAGAGGAAATGGTCATGTAACAACAATCTCACAACAACATTGTAAGCACTCCAAAGGAAAGTGGCACTTACCGTGGCTAATGAACGGGAAGTAAAATTAAAAATTAATATTCGAGATCATATGAGTTTCATGAAAACTCTAGCATGTATGGACACTAATACAAGCTAAGTATGGACGTGAGAAGGGGGCAGAAAGACTAGAAAAAGTAATTGCTTACGTTTGAAGAAAGCTGAGCTGAAACAAAAAGAATTATTCGATTCATGATCCAGACTTAGTTACGTTATGAACGCACTTAAGAGTTTGGAGTTTTATATGTACAACATATAAAACCATAAAAGATTCCAGTATAAGTTAAAAGAAAGAATAGAGCCTAGGTCATAGACGAAGGATTGAATTATTAAAGGACTGTATCATGGATATTCCTCAACGCCCATGAAAGATAAACATAATAACTAATACCATGAACCACAAATCGGGAGGTAGCTTAAGCCTTCATAAAGGCTAATAAAAAAAAGGGAAACTAAGTAGATACATCAACGAAGCAAATCAGGAATCCGATTATTGTTTATGATTGAGAACATTGCAGAATCACTCTTAATATTAGAGGTGCAAGAGAGATAGCACAACAACCATATTGTTTACCGTGAAAATGGTAATAACAATTAAATTTGTTGATGGGACTCTAAAAATACGTGATCTATTTTTATGCTAATTTGTTAAGCGGTTGATGCTCAGTATATGAGATTTAGAGATGAAATAAAGTTAAGGAGAGAGCTATAATTGAACCGATAAGTCAGTTATTCGAGGCCTCGGGCTTGTCAATTCTGGGCCTCGAGGTTAATCCCGGAGCTCGATTGCGAGCTATCGAAGACAGCTGCTATGTAACTAAGAGTTATAATAGAATCAATGGAGGCTCTTTATGGCCAATGATCGGCAATAAATGATGAACAAATATGAAGACAATAAATGAAAGCAATAATATCAAGAGAGTGTATGAGAGAGCAAAGAGAATGTTCTTCTATATTTTTTATGGAGCGGCTGGAGCAATAGTCTTACGAAGTGTTAAGGATCCACTTTATATAGGAGGAAAAATTCCAACACAGTACAAAATACATTAATGATAAAGAAATAGGGATGGGACAGCTGGCTAACTTCATGATGCAGGCTCAGACTAGCTTTACACTAGCCTGACAGATTTTGTCGGCCCTGGCTGCACTCTTCGGGAACGCCCCATATCTGTTGGGGTCACGACCAACGTTATCCCTAGGTCGGGTGTCGATGGACCTCTAGGGAGGATACTCGATCCGTGGTCTCGAGCCTTCGAGGTGATCTTCCGAGTTGCCTTATAAACGAGAAATTGGTTCCTCCGATTTTGCCGTATACTGATAGTCCCCGCATTTATTAGAGAGGAGCGACAAGAAACGATTTTGACATCCGACACTTCGGACTTCCCGTGATGACGTCATACTAATGATGCAAGCCTCTATGATTACCAAAATGTTCTGTCGTTTCGCTTCTCCAGGATCATTCAACGTATTGTGGTTACTCATTCTCCAAGCCATAATGTCGACGTCGATTCATCTCCCAGGGACACCTAAATTTGTCTATCATTACGTTTTTCGAGGGCGATAATTGAACTGTCGGTTACTTGCCCCCTTTCTATAAATGGGGGCCTCCTGGGATCAGCCTTTTATCCAAGCACCTATCCATTCCTCCTTTATCGCTATCTTTATTCTTTGTCATTCACCATGTTTGAGGCCCATGGCCTTGAGATTGTATGACGGTACTTCTATCAGGCATGCCATGGCCTGCCTCCTGGACCTTCTCTAGTCGAGTGAGGTTATGCTATTTTTTTTTGTTGATGTCGTCGTTGGCTCACTACGACGAAGAAGAGGGACGATTTCCTCCGACCAGAGGAAGTATTTTGATTATATATCGCTGCTCAAGAGGGGCAAGGACTATACACCGCTGCACACCTCCCCTAATTATTCGGTGCAGCACCTCACTCCCTTTGCTTTCCATGGAATGATGTAGTACTATCTACTAACTGTTGCATCCCACACCAGGGCAACGTCTCAGGAAGTGGCTTTACAATAATAGCCTGGCGAAATCCATACTAGCCAGATCTTTCACCCATCCACTTCTTCGTTCCTTCCTGCCTCTTTCGCTTCACTTTGCTCTTCTCCATCGCTTTCCTCTTCGTCGTCTCCCCTTTTGAAGATGCCATTATGGGGAATCGAGATAAGACTCCCAAGGGAATTGTGCTTGGAAGATATTGTCTTTGATGACGCGTGCGTGAGGAGATTATGCCCGAAAATGTTGTTGTCAAGGATGCACCTTTGAGAATAGGCTAGGCTCCTAGGCTATTACTATATGTACACCTTCCTGCTTCTTTGTTTCCGTGTAAGGACCCCTCGTGGGCTTTTGTAATCATATGTAAGGACCACTCGTGGGCTTTTGTAATTGAATGTTCATGAATGAAAAGATATTTCTTTAATTTTATCTCTAATGCTTGCTATACTCCCTTTCATTTACGTTCATGGGGATACTAACTGCGTGATTATGTCGGTTAGTGCCCATATCGAACCCAGAAATGAATGTTCTTTCTGACCTTCAGTCGGTTAATATGTCCCTGCGCGGAGCCTTTTGCGATCCTTTAGATCGAACCTGGATCATGTCGATAAACTCGGGTCGCCGGGACCTTGACTTCGAGTAGAATGAAAGTAACATTTTGGGCCTTGAAACCATGGTTTATTACTTAAACTCTGTGGTAACCTTTGAGAAGAAATTTGCTCGGAGGCATGTGGACAGGGACTGCCTTTTATCTCTTGAGGGCAGTCCCCGAGCTGAGGTTCGTTCAAATTCGGACCAGCTACAAACTCGCTTTGGGCTTAGTGTGAATAACCTTAAAGTGCTATAGATAGATCTCTAAAGAGGGTTTGTCCGATCTTAGATGGTACCCCAGGTCCAAGACTATACGGATGAAGTTTAAATGCTTATTTCCATGGAACCTGATTCCCATTTGAGAAAAAACCCCCGAGGTCGGGTATCACCTCGGGTCTCGTTATGATGCCATTGGCTTCCTGGAGCATAACCTTTCCTTTGATGGAGATCCTCGAGGTTGGGTACCACCTCGGTGCTGGCGAAGGTGTCATCGGCTTCCTGGAGCCTAGCCTTGTCCCGATGGAGGTCCTCGAGGCCGGGTACCACCTTGGGACTAGCGATGAAGTTTTTGGCCTTTTAGAGCCTAACTTCTTTTTGATGGAGATCCTCGAGGTCGAGTACCACCATGGGGCTGGCGATGATGTTGTTGGCCTTTTAGAGCCTAACTTTTTTTTGATGGAGATCCTCGATGTCAGGTACCACCTCGGGGATGGCGATGGTGTTTTTCGCTGGTTTTGAGGCAAGCGGATTGTGCCAATGGATTATTGAATATGTACACATACCCTTTCACATTGGGCCCCCTTGATAGGGTTGTGCTCGACTTCTGCCTAGAGTATCGGGTTACCTTGGCGCAGATCCATCCTTCATTTTGGTGAACAGTGTTGATGATGAGATTTTTCGCGGAGAAGGCAGGGCTTGACTTTACTCTTAGTCATCTCATCAGGCTATACCGGCCCTTCCATCATCGAAGTCTGTTGACATTGCGATGCTAATCGACTACGCCCTTTGTTGTTGACGATGAGGAAGATGGAGAACGGGGGTGGATGAGTCACTTCGTCCAGGTGCGGACAGCTGACATTATCCTCGTGGAGCTCATGCCATTCCCGAGGAATGGAACTATACTCGTAAGTGGTGCATCTCATGCTTTCTCGGTTCTATCTATGATGGAAGCCTAGTTTCGTAACCGTGCCTTCTTTTCTTTTCCTGCAGTAATTTCATAGGCGTCGGGCGACGTTCCTGATTTGCCGGATTGGGTCCGAAAGTTGGAAACCTACTCGATTTGTGACGCGCGCAAGTGGAGAGGTGCGTCCCGGGGCAGATGGGAAGCGAAACATCATGGTGAGTGTTGTGTTATACTTTCCCCTCCCTTCCTTTATTTGGAGAGGAAGTTTTCCTTCATACGTATAAAGCTTGCTGTTGTAAGCATTGAAGAGCCGTTCGAGGCGAGGCCGCGCTCCTCCGGAGAGGGGGAAGGGTTGCCAACTCTCGGGCTGAAGAACAACGGCAATAAGGGAGAGATGCTTTCACCGGGCGATGTCGCTCAAAATAAAAGATCAAGTTATCAGTGGTAGATGATGAATCAACATTAAGGTGAATCAAAAATAGATGGATAAAAGTTCAACAGTATGAGATGAGATTAGACCATCAGTCTTAAAGATAAGCAACGAGAGTAACCTGGAGTTGGTTGCAGACCTCAGTAATGATAAATTAAAGTACGAATTATGGTATAATATGACCTACATAGATGCAGTAAAGTCATACGAATGGATAACCAGATCTATGAAATAAGATATGGCCAAATTGGCAAGTTCTACAAAGTACCGACCCAAGAACTTCAGTACACGTGTAGGTGCTCAGAAAGGCATCATATTAAGCCTTGTATATGTATATAAAATAAGGCCGAGAGATTGACTAAAATCTAAAAGGAAAAAGGAAAAATGAAATGCATAAGCGCACATACAAAGCCAGGGTTATGCAGGCTGCATGACAGGAGGTAGCAGCAGTTGCGAGATTAGAAAAATTTCGACCATAAGTCATGATATGAGCAAAACGACTAAAGGGGGGAATACCCTAGACTTTTGATTTATTCACAGAGCAACTACTTAAATGGCAAGGAAAGAGTTAAGGTATTCACAAGAGCTATAAGTTATGAAAATGATAAGAGCATCAGTCAACATTTTAGGACGAATGTCCTTACACCCCGCAAAATTACGATGATGTTACCCCCTGCAGTATTATATTATGATGATGCTATGCCTTGTACTATTACATTAAGATGATGTTACGCTTCACACTATTAAGTTACGACAATGTTGCACTGTTACGCTCTGTAGTATTACGTTGATGTTATACTCTGCAGTAATATATTACGATGATATTACCAATTCCATAGAATTGTAATGTTATACATTTAAGCCAAAAGCCTTCCATTTCAACATTAACTCTAAACTCTTAAGTAGAGTTTCAGCAAGCTTCCATACATAACGTTAGGCTAATTCTATTGAGAAAGAGTTTGAACAAAGATGATTTTCCAATTGCAACGTGTTTTGTCGCAATTAACGTGTGTTAACTGAATTTCCAAAAGAATCGACTCAGGTATGTTAAGGCTACCATTTCTTTCTTTTGGCATGATCCATACGATACGAACGAAACGTGCAAATGCACAAATTCCATAAATGACTCTATTCATAGAAGTATTAGAGATATCTATGTTCTTGAATTTCCATGTGTCATAATATTATATCATCTATTCATGAGTCTCAAAAAAATACGAAAGTTGAAAAGAGTTTACCTTATGATATTACTGAACGACAAAATGGTCTTATGACATTTCGAAAGATTTTATTAACGTACTTTTCATGCATTGCATTCATGTACATTGACCCGTGACCAGATGGCGTTATATACGCGTATATATGTATGTATATATATGTATATGGGATATGGGAAAGGTTATGGCATTATATACGTACCACCACCTGATCAGCTGGTATACATTGATGATTTTGCCCACAGTGGCAGAGATGATATGATGGGATGCCCTTAGACGCTGATGATGTTATGAAACATGTACCTATGCACGACATGACATTCATACGCATATGCATGACTCCTATAAGTATTTCATGATTTACAAAGTTTTCCAAACTTACAGGTTGAGTCATTTACTCTATATTTCCTCCATGTCTATTATGTACTTATTTATGTGCCTTACATACTCGGTACATTATTCGTACTGACGTCCCTTTTTGCCTAGGGACGTTGCGTTTCATGCTTGCAGGTCCGGATAGATAGGTCGAGAGCCATCCAAGTAGGCTATCAGCTCAGCGGAAGATATTGGTGCACTCCATTTGCTTCAGAGTTTCGTGTTTGCTTCAGATTTAAACTTTCGACGTTTGACGTTAGCCTTTAAAAATTTGTTCTTGGAGTGACCGGGACCCTTTAATCGGGCCATGCCCCAAGGTTAAACCGACAACTTCTAATGGGTTGGTGTCGTCAATATCGAGGAGCCCCCAGAGCCTCGCAGTTTCTCGAATTCTGCGGGGTAACAACATTTGCTAGATTTGGTAAGGGGGCCCTAGGGCGATTCTGTCAGTACGTTTCCTTAGGAGAGGGTGATGTTAATACGACCAGAATTAATTGGCCTTTGGGTAGGCGGGCAGTTGCTGCTTTGCCCCTATATATTCATTCATTTGCCTTTCCAATGGCGATTCTGCTGTTTAGAGAGACTATCTCTTCCACAGAGCCTGGCGTTTTGTGCTAGTTCTTCCGTTGCTCCAATTCAAAATTTTTGCTCAGATCCACATCTTTCTCCTAATATTCTATCGTAGCCATGACTGCTACGTCGACGTCCTCCAGGGAGAGGGGAGTTCTTCCTATGCTCTGCATTCGGTTGGTGATAGTGATGCATTGCCGGTGCCCGGTAAGCAGTCCTCGAGGTGCCTTGCCTCGAGGAAAGCCATCACGTTGAGGAGGGCACCCAATGTTTCGGGTCACTGGGAGCACGTGTCGAGGATCATCTCATCAGTGGGACATGAAGACCTTGAAATAATTAGCAAAGATTGTGGATGGGGAGAAGGTGCGATATTACAAGTACCTTCTCCCGAAGAGAGCATCATGACATACGTTGAGGGGTTTTTGACCATATACATGCATATTTTCGCATCGGGTCCCCCCGACCGGGTCGTGCTTGATTTCTGTCGGAGATATCGGGTTACCTTGGCGCAGGCTCACCCCTTCCTTTGGAAGATAGTGCAGACGATGAGATATTTTGTCGATAAGGCCGAGATAGAGTTCACCCTCAGCCATCTCGTGAGGTTATATCGGCCACAGTGCTACCGAGGTTTGATTGCTATGCATCGTCAATCCACCTAAGCTCTTGTCATTGATAGAGAAGAGGACGAGGACTGTGGATGGATGAATCGGTTCGTCTGAATTCGAACGACCGATATCATCCATGGAGAATTTTTGCCATTTCTTGAGAAATGGAACTTCGCACGTAAGTTTCTAACGTGAACTATCATCGTTTTGACCGGAGGCGGGCTCCGTAATGACATCTTTCCATTCCATGTTTGTAGCAACTCATTGGTCGCCAAACGAGGTCCCCGATTGGGCCGAGTGAGCTTGAGCGCATCGGCTTCATACAGTGCTGCAGATAGAGCAGCGACCGATTCGACATAGAGATCCTTATACTTACTACTATTCGCCCTCGCGTCTTGAAGTTGATGCTCGACCGAGGTCAACTTCTCCTAAAGGGAATCTCTCTCGTAGGCTATCTCATCCACACGCTGCTTGAGTCTAAGAATCTCAATGTCCCTGGCTCCGAGCCCCTTCCTTAGTTGGACATCTTTCTTCTCAAGCTACAAAAATCAAGCCATAGTTGTTAAAATACCGAGGTCAAACATCCATGGAAATAAAAATATGCAAAGACTATATTACCTGCTTAGTAAGATCACTCGACTCTTGAGATTCCGTCTCAAAACGAGCCCGAAGGTCATTAAGTTCTTCCTCTTTTTTGGTAAAAAAAACTTTGAGTTTGTTGGCCTTTGATGAGAGCTTCCCACACTCTTTCTCATAGTGGGTCGACTCAGCTTGGGACTTGGCCAAGTTTCGATTATAAAGTTCTATAGATTGAAAGCACGAAAAAATAAAATCAGGAAGATGGGGGTCAAAGCTTAGAGCAGAGTAACAAAAGACTACCTATTTACCTAGCCTCTCAGCTTCCTCGAAAATGAGCGAGGCGTTAAGCTCAGAGTTTTCTTTGACCCTAGTAAAGAGTCCTTCAAATATGTCATTCCCCCTAAGGAACGCTCCCGCATCGGAAGTCTCTCTATTATAAGAATCCTGTATCTCCCTCTAAGAGGATGCCGGACCCAGTGGAGAATCGCCAACAACAATAACCCTGGCTAGATCGATCGGGGCCTTCTCTTGCCTCTAGGGAGCCTCAAAGTTGGTGCCAGTTAATTCATCTACCGAACGCCCCTCGGATCGAGAATCGTTTTGGCCTTCGATCAACTCAGGGACATCACCTGACCCACCCTCGAGAGCCACATCGGCCCAAGGCGGGACAACATCAGCAACTTTCAATTTGGAAGCCTTCAGCTCAACAGCCATCGGCTTAGCAAATTTCGAAGCAGACGCACTTCCTCTTCCCTGGGGCCCTTGCAGGGAGTCACCATTCTCTTCGCCCCTAGCTTGAGGGCCCTCCGCTTCTTCCGAAGTTAGGGCCAATGAATCAACCTTAGTTTTTTGAGCTTTCTCCTTCTTCGGTTTTGAGGATTCAGTCGGCAATTTTCTCTTTCTCTTCTTCTCCTTTGCATGATAGCTGGCATGCTCAATTTATGATAGGCGCCGGTGGCGAGATTTGTCCAAAGGGAGATGGGAGGCGAAGCAACGTGGTAGGTGTCTTGGTGTTTTGTTTCTAGAAAATAGAACTTTTATTGTCAGCTCATTAACTCAACTACCGCAGGTATTAGAGATTTTTTCCGAAATGAGGTCGTGTCCTCCGGGAGAGGAGGAGAGACTGTCGGCCTCGGGATCGAGGATTGGTGACAAATGAAAAGGAGCCCCGTGGTGTGAAGGGTCTTACAGTGTGGCGACTCCTTCTCGGCGATTAAGAAGGAGCGATTCGATTAGCCGACCATCTTCTGAAGGTAGTAAGCCATCGGATATATGCTCAGCCTTTGGCGAGGCCTAGTGGCTTGGCCTCATGGTGAGTTTTTGATCGTTGTGAGATTGTTCCGGTCCCGCGCTCTTCTCTTTTTTCATTTAGTTTTCTTTCATAGGTCGTCGATAGGCTCAAGTCCGAGCTGCTTCGTTGTGAGGCCCCGTTGTGGGAGACTTTGGGTAGGGAAAAATCCCTTATGCTTCTTTGTGCAGAAAAGGAAAGCGAGTTGGTTAACCTGCGGCGCGAGGTAGACCGGAGCCAGAGCCATGAGGTCTGCCTAGAAAAACAGGTACCCTGCATTCCATGTTGGCTTGCACTTCCCTCTTCATCTCGACGAATTAATGTTTTGATATTTCAGTTGGAGAAAAAGGCGGAGGAGCTGGGATAGCTCTTGGCCGAGGTTGGTGGGGCCAAACGCGAATTCAAGGAGCTGCAGGCACATGTAAGTACCCATTTTGCAGCCAAAGAGAGTGCTCTAGCCATGGTTTCTTCTCTTGAGCTGCAAATCTAGACCGTTCGTGCGAATGATTTTGCACAGGCAGATATGATTGCAAGGCTTTCGTGCGAGCTTTTGAAGGCGAAAGCCGAGGTAGTGAATGTCCGGGCCGAGATCGGATGAGCAACACCAGTGCAAGACAGAAAGCGGCAGCCTATTTGAAGTGTGCTGTCGTTGCTATAGCTGAACTGAAGAGAGCCCTCAATCATACAAGCAGTAGCAAGGAGTATGCGAAGTGCAAATCTTGGAGGGAAGTTCTCGAAGAGATTCACGCCAGGGGCTTTAATCTCTCAGAAGAGATCGAGCAAGCCAAGTGGGGGAGGGAGTATGATGCAAAGTTCCTTCTGTCCAATATTGAAGTTGACATGGAAGGGGCTGTCGGGCCATAGCCATGAGGGGGGACGTTCATTTCCTGTCTTGTTGTTGTATACATAGCTTTCTCAGCATGTTGTAAAGGGAGCTTGAATTTTATCATCTGTATGTATAAGGGGGAACCCAACAATTTTTGTCTTCTGTGTTTCTATTTGTCAAGAATTTGTACCAGGTCGATTCAACCTTTGAGCTAGTAGAAATCTTTAAATTCATGATACGGCCCTGAGGCTCGTTAGGCTGGCGACAACGGTCTTGCACTTTGCCCTTGGGCATATATATTTTAACTATTTTTGGTTCAGTCTCCGAGTCGGGTTCAACTCGAGCTCAATCAACCCTCAAGTTTTGTATTTGTGCAGGCTGGCGACAATGGCTCTTACACCTTGGGTCGAAGCGACCTTTTATATGTATGGCCCTAAGGCTCGTTAGGTTGGTGGCAATGGCTCTTACGCTCTGCCCTTGGGCATATATAGTTAACTATTTTGGGTCTAGTCTCCGAGTCGGGTTTCAACTCGAGCTCAATCGACCCTCAAGTTTTGTATTTTTCAGCTGGCGACGGTGGCTCTTACGCTTTGGGTCGAAGCGACCTTTTATATGTGTGACCCCGAGGCTCGTTATCGTGGCGACAATAGATCTTACACTCTCCCTTTGGGCATATATAGTTAACTATTTTGGGTCCAGTCTCTGAATCGGGTTACGACTCAAGCTTATTTTGACCCTCAAGTTTTTAAATTTTCAACTGGCGATGGTGGCTCTTACTCTTTCAATTGATGCGACTTTTTAGTGTGTGGCCCTGAGGCTCGTTAGGCTGGCGAATATGGCTCTTACGCTTTACCCTTAGGCATGTGTAGGCTTTGTTTTCCTCTCGTTAAGGACTTTTTGAAATGATTTTTCCTGACCCGTCGCCAGTTCGGGAAGAATATCGATTTCAAATTGATTGCGGCGATGTTTGAGCACCTCGAAAGGTTTAGCTTGTAGGCTGAGTAGGTCGAAGCCTTATGATTTGGAGCTGACATGGTCGAAGTTCTTTTTCCTATCGAGGGTAGCCTATTTAACCGATCCTTTTCGAAGTAGATTCAAAGTAATGGCCTATGATTTTGTAGCGACGGTCGGGCATCCCCGAGTCGCGTTAATTCAGCTGGTACAGCCATATGACCATAGTTATTTGTGTTTGGCCGGAGCCATTTTTGGTCCCCGAGTGTAGTAGTTTGGGCGTCTATATCGAGGGTGTGCCTTTTTAGGAGTCTTACAAATTCAATATATAGCCTAAATTTTGGGATCGAGTTTATGCCTGTAGTATGGTCTTACAACATTTTCATGATGTCGAGGACTTACAGGATTTTCACGCCATTGAGGTCTTATAGGTTTTTCATGTCGTTGAGGTCTTACAGTTTTTTCATGTTGTTGAGGTCTTACAATTTTTTCATGCCATTGAGGTCTTATAGTTTTTTCATGCAGTTGAGGTCTTACAATTTTTTCATACCGTTGAGGTCTTACCGTTTTTGTTGAGTCTGCCCGCTAGGGGTCTTATGGCCTTGGGTTTTTAAATGAATGGCGATTGGCGACAGTCTCCGAGTCATTGAGTTTTCTTAGGCTCGGGGGTCATTGCTCGTGAGCTTGGAATTGCCTCATTGAGGGCTTATGATTTTAGAGATTCCGACCTTGAGGTCATGCGCTTTCTGAGTTTGCGATGCTAGTCTCCGAGTGATCGTGACATTTTTCCCTTTTGGAGATGTTTTGTGATTTCCGTGCTGCCTCAATTTGAGGGCTTACGAGTTTGGAGTTTCGACCATGAGGCCATGCGTGTGCCGAGTTATTTACGTTAGTCTCCGAGTATTTTGGGGCGTCATCGGTAGACGGATCCTTGCTGCGAAAATGCTTAATTTCCTTTGGAGTAGGAGATGCTTTGCTGAAAGACATTCTTTGATTGTTTGGCATAAGTACATGGTATTTTGTTGCCGTGAGCCCGACTTATGCGAACACGGTTAATTTGACCATTTGGCCAGGTACATCGTTTCTTATGGGAACCTTGTTTGTCGTTCCCTGGTTCTTCCGAGTGGATGACCTCTCAAGGGGGTGTCCTCCAGTGTTCGGGGTCGATTGCAAAAGTAACCTCGTACGCTTGTTGGATCCTCCCTAGTTAGAGCGTGGACGTTTCCTCGTTAAAAACCTTGCCGATAAAAAACCCATTTTGGGATAAAAACTCGATCGAAGGAAAAGAGTGCAACGGACGCTTTGAAACCTCGAGGTCCTCGAGCTGGATCGGCATCTCGACTGCTTTGGTCTATGGCTTGAGAAAAATTTATCGTGAAGTAAAAAATAGAAAAAAAGGGGGGGAGATGATTATACCTTAGTGGCGACGACACTCTTGGGTTTCGGCTTCTGTTCGGCGGACACGATGTGGTACTTGATTTGAATACATCCGAGGGCGTGTCTTAAAAGATCGCGTGGATGACGTGTTAGGATTCATCTGCTTTGTTCTATTTGGTTGTTTCTCTTTCTCGGGACTGGTTCTTAGCTCGGTCGCCGAGGAATTCCCGAAGGTGTCCATTATCGAGTAGCCAGGCCACTTCCTCCCGGAGTTGCCAGCAATCCTCAGTTCAGTCCCCAGGCGAGTTATGAAACTCGTATATCAAGTTATAGTTCCTTTGTAAAGGATCTGACTGTATAGGCCTGGGCCATTTGGCATCCCTGATTTTGCTGATGGCGAACACGATGTCCTATACATCGACATTGAAGTTGTATTCTGATAGGCAAGGTTCCCCTGTTAACCTCGCGTCCCCATCGAATCTGCCTCTATTGATGAGTCCCCGAGAATCCATTCCTCGGTTCACCAATTGATCGTTGCGAGGCGGATTGCTTCTCGGGGCATTCCTCCTATATTCAGGGTATGACTGATACCTCTCTTTGTTTGCTTTCGACACCTTCGCCAGGAGTCTACTCGGATACACTGAGCCCGAGGGGGCTCCCAGCTGATCATCCTCGACTTTGATCTTTGACTGGTATCAGTTGTGGACGTCCGACCAGGTTATAGAGGGATACTTCGATCATATTATCTTTCAGCTATCTTGAGGCCACTAAGCTTTGTTCATTCATGCCTTGTGTGAAGGCCTGCATCGCCGAGTCATCGGAGATTGGGGGTAGTTCCATTCGTTTTGTCTGGAAGCGAGATACGAATTCTCGCAGCATTTCATTCTCCCTCTGCTTAATCTTGAATACGTCGGACTTCCTTGTTGCTACTTTGATGGCACTGATGTGTGCCTTTATGAAGGAGTCTGGTAGCATGGCAAATGAGTCAATGGAGTTGGGAGCTAGGTTGTGATACCACATCATGGCCCCCTTCGAGAGCGTTTCTCCGAACTTCTTCAGTAAGACGGACTCGATCTCGTCGTCTTTTATGTCGTTGCCTTTAACTGCGCATGTATAGGCAGTGATGTGTTCATTGGGGTCTGAGGTCCCGTTGTATTATGGGAGTTCTGGTATTCTAAACTTCTTTGGAATGTGTTTAGGAGCTATTTCCTTTGGGAACGGCCGTTGCACGAACTTCTTCGAATCTACACCTTCTAGGACTAGGGGTGTGCTCGGGATCTGGTCGACCCTAGAGTTGCAGGTCTCGACCTTCTTATCGTTTGCTACTATCATTTTCTCACCCGATTTGATTTAGGTGAGGACTTCGAGAATTCTCACGATGGCAGGTTCGGCTATCGATCCGTTGTTGCTTGATCTATCAAGTATCTGTTCGGCTGGGGGAGCATTCCCCGGTGCTACCGTGCTGGGAGTCTTCGGGTGGCTTTGCAGCTGAGCTATAGTCAATTGTTGTGCCTGCAACATTTAAAAAATAACATGAAGGCTAACTTCACGTTTGTTTACCGTGAAAATGGTAATAATAATTAAATTTGTTGATAGAACTCTAAAAATACTTGATCTATTTTTATGCTAGTTATCAAGGCAGTTGATGCTAGATATGTGAAGATAAAATACAAAATGTGAGTTTAAATAGAGTTATAATCAAACCAAGGATTTAGCTGTCCGGGCCTCGGACTAACTGATGAGGGGTCTCGAGGTCGATGCCTGTAGAAAAGGGGCTAACAGTTAGAGTATAATTAGAGGAGGCTCTTTATGGCCAATAACAAACAATAAATGAAGAACAAGTATGAAAGTAATAGGCAATAGCAATAGTGTCGAGAGAATATGTTAGAGAGAAAAGAGAGAGTTCTTGTATATTTCGTGTAGAATAGTTGGAGCAACAGGGTTTACAAAGTGCCAAGGATCCCCCTTATATAGGAGGGAAACTCCAAGCATAGTACAAGATACATTAATGATAAAGAAAGTGGGATGGGACAACTGACTAGCTTTATGATGCTGGCGCAGACCAGCTTTAGACTAGCCTGATAGACTTGACCGGCCCGACTGCATTTTTCAGAAACTCCTCGTGCCTATTAGGCTCCCGGCCAACATTATCCCCAGGCTGGTTGCTGATAGATCTCGAGGGGAGGGTACTCGGTCCGCGATCTCGAGCCTTCGGGGTGCTCTCCCAAAATGCATTATTAACGAGAAATTGGTTCCCCCGATTTTACCATACACAGATAGTCACCGCGTTTCATAGAGAGAAGTGACAAGAAACGATTTTAACACCCCGCTCTGTGGGCTTCCCGTAATGACGTCATGCTGATGACGCAAGATTCCATAATTATCGAAACGTTTCGCTGTCTCACTTTTCTAGGACCGTTCGATGCATTGCGGTTTCTCATTCTTCAGAGCCATAACGTCGTTGTCGATTCAGCTCCCATGGACGCATTGAATGTGCTTGCCGTTATATTTTTCGAGGGCGATAATAGTATCGCCGGTTACATTACCCCTTTTTATATAAATAGGGGTCTCCCTGGATCAACTTTTTACCCAAGTATTTTTTCCATACTCATTAATTCCTCCTTTCTTGCTATCTTTATTCTTTGTCGTTCACCATGTTTGGGGCCCATGACCTCAAGATTTCATGGCGATATCAGGCATGCGATGGCCTATATTCCGGACCTTCTCTGGTCGAGCGAGATTACGCTATTTTCATGTTGTTGTTGTTGTTGTTGTTATTGTTCTCCGCCGGCTCGGGACGATGAGGCAGAGGACCGATTTCTTCCAGCCCGAGGAAATATTTGGATTATACACTGCTGCTCAAGAGGGGGCTATGATTATACACCGCTGCTCACCCTCTTCCCTAGGCTTGGCGCATCACACCCTTTTTGGATTCCTTGAGGTGTGGCGGCACTGTCTACTAACTGCTGCCTCCTATGCCGGGGCAACGTCTCAAGAAGTGGCTTTACAGCAATAGCCTGACGAAATCCGTACTACCTAGATTTTTCACGCAGCCACTTCTTCATTCCTTACTGCCTTTTTCGCGTCACTTTTCTTTTCTCCATCGCTTTCCCCTTTGTCATCTCTCCTTTTGAAGATGCCATTCTGGAGAATCGAGATAAGACTCACGAGGGGATTTTGGTTGGAAGATATTTTCTTTGAGGACGTGTGCTTGAGGAGATGTTATCGAAAATGTTGCTATTGAGGACGTACCTTTGAGAAAAGACTAGGTTCTTAGGCTTTTATTGTATGTACACTATTCTGCTTCTTTGGTCCCATGTAAGGACCCCTCATGGGCTTTCGTAATCATATGTAAGGACCCCTTGTGGGATTTTGTAATGGAATATTTTGTAAATACAAAGATTTTTTCTTCACTTCTACCTTTGATATTTGTCTTATTCTTGTGCATCTGCGGGGATTCTGATTTTATGCCTCTGTCGACGATCTTCAATATCGAACTCGGGAACGAGTATTCTTTCCGATATTCGATTGATGATGATGGCTCCTTCCTGAGCCCACCGTTGTTCCTTGGACCAAGCCTGAATTGGTCTAATAGACTTGAGCCGTCGAGGCCCTCGAGTTACATGGGAATAGCGCATCGAACCTCAAATTTTTTTAGAATGGTCCCTGAGTGAAGGTCAGCTTCAGGCACCTGGAGATTTACTTTGAACTTGGTGTGGATAACATGTTAAGGCGTTGTAGGTAGGTTCCTGAAGAGGGGTTACCCATATATAGGCGATGTCCTAAGGTTGAGACCACATGGATGGGGCTCGAAATGCTTACTTTTCTTCTTCAGAGGGACCTTTGAAGTCGGATGCCATCTCGGAACTAGAGACGATGTTGTTGGCCTTTTGGGCTTAAATTCTCTTTGATGGAGGTCCTCGAGGTTGGGTACCACCTCGGGACTCGTATTGAAATCACGGGCCTCCCGGGGTCTAACTTGGGTCAGTGGACCGTTGCTGTCTCCCCACATATATATGGGGTTGCTCCCGCTTCTTGGGAGATCCCACTATTTTAGATAGCTATCCTTCCGTTTCGGCGTCACGTCCTTCGTTACTTAGCAACAAAGTGTTTGTGCAGGTTCCCGCTCCAGTCTGCTAGCGCCGCCGTAGACATGACTTCTACTTCAGGGTTTGCTCGGCCGAGAGGGGAAAGTTCCGCTCACACCGTTCAGGATCCATGGGAGTTTACTTTGAAGACTATGTTCTTCGATTAGAGAGGAGAACCTTGAGTTGGTGAGGAGAGACTGCGGATATGGACAGGAGTAGCGTTACAGGCGCTCCCCCTGGATGAGAGTATCGCAGATCTTGCCGATGGATTTCTGAACGTGTACTTGTTCCCTTTCGCACTAGGCCCCATTGATAGGGTCGTGCTCGATTTCTGTTTAAAGTATCATATTACTTTGGCACAGATACATCCGTCATTTTGGCGAATACTGTTGATGATAAGGTTCTTTGCGGAGAAGGTAGGGCCTGAATTCACGCTTAGTCATCTTGTCAGGCTGTACCAGCTCTTATATTATCAAGGTCTGCTAACCTTACGGTGCCGTTCGTCCATGCCCTTTGCTGTTGATGATGATGAAGATGGAGATCCAGAGTGGATTAGTCGGTTCGTTCGGGTCCGGACGACTGACAATATACCTGTCACGCCACAACCTTGGAAGGCGTGGCTGGCACCCGGTGCCGTACTGGCCCGAGCGAACCACTCTGTAACTCATTAATTCCTTTTGTAATTATTATGTGCCAACATCAGACAAGCAAATAAACTGTGTGATTGATACCTATAAGTAAAATATATATCCCTGCTGAATCAACCTTCTCCAACTTAAACTGTGAGGCCTAAAAGCAAGGTTGAATATCCGCTAAAAAATAGGCTAATTATAATGGTGGTGCTCGATCCAACTTGGCACACCTCAACTATTCCACACGGACATTCACTACCGCCCACTAAGACAAGTACAAGGTAACTTTACTCGCAAGGCTTAGGCAGATTGAAAGAAATTACCTAACATTTTTTTTCTCTGTTGGGATTTGAAACCTGGCCTCTCATTGTTTTTGCCCACCTCAATTACAGCTAAGGTACACCCTTGAGTGCACATTCTCACATTCTCACAAGGAGAAAACTTTAATGTGATAGAAGATCGTTAGCTGAATAAGTCCTCAGGTAGCCTAACCTCCTCTTGCTTAAGGACAACGTAAAAACAAATGTTACTCGGACATATGGCTTTGCTAACCAAATGTTTTAGAACTTTCATCACATAGTACAATATATGTGTAATATGCAAGATTAAATTCTTGAATTCATCAGTCTTTTCTCTAGGCAAAGTTTGTACTCATCAAATTTCTTAAATTATTTCCTTTCTTATGGTTTCTTTTACGAATTAGTTCTATTTATTACTAGATTAGCATATTTACTTTGCGCTGTTCTACATTTGTTTCCTGACCATATGTCAGAACTTTGCCTAAATATCCCTGAAGGCTATTATTTCCAAATTGCTTATTTATTTATTTTTTGGAAATTTCCTGCATCAAAATTTTACCTTTTAACTTTAAGGTCTTAGTGCTGAATATATTTCAGAGTAAAAATCCAAGAAATTTTGCTACAAAAATAATTCTGCATCCAAAAACAATTCACAATTCACTTTTTGAACAGAATCAAGTTTAAGACCCTATTCAAGTGTTTTAGCATGAAAAAACAAATACAAAAACTAATAAAGGAGAAATGAGTTACATGACAACTGGGCCCATCTGCTTTCTCATCTATAACTGTTCATGTTCAGGGGAAGAGTTCTAGACCTCTAGTAAATTCAATTCAATAACTTAGTAATAACTCGGGGAACATTTATAATGAGCGCTCCCCTCTCCTAGTCATATAGCAGATCCTCACTCCTTAAATTTCCCCTTCTACCAAAAGTTAGATTGGGTTCATTCAGACGAAAAATTGAAGAAAAGAAGTCAAAGCTATATAAAAAAAAGGGTACCCCAAAATAAAATAAAATAAAAAGAGATAAAATAAAATAAAAAGAGATAACCTACAACGGAAACAAAAAATTACAACAATGGAGGATCTTTGAATCCAAGATACCTACAAGCTGTACTTCTTTGAGTAAATACTTTCAATGGGAAATTTAGGAAAAGAAAGAAAGGAGAAACAAAGAGATAAATCTTTTCTACTTTAAAAAGAAAAAGTATCTGTAATTTCCCCAAGCAATAAAGTTACCAATAGCATTGTGTGACGTGTGGGTTTTTATTTTTCCTTTCTTCTTTGTAATTCAATGAAATAAACTTTTTCATCTTACCTATTTTCTGAGACTCATGAACTGATAATAGAAAAATAAGACATATGGGAGAATAAGAATATACACATCTCTAGCATTTTTACGAATAGAGTAATTTATGAAAGTTGTACATTTGCACGTTTTATTGGTGTCATATAGATCATGCCAAAAATAAAGAAGGAATGATCTTAACATACCTGGAGTAGGGAAAAATCTGTAAGATATTCTTGCTCAAACTCTTGTTGAAGTAGAAATGCCACGTTACAAAGTTGCCTACCATTTTCAGGAATTCGCAATGTATAGAAGGCTAAACCAGCATCTTTTCTTTTCATGCATTCAAAATTCAAGAAATCTGCTGATTTGTTCTCCATAAGACATTATTTAAAACAGTTCTTTCAAAACCAAATACGCCCACACACATGGCTGCTTAAAAATAAACCATAGCCAAACTATTTAAGGAAAATGCGGAGCGGAAAAAAAGGGAGAAAAGGGACAAAGTTCACACCTCGACGGTTCATAGTTATCTTCACCATCGGAAACAGTGGAGTTGGAGAGGAGGCTGCGTACTGAAGCAGAGACAGAGAGAGCCGCTGGTTGCTCCTTTTTTTTGGACTCTATGTTGTTAGGAAATGAATATTTTATAACACTTGTACAAGAAGCAAATATGAGCCCCTCCCTTATTTTACACGTGGATGGTGAGATGTCTATGTAGGGTCCCTAAACAAAAATAACAAATGAAAAAGAGAAAAAAAAAACGTAATTGGATAAGAGAAAAGCAAAGGCAGACGCCTACATTTATGATGCAATTTGCAAATCCAATTTGCAATTGCATGTTGTCAAAGCATGCCATGATTGAGTGAAAACAAATTTTCAAAGCATGCCATGATTGACTGAAAACAAGGAAACTTTTCCTATAAATACCAGCCTCGTTTCTTCATTTGAATCACACCAAAATAAGAGAGAAACAATAGAAGTTAGAGAGAGTAATCCACAGATTGTTGTCTGTGAGATAACTAGTGAGTGGTAGTAATATTGTAGTGAGGTGTTTTATATAAAGAGTGTTATTTCTTTCAAAGTTGTAGTAGTCTCTTGACACTACTGAATTGTAATATTATAGTGGTAATATTGCTACACTCGGATATTGTATTTTATCCCGCTAAAATATTTGGTGTCGTTACTCTCTTGTGTTATTATTATTTGCTGTGGATATTATTTCTGGGTGAGATTATTTATTTTATCCCAACAGTCTATAGCTTATAGAATCCAGGATCACATTAATCTTTTGAAGCAAACATATATAACATTTTAATATTGTGAAGAATGGGGATTAGAGTACCAAACCCTTTCAAATAAGGTGCCATCTAAGGGTCCATGTGTTGCTGCCACGTGAAAACATTTAGACTTATCCAAAATATTTTAGATAATTATCAATTACCCGTATAAATAAGAATTATCTCAAATTACTTAAAATACTACTAACCTTTAACACACTCTAAATATCATACTATCATGGTTATGCGGTACAATATAAAATTAATACATATACTATTATTTCATTAAACATCCATGTTAGAGATCAAACCCCTCAAGAAGCATGGAGTGGAAGAAAGCCAAGTGTCAAGCACTTGAGATTCTTTTGGAGCACAGCCTATGCTCATGTGCCACATCAAGGGAGAGCAAAGCTTGACGATCGAAGTGTCAAGCATGTGTTTGTTGGCTATGATACGAGTTCAAAAGGCTACAAGCTATACAATCCAAGAAGCGGTAAGGTTGTCGTAAGTCGTGATGTTGAATTTGATGAAGAACTGACATGGAATTGGGAAGCTGAGGAAGAAACTTCATATGATTTTCTTCCATGCTTTGGTGATGAAGAAGAACCGGAGACCGTGGAACCTGTGCAGGACACAACTCCACCTTCTTCTCCAACAAATGTTGCATCTCCCTCTTCTCATGAAGGTTCAAATGAACAGCCGCAAAAGACAAGGAGAATTCAAGAGCTCTATGAGGACACAAAAGAAGTTACTAATTTTGATTTTTTATGTTGTCTCTTTGCTGACAGTGAACTAATGAATTTTTATGAAGTTGTTACAAACAAAAGGTGGAGACAAGTCGTGGAGGAGGAGATTGAGTCAATAGAGAAAAACAACACTTGGGAGTTAACAACTCTTCCCAAGGGTCATCGAACAATTGGAGTGAAATGGGTATACAAGACAAAGAAGAATGCTAATGGAGATGTGGAGAGATACAAGGCACGACTTGTGGCTAAAGGCTACAAGCAAAGGCAAGGCATTGACTATGAAGAAGTCTATGCACCTGTTGCCCGCATGGAGACTATTCGTTTGCTGATCTCTTTGGCGGAGCAAATGAAGTGGAAGATTCATCAACTAGATGTCAAATCAGCCTTCTTGAATGGCTATCTTGAAGAAGAAGTCTATGTTGAACAACCATTAGGCTTCGTGGTCAAAAACCATGAAGATAAAGTGTTGCAGTTGAAGAAAGCTTTATATGGATTAAAACAAGCCCCACGAGCATGGAATAGTTGCATCGACAAGTATTTTCAAGACAATGGGTTTACTCGTTGTCTCCATGAATATGCTCTTTACCTTAAAGTTCATACTAATGGAGATATCTTAATTGTTTGTCTTTATGTTGATGATCTTATTTTCACGGGTAATAACCCAAGTTTGTTTGAAGCTTTCAAGAAAGATATGTCCCGTGAATTCGAGATGACAGACGTAGGGCCCATGTCATATTACCTGGGCCTAGAAGTGAAGCAGATGGAGGATGGAATTTTTATCTCTCAAGAAAGCTAGACAAAGGAGATATTAAAGAAGTTCAACATGCTCGATTGCAACCACGTGAACACACCGATGGAATGTGGGACAAAATTTTCCAAGTTTGATGAAGGAGAAAAAGTGGATCCCACATTCTTCAAAAGTCTTGTGGGAAGTTGAGGTACTTGACTTGTACCAGACCAGATATACTTTTTGCAGTTGGAGTAGTAAGTCGCTTCATGGAGGCTCCTACCTCTACTCACTTGAAGGTCACTAGAAAAATTCTTCGTTACCTAAAAGGTACGATCGATTTTGGGTTATTTTATTCTTCTTCTAATGATTTCAACCTTGTGGGATTTTGTTATAGTGATTATGCGGGAGATATTGATGATAGAAAAAGTACAACTGGTTTTGTATTTTTCTTGGGTGATTCTATTATTTCTTGAAGTTCAAAGAAACAGTCCATTGTTACTCTCTCGACTTGTGAAGCCGAATATATAACATCAACATCATGTACTTGTCATGCTATTTGGCTAAGGAGATTATTAAAGGAGCTCAATTTTCCACAAATGGAAGCTACATAGATTTGTATTGATAACAAATCTGCACAGGCACTCGCCAAGAATCCGGTATATCATGATCGAAGCAAGCATATAGATACAAGGTATCATTTTATCAGAGAGTGCATTGCCAAGAAGGAAGTCAGGCTCAAATATGTGAAGTCTCATGATCAAGTTGCAGATATCTTCACAAAGCCTCTTAAGTTTGAAGATTTTCAAAGATTGAGATCAAGACTTGGAATGAAGAAGAAAAATCAAAATTAAGGGAGAGATTTGTAGGGTCCCTAAATAAAAATAACAAATGAAAAAGAGAAAAAAAACGTGATTGGATAAGAGAAAGGCAAAGGTAGGCGCCTACATTTCTGATGCAATTTGCAAATCCAATTTGCAATTGCAAGTTGTCAAAGTATGCCATGATTGACTGAAAACAAACTTTCAAAGCATGCCATGATTGACTGAAAACAAGGAAACTTTTCCTATAAATACCAGCCTCGTTTCTTCATTTGAATCACACCAAAATAAGAGAGAAACAATAGAAGTTAGAGAGAGTAATCCATAGATTGTTGTCTGTGAGATAACTAGTGAGTGGTAGTAATATTGTAGTGAGGTGTTTTATATAAAGAGTGTTATTTCTTTCAAAGTTGTAGTAGTCTCTTGACACTACTGAGTTGTAATATTATAGTGGTAATATTGCTACACTCGGATATTGTATTTTATCCCGCTAAAATATTTGGTGTCATTGTTACTCTCTTGTGTTATTATTATTTGCTGTGGATATTATTCTTGGGTGGGATTATTTATTTTATCCCAACAGTCTATAGCTTGTAGAATCCAGGACCACATTAATCTTTTGAAGCAAACATATATAACATTTTAATATTGTGGATAATGGGGATTAGAGTACCAAACCCTTTCAAATAAGGTGCCATCTAAGGGTCCATGTGTTGCTGCCACGTGAAAACATTTAGACTTATCCAAAATATTTTAGATAATTATCAATTACCCGTATAAATAAGAATTATCTCAAATTACTTAAAATACTACTAACCTTTAACACACTCTAAATATCATACTATCATGGTCATGCAGTACAATATAAAATTAATACATATACTATTATTTCATTAAACATCCATGTTAAAAGAAACGCGTATTTCTTAACTTTTAATTTTCCTAATCTTATACGAAGAATACAATTTTTCGTAAGTTTAATTCTTAAAATGGTAAAAAAATTACCTTATTTTCTTGAAAAAAAATAGTTTCTATCTTTTCAATAAAGAAAATCTCATAAACTTTCTCATACTATATGTGTAATTTAATGCGTATTCAGAAGTAGTAATATTAATAACTATATATAAAATCATATTTTTCAAACTTTTTAAAAAAATATTCCACTAAAAATACCATATCATACGTATATAACTGTATCAATGTTATTAAACTTACGGGGTCTTAAAATAACAAAGTCACAAATCCTCTATTATCTCATGAGTGGTCTTAATCCCTTCAAGCTCATGTGGATTACTACAATTTATCCTAATATTAAAGTACGAGGATGTAACAATACCCGAGGGGCTCATGCCATTTATCGAGGAATGAAGCTATACTCGTAAGTGGTGCATCGCATACTTTATCAGTTCTATCTACGTCGAAAGCCGGTTTTATAATCGTGCCTTCTTCTCTTCCTCTGCAGTGGTTTCACGGGCGCCAGGCACCGTTCGTCATTTGTCGGACTGGGCCCGAGAATTGGCAACCCACTCGACCTGTGAGGAACGCGAGTGGAGAGCTTTGTCCTGGGCCAGGTGGGAAGCGAGATATCATGGTGAGTGTCGTGTTATTCCTTCCTTTCTATCACCTTCCTTTTTCGTTGACGGCATTTTGGGAGATACTAGAGACCCAAGATCGCATACACCGGGTGACCGTGCTTCAACCGGAGTAGTCTCTTTTAGGGCCGAAGGGACTGGATTGGCGGGTGTGTGCTCGGCCTTCGATGAAGCCCAGCGGCTTCACTTTGCGGTGAGTTTTGGCATAGGTTTTTCCAGCTTTGCACCTTCCTTTCCTTACTGAGTTTTCTTTTGCAGACATCCGACAAGCTCGAGTTCGGGCTGCTTTGTTGTGAAGCCAGACTATGGAAAGCCCTGGATGAGGAGAGACCCCTGAGGCTCCTTTGTGATGAAAAAGATGTCGAGTTGGTGTACTTTGCAGTGTGAGGCGAGCCGGAACCTAAACTGCGAAAAACACTTGAAGGAGCAGTTATCTTTCTGTCATGGATGAATATGCACTCCACTTTCTGGCCCCTGGGGCTAACACTTAGTTTATTTCAATTGTAGAAAAAAAATGGAGGCCCTAGAATGCCTTGGAGGTGAAGTTTGCCGGGCCAGGTGTGAGCGTGACGAGTTGAAAGCTCGGGCAAAAGTTCCTGCTTTTGAAGCTCAACTTCGCCTAGCGCAATAGTGCTTTGGCTCAGACAGAAATGTTTGAGGAGCTCGAATCCGAGATTTCAAAAGTCGGGGCCGAGGTCATTGATGCACGAGCAAAGGCCGTAATGGACTAGATTGAGGCTGACCAGAAGATGGCGATCTATTCAAAGGATGATGCCGATGCTCAAACCGAGTTGGAAAGGAACCTCGATCACGAAGGGAGGATTGAAGAATATGCTCGTTGCAAGTCTTAAAGAAAGACCCTCGAGGAGACCCTTGATAGGGGTTTCGCCCTTCTAGAGGGGCTGGCGATAGAAATGGGCGGATGAGTGTGATGATCGATTGCTTTCGCCCGATGCCAAGGAAAGTGAGGATGGGACTGTTAGGCCGTATCCCCAAGGGGAGGGCATAGACTTTGTCATTTGTATGTAATATTTTCAAAGAATATTTGTAGCTGGCGGTTGAATCTCTTGCACGTGTATGAAAGAAAACTTGAGGTTTTATTCCTCTATACCCCTTTATGCTTTGCTTCTGTCTAAGCATATTGGTTTCAGAGTTGGTGAAAATCCTTAGATTCGTGATATGGCCCTGGGTCTCATTAGGCAGGCTCGGGGGCTCTTACGTGCTCGGTTGGTGCGACCTTTGGTGTAAGCTGGAGTTGGAGCTCTTATGCTTTTGCTCAATTATTGTAGGTTTAGTCTCCAAGTCTGTCTTTAACTTGAGCTCATTCGATCCTCACGCTTTTATGTTTGCATGGGTGGATGACAGCGGCTCATATGCCTTGGGTCGAAGCGACCTTTTATATGCATGACCCTAAGGCTCTCTAAGCTGGCGACAATGGCTCTTACGCTTTGCCCTTAGGCATGTATTGTTAACTATTTTGGGTCCGATCTCCGAATCGGGTTATGACTCAAGCTCATTTTGACCCTCAATCTTTAAAATTTTAAGTTGGCGACAGTGGCTCTTACGCTTTTGGTCGTTATGACCTTTTAGTGTGTGGCCTTGAGGCTTTTTAGACTGGCAATAATGGCTCTTACGCTTTGCCCTTAGGCATGTGTAGGTTTTGTTTTACTCTTTTTAAGGACTTTTTGATATGATTTTGCCTAACCCGTCGTCAGTTCAGGAAGAACCTTGATCTCAAGTCATTTGCGGCGATGTTCGAGCACCTCGGAAGGTTTAGCTTGTAGGCTGAGTAGCTCGAAGCCTTGTGACTTGGAGCTGACATGGTCGTAGCTCTTTTGCCTGTCGAGGGTAGCCTATTTAACCGGTTCTTTTCGAAGTAGATTCGATGTAATAACCTGTGATTTTGTAGTGATGGTCGGGCGTCCCTAAGTCGTATTAATCCGTGCCGACCACGGTGACCGGGAGAATGATTTCTCCTTTCGTTGTTTCACTTGCCATGTTGAATCCATTGACGACCTGAGTGGAAGGCACGATTTGGTCGAGCAGTCCAAGCTGCTCTATCACCCTCGACATGATAATGTTGGCCGAGCTACCTGGATCCACGAGTACACGTTTTATTTAAAAGGTTTTTACAAGGAAAGAGATTACCAGCGCGTCATTGTGAGGTTAAGATATGGTCTCGATGTCCTCTTCACTGAATGTGAGGGCATCCTCGGGAACATATCCCTAGGTCCACTTTTCTCTGGTGATGGATATTTTTGTCCTTCTCATTACGGGTTCCTACGGGGCATCGGCCCCTCCCATGATCATGTGGATGACATGTTGTGGCTCGTTTGTCTCATTCTTCTTGGTCGCCTCTCTTTCCTAGAACTGATTTTTGGCTCGATCGCTAAGGAATTCCCGGAGATGCCCTTTTCAAAGTAGTCGGCTACATTTTCTCGGAGTTGGTGGCAATCCTCGGTCTAGTGGTCGTACGTGTTGTGAAACTCGCATACTAAGTTGTGATTCCTTTGTGAGGGATCCAATTGTATAGGCCTGGGCCACTTGGCATCTCTAATTTTACTGATGGTGAACACGATGTCCGATACATTGTCGTTGAAGTTGTATTCCGACAAATGATATACACCCATTGGCCTTGCGTTCCTATCGAATCTGGATCTGTTGATAGTCCTCGAGGATCCCATCCTTGATCCATTCTCTGATCATTGCGAGGTAGGTTGCGCCTTGGGGCATTCCTCCTATCTTTGATATACGGCTGATATCTTTCTTTATTTGGTTTTGGTTCCTTTTCCAGGAGCCTGCTTGGGTATACTGAGCCCGACGGGGCTCCCAATTGATCATCCTCGACCCTGATTTTCAACTGGTACCAGTTGTGGACGTCCGACCAGGTCACAGCTGGATACTTGATCAAATTCAGTTTCAACTATTTTGAAGCCACCGAGTTTAGTTTATTCAGACCTTGATTGAAAGCATGCACTGCCTAGTCATCGGAGACTGGCGGAAGCTCCATCCGTTCCATTTGAATGTGAGACATGAATTCCCGCAGCATCTCGTTCTCCCTTAGATTAATTTTGAAAACGTCAGACTTCCTCGTCGCTAATTTGATGGCATTGGCATGTGCCTTTACAAAGGAGTCTGCTAGCATGGCAAATAAATCTATGGAGTTTGGAGCCAAGTTGTGATGCCACATCATGGCCCCCTTCGAGAGTGTTTCCCCGAACTTTTTCAGCAATACAGACTCGATCTCATCGTTTTTATATCGTTGCCTTTTACCGCACAAGTGTAGGCAGTAACGTGTTCATTGGGGTCTGAGGTCTCATAGTACTTTGGGAGTTTTGGCATTCTGAACTTCTTTGGAATGTGTTTTGGGGTCGCTTATTCGGGGAACGACCTTTGCATGAACTCTTTTTAATCCACACCCTTCAGGACCGGGGGTGCACCCGGAATCTGGTCGACCCTGGAGTTGTAGGTCTAGACCTTCTTATCATTGGTTGTTATTATTTTCTCGCCCGGTTCGATCCTTTTGGTAAGGTCTTCAAGCATTTTCACGATGGAAGGGTCGGCTATCGATACGTTGTTGCTCGATCTCTCAGGTATCTGTTCGGCTGGGGGAGCAGTCCTCGGTGGTATTGTGCTGGGAGTCTACCGGCCTCGGACTAACCGATGAAGGATCTTGAGGTCGATGCCTGGGCTCTGGTTCGAGCTATAGGGAAGGGGATAGCAATTAAAATATAATTAAAGGAGGCTCTTTATGGCCAATAACAAGCAATAAATGAAGAACAAATATGAAAGTAATAGGCAATAGCAATAGTGTCGAGAGAATATGTTAGAGAGAAAAGAGAGAGTTCTTGTATATTTCGTGTAGAATAATTAGAGCAATAGGGTTTACAAAGTGCCAAGGATCCCCCTTATATAGGAGGGGAAATCCCAGCATAGTACAAGATACATTAATGATAAAGAAAGGGGTATGGGACAACTGGCTAGCTTCATGATGTTGGCGCAGACCAGCTTTAGACTAGCCTGATAGACTTGACCGGCCCCGACTGCATTTTTTGGAAAGTCCCTGTGCCTGTTAGGGTCCCGAACAACATTATCCCAAGGCCGAGTGCCGATAGATCTAGAGGGGAGGTTACTCGGTCCACAATCTTGAGGCTCCGGGGTGCTCTCTCGAAATCCTTATTAACGAGAAATTGGTTCCCCCAATTTCACCGTATAAACCGCTCTTCCCAAGCTGGGGTTTTTTGGGCTTCCTATTGGTCGCCATGTTCTATGCTCCTATCGGTGTGTGAGGTTTCGTCGACCTTCTGTACGTCTTGCGAACCCGCATCCACTGGAATCGGTCCAGGCGCTTTGTAGGGGTTCTTTGGTGGCGCACAAATAATTGGAATAGCCACACTGTTTTCTCCATGGTTTTCCAGGTTATCGTTCTCAACTCTATTCACTGATCCAGACATTTCGACCTGAAATCGACGATCTTGGACAAGAAAAGGCGTAAAAGATAACTTGCGTTATGTAGTAAAACCAGCAAGAAAATAATCACTATTATTTTTAGCCCCATGATGGGCGCCAAACTGCTTACTGCGAAAATGGTAATAACAATTAAATTTGTTGATGGGACTCAAAAAATACGTGATCTATTTGTATGCTAGTTGTTAAGTAGTTGATGCTAGGTATCTGGAGATAAAAAATGAATGCGAGTTAAAATGGAATTATAATCGAACCGGGGGGTTTAGCTATTCTGGCCTCAAACTAACCGATGAAGGGACTCGAGGTCGATATTTGGGCTCGGGCTCGAGCTATCGGCGATAATCGGGAAAGGGCTAATAGTTAGGATATAATTAAAGGAGGCTCTTTATAAGCAGTGAATGAAGAACAAGTATGAAGCCAACAAATAAGAGCAATAATATCGAAAAAATATGGTAGAGAGAAATGAAAGAGTTTTCGTATATTTTCTGTAGAATAGTCAGAGCAACAACAGCCTTGGATTTACAGAATGGCAAGGATCCCTTTTATATATGAGGGGAATCCCAATATAGTAAAAAATGCATTAATTGTAAAGGTATGTAGATGGGATGGCTAGACGTGACATAAGGCTCTGCCAGTGCTATCTACTCACCTTGGGGACTCCCCATCCTCGGCATCGTCGTCGGGTCGACCATAAATGGACATCGAGGGAGAGAACTCGACCGCAACCTTGCAGCCTCGAGATCTAGAGATGACTTCCCGAAACACCTTAATGAAGAGGAATTGGACCCTCCGATTTCACCGTATACAGTGAGATTTGCAATTCTAAGGAAGTACGGTGCAATCTTTCCCAAGAATATCATACTGATTTCTCCCCTACTTCGATCCACCGTTACATGATGTCGCAATAGACGTGCGTCAAAGGAATTTTCAAGAGAATCGGTCCAGGTATGTTAAGGCTATCCCTTCTTTCTTTTGGCATGATCCATACGATGACAACGAAACGTGCAAATGCACAACTTCCATAAATGACTTTATTCATAGAAATGCTAGAGATGCTTATGTTCTTGATTCTCCATGTGTCATATTATTCTATCATCTATCCAAGGGTCCCAGAAAAATACGTAAGTTAAAAAAAATTACTTCATGATATTATTCAAAGGCATAATGGTCTTATGACTCTCCAAGAGATTCTTTTAAAGTACTTTTCATGCATTGCATTCATGTACATTGAACCATGACTACATGGAGTTATATACCGGTATATATGAATGTATATATATGTATATGGGATATGGGAAAGGTTATGGCATTATATAAGCACAACCACCTGATCAGCTGGTATACGTTGATAATTTTGCCCACAATGGCCCAGATGATATGATGGGACGCCCTCAGAGGATGATGATGTTATGAAACATGTATCTATGCACGACATGACATTCATACTCATACTCATGACACTATAATTATTTCATGATTTACAAAGTTATCCAGACTTACAGGTGGAGTCATTTACTCTATATTTCCTCCATGTCTGTTATGTACGTATTTATGTGCCTTACATACTCAGTATATTATTCGTACCGATGTCCCTTTTTGCCTTGAGATGCTGCATTTTATGCCCGCAGGTCCCGATAGACAGGTCGAGAGCCCTCCAAGTAGGCTATCAGCTCAGCCGAAGATGTTGGTGCGCTCCATTTGCTTCGAAGTTGCTTGTTTGGTTAGTATGAGTAAGATGTGTATTGTTTGGTATGGCGGGACTCTGTCCTGACTTTTATGAAAATTATGTACTCTTAGAGTCTTGTAGATAGATGTCATGTACGAAAATAATCGTATGGCCTTGTCGGCATATGTTTAATGCCCAAGTAGTTATTTTGGTCTTAGAGGCCCATATATCTTATGTATAAATTGGCATTACCTGTTGTATTCTACCTATTTCACGGCAGCCTCTCCGGCAAAGTTATTTATGACAATATGACATGAAAAGATATGTTATGTTGGTACCAGGTCCCCGTCGCGGCCCATCGGTTTGGGTCGTGACATTTTTATTTCTCTGGGGTATAACTTTTCCTTTTGGTAGTCGTGTTGGAGTCACAAACTTATTTCTCGAAATGAAGATATGACTTTATGGCCTATACTTTTTTGTTGTCTCAAGGCCCGTCACCTCTCATATTTTTCTTCACTTGCTATAGACTCTATAATATTGTCATTTTTTTATCTACCGTTGTTATCCATGTATCACATCTTACTCATAACGCTTTATTAACTCTCTTCTTATTTCCCGCTAACATTTATGTCTATCATTTTATTCGGAAAATTCAAACAAGACATTTTTTCGCTTCTAGCTCTCCTTGCTCCACCTACTGGCTCTTCGGGTTGCCTAACGTTCTTTCTTTACTGGGGACCAGAGCCACAATAATATAATATTTATCCCTTCAAGGCTTCTAGTGCCTGTCTTTGCAGTATTCATATCTGGCTGTGCTATTTTAGAGTGCACCATCTATATGTCTCATAAGGAAATCTATTAGCACATTTGCAATACTCTTCGAAAATGTTAACTAACAATCCATCCACCATTTTGGGTTACTCTAACCCCAATCGGATCCTGATATCCCCTACTTCTCTTAATCTATATCTGTCAGCTCCCATAGGGCATAACCGAGATGGGTGTGGCCAGTTGTACATACCTCTATTACAGTTGAAGGTAACTCAAAATGCTTATATCTTTCTTCCTGAATTGTAGATAATGATCATTTTCACTAACTGGGTACCTGGTATCCTTCTTCACCTTGCTTATTTCCCTTGTTCAAACTTGTACCTTTTGATTCTCTCGTTTCTTTTTACCATATAGATTGATAGATATTTATGCCTTAGGGCTCGTTATCAAGAAGCTTTCACGTCTTAGTTTACAAATGTTTTACTGAGGACCTCACGTTTACTCATCATAAGCATCATAAAAAATCGAGTTCCTCTGGCTCACCTCTTTCCATAGCCACATTCAATCTCTCACCAATTGTCTTTCTAGTGTAGGCATCGTCGTATTATGAATAAGATGGAGTTTAGGAAATTGGGTTCTTACGACTGATTTCTACCACATGATATAGAGTACGAAGAAAGAATGACAATCTTAAATGCCATGTAGCCTCATACTTATAAGGGTGGTGCATAACACACCCATAAACAAGACTCTACTAGACACGACTTGTAGGTTCCCTAGGACATAACTGCTCTAATATGTTACACCCCACGGTTTCATACATAAAACTATGGCATAAGTAAATTTATAAAAGCTCGGAAATGAGATATTACATCCCGCATTTTCGTACGTTAAAGTTTCGTCGTAAGTTAATTAACGTTAGTTCGAGAATAGGAATATTTTGAGATTACAAACATTGTGTTATTTCAAACAAGTATTGAGTAAATTCGTGAAGGTGAGGAGGTAGGCAAATCGAAGAAAATAAATTTTGTCGAAGTTTGATATTTTGGGATAAAATACGGCCCGAGCTAAAATACCTGATATTTATGGACTAGTACCATACAAGGTACTACATGGCCATGATAATAAGGTGTATAAGATATGTTAAAAGTGGATATTATTTTAAGTAAGTAGAGATAGTTCTTAATTATGTGGTTAATTATTGGGTAATGGGACATTACCTAGTTAATTAATAATTGTGGTTGATTATTTGAGGTATTTGGATAAGAACCTAATCAACTAACGTGGCAGCCATGCCTTGAAGAAATGGTAACTATTTTGGTCTTGAAATTTAAGTGGCAATGTAAGGCCATTTTGGATTAATTTAACCCCAAGAGTGGGGTCCACTTAAAAATTTAATATAACTTTCCTAGTTCCAAAAAAATCATTTTCCTAACCTCTTAAAAGACTTTTAGAAAAGGATTCTAGTAACGTTAATAGCTAAGACACTTTCGATCAAGTGTACTATTAAATACCTTACATAAACTAGAAGTAAAATTATACGTCCAAGAATGCAAGAGAAGATGTAATGAGATTTTGCGATTCTAAGGGAGTACGGTGCAATCTTTCTCAAGAATATCATACGAATTTTTTCCTACTTCGATCGCATCGTTACGTGTGTTATCGCAATTGACGTGTGTTAGATGGATTGTCAAGAGAAGTGGCTCAGGTATGTTAAGGCTATCCCTTCTTTCTTTTTGGCATGATCTATACGATAGAAACGAAACGAGAAAATGCACAATTTCCATAAATGACAATATTCATAGAAATGCTAGAGATGCTTATGTTCTTGATTCCCCATGTGTCCTATTATTCTATGATTTATTCATGGGTCTCAGAAAAATAAGTAAAGTTAAAAAAAGTTTACTTCATGATACTACTCAAAGGTATAATGATCTTATGATATTCCGAAAGATTTTATTGTCGTACTTCTCATGCATTGCATTCATTTACATTGACCCATGACCAGAAGGCATTATATACATGTATATATGTATGTTATATGTATATGGGATATGGGGAAAAGTTACGTCGTTATATACGCACCACTACCTGATCAGCTGGTATACGTTGATGATGTTGTCCATAGTGGCCGAGATGATAGGATGCCCTCAAAGGCTTGATGATGTTATGAACACATGTACCTATGCACGACATGACATTCATACGCATATGCATGATTCTACAAGTATTTCATGAGTTATTTAGACTTATGTGTCGAGTTTTTTTACTCCATGTTTCTCTCATGTCTATTGTTTACTGATTTTTATTCCTTACATACTTGGTACATTATTTGTACTGACGTCCCTTTTGTCTGGAGATGTGCTTTTAATGCCCACAGGTCCCGATAGATAGGTCGATATGCCCTCCAAGTAGGCTATCAACTCAGTGAAGATGCTCCTTTTGCTTCGGAGTTGCTTGTTTGGTTAGTGTGATTTAGATGTGCATTTTTTGGTATGGTGGGGCTTCGTCCCGACCTTAAGATAAGTATTTAATCTTAGAGGCTTGTATGCAAATGTCATGTACGTAAAAGATTGAATGGCCTTGTCAGCCTATGCTTAGTGTACGAGTGGTTATTTTGGCCTTATAGGCCCGTATGCCTTATGTATAATTTGCTATCACAAGTTTTTAGAAGTAAAAGAATCAAGATGGAGAAGGGCACGAGGTACCAATTTAATAAAGATTATGATTATCTACCATTCAGGAAGGGAGATATAAGCATTTTGAGTTACCTTCAACAGTGGCAAATGTATGTACAATCGGCCACACCGATCTCAGTTATGCCCTATGGGAGATAACAGACATAGTTTAAGAGAGGACGAGTTATCAGGATCCGGCTTGGGATAGAATAACCCAAAATAGTGGATGGATTGGTAGAATTAGTTGACATTTACGAAGGATATTGCAAACATGGTAATGGATCTCCTTGTGAGACACCTCTGTGGTGCACCCTAAATTAGTACATCTAGATATGAGAACTACAAAGATAAGCACTGGAAGCCTGGAAGGGATAAGTATTACAGTTTACCGTGAAAGTGGTAATGATAATTAAATTTGATTTTATGGTTCTAAAAATACGTGATCTATTTTTATGCTAGTTGGTAGGCAAAGGATGCTCAGTAGAAGCTTAGGAGGCAAGGTTATAGCTTTAAAACGATGTGATAATCAAACTAGACGGTTGGAGATTGGGGCCTCGAGCTATCGTGTATGAGGCCTCGAGGTCGATTTGGGTGGCCGACTTAGAGTGATTGAGGGAAGATTAACAATTATGAGAGCTATGGCGGTGGCTTTTTTTGATCAATGATAACCAATAAATGATGAAAAATAAATAGAACACAATATATATACGCAATAAATGGAAGTAATGAGATGAAGAAAATATGTTAGAGAACAGATAGAATGTTCTTGTGTATTCAATATTGAGCATCAGATCCCTTACAAAATGATAAGGATCCTTTTTATATATGGAGGGTATATCAACATAGTACAAATGTATTTCTTTCAAAGATCAGAGGCGGGTACAACTATTTAACGTCATGGTACGGGTTTGGACTAGCCTAATACGCTTTGTCAGCTCTAGTCACATGCCTTGGGAACCTCACACCGATCTACCATCATCACTGCTTTACCCTACCTCGTGGCTGACCGTTGCTTATGCTACCTCGAAGTAGATTACCGAGAACCCTTGAGGCAAGAGCCCCAAGATAAGCTTCAATCCTTCAGGGGATGTAGTTTCCTCAAGGAGCCTTGGTGACCGTAAAATCGAACTGCCAATTTTTGCCGTAAATAGATAGTCCCCATGTTTCTTAGTGTGGAACAATAAGAAATTACTTTGATATCCATCTCTTTGAATTTCTCGCGATGATGTCATACTTATGACGTAAGCCTTTTTGATAACGAGGCATCCTATCAGTTCATCTTTCCAGAACCATTCAATGTGCTGCTGACTCTTGTTCTCTAAAGCAATAATATCTCCACTGCCCCAGTTCCCAAGAGCGCATTGATTGCGCCTGCCGATACATCTTTTAAAGATATTGATAGCGCCGTCGGTTACACTGCCACCCTCTCTATAAAGGGAGACCTTCTTGAACCAACTCTTCATTCAAATGTTCTATAACAGCCTTTTACCCCTTTCTTCTCTTCATCTTCATCCATTGGTATTACACATGCTTTAGGCATTTGGCCTTAAGGTTACATGGCGGCATTCTCATCAGTCACGCCATGGCCTTTTTCCAGGGCTTTCCCTTATCGAGCGAGGTGGTACTGACTTCTTCTTCTTGTTGTTGTTGTTGTTGTTGTTGTTGTTTCTACTGTTGTCATTGTTGGCTCGAGGCGATGAGATAGGGGCGCCAATTTCTTCCGACTCAGGAAGATATTACACCGCTACTTAGGAGGATGTTTGGACTTTACACCACTGCTCACCTCCCTACTACGACCTAGTATAGCACTTCACCCCTTTCGCTTTACTTAGGGTGAAGTGGTGCTACCGACCGCTAACTTGCATGGCACAATGTTCCAAGAAGTGCACTCAAAGTAGCCGTGCAGGTAAGGCCGACGCTCGCCAAGTCTTCTATCGGGCAGTGATCTTCTTGGCCTGGTAAAAGCTTTTGCTCTTTGGCAGGCTATGGCTTTTTCTTCTTCTTCTTTTTCTACTTCTTCTTCATCACTTTCCTCTTCTTCATATTCTCCCTTGAAGATGCCGTTTTGGAAGGCCGAGATGAGACCCTCGAGGAGATGGTGCTCGAAGATACTGCCGCCGAGGATGCACCCCCGAGAATAGATTAGGCTCTTCGCTTTTACTATATGTATACTTTTTTGCTTCTTTATTTCTATGTAAGGACCCCTCGTGGACTTTTATAATCATATTTAAGGACCCTTTGTGGGCTTTTGTAAAATGTGGTTATAACTACAATGATGTTTCTTCAACTTGTCTCTTATTTATGCTATATTTCCTCTTATCTGCGTTTGTGAAGAATCTGAATGCATGACTCTACCGATTGGTGCGAATATTGAGCCTGAGTGTAAGTATCTCTTCTGGCTCTTGATTTACTAACACGATTCCCCGTAGAACCCTTCGTCGTTCCTTGAACCGAGCCCAGACTAGATTGATAAACTCGGGCCATCGGGACCTCGACTTCGAGTTGAATGAGAGTAGGGCTTCGAACTCTCAGAACGAGACTTAGCCTTTTAGACCCCGTTATATTCCTCAAGGGGGAATTTGCTTGGATGCTTGAGAATTATAATAGCCTCTAGACCTTCTAGAGCCATCCCCGAATGGGGGTTCGCTCAAGCTCGGGCAACCTTGAAACTTGTTCCGAACTCAGTGCAGATAGCCTTAAGGCGTTGCGGATAGATTCCGGATGAGGGATTACCCGGGTTTAGATGGCACCTCGAGGCCAAGCCCATATGAGTAGGTTTTTAGAGCTTATCTTCTTTTTGACAGTGGAACTTGAGATCGTGTACTGTGTCAAGGCTTAAGATGATGTCAATGGCTCATTGGAGCATACCTTCTTCTTAGTGGAGGTCCTCGAGATTGGGTACCATCTCGGGACGTGTAGTGATGCCATTGGCTTCCTGGAGCCTGTCTTTTTCTTAGTGGAGGTCCTTGAAGTTGGGTACCATCTCGGGACTTGTAATAGTGCCATTGGCTTCCTGGATTTGTCTTCTTTTTTATGGAGGTCCTCGAGATCGGGTACCATCTCGGGATTTGTAATGATGCCATTGGCTTCCTGGAGCCTGTCTTCTTTTCGGTAAAGGTCCTCGAGATCGGGTACCATCTCGAGGCCTGCAATGATAGTGATGGCTCCTTAGAGCCTTTCTTATTTTTTGACGGGGGTTCTCAAGATCGGGTACCATCTCGAGGTTTGGTTGATGTGGTGATCTCTGACCCCAAAATGTCATATGGCGGCAACAAGTGTATGACATGGTTATGAAATTACCGAAGCGATAAAAGTTTTAGCCAGTATTTTTAATCGGCCTTTGAGGCGGGCGGGTAATCGCCACTTTTTCAATATATAGGGTTGTCTTCGCCCTTTTGGAGATTCCGCTATTCTGAGTAGTTATCCTCTTTTACAGAGTTCTCCTTTCCTGTGTTAGGTCCTCTATCATTTCAATTTTGACGCCCTTATTCAAATTCCCGCTCCAATTCCCTAGTTTTACAAGAGTCATAGCTGCTACGTCAGGGTCCGCTCATCAAAGAGAAGGGAGTTCCACCTCTGGGCATTTTGTTTCAAAGAGGGATCTTCTTGAGTCGGCGAGGAAGGATTGTGGATGTGGAAGAGGTAGTACTGTGGGTACCTTCCCCGAAAGAGAGCATCATGGACCGTGCCGAGGGGTTTTTGAGCGTGTACACGTGTCCTTTTATGCTAGGCCCCCTTGATAGGGTTGTGCTCGACTTTTGTTGAAAGTACCAGGATACCTTGGCACAAATTCATCCTTCATTTTGGCGGATAATATTGATGATGAGGTTCTTTGCGGAGAAAGCATGGCTTGAATTCACTCTTAGCCATCTCATCAAGCTGTACCGGCCTTTTCACCATCAGGGTCTGGTAATCCTACAATGTCGATCCACCACGCCTTTCATTGTTTATGATTAAGAAGATGGAGATCGATGGTGGATGAGCTGATTCGTCCGAGTACGGACTGTTGATATTATCCATGTGGAGTTTCTGCCAATTCTTGAGGGGTGGAATTTTACACATAAGCGGCATACTCGTGCCTTTGTAGTTTTTTAATTATAGCAAAGACGGGCTCCGTAAATGCACCTTCCTTTCCCTTTCTGCAGCAATTTCATGGATATCATGCGAGGTCCTCGACCTACCGGATTGGGCTCGAAATTTGGCGACCCACTCGACTTACAATGAGCGTAAGTGTTGAGCTTTGTCTAAGGATAGGTGGGAGGCAAAACACCACGATACATGTTATGTGATTTGCTCCCCCCTTTTCTTGGAAGGACACTTTTTCTTTCTGCGTACTAACTCAGCGATCGTAGGCATTGGGGAGTTTTTTGAAGCGGGATCACGCCCTTTGGGAGAGGGAGGAGGATCGCCAGTTTCAGGACCAAGGGAAAATAATAATGATAGTAAGCAGAAAAGACATTTGCATGATGACAGTGATTGTAGCAAGACAAGTCCGACCCGGAGGCTCAAAAAGGGCGCATAAGCCGAACATGCAGCACCGGAGGTCTCTGGCTTTAGAAAAACGGTCCCTCCTCCGCTGCCATCTTCCTTTACCATTGAAGGTGCTTCGAGGGGCGAGGGTTCTCTGTCACTGATTTCTTCTCCTATCGAAGGCACTTCGAGGGATGTTCGACACCAAGGGGCGTGTATATTGGGCGACTGTGTCCCAAATCAGGGTAGTTCTATCGGTGTAGATGGAGCCAGACCAGTAAATATATGCTTAACTCTCAAGGTAGCTCAACGTCTTTACTCGGAGGTAAGTTTTGGTAGTTCGTACTGGTTTTATGGTTTTGTACATTTCACTTTCTTACCACGTTTCTCTTCCATAGGCTTTGAACAAGCTCAAATCTGAGCTTCTTCAGCGTGAGGCCAGATTGTGAAAAACTATAGATGGGGAGAAATCCCTTAGGCTTCTTTATGATGAAAGGGTTAACGAGTTGGCACACTTGCGATATGAGTGAGTCACAGTCTGAACTACGAAAGCTACCTCGAGGAACAGGTAATTTCAGTTTCAAGGGAGCGCGCATCTCTTCTTCTATCCTTCGAGGCTAATGTTCCATTTACTTTAGTTGCAGAAAAAGACAGAGGACCTGGAACGCCTTAGGAATGAAGTTGGTCAAGCCAAGTTCGAGCGTGATAGGCTAAAGCCTCGAGTGGACACCCAGATATCGGCTAAGAAAGACGCTTTGGCCAAGTCTTCCACCCTCGAAGTGCAACTTCGCAACGCTCACGAGAACAGCTTGGTCCGAACCGACTTGATTCCATAGCTCGAGTCTGAGCTCCTGAAGATGAAGGCCGAAGTCGTAGATGCTTGGGCTGAAGCCGTAACAATCTGAACTAAGGCTAATAAAAAGGTGGTTGTCTGTTTGAAGGATGTTGCCGATGCTCGTGCTGAGCTAAGGAGGGCTCTCAACCAGGAGAGTAGGAATAAAGAGTATGTGAAGAGTAAATCTCAGAGGGAAACCCTCGAGGAAATTCATGTCGGGGTTTCGATCTCTCGGGAGAGATAAAGCAAGTGAAGGTGGAAGAATTTGATGCTAAGTTCCTTCTGTCTGATGCCGAAGATGGCGAGAAAGAGGCCATAGTCCCCGAGGGGGCATAGATTAGAATAAGCCTTTCCTTTCTTGTTTTGTGTAGAGTGCTTTCAAAGAACATTGTAAATGAAGCTTGCATTCCCTCACATATATGTATAAAAGGAAGCCTCGCTGTTTTGCTTTTCACGCATTTCCCTTTGCCTTGCTTTTAGCCAGATGAACTGGTCATCAAGTTAAAAGGAATCCTCAAACTCATTGTATGGCCCTGTGGCTCATTGGGCTGGCCCGTAGGCTCTTACGCGCTTGGATGGTACGATCTATTAGTGTAAGCCGGTGTTTGAGCTCTTATGCTTTTCCTCTTTTGCATATTTAATTAACTATTTAGGGTTCAGTCTCTGAGTCGGGTATCGATTCGAGCTCATTTGACCCTCAAGTTTTTGAATTTAAGGTTGGCCCTTAGGCTCTTACGCATTGGTCGGTACGACTTTTTGTATGGGCTGGCGACAGTGGCTCTTACGCATTGGGTCGGTACAACCTTTTGTATGGGCTGGTGATAGTGGCTCTTATGCATTGGATCGGTACGACCGTTTATATGGGCTGGCGATAGTGGCTCTTACGCATTGGGTTGGTATCTCGAAGCCTATAGTTAGGAGCTGACATGGTCGAAGCTCTTTTGCCTAAGTCGAGGGTAGCCTATTTAACCGCTTCTTTTCGAAGTATTTTTGAAGTAATTGAAGGCCTGTGACTTTATAGCGACGGTCGGGCGTCTCCGAGTCGCATTAGTTTGGCTGGTATAGCCTTGTGACCATAATCATTTGTGTTTGGCCGGAGCCTTTCAGTCCCCCAATGAAGTAGTTTCGGCATCTATATCGAGGGTATGCCTTTTTAGGGGTCTTAAAAGTTATATATATAGCCTTAACTTTAAGATCGTGATTATGCCTTTTGTAAGGTCTTACAAGTTTTACATGCCTTTGTGGTCTTATAGTTTTAGCTACTTGGTACAAGTATGGTTCATGCCTTGCTTGAGGTCATACAAATATTGTCACTTGGTACAAGTGTTGGTCATGCCTTGCTTGACGTCTTACAGATATGTTCACTTGGTACAAGTGTGGTTCATGCCTTGCTTGAGGTCTTACAGATATTGTTATTGCCTTATATAGGTCCTACGAGATCGAGGAAGCCCTCAAGTGGTCTTATGGCCTCGGGTTTTGATAAGTCGATGGGGGTGGCGATTTGCGGCAGTCCCCGAGTCATTGAGGGTTTCTTGGCTCAGGAGCCATTACTTTGTAAACTTGGTATTACCTCATTGAGGGCTTACGATTTAAGTGTTTCCCACTTGGAGGTCATGTGATCTTGAGTTTTTGATGCCAGTCCTCAAGTTTTCGGGAATGTTTTGGCTCTGGGGCCATTTTGTAATCTTGATGTTGCCTCATTGAGAGCTTACGAGTTTGAGGCTCCGACTCGGGGGTCATACGGCTTTGAGTTGTTGACGCCAGTCCCCGAGTGTTCGGGATGTTTTTGGCTCTAGGGCCATTTTGCAAAATACCGAGCTTCTTTGAAACGTGAAATGCTTTGATGGAAAGTATTCTTCGATTACATGGTACAAGTATACATGTTTTCATTATTATGCGCTCGGTTATTCTTATGCGGACATGGTTTGTTCGAGCGTTTGGCCCGGTACATTATTTTCCTATCGAGACCTTGTTCAGCACTTTTTGGCTTTTCTGAGGAGGTGACCTTTTAGGGGGATGCCCCAGTATTCGAGGTTGACTGCAAAAGAAGCCTTGAATACTTTATGAGTCTTTCTTAGGTACCATATAGATGTTGCCTCGTTAAAAACCTTACCGGTAAAACCCTTCTTGGGATAAAATCCGGTCGAAGGAAAAGAGGCAACCCGTATCTTTAGAAACTAAGGTGTTCGAGTTGGGAAACGCTTCGTCCATTTCATCGGATACCTACATTCAGGTTAGTATAGAATGTAATTGAAAAAGGGAGACAACTATACCTTAGTGTTGATGGTGCTTCGGATTTCGATGTGATTCAATCGTTTATCATGAGGACTCGGTACGGTTCTTTGTTTTTCTAGTCGGGAGTAGCCGAGAGTGTAGCTTATTATTGCTATTTTACTATTTGCTTATCCTTTGGCTCCTTCGAAGGTGGAGGTACTGGTATTGGCGCCACGTCATGTACTATGAACATCTCCCTTGCTACATGTTGTTCCCCGTACACGATTTTTATTCCATCCTTCGTTAGGAACTTCATCATTTGATGAAGGGTTGATGGTACTGCTCTCATGCAGTGTATCCATGGCCTTCCGAGCAAGGAATTGTATCTCATATCTCCTTCGATGATATGGAATTTGGCATTTTGGGTTGTGCCGGCCACGTTGACTAGGAGGGTGATTTCCCATTTCGTTGTTTCGCTCGCCATATTGAATCCGTTGAGGACTCGAGAGGCGGGCACAATTTGGTCAAGCAGTCCAAGCTGCTCTACCACCCTCGACTTGATAATGTTGGCCGAGCTACTTGTGAGGCTGAGACAATGTCTCGATGTTCTCATCGCTGAATGTGAGAGCATCTTCGGGTATGTAACCCCGAGTCCGCTTTTCTCTAGTGATGGATATTTTTGTTCTACTAATCATGGGCTCTTGTGGAGTATCGATGTCTCCCAAGATCACATGGATGACATGTTGCGGCTCATTTGTTTCATTCTTCTTGGTCGCCTCTTGTTCCCAGAACTAATATTTGGCCCGGTCGCTGAGTAATTCTCGGATATAACCTTTGCTTAGTAGTTGGGCTACTTCCTTACGGAGTTTATGGAAATCCTCGGTCCTATGGCCATGCGTGTTGTGAAATTCACACACTAAGTTATGGTTCCTTTGCAAAAGATCTGATTGTATAGGCCTTGGACACTTGGCGTCTCTGATCTAACTGATGGAGAACACGATATCTGAAATATCGATGTTGAAGTTGTATTCCGACAAGCGGGGTGCCTCCGCTAGCCCTGCGTGCCTATCAAACCGGGCTCTACTGACGAGTCCTTGAGGGTTCTGCCCTCGGTTCATTCTTCGATCATTCCAGGGTATGTTACGCCTTGGGGCGTTTTTGCTATCTTCAGTGTATGGTTGGTATCTCTCTTTGTTCGGCTTCGATTCCTACCCCAAAAGCCTACTTGGGTATACCGAGACCGAGGGGCTCCTAATTGGTCGTCCTCAACCCTGATTTTTGATTGATATCGGCTATGAACGTCCGACCAAGTCACGGCGGGGTATTAAACCAGATTCTGTTTCAGCTATTTCGAAGCCACCGAGCTTCGTTCATTCAAACCTTGAGTGAATTCCTGCACTGCCCAGTCATCAAAGACGGGTGGTAGTTCCATTTGTTCCATTTGAAAGTGAGATACGAACTCTCGTAGCATCTCATTCTCCCTCTGCTTTATCTTGAAGATGTTGGATTTCCTTGTTGTTACTTTGATGGCATCGGCATGTGCCTTTATGAAATAATATGCCGGCATGGCAAATGAGTTTATAGAGTTAGGAGCTAGGTTGTGGTACCACATCATGGCCCCTTTCGAGAGTGTTTCCCCAAACTTCTTTAGTAGGACGGACTTGATCTCGTCGTCCCTTAGGTCGTTGCCCTTCACTGCACAAGTGTAGACAGTGACATGCTTGTTGGGACCGAGGTTCCGTTGTACTTCGGAAGCTCAGGCATTCTAAACTTCTTTGGAATGGGTTTTGGGGTCGCTTCACATGGGAACAACTTTTGCACAAATTTCTTTCAATCTACACCTTTCAGAATCGGGGGTGCGCCCGGAACCCTGGAATTGTTGGTCTCGACTTTTTTGTCGTTGGCTACTATCTTTTTCTCACCCGACTCTATTCTCTTTGTTAGGTTCTCGAGTATCTTTACGATTGCGGGGTCGGCTGCCGACCCGTTGTTGCTTGATCTTTCTGGTTCCTATTTCGTCCGTGGGGCTGTTCCCAGGGCCGTTGTACTTGGGGTTTTTTGATGGCTCTCCAGCTGAGCTATTGCCAGCTATTGTGCCTACAACATCTCAAAAATAACATGAAGGCTGACCTCCTATTCCTCCCGAGCTGGGGTTTTTTGACTTCTTGTTGATCTCTTTGATGTACGCTCTTGTTAGTGTGGGAGCTGGTATCGATGTGTTGGGCATCGTGTGAGACCGCATCCACGGGAATTGGGTTTGGTATGTTTTCAGGGTTTCGTGGTGGTACACCAACATCTGGAACATCCACACCATTCTCCCCATGGTGCTCAAGATTGTTGTTTACTGAGTTAGACATTTTGACTTGAAATCAAAGATCTTGGACAAGAAAAAGTGTGAAAGGTAACCTACGTTATGTAGTTAAAGTAGTAAGAAAATAATCACTATTATTTTAAAATAACACAAGGAAATTTATGGTACAAGCAAGTTGAAGGAATATTGCAAGCTAAAGTATGATAGAGCGACAAGGTTCTAGGAAGACAAGAGTAAGGATAAGAAAGGGCGGTGAGAAGGTGACGAGAATGGATAAGAACTAGGGATTAAGCCAATGAAAACAAGAAGAGATGATGATTTCTCTAAGTTATGCAAGGTCCAATATAGCCTGAATGAACTCAAAGGAGTCTAAGACCAATGACATTTAGAATAGATGGAATGTTGTCCTGGTAGGAGAATAAAGGGGTAATTGTGGTAGATAAAGGATGACGTTTGGGCTTTTATTGACTTTTAATTTTAAATGAAAAGGGGGATTTCATGAATTGTACGATTTTATAATAAACCCCAAAGGATGAATTATATTAGGATAATATGAAATACGGTTATGGAAGTATAGTATCGCACCCAGGTGGATCAGTCTAATCACTTCAGATATCCCCCGATGAGAGGTAAGCTTTAATGACAATATAATATGTAAGAGGTTTCAATTTATCTGTAGTAGAACAGAGTATGAGATAAGATTAAGCAAGCATTCTTAAGATGAATGTTAAGGAAAAAGCAATATTCGTAAGTTAGACAAAGTATCGAGCAAAGAACTTTAGTACACCTATATATTCCTGAGGGACATCTTGTCATGTTCTGTATATGTTCCCAAAAGTGAAGCCTAATGATTGGCTAAATGCTGAAGAGAACAGTCGCATAGGCGCACATACAAGTAAAATGTCGTACAGGCTGCATGACAGAAGATAACAGCAGTTTCCGACCACTAGTCGTTGTGTGAGAAAGAGGCCTAAATGGGGGAAGGCAACCCTTAATTTTATTCAGAGCACAAATTCCTAAATGGCAAGAAGAGTATTAAGGAATTCGCAAGAGCTATAGGCTATGAAAATTATAAGTACACTACTCAACATTCGAGGACGAATGTTCCACGAGGGGGGGGGGATAATGATGTTACATCCCATAATTTCGTACATAAAAGTACGGCAAAAGTAAATTGATGAAATCTCAGAAATGAGATATTATATCCCGCATTTTCATACGTTAAAATTTCATCGTATGTTAATTAACATTAGTTCGAGAATAGGATTATTTTGAGATTACAAGCATTATGTTATTTGAAACAAGCAATGAGTAAATTTGTAAAGGTAAGAAGGTAGGCAACTCGAAGAAAATGTATTTTGTCGAAGTTTGATATTTTGGGATAAAATACGGCCCGACCTAAAATACCTGGTATTTATGGACTAGTACCATACAAGATACCACATGGCCATGTTAGTAAGGTGTATAAGGTATGTAAAAAGTGGGTATTATTTTAAGTAAGTGGAAATAGTTCTTAATTCTGTGGTTAATTGGTTAATTATTGGGTAATGGCACATTACCTAGTTAATTAATAATTGTGGTTGATTAATTAAGGTATTTGAATAAGAACCTAATCAACTAACATGGCAGCCGTGTCTTGAAAAATAGTGACTATTTTGGTCTTGAAAGTTAGGTGGAAACGTAAACCCATTTTTTTATTAATTAAACCCCAAAAGTGGGGCCCACCTAAAAATTTAATATAACTTTCCTACTTCAAAAAAATTATTTTCCTAACCTCTTAAAAGACTTTCAGAAAAGGAGTTTAGTAACGGTAATAGCTAAGACACCTTAAATCAAGCGTATTATTGAATGGCATACATAAACAAGAAGCAAAATTATACGTCCAAGAATGAATGAGAAGATGCAACGAGATTTTGCGATTCTAAGGGAGTACGGTGCAATCTTTCTAAAGAATATCATACGGATTTAACCTACTTCGATCTCGTCGTTACGTGTGTTATCAAAATTGACGTGTGTTAGAGGGATTGTCAAGTGAATCGGCTCAGGTATGTTAAGGTTATCCCTTCTTTCTTTTTGGTGTGATCCATACGAAAGAAACGAAATGAGCAAATGCACAATTTTCATAAATGACTCTATTCATAGAAATGATATAGATGCTTATGTTCTTAATTCTCCATGTGTCCTATTGTTCTATCATCGGCTCAAGGGTCTGAGAAAAATACGTAAGCTGAAAAAGGTTTACTTCATGAACTACTCAAAGGCATAATGGTCTTATGACATTTCGCAAGATTATATTGACTTACTTCTCATGCATTGCATTAATTTACATTGACCCATGACCAGATGGAGTTATATACGCGTATATGTATATGGGGTATGAGAAAAGTTACGACGTTATATACGCACCACCACCTGATCAGCTGGTATAAGTTGATGATGTTGCCCACAGTGGCCGAGATCATGGGATGCCCTCAGAGGCTTGATGATGTTATGAACACATGTATCTATGCATGACACAACATTTATACGCACGTGCATGACATTATAAATGTTTCAAAATTTACAAAGTTATTTAGATTTACATGTCGAGTCTTTTACTCCATGTTTCTCTCATGTCTATTGTTTACTGATTTTCATTCCTTACATACTCGGTATATTATTTGTACTGACGTCTCTTTTGCCTGGGGATGGTGCTTTTCATGCCCGCAGGTCCCAATAAACAGGTCGAGAGCTCTCCAAGTAGGCTATCAGCTCAGCGAAGATGTTGGTTATTATGATTTAGATGTGCATTGTTTGGTATGGTGAGACTTTGTCCCAACCGTATGATAAGTATGTACTCTTAGAGGCTTGTAGACAGATGTCATGTACGTAAAAGATTGTATAGCCTTGTCAGCCTATGTTTAGTGTACATGTGGTTATTTTGGCCTTATAGGCCTGTATTCCTTATGTATAAGTTGGTATCACATGTTGTATTCTACTTATCTCATGGCAGCCTTTCCGGCTCAGTTATCTATAATAGTATGATATGAAAATATACGTTATGTTGGTACTCGGTTGAGTAAGGTACTGGGTGCCCATTGTGGCCCATCGGTTTGGGTCGTGACAGGTACCACTTTTGTCACTGCCCAAACAGAAGGGTCACAACAGGCACCCAATACATTACTCAACCGAGTACCAATATCTTTCTTATCGTGTTATCATTGGTAACTGGGCCAACATGGAGACAACTCGTAATTTATAACTATAAGTGGGAAAGCAATGTATCAATGAACAATCTTTCTTAAAACATGAATACATACGGGCCGTCAATGCCTCTAACATACAGTACAAAATGAACCTCTGTCTACAAAGTCTCTAAGAGTATTTGACATCAAATGGGACAGGGTACTGGCCTACCAATAAGTCTGTAACAAAATTTTGATACGATAACTCATAGACTCGGCAACACTCCGAATGAGGTGGAGTCTTACCGATCCTTCATTGAATACTAACCTCATCTACTATGAGGGCTTGTCAAAGTGATTGTCTATACCTTCGGGTAGGAATGCAGCTTCGCCATGGAAGAAACATGGAGTAAAAGACTCAACCTGTAGGTCTGGATAACTCTATAAATCATAAAATACTTATATTGCCATGCATATGTGTATGAATGTCATGTCGTGCATAGGTACATGTGTTCAGAACATCATCAAGCCTCTGAAGGCATCTCTTCATATCATCTTGACCACTGTGGGCGAAAACATCAACGTATACTATCTGATCTGGTGGTGGTGTATATATAACGCCGCAACCTTTTTCCATATACCACATACATACATACATACATACATATATATATATATATATATATGTGTGTGTGTGTGTGTGTGTGTGTGTGTATATATACGTATATATATACGTATATATAAAACCACCTGGTCATGGGTCAATGTACATGTATAAATGAATGGAATGCATGAGAAGTACGTCAATAAAATCTTTGAGAATATCATAAGACCATTATACCTTTGAGTAGTATCATGAAGTAACGTTTTTTCAACTTACGTATTTTCCTGAGACCCATGAACAGAAGATGTAATAATAAGACAAATGGGAATTCAAGAACATAGGTACCTTTATGAATACAGTTGTTTATGAAAGTTGTGCATTTGCTCGATACGTTTGTATCATTTGGATCATGCCAAAAAGATAGAAGGGATAGCCTTAACATACCTGAACCGATTCTCTTGACAATCCTTCTAACACACACCAATCGCGACGAAACACGTAACAACGAGATCAAAATAGGAAATAATTCGTATGAAATACCCGAGAAAGATTACACCGTACTCCCTTAGAATCGCAAATCCCACGTTGCTATAGTATTAAATAGTATTCTTATGAAATTCTTGAAGCAACAACATTGCCATTGCAAAATTTATCTTTGTTTAAGTTTTTTCTTAAGAGATGAACAATTGATAACGTTGCTATTGCAAATTTTATCCTTGCTGAAGCTTATTCTTAAGAGATGAGCAATTCAATTGTGAATTAGAAAGTTTTATTTAACCTTTAGGTGGGCCCCACATGATAAGATGACTAATCTACATAATTCTCCAAAGGTACCACATTACTTTCTGACTTAAAGAGTCATATTTAACCAAGGTTCTTGGCTGCCACGTTGGGGCCCTAAAACTTTTTCCAAAAACTTTAATTTATTAGTTAATTATCCCATCAAAATAATTAAGTAACCCAATTATCCACATAATTAAGAATTATCTCAAATTATTTAAAATACTACTCATTTTTAGCACACCTTATAAACCTCACTATCATGGTCATGTGTTACCTTGTATGACACTAGTCCATAATTATCGGGTATTGTAGCTTGGACCGTACTTTATCACAAATTGCCAAACTTTGACGGAACTCATTTTCTTCGATCTTACCCTCTCACATTCACGAATTTACTTATCACTTGTTTGAAAAAGAGTAATTCTTATAATCTCATTCCCGTTATTACATCCATTAACTTACAACGAAAATTTAATGTATGAAATGCGGGATGTAATATCTCATTTCTGAGCTTATATCAATTTATTGATGGCGTACTTCAACGTACGAAAATATATGGTGTAACATCTTTGATGACGCGACTCCTCGCTTTGTGAATCATTGCATTTTATAAACCAGTCATATGCATCAAATCCTTCTTTATGATGTCCAAAATCCAGTACAATACCTACATTTTAATATAGCATAACAAAACCACACGTATCCCCTACTGTCTCTAATGTCCAGCATTTGTGCACATAGCTGAGTATGCACAATTTGGTGTGGAATACATGTGATCTCCAGTAGTTATCAACTACTACCTTGGCTTGGCATCCATCATGTGATGTTACAGAAATGAAATGCATTGGGTTTTAGCCCACAATGCATTCTTTGCTTCTACAATTGAATGCCAAAAGCACATACCTCTTAAGAGTTCCATGATGAAATTTCTGGGCAGTGACCATTCTTTGAGTGTAGTATCATCATATGTCCTTCCTAGTTTAGGATCTCTAATGGTTTGGGATATTACCCCCAGTTGTTTCCTCCCTTTGATCTGCAATAATAAATTCCTATCGACCATTGCAACACTGCAACAACATAGCTTTTTCGATTGAGTCTTCACGTCCATGCTTGTGCTTACCATAACATCTTCTTCAAGGGAATGAGCACTAGGTGGTAATACAACCCATTAAATTTGTAGTATATGGCAAGGCATGATCACAGTATCTTCTCCTGGAAAAAACAACACAAAGTTAGTATCACGATGTTCTCCTCCATAAGGATTTGAACATGATGGTCTATTGAATTCTACAGTCCCCTACTATTCCTTTCCTCGTCACTCCTTAGTTTTTGGCAACTTTTACCATCAAGTGCGGACATTGTAATTTATCCACATTCACAATTCTCTTCCCAACTGTGTCTATATGATGAAAACCATGACATTCAATATCCCAACATCCAGTGCATAATTGGCCAAATGATCCACCAATTTATTCCCTTCTCTAAAGGTATGTGACACCTTACCATTACATAACTCTAGAAAGGTTCTAATTTCGTCCACATGTTCATTGATGATCCAACGTGTCTTTCAAATCCCCTCAATAATGTTCTTGTTCATCTTAGAGTATGTTTATATCCAAATATTAGATAAGTTGTGATTGATACAATACCTCAAGCCTGCTGATTGCCACTGCCTCTGCTAGTGTATTTGTAGCCTCTTGTAGTTCCTTTCCACATGCATATATGGCATCTCGTGTTCATCCCTTAAGCAGTATCCAATAGAGCTCCTTATTGGATTAACCCTTGATCTTTGTCCACCCAGCCGTAGGAAATTTCTAAATTACCTTGTCGACCTTCAATATAGGTGTATAGTTTTCCATCATCTGAAGCCTGTCTGGCCATCTAGGGGGAGCATTACGTATACCTGGATTCATATCCTTGATAAGGGATTGAAGTATAATGGACACGTGGTATACCACTGTATTAATAGACACCACCCCTCTATTTTTTAGTTGTTTCGCCTCTTACACAACTCCCAAACTATAATGTATGGTAGCACTTGAAAAATTGGCTTCAACTGAGGAATCATCTTAGCAGTTCAGCATTTCACCACTGCTTGGTGCAAACTTAATCCCTCCAAAGACAATCCTGCAAATGAGAAAAAATAAGACCAAACTCTTGTGGCTACATATGATCTGAAAAAAATCATGTGAGACTGTTTCTTCATCTAAATTCACGCTACACCAACATTTAGAAGGCATAAAATACCTCAGTCTTCTCCATGCATCATCTAATGGGAAATTACACTTCCACAATTTCTACATAAAGAAAGATAATTTTAATGAAAGCCCTTTTACCCACGTGTTCTTATACGATATAGCAGAATCCCTCCTACTCCTTAGGTATTCACAGGCTGACTTTACACTAAATTCTCCTTTAGGTTCTAAGCTCCAGCATGGTTTGTCAGGTACATCATGAGCCACTAGTTGTTTCGCATTATCCAAAATGTGCATAATTAGGTCATGTGGCAGTATTACACTCAATATATCTTCATCCCAACCTCTTTCATTTACCACATCGTAAACATTGTGAATTGCCTCACCACAATACAAGTCTGGAGGTGTTACGGAATAGAGAGCACCAAAGCATGTCCAATTATCATACCAAAATAGGGATGATCCTATTTTGGTTGCCATAAGATTTGAAGTTCTATAATATCCCTGCATTCAAGCATTTTCCTCCAAACATGTGAATCATATCTCCAAGGCACAACCAATGCATTCAGTTTCTTGCTATATGTTTTACACAAAAATCAGCTCCACAGTGATGGTTTTGTACGAAAACTCTAGCACAACTTACAAAATAAGGCTTTGGATACATCATTAAGAGACCTAAACCCTACTCCTCCCTCATCATAAGGCAGGCAAAGTTTAGGCCAAGATACCCAATGACGAGCTCTTCCGTCTATTGAATTGCTCCAAAAAAAACTAGCAAATAATTTGTGCAATTTGTATATCACATAGGCAGGCGGATTCACAGTTGATAAGAGATGAATATGCATACTTTGTAAGACATGTGTGATCAACATTGCCCTTCCTCCTATTGACAACATTTTACCTTTCCAAGATTGTAATTGATCAAGTACCTTTTTGACAATAATACATCATTCTTCTTGAATAAAAAATTGGACACCCAAGGTAGGTGAAAGGAAATTCTTGCCATTCAATACCAGTTATTCCATGTACCTTCCTCACAACCAATTCACTTGTGGAATGATGCACATAAACTGCTGATATGTCCTTCAATTGAAGTGAGGTAGCATCTGATGAGGAGAAAATGATCGTATCATCTGCATATGTTAGGTGATTGCTCTTAGGACTCCCCTTGGGAAAACCAAAGCCACAAAAGTAAAGATTCAAATGAAGAGCATTCAAACCTCTTGATAAAGCCTTAACTGCTAAGATGAATAAGGTAGGGGACAGTGGATCACTTTGTTTGACACATCTAGTGGTTTTAAAGAACCCATAATGTTCCCCATTAAGGAGAACATAATACCAATTGTCTAACACAATACCAAAACACTAAGTCAATGAATCTTACAAAAGCCCTTTTTTCTCAATACCTTGGTCATAAATAGCAAAGATAGTCTATCGTATGCCTTAGTTATGTCCAACTTCATCAAAACATTAGGCCATGTCTTTGTTCTCATTCATATGTCAGTGATGATTTCTTGTGTTAGTAGAACATTCTCCATAATACTCCAGCCTTTCACAAAACCTGCGTGCTCATCTGAAATAAGGTTAGGTAGAAGACCAACTAACCTATCATAAATGACTCTGAAAAATTTTTTGTTGACGAAGTTACTAAGACTAATATGTCTCATATCATAAAATGTTGTAACTTCCTTCATTTTAGGTAGTAGTACCAAGTTTGTGTGAGTCACAAACCTTGGTAATTCCCGCCTATTGAATAAAGCATTCACCATATCAAACACATCTTCTCCAACATTATCCCAACAATATTTAAAAAGCTACTATTAAAACCATATGGACCTCCACCAACAAGCCAAATACTACCTGCGTTGCTTCCTCTCTAGAAAGTTGCTTCACGAAATCGTGATTTTGTCCATCTTGTATCATTTGAGTTACATGCTCCAGTATGCCAAAAAAAAAAGCAGGGACATTATCTTCTTTGAATTGTGCTTCAAAGAACTTGAGTGCTTTATCAACCATCGAGGTAGTGTCTTCTAGTCAATTTCCAGCATTGTTTTGTGTCATTTTCAGTTGTAATCTTTTCTTTCTTCCATTAACCTACACATGAAAGAATTTGGTATTCTTTTCTCCATCATGAACCCAAGACATGGCAGTTTTTTGCTTCCAGAATATCTCTTCTAATGCCAAGAATTTGAACAATTCAGCTTATAATTTTTGCAACCTTTCTCTATTTTGCAGCGTATGGTTTAATTCAAACTAAGATTCATGAACCTTCACAACCTCTTCCAAGCTTGATATCTTCTGAAAAATATCACAAATGTTGCTTTGCTCCGTGTTGAAAGAGCCTTCTTCAACTTCTTCAATTTTTAGTTGAACAATGTAAATGAATTGGAGTGGAAGTCTGCATTCGAGTTCTCATTAACTGCATCTTTGAAAGTCTCATGTTTGCTCCAAATATTTAGAAATCTAAATGCCTTTTTATCGGAGCAGCATTAGGATTACACGATATCAACAATGGACTATGGTCTGAGCCTATATTAGACAAGTGTTCAATCTCCAAACCTGGCCACACTTGTTAATTCATGTTTCGTCAATTGTTTTCTGCACAATGCTCGACCATTAGTGTACAATAGACTACTATTAGAATAGGCCACTAGTTTACAATAGACTGATAGGAGATTATATATTAGTATGCGGTCTATATTCTGCTGAATGGGTTAAGGGCCCAACTAGTTGAAATTGAAAGTCATATACAAAGGTTATAGTACCTATCCATATACCTAGCAATTGTACATTTGACGAATTTGTTAAAGTCATCATTAAACGTGAAAAACTAACATTTTTCCACGAAATTTGAATATTACATATATGCTTAGTTCTGTGCCGAAGAGGGACAAGATTCCTCCTTCCTCCATTAAGAATGATAATGATTTGCAATCATACCTCCTTAATGTTACAATTGATGATATGAGGCTTTGTTTAAAGATACTTGTGGCGGAAAATGAGTTTGAAAAAGAGGCTGAAGTTACTGTTGAAAGGTCTCATCGAGGTTCAAATGATGCAACTACACCACCACCACTAACACAACCACCAATTTTAGAAGTAGAGGAGGAAAGAATGGTGAAAGATGGTTTTAATGGATTTAGTCATGACTTACATGATTTTGGTGACACTGAAATAAACTCGTACGGTTTGAAAGATGCAGATGGAGCGGAAGAGCTCCTAGATATTATCAGTCGAGAAACTAGATATGAAGGCTTGGTGGACTTGTTAGCTACACAACACATCCACCCTGATGCTACAGGTTTTTTCCTTGGGAAATGTTTCGACAACAAATTGGATCTAATGAAAAAGTTGGAGGTTGCTTCTATGAAAATTTATTTTATGTTTCGTATAAAGAAAAGTAGCAGTAAATTAATTTCGGTGGCTTGTCGAGATGCAAGTTTCCCGTGGAAGTACGCGCTTCAAAATACAAGAGCTATGGTAGGTTTATATGTTAACAAGTACCATGGCGAGCAGACATGCAGGGTGCAACACATATCAAGCCATCATCCTAACGTATCGTCGAAGACATTGGGTGAATATTAGTAGGAACGGTATGTTAGTGGCAAGGGCTCATCCTGTCGATATGATGGATGCTATTTTTGAAGATTTTAACCAAAGTCCTACTTATTTTAGGAGTTGGAAGGTAGGTGAAATAGCTAAGGCTATGATTAGGGGAACTTAGAAATAGTGGTATGCTTTGTTAGAAAGGTATCACCATGTTATGATGTCCTATAATAAAGGAAGTATTGTTGATTTGAAGGTTGATGATAACTTGAATTTTAGATATTTATTCTTATCTATTGTAGCATTTATTTAGAGATTCACGCATAAGAAAAAGGTTATTGCCGCAGATGAGACATTTCTGAGTAGCAGGAATGAAGGTTGCTTGTTGTCTGCTATGGCACAAGATACAAAGAATCACATTTTTTCAAGTGTGTTCTGCGTAATCGATAAAGAGTGCGATGATTCTTGGACCTACACTTTTTTGAATAGTTGCAACACATTGCTGACGAATGTGATGAATTGTACATTATCTATGATCGACATCTGTCTATTGGGAATGACTTCAAACTTTTTTACTTCCACTCATCATTGTTTTGCATGTGTTACATTGCTAAAAATATGCGCAAGAGGTTTCATTGTGGAATTCTTATTTATCATTTCTTTTCTGCCACATAGTCATACAATACTGAAGAATATTTTGACCATTTTCAACAATTGCGTTATAAAAGTTGGGAAGTAACTTATTTCCTCGCGAATTAAATTGGGATCCAAAAGTGGAGCAGGTCCTTCTTTCAAAGAAATCGATACAACGTGTTGACAATAAACATGGCATAATTGCTTAACGCAATGCTTAAGGATCAAAGAGACTTCCCGATCATTTGCTATTCAATCATATTGTTTGAAAGTTTGAAGAAATATTCGTGGTGAGGCGCAATGAAATGAAAAATATTTTTACCTTCTTTGTTACTTCTGCTGAAAAGAAGATTAAGAATAATATTATTGTCGACAATGCGCTCCGGGTGCATCAATTGGAGAATAATCGGTTTAGCATCGTTGGTCACATCAGGGATGCAGTAGTTGATATGGATTTGAACACATGTTCTGGTTGTCAGTTTGATTTGGAAAATATACCCTGCTCACATGTAGTGGCAGTTCTGAGATTGAGTTTTGAAGATGGATATGTTTCATCCATTTAGGATAACTTCTCTCCATTCTATAAGGTTTCAACATATTTGACTGCATATGAAGGAACCATTCATATAATCCATACAGAAGAAAAATATGTGGTGTTTGACGAGATTTTGTCCACAAAAATACTTCCACCCAATGTCGAGCCTACAAAAGGGTAGAAGAAAGACTAAGAGATGGCCAAACATTTAAGAACGTAGTTCTTCTGGCACCAGGAAATAAGGCAAAAACAAATGTTCCATTTGCAAAGAACTTGGCCACAAGAAAATGACTTATAAAATATTGTTACATCATTCTTGATCTTTTAGCTACTGGTATTGTAATAACGATAATTAACTCTTTTTATATACTAGAATTTTTTTTTGTAATCACTTGTTATTTCGACTATTAACTGTTGCATTGTACATCATAGACTATTGTTTTATGGTTAACCACTAGCATTGTCTATTGTAGACCTATGATCTAGAGTCAACCCTCCCTTATTTTAAGAATGAGTCATGTGACCTACCATAGACATCTGTTTTAGAATCAACCACCAATATTATCCATTGTAGACCTATTATATAGAATCAACCTCCTTATTTTAAGAAGGATTCAAGTGACATACTTATCCCATAAACTATTGTTTTACGATCAACCCTCTTATTATATCTTCAATCATCTGTAATCAACCAATGTTCTATTGTCAACCCCCATCGATATTTTTAATTGAACCAAGACTTGTTGCGCTGGTTTAGGTAGTCTATTGCAAACCACTAGGTTTAGGTAGTTAATTTAATATCTAATGTTATTAAGAACCGGCAGCCAATATGAAAATGACTTTTCTAATTAATTGAAATACACCGAATATGACAATTGAAAACATCCATTCGTTTCTCAAAATATTCAACAGTCACGTCATTTACGAGAAGTCATATGGAAATGAACCATTTAATGTCAAATTCTACCTATCAATACACTAGATTTGATGGAAACATTTATTCACCATTCTTCCAAACATCTTAATCACTTAAAAGAGAAATGCCTCCGAGGCCAAGACGAAGCATGGACATAATTTTGATCAGGGAATCATTGGATAGGCTAATCCGAGAGATCAAAGAAGACAGGGTGAGGCAAACTATGTTGCAGACCCTTTTTGGTAGGGCTGGTGCAAATATTCACCACTATATTAGCCCAGGAAATTCCCCTCCCTGTGATCGTTCTGACATGCGACGGGCTTGGACGCACGTGAGGTGCCATAGGTGCGGTTGTAGAAAGGCAGAAGCGGAATTGTGCTAGCTAAGGGAGCTTTGTAGGTGCAGAGAAGGACCCCATCTGCGAGTCCGCGTATTCAGATTTCAGGTCGCAGTTGCGGAAGGACATTCGCATAAGCGGACTCGCTAAAGAGGTATTTTGGCTGCAGAAGCGACAGATGGGAGTTTAAGTGATCTTCACAAAAGCAGGGATTTTTTCGCAAAAGTGAGCATAAAGAAGATATCATGGAGTCCACATATGCGGAATCGCTGGCAGAAGAATAAAATCGAAGGACTTAGTTGATTTTCTTATTTTTTTGATTTTGAAATTCGGACTAGGGCAATTTTTCGGGAGATTTCTACCACGATTGAAGAGGTAAGTGACATCTAATCACTTTTTTCCATAAGATACCCATTGATTTTTACACTAATATGTGTGTTTGAGGTGAAATTTGAGAATTTTTTTTATTATGTATTTGAGAGTAAGATTTGGGGATTTAATGGTCGATTTGTGTTTGGAATTGGATGTTTTAGTATGGTTGGAATCGTAATTGAATGGGTGTCTAGATTTTGTGAATTTTGTTAGGTTCCAAAGTGCGAGCGCAAAGTTGACCTTACGGGTTTACTTTTTTATTTTGGTTAGATTCGAGTCGTTCGGAGGACATTCGTAAGGCAAAGGCTTGTTCGAGCACCTAGTTGCGCGTTTTAAGGTATATAACACTTCTAAACTTGGAATTTAGGGTATACATCCTTGGGAAATGTGTTATATGGTTTGTGTTGGGGTGACGCTGTCACGACCCCGGTTCGCCCTTCGTGAACCATCGTGAAGACACCTAGTCTCTACGACTAGGTAAGCCTAAAATACGAAAGATAAACCGAATTTCCGAAAGAAAAGAAAACAATTTAAAACAGAAATAGTGTAATAAAATAGCATTTGAAAGTGCCACTCGACATACACCGTACCAACTCTCATAAACTAATACATGTTTCCCAAAACCTGGAAACCCATGAATCACAAGCTACGAATATAATAAAAAAAATGCTCTAACTCCAGAATGTCTACATCAATAGAAAAGATGGAAGGTCTATCACTACAAGATAGAATGGAATGGGACTTTTCGGTATGTGGACGCGGAAGATATACCTCGAAGTCTCTGGAGCAGTAGACTCACCTCAATGGTGATAGGACTGAGTCGAAGTACATGGATCTGCACATGAAAAATATGTGCAGAAAGGGCATGAGTACACCACAACGGTACTTAGTAAGCGCCAAGCCTAACCTCGGTCGAGTAGTGACGAGGAAAGTCCGGGCCCTATTAAATAAATATAGAGATGACAGAATAAGGTAAGTAGTAAAATTCAGAGTCTACAGTAAGAATTTAAAACAGGATGATAAGGAATACAATAACTAAAATAGAGATAAAGACAATCACAAGGAAATACCGCTCATAACAAGGATGATAACCTAGGATCTCTCAGTTTCCTCAATATATATGCTGGGGATCTCTTGGTATCCTTAATGTATACAAGGGATCTTTTGGTATCCCGAGGATCTCTTGGTATCCTCACTATATGCCAAGGATCTCATGGTATCCTCAATATACGTGCCAGGGATCTCTTAGTATCCCGCACCTCAGTTCAAGTCATAAATACATACAGGAGATCTCCCGGGATGTCGTCCCCTAGTCCCAAAGTAAACCAAACATAAGCAACACAAGAATACTAGATTAAGCTCAAGTTCGTACCAAGTAAAATAGGTAATTCTAATTTAACATACTTCACATAATTCAATTAAGGCAGTTTAAGCAAATAAACAATTAAGTCAATTAGACTTGCTTTTTCTAAGCTAACAACAGGTTTAAATTGCAAATAAAATGAAACAGGAAAAAGGAACACAATTGAAATTACTTAAAGAAAATCGAATTTTTAACAATTAGCTCAGGTACACACTCGTTACCTCACTTACAAGGCATTTCAATTATCAAATATACCAAATCCTAAAGGGGAGGTCCCCCACACAAGGTTAGGCAAGCCACTTACCTGGAACCAGCTCAAATCAATCCGAACCCACACTCTTGCCACGAGTACTTAATTCTAAATGGCTCAAATTTATTCAATTCAATTTCATAATGTAAATAACACTTCAAATAACGGATTCTACAAAGAAATTCTAAGCTAATACGCGAAATTAGATAAAATGACCAAAACACCCCTATGGCTGACTACTCGTAATCGGGTAAAATTCACATTTCAAGAATCCTTGCACTCTCACGAGTTCAGTCATACCAAAAGTACCAAAATCGTACCTCAATTGCTTCCTTAAATCATCACTCAAAGGCCTCTAATTAGTCAAGCCCTAACCCCCAAATTACCACTGATTTTCCTTAATTTTTCATGCTTATAATGATAAAAATCACTCCAATAATGAGTTTAGGGACTAAATACCTTACCCCAATGAACTCCTCTGAAAATCCATCTTGAAAAATGCTCCCCAAGCTTCTTCCCGTTTGAAAAGAGGTGAAAAATGGCTAAATTTCGCGAAGGCAAGTATTTATATGTTTCTGCCTAGCGATTACTGCATCTGCGGTCAAGGGAGCGCACCTGCTGAAGAATGCATCGCAGGTGCGAAAAGTCACTTAACGGGATGGGTCCGCATTTGCAGCACTACATTTGCGAAAACCCAGCCGCACCTGTGGATCCTGGAGCTTTGGGCCAATCTCGCTTCTGTGGCCACATAGCCGCTTCTGCAGCGGCGCACCTGCGGTCCCATACTCGCAGGTGCAGTTATGACAGAAAACCTGCAGCTGAAGCTGCAACTCCAAACTCCAAAATCCTTCCGTCAACCATCCAAAATCATCCCGAGGCCCCCGGGACCTCAACCAAAGGCACCAACAAGTCTAATACCACTGTCCAAACTTGTACCAATCCTTAAAACACCTAAAACAACATCGAAACGACGAATCAACCACGGATTCAAGCCTAAAAATTCCAAAACTCTAAAAAGATGCTTTCGATCAAAAAGTCTATCAAACCTCGTCCAAAACACAATCTGATCATACCCCTAAGCCCGAAATCATCCAACGGAGCTAACAGAGACATCAGAATTCCATTCCGAGGCCTTCTTCATACTGTTCCGACTATAGTTAACTTTCCAACACTTGAGCTCTCATTTAGGGACTAAGTGTCTCAAAACTCTCTTAAACTCAAAACCGAACAGCCCGACAAATCAAAATAGCAAAAATAAACATGGGGAAAGTAGTTAATAGGGGATCGGTGCGTAAATTCTTAAGACGACTGACCGGGTCGTCACATCCTCCTATGCTTAAACATTTGTTCATCCTCGAACAAGCATAGAGACATACTTGAAGTAGTGAAAAGATGAGGGTATACAGACATACCTGCTCGGTCTCTCTGGTCTCCTCCTCGACCGGCTGACCCCGCCACTGATCCTTCATGGATGTAATGTTTTTTGACATCATCTTTCTAACCTGCCTATCCAATATTGCCACTGGCTCTTCAACGTATGATAGATCCTTGTCCAACTGGACTGAACTGAAATCCAACACATGCGACGGATCACCATGATACCTCTGGAGCATCGAAACATGAAATACCTGATGAACTCCTGCCAAGCTAGGAGGTAAGGTAAGCTCATAAACAACCTCCCCAACATGCCTCAATATCTCAAAAGGGCCGATAAACCTCAAAATCAACTTCCCCTTATTCCCAAATCTCATGACGCCCTGCATAGGTGAAACCCGAAGCAGAACCCGCTCTCCAACCATATAGGAAACATCATAAACTTTCCGGTCCGCGTAGCTCTTATGTATGGACTGGGCTGTACGGAGTCTATCGTGAATGACCTTAACCTTCTCCAAAGCATCATAAACTAAGTCTGTGCCCAATAATCTGGCCTCACCCACCTCAAACTAACCCACCAAGGATTTACACCGCCTACCATATAAAGCCTCGTACAGTGCTATTTGAATGCTAGACTGATAGCTGTTGTTGTAAGAAAACGCCACCAATGGCAAGAACGGATCCAAAGATCCTCCAAACTCAGTCACACATGCACAGAGCATATCCTCAAGAATCTGAATAGTGCGCTCGGACTGTCCGTCCGTCTGAGGGTGAAATGTTGTACTCAACTCCATTCGAGTACCCAACTCATGCTGAACGGCCCTCCAAAACCGTGATGTGAACTGAGTACCTCTATTTGAAATGATAGAAACTGGAATACCATGCAGGCAAACAACCTCCCGGATATGAATCTCCGCCAACTGCTCCGAAGAATAAGTAGTACATATAGGAATGAAGTGTGCGGACTTGGTCAGCCGATCCACAATCACCCAAATAGCATCGATCTTTCTGATAGTCCGTGGGATCCCAACTATAAAGTCCATGGTGATCCGCTTCCACTTCCATTCCGGAATCTCTATCTGCTAAAGCAACCCACCTGGTCTCTGGTGCTCATACTTCACCTACTGACAGTTAAGGCACCGAGCTACAAATCCAACTATATCTTTCTTCATCTACCTCCACCAGTAGTGCTGCCTTAAATCCTGATGCATCTTCGTGGAACCAGAATGAATGGAATACTGCGAGCTATGGGCCTCCTCCAGAATCAACTCTCAAAGCCCATCAACATTGGGTACACAAATCTGACCCTGCATCCTCAATACACCGTCATCACCAATAGTCACATCTCTAGCATCACCGTGCTGAACCTTGTCCTTGAGGAAAAGCAAATGAGTGTCATCATATTGATGCTCCCTGATACGATCAAATAAGAAAGACCGAGAAACCACACAAGCTAGAACTCGAGTAGGCTCCGAAAGATCCAATCTCACAAACTGGCTAGCTAGAGCCTGAACATCTATCGCCATAGGCCTCTCTGATGCGGGTAAATAAGCCAAACTCCCGAAACTTTTTGCCCGGCGACTCAAGGCATTGGCCACCACATTCGCCTTGCCCGGGTGATCCAGAATAGTGATATCATAGTCCTTCAGCAACTCTAACCACCTCCTCTGGCACAAATATAGATCCGTTTGCTTGAACAAGTGTTGAAAGCTCCGATGGTCAGTATAAATCTCACAGGGAACACGATACAAATAATGATGCTAGATCATTAGGGCGTGAACAATGGCAGCTAACATAAGGTCGTGAACCAGATAATTCTTCTCATGTACCTTCAACTATCTGGAAATGTAGGAAATCACCCTACCGTCCTACATTAACACCGCTCAAAAGCCAATCCTCGAGGCATCACATAGACCATATAAGACCCCGAACCTGTAGGCAGTATCAAAATTGGGGCTGTAGTCAAAGCTGTCTTGAGCATCTGAAAGCTCGCCTCACACTCTTCCATCCACTGGAATGGAGCACCCTTCTAGGTCAACCTAGTTATAGGGGCTGCAATCGATGAAAACCCCTCCACAAAACGATGGTAGTAACCTGCCAAGCCAAGGAAACTGCGGATCTCTGTAGCTGAGGATGGTTTGTGCCAACTCTGCACGACCACTATTTTCTTCGGATCTACCTAAATACCCTCACTCGATACCATGTGGCCTAGGAATGCCATAGAATCCAACAAAAACTCACATTTCGAGAACTTAGCATATAACTTCTTCCCTCTTAGAGTCTGAAGCACAGTCCTCAGGTGCTGCTCATGATCTTCCCGACTCCGGGAATACACTAGAATATCATCAATAAAGACAATGACGAATGAGTCAAGATACAGCTGGAACATATTGTGCATAAAATGCATAAAGGCTGCTAGGGCATTGGTCAGCCCAAATGACATGACAAGGAACTCGTAATGACCATACTGAGTCCTGAAAGCAGTCTTCGGGATATCTAGCTCCCGAATCTTCAACTGATGGTAACCTGAGCGCAAGTCAATCTTAGAAAACACATGTGCGCCCTGAAGCTGGTCAAACAAATCATCAATATGAGGCAAAGGATAACGATTCTTCACTGCAACCTTATTCAATTGGTGATAATTAATACACATATGCATATAACCATCCTTTTTCTTCACAAACAAGACATGAGCACCCCAAGTTGATACACTGGGCCTAGTAAAACCCTTATCAAGCAATTCCTGTAACTGATCTTTCAACTCCTTCAATTCAGGAGGATCCATACGATACGGAGGAATAGAAATGGGCTTAGTGCCCGGCAACAGATCAATGCCAAAATCAACATCTCTATCAGGCGGCATGCCCGAAAGATCAACTGGAAACACATCGGGAAAATCCCGCACTATTTGGACTGAATCAACCGAAGGAGTATCAATACTGACATCTCTCACATAAGCTAAATATGTGTCACACCGCTTCTCAACCATTCGCTGAGCCTTAAGGAAAGAAATGACTCTACTGGGAGTATGATTTAAAGTACCCCTCCACTCAATATGCGGTACACATGGCATAGCCAGCGCCACGGTTTTGGCGTGACAATTAAGAATAGCATAACGGGGTGACAACCAGTCCATGCCCAAGATAATATCAAAATCTACCATGTTGAGCAACAATAAATCGGCTCTGGTCTCAAAACCACTAAGAGCAACCAAACACGACCGATAAGTGTGGTCCACAACAAGAGAATCTCCTATAAGAGTGGAAACATAAGAGTAAGTGAAGCCTGGATCGAATAGAACCGATACATCTCTGTGACATACCAATATAATACCTGTGATGACAGAATAGGAGGCAAAAGCCTCGGTACGGGCAGGAAGGGCATAGTATCTGGCCTGGCCTCTCCCTCTAGGGCGACCTCTGCCCCCCCGACCTCCACCTCTAGCTGGCTGAACAGGTGGGGTAGCAACTGGAGCTATACCCATAGCTTGAGAACTCTGCGGGGCACGCTATGGCTGAGAAGTCCATGGATGTGCACCCTTCCCAAGTCTAGGGCAATCCCTCACCACATGGCATATGTCACCACACTCAAAACAAGCTCTAGGAGGATGTGGTGGCTGTGACTAGCTCGGGCCAGGTCTGCTGGACTGACCTTTGAAATCACCCCGCGCAGGAGGCGCGCTAGATACCGGAGGTGTATAATAAGGCTCCTAAGGCCTAGGAGGAGCTAGAATACCACTGGCTGCTGGAAGAGCTGAATGAATAGGGCAACTCATATAACCCCGACCATGACGACCTACAGCTGGGGCACATGCACCAGAATAATGGCCCGACTCTCGAGACCTCTTGGCCTCCCTCTTCTCTCTCTCCCTAACATGCATACCCTCAATCATCCTAGCAATGCTCACTACCTGCTAATAAGAAATATCCATCTCCAACTTACGAGACATGCTAGACCGGATGCTGGGAATAAGGCCCTTAATAAACCGGCGAACCTTTCGCGAATAGTAGAAACGAAGGTTGGTGCATACCTACCAAACTAGTTTAATGGACAGCATACTCTGAGATAGTCATAGCACTCTGGCGCGACTGCTCAAACTCTGCGCGCCATACGTCCTTGAGGCTCTGAGGAACATACTCTCTCAGGAACCGATCTGAAAACTGAGTCCAAGTCAGTGAAGAAGCCCCATCCAGACTTTATAACTCATAGGTGCGCCACTACTCATAGGCAGCTCCTCGAAGCTGAAAAGTAGTGAAGGAAACCCCACTCGATCCTGATATACCCATGGTATGGAGAATGCGGTAACACTCATCTTGAAATCCTAGAGCATCATCCAATGCTAGACCACTGAATACATGAGGCTTGCACTTCTTGAACCTCTCAAACCTCAGCAGCTCATCCTCAGAAGTTGTTGCCCTGTCCTCGGGCTGATCGCGGACTACAGGTTGTACAGGAATAATATCAGGGACTTGCTCAACATGCACTCGCTGCTCAAGACTACGGGCAGCGGGAGTGTGTGCTCCTCCCCCTGCCTGAGACGTATCTACAGCAAGGAGAAGCAACCCTGCCCGAGCCAAAGTGACATACATGCTTATGAACTGTGCTACAATCTCCTGAAGTGTTGGAGTAGTAGTAGCAGTAGGCGTATCAGGTGCCTGGGCTCCGGCTAGATCTACTGGTGGTACCTCGAAGGCAGCTTGCGCAAGTGCTCTGGCTGCACCACATGCGCGTCCTCGATCTCTACCCCGGCCCTGGCTTCTGACGACTACAGTAGGGGGCACGGGTGCTTGATCATCTCGGGTAGTGCGTGTCCTCACCATCTGTGAGAGAATAGAATACAGAAGTTAAGAATTGTGATGTCAAAATATCACAAGACAAAGAAATCAAATGAAATGGAAATTTTCCTAACAATTACATAGCCTCTCATAGATAAGTACAGACGTCTCCGTAGCAATCAGCGAGACTCAAATAAACCGGCTTGTGATTCATGACTCCTATGAACCTAGAGCTCTGATACCAATATGTCATGACCCCGGTTCGCCCTCCGTTAACCATCGTGACAACATCTAATCTCTATGACTAGGTAAGCCTAAAATGTGGAAGATAAACAAAATTTGCGAAAGAAAAGAAAACAATTTAAAATAGAAATAGTGTAATAAAACAACATTTGAAAGTGCACTTGACATACATAGTACCAACTCTTATAAACTAATACAGTTTCCCAAAACCCGAAAATCCATGAATCACATGCCATGAATATAATAAAAGAAATGCTCTAACTCCGGAATGTCTACATCAACAGAAAAGATAGAAGGGCTATCACTACAAGATAGAATGGAAAGGGACTCCTCGGTCTATGGACCCGACAGATATACCTCAATGTCTCTGGAGCAGCAGCCTCGCCTCAAGGGTGATAGGACTAGGTCAAAGTACCTGGATCTACACATGAAAAACATGCGCAGAAAGGGCATGAGTACACCATAGTGGTACTCAGTAAGTGCCAAGCCTAACCTCGATCAGGTAGTAACGAGGAAGGTCAGGGCCCTACTAAGATTAAATAAATATAGAGATGACAGAATAAGGTAAGCAGTACAATTGAGAATCTACCGTAAGAATTTAATACAGGATAATAAGGAATACAATAACTGAAACAAAGATAAAGACAATCACAAGGAAATACCACTCATAACAAGGATGATAACCGACAATCTCTCAGTATCCTCAATATATATGCCGGGGATCTCTTGGTATCCTCAATGTATACAAGGGATCTTTTGGTATCTAGAGGATCTCTTGGTATCCTCAATATATGCTAGCGATCACTTGGTTCCCGAGGATTTCTTAGCATCCTCAATATATATGCCAGGGATCTCTTGGTATCCCACACCTCAGTTCAAATCATAAATACATACAGGGGATCTCCCGGGATACCGTCCCATATCCCCAAAGTAAAACACACAGCAACAACACAAGAACACTCAATTAAGCTCAAGTTCTTACCAAGTAAAACAGATATTTCAAATTTAACATGCTTCACATAACTCAATTAAGGCAGTTTAAGCAAATAAACAGTTAAGTCAATTAGACATGCCTTTTCTAAGGTAACAACAGGTTTAAATTGCAAGTAAAATGAAACAGGAAAAAGGAATACAATCGAAATTACTTAAATAAAACCGTATTTTCAACAATTAGCTCAAGTACGCACTCGTCACCTCACGTATAGGGCATTTTAATTATCAAATATACCAAATCCTAAGGGGGAGGTCCCCCATACAAGGTTAGGCAAGCCACTAACCTCGAACCAGCTCAAATCAATCCGAAACCACGCTCTTGCCACAAGTACTCGACTCCAAATGGCCCAAATCTATTCAATTCAATTTCATAATGTAAATAGCACTTCAAGTAACTAATTCTATAAAGAAATTCTAAGCTAATACGCGAAATGAGGTAAAATGACCAAAACGCCCCTCGCGCCCACGTCTCGAAATCAGGTAACATTCACATTTCCAGAATTCTTACACTCTCACGAGTTCAGTCATACTAAAAGTACCATAATCGGACCTCAATTGACTCCTCAAATCAACACTCAAAAGCCTCTAATTAGTCAAGCCCTAACCCCCAAATTACCACTGATTTTCCTTAATTTTTCATGCTTATAATGATTAAAATCACTCCAATAATGAGTTTAGGAACCAACGACCTTACCCCAATGAACTCCTCTGAAAATCCCACTTGAACAATGGTCCCCAAGCTTCTTCCTGTTTGAAAAGAGGTGAAAACTGGCTAAATTTCGCGAAGGCAAGTATTTATATGTTTCTGCCCAGCCGCACCTGCAGATCCTGGAGCACTGGGTCAATCTCGCTTCTGCGGCCACATAGCCGCTTCTGCGGCACCGCACCTGTGGTCCCACACTCGCAGGTGCGGTTATGACAGAAAACCAGCAGCTGAAGCTGCAACTCCAAACTCCAAAATCCTTCTGTCAACCATCCGAAATCATCCCGAGGCCCCTGCCACCTCAACCAAAGGCATTAACAAGTCTAATACCACTATCCAAACTTATAGCAATCCTTAAAACACCTAAAACAACATCGAAACGACAAATCAACTACGGATTCAAGCCTAAAAATTCCAAAACTCTGAAAATATGCTTTCGATCAAAAAGTCTATCAAACCTCGTCCGAATGACCTACAATTTTGCACACACGTCAAATTCTACACTACGGAGCTACTCTTACTTCCGAAATGCCATTCCAACCCTCGTATCAAAATCTCACTATCGAACCGGAAAGTGCAAAATTCGACTTTCGGCATTTCAAGATCAAATTAGCTATGGATCTCCAAAATACAATCTGAATACGTCCCTAAGCCCGAAATCACCCAATGGAGATAACGAAGCCATCAAAATTCTATTATGAGGCCGTCTTCACACTGTTCCAACTACAATAAACTTTTCAATACTTAAGCTCTCATTTACGGACTAAGTGTTCCAAAACTCTCCGAAACTCAAAATCGAACATCCCGACAAATCAAATTAGCAGAAATGAACATGGGGAAAGCAGTTAATAGGGGATCGGGGCGTAAATTCTTAAGACGACCGGTCGGGTCGTCACAGACGCACATGCTAGGTGATAGGTGTGTAGGCGTGCACCATGGTAAATTCTGATCCGGGTGGATTCTTATATTTTGTTAGTATCAAGTCTTGTTTTATACGTGCAATTCATATGTGTTAGAGTAATTGAGTTGTAATTCATGTTAATAATCATGTTTAGGCTACATGATTATTTTATTGAAACCCACTAAGGTAATTTTCTGTTGTTTTGAGTTAACTGCTTTAACTACAATTTTGTACTCAATCATAATTCTTCATTTGTATATAATATCTAAGTCTCTATTATCATTTAATATTACATCACATGTTATTATTGTTTGGGATGAGTGGTACGAGATTTGTGAGCCCTTGATACTTGAGAGATTGATGACTGAGGTGGGCCTGAGAGCCGTGTTATGAGTGTTATTGTGGACTGGGCTGCAAGACGCAACATGTCTTATTGGCTTGTTTATTATTGTGGATCGGGCTGCACACTTCAGCAGACCTTATAGGCTTTATTTTAGCGCTTGGGCAAGACCGCCCCTCCGAAGTCTGATACACCAGCAGTGAGCACAGGTACCATACAATGCTAAGTGATTAAGTGTGATGAGTGAGAGTTGAGCTAGTCGAATTGAGTATAGTGGGAACTGAGATAGACAGATTGAGTACTCTGAGAGTGTGAGTACCTAGGGGTATCACTATGGTACCTTACTTTGGTCATGCATATTTGACATGTAGGCATAGAAATTTATCATTCATCTTTTTAGTTATACATGACAATTCTTATCAATGTGGGTCTTAAATTGTGAACTTGAAAGCATATCTAAATTTTAGTATCATGAACGAGTTGAATATAGAAGTTTTCTGAGTTATTTACTATCATTGTGATTATCTTACCTATGTTGTCATTATATTGGTTCTGACTGTATCCTTTTGAGCTCGTCAATAATTTAAGCCCAAAGTTAATCCTATTACTTATTGAGTTCATTGGGTAAGTTATACTCATATTGCACTCTGTACTTCGTATGCAGATCATGGTACATCTGGACGCGGTGATTGCTAGATAGTTGCAAGTACTTGCTTGAGACTTCAAGGTTGCTTCTATGACGTCTGCGGACCTTGACTCTCTTTCCTTGTTATTTTCTTCAGTATTGTTCTATTATTTAGACACTGGTACTGGAGTTTTGCTTTATGTTGATATTTAGTAGTGCTCAGATACTCGTTGACACCATATTTTAGGATGGTTGTAGTAGAGTTTCATTTACTTTTATTAGATATTTATGAGATTCTCCGTTGATGAATTTATTAAAACGTGTTTTCTTCAAATGCTCAGTTGTTATGTGATTGTCGTCTTGCCTAGCAAGTATGTTAGACACCTTCACGACATGTTGGGATTTTGGGTAATGACACTGTCATGACAACAATCAAATTGAAGATGGCTCCACTTAGCACAATAAAAATGATAGACTACAATTGCCAAGAATTGAAGGGATGGAATTGCCTCAACCTTCCCCGGAGGAACTCTTTTATGCATCTATCAATCGGACCATCACCTTAAAGAGTAACTAGAGACATCAAGAACTACAGACTCGACGGAATTCATAAATACACGGAAAGATTAGAGACAATAGATTGACGAGGCTATAAGAAGTTTGGTAGCGACTGTGAATACACAGTCACCGGTATTACTAGGAAGTAATTTCACAACTACACACTAAAATTCTGATACTGGACACTCTGGAATGACGTAGGTATGGGAGGTTCAAGTAAGCTTACTAATTCAGATTTATAAAATATACTTTTGACCTTACAAAATTAGATCAAGGAGCAAGGTGAACATATGGAGCAAATTCCTAGAATTCCTCCACGAATCAAAATGATTGATATGGACAAATACTCGCGACAGCCTTCAAAAGCAAGTGTAGATCCACTACAAATTCCGAACAAGTTTAAGATATCGTGCATTCTAAGATGTGATTGGATATTAGATCTTAAGGATCATGTCATAGCTAGAATCAATAGAAATAATTAGACTATACCGGGGATAGAGTTAGTAATCGTGAAGAAATTCGGACAAACTCTCATGGAAGGAACATTAACCTGGTATTTTATACTTCCAAAAAACATAACTAACTCTTATGCAGATCTTGCCAATGCCTTTATCAAGGCACATATAAGAGAGTATAAAGTTAAAAAATTAACTATAGATATCTTCAAAATCCTTAAAGGAGACGAAGAGTTACTCCGAGATGCATTGATCGATCTCATAGAGAGAATATTACTACATCAAGTTCCTGACAATTTAGCAGCAACTGGTTTTGCTAAAGATCTCAACGAAAGGAGTTTAAAAGGTATTAGAAGGTCGAACGAGAATATATGAGAATTTTCACTAACTGCCTAGACCGACGTATAAAACCGGCACAACATTAAGCTTCAAAGGGACAAAGTCACACTATGCCATTTTAACAATAATAACAGGTCTAAAGGCAAATACACTAAAAGCCCAAATAGTTCGTCAAGACGAACAGAATTTGATTGCAAAACTTCGTGTAACAATTTACGAACCTTAATATTATTTATCAAAACATATTATAAATCCTTTATTAATTGCACAATGATAATTTAAAGTGAAATAAATTTCAATATATGATAACTTGTTACACCCCATGTTTTCATACGTGAGAGTATTCATAAGTCAATTGATGTAAGCTCAGAAATAAGATCAACTTTGAAAGTACATAAAGTAAGTTAATCATGTTACAATGGAGGTTACAAATATTTAAGATCATGAATACCAAGTACCAAGAGGGTTTGAAGGCTTCGAAGCTAAATGAATTGAAGAAAATAAGTTTCGTCGAAAGTCGATAAGTTTAAAATGTTGTAACATGTACTTTTGGGGTGAGAATATGGTGTAGAAAATTATAAGGAGATTATGTTATGAGTTATTTTAGTCGTATGATAGACGTGTATTATGATTTGAAGTCAAGCGAGTTGTGGAACAAAAGTTGAAAAAGGTCATCACAAGTTACATTCATAAATGTGTTAAAACTTAGGTCAAATGTAAATGTGTTTTTTACCAATATATACTTAGAGTTATAGGGTGTTCCACCTACAAAATTGAAGCTCTATGAGTCTATTTTCTAATGAATTAAACCTTTTATCAGTACAACATCGGAGTAGAGAGATATATGCATTTTAGCAAGACTGCGCAGGCTGCTAGGTGACAAGTAGGTGTGTCACCTACTTTGGTTAAATGAGAGGACAAAAAGAGGAAATTTCGGGTCAACCAAAGAGCCCATTTAAGGGCTTATCTCCTGCAATATAAATCTTATTATATATCACAAATAACCAGACCATAACCCCTACAAACTTCCTCCCAAAAATTACCCACAAATCCTAATTGATTTTCTCTCCCTTCAAGTTCTAATTGGGGGAAAACCCTAGAGTTTGAAGAACCAAGATAAGTGATGAGTTATCCAACAAATAAGGTAATTTTACAGATCTCTTTCATCCATTTTTTTTTGCTGTAAATTGATGGTAAGTCATTCGATACTTGTAAGAACTCACGGGACGGTGATCGGAAGCCATGCGTTCGAGTTATTCACTTGTCGCAGACTGTTTTGCGGATTGTTTTGTGATGTTGTTGGGATGCGTGTTGTACTAATGTTTTTGTGGAGTTTTGGCGGAGGAAGGGTGTGGACAAACACCATATAGATGTAGGGTGTTGGTCTGGTCGTTCGTCATAACATTTTCGGGTCGTTTGACACTACTACGATGGTCGTTTTGTGTATGAAGAGATTGTGGTGTGTTGAGATTATCTTGAATTTGGAGGAAGTAAGGATTATAGGGGAGATGCTGCCCATTTTTATACAAAATGAGTTTGTCATCCGTTGTGCGATAGTTGTACCTTTCATAACTTGATGATAGTATTATTATCGTTGTTGTATATTAAGGTGCGAAGAGGCGAGTTAAACTTTGTGATTGAAAGATTGTGATAAGGTACGTTAAGGCTAAGACCTTCCTTCATTTTGGCATGATCTCATAATTATGTGTTTGATAACGAGGCATAAATAGAAGTTCATACTCCCGAATTTATATACATTATCCTAGTCTCATAAGTTACATTATTCTCCCTTATCAGGACTTCATATTCAGTTTATTTTTGTCTTCTATTAGCCAAGAGAGCAGAGAGTTTATATATATACAGTATTATAGTATTTTCACTACAATCGAGCTATAATCGATGGGAAGGCCCCTATTGGGCAACCTCTGATCATATGGTGAGTTATATATCAAGCCTACTGTGGCTGAGCACCTATGAGCAAGCCCAGAAAGGCCGAGTGCCTATAAGCGAGCCTACTACGGCAGAACAGTTATATATATAAATAACGAGCCTTATAGGGCCAGACAATTATTTTACTTACTATATTGAGAGAGTTGAGGTAGTATCAGTAGGTAAGCATATCTTCAGATTATCTTTGACTCCCATTTGCTTTCAGCTATTATATTATCATTTCAGTTTCAGCTTTCAGTTATCCTGTTGCCTTACATACACAGTACATTATTTCGTACTAAAGTCCCTTTTGTCGGGGACGCTACATTTCATGCCTGTAGGTCCTCATAGACAATTGGACAGACCCTCCCAACAGACAGAGTTAAACATCAACTTGGTTGAAAAGCTCCACTTCCTCAGAGTTACAAGGTCTAGTCCTTGGAGTCCATTTTATATATACAGATTTGATGGGTAGGTCAAGGCCCTATCCCGACCATGGTACAATTCAGTTATCTCTAGAGGTTTGTAGACGATTCCTATATAATTTGTATATCAGTAGATGTTCATGGCGGCCTCGTCAGCCTCCACAGTTATATATATATATATATATATATATATATATATATATGAGCTTTTGGGTATGTTTACCCTACATATGAGAGAGACATTATTTTTAGAAGATTCAGTATATGGCCTCATCGGTCTAAGTTGAGGGTTACTCCTCAGAGTCCATAGTTACAGGGTGGTACGCTCGGGCCGAGTTCGGCACTGGGTGTCGGCCATGCCTCTTCAAGTTTGGGGCGTGACAAACTTTGTATCATAGCAGTTCTGTCCTAGGGAGTCTACAAGTCATGTCTAGTAGAGCCTTGTTTTTAGATGTGTTGTGTACCACATTATATAAACAGGAAGCTACAAGGCACTTAGGAGTCTGTTACCCTTCTTTCAAATCAAAATCGTGCTATTGAGCTGAGTTATAAGAGTTCGAGCCAAGACTTATGTTTGCTAATGATATAGATATGCTTTCAATTAGAAATAAATTACAGCTAGTTAAAGGATTAATATAACAACAAGTAAGGGCACTAATAGAAGAGAGTTCTTGACGACGTGGCCCTTTTTGAGGCCATATCAGATCGTGCATACGAGATGTGCAAATTTCTAGCTTAAGACTCTAAGATGGGAATATCAAATACACCCCGTGAATAGTAGGCCATGAGAGTATCAGAAGGTAAAAGTATAAGTTTCATTAGGTAACAGAAGCAAAGTGAAGAATGGTACGAGTTACCTAGTTAATGAAGATTATTCGAATTTCCACGTCAGACAGAGAAATAAAAGGATTCTAAGTTACCTTCAACGGAAATAAAGGCATGTAAAATTGGCCAAACCCATCTCAGTTATGCCCTATGGGAGCTAACATATATAGTTTAAGAGGAGGGTGGAATATTAGGATCTAGCATGGGTTAGAGTAACCTGAAATGGTGGATTGAGCTAGGGGAACTAAAGGTGAAACAATGTTTTGTTGAAGTTTTCATAATAATGTGATAGACGGAAGTATTAGTAGGAGAATAATGTATGCGGTGAAATAAGAGGGTCCAATTTCTTGCTATTAAGTCACTTCAGAAGAACACCTCGAGGCCTCGAGGGCACAAAGCAATGACCGAGTTCCCTCCCTCGAAGCTCGTCGAGGTCCGACCTAAAGAGAATATTGATTGAGGCTAGAGTAAAATAGGGGATTCCCAAGGCACACGGCTAAGTCTGACAAAGCCGATCTGTCTGGAGCATGTATCAAGGTGTCGCATCTAGCCGTCCTATCTCCATACCTTTACAATTAATGCATTTTGTACTAAGATGGATTTGCCCTTCTATATAAAGCGGATCCATACCACTTTGTAAAGGGTTGCTGCTCTAAGTATTCTACACAAGATAAATAACAACTCTCTCTCTCTCTCTCTCTCTCTCTCTTTTCTCTCTAACTTACTCTCTCGATATTATTGTTCGTATTTATCGCCTCCATACTTGTTCTTCACTTATTGCTTGTCATTGGCCATAAAGAGCCTCCTGTAATTATATCCTAACTGTTAGCCATTTCCCAATTATCCCCGATAGCTTGAGCCCAAGCCCAGGCATCGACCTCGAGGCCCCTCATCGGCCAGTCCGAGGCCATAATAGCTAAACCCCCCGGTTCGATTATAATTCCATTTTAGCTCGCATTTCATCTATTATCTTCGGATATCTAGCATAAACCGCTTTAACAAATAGCATAAAAATAGGTCACGTATTTTTAGAGTCCCATTAATAAATTTAATTGTTATTACCATTTTCACGGTAAATAGTTTGGCGCCTACCGTAGGGCTAAAAATAATAGTGATTATTTTCTTGCTGGTTTGGTTACACAACGCAAGTTATCTTTCACACTTTTCTTGTAAAAGATCTTCGATTTCAGGTCAAAATGTCTAGCTTAGTGAAAGGAGTTGGGAACAGCAACCTCGAGAACCACGGAGAAAACGGTGTGGCTATTCCAATTGTTGGTGCGCCACCACAGAACCCCAATAACGCACCTAGACCGATTCCAGCGAACGCGGTTTCACAAGACGCACAGCAGGTCGACGAAACCTTGCACTCCGATAGGAGCATACAACACGGCGACCAACAGGAATCCCAAAAAAACCAGCTCGGGAAGAATGGGAAGTTAGCCTTCATGTTATTTTTGAAATGTTGCAGGCACAACAGCTAGCTAACACTCAGCTGCAAAGCCACCCAGAGACTCCCAGCACGGTAGTATTGGAAACTATTCCCCGGCCGAACTGGTACCAGAGAGATCGAGCAACAACGGATCGACAACCGATCCTGCTATCATTAAAATGCTCGAGGACCTCACCAAAAGGATCAAGTAGGGCGAGAAAATGATATCAGCCACCGACAAGAAGGTCGAAACCTATAACTTCAAAGTCGACCAAATCCCGGGCGCACCCACAGTCCTAAAGAGTGTAGTTTTGAAGAAGTTCGTACAACGGCCATTCCCAGAGGAAGCGGCTCCGAAACCCATTCCAAAGAAGTTCAAAACGCTAGAACTCCCAAAATACAACGGGACCCCAGATCCTAACGAACATGTCACTACCTATACGTGTACAGTAAAGGGCAACGACATAAAAGACGACGAGATCGAGTTCGTCTTACTGAAGAGGTTCGGAGAAACACTCTTGAAGGGGGCCATGATGTGGTATCACAACCTAGCTCCCAACTCCATAGATTCATTTGCCATGCTAGCAGACTCCTTCATAAAGGCACACAGCGGTGCCATCAATGTAGCAACAAGGAAATCCGGCGTATTCAAGATTAAGCAGAGGGAGAACGAAATGTTGCGAGAATTTGTATCTCGCTTCCAAACAGAACAAATGGAACTACCCCGGTCTCCGACGACTGGGCGGTGCAGGCCTTCACTCAAGGCTTAATTGAACAAAGCTCAGTGGCCTTAAGGCAGCTAAAAGAGAATCTGATCGAGTATCCCACCGTAACCTGGTCAAACGTCCATAACCGGTACCGGTCAAAAATCAGGGTCGAGGATAACTAGATGGGAGCCCCCTCGGGTTCAGTATATCCTAGCAGACTCCTGGCGAAGGAGTCGAAACTAAACAAAGAGAGGTATCAGCCATACCCCAAAGATAGGAGGAATGCCCCAAGACGTAATCCGCCTCGCAACGATCGATTGGTGAATCAAGGATAGAACCCTCGTGGACTCATCAACAAAGGCGGATTTGGTGGGGAAACCGGGCCAACAGGGGCACCTCGCCTATCAAAATGCAACTTCAGCATCGATGTATCGGACATCGAGTTCGCAATCAGCAAAATCAGGAATGCCAAATGGCCCAGGCCTGTCCAGTTAGATCTTTCCCAGAAGGATCACAACTTAGTATGTGAACTTCATAATACGCACAACCAATAAGAACAAAGCAAAAAAGAAACAACAAGATTATCCACACATATTGGGGGGCATCGACACTCCCCACGAACGCGTGATAAGAAAGACAAAAATATCCATCACTAGAGAAAAGTAAACTCGGGGATATGTACCCGAAGATGCCCTCGCATTCAGCGAGGGGGACTCCGAAACCTCGTCCCAACCACGTACTGATGCACTGGTAACTTCATTCCTTGTTAATTCATTTCAAATAAAACATATTCTCGTGGATCCAGGTAGCTCGGCCAACATTATCGGCTAGAGGGTACTAGAGTAGCTCGGACTGCTAGACCAAATCATGCCCGCCTCTCGAATCCTTAACGGATTCAACATGGTGATCGAAACAACGAAAGGAGAGACCATTCTCCTAGTCAGCATGGCCGGCGCGGCCCAAAACACCAAATTTCATGTCATCGAAAAAGGCATGAGGAATAACGCCTTATCCAGATGGCCATGGGTGCACTGCATGAGAGCGGTACCATCCACTCTTTACCAAATGATGAAATTTTCAGCAAAGGGCGGAATTAAGACCGTCTATGGGGAACAACACGCAACAAGATAAGTATTTGTGGTATGTAACGTAGCGCCGGCAGTAACATCTCCACTCTCGAAAGAGCCAAATGATAATCGAACTACATCTTCGGGTAAGCCCGATTAAACATAGCAGAGGACCATACTAAGTCCTCGGTCCAAACAATAGGGACACATCAGACCTCAGAACATCACCGGCACACCCCACGATAAGGTAATACCACCTCCCTTTTTCATTATTTTACACTAACCCATATGTAGGCGCCCGGTCAGAGCAGTCGAAAGTACTAACCCAACCCAAAGATATACCGGCATCTGTTGCACTCTTTTCTTTTGGCCGAGCTTCTGTCCCGAAGATGGTTTCACCGGTAAGGTTTTTAACGAGGCAACGTCCATGCGCTATCTAGGGAGGATCCGACAAGCGTACCAGGATTCTTTTGTAATAAACCCCAAATACTGGAGGGCACCCCCTTTAGAGGTCATCCACTTGGAAGAATCAGGGAACGATAAACAAGGTCCCAATAGGAAATGATGTACCGGGCCAAACGGTCAAATGAATCGTGTCCGCATAAGCCGGGCTCGCGACAACAAAACAACATGTACATATGCCAAAAAATCTAAGAATATCTTTCGCCAAAGCATATCGTACTCCACAAAAAAATTCAGCATTTTCACAGCAAGGATCCCTTGACCGAGAACGCCCCGAGTTACTCAGAGACTAGAAGCAATAACTTGGTACCCACATGGCCCCAGGGTCGGAACACCACAGACATAAGCCCTCAACGAGGCAGCACGAAAATCACTAAGCATCTCCAAAGGGGAAAAATGTCTCGAACACTCGGAGACTGGTATTGCTAACTTATAAAGCACTTGACCCCAGGGTCGGAATCTCCAAAATCATAAGCCCTCAATGAGGCAATTCCGAGCTCACGAGTAACGGCCCCCGAGCCTAAGCAATCTTGATGACTGCCGCCAATCACCATTTATTTAAAAACCCGAGGCCATAGGACCCCGAGCGGGTAGACTCGGTTTGGTCTAGTAAGACCTCGAGAAAGGCATGAATCATATTTGTACCAACTGTCAACAAAACTGTAAGACCTCAAGCAAGGCATGAATCATACTTGTACCGAGTATCAACAAAACTGTAAGACCTTAAGCAAGAAATGAATCATACTTGTACCAAGTATCAACAAAACTCTAAGTCCTCAAGCAAGGCATGAATCATACTTGTACCAAGTATCGACAAAACTGTAAGACCTCAAGCAAGGCATGAAAATTTTGTAAGACTTTGCTACATGCGTAAACTAAATCCCAAAGTTTAGTCTATATGTCGCATTTGTAAGACTCCCGAAAGGGCATACCCTCAATATAGACACCTAAACTACTACACTTGGGATTAAAAATGGCTCCGGCCAAACACAAATGTCCACGGTCATACGGCTGTAGCAGCCAAATTAAAGTGACTCGGGGATGCCCGAGTATCGCTACAAAATCAAAGGCCATTACTCCGAATCTACTTCGAAAAGAACTGGTTAAACAGGCTACCCTCGATAGGAAAAAGAGCTTCGACCTTGTCAGCTCCAAATCACAAGGCTTCGAGCTACACAGCCTACAAGCTAAACCTTTCGAGGAGCTCGAACATCACCGCAAATGACTTGAAATCGAGTTTCTTCCCAAACCGACGACGGGTCAGGCAAAATCATTTCAAAAAGTCCTTAACGAGAGGAAAACAAAGCCTAAACATGCCTAAGGGCAAATTGTAAGATCCATTGTCGCCAGCGTAACTAGCCTCAAGGCCACATACTAAAAGGTGGCAACGACCAAAAGTGCAAGAGCCACTATCGCTAGCTTAAAATTTGAACGATTGAGGGTAAAAATGAGCTAGAGTCGTTACCCGATTCAGAGATCCTACCCAAAATAGATAACTATACATTCCTAAGGGCAAGGCGTAAGATCTGTTGTTGCCAGCCCACGCAAATACAGAACTTGAGGGTCAATTGTGCTCGTGTCGAAACCCGACTCAGAGACTGAACCCAAAATAGTTAAAATACAAATGCCCAAGGGCAAGGCGTAAGAGACATTGTCGCCCGCCCATGCGGACACAAAAGCTTGAGGGTCGATTGAGCTCGAGTTGAAACCCGACTCGGAGACTAAACCCAAAATAGTTGAGCAAAAGCGTAAGAGCTCTAACGCCAGCTTACACTAAAGGTTGCATCGACCGAGCGCGTAAGAGCCTCCGGTCCTGCGTAATGAGCCCCAAGGACATATCACGAATCTAAGGATTCTCACAAACTCTGATACCAGTCCACCTGGTTAAAAGCAAAGCAGAAAGGGGCACAGAAGAAATAAAACCTCGAGTTTTTCTTTTATTTACACATGCGAAAAAATGCATTCTCCGTCTACAAGCGCGCTTTGAAAATATCACATACAAAATGGCAAAGTCTATGCCCCGCCCCTGAGGACTACAACCTACCAGCCTCATCTTCTCTCCTTGGCGTAAGACAGGAATGACCGAGCATCACGCTCGTCCTCCCTTGCGCACCATCTCTTCCGGGAGAACAAAATCCATGGCACCGATGTCCTCGAGAACCCTTTTTCGGGATCTGCAACGAGCATATTCTTTGATCATCTCTTCACGATCGAGGATCCTCTTCAACTTGGCTTAGTCATCGGCAACATCCTTCAAATAAATTGCCATCTCCTGATTGGCCTTAGTCCGACTCAGTACTACTTCGGTCCGAGCATCAACGATCTCAGCCCTGACCTTGGAAAGTTGGAATTCCAGCTTCGTGATCATATCCTCTTGGACTAAAGCATTATCATGAGCTAAGCAAAGTTGGACCTAGAAGGCAGGAACTTTAGCCAAGGCACCTTCCGCCTCCAAAGCTTGAGTCTACGCCTGAGCTCTTATCTCGACACAATCATTCCTGATTCGGTCGGCTTCACCCCTAAGGAGTTCCAGGGCCTCTATCTTTTTCTGTAGCTGGGATAGATGAAAAGTTAACCTGAGAAGTTAAAAAGCAAAATGCATACCCGTCCAGGACGGGAAATTACCTGCTACACCAAATAGCTCTCGTAATTCGAGCTCCGATATTCTTCATATCGCCAGTGTGTCAACTTAACTTCCTTCTCCTCGCAAAGGAGCCCAAGGGACCTACCCTCATCTAGAGATTTCTAGAGCCTAGCCCCATGATGGAGCAGCTTAGACCTAAGCCTGTAAAAGGCCTGCAAAAGAAAAACTCGATAAGGAAGGGAAGACGCGAGATTCGGAAGCCCTGCACCAAAGCTCACCGCAAAGTGAAGTCGGAGGACTTCCTCAAAGGCTGAGCACACCTCTGTCAATCTAGTCTCCCAGCCCTAAAAGAATCAACCCCGACCAAAGCACGATCACTCGGGGGAACCACCTCTCCAAAAACGGAAACGTCTGGCGCATTAGGCTCGGATGATGTTTTCTCCTCAAAGACTTACCCCGTTTTGCCCTGCTATGAGTGCCATCGCACTACAAATGCATATCCAGTTTATTGTTATTGTCGTTCAGCTTGGAAGATGGAAAACCCTCCGCATCTCTGGAGGAGCACAACCTCGCCCTTGGAGACCCTCCGATACCTATAATGGCAAGGTTAATGCATGAAAAGGGGGAAATGTCCTCCCAAATGTATGAGGGACAAGGAAAAAGCAGTATACACACATACCATAGTATTTTGCTTCCCACCTGCCCCGGGCCATAGCTAGCCACCTATGCTCATCACAGGTCGAATGGGTCACCAGCTTCCGGACCCAACCAGGCAGATCAGGAATTTCGCCCGGTGCCCATAAAATTGATGCAGAGAAGGGACAAATAAGATTAATAAACTAGTTTCCACCATGAGCAAATTTGAGAAAGCACGAGACACTCCACTCACGCGTATAGTTCCATTCCTCGGGGAATGGCATAAGTTCTATGGGGATAACGTCAGCCGTCCGTACCCGGACGAACCGACTAATCCACTCTCAATATCCATCTTCATCAACATCAAAAACAAAGGGCATGGACGAACAACACCGCAAGTTTAGCAGACCTCGATAATGAAAGGGCCGGTACAGCCTGACAAGATGACTGAGTGAGAATTCAAACCCTGCCTTCTCCGCAAAGAACCTCATCATCAACACTATTCGCCAAAATGATGGATGTATCTGCACCAAAGTAACCCGTTACTTTAAACAGAAATCGAGCATGAGCCTATCAAGGGGGCCTAGTGCGAAAGGGTACAAGTACACGTTCAGTAACCCATCAGCAAAAGTCCGTGATACCCTCATCTGGGGGAAGCACCTGCAACGCTACACCCACGCCCATCCGCAGTTTGTCCTCACTAGCTGAAGATGCTCCTCTCTTATCGAAGACATGGTCTGCAAAGTGAACTCCTGTGGATCCTGAGCACTGGGACTGGAACTCTCCCCTCTATGCCGGGCAGACCCTAAAGTAGTAGTCGTGGATGTGGCAGAACTAGCAAGCTGAAGCGGGAACCTACACAAATGCTTTGGTGCTAAGGTAATGAAGGACTCGATGCCGAAACGGAAGGATAGAATTCTAAAAAATTGGGATCTCCCAAGAAGCGGGAGCATCTCCATATATATGTGGGGAAACAGCAACGAACCGCCTACCCAAGTTAGGCCCCAGGAGGCAAATGGCTTCAATATGAGTTCCAAGGTGGTACTCGACCTCGAGGACCTCCATCGAAGAGAAGTTAGGCTTCAAAAAGCTAGCCACGTCATCTCTAGTCCCGAGGTGGTACCCGACCTCGAGGGTTCCTCTCAAGAAGTAAATTAAGCACTTTGAGCTCCGTCCATGAGGGCTCGACCTCAAGACATCGCCTAAATATGGGTAACCCTTCCTCAGGGACCTACCTACAATGCCTTAAAAGGTTATCTACATCAAGTTCAAAGTAAATCTCCAGGTGCATGAAGCTGACCCTCACTCAGAGACCACCCTCAAAATTTTCAAGGTTCGATACGCGATCTTCATGTGACTCGAGCATCCTGATGACCCAGTCTATCGGAACATTTCAGGCTTGGCCCGAGGAACAACGGTGGGCTCAGAAAGGAGCCATTTCTATCAACCAAAGACCGGAAGGAATACTCGCATCCGAGTTAGATATTGACAATCGTCAGCAGAAACATACATTCGAAATTCCCACAAATATAAATGAATATGAAAAACATCAAAGGAAGAAGTCAAGAAAATAGTTTCATATTCATATTCATAAACATTTGCTTAGAACGACCCTCTAGGGGTCCTTACATATGATTACAAAAGCCCACCAGGGGTCCTTACACGGAAACAAAGAAGTGAATGGGTGCACACCCATGTTAAAAGCCTAAGGACCTAGTCTACCCTCGAAGGTTCATCTCTAATAACAGCATCTCCGAGCGCCATCTCCTCGAACTCGCATCCTCAAAGGAAACTCCTTTGATCACCACCTCCTCTATGTTCCCAGCTTGATCCCACGGAATAACATTGCTAAGGGAAAAGATGAAGAAGAGGAAAGGGGGAGGATGCAGAAGAGGCAGAAAAAAGAGACATAATCCGCCGAAGCCAAAGGTTGAAGATTCGGCTGGCCCCAGCCTCAACAGCCGGTTGTGCCATTTTATCCCTAGGGAGAAAAAAACCAAAGGATGAAGTACCACACCAAGCCAGGGTAGGAGAGTGAGCAGCGGTGTAAAGTCCGAATACTATCTCGAGCAACGATGTAGAGTCCAAATGCCCTTTTAGATCAGAGGACGCCAGTCACCCCCATATCATCATCTTGAGCCAATACGGACAACAGTAGCAGGCATAACAACAACAACAGCAACGACAAGATGGTATGATCTCGCTAGGAAAGGGGAAAATCAAGCAAGAGGCCACCGCAAAGCCGATGGGAATGCTGCCAAACAACCTTAAAGTCGTGAACTCCAAATATCGTAACTAGCAATAAAGAAAGATGGTGAGAAAAAAGAAATGAATGAATGAAGGGAGACACTTGGATAGAGAGATAACGCCACAATACCCCCATTTATAGGAGATAATGACACGACCATCAATATCTTTGGAAGACCGTTCGGCAGGTACAATTAATGCGTTCTTGAAGAACCAAATCAATGGCAGTACTGTCACTTTGAAGAACAGGAATCGACAACGCATTGATTGGTGTCAAAAAGACAAGTCCATAGGATGTCCCAGTTATCGAGAAAACTCACGTGATAGGTTGCGTCATCGGCATGACATCGTCACGAGAAGCTCGGGGAGTCGGGTATTAGAATCATTTCCCATCGCTTCATTCTAGCAAATGCAGAGACTATCTGTATGCAGCGAAATCATAGGGTCCAATTTCTTGCTATGTAGTCACTTCAGAAAAACACCTCGGGGCATCGAGGGCACGAAGCTATGAAATAGTTCCCTCCCTCGAAGATCATCAAGGCCCAACCTAAAGAGAATATTGATCAAGACTAGAGTAAAATAGGGGATTCCCAAGGCAAGCGGCTAAGTCTGACAAAGTCGGTCTGTCCGGAGACTGTATCAAGGTGTCACATCTAGCCGTCCCATCTCTATACCTTTACAATTAAATGAATGCATTTTGTACTATGTTGTATTCCCCCTCCTATATAAAGGGGACCCTTACCACTTTGTAAAGGGTTGTTACTCCAAGTATTCTACACAAGATAAATAACAACTCTCTCTCTGTTTTCTCTCTAACTTACTATCTCGATATTATTGCTCATATTTATTGCCTTCATACTGGTTCTTCACTTATTGCTTGTCATTGGCCATAAAGAGCCTCCTCTAATTATATTCTAACTATTAGCCTTTTCCCGATTATCCCCGATAGATTGGTCCCGAGCCCAGGCTTTGACCTCGAGGCCCCTCATCGGTCAGTCCGAGGCCAGAATAGTTAAACCCACCGGTTCGATTATAATTCCATTTTAGCTTGCATTTCATCTTTTATCTTCGGATATCTAGCATCAACTACTTTAACAACCAGCATAAAAATAGGTCACGTATTTTTAAAGTCCCATAAATAAATTTAATTGTTATCACCATTTTCACGGTAAACAAATAAGAAGAGAGTAAATGAAGCATTATGAGTAAGGTATGATAAATAGGTGATAACGGTAAATCAAAATGTAGTAGTATGACAGAGTTTATGGTCAAGTGAAAGAAAATACAAGAGATGAGAGGTTTTGAGACTATAATAGAGTATATGCCATAAAGGCATATCCTTATTTTGAAAATGAGTTTGTGACTCCAACATGATTAATAGAAGGCTAAGTTAGACCCTCTAAGTAATAGAAATTATTATGGGCTAGTAAACAAGATAAATCGAACAAGATTTAGGGACCGAAGGATTTGATAATAGTCGGCATCGTGAGAATTTCAGAGATCGTGTTCCGGAAAATGATAGAATGGACAATAGAAGAATAACCTTTAAAGGTCATTCAGGGAGACGCTTCCCTAAAGAATGAACTATGAGCAGAGTTAAGCTTAAGGAACTAAGTGTGCTAGTTACACTAATTGTCACCCTTGCACATAAGATATTTAGTTATCCCTGCTAGAGAAGGGCTATCGCAAGGCGTAAAAGTCAATTAGGACGTGAAAATACGCCGAAGATGAAGAGGTAAAATATTTGTAGGTGATCTTCATAGCATTAAATGTTATTACTCCCCTAATGGGGGAGGATGGGGTGATATAGTATTAAGTCGAAGTTAAGTGGTTCAGGTAGCTACGGAATAGTAAAGGAGTAATGCAGTAAAAAGGCAAAAGGAGTGAGATTGAATTTATTCAGATTATACATATATACTCCGACTCTAGAACACTATGCAAGCATGATGTTAGGGAGAGGCAGTAAGGGTTCCCGGCCAGGATGTTATTGATAAATAAGTGTGAATGGAACTTGATACATAAGAAGCCAGTACGAGAGGTAAGTTAAGGAAAAGGACATAACCCAAGAGAGGTTACACAAAATATAAATATGAGCGTGGACTGACAAGTAGTTAGTAGTTGATCCAGAAAGAGCTTGGGTATAGCTAGACAAGAGGTATCAGATAAATCAGTAGATCATGCAAGATAAACGTAGTGAAACCCAACATAGAAAATTTAGTCTCTTAGACACGACATCGTAATCCTCGAGAAATATTCAGATAAGAATTGGTGTAGTAGAAAGTACATTATAAGTGTTACGTAAAGAAAAAAAAGAGTGCCACTAGGGAGACTATGAAAATATTGGTTCAGAAGTAACCCGACGAGCACAAGGGCACGAATGTAAGTGACTAAGGATAATTATAAGCGAGTAAAAACATCAAAAATTCTATCGGGTATACAGTGTAATAAGCTCTCATTTTTAGAAGATTCAAAGGATCTTCCCTAAGCACTACAACAAAAGACTAGCTAAGGAAAAAAGGAAGAAGGCTTCAACATAAGCATATTGACCTAAAAAAGAAATGATCCTGTAACAACAGTCTCACTACAATATTGTATGCACGCGATAAGAAAGTGTCACCTATCATGACTAAGGAACGAGAAGTAAAAATCCAAAGTAATATTCGAGATCATATGAGTTGCACAAAGTTTCAATACGGGCACTAAGATACGCCAAGTATTCATGCAACAAGTGGTAGAATTACCAAGAAAATTAATTGCATACTTTTAACGAAAGTTGAGAAGGCACGAAAGGAATTATTCGATCTATGACCCAAAGTTTGTTACATTATGAACATGCTTAAGTTTTCAGAGTTTTATCCATGCAACATATACGTTGACAATGATACAACCATAAGATACTCCAGTATAAGTTAAAGAAAGAATTGAGTCCATGTTATAGAAAAAAGGTTAAATTGTTAGAAGGTTATATCAGTGATATTCCATAGCATCCACGAGGGGATAAAGTAATGACTAATACCTTGAGCCGCATATCAGAAGATAAAGTAAGCCTAGTTAAAGGTTGAGATAAAAGATGAAACTAAAGATTTACATTAGCTAAATGAATTAGGAGTCCGATTATTAGACCCCGATGAGTATAAAAATCATGATTCATAACATTGTAGAATCACTCTAAATATCAGAGGTACAAAAGAGATTGTGCAGTAGCCATATTCTATAACGAATTTACTATTAAGCCAGTTAGAAGTGTACCAGCCTCATAAGAAGTCAATATGAAGCTCCAATCGGATCGTGTATGCACTAGAGGTGCAAGTATTATAGTAGACCTTCAAATTGTGGATGTGAATTTCACCTATGTGGAAGGGAGGTTATGAAAGAGACTGAATATATGATGCAAGATTTAAAGATAAGTAAGGTACATGTGAAGAAGGTACCAAATGCCGAAGTACAGAAGGTTACGAATAATCTAGATATCAGATAGAGGGCTGGAAGCATCATAATTCTATATCAAGAAATGATAGTTGTTTCGTCAATAGCATATCTTCCACCCAACAGTTTCTAGGTACCGAGATGTCTAGTTAAGAGAGTTCAGAAGTGCTAGATATGGCGTGATATTTCACTTAAGGTTCCAGAATAACATAAGGAAATGTATGGTGTTAGAAAGTTAAAGGAAGGTTGTGGGTGCTATAAATAGATATGTGTAGGTCACAAGCTAAAGTATGGTATAGCAAAAAGGCCATAGGTGTACAGGAGTAAGGATAAGAAAAGGTGAGTGAGAAGGTGACAAAAATAGGTTAGTCCTCGGGATTGCACTCATCACAACAAGAGAGCTGATGGTTTCCATAAAGTTATAAAAATCTCAGTATAGCATGAGTGAACTCATAGGAGTTTAAGAATAGAAGAATATAGAAAAGATGGAATGCTGCCCTAATTGTAGAATAAGGCTGTAATTGTGATAGATAAGAGGATGAGTTTAGACCTTTGATTGGGTAATGATGCAAAGAAAAGGGATTTCATGAATTGTACATGATTAAAATACCTCCATAAGATGGATCACGTTGGGATGCTATGAAATACAATTAATTAAGTATTGTATTGTCCCTAGGTGGATCGGGAAAATAACTTCAGATGTTCCTCGATGCAACGTGAGCCCTAATAACATGTATTACAAAAGAGGTTTCAAGTGATCAATGACAGGTTATATATCAATATTAAGGTGAATCAACAATAGATGGGTACAAGTTCCAAAGTATGAGATGAGATTTGTTTGTTATTCTTAAGATGAATAGTAATGAGGAAGTACTAAAGGACATAGATTTATACTTATAGGATAAGAAGCGAGAGAGTAACCTGGAGTTGGGTAGTAAACCTCGGTAATAATAAACCGAAGTAAGTGTTATGGTATAGTATAACCTACCTAAATGTAGTAAAGCCATCAGGATAGATATACAAGGCTATGAAACAATATATAGCAATAGTCGTAAGTTCGACAAAGTACCAAGCGAAGGACTTCAGTACACCTATAGAAGCCTAGAGGGACAACTTGCCATAGTTTCTATATATTCAGAAAGTGAGGCCTAGAGATTGGCTTAAAGCCGGAGGAAGTAGGAGAGAAGAGTCGCATAGGTGCACATACATGCTGCACGATAGAAGGTCACAACAACTACGAGATTTGAAGAATTCCGACAACAAGTCATGGTGTGAGAAACATGACCTAAAAGGGGGAATGCCCTACCTTCAAATTTATACACAAAATAGTTGCCTAGATTGAAAGGACAGTATTAAAATATTCGTAAGAGATATGAGTTATGAGACTAATAGGCACATCAATCAACATTCAAGGACGAATGTTCCAGAGGGGGGAATGATGTTACACCCCATGTTTTCATATGTGAGAGTATTCATAAGTCAATTAATGTAAGCTCATAAATGAGATCAACTTTGAAAGTACATAAAGTAAGTTAATCATTTTACAATGGAGGTTACAAATATTTAAGATCATGAATACCAAGTACCAAGAGGGTTTGAAGGCTTCGAAGCTCAATGAATTGAAGAAAATAAATTTCGTCGAAAGTCGACAAGTTGGGAATGTTGTAAGATGTATTTTTGGAGCGAGAATATGGTGTTTAAATTAAAAGGAGATTATGTTATGAGTTATATTAGTCGTATGATACACATTTTTTATGATTTGAAGTCAAGTGAGGTGTGGAACAAAAGTTGGAAAAGGTCATCACAAGTTACATTCATAAATGTGTTGAAACTTAGGTCAAATGTAACTGTGATTTTCTCCCATTATGCTTGGATTTATAGGGTGTTCCACCGATCAAATTGAAGCTCTATGAGTTTATTTTCTAACGAATTGAACATTTTATCAATACAATATTGGAGTAGAGAGATATATGCATTTTTGCAAGACTGCACAGGCTGCTAGGTGACAACTAGGTATGTCACCTACTTGGTTAAATGAGAGCCCAAAAGGAGGACATTTCGGGTAAACCAAAGAGCCCATTTAAGGGATTATCTCATTCAATATAAATCTCATTATATATCACAAATAACCAGACCAAAACCCCTGCAAACTTCCTCCCAAAAATTACCCACAAACCCTAAGTTATTTTTTCTCCCTTTCAAATTCTAATTGGGGGAAAAACCTAGAGTTAGAAGAACCAAGATAAGGGATGAGTTATCCAACAAATAAGGTAATTTTACTTCTTTCTTTCATCCATTTTTTCTGTTGTAAATTCATGGTAAGTCATTCTATACTTGTAAGAACTCACGGGACGGTGATCGGAAGTCGTGAGTTCGAGTTATTCACTTGCAGCGGACTGTTTTGCGGATTGTTTTCTGATGCTGTTGGGATGCATGTTGAGATACTATTTTGTGGAGTTTTTGAGGAGGAAGGGTGTGTAAAAACAACATATAGATGTAGGGTGTTCGTTTGGTCGTTCGTCGTAACATTTTCGGGTCGTTTGACACTACTACGATGGTGGTTTTGTGTATGAAGAGATTGCAGTGTGTTGGGTTTATCTTGAATTTGGAGGAAGTAAGGATTATAGGGGAGATGTTGCCCGTTTTTATACAAAATAAGATTGTCGTCCGTTGTGCGATAGTTCTATCTTTCATAACTTGAAAATAGTATTATTATCATTGTTGTAGATTAAGGTGCGTAGAGGCGAATTATACTAAGCCCTTCTTTTATTTTGGCATAATCTTGTAATTACATGTGTTTGATAACGAGGCATAACGAGAAGTTCATACTCCCGAATTTATATACACTATTATAGTTTCATAAGTTACAGTATTCTCCCTTATCGGGACTTCATATTCAGTTTAGTTTTGACTTTTATCAGCCAAGAGAGCAGAAAGTTTATATATTTATATATAGTATTACAGTATTTCACTACAATTGAGCTATAATCGATGGGCAGACCCCTATTGGGCAACCTCTGATCAGATGGTGAGTTATATACCGAGGTCCATTTTCACTATATATAAATATATAGGCATGTTGAGCTACTCAGTACATTATTTTGTACTAACGTCCATTTTTCCAGGGACGCTACATTTGAGGCTTGCAGGTCCTCATTGACAGTTGGACAGACCCTCCCAGAAGACAGAGTCAAACATTAGCTTGGTTGGTAAGATCCACTTTCTCGGAGTTACTAGGTCTAGATCTTGGAGTCCATTTTATATATACAGATTTGATGGGTAGGTCGAGGCCCTGCCGTACCATGGTACAGTTCAGTTATCTCTAGAGGCTTGTAGACAAGTTCTGTATAGTTTGTATATCAATAAATGTTTATGGCGGCCTCGTCAGCCTCTACAATTATATATATATGAACTTTTGGGTATGTTTAACCCATAGATGAGAGAGATGTTATTTTCAAACGATTCAGAATATGGCCTCATCGGCCTAAGTTGAGGGTTACCCCTCCAGAGTCCACAGTTACAGAGTGGTACACTTGGGCCGAGTACGACACCGGGTGCCGGCCACGCCTCTTCATGTTTGGGGCATGACACGTGAGTACACCAGGATATCATCAATAAATACTATGAAAAACGAATCAAGATATGGCTGGAATACACTGTTCATCAGATGCATGAATGCTGCTGGGGCATTGGTTAGCCTAAAAGACATCAAAAGGAACTCATAGTGACCATAGCGGGTCCTGAATGCCGTCTTCAGAATATTGAGTCTCGAATCTTCAACTGGTGATATCCAGACCTTAAATCAATCTTGGAGAATACCCTAGCTCCCTGAATCCCATATACTCAGTAAGTATCAACTCTAACCTTGAAGAAGTACTAGCGAGGGGTCAACAATAAATGCTTACTCTTATGATAATTAGTCAATAACAGGAATAAAATAAAAAAATACTCAAAATATTAAATCATGAATAGTAAGGTGCACAGTCAAAGAATAATATAATTCTGCTCTGAATAAGTATAATAAGATATGATCTAGTGCACCAATTATGCCTGATATGACAAAGATAAGTTTCTCTGATAAATGAGGCAAATATATATAATATGTATGTAAATATGACATGCATCAACTAGAATTTATATGAATGCTTCTACATGAACGTAGAATGTCTATGCATGCCCACGGATCAACTATACATTATCACCGATTACACATACATGTACCAATAGGAGTCTCAATCTTTCAACATAGACCATGAAAATCAATGTAGCTACGCTCTCAAGGCTCAATGTAGCATGGGTGATCACTTGACTCTAGAGGGACGAATCCAAGTTCAAGCGTGTAATATCTCTATGGCTCAATCAAGCAGCAAAGGCTCAATAACACTCACACGGAGAACTCATGTGCCATAGCATTATCAATATCACAGTAACTGCACATTAGAAACTTCATGATATAATCATCTTGACTGCACATAAAACTTACATGCTATAATGTTAGTTCATATCGAGTATCCATATGTAACGACCCAAATGGTCATTTGGAGAGCTAGCATTCGGTTTGGTGGTTTGAGACTTTGAGTAGCTTCATAATATATATTATGACTTGTGTGTATGATTGATTTGGATTTTTGGGAAGTTCATGATTTATTTGATAGAGTAATTCTCAATTCAAAAGCTTTAGGAACTGACTAGGGTTTGACTTATGAGTAAACAATCTCATAATCGGGATATGATGGTTTCTTTAGGTTCGTATGGTGATTTTTGAACTAGGAGTATGTTATGATTTGAATTTAGATGTTCCCAGAAGGCGTGGGCTCTATTTTTCGAAAGTTGGCAATTTGAAGAATTGGAGAGTTCAATGGTTTGCCAGGAAATCAACTTTGGTTATCAGACTCTTTTTGTGGGTTTGAGACATTGGATAGGTTTATTTGGTGTAGTGGAACTTATGTTCAAAGTTTGGATCTGATCTGCAATGTCTAAGTGTGATTCGGACGTGTCCGGCAAAATTTGAAGGTTTAAAATATAAGAGAATGATTTGATCTTCGATTCTCGGTTTTAATATCATTTGTGGTATTTCGAACGTTTGAATAAGTTTGGATAAGGTATTTGGACTTGTTTGTATAATTGGACAAGGTCCCGAGGGGCTCGAATAAATTTCGGATTGGTTTCACATTATTTTTGCTAAGTTGACTTGTGCTAGTTCAGGTTCTTCACAATTGAGATGGTGGGTTTGGTCGCAAATGAGACCATCGTATTTGCAAGGGTGTTGTCGATTTATGCAACCTTACCAAAGTGGGAGGACCTCGCATTTGCGACTGTTAAACTCTGAGGATTTTGTTCCCTTTTAACGAGGATCTAGTGTTGATTTTGGAATTGGCAGTTGTTGGCCCATTTGCGAAGTGTTTGGTCGCAATGGCAACATTGGCTAGGCCAAACGGAGTTCACATTTGCTAGCTTGAGGTCGCATTTGTGAGCCTCTAGTTGCAAATACAACATCTGCAATAAGATTTATGTTAGGATTTGGGGGATTTGCGCTCATACTCTCATATTCTAAACCCTAGACTTGGAGAGAGGCGATTGTTCTTGTAGGTTTTCTTACAAGATTTTGAGGTATGCGATTTCTGATTATTTGCTTTCACGATCCAAAATCCACCTCGTCGTGATTGCACCTAACCCAACCCGCTATGTATGCCAAATAATAGTCAACCTCAGTCTAATGAAATAATAAGATACCAATAAATAAAATAACTTAATTTTTCATACTATACCTAATGTGCCATGCCCCAAACTCGGGGAGCGCGCTCAACCGAGTGAACCCGGCCGAGCAAGCCTGTTAGATACTTCCTACCCAAACTCACTCATGAACAAAGAGAAGACATAGTTTTATTGATTAGACAATAGGGAGATAATGTATACAATACCAAATCATTACCATTAGTTACTTCGTTTTAATGTCTCAGAAATACATGCACTTTCATAGTCTGAGTTGAACAAGTGATTTACACATAACATGAATTTTTTTACTTTCCCCAACACTGACATACAACTCACACTACGTCTAATAGGTACAAAGGAGTACAATGATAGTGCCAGCAATAAGGCTCCAGCTATACCTCAAAATATGATAACTTAATGAACAAAAGATACATGATCCCGGGATGAAATGGGGCTCATCATGTCTCCTGGAAAGAGGGTGTACCACTATTGCTGATCAACACCGTCTTATATGGAACCACCTGCATCCATTTAAAGATGTAGCACCCCCGACAAAAGGGATGTTAGTACTGTCGAATAGTACTAGTATGTATAACTAAACACCATCTCAATAGAAAGAATGATAATACAAGGGATAAGCAATCATGAAACCAATAGAAGCCTCAAACAATACCAAAATATCAAGTTAGGAACCACATAAGTACTCAAGTAAATTTCCATGTTTTTAGGTTGGGAGATCTTTAGTACCGATATACCATCATTCTTAATATGACCGTACTATTTTACGGAGTCCGATCATGACCCAGTCGGCTAGGTCATCTCATTTGAGACATCTACCACAATTAGAATTCCAATCTCAATTTGCAATACAGTCACCACCATGTATGCGGTATGTCGTCCGATCACAGCCCGATCAGCTAGGTTGTCTCACCCGAAACATTACCTTTTTCTATCAATCATATCTTTTTGATTCATTGGCACAAGTGGCTACAATTATAATGTCATCCTTGACACTTGGCCGTATTTCATATTTCATACTCACCTTATTCATTTTCAAACATCATCGTCATTGTCAACAACAAGGCATTTCAATTCAAGACCTCAAGTACAGATGGGAGGAATTAGGAGTCTTATGCATATAGAGATTTTCACATAACTTGGCATAACAACCTTCATTCAAACTTTACTTGAAATCATAATATTTATAACACAGTCCCTACTTTGAACATATTCTCAAGTGATAACATAGCATGATATAAGCATTTGGAACACATATTGAATATATATGTTTCAGCATGAGTTTGTTCAGAATAACCAATTTTATAATGATCAATTTGTGACTTACCTCAATTGCATGAATACCGTGGGATTCAATTCTAAGAAGAGGGGGTTTAGCCAACATACCTCAATCGAGCTTCCTCAACTCTAAAATATTCCAGAATTTATTAGCAACTTCAATCTATTTTAGAAATATAACAAATTGAACCAAAATTAGAAAAATGATCATGGTTCCAGCTCATTTGAGCATTTCATCAACCACTAAGTGTGCATTAGGGGTTCAAGGTCCTTTTATGGAAGCTTTACTCATCCTAAAACCTATTCCTTACTATTTTTAGCTCACATCTTCCTACAACCTTTGAACACATGCATGAAAAATGAACAACTCCCATACCCATGAATTAACTTGCTAACTACCCATATTTATTTAAATTTCAGAATTAAGGGCTAGGGTTAGAATTTTACCTTTAGGATGAAGACCTGGTGAGTTTTTACTTGATAATCTTCCAACGTTTGAGCAAGAATTGGTGGACAATTGGTTGAAGATCACTCTCCCACTCTAGCCACTCTGTCACTCTCAAAATATCACATTTTAGCTCAAAAATGGCCCATTGCATCTATTTATCAAAGTAGTGTCGGGTTGGAAAAGCCAAAAAAATGAAGCCTCGGAAAAGGATCTGCAGTCGCATATGCGACCGCATAATGCTTCTATAGTCTGAATGGGTCGCAAAATGGCCCTCCTAAACTGGGATGGTCTATCCCACTCTGCGGTCGTTATGCGTCCCACAGACCTTTTTTGCGATCACATAATGCGCCGTAGAATCTCCAGCTAAAAGATTTCAAGGATAGATATGCGATCAACCCAAGTGCTTATTAAACCTATTGCGGCGTGCAGCCCTATCCCATCATTAATCAACAATATTTGTTAGGGCGTGCAGTTTTATCCCATCATGAATCAATAAAGCATGCTACGACATGCAGCCTGATCCCATCAATATCACTCACAATCCGGCCCTCAGGCCCCGACTCAGTCATCAATCTCTCCAATCTCTCTGACTCACAAATCTCATGACAATCTGCCAAAACAATGATAATATGATGTAACAATAAATGATAACAGAGACTGAGATATGATATGCACATGATGAATGTGACTGAGTATAAAACTGCATATTAAGAAGATAATTTGACAGCAGAAATGACCTTAGCGGCTCCTAATAGAGTAAGAATATAGCCTAAACATGATTTCTAACATGGATTACAGCTCAATTACTCCAACATATAGGGATTACATGAATAGCAATAAGGTTTGATATCTACACAGTATCACATGTGTGTCACCTAAACACCAACCACATAACACGTAATTCAGGGATTCATACCCTCAGTACCAAGTTTAGAAGTGTTACTTACCTAAAACCGCGCAAACTTCTACTCCACCAAGCCCTTACCTCGCGAATCGGCCACCGAACAACTCGAATCTAGCCACAAAACATCATATAATCAATACTAGATATACAAATCAATTCCATTCGACAAAGCTAAGTTCTTTAACAAAAGACAAAATGTCAACCTCGGTCCCACATCTCGTAATCCTGCCATACCAAAATCATCCAATTCCGACCATAAATCAACACTCAAATCCCCAAAGTTCACCTCAAAATCTATGGGGAAAATTTAAATGTTATTCAATATTAATAGATAAAGCGATCAAGAGTTGCTAACCTCATGAAATATAGTGAAAACCCCTTCAAGAATTACCTCAATTCGAGCTCCCAGAGTCAAAAAATGAGAAAATCCTCAAAACCATCGATTTATATAATCTGCCAGGCATCTCGCACCAGTGAGCCCTTTCTTCACTTCTATGGTACTACTTCTGCGGTCACAACTCCGCTTATGTGGAAGTCACTTATGGCTAGCCAACCGCCTTTGTGGTTCCTTGCCCACACATGCGGGTGCACTTCTGCTCACATTCCTTTAGAGCCCCACTTCCGCTTCTGCGAAATAACAGGAGTCGAATATTCCTCACACCTGCACTCCTAGGCCTCCTCCCCAAATCTCGCACCTGCGATGACTCACCCTCACCTACGTGACCGCACCTATGGATACTCCCCCCACATGTGCGATGACACTAGACTTCAGCTACTTTGGCAATCATCTAAGTTCAAATTTCAATTCATTTTCAATCTGAATCTCACCCAAGGTCCCCGGAACCCGATCCAAACCTACAAAAGTCATAAAACACTATACTAACTCAGTCTAAGCCTCAAATTACTTCAAACGACATCAAAAACATGAATTGCACCACAATTCAAGGCAAATGAAACTAGTGGATTTCCAACTTGTACAATCCATGCCAAAACCTATCAAACCAACTCCGATTGACCTCAAATTTGTGCACAAGTCATAAATAAACTACGTACCTATTCCAACTTCAAGAACTACAATCCGAGCCCGGTGACCACAAAGTCAACTCTAAGTCAAACTTCTCAACTCTCAAAACTTCAACCTTTTCGAACTTTCGCCAATTCAAGAAAAATCACCTACGGACCTTCAAATCAATATCTAGACATACTTCTAAGTCCAAAATCACCTTACAGGTGTAGCAGAATCATTAAAACACTATTCCGAATTCATTTACATATCCGGTCAACTCTTTCAGCCTAGGCTTCTTACCTTGGGACTAAACGTCCCAATTTATTCCAAAATGTGCGATGACACTAGACATGTGCGATGAATTCATTTACATACTTCCTCCACATGTGCGATGACACTAGACTTCAGCTACTTTGGCAATCATCTAAGTTCAAATTTCAATTCATTTTCAATCTGAATCTCACCCAAGGTCCCCGGAACCCGATCCAAACCTACCAAAAGTCATAAAACACTATACTGACTCAGTCTAAGCCTCAAATTACTTCAAACGACATCAAAAACATGAATTGCACCACAATTCAAGAAAAATGAAACTAGTGGATTTCCAACTTCTACAATCGATGCCAAAACCTATCAAACCAACTCCGATTGACCTCAAATTTGCGCACATGTCATAAATACACTACGTACCTATTCCAACTTCAAGAACTACAATCCGATCCCGGTGACCATAAAGACAACTCTAAGTCAAACTTCTCAACTCTCAAAACTTCAACATTTTCGAACTTCCGCCAATTCAAGAAAAATCACCTATGGACCTTCAAATCAATATCTAGACATACTTCTAAGTCCAAAATCACCTTACAGGTGTAGCAGAATCATTAAAACACTATTCCAAATTCATTTACATATCCGGTCAACTCTTTCAGCCTAGGCTTCTTACCTTGGGACTAAACGTCCCAATTTATTCCAAAACATTCCCGGAACCAAACCAACCAACCCGGCAAGTCAAATAACAACAAATGAACATAGAATAAGCAATAAATGGGGGAACATGGATATAATACTCAAAACGACCGATCGGGTCGTTACATTCTCCCCCTCTTAAGCAAATGTTTGTTCTCGAACGGGTGAAGAATCATACATAGGGTCTCATATAGGTGTGGATATCTGCTCCGCGTCTCACGGTCGGTCTCCCAAGTAGCCTCCTTGGCTTGGTGACCTCTCCATTGTACCTTCACTGAAGTTAATATTAACCCAACTTTCAAACCTGTCAATCAAAAATGGCCACCGGCTCCACATCATAAGTCAAATCACCATCTAACTGAACCGTGTTGATATCTAAAACATGAGACGAATCACTGAAACACTTCTGGAGCACGGAAACATGAAACACTAGATGAATACTCGATAGACTAGGTGGCAATGCTATCTTGAAAGCCACCTCTCCAATCCTCTCAAGCACCACAAAAGGGCGAATATACCGAGGGCTCAACTTGCCCTTCTTCCCGAACCTCATAACACCCTTCATGGGTGAAACTATGAGCAATACCTTCTCCCAACCATGTAGGCAACATCACAAAACTTCCAATCGGTGTAACTCTTCTATCTAGACTATGCTGTGCGAAGCCAGTCTCGAATCAACTTAATATTTTCCAAAGCATCCTAAACCAAGTCAGTAGCCAATATCCTGGCCTCACCCGACTCAAATCAATTAATCGGAGACTGACACTGCCTCCCATAAAAGGCCTCATACGGAGCCTTCTGAATACTCGATTGGTAGTTATTGTTGTAGGCAAACTCTTTAAGCGGTAGATACTGATCCCAAGAACCCCCAAAATTCATTACACAAGCGTGTAGAATATCCTTCAATATTTGAATGGTGCGCTTGGATTGTCAGTACATATTAGGATGGAATATTGTACTCAACTCAACCTGTGTGCCTAACTCTTGCTGCATTGCTCTCCAAAACTGCGATGTGAACTACGCCCTAATATGAAATAATATACATCGACACACTACCAAAGCAAACAATCTCATTAACATAGATCTCAGAAAGTCGTTGCAAAGAATAGGTAGTCCTAAATAGAATGAAATGCACGAACTTAGTCAACTAGTCCACAATCACCTAAGTAGCATCAAATTTCTTGAAAGTCCGTAGGAGCCAAACAATGAAGTACACGGTAATCTCCCATTTCTACTCAGGAATCTCAAGCCTTTGAAGCTAACCGCTCTCTGATGTGATCGTATAAAAAAGATCGAGAAATCACACAAGCTAGAACTCGGCTAGGTTCCCACAGATCTAACCTCACGAACTGATTGGCCAAGGCCTGAAAATTTGATGCAAGTGGTCTCTCACCAACAGAAATGTATGCAAGGTTACCCAACACTTGGCCTCTTACCAAAGAATCGGCCACAGCATTGGCCTTCTAGGGATGATACAAAATGGTAATATCATAGTCTTTTAACAACACCAACCATCTATGTTGCCTCAAATTTAGATCCTTTTGCTTGAACAAGTGTTGAAGACTTGGATAATCTGTAAACACCTCACAAGACACGTCGTAGAGATAGTGCCTCCAAATCTTTCGGCCATTCAAAGGTAAAAAAACCTCGAGTTGATGCACGGCTCGGGGACTGATCCCAAAATAAGTGGCCTAAATATACCTAAGAGCGAAAGTACGTAAGAGCCTTTGGACCAGTCTGACGAGCCCCGAGGCCTTATCACGACTCTAAGGATTCCTACCAACTCAAAGACTAGTCCACCTAGCCAAATTCAAGGCAGAAAAAAGATACAAATGATATAAAGTTGTGAGATTTTCTTTCATACACATATGCGAAGTAGCACAATATCCATCTACAAACATGATACGAAAGTGCTACAAACAGACGACAAAATATATGCCCCCCCCCCGCCCCGAGATCTATAGCCTGGCACCCTCATCTTTGTTTTCTTCGGCATCGGGCAAAAGCAACCGAGAATCATGCTCATCTACCCTTTCTAGCACCAATTCCTTCGAGAGGGCAAAGCCCCTAGTACATATCTCTTCGATGGCCTTTCTTTGAGATTTGCAAGAAGCATATTCTTCAACCCTCCTTTCACGGTCGAGGATCCTTCTCAGCTCAGCTTGAGCATCGGCAGCATCCTCTAAATAGATCGCCATATCCCGGGCAGCCTTAGTCCGGCTCATCGCAGCTTCTGCCCGAGCATCAACGATCTCAGCCTTGACCTTCGAAAGCTCGGACTCAAGCTTCGCAATCATGTCTGTTTGAGCCAAAGCATTATCACGAGCTAGGCAAAGTTGAGCTTCAAAAGAAGGAACTTTGGCCAGAGTTTCCTTCCCCTCTAAAGCTTGAGCCTCCGCCCGAGTTTTCAGCTCATCATGCTCCCGCCTAGCCTGACCAACTTCATCTCGAAGGTGCTTTAGGGCCTCCGTATTTTTCTGCAACTGAAATAAACTAAGTATTTGCCTCAGGAACCAGGAGGCGGAGTGCACACTCACCCTGGGCAGAAAACTACCTGCTCCTTCAGGTGGTTCTCGTAATTCAAGCTCTGGCCCATCTCATACAACAAATGTACCAACTTGACTTCTTTTTCATCATAAAGGAGCCTAAGGGATCTCTCCTCATCCAGAGCTTTCCATACCCTGGCTTCACAAAGTAGCATCTCGAACTTAAGTTTGTCGAATGCCTTCAAAAGAAAACTCAATAAGGAAGGGAAGGCGCGAAGCTCAAAAAACTTGTGCCAAAACTCACCACAAAGTGAAGCTGTTGGGCTTCCTCGAAGGCCGAGTGCACACCTGCCAATCTAGTCCCTTCGGACTTGAAAAAGCCAACTCCGGTTGAAGCACTGTCGCTCGGTTTATGCGACCCCAGTTTTCTAGTACCTCCCGAAATACTATCGACAGAAAAAGAAGGTGACAATAATGGAGAAACCCTTTTTCTAGAACCAGGAGCCGCGGACACATAAGACTCGGATGATGCTTCCGTTTTGAAGCCCTGGTCCCGCTCCGCCTTACTTTGAGCGTCATCGACCTGTGAAAGCACCTCTCATTCATTTTTACCGTTCTTCATCCTGGGAGTTGGCAACCCTTCCCCCTCTCGAAAGGAGCACGGCCTCGCCTCGAAAGTCTTTCCAATGCTTACAACAAAAAGATTAATATGCGTGAAAGGGATATGCTTCTCCACATGAAAGAAGGGAAAAGAAAGAATAGCATAGCACTCACCATGGTATTTTTCTTCCCATCCACCCCGGGCAAAGCTCACCAGTTGCGCTCATTACAGGTCGAATGGGTCGCAAAATCTCGGACCCAATCCAGCAGATCAGGAACATCGATCGGCGCCCATGAAATCGCTGTAGAAGAAGAAAGGAAGGCACGGTTACGAAACCAGTTCTCGCTATATGAAAAACTGAGAAAGCGCAAAATGCACCACATATGTGTATAATTCCATTCCTAAGGGAATGGCATAAGCTCAATGGGTATAATGTCAGCGGTCCGCACTTGGACGAAATGACTCATCCATCCCCAATATCCTTCTTCCTCGTCATCAACAACGAAGGGCGTAGTCAATCGACATCGCAAGGTTAGCAAACCACGATGGTGAAAGGGTCGGTACAGCCTAATAAGATGACTGGGCAAAAATTCAAGCCCCGCCTTCTCCGCGAAAAATCTCACCATCAACACCGTTTGCCAAAATGACGGATGGACCTGCGCTAAGGTAACCCGATACTCTAAGCAGAAGTCGAGCACAACCCTATAATGGGGGCCCAGTGTCAAAGGATACATGTACACATTCAAGAACCTATCGGCATGATCCGTGATGCCCTCACCCGGGGAAAATGCCTGTAACATCACTTTCTCCCCCCATCCGCAGTCTTTTCTCACTAACTCAATATGTTATTCTCCTATCAAAGAAGTAGTCTTCAAGGTGTGTTCCCGTTGGTCCTGGATGCCAGAGTTAGAGCTCTCCCCTCTCTGTCGAGCAGACCCCGACATAGCAGCCATGGCGGTCATGAAATTAGAGAACTAAAAAGCAGGAATATGTGCAAGAACGTTAGTGCTGAAATACCGAAAGGCTGGCGTTGAAAAATAAGGGTAACTGTTTAAAATGGTAGGATCTCCAAAAAAGAGCAGAGACAACCCTATATTTATACATGGAAGAAGTAGCGACGATCCTCCTGCCTCAAAGATGGTTAGAAACACTAATCGACGCCATTGGCATCATCGCAAATCCTGAGGTGGTACCCGACCTCGAGGACCTCCATCAGAACAAGGTTAGGCTCCAGGAAGACAATAACATCTTCTCCAGTCTCGACGTGGTACCCGACCTCGAGGACCTCTATCAAAACAAGGTTAGGCTCCATGAATCCAAAAACACCTTATCCAGTCCCGAGGTGGTACCCGACCTTGAGGACTTCCATTAGAACAAGGTTAGGCTCCAGGAATCCAATAACACCTTATCTAGTACCGAGGTGGTACCCGACCTCGAAGACCTCCATCAGAACAAGGTTAGGCTCCAAGAAGCCAATAACACCTTCTCCAGTTCCGAGGTGGTACCCAACCTCGAGGACCTCCATCAAAATAAGGTTAGGCTCCAAGAAGCCAATAACACCTTCTCCAGTTCCGAGGTGGTACACAACCTCGAGGACCTTCATTAGAACAAGGTTTGGATCCATGACGCCAATAACACCTTCGCTAGTCCCGAAGTGGTACCCAGCCTCGAGAACTTTAATCAGCAAGAATTTAGGCTCTAAAAAGACCTACGACGTTATTATCGGTCCCGAGGTGGTACCCAACTTCGAGGACCTCTATCAATAAGGAGTTAGGCTCCAAGAGGAATAATCACTTCAAGCTCCATCCGTAATGTTTTTACCCTGGGATATCATCTTAAACCGAGCCTTCCCTCTTCCGGGACCTATCTACAATGCCTTAATGTTACATATATCAAGTTCAAGACAAGTTTCTAAATTTCCCGAGTCAACCCTCACTCGGGGACTGCTCTCGGAGGTCTAAAGACTAAGTCCCAGTTTAGGGGTTCGAAGCCCTACTTCCATCCGACTCATAGTGAAGATCGCGACGAACCGATTCTATCGGATCAATCTAGGTTTGGCCCGAGGAACAATAAAGGATTCCGCAGGAAGCCGTTTTTTATCAACCGAAAGTAAGAAAGAACACTCGCTTCTGGGTTCGATATGGGCACTAACCGATAGAATCACGTATTCAGAATCTCCGTGAACATAAATGAAAGGGAGTATAGCAAGTATCGGAGACCAAATTAAAGAAATATCTTCGCATTCATGAACATTCAATTACAAAAGCCCAAGAGGGGTCCTTACATATGATTATAAAAGCCCACGTAGGGTCCTTAGACGGAAACAATGAAGCAGGAAGGTGTACTTATAGTAAAAGCCTAAGAGCCTAGCCTATTCTCAAAGGTGCATCCTCGACAGTGACATTTTCGGGCATCATCTCCTCAGGCACGCATCCTTAAAGACAATATCTTCCAAGCAAAATCCCTTCGGGAGTATTATCTCGATTCCCCATAATGGCATCTCAAAAAGGATAAACGACGAAGATAGAAGCGATGGAGAAAATCAAAGAGACGCGGAAAAGGCAGGAAGGAAAGAAGAAGTGGCTGGGTGAAAAATCTGGCTAATGTGGATTTCGCCAGGCTATTATTATAAAGCCACTTCTTGAGACGTTGCCCCGGTGCGGGATGCAACAGTTAGTAGATAGTAACACCTCACTCCATGGAAAGCAAAGGGAGTGAGGTGCCACACCGAATAATTAGGGTAGGCGAGCAGCAATATATCGTCCGAGCCCCCTCTTGAGCAGTGGTGTATAATCCAAATATTTCCTCGAGTCGGAGGAAATCGGCCCTCTACTTCGTCGTTCTAAGCCAATGACGACAACAACAACAACAACAAAAAGATAGCGTAATCTCGCTCAACTAGAGAAGGTCCAGGAGACAGGCATGCCTGATAAAAGTACTGCCATACAATCTTGAGGCCATGGGCCTCAAACATGGTGAACAACAAAGAATAAAGATAGCGAGAAAGGAGGAATGGATAGGTACTTGGATAAAAGGCTGATCCCAAAAGGCCCCCATTTATAGAAAAGGCGCAAAGCAATTGAAATAGAATTTGGTCGAGTATCTCGCTGCGACCTGGTCGAACGTCCACAACCGATACCAGTCGAAGATCAAGGTCGAAGACGACCAGCTAGGAGCCCCCTCGAGCTCAGTATACCCAAGCAGGCTTCTGGCGAAGGAGCCAAAGCCAAACAAAGAAAGATATCAGCCATACACTGAAGACTAAAAGAATGCCCCGAGGTGCAACCCACCTCGCAACGATCAAAGGATAGATCGAGGACAGAATCCTCGGGGACTCATCACCAGAGCTAGATTCGATAGGAACGCAGGGCCAACAGAGGAACCACGCTTATCAGAATACAACTTCAACGTCGATGTATCGGACATCGTGTTCGCCATCAGTAAAATTAGAGATGCCAGATGGCACAAGCCTTTACAATCATATCCTTCGCAAAGAAATCACAACTTAGAGTGTGAATTTCACAACACGCACGGCCACAGGACCGAGGATTGCCACCAACTCCGAGAAGAGGTAGCCCAACTACTTAACAAAGGTCACCTTCAGGAATTCCTTAGTGCCGAGCCAAAAATCAGTTCCGAGAAAGAGAGGCGGCCAAGAAAAACGAAACAAATGAGCCACAACATGTCATCCACATGATCTTAGGAGGCATCGATGCCCCACAGGAGCCTATGATAAGAAGGACAAAAATATCCATCACCAGGAAAAGCGAACCCGGAGGTATATACCCGAGGATGCCCTCACATTCAGCGAAAAGGATACCGAGACCTTGTCTCAACCTCACAATGACGCACTAGTAATTTCTTTCCTCGTAAATACATTTCAAATAAAACGTATACTCGTGGATCTAGGTAGCTCGGACAACATTGTTAGGTGGAGGGTAATAGAGCGGCTCGAACTGCATGACCAAATCGTGCTCGCCGCTCGAGTCCTCAACGGATTCAACATGGCAAGTGAAACAACGAAAGGAGAAATCACCCTTCCAGTCCACGTGGCCGGAACAACCCAAAACATCAAATTCCATGTCATCGAAGGAGACATGAGGTACAACGCCTTGTTTGGACGGCCGTGGATACACTGCATGAGAGCAGTACCATCCACCCTCCTCCAAATGATGAAATTCCCAACAAAGGATGGGATTAAATCTGTCTATGGGGAACAACATGCGGCGAGAGAAATGTCCGCGGTGCACGATGTGGAGCCGACACCAGTACCTCCACTCGCAAAGGAGCCAAAGGGTAATTAAATTACATCTTCAGTTAAGCCCGATTAAACAAAGTAAAGGACCGTACCGCATCCTCATGACAAGTGACTAGGACATATCGGACCTCGAAACATCACTGGCACATCCCACACTAAGGTATAACCATCTCCCTTTTCATTTTATATTTCACACTAACCCTTATGCAGGCGCCCGACCAAATGGCCAAAGCACTCTCTAACTCGAAAGCCTTAGGTTTCAAAAGCATGCGTTGCACTCTTTTCCTTCGACCGGGTTTTTATCCCGAAAAGGGTTTTACCGGCAAGGTTTTTAACGAGACAACATCCATATGCTACCTAAGGAAGACCCAACAAGCATTCAGGTCTTCTTTTGAAATAAACCTCGAACACTGAGGGGCATCCCCTCGGAAGGCCATCCACTCGGAAAGACCAAGAAACACCAAATGGGGCCCCAATAGGAAAATGATGTACCAAGCCAAACGGCCGAACGAATCGTGTCCGTATAGCCGGGACCCCGATGGTAAAAACATGTATACTCGTATTAAGTAATCAAAGAATACCTTTTATCAAAGCATCTCACACTCTAAGAGAAACTCATCATTTTCGCAATAGCGACTCCTCCGTCGAAAATGACCCGAACACTCGAGGACTGGCGTCAACAATAGCGAGGCAATATGAAAATCACGAAACGTCTCCAAGGATGAAAGTGTCCCAAACTGGCGTCAACAATTCATAAAAATGCAACCACCGAGTCGGAGCTTCGAGCTCGTAAGCCCTCAATGAGGCAAAAACATCGCAAAATAGCTCTAAAGCCAAAAGACGACCCGAACACTCGGAGACTGGCGTTAAAAACTTAAATGACCTCCGGCTCGGAAATTTTGAAATTGTAATCCCTCAATAAGGCAATACCATATTTATAAGTAATGGCTCCCGAGTCAAGAAACCCTCGACAGCTCGGGGATTGCGGTCAAGTGCCATCTTCATCGCCTTATCAAAGCCCGAGGCCGTAAGGCCACATGCGAGCATCCTCGGTCTCGTAAGACCTATATAAGGCAACAACAATATCTGTAAGACCTCAAGCAAGGCATGAACCATACTTGTACCAAGTATCCAAAACTGTAAGACCTCAAAGGCATGAAAAACATGTAAGACCTTACTAAAGGCATTAACCCGATCTCAAAGTTTTGGCTATATATTGAACTTGTAAGACCCCTAATAAGGCAAACCCTTGATATAGATGCCGAAACTACTTCACTCGGGACTTAAAGGCTCCGGCCAAACACAAATGACTCTGGTTAAAAGGCTGTACCAGCCAAACTAACACGACTCGGGGACGCCCGACCGTCGCTATAAATCGCAAGACTTCAATTACTCTGAATATATTTCGGAAAGAACCGGTTAAACAGGCTACCCTCGATATAGGCAAACAAGCTTCGACCATGTCAGCTCCTAAAAACACCGTCTTCAAAATACGCAGCCTCCGACCCAAACCTCCTGAGGTGATCGATCATCGCCATATAACGACTCACAATTGAGGCTTTTTATTAAGATGTCGAAGAGTCACGCAAACACTATTTCGAAAAATCCTAATCAAAGGAAAAATAAAGCCTACATAAAAGGTCACTTTGACCCAAGGCGTAAGAGCCATTGCCACCAGCCCACACAAAAGGTCGCTTCAACCAAAGTTGTAAGAGCCATGAACACCAGCCCGCACGGATACAAAACTTGAGGGTCGAATGAGCTTGAGTCGAAACACGATTCGGAGACTGAACCCAAAATAGTTAACTAAATATGCCTAAGAGCAAGGCATAAAAGCCATTGTCGCCAGCCCACATAAAAGGTCGCATCGACCAAGTGCGTAAGAGCCTACGGGTTAGCCTAATGAGCCTCGGGGCCATATAACGAATCTAAGGATTCCTACAAACTCGAAGACCAGTTCTCCTGGCCAAATTCAAGACAGAAAGAGATATAGAAGAAATAAAGCCGCAAGGTTTTCTTTTATACACGTATACAAAAAAACACAATCTCCACCTACAAACATGCTTTGAAAATGCTATATATAGATGGCGAATTCTACAGCCCCTTGGAGCTATGGCCTGCTAGCCGCGTCCTCGCTTTCTTCAGCGTCAGACAGAAGTAACCGAGCATCACGCTCGTCTGCCCTCGCTCACGCCAACTCTTCTGAGAGGGCGAAACCCCTAGCTTAGCTTAGACCGAACATATTCTTCAATTCACTCTTCACGATCGAGGATCCTTCTCAGCTTAGCTTGAGCATCGGTAGCGTCCTTTAAATAGATCTCCATCTCCTGGTCGGCCTTTGTTCGGCTTATTACGGCGTCAGCCCGGGCATCAACGATCTCATCCCTGACCTTCAAAAGCTCTGGCTTGAGCTTCGTAATCATATCTGTTTGAACCAAAGCATCATCACGAGCTAAGCAATATTGAGCCTCAAAAGCGGGAACTTTAGCTAGAGCACCCTTCCCCTCTAAAGATTGAGCCTTAGCCCGAGCTTTTAGCTCATCGTGGTCACGTCTGGCTCGGCCAGCTTCATCCAGAAGGTGTTCCAGGGCCTCTGTCTTTTTCTACAACTGAAATAAACCAAGCGTTAGTCTTAGAAGCTAGAAGGCGGGATGTACGCTCACTCGGGATAGAAAATTACCTGCTCCTACTAGTAGTTCTCATAATTCAAGCTCCGGCTCACCTCATACCACAAGTGTACCAACTCGACTTCTTTTTCATCGCAAAGGAGCCTAAGGGGTCTCTCCTCATCCAGAGATTTCCGCAGCCTGGCTTCATGATGAAGCAGCCCGAACTTAAGCTTGTCGAATGACTGCAAAAGAAAACCCAATAAGGAAGGAAATGCGCGAAGTTCGAAAGGCCTGTATTGAAACTTACCACGAAGTGAAGCCGCTGGGCTTCCTCAAAGGCCGAGCGCACATCTACCAACCTAGATCTCTCAATTCTTATATGGCCAACTCCGGTCGACGCACAGTCGTTCCGTGTATGCAACCCCGGGTTTCTAGTATCCCTCGAAGTATTTTCGACAAAAAAAAAGGCGACAACAATAGAGAAACCATCTTTCCAGAACCAGGAACCACGGACGCGGCAGGCTCGGACGATGTTTCCACTCCGGAGCCCCGATCTTGTTTTATCTTGCTTTTTGCGCCATCGCCTGTAAAAGCGTCTCTCGCTTATTGTTGTCGTTCTTTAGCCTAGAAGCTGGAAACCCTTCCCCCTCTCAAGAGGAGTACGACCTCCCCTCGGAAGGATCTCCAATGCCTACAATAGCAAGATTAATACGCATAAAAGGAAAAAAGCCTCTCCAAATGAAGGAAGGGAAAGGAAAAAATAGCACAACATGCACCATGATGTTTTGCTTCCCATCTGCCACGGGACAAAGCTCGCCACTTGAACTCATCACAAGTCGAGTGGGTCGCCAACTTCCAAACTCAATCCGGAAAATTAGGAACTTCGCCCGCCGCCCATGAAACCGCTGCAAAAAAAGAAAAGAAAGCATGGTTACAAAACCAGCTTTCACCATAGACAAAATTCAGAAGGTACGGAATGCCCCACTTACGTGTATAGTTTCATTCCTTAGGGAATGGCATAAGCTCCACAAGGATAATGTCAGTGGTCTGAACTTGGATGAAGCGACTCATCCACTCCCGGTCTCCATCTTCATCATCATCAACAATGAAGGGCATGGTCGATCGGCATCGCAAGGTTAGCATACCTCGATGGTGAAAGGGTCGGTACAACCTAATAAGATGACTGAGCGTAAGTTCAAGCCCCGCCTTCTCCGCAAAAAATCTCATCATCAACATTGTTAGCCAAAATGACGGGTGGATCTGTTCCAAGGTAACCCGATACTTTAAATAGAAGTCGAGCACAATCCTATCAAGGGGGCCTAGTATGAAAAAATATGTGTACACATTCAAAAATCCATCGGCACGATCCGTGATGCCCTCATCTGGGGAAAATGTCTGTAACACTACTTTCTCCCCCCATCTACAATTTTTTCTCACTAACTCAAGATGATATTCTCCTATCAAAGAAGTAGTCTTCAAGCTATACTCTCGTTGGTCCTAAATGCCGGGGGCGGAACTCTCCCCTCTCTACCGAATAGACCCAGATGTAGTAGTCATGGCTATGGAAAAATTAGAGAACTAAAGCAGGAATCTGTGCAAGTACGTTAGTACTGAAGTAATTAAAGACTTAATGCAGGAAAAGAAGAATAACTACTTAGAATGGTGGGATATCCAAAGGAGTAGAAACGACCCTATATATGGAAAAAACGGCAACGATCCGCCTGCCTAAAAGGCCAAAGACATCATCGCTAGTTCTGAGGAGGTACCCAACCTCGAGGACCTTTACCAAAAAAGAAGTTAGGCCCTCAAAAGCCAATGGCATCATCGCCAGTCCCGAGGTGGTACCCGACCTCGAGGATCTCAACCAAAAAAATAAGTTAGGCCCTAAAAAGCCAAAGTCATCATCGCCATTCCCGAGGTGGTACCCGACCTCAAGGACCACCATCAAAAAAGAAGTTAGGCCATAAAACGCCAACAACATCACCGCAAGTCCCGAGGTGATATCCGACCTCGAGGACCTCCATTAGGAAAAGGTTAGGCTCCAAGAAGCCAATGACATCATTACAATTCTCGAGGTGGTACCCAACCTCGGGGACTTCCGTCAAAACTTATTTAGGCTCCAGGGAAATAAGAATTCAAGCTCCACCAACATGCGCTTGGTCCCAGAGTGCCATATGAATTCGGGTAGACCCTCGTTCGGGATCTATCTAGAACAAATTAGGGCTATCTACGCTAAGTTCAAAGCAGGTTTCCAGGTTGCCCAATTTTGAACGAACCCTACTCGGGGACTGCTCTAGAAAGCTTAATGATAAAGGTAGTCCTTATCCTTGAACCTCCAAGCAAATTTTCCAGAAGATTACCGCAAGGTCCAAATGATAAATCGCGATCTCAAGGCTCCAAACACTACTCTCCTTCAACTCGAAGTAAGGGTCCCGATGACCCGAGTTTATCGGCCCAATCCATGCTCTATCCAAGGGACCGCAAAGGGTTCCACAAGAAGCTGTATTAATCAATCAAAGGTCAGAAAAAATACTTGCATATGGCATTAGCCGATAGAATCACGTATTAAAAGTCTTCAAGAGTGCAAATGAAAGGAAATATAGCTAGCATCGAAGATAAAATTGAAGAAACGTCTTTGTATTCAGAAAACACTTGATTACAAAAGCCCTCGAGGGGTCATAACACATGCCCACGAAGGGTCCTTACACAAAAACAAAGAAGCAAAAGGGTACAAATATAGTAAAAAGCCTAGAGCCTAGTCTACTCTCAAAGGTGCATCCACGGCAGAAGTATATTCGAGCACCATCTCTTCGGGCATGCATCCCCGGCGACAATATCTTTGAAGAATGAGAAACCGTAATGCTTTGAATGATCCTGGAGAAGTGAAACGACAGGACGCTACAGTTATCATAGAGGCTTGCATCATCGGTATGACTTAATCATGGGAAGTCCGAAGAGTCAGATGTCAAAATCATTTCTTATCGCTCCTCTTTGAGAAACGTGGGGATTATTTGTGTATGGTGAAATCGGAGGGTCCAATTCGTCGTCATCGAGGCACCTCAGAAGATCATCTCGAAGCCTCGAGACCACAAGGCTATGATCGAGTTTCCTCCCTCGAGGTTCGTCGACGTGCGACCTTGGGACAATGTTGACCGCGACTATGGTAGAAATGGGGAGTTCCCAAGGTACACGGCTAGAACTGACAGAGCCTAGTGGACTACCCTAACCTTGAATCAGGGTGTCATCTAGCTGTCTCATCCCAAAATCTTTGTCATTAATGTATTTTGTACTATGTTGGTATTCCCCTTCTATATAAAGGGAGTCCTTGTCATTTGCGAAGGTCTTGTTGCTTCAGTTTCTATACACGAAATATACAATAACATTTGCTTTGCTCTGTAACACATTATCTTGATATTATCGCTTCCATTTATTATCTTCATTATTGTTCATCATTTATTGCTTATCATTGGACATAAAGAGCCTTTGATGATTTTACTATAATTATTAGCCATACCTCGACCACATTCGATTGCTCCCAGTCGAGCTCCGAAATCGACCCTAAGGCCCTCGAATCGACAAGCTCGAGGCCCCGATTATTAACCTATCGGTTTGGTTATCACATTATTCCTAGCTCTTATCTCGTTTCTAAGTCTCACACATAGAATCATCTGCTTAACAACTAGCATAAAAATAGATCACATATTTTTAGAGTCCCATAATCAAATTTAATTGTTATTACCATTTTTACGGTAAACAATAACCATAAGGTACGCGTATAAATTCTTGTGTTAGTTATTGTCATTGGTCGTGTGAGGCCATGGTCGTTATTCCTAATTATGGTCCTGTGTGGCGTTGGGCTATTAAGCTTCTACGGGAGTTACAAAGGCGACCCTGCCAAAGTTATATAGATCATGAGAAGTTGAACATTCGAGGACGAATGTTTCTAAGGGGGGGGATGATGTTGCATTTCGTGTTTTCGTACGTTAAAGTTTCGTTTTCAGTTAACCGACATGGACTCGGGGATGAGATCATCTTGACGTTAATGTATTTATGCTATTTATAATAAGCGATAAATAAGTGTTATGAAGTATAAAGGGATACACGAATTAAAGAAAACGTGTTTCGTTAAAAGTGACCAATTTGGGATAAAATATGAGTCGAGCGATAATACCCGATAATTATAGACTAGTGCCATGCAAGGTACTATATGACCATGGTAGTACGATGTATAAAGTATATTAAAACTAAATAGAATTTTAAGTAATTTGTGGCAACTTTTAAATTATGCGGGTAATTGATTAATTACTGGGTAACGAAATATTACCCAATTAACTAATAATTGGATAAAAATTAACTAAAACACACCATCCAAAAATGTGGCATAAAGCCACCATGACAAAAAATGACTCTTATCTTGGTCATTATGCCATGTGCCCATGTAAGGGTTCATTAAAGACCTAACCAAGTAAGACTTAATTATAAGTCTTACCTAGTTAAGATAAAAACGTTGATAACCCATTGGTGATATATAATTATGTCTTCAAAAAACGTTAGAAGGCATCAGTGCTACTCTTACAAGCTAGAAAAAATAATTCAAAGGGGAATCATCGAACTGTCTTGATAATAACAGTAGATATTCAATTCAAAACAAGCATGTTCATTTCTATAGTTCTTAATTTCCAGAATATCTTGTGACAGAGTGTTAATATCAGTCTGTCACACAAAAAGAAAGGAAAAAGTATTAAAAGGAAGAAAGTATTTCAATATCACCCGTTCTCCTTTCTAGTAGTTGCTTCTAGCGCAGAAGCAGAAGCCATTTCGTTCCAAAATGTCAAAGAATCCAAGGCAAAAATTTCGTTCATAAATTTTAAAGTAGGAACAAATTGCATTCAAGGATTTCAAAAAAAACAAAGCATAAGCTTAAACCGTTTTTTCAGGGTTTTAATTTCAATCCACGAAGGTTTCCAACGGAATATTATACAGAGTTTTCCCTACTACAGGTATATTAAGGTCATCCCTTCTGAATCACTTGTATATATTTTTCTGGACCTCATCTATTGATTTTCATCTTCTTGTTACCATATATATTTGACGTATTCTTTGTTGGTTAGGTTCCGATTTATAGAAGAAACTGACGTTCTGAAACCACATACCTTCATAGCGCTTCTTCCTACTTCGCCCTTTCCTTATTGTCTATCCTATGTTTTATCCTTGATGTCGACTTTATTTTTTCCACTTTGATGGTTTTTCTTCTTTAGATTTCTTTTTCCTTGAAATATCATACTAAATCCCTTGTTCTTATGGTCATCTCGATTATCCCTTATGGTTGCAACATTTAGACATTAACATGGCCTATCTCTAATTTCAAGAGTCATCGTACTCGAGTCCCTTTCTAACTCCTTATGATTTTTCTTCCTTCTACTTTCAAACTCGGTAATTTCCTTTGGAGTTATATCATCCAACTTTAACAAATTTTTCATGTTAACATTCACATGTATAAAGTGTTTGACTATGTTTGACGTCTGTTTATAAACAAATATTGTCTCTTTTCCATATCCTTTGTACATGTGTGTTACATTAAAATTGTGTATACGTCTTTCTGTTCTAATCCTCCAATCTTTTTGTTGTTAAACAACAATTCTCTTGACTTAGTGCTTTACCACCTCGTCTTCCCCCATTAGGAAAATAGTTTAATGTGTCATGCTTGAAGTACTACTCATTTTTTCGCCTTCCATAGGTCCGTATTCCTGGTAGGTTACGTTTGACCTATGGGTAACCCTTCTTCCTCTTATACAATTTATGGGGTTCCATATACATAGCAAGTCATACGCTCTTATTGACATGCCTTCTTTCGACGAGTTTAACTTTAGTTCACATGGTTTATCAAGAATTTCTTTTAGGGTTCTTCTCCCACTAATCCTCTTCCTCCTTCTGCTTATTCACTCTTTCTATCATTGCAATGCTAGCTAGTGTGAGAGTCCTTTGAGTCTCTAATCGATACCTTAGTTCTAGTTCATCCTAAGTCATCCTCCGATATATGCACCTCCCATCTGTATGGTTAAATTGACCTGCTAATAATCCCCGTTAAAATTAGTAATCCAATCTCAATAAAAATGGGGCCCATATTGCTTTATTACCTTAGAGCTCACTTTCCTACGAATCTTATTGTACTTCCATACTTTAACTTACATACCTTAATAGTATTCCATGTTTACTCATATTGCTTTATTTGTTTTCGCACAAATCTTTCAAAACATTCCACTTCTCATTTCTTTCGAAATAATTTCAATAAAACATCATTGATTCTCTGCCTCCCCGACTCTAACATACCTCATTTTTTAGTTGTCTAATATTGCTTAAACTTACCTGATCATGCATAAGTCGTTGCGCAAACCCAATCTGCTATAACCTACCAACATCTAGCAGTCCCATGTAATAATCAACTGTCTTAGACCTCTTTGTCCATCCCATAGCATCATCAGAATAATATCTTGGAAATATAGATGACTCTCACTCTCTGAACTCCCTAGGTTGTGAATTTCCTGACCCTTCAATGGCTCTATCACTATCAGGGGCCCTCGGGTGATGTCAATCCTGAGAGGCTACCAACTGCGTCAATACTTGTACTATTATTCTTACATAGACAGAGTCGGTTGCGGAACTCGAAGAGTTAATGATGTTGGAGCTTCCCTCAGCTCCCCTAGTACTAGTGGAATCAGGATTTTCTGAGGGAGTGCTAACCTTGGTCCTCAGACGGATCTGTCTCAATAGAGAGCGTGAGTCTCATACCCCCTCCCAATACAACCTTAACATTCGGACTAGACACAACTCTTTTAGGTAATGATATCTTTGTATAACCTACATCAACGCATACGTTAGACTCAATTCCTTATAACTATGCTCTTTCGCACAATCTAGAATATGACAGGAATGTAACAGTCCTATATTTCTCACACCCTGTTGTTTATAAGTGTGGCGTCCACTAGACCCATAAACAAGACTATACAGGACACGACCTATGGACATCCCTATCACACCTCTTTTTTTACGCCCCGAGGGGTATATAAAGGTATTTTTTCCAATTAAAGTGACATTATTCGAAATGGGATTATTTAATTTATCAGAGTAGCCACTTGGAATAAATTATTGGTGTACCAAATCATCGATTTATTTTAAATCCCAAATCGAGGAAGTTTTCGACTTTATTTAAAAGTCTGCGAACCAGAAATTCTAGATAAGGAATTCTGTTAACTCAGAAGAAGGTGTTAGGCATTCCCAGGTTCTGTGGTTCTAGCACGGTCTCTTAGATATTACTACATGGCTTAAAAATATCTAATTACTTATTTTAGAACCTATGTGTATTTAACCTTTTTACCGCTTTTCATCACTTGATTTATTCGTAATTAAAGAATCGAGTTACGCGTACATATACTAATTTTCTTTGGCGCGTCAAAAATCATGTCACGCGAATGTTTCTACAATTTATAATGCTTTGTTTATTTTATTAAGAAAAGTTTGGTTGAAGTTGCTCGAACGCAACCCTCGGGTTACTTTTAGAATTAAATTCGCAATTATGTTACGCGAACGTATACATAATCGCAATACTAATCTAAATCGTGCCTAAAGCAAACTACGATTATTTAGGGTTATTGTAATACTAAGTTAATATTTATATGAGGGCCACAGGTTATTTAGTGAAAGATGGCACACCTCAATTTTTAGAAGGCTTGTTTAATTAAGGTAATAAAAGGAGTTCTTACTTACAACTATTTTGGACTTAATGTCAAACTATTAATTATAGGTAGGGAAATATGAGGCAGGTCTTTATTTATTTGAAAGAAATCGGGCTAGCAGTAGGCCCGATATATCATTTGGAGGGATTACTAAAAGAAAATAATGCGGATGTCAACTGGGCTCGAAATTGAGCCCAAACGTAAGACGAAAGAGGATGGAAGCAGAAGAAGCCTGTTTTCGGCTTGGCAGCTTGATTTGGACCATTGCCAGGCCCAAAGCGCATCAAACACCCAAAGCCTTTTAAGGCTTAACTCATCGCAATACATGCATAGTCATATTTGCAACAATTATAAATGACATGCCTAACATGCTAGGCCTTAACTATTATCATGCATTTAAAAGGAACAAAATCAGATTTGAGTCTTAAACTTTTAAATCATTTTTTCTTGAAATAGATGAGCAGTCCTTTGACATTGCTGGAATCAAACAACTAAACAAAGCTCAGCAGCCAAACGTTGCCCTTTTTATAACCCAACATACTAATTATGCATTTAGAATATAGCGAAATAAACTACTAGAGATGCATTAACTTGTCTATAAGTTTATAAAGTCCAGTCCAATTTATTACAAATCCCGGAATCAAATATGGTACAAAATGTAAACTACATTAATGCCTTAAACTAAATTACAACAAGATGAAAATAAGAGTTTCCTAAACGGCTACTACTCCAACTTTAAATGAGCCAAGATTCTCATGAGTTTGACCATATGAAAGGGTCAGATTCACAAAGCATCTTTAAATGTAATGAACTACAATGTTATCAAGTTATTTCTAATACAAAATGAGCAATGGAAAATAATGATGTCCATAAGTCTAACCATGTCTTAAGGTTAGCCCTACAGACAAGCAAAGATTTCCAAAACTATGATTTACTCCATGGTTCTCATTTCAGTAAAGGAGAAAAGAGGGGAAGGGAAAATAACTTAGACATATACTAAAGAAATGAAGACTATTATGCACTATTAAGGGATGGATCTGACCATTTAAAAGGTCAGATTAATTTTCTTTTTGTGCTGCTATAAGAGAGGAATTTAGGACATAGTTTTATAGGTATATACACTGATTCAGTAATCAACTTTGTCAAGTTTTAACACATGTACAGCACAATATCACAGATTTCATGATTGAATTCAACACCTATTTAAGCTAATATTAACGCATGGCGTAATCAACCCTAGATTCAACCAAGTCATAATTTTCAGAACTAACATCAAAGATCGCTAAACAAACAAGTTCCAAATATAGATTTTTGAACTCAAAATTGATTCCATTCAAGATGAATATTGTACATACCTTGAAACTAATAAATATAGTAGAGGAATGACCAAATAAAGGTCAAGAATACCAAAAGTGAAAAGGAAGCTAAACTTCAGCAGCAACAACCAGCAAAACACAACAGTAAACCTAGACAAAATGAAGATAGTTTTGAAACCAGAAAACCAGGTAAAGGAAACAGGGAAATCCTCCACTTCAAAACATATTTTTAACTTGTAATGAATCAGAAAATGAGAGGTTTTGATGTTTTTTCAAGATTTCTGCAATCTGATCTTTTTAGAAAGAAAATAGAGCTTTTGTGTAGAGAATAAGGGTGAATGTGTGAAATCAGAATGAGAGGACCTACCTATGTATAGGCTGCCTAGGGAGAGTATATCTTGGGTATATTCCTTATCCTAAACCTCTGAAAATAGTATACAATACAGTTGTCCTTATTATAATAATTCAGCATCTTTTGTAACAGATAGGACAACTATACATTTCTAGGAAGTTTCTGATTTCTTAGCTTAAGTGGAAATCCATTTTTACCCTTTAAGTTACTGCTTATTTCGGTTCTATCCTAAACTTTTGAGGTTCCATTGAGTCCCTAAAGTTTTTATTGGTTTCAAATTATGACAAACAAGGACAAGACTACAAAGGATTGGGGATTTGAATCAAAGGTGTCTAAAAAGAACAAGTGGCTGCAATTAATCAGAGAAATAGAGACATCTAACTAATTAATCCTAACAATATTGAATTCTAACATCTATAGTGTCTACGATTACACAGAATCACAAAGACTAAAAGACCTTAAACCAATTCGAAACTAACATGGAAGAAATAGTTACACCTAATTAATCTAACTCATGCAATTGCCCAATAAAACTCAAACATGCTTCAATCAATTTACTAAACAAGGACAAATAATTAAACTAAACAGTTGTGAAATAAAGAAAAGAAAAAATCTAAAATAAAAATCCTAAAATATGCAGCTAAAGGAAACAATTAACATAAAAATAAAACAATTAAAACGAGGTAAAAATAAACAGAAAAAAAGAAATTGCCTAAGGAATGGCGTCTTTAGGGTGTACTGCTCCTGTTTTGGTTTCCACAGTCTTTTCTACGTTTTGAGGGGCGGAGTTGCTCTTCTTCTCCCCCTTATCTTGCTTTGCGGCAGCCTTTGGTTTCTTTTCCACATCAGCTATGGCAATGATGGCTTTTAGAGCTGGGTCAAACTCTTTATCTTTACAAATCATCCGAATAACTGGCCCGTTGTTGTGGGCCGGGAATGGGTTGTTTGGTCACATTGGGGACCTCCTCATCTTTCAGCACAACCCTCTTTTGCTCTATTAAGTTTTCGATTGCCCTTTTGAGAGTCCAACAGTCTTCAGTGTCATGCCCTTCCGATCCTGAATGGTAAGCACATCGAGTATCGGGTCGGTAGGAGGGCGACTCTGGGTTTTGCCTGGTTTGGGGTACGGGTTGCAACAAGCCCATTTGGGCCAATTTAGGGAAAAGGCTAGAGTATGATTCACCAATAGGCGTGAAGTTTATTCTTCTGGGTGGCTCCCGAGTACGAGCATTGTACGGGAAATTATTTTGAGAGGGGCGGGGGTTATATGGAGCTTGGTGAGGAGGGTTATTTCTAGAAAATGGAGCTCGATTTTGGTTAAACTATTTTTGTGGCCGAGCGTATGGCTGTGCATTCATTACTATGCACGGCTGAGGAGTCATCGCATAGGCCACATCCTAATGAGGATAATAATGTTGTGGGGTGCTTGGAGGGAAGTAACCTCTGGGTGGATGGAGGTTTCTCAGACTTGAAGCTGCCATCACAACCTCTTCTTTCTTCTTTCTATTTGCTACACCTTCTGACTCGCTTTGGATTGCTAGGGACGTAGCTCTTATGGAAGACTGGCTCAATATGCGACCTATTTTCAGACCATTTTCGACCATCTAACCAATATTGATAGCCTCAGCAAACGGCTTTCCCATTGCAAACATCATATTTTGAAAGTAGTCAGCCTCTTGGGCTTGTAGAAAAACACTGACCATTTCAATTTCATCCATCAGGGGCTTGACTCTGGCCGCTTGCTCGTGCCATTTAACAACATATTCTCGGAAACATTCCAATGACTTCTTTTTCAGATTTGACAGTGACTTCCTGTCAGGAGCTATGTCTATGTTGTACTGAAATTATCTGACGAAATCTCGACCCAGATCATCCCATATGTGCCAACGAGATATGTCTTGATCCATGTACTTCTCAGATGCAATGCCAACTAGACTCTCTCCGAAATAAGCCATTAGGAGTTCTTCCTTTCCTCCTACCCCTCTTAATTGATTGCAACACCTCTTGAGGTGGGATTTTGGATCACTATGCCCATCATTCTTTTCTAAATTGGGGGTCTTGAAGCTAAGGGAAAATGCACATGTGGTAACATACATAGATCAGGGTAGGATATGCTCTTTTGGCCGCTCAAACCTTGTATATTTTTGAGGCTCTATTCCATGCTCCTCATTTTTCGGGTGATTTCCTCTTGCTGGGGGTTCTTTGTAGCCTTCTCTTGTCCTGCGGTAAACTCGTACCGGGGTTGTTGAGGGTAAGAACTGATGGTGAAATGGGTAGGTTCTGGTGGAAAAGATGGTACTTGGAAAGTGAAGGATGATGGATCAACGCTTGGCCCGGGCAAAGTTGGTTGTACCGCATCCGAGGTTGGTGGTGCGGTAAATATGTTAGAGGCCACTCCCGAAACCACCTAGGGGTGAACCTCTGAAGGTGTTCCGGTGAAGTGAGCTGAGATGGTGGGGTATCCATGTGGGGTATTTGGGTAACTTATTGGGACGTTGGAATTTCCACTTGCTCTGGGAAGTAGCTCGGGGAAACCGGGTATTGAACTTGGCGGCTCTCTACCATTGGACCAGGCGTCCCACATTTCCAGCATGCGGAGGCGCAGTGCCCTATTCTCATCAACTACTGCTAACTTTGAGTTTGGGATAACCGATAGCGGGGTAACTTCTGGAATGGGAATCATTGGTGGATGACCTTTTGATGACATTCTACACTGCCCTTAGATCTTAAAAAGTACGGGTGTGAAACTAGGTTACCACAAACCAACCACCTTAAAAACAGAACCTAAACTTAACAGTAGACAACAAACCGGTTAGTTTGAAGAAATTAACACATAGGGAATCCCACATTGGGGGCGTGATGCACCTATAGAGTTAAATGTGTTTCTATATATTTTGCAACGATTGCATGTCTCATCCCAACTTTTGTTTATCTCCCCGATCTTTCTCTTGCTCTCTTTTGCATTCTTATTTTCTTCTTATTCTCTTTTCCTTGTTTTCTATCTTTTCTTTTTGTTTTTCTCTTTTCCATAATTTCTCTTTTATTTGAGTTAAAAAAACATGATCGGATCCGATGAGGATTGACTACGTATCATGACGCCGCATGAATCAGATCATCCCGTAGTTCAAGGAATAAATGTGGAATAAATAAAACATTTTTTGGATTTTTTCAAATTTTTCATTAAAACAAGACTTCTAATTTTTCTCTATTACAAATACTCAATCCTATATACTTGAGAATTGAAAACTAAAATAGACTTGAAATAGACTTAAGGAAAGAAAATACAGTCTCGAAAAAGAGAAAACAATCAGGAGTACATTAGTGCCTACGCGCCATGTCATCCTAGAGGCGGTAGAGATCATCCATTATCTGGCGAACGAAGATCATAACTGTGGCGAAGAACATGGACATGGTCATGTCTTCGCACTTGTTGCACTTCATCAAAATGTAGTCGGCAATTCTTCTAACCCTATCCCTGATGATGCCCTCTTCTTGCAACAACCGCCCAATCTGCTGAGATCTAGCCTCCAAGACCTAGGTGGCTGATGATTCTGTTCTTGAAAATGTTGTAGGTCTCCCTCTAGTTGTGCCATCAAAGCATAGCAATGTTCTCTCTCGGCTTTGAAGCTCTTCACTTGTATAGTCATTTCGCCCTCAAGGTTATTAAGCTCCTTTTTCCAGCCCATGACCCCTCTGTCATATCTTTCCTTCAATTGCCGAACAAAAGTTGCCCACTCTTCTGCATTTTTGGCCAACTTTGTTCGTACTTTTACTAGCTCAGACTCAGTCTTTTGCAAATTATCCTCAAAGTCACATACTTTTTGCGTAAGGTTGTAGATGAGCCTTTCATTATTTCTGCTTCTGCCCGGGTTCTCAGCTGCTATTCTCATTTTTCGAACTTGGGCCCGGAGAGCTTCATTTTCCTGGGCTAGCCTTCTTCTTTCACCTTCAGCTTCTTTTGCCTGCAGATCAATTTTGAAACGGCGTTTCTCAATTCTTGTTGCAAAGCGTGAATGGTGGCTTTATATTTTTTCTCCTTCTCTCCCCAAGCCAACCTTTCCCAAATTTTATCATCAAAAGCTTTAACATGAGGTATCTTGGCGGGCCTTTCAAGCTCAAGCTCGGGCTCGGGTTCTGGCTCATCATTTGCACAAAACCTTCTCTCAAACCACGCAGCATAATCCGGATCCACTTGCCCTCTTGCAAGATCCGGCACCTAGGTGTCACTTTTCAGTTATCGGCAACCATTCCAAACCTGTTGAACTAAAGCCTCAGGCAATGTTGCTCCTGGGTTTAGCTCAATGACTTGGGTAATCAAATCTATATCTTCGGATACCACTTGATACATTCTAGTTGCCTTAGAACTCTTTGCGGTGCATATGGTTGGATACTCCTCAGGCTCATCATCATCAAGTAGCCTTTTGAAGGTGTCATGTGTATGACTTCTGTTACCGGAAGCCACCCTAGAGCCCATTCAATTTGACTTGCCTTTAAAGTCCTTAAGTGGGAATCCCAAGCCTCAAAACGTTCTGGAGTTTTGTAATCTTTTACCCTCTCCTAATGACTCTTTATGAAGTTGTTCTCGTCCGTACCGTAACTCATGAACTTGGGGTAATGACAGAGATGTTAGATCAACCATATTTGAAGAAGAATGTTGCAACCCTCGAAGAATTAAGCCCCAGTTTTACACAATGTCAATGCTCGATAAATGTGTGCCAGCACTGACGGAACAAGTGTATGATCTTCCTGGTAGTGAGGAGTTGTGCAATTCTGGCCATGAGAGTGTCTATGGTCCCTTCCGCATTTGGAAAGACCATGATCCCAAAAATGCCACGATAAAAGTGAACCGATAATGAATTTGCTAGGTGCTCATATCTTGTTTGTTGTTTAACCCTTTTTCATGCGTTTCAAAACCAGCTAAATGCCCAAACCTGAAGTATAAGAAGTAGAAAGAACAACATCCTTTCCTTACATGAGCCTTCTTCATTTGTTTACTAATATTCAGAAGATCGAAGAACTTGTGCAGAGAAGGAGCCCATAGGAATATGAGTTGTTGCTTCCTTAAGTCTTGGCCAAAGTCAATATATCCGACCATTTCCTCTAGAGTAGGGGTGAGCTCGAAATAGGAGAAATGGAACACGCTATGGACAGGATCCCAAAAGGTTACCAAGGCTTTGATCAAATCCTCCCGGGGTTTGATGCTCATGATGTCTATAAGGGAACCCAACTGCTTTTTCACCCAATCCTGACCATCTTTATCTAAATCATTCCACCACATGCGAAGCTGCAACTGAGCCCGTTCTATGACAGATTTTGACGGGTTCTAAACAACATTTATTTGTGACGCGTTCTAGACAGTATTCATTTGTGACAGGTCCTAGACAGTATTTATTTGTGACAGGTTCTGGACAGTATTCATTTGTACCTATGGAGGATTAAGGTTATGGTTCACTCTAATGGACTCTTTTTGCAAAACAAGTTTTCAATTTCTAAAGAAAATCAATGGACAAAGACCCTTTTTATGCTACTTTAGCAAAGATGGTCGCTTTTGCAAACGTGGCCCCTTCGCAATTCCAAACAAATTTTGAGGCCAGGGGAAAGTATTTTATTGGAAAAAGACACCTTTCAGACAGACTTGCCCGTTCTTCCCAAAAATAGCCTTTCGAAAATTGAAAGGTAATCTAGGGCTATTCTGGTAAGAACGACTTAAAAGACAACCGAAGCTGGGTCGACTTATTCTTTTTACCAAAACCCTAAACTACACTTTACTCGATTATATTTTTTTTTGTAAAAAAAAATGAGGCCGAACCTTATATGGGTTGCTTACGTATCCCACATCTGGTGAGAATCAGACCTGCGTAGTTCAGTCAATTTTGACATAAAAAACATGATATTTTCAAAACCTTTGGCAGAGTTTCGAGGCATTTTCAAATACCGGGGTTTTTAGAACCGGGTAAATTCTCTATCGTAGCCCACTCTTGGTTTTTCTCTTTATTTCCTTTTCCTAGCCAGTCAACATACAAGCCGAAATAAATAAATATTCACATAGCACGTAAGATGCATCAGGATGGTCTTTATTTTCGGGTACACCTGTCCTAGACGGATCCAACTCCTGTGCTGAGTACCCAAGGTCAAATGAATGTGAAGCAAATAATCATTCCTACTAGGGATCCAACATGAGGTTGATGTTGTGTTATTCTAGGTTTAAAACCTGTGGTTTGTTTTCTAGACCTGGCTTACCCGAGCGGACAAACTCGAGTCGAGGAGGGGGCAACATACCGGAAGCACGAAAGTCTATCCGGCCTTGTTGCTTGCCCAGCCCCGTTCTATTTTGTATAACTCTAACAGAAAAGTGGGCCACGCTAACGTGAGCACCGTTTTTTAGAAGACTCATAAGAGAGGCGTAAGAAGACATTTAAATACAGTTCAAGTAATATCAAAAGGGTAAATGGCACTTAGCACATTAAGTCCGCAAATATACAGTAATATCAACAATAAAGCCAAATAAAAATCACATTAATAAGATCAAATTCTTGAACTCTGAATCGGAAGTTCTGGGTTAGGATTACAAACAGAGTCGTCAGAGCTGTCACACCTCCTTTTTAACACCTCGAGGGGTATATAAGGGAGTTTTTCCAATTAAAGTGACATTATTCGAAATGGGGTTATTTAATTTATCAGAGTCGCCACTTGGAATAAATTATTTGGTGTCCCAATTCACCAGTTTATTTTAAATCCCAAATCGAGGAAGTTTTCGACTTTATTTAAAAGTCTGCGAACCAGAAATTCTAGATAAAGAATTCTGTTAACCCGGAAGAAGGTGTTAGGCATTCCCAGGTTCCGTGGTTCTAGCACGGTCGCTTAGTGATTATTACTTGACTTTACTTATTTTAGAACCTATGTGTATTTACCATTTTTATCGATTTTAATCAGTTGATTTATTCATAATTAAAGAATCGAGTTACGCGTATGTATACTAATTTCCTTTGGAGCATCAAAAATCATGTCACACGAAAGTCTCCACAATTAATAACGCTTTGTTTATTTCATTAAGAAATGTTTGGTTGAAGTTGCGCGAATGCATCCCTCAATTTACTTTTAGAATTAAATTCACAATTATGTTACGCGAACGTATACATAATCGCAATACTAATCTAAATCGGGCCTAATGCAAACTATGATTATTTAGAGTTATTTAAATCCTAAGTTAATATTTATATGAGGGCCATAGGTTATTTAGTGAAAGATGGCACACCTCAATTTTTAGAAGGCTTGTTTGATTAAGGTAATAAAAGGAGTTCTTACTTAACTAATTGTGACTTAATGTAAAGCTATTAATTATGGGCATGGAGATATAAGGCAGGTCTTTATTTAATTGAAAGAAACTGGGCCATCAATAGGCCCGGTATATCATTTAGAGCGATTACTAAAAGAAAATAATGTGGATGTCAACTGATCTCGAAATTGAGCCCAAACGTAAGACGAAAGAGGATGGAAGCAAAAGAAGCATGTTTTCGGCTTGGTAGCCTGATTTGGGCCATTGCCAGGCCCAAAGCGCCTCAAACACCCAAAGCCTGTTAAGGCTGAACTCATCACAATACATGCATAGTCATATTTGCACCAATTATAAATGAAATGCCTAACATGCTAGACCATGACTATTATCATGCATTTAAAAGGAACAAAATCATATTTGAGTCTTAAACTTTTAAATCATTTTTTCTTCAACATAGATGAGCAGTCCTTTGACATTGCTGGAATCAAACAACAGAACAAAGATCAGTAGCCAAACGTTGCCCTTTTTAAAACATAGCATACTAATTATGCATTTAGAATATGGCTAAATAAAATACTGTAGCTGCATTAACTTGTCTATAAGTTTATAAAGTCCAGTCCAATTTATTACAAATCCGGAATCAAATATGGTACAAAATATAAACTACATTAATACCTTAAACTAAATTACAACAAGATAAAAAGAAGAGTTTCCTAAACTGCTACGGCTCCAGCTTTAAATGAGCCAAGATTCTCATGAGTTTGACCATGTGAAAGGGTCAGATTCACAAAGCATCTTCAAATGTAATTACCCACAATGTTATCAAGTTATTCCTAATACAAAATGAGCAAAGGAAAACAATGATGTCCATAAGTCTAACCATGTCTTAAGGTTAGCCCTACAGACAAGCAAAGATTTCCAAAACCATGATTTACTCCATAGTTCTCATTTCATTAAAGGAGAAAAGAGGGAAAGGGAAAATAACTTAGACATATACTAAAGAAATCAAGACTATTATGCACTATTAAGGGATGAATCTGACCATTTAAAAGGTCAAATTCACTTTCTTTTTGTACTGCTATAAGAGAGGAATTTAGGACATAGTTTTATAGGTATATACACTGATTCAACAATCAAATTTATCAAGTTTTAACACATGTACAACACAATATCCCAGATTTCATGATTGAATTCAATAACCATTTAAGCTAATATTAACGCATGGCTTAATCAACCCTAGATTCAACCAGGTCATAATTTTCAGAACTAACATCAAAGATTAGCTAAACAAACAATTTCCAAATACAGATTTTTGAACTCAAAATTGATTCCATTCAAGATGAATATTGTACGTACCTTGAAACTAAAAAAATATAGCAGAGGAATGACCAAATAAAGGTCAAGAAGACCAAAAGAGAAAAGGAAGCCAAACTTCAGCAGCAACAACCAGCAAAAAACAACAGTAAACACAGATCAAATGAATATAATTTTGAAACCAGAATACCAGCTAAAGGAAACGGGAAAATCCTCCACTTCAAAACATATTTTTAACTTATAAAGAATCAGAAAATGAGAGGTTTTGAAGCTTTTTCAAGAATTCTTGAATCTGAACTTTTCAGAATGAAATAGAGCTTTTGTGCAGAGAATAAGGCTGAATGTATGAAATTAGAATGAGAGGACCTACCTATATATAGGCTGCCTAGGGAGGGTATATCTTGGGTATATTCCTTGTCCTAAACCTCTGAAAATAGTACAATACAGCTGTCCTTCTTTTCATAATTTAGCATCTTTTCTAACAGCTAGGACTGATGTACATTTCTACGAATTTTCTGATTGCTTAGACTAAGTGGAAATTAATTTTTAACCTTTAAGTTACTGCTTATTTCAGTTCTATCCTAAACTTTTCAGGTTCCATTGAGTCTCTAAAGTTTCTATTGGTTTCAAATTATGACAAATAAGGACAAGCCTAGAAAGGATTGGGGATTTGAATCAAAGGTGTCTAAAAAGAACAAGTGGCAGCAATTAATCAAAAAAACAGAGACATCTAACTAATTAATCCTAACAATACTGAATTCTAACATCTATGGTGTCTATGATTACACAGAATCACAAATACTAAAAAACCTTAAACCAATTCGAAATTAACATGGAAGAAACAGTTACGCCTAATTAATCTAACTCATGTAATTGCCCAATAAAACTCTAACATGCTTCAATCAATTTACTACACAAGAACAAATAATAAAACTAAATAGTTGTGAAATAAAGAAAAGAAAAAATCTAAAATAAAAATCCTAAAATATGCAGCTAAAGGAAACAATTAACATAAAAGCAAAACAACTAAAACGAGGTAAAAATAAACAGAAAAAAAAGAAATTACCTAAAATTGGATTCTAATATGAACTCGGCCAAACTTCATAAGGCATAAATGAACTTTAATTACCATTAATCGACTGTTTTTAACAAGAACAGTCGACTAATGGATATTTTGGGTTCATTTGACCAAACAATGATCAAGAGAAGAAGAAAGAAAAATTTAGGGTTTTTCCGAAATCTGAGATTTAAAATTCGACCAGATTGGAGCTAATTCGAGAGGGCTAATGGTGGTTTAGGGTTCAGATGGGGGCAAGGATTATAAGGTGTTAATTTGGGGCGATTTGGGACAACTAGGATTTTTTGGGCCTTATTTCGATCTAAGATTCGAACAAATCGGCAAGGATTCGAGGTAAGCAAATTGGAGATTTTGAATAAGGAGGTTATGGGGAATATGGGGTGTTGATTTGTGGTCATTTGGAATACCGGAATCGCTGTGAGGCGAATTCCAGTGGTTGTTGGCGGCGGAGAGGACAAGGGAACTTAGGGCGGCTAGGGTTCGGCTCTTGGTTTAGGTTAGAGAGACTGAATGAGGTTTGGAATGGGGGGGGGGAGGGTAGGAGCTTTGGACATTAATATAATAGGGAATTAATCAGTTCCCAACCGTTAGATCCATGATGATCAACGGTTGGGATTTAAAAAAGGGTTAAAATGGGGTCAATTAGGGGGTGGGGAATTTGGATAGGGTATATTGATTGTTTGGGCTTGGATCTGGTTGAATTGGGACCGGGTTTGGGCCAAAAATCAGCCCAAATTTTGAATTAACATCCCCTTTTCAATTAATCCCTTATTTCCTTTTCTTTTCTTTATTCCTTTTTTTGCTCTTTCTTTTTTTTAAAATTAGAAATCCTAAATTATCTAAAAAAATGTGAAATTAAACAAATTAACTAATTATAAAAATTATAAAATCTAACTTAATCCTAAATTAAAAGAAAAAAATCAATAACCTAAAAATAAAATGAAAAAGTGTAAAAATGAAGCATTTTTTGTGATTTTCATTTTATAAAATAAATTATTACTGATTAATCCTAAAAAATATAAAACTAAAGCCTAAATGCAATGCCTGATATTTTGGTATTTTTCATGATCTAAATAAAAATTAAACATGCACAAAAATGCAAACAATTAAGAAATTTCTACAAAAAATTCCTAAAAATGGCAATTAATTAAGAAAAAACTATTTTCTTGGATTCTTTAGGAGTAATTCATATAGGGCAAAAATTACATGCTCACAATCCATATGACAGACCTGCAGTGATATCAAGTTTGTCAAGACCCACATCGGAGGGACACGATGAGCACCCTAACATATATTTGCTATCATACCATCAAGCGTAAGTGGGCCAGAAAGGCATTCATGAGACAACCTGAATAATACACGACCAAACATGATATACAAACTTATACATGTGACATTTGGGCCTATAAGGCCGACATGACCATCTGTATACTCAAAACATATGCCGACAAGGACTTACTAGAATTAATATACATGACATTTGTCTACAAGCCTGTAAGAGTACATAGACGTCATAAGAGTCGGGACAGGGGCCCGTCAGACCAATCAATTTATGTCCATGGCATAATAACCAAATAGGAATCTCCGGAGCAAGTGAAGTGCACCAACACCTTCCGCTGAGCTGATAGCCTACTAGGAGGACTTTAAACCTATCTATCATGACCTCTGGGCATGAAAGCGCAGTGTCTTCAGGCAAAAGGGACGTCAGTTGAATAAAGTACCGAGTATGTAAGTTGGAAACCATAAATAAGAATAGTAATGCTAAGAGATATGGAGAAGATACAACCTGTAACATTTGAGTACCTTTGAGGGCTAGTGCCATGAAATGCATGATACATATATATACATAGTTCTTTTAAAAACATTCGCCTCTATGGAAATCATCATCATCATATCATACCCGGCCATAATAGGCTCGGTAAAAATATACCCAGCCATCATCAGGCTCAATAGAATCATACCCGGCCATGTGGAGCACGGTAAAAACCAACGAATCAGTGGTTGCACAGTAGGTGTCGTGCCCGGCCAACTATAGCGCGACTCGATAGAGTAAAATAGATAGATATATATAACGTATGCTAGACTCATGGAGTCATGTTCTAAACCTTTTAGAGTGACGTAGGATTGTTGCACCTTCGATTAATGTTATGGAAATCCATACCATTAGTATGGACCTTAACAGGATTCAAGGATCATTCATACTTTCTTAGAATACCTTTATAAGGAATGAACAACATGGACAACCTTAGTTTCTAGGAATAGATTTGTTATGAAATAGCATATTGTTTACGTTCATTTCACTTTAGATCATGCCAAAAGAAAGAAGGAAGTGCCTTAACATACCTGTATGATCTCTTCCTTATTCCTCAACAAACCTCAACACAACTTCTTGCATCTATAACAAGTGAAATGATATTGTCATAAACATATAATGTCGTTCCATCGTATTTGGCTATTCGTATAGCTTACGCAAATTGGGAAGCAACTCCCCTATTTTTAATACATCCTAAAGACCACTAATGGTCATAAAAACCCAACAACAACAACAATATTATCCAATATGATATTCTCCGATTATCTTAACAATCATATTGAGCGGCAAGCTCGTTTTTACTAATAACAAAACATAAATTGAATCTAATTCATATTCCATAAATTGGTTCCCAACCTTCAGAACATCATACTTATATGTATTATTCATGATTCCTAGTTTAAACGATCCACAAGATGACTTCCAAAATTTCCTTGTATGCCTAGCACCCTAACTTTTATCCTCAATCACTTGCATTTCATGTTTTCTTCTGAAATAAACTTAGTACACCTAGAAAAGCTTAAAAAGAGCAGCCACAACATTATCAAATTATTTCTCATAATTTCCAGCCACCACAAACCATATATGTGGCAAAACAATAGTCCAACCAAAAAGATAACCATATCCCATGTTCTTTCACGTGCTATCTTATGGGTTTTCACTCAAACAATACAACCAACACAAAACTAAACTTAGGAACAATCAAAAAGATGTTATACGTACCTTAGACAGTAGCTGCAAATCGAAAGCCCATCTCAACTTAACTCACAATAGCCCTCAATCACATCACAACATCATAGAAGCATTCTCTTTTAGTCTTTAACACTTTTGATGATGATTTGAGTTGACTTCCCCTGAGTTTGGCTCTTGGGATCTTGGGGTATGTTAGAGAGGTTTTGGAGAGCTTTTTGACGGATTTTGGGTGAGAAATGACCTGAAACATCTTTTAAAAGAAGTAAGGTCGGTGGCCTTTTCAAGTGGGTCCCAACAGGAGTTGCTTGTGTAGTCTGGCAAAAATATGCATATCTCTCTACTCCGGCGTCATATCAATAAATAGTTTAATCAGCTAGAAACTAGACTTGTAGATTTTTAATTTAGTGAGTGGACCACCCCATAAATCCAAGTACATTAAGAGAAAAACTCAGTAACATTAAACCTAAAGTTCGGTAAAATAATGAATGCAACTTGCGACAACTTTTGTCGACTTTTGTTTCCTGACTTGCTTGGCTTCAAATATTAATACATGACTATCACACTACTAAAATGAATCACAACATTAAATTCTTATCAACATAAGTACCCTAGTCTCACCCCAAAAGCACTGGTTATAACATTCCCAACTTGTCGACTTTCGAGGAAACTTATTTTTTTCAATTCAATTAGCTTCTTAACCTTCCAACCCTCATGATACTCCTTAAAACTTGTTTTAACCCATTATTATCTTTGTAAAGGTCCTTTAATTCTCTAAATCATATGTATTCCCTTAAGATTAACTTTAACTTGAAAGTACGTGATGTAACATGAGCATCCTCTGACTTAGCCCCACTGAATGCTAGAGGCCTCAGTCTCCCAAGTTGCTCTAGCCTCTTATGCTCCTCGACACTCATAGGTGGTCCCACCTGGTCCTTATTAACTGTAACCGGCTAGGCTGGTGGTACCCCCGGTGTCAAAAGTCCTTAAACGACTTGCTCTAGAGTACTGGTGGTGGGAATCTGAGTACCTCCCCCAGGCTGAGAAGTGTTTGGTGTTGTTGCACCCTATTTTACACTAGTCAAGAAAGGATTCAACTTGTGGTTTCTCTGTTGTTAATGAAAGAGAGTTGTCACCTAATATTTAAAGTTATACTAGGGTACCTATTTAATTACTAAGTCATGTTCATTACAAGTCTGCAAACCGGTGAGAATATGAGCAAGGTTTATTGTTCTTATAAGGGGAAGGTATTAGGCACCCCTTAAAATTTATCAGAGTCGCTCCATAGGACTTAGACTAATTTTAAGGGATCAATTATTTATACTATGCTTGATTATTACTAAGACAAGACTCACTATGTACTAAAGAGAATTTATATGTGTAAGACGTGAAAGGTGCGGGGATTATATTATATAAAAAGTATTGGAAGTTAATAGAGTTTCGGAAGTGGTTTATATTTTAAAGCTTGTAATTGTCAAGTAAGCACTTTGAAGACTAGATGCTAATGTAATTTGGAAAGATATTTGTAGGAAAATTATTTGTAAAATGTACCTTGATTTTTAAAAAAATCTGAAGAAGTGAGTCTTGGGAATTCATTTGAGTTTGTTCGTTACTGCTTTTTTTGAGAAAATCTGGTCTCATTCCTTGTTAGTGAAAATCAATGATTCTTTCCTAAATGTTCTTTTAAATTAGTCTGTCGTTCTGATTAAGGACCGGAGCTTCAAAACATTTAATAAAAAATAAATGTAAAAGATGAACAAATTATAATTAAGCAAGGGGTGGAAATTAATTACTAGTTATTTCCTTTTAAGTCCTATATTAGTTATGGTTTGCCTATGTTTCATGTAATACTAGAGCATGAAAGAAAAATACAAAATCTAATATAGGAGTGTTAAACACATCAAAATAACATATAATAAACAACAAAAATTAAGTGAAATACAATGAAAGCAGTAAATTAAGCTAAGGAAATAACTAAAATTAATGAAAGAAGTAGGGAGAGAGGATTGGACTCTGCTTATTGGGCCTCAATAAGGTAGGTCGAGCGACTAGGGAGGCATGACTATAGCAAGACTGGATTTTCCAAAGGTGCAACAAAGCTGGTGTGGGCTTTAATTCCTTAGGAACTCAGTAGGCCCATGTGTATACATGCCTAAAAGAACAAATAAGGTTGTTAGAAATATACTCCAATACACGTGACAAGTATATAAACAAATAAGTGAAAGAATAAAATAATCAATACTGTGGGAAATTATATTAATGTGATGGTTTTACTTAACAAAAAAATCACATTTAAAGCCTTGTGTTGCCATTGAACATAAACCCCCAAAGAACTAAATGTGTTAATGAATTAACGGCTAAGGAGGAAGCTCCACTCAAGGTCTATGCCCCCTTTGGATCCCCCAAAACTTTAAGTCCCCAAGGGACTCAAGGCCCAGGACAATGCTTGTGCTGGGGAGGGCAACCCAACCTAGGGTCGAACTCCACTCCCAAATTCCCTTAAACCCTAACAATATATTTTTCTCACGTGTTTAAATGCTAATGATGCTCTTCCAATGTAAACCAAATGCTATATCTTTACCTAAACAAAATATACTTTCCATCCTAACGTAAGAACATGTAATCTATACTGGATTACCAAACAAATATATATCACATAAATTTTAAAGATCTAATTATGAAACTCATATAGGTGAACATCAACAACATCATGGACATGTTACAAAAGTCTAAATCTATAGTAAGGCAATACTCCAAGAAAAATGTAAAGTTATATAACAACAACTCATCATATATAGAGGTTTCAAAGGTATTTTTTGACATGATCAACATTCTAAACAAGTCCACAAGCTTATAGACTACAATAGGAATTCTTAAGCATCATACTCCTTAAGGTATTAACTTCAAACAAATCATCAAGTTCAGATAGTATCACCAAAGATCCTTATGAGACATTAGGGTTTAGACTTGGTTTTAAATAGAGTAGAGACTAGGACAGTTCTGGAATGTATAACCAGGAATTAAGTAAGAACATGCAGGAGTTAATTAGCTACTTAATCATTTCAGGTCACCAATGACCTTATGCATACAGAAGGATCCTTACATGTTTTGAGAGTTCGATCAAGAAAAGTTACAGGCAAGGGATAGGCATTACATCACGATACGCTTAACTCAAACTTAATTCTAAGTTAGTACATGGATACAAAGATGATCATCCTTTTTTTACAAGTTATCACCTAATTAAGGCAGAGTAACTGGATTCTTTAAAAGATAAAGATGCATGCCAGCTTCCCAAAGATGCACGATGACCCTAAAGATAAGAGATGGGAGATGTAATACTAAATAATCATGTTGATAAGTGTCACGACCCAAACTGGAGGGCCATGACTAGCACCCAACCATATTTGCCGAGCACCAACGTACATTTTATCTAACCTTTTTTATTATCTTTTAGGGTTGACGAGATCAATATAAATGGTAAACCTGGATCATGGACATCCAGCAATAAAATATGATGGCATAAACATACATAGCAGGGGATGACTAGACAATCAAGAAACTACATATAAGGTACGAGCTACCACGCTACCATGAAAGACTATACAACAAAAACCAGCTGACAAGGCATATCAAACTATACATGAGTCGACACTTGTTATGAGCCTCTAAATGTACATAAGTGTTGCAACATAGCCGGAACATGGCCTCGACATACCCATAATGTCTATAACAAAAATGCATACCAAGATTACGACAAGTCCAGAGAAGGGATCTCGCCAATCACTGCAGAACTGGACAACCTACTGTGGTGGGGGGAGCTGCACCTGCCTGTCTATTAGGGCCGGCAGCATGACATGCAGCGTCCACAAACAAAAGGACGTCAGTACGAATAAAGTACTGATTATGTAAGGCAGAGAATCATAAATATGAACAGTAATGTAAGCAGAGATAGAGAATATACAACCTGGAACATCTGAGTACCTCTGAGGGCTACTGACATGAAATGCATGATACATATGTATGTATACATAAACTTTTAAAACATACGCCTCTGTGGGCATCATATCGTACCCAGCCATAATAGGCTTGGTAAAAATGTACCCGGCCATCATAAGGCTCGGTAGAATCGTACCCGGCCACGTGGAGCTCGGTAAAACCCAACTGATCAGTGGTTGCACAATATGTGCCGTACCCGGCCGACTATAGCGCGGCTCGGTAGAGTAAAATAGATACATATATATAATGCATGCTCGACTCATGGAATCACATTCTAAACCTTTCGGAGTGACGTAAGGTCGGTATCCTCTGTACACGTTATTAGGACCAACTCTTCATTACGAACCTTATAAGAATCAGGAAGTACCAACAACATTGATAACATAAGAATAAGAGAAGCAACATTAACATCAATCATTCCATAAGAGGGAAAGCAATGTAAGTACTGCTAGCTTCTAAGAGTAGAGTATCTTTGGAAGCTCGTTCATTACATTATGTACAATCGGAGTCGTGCAAAAGAAGAAAAGGGATAGCCTCACATACCTTGTATATACTGCCCCAATCACAAGCTATGCAATTGTCACAACTCTTTAGTCTACAATAAGAGAAACGATACTATCGTTATCATTTAAGCGTCATAACTATTATGTATCGACCACAACCTATTTTACGTTGAAACGGACAGCACCTCCCCTATATATATGACTTCACACCATTCCAAACAATCACCAAACAGCCCAAACAACATCAATAATAAATATATTGAGCCTCCCAAAATAGTCCACGCACAACCTAATTACATCATACATACGACGACCACCGTAGTCGTGTCAAACGACCCGGAAATGTTACGAATCACTATCAGCCCACAAACCTACATATATATGGTGTTCCTCCACACCCTTCCACCTCCAAAACTCCACAAAATAGTAGTAAAACACGCAGCCCAATAGCAACACAAAACAGTCCACAAAACAGTCCGCTACAAGTGAATAACTCGAACTCACGGCTTCTGATCACCGTCCCGTGAGTTCTTACATGTATAGAACGAATTACCATGAATTCACATCAGAGAAAAATTATATGAAATATGGAAGTAACTTACCTTACTTGTTGGATAACTCAATCCTTCCCTTGGTTCTTCAAAACTCTAGGTTTTACTTTCAAATAGAACTTGAAAGAGAGGGAAAATCGATTAGGGTTTGTGTGGGATTTTTGGGGAGGAGTTGCAGGGGTTAACTTTGGTTTTGAGGGTCTGAAATATGGATGAAATAACTGAGTTCATAACCCCTTAAAAGTCCTCTCTTGGCCGACTTAGGTCTTTTAATTTTGTCCTATCATTTTGGCAAGTAGGTGATGCACCTACTTGTCATCTACCAATCTGCGCAGGCTTGCGAAAATATGAATATCTCTATACTCCGAGATCGTATTGACAAATGCTTTAATGAGTTGGAAAGTAGACTCGTAGATCTTTAATTTTGTGGATATATCACCCCATAATTCCTTGTAAATTAGGAGAAAATCTTAGAAGCATTTAACCTAATGTTTAAGTAAAATTATGAACCTAAGTTGCGACAACGTTTGTCGACTTTTGTTTCATAACTCGTTTGACTTCAAGACTTATGATACGGATATTATATGATTCAAACACTTTAATACATGACCTTGAGTATATTAAGAACCTCTAGGTTTACCTGAAAATATGAGTTACAACATCCTTGATTCGTTTAACTTCTAATACTTGTTAATCACCCTTATACACCCTTGTATCACTTAAGACCAATAGGATTAACTTCTTATCATCTCAAAGGTAATTCCTTCTTGAATTTATGTTAACTAATATATTGCATGAACTAACGCATGTGGATATGGGTTGTAACAGCCTTCCCCCCTTAGGAACATTCGTCCTCGAATGTAAGGGTTCATGGGGAGTTTAAATCATCGTGGATTCCGGTCAAGTTTCTCCCATAAATAGAGGACAAACTTGCAAGCGGTTAACTCAACGTATGGCCTTACAAGAGTATGAAAAGCATTATGGACATGTACATTATATGCATATCGCTATTTTGTATTAAGGAAGAGTATTCTCAAGTTATTGCTTACCTCATAGAGCCATTTCACCTTCCAATGTATCATGTGTTCCACCAACATCCTTGTTATCTTCATTCTGGAATAGGTACGGGTGTTTAGACTTCATCTCCTCTTCTTCTTCCCATGTTATTTCTTCCATATTCTTGTTCCTCCACAATACTTTGATGGAAGCTACATCTTTTGTTCTCAGCTTGCGAACTTGTCGATCTAATATAGCCACTGGCACTTCTTCATATGATAGGTCCTCTGTAACCTGTACATCTTTGATAGGGATGACTTGAGAAGGGTCTCCAATACATTTCCTCAACATAGATACATGGAATACCGGGTGGACAAATTCCAATTTGGATGGCAATTCTAACTCATAAGCAACCTGTCCAATCCGTCGAAGAATTTTATACGGCCCGATATACCTTGGACTCAGCTTACCTTTCTTGCAAAAACACATAATACCCTTCATTGGTAAGATCCTCAGGAAAACCCAATCACCAACCTCAAATTCCAGATCATGACGTCAGACATCAGAATAAGATTTTTGCCTGCTTTGTGCCGTCCTCAATCGCTCCTGTATCACTTTCACCTTCTAAATAGCTTGGTGAATCAAATCTGGCCCATATAATTCTGTTTCACCGACTTCGAACCATCCAACTAGTGATCTACATCTTCTCCCGTATAGTGCCTCGTATGGGGCCATTTTAATACTGTAATGGTAGCTATTATTGTAGGCGAATTCTATGAGTGGAAGATGGTCATCCCAATTTCCCTTAAAATCTAGAACACATGCTCGTAGCATATCCTCTAGTGTCTGAAAGGTATGTTCAGCCTGTCCATCAGTCTGCGAATGAAATGCAGTGCTGAGATTCACTTTTGTGCCTAAACCCTTCTGAAAAGACCTCCAAAAGTTAGCTGTAAATTGAGCTCATCGGTCTGATATAATAGATACCGGCACACCATGAAGCCTAACAATCTCCTTGATATACAACTTCGCATAATCTTCAGCCGTGTAAGTTGTCTTAACTGGCAGAAAAATGGGCACATTTTGTAAGTCGATCAATTATCACCCAGATGGAGTCAAACTTATGATAAGAGCGAGGTAATCCAATAATGAAGTCCATATTAATGACCTCCCATTTCTAGGTCGGAATCTCTATATTCTGAAGCAATCCACCGGGTTTCCGATGTTCTATCTTTACTTGTTGACAATTGGGACACTGGGCTACAAATTCTGCAATAGACTTCTTCATGTTATCCCACCAATACTGCTCCTTGACATCATGATACATCTTTGTCGAGCCGGGATGGATGGAATATCGGGATTGATGAATCTCATTCATAATCTTCTCTCGCAACCCTGCCACATTAGGCACACATAATCGACCCTGGTATCTCAGTGCCCCATCTCTTCCGATCTCAAAAGCCATACTTTTACACTGCTGAATGCTCTCTCTTAATCGTACTAAGATAGGATCTTCATATTGTCGTGCTTTTACCTCGGCTACCAAAGATGATTCTGATGTATTCTGTACAGTAACACCTCCGTCATCAGAGTCTAACAATCTGATTCTCATATTGGCTAGCTGATGAAGCTCTTTAGTCAACCCCCATCTACCTGCCTCAATATGTACTAAGCTTCCCATTGATTTACGGCTGAGAGCGTCTGCCACAACATTGGCTTTACCGGGATGATACAATATCTCGACGTCGTAGTCTTTCAATAATTCAAGCCACCTACGCTACCTTAAATTCAACTCTTTCTGCTTGAAGATGTATTGTAAAATCTTGTGATATGTGTAGATGTCAACATGGAAGCCGTATAAGTAGTGCCGCCATATCTTCAAAGCATATATTACTGCAGCCAATTCCAAATCATGGGTTAGATAATTCTTTTCATGCTTCTTCAATTGTCTTGATGCATAAGCAATCACCTTCCCATGCTGCATCAATACGCACCCCAAACCTATACCTGAGGCATCACAATATACCACATAACCTTCTGTTCCTTCAGGAAGAGTGAGCACTGGTGCGGATGTCAATCGATTCTTCAGCTCCTGAAAACTACGTTCACAAGTGTCAGACCACTGGAACTTGGTATCTTTCTATGTTAACTTAGTCAATGGTGATGATATAGAGTAAAACCCTTCCACAAACCGCCTAAAATATCCTGCTAGCCCTAGGAAGCTCCGAACTTCTAATGGTGTTGTAGGTCTCGGTCAATTCTTTACTGCATCGATCTTCTGAGTGTCGACACTAATACCCTCGTCAGATATCTCATGGCCAAGGAACGCTACTGAGTTCAGCCAAAATTCACATTTGGAGAGCTTAGCATATAACTTACGATCCTGAAGCAATTGTAATACTATCCGCAAGTGCCCCGCATGTTCCGCCTCCGAACGAGAATATACTAGAATGTCATCAATGAATACAATCACGAACACATCAAGATACGGCCTAAATATAGTATTCATGAGATCCATAAAAGCTGCTGGGGCATTTGTTAGCCCGAACGACATCACGAAGAACTCAAAGTTCCCGTATCTTGTCCGGAAGGCCGTCTTTGGAATATCCTTCTCCTTAACCCTCACCTGATGATACCCTGAACGTAAATCAATCTTGGAGAAATACTTAGCACCCTGGAGTTGGTCAAATAGGTCATCAATTCTTGGAAGTGGATACTTGTTCTTTATAGTAGACTTATTCAACTGTCGATAGTCGATACACATCCGTAACGACCTGTCTTTCTTCCGCACGAATAGGACTGGTGCACCCCAAGGTGAAGTGCTAGGTCTAGTGAAGCCCTTATCCAGCAAGTCCTTCAACTGCACCTTCAACTCTCGCAACTCTGCCGGGGCCATTCTGTATGGAGGGATAGAGATCGGTTGAGTGTTAGGCAACACATCAGTGCTAAACTCAATCTCCCTTTCAGGAGAAAGGCCTAGGAGTTCATCTGGGAAAACATCTGGGAATTCGTTGACCACGGGGATTGACTGTAAAGTAGGCGGTATCGCCTCCGTATCCCTAACGCGAACGAAATGATAAATGTAACCTTTTGAGATCATTTTCCTTTCCTTAAGATAGGAAATAAACCTACCTTTTGGTGTAGCAATATTCCCTTTCCATTTAATGATGGGTTCACCAGGAAATTTAAACCTAGCCATCTTCGTACGACAGTCAACATTTGCATAGCATGAGGCCAACCAGTCCATTCCCATTATCACATCAAAATGAACCATTTCTAACTCAAATAAATTTGCCGAGGTTTGACGACTACAAAATCATCACAGTGCAACCTCTATATACGCTTCTAGCAATCACAGAATCTCCTATCGTAGTAGATACCGCAAGGGGTTTACTTATCAATTCAGGTTCAATGCCAAACTTATTAGCCACAAAGGGTGTAACATATGATAATGTAGATCCCGGATCAATCAGGGCATATACATCATAAGAAAACACAGATAATATACCTGTAACAACATCTGGAGACGACTCGATATCCTGTCGACCTACTAGATCATAGGTTTGATTTTGACAACCCCTCAAACTCGGCACTGTACCTCTACCTCTACCAAGACCTGTCGACTGCTGAAAACCCCGTGCTGGATGTCGAACTGATGAGGAATAAGCAAACACAGATCCAGTCGGTTGAGCCATACCATAACCTCCCCTGTTAGGACAATCCCGCATCATATGGCCAGGTTGTCCGCAAGAATAACATGCATCAGGACCTCGACGACACAGTCCAAAGTAGGCATTTCCGCACTGATCACAACATGGTGTTGTGGGTCTCATCTGACTAGTATCCCTGTGATGTTGCGAGCCTAATGCCTGCGAACTCTGACCGGGACTAGAATGGGTAAATCGATCATATTGAGGCCTTTGAAACTGTGGGGAAGCACTAGCTACAGGTGGCACCAAACTCCTCGAAGACTGGGGCCTGACGCTGCCTCTGAAGTCATTAAAATACCTTGCAAATCTCGCCCTCTTATGCTGGACCCTATCCTGCTCCCTATCTGCCCTCTGCTGGCACTTACGATCCTCTAGGGTCTGGGCATAAGCCTGAATACGGGAAATATCCATGCCCTCCACCAAGGAGGCTATCGTGCACTCATTTATCAGATGTGGTCCCAATCCGTTCACGAACAAATGCACCTTATCACTCATCTCGGCCACCATATGGGGAGCATACCTTGCTAAAGAATCTAACTGCATACTTTACTCTCGCACACTCATATTACCTTGTCTAAGGTTCAAGAACTTATCAGCTCTAGCTCATCGTATCTCAACTGGCAAGTAGTGACGAAGAAAGGCCTCAGAAAATTCCTTCCACACAGCTGGAGGAGCGTTCGAACCCTGGATCTCTCCCAACTATCATACTAGAGAACAGCTAAATCCCGTAGATGATACGAAGCCAACTCTACTACCTCTGTATCACTAACATGCATAACCCGAAGTGTACGATGAACCTGGTCAATAAAAGTCTGCGGGTCCTCCTTGGGGTCTGATCTGGTAAACACTGGAGGGTCTAAATTAATAAAATCACGAACTCTCGTACTAACTTGTTTCTCAGCAGCACCTGTATTCTGCCTCTGAGCTTGAGCAGCTACCAAGCTAGTCAATAACTGTAAAGCACTCCGCATATCCTAGTCTGTAGTGCTAGACAGAGGAACTGGAGGTGCTGGGTGCCTCCTAATATCCTCTGGAGGAGACGGGGTAGCTGAGGTATGAGACGACATCTCACTCTGAGCCTCACTTTGGCCTGCTCTGGCTTGGGGCACCTGACTGGTACCCTCTCCCGCAGCTGTATCAAGCCGTCTACTAATTGTTTGCTTCCTAGTCGAAGGCATCGCTGAAAGAAAACAAGGTGAATATTAGAGACAAACACTTACGACTCAACTCTACGCACGATCTAGATTCAGGAAGAAGGTAACAACCCTAGATGTCATGTAGCCTCCTGATTATAAATGTGGCGCGCTACACATCCATAATCAGGACTCTACTAGACACGGCTCATAGACAATCCCTAAGACAAACTTGCTCTGATACAAAGTTTGTCACGACCCAAACTGGAGGGCCATGACTAGCACCCGACCATACTTGCCGAGCACCAACGTACATTTTATCTAACCTTTTTTTTATTATCTTTTAGGGTTGACGAGATCAATATAAATGGTAGTCCTGGATCATGGACAACCAGCAATAAAATATGATGGCATGAATATACATAGCAAGGGATGACCAGACAATAAAGAAACTACATATAAGGTACGAGATACCACGCTACCATGAAAGACTATACAACAAAATCCAGCCGACAAGGCATACCAAACTATATATGAGTCGAACTTGTCTATAAGCCTCTAAACGAACATAAGTGCTGCAACATAGCCGGAACAGGGTCCCGACATACCCATAATGTCTATAACAAAAATGCATACCAAGACCACGGCAAGTTTGGAGAAGGCATCTCGCCAATCACTGCTGAACTGGACAACCTACTGTGGTGGGGGAGTTGCACCTGCCTGTCTATTAGGGCCTGCAGCACGACATGCAGCGTCCACAAACAAAAGGACGTCAGTACGAATAAAGTACTGAGTATGTAAGGCAGGGAACCATAAATATGAACAGTAATGTAAGCAGGGATAGAGAATATACAACCTGGAACATCTGAGTACCTTTGAGGGCTACTGACATGAAATGCATGATACATATGTATGTATACATAAACTTTTAAAACGTACGCCTATGTGGGCATCATCATCATCATATCGTACCCAGCCATAATAGGCTTGGTAAACACATACCCGACCGTCATAAGGCTCGGTAGAATCGTACTCAGCCACGTGGAGCTCGGTAAAACCCAACTGATCAGTGGTTGCACAATAGGTTCCATACCCGGCCAACTATAGCGTGGCTCGGTAGTGTAAAATAGATACATATATATAATGCATGCTCGACTCATGGAATCACATTCTAAACCTTTCGGAGTGACGTAAGGTCGGTATCCTCTGTACACGTTGTTAGGACCAACTCTTCATTACAAACCTTATAAGAGTCAGGAAGTACCAACAACATTGATAACATAAGAATAAGAGAAGCAACATTAACATCAATCGTTCCATAAGAGGGAAAGCAATGTAAGTGCTGCTAGCTTCTAAGAGTAGAGTATCTTTGGAAGCTCGTTCATTACATTATGTACAATCGGAGTCGTGCAAAAGAAGAAAAGGGATAGCCTCACATACCTTGTATTTACTGCCCCAATAACAAGCTATGCAATTGTCACAACTCCTTAGTCTACAATAAGAGAAACGATACTATCGTTATCATTTAAGCGTCATAACTATTATGTATCGACCACAACCTATTTTACGTTGAAACGAACAACACCTCCCCTATATATATGACTTCACACCATTCCAAAAAATCACCAAACATCCCAAATAACATCAATAATAAACATATTGAGCCTCCCAAACAGTCCACGCACAACCTAATTACATCATACTTACGACGACCACCGTAGTCGTGTCAAACGACCCGGAAATGTTACGAATCACTATCAGCCCACAACCCTACATATATATGGTGTTCCTCCACACCGTTCCACTTCCAAAACTCCAAAAAATAGTAGTAAAATACGCAGCCCAATAGCAACACAAAACAGTCCACAAAACAGTCCGCTACAAGTGAATAACGCGAACTCACGGCTTCCGATCACCGTCCCGTGAGTTCTTACATGTATAGAACGAATTACCATGAATTCACATCAGAGAAAAATGTATGAAAGATGTAAGTAACTTAACTTACTTGTTGGATAACTCAGCCCTTCCCTTGGTTCTTCAAACTCTAGGTTTTACCTTCAAATAGAACTTGAAAGAGAGGGAAAATCGATTATGGTTTGTGTGGGATTTTTGGGGAGGAGTTGCAGGGGTTAACTTTGGTTTTGAGGGTCTGAAATATGGATGAAATAACTGAGTTCATATCCCCTTAAAAGTCCTCTCTTGGCCGACTTAGGTCTTTTAATTTTGTCCTATCATTTTGGCAAGTAGGCGATGCACCTACTTGTCATCTACCAATCTGCGCAGGCTTGCAAAAATATGAATATCTCTATAATCCGAGATCATATTGATAAATGGTTTAATGCGTTGGAAACTAGACTCGTAGATATTTAATTTGGTGGATAGATCACCCCGTAATTCCTTGTAAATTAGGAGAAAAGCTTAGAAACATATAACCTAATGTTTAAGTAAAATTATGAACCTAAGTTGCGACAACGTTTATCGACTTTTGTTTCATAACTCGTTTGACTTCAAGACTTATGATACGGATATTATATTATTCAAAAACTTTAATACATGACCTTGAGTGTATTAAGAACCTCTAGGTTTACCTGAAAATATGAGTTACAACATCCTTGATTCGTTTAACTTCTAATACTTGTTCATAACCCTTATACACACTTGTATCACTTAACACCAATAGGATTAACTTCTTATCATCTCAAAGGTAATTCCTTCTTGAATTTATGTTATCTAATATATGGAATGAACTAACGCGTGTGGATATGGGATGTAACAATAAGGGTGTTGAGTAATCAAGAAAATAGTTAAGTTCAGTTTACCCAATTACCGTCTTTGTAACAAAGAGAAAAAAAATAGAATCCTAATCACATTATGAGAAAATATGACACATCCTTAACAAGTTTGTATAATAGGATTAAAGAGAGGAAAGGAGAGGTATAGTTCAAACAAGATTATATTAGCAGGAGCAACAAGCAACCAAACAACATGAAAGACCATAGAAGCAATAGTCTAACAGACTTAAACAAAGGAGATGGCATATGAGCACTTAGAATTTCTTCCCAAGGTTAAAAGGGATGGAGAATACAAACTTAACACCTTTAGATACATTCAATCATAGTTATACAATATAAGTTCGATCCTCAAAAACTCATAGGCTATAGAGATGCAACAAGCAGGGGGTAAAGGTTACTGCATACCGATGAGAGCTATAGGGGTTCATGTGAACATGAACATATAATAACTTCAACATGTAGACTATTTGAAACTCAAAGAATAAGATAAGAAAGAATCAAGTATATAATTTAGTCGACCATCATTTAAAGGTTCATAGCGAGACAACTGATCACAAGTAGCCACTAAGATAACAAAACACAAATATTAACATATTAAACACCATAAAACAACTATAATATTCAGAACCTAACTTGCATGCTTGTAGCACTCAAAGAAAATGAAAAAAGAGAGTAAAGAGAGACGTGCTGGCATTGTTTAGGACAGTAGACCAATGAGAGATCTTTCAGTTGCTTAAGATCCAAAAAAACTCAAGTTTTGACCTACGCTAACACTCAGCAAAAAAAAAGGAAAATAGTGAGAAACCTAAGGCTAAACTTCTTGCTGTTTTTTTGTGTGTCTCTTCAATGTTAGGTCTTAGTTCGTAGGTTTTCGCTTTTTGTTAGGTGAAAGCATTGAAATCCCTAGGGTTTTAGGATTCAAACTACGATAGTGGAATATGAATCATGATAATGATAATAGCAAATAAAGTGAAAATCAAAAGAAAGAGGGGGGAATTAAGTATTGAGTTTACGTGAGTGGAGGGTAATCGATTGTTGAAGCAAACTAACATACAAACCCAAAAATCCAGAGGTCACTGCGTTTGACATTTTTCGTGGTGATTTTTTGAAGAAGGTTTCATGCATGCTCTTATTTGACAAAGCACGAAGAAACATCTAAGATTGGATGTTGTGTCTTTGAGTCTAGGGTTTCAAGATTCAGAGGTTTGAATTTTGTGATTGAAAAGGGAATTTGCAGCAAAATTCACAGACTTCAAGAGGCAAGAAGTGATTTCAAGCTCCAATTTGAAAGATTATAATACAACTCAAGTGATTTGAGCTTTTATCTTTGAGTTTGGGGTTCAACTTTGGAGATTTTGAATTTGCGTGATGAAATGAGAATGAAATCGGCGAGGTTTGCATATTTTGAAGGTGAAGGAGATGAAATCTCTGATCTATTTGTGACCTTGCACTAATTTGTGCAATGCTTGTGACTGATTGAGTTCGTGATGTTGGGAGAAAAGAGAGGGTAAAGGGAAAGAGAGGCATCTAGGTCTCCTAGTGAAATGATTAGGGTTTATGGAGGGAGTTTTGTTGTCTCTGAGTTAAGATGGGGATATGGAATGGGAGCGGTTGGATCTGTTGAGCAATGGCTTCGATCATTTTGGTGCAAGCTGAAAACGCTTGCAAGAATAGTACAAGCATGTACCAGACCTTTAAGTAGCTGTACCAGCTACTTTTCCTTATACTAAATATACATGTACCATGTTGGGATTTCCCTTCATATATAAATAGGACCATTGTCATTTTGTAAGGACATATAATATTCGATACAAGAATAAGAACATTCTCTGCTATCTAACAAAAACACTCTTTATCGTCTCTCCTTTGACTGAATTTATTGTATTTCATTAATTATTCTTCATTTATTACTCATCATTGATCATAAATATCCCTCATTAAAGCTCTTAGAACTGTTAGTCCTTCGTGGGCCATCTCCAGTCAATCTCATTCGCTCGACCTCGAGGCCCAGCTTAGGCCAGCTCGAGACCCCGATCCTCTCGATCCATGATCAATTGGTTTGGATAATAATGTTGCTCATTACTTTTGCTTTACTTTCCTAATTCACACTTAGAATATACTGCCTAACAACTAGCATAAAAATAGATCACGTATTTTTAGAACCACAAAATTAAATCTAATTATAATTACCATTTCCAAGGTAAACAGTTTGGTGCCCACCGTGGGGCTAAAAATAACAGTGATTGTTTTCGTGCTAGTTTACTGAAAACACAAGTTATTCCCACACTTTTTCATGCCCAAGAATCTTTGATTTCAGGTGAGGATGTCTAACTCAGTGAATGCACATGAAAACAACGGTCTTGAAGACTAAGGAGAGAATTGCGTAGCAGTTCTAGGCATCGGTGTACCACTGCGAAACCCTGAGGAAGCACCAGAGCCAATCCCCATGTATGCGGTCTCATGCAATGGCCAACACATTGGTTGGAGAACCCCCCTAACAGTAGTATACACCAGGAAAACCAATAGGGAGCTCAGAAAGCTCCAACCCTGGAGGAAAGAAAGACAGACGGGAGGAACGAAACGAAAAACCCTCAGCACATCATTCATATGATCATTAGAGGGAACAATGTTCTTTAAGGACCCGTGGCCAAGCGGACAAAACTTTCCGCAACAACAAAAGGGTAAATTTGGGGCCGCGTGCCCGAAGACATCCTAGTATTCAGTGAAGAAGACTTCGAGACCTTGTCTCATCCACATAACGATGCGCTGGTAATTTCATTTCTCTTGAATAACGTCAAAATTAAACGTGTACTCGTGGATCCAGGTAGCTCGGCCAACATAATAAGGTCAAAGGTGGAAGAACAACTTAGATTGCTGAATCAAATCATACCTATCGCCCGGGTCCTCAACGACTTCAACATGGTCGGTGAAGCAACAAAGGGGGAGATCGCTCTCCCGGTCAACATGGCCTATATAGTTTGGAATACCAAATTTCATGTTATCGAAGGCGACATGAGGTATAATGCCTTGCTTGGAAGGATATGGATACATAACATGAGGGCAATACCGTCGACTCTTCATCAGATGATGAAGTTTCCAACAAAAGACGGCATAAAACGGTACTTGGACAACAACTTGCAGCAAAAGAGATGTTCGCAGTTCACAGGGAGGTAACAACTCCTATACCCTCCTCCTCGAAGGAGTCGGTAGAAAAACAGAGCCCTGAGTACAATGATAAAGACTCCTTTGCTCCCCGAACCTTCATTCCTCCGAAGAATCGGATGCAACAAGATCGAAAATTGAAGAACTGGAACATGCTATTTTAATCAAGCATCTCCCGGATCGGAAGGTATATCTGGGAATGGGACTAACACCAAAACTCAAGAAAAAACTCATTCAATTTCTTATTAATAACATCGATTGATTTGCTTGATCCCATTTAGATATGACAGGGATCCCGCCGAAAATAACTACCCACCGACTGAGTGTCGACCCCAGGTTCAAACCGGTAAAGCAAAAAAGGAGGCCTCAATCTGAGGTGAAACACGCGTTCATCAAGGATGTTGTAACAAAAATCCACAAAATAGGGTCTATTAGGGAGTTAAAATACCCCGAATGGTTGGCTAATGTTGTGGTAGCTCCCAAAATGGGGAATAAGTTAATAATGTGCGTAGATTATAAAGACTTGAATAAGGCGTGCCCTAAAGATTCATCCCCATTTCCCAACATTGACCGCTTGTTCGATGCCACGACCGACCACGAGATCCTCACCTTTCTCGATGCCTACTTGGGGTATAATCAAATCTAGATGAACCACGAGGATAGGGAGAAGACTTCGTTCATCATGAAGTACGGTGCGTACTTCTACAATGTGATGCCTTTCGGGCTAAAAAGCGTGGGAGCCACGTACCAACACCTAGTTAATTAGATGTTCGAACATCAAATAGGAAAATCCATGGAAATTTAAATTGATGATATGCTAGTTATGTCTATGCGCGCAGAGGACAATTTAACTCATTTTCAAGAAACATTTGACATCCTTAGAAGCTACAACATGAAACTCAATCCCGAGAATTGTGCCTTCGGAGTGGGTTCGGGCAAATTCTTTGGCTTCATGGTGTCAAACAGGAGGATTGAGATCAACCCCGACAAAATCAAAGCCATGGAAGAAATCACGATTGTAAATAATGTAAAGGTCGTGCAACGGTTGACCGGGCATATAGCAGCCTTGGGCCGATTCATATCGAGGACATGAGTCATGAGTCATCTTTTCTTCTCCTTGCTCAAAAAGAAAAGCAGCTTCGAATGGACTCCGGAATGTCAACGCGCCTTAGAGGAGCTGAAACGATATCTGACAAGCCCAACTTTACTCCACACCCCAAAGAAGGATGAAACGCTGTATTTGTACCTAGCTGTATCCGAGGTAACGGTAAGTGGTGTGCTGGTTCGAGAAGAACAAGGTACGCAATTCCCCATTTATTATGTGAGTCGGACCCTGGGAGATGCCGAAACTAGGTATTTGCACCTAGAACAATTAGTTCTTGCATTACTAAGCGCATCTCGAAAATTAAAGCCTTATTTTCAATGCCATCATATTTGTGTTTTAACGACGTATCCTTTTCCAACCATACTGCATAAGCCCAAGTTATCGAGTCGACTAGCCAAACAGGACATCGAACTCGGAGTGTACGATATCGAATATCAACCCCGGCGGCTATCAAGTCCCAAATTCTGGCAGATTTTGTGGACGACGTTACGCCCGCCCTCGTACCAAAAGTAGAGAAAGAACTTTTGCTAAAAATGGGCACATCATTGGGGATATGTACATTGTTCACTGACTGCGCCTCGAACATGAAAGGATCCGGGCTCGGCATAGTTCTAATGACACCAATGGGCAACATAATTAGGAAATCTATAAAAACGGCAAGGTTAAATAACAATGAAGCAAAGTATGAGGCTATGATTGCACGTCTAGAATTAGCCAAGGGTTTGGGAATGGAAGTTATCGAAGAAAAATGTGATTCCCTTCTGGTGGTAAATCAGGTAAATGGGAGCTTCAAGGTTCGGGAATACATGATGCAAAGATACTTAGAGAAAATTGAAATCACATTGCACCGCTTCCAAGAATAGACTCTGGTCCACATACCTCGAGAGCATAATAGCGAGGTCGATGCACTCGCAAACGTGGGATCATCAATTGAGGAAGATAACATACTCCCCTGGGCTGTTATTCAACTATCCAAATTAGTGATCGAAGAAGGACATGCCGACATCAACTCCACTAGCGTAACATGGGATTGCAGGAATAAATATATTGATTATTTGGAATATGGAGAGCTACGCGCGGACCCCAAAGAGTCGAGGGCCCTACGAATCAAAGCAGCCCGGTTCTCACTCGGAGAAAATGGAACTCTATACAGAAGAACTTTTGATGGACCCTTAGCAGTATGCCTGGGACTAGGGGATACAGATTACATGCTCCGAGATTTCCACGAAGGCACTTGCGGAAATCATTCCGGAGCCGATTCCGTAGTCTGAAAGGTGATCAGAGCAGGCTACTATTGGGACAGCTAGAGAAGGACACCAAAGAATTCGTCCGAAAATGCGACAATGTCAGAGATTTGCACCAATGATTCACCAACCCAGTGAACAACTGCACTCAGTCTTGTCACCATGGCCATTCATGAAGTGGGAGATGGACATCGTCGGACCCTTACCAACGGCACCAGGTAAATCCATATTTATTTTGTTTATGACTGACTACTTCTCAAAATGAGTGGAAGCGTAGGCATTCGACAAGATAAGAGAAAAAGAAGTCATTAATTTCATCTGGGACCATATCATGTGTCGATTCAGGATTCCTTCCAAGATAACATGTGATAATGGGAAGCAGTTCATCGAAACCAAAGTAACTAACTTCCTCGAGGACCATAAAATCAAAAGGATCCTGTCAACTCCTTACCACTCATGTGTGAATGGTCAGGCCGAGTCCACAAACAAGACCATCATTCAAAACTTGAAAAAGAAGATAGAAAATGTGAAGGGAAAATGGAGAGAAATGTTGCCTGAGGTGCTATGGGCATATCAAGCAACTCCAAAATAGAGCACGAGAGAGACTCCTTTCTCTCTAGTATATGGCACCGAGGCTTTAATACCGATCGAGGTCGGAGAGCCGAGCGCCAGATTTAGACATGCCACCGAGAGCTCAAACAACAAGGCCATGACTGCAGCCCTTGAACTACTAGATGTAAAATGAGAAGCTTCACTGGTCCGAATGGCTGATCAAAAACAATGAATCGAAAGGTTCTATAACAGGAGAGCAAACCTCCAACATTTCGGAGTTGGGGACTTAGTCCTAAGGAAAGTCACCCTAAGCACTCGAAACCCTAATGAAGGGAAACTAGGCCCAAGATGGGAAGGACCATACCGCATCCTCGGAGTTATTGGAAAAGGCTCATACAAGCTCGGTACCATGAAAGGTGAACAAATTTCGAGCAATTGGATTTTACCCCAAAAAGGATTTTGCCGACAAGGTTTTTAATGAGGAAACATCTATATTCTACCAAAGGAGAACTTTAGGAGTATTCAAGGCTCCCCTTCAATCAACCTCGAATACTGGGGGGGCATCCCCCGGAAGATCATCTCCCTTCTAGAAATCAAGAAAAGCCAAAAAAGGTCTCGACAAAAAGACCATGTATCGGGCCAAACGGTCGGAAGAGCCGTGTCCACATGGAACAATCGAACCTCAAAATGGCGAAAACTATGTATGCTTGTACCAAGTAATCAAGGAATATTTTTGTTCTTATTTTCGATCAAAACACTTTACGCTTCAAAGAAGTTTTCTACTTTTACAAGAAACGACTCCAAGGCCAGAAGTTTCCCAAACCTTCGGGAACCAACATCAAAGACTCGAAGCCATAAGACCCCCTGACCGGAAACTTCGAGCTCATAATCCCTCAATGAGGCAACATCAAGTTTAATAGGAGCAGCTCCAGAGCTAGAAGCTTTCAACGTCTCGAGGACTGTCACCAGCTGTCACCCCATCCATCCATCCATCAAGAACTCCATGTCGTAAGACCTCTACGAGGCAGCCTCTAGCCTGAAAGCCCTCCATGTGGAAATGCTAAAAAATATATGACCTCTGTAAGGCGTTATCAACAGCATAAGGCCCCAAGCGGGCAACCCCAAGATCTTCAGACCTCCATAAGGCAACACCAAATCTATAAGACCTCAAGCAAGGCATGAATTATACTTGTACCAAGTAACCTATTTGTAAGACCTCAAGGAAGGCATGAATTATACTTATACCAAGTAACCTATCTGTAAGACCTCAAGCAAGACATAAATTATACTTGTACCAAGTAAGCTATATGTAAAACCTCAAGTAAGGCATGTTCAAATTTATAAGACCTTACAAAAGGTATAATCCCGATCATAAAGTCAAGGCTATATACTCAAACTTGTAAGACCCCTAAAAATGCATACCCTCGATATAAACGCTGAGGCTACTTCACTCGACGACTAAAAAGCTACGTCCAAGTACATTGACTATGGTCACAAGGGTGTACCAGCTAAACTAACATGACTCGAGGATGCCTAACCGTCGCCATAAAATTACAGGCCTTCAATCACTTTGAAAAATACTTCGAAAAGAACCGGTTAATCAGGATACCCTCGGCATAAGCAAAAGTGCTTCGATCATATCAGCTCCAAACAATAAAAAGGCTTCAAAACAACTCAGCCATCGAGTAAAACCTCACGAGGTGCTCGTCTATCATTACATAACGACTCACAATCGAGGTCCTTATCAAACCGTTGAAGAGTCGGACGAACACAAAAATTGCAAGGAGGAAAAAATAAAGCCTACACTAAAAGTTCGTACTGACCCAATGCGTAAGAGCCACTGTCGCTAGCTCAAATTATAGGTCGTACCAACCCAATGCATAAGAGCCACTTTCGCCAGCCTGAATTAATGGTTGTACCGAGCCACTATCCATCTCACTAAAAATAAGTGAGGCGTCGAGCTAAGGGTCTTTCTCAAGTGTAGCCAAATGCCCTTCAAACACATCTTTATCTCGTATGAGTGCCCCTGCATTGGAAGGTTCTTTTTTCTAAACATCCTACATCTCCTCCGTAGGTAAAGTCGGTATAGGAGGGGAATTGATCACTTCAATAGCCTTGACTAGGTCAATCAGGGCCATCTCTTGTTCTTGGAGAGCTTTAGAACTAGGCTCCCCTGGATCGCCTACCAAATGCACCTCAACTCGATGAATATTTTGGCTGTTAACCGGCTCAAGGACATTACCTGATGCACCCTCGAAGGCCTCTTCAGCCCGAGGTAGTCTAACAACAGCACCAAGTTTCGACATGGAAACCATTGTCTCAATAGTTTGAGGGACAATCAGGTTTTCCCCTCCCTTAGATACTACCAAGGAATCATCTTTCCCCTCACCTTCAGCTCGGGGACTCTCCGCTACTCCTAGAGTTAAGGCTGCTGAACCAGCCTTAGGTTTTTCCACTTTGGCATTCTTGGATTTCGTAGGCTCAGACGACGACTCCCTTCGTCTTTTCTCCTCTTTGTTAGGTTTTGGGGTATCCACTTCCCCAGTCAGTGCTTCTCACATCAAGGAGGCCTCTCCCAAACCTTTGCATATACAAAATATAAACATAGGGAATGAGGGAGCAATTGGCGATAGTTCCTCTAAGAGATTCAACTACATCAGAACTAATGGATCGCCATGGTCCTTGGCCTCCCATCGAGCCCTAGACAGGTCGTGCCATATACGCTCGGCCTATGGGCAAGTCGAATCCAGCCGACGAATCCAGCCCAAGAGATCCCTAACAATACGTCAACTGTATCAGCATCGGAAGTCAGTTAATGGGGAAATTAATCCTAAAGGGAAATAAAATACTTAATCACCGTATCCACTTACGTTTTGTGTTCCACCTTTCGTGGAACGACATCTTATCCACCGGGATTAGGTCGGAGGTCCTAACCCTGATGAAATGGCTCATCTTCCCTCCATCCCTAACCTCGTCAGTACAAGCAAAAAAGGGTTTCGAGGCCCGATGTCAAAGTTTATTAAGGCCCCCTCGGAGAAGTTGGGGACTGTACATTCTGATCAGGTGGTCGAGGGTGAAAGTCATCCCCATAATCATGTTTGCATAATATCTGGTCATATAAACAATGCATCAGAACAACAGATGAATTTGGCCGAGAGTCACTTGATATCATTCACAAAAGTCAAGGATCACGGGGTCCATTGAATGCGAGGATGGCTCCACAGGGCCAGGAGTAAATAGGTAGGTATACATACTAAGGAATCTGGCCTTGTATGTCGTTATGTCCTCTCCGGAGAAGGAATATCCACCAACACCGCATCCCTAACGGCAGTTAGTCATCACCTTCTCAACATCTGCTACTGAACTAATATATCGGGACACGGGTTCACACCGTCCCGATTTTGAAGAAGGCTTCTCGGCCTTGAAATCAAAAGTCATTTCACAGGATCCTGAGATGAATTCCTCAAGATTAGGGGGTGCTATCACCTTAGACGAGGGTGAAGAAGGGGGAGGCACATCCTCCTGAGAGGCAGAGATGGAAGCTTTTGCCATTCTTGTTGAAAGGTTTCAGAGGGAGGAAGAGATCACAATCACTGAAAGAGCACAAGTGAGAAGTAGGAATAGCTCTTTTTACAGTGATTAATAGGTGGCGAAGGAAGTAGCATTTATAGAGGCAAAATATGTATGTTGGAGTAGGCCAAATGGTAGACAACTACTGTAGTTAATTCAAATGCTCTTCGAAGGCTGTATGGATGCGACTTTTAGTCGTCCTTTTTTGCCGCATCAATTGCTTGATATGACGCATCTGGCGTCATGATGGGTGTATCGAAGAGGCAAGGATTCAAGGTCGTTTCTTATCATTTTCACTCTAAGAAACGTAGGCACTATCTGTACACGGCTAAAATCGGAGAGTCTAATTTTATGATCGTTACGACATTCCATAGATCAAAAGACTCGAGGTCTGGCTCTAGTCCAATTCTGAGGGTTCCCTATGCTCGACCTCGGGCAGTATAGATAGACAACTATCATGGGCAAGTGGGAGATTTCTGAGGTGCATGATCAAAGCTAAAAATGCCTGCAAGAATAGTACAAGCCTGTACCAGACTTTAAGTAACTGTACCAGCTACTTTTCCTTGTAATAAATATACATATACCATGTTGGGATTTCCCCTCATATATAAAGCAGACCCTTGTCATTTTGTAAGGAAATATGATATTCAATACAATAACAAGAACATTTTCTTCTCTCTAACAAAAACATTCTCTATTGTCTCTCCTTTGATTTCATTTATTGTATTTCATTGTTTATTCTTCATTTATTACTCATCATTGATCATAAAGAGCCCTCATTAAAGCTCTTAGAACCGTTAGTCCTTCATCGGCCATCTCCAATCAAACTCATTAATTCAACCTTGAGGCCCAGCTTAGGCCAGCTCGAGACCCCGATCCTCCCAATCCACGATCGTTTGGTTTGGATAATAACGCTGCTCATCACTTTTTCTTTACTTTCCTAACTCACACTTACCATCTACTACCTAAGAACTACCATAAAAATATATTACGTATTTTTAGAACGACAAAATCAAATCTAATTGTAATTACCATTTTCAAGGTAAACAATGGATTCCTCTAGAAATCGCCATGCATTGGCCAAGCACCGATCCCAGGTTCAAACCGATGAAGCAAAAAAGGAGGCCTTAGTCTGAGGTAAAGCATGCTTTCATAAAAGATGAGGTAACCAAACTTTTTAATATAGGATCTATCCGGGAGGTAAAGTACCCCGAGTGGTTAGCCAACATAGTTGTAGTTCCTAAAAAAGAAAACAAACTTAGAATGTGTGTAGATTATAAGGGCTTGAATAAAGCATGTCCAAAAGATTCATTCCCCTTACCAAACATCGATCGTATGATCGATGCCACGGCGGGTCACGAGACTCTAACTTTTCTCGATGCGTACTCCGGGTATAATCAGAATCAGATGAACTAGGAGGACCATGAAAAGACTTTGTTTATTACTAAATTTGGAACTTATTGTTACAACGTAATGCCTTTTGGGCTAAAAAATATAGGATCTACATACCAACGCCTAGTTAACAAAATGTTCGAAGAATAAATAGGTAAAACAATGGAAGTCTATATTGATGATATGTTAGTTAAGTCCCTAAGCACAGAGGATCATTTAGTTCATTTGTAAGAAACATTTACAATTTTGAGTAAATACAACATGAAGCTTAACCCGGAGAAATGTGCCTTCGAAGCTGGCTCGGGTAAGTTCCTCGGCTTCATGGTTTCAAATCGGGGTATCGAAATCTACCCTAATAAGATCAAGGATATAAAGTATATCACTATCATGGATAGTGTGAAGGTCGTGCAAAGGCTAACTGGGCGAATAACTACTTTGGGTCGATTCATTTCGAGGTCATCAGATAAGTGTCACCGGTTCTTTTCCTTGCTCAAAAAGAAAAAGGATTTCCCATGGACCCCGGAATGTCAGTGAGCCTTAGAAGAATTAAAACAATACTTATCAAGCCGGCCTTTACTTCACAACCCGAAGTTAGATGAAAATCTTTACCTATACTTGGCAGTGTCCGAGATAGCGGTAACTGGGTTACTAGTTCGAGAAGAGCAAGGTACGCAATTTTCTATTTATATGCCAAACTTTAGGGGATGTTGAAACTAGGTACCCTTGCTTAGAAAAATTAGCACTTGGATTTATAAGCGCATCTCGAAAGTTAAAACCATATTTTCAATGTCATCATATATGTGTATTAACCACTTACCCCCTTCGAAATGTTTTGCATAAGCCTGAGCTATCGGGCCGATTGGCCAAATAGGCTATCGAACTTAGCGGGTACGATGTCCAATATCAACCTCGAACGGCCATCAAGTCTCAAATCCTAGCTGACTTCATGGTCCATTTTACGCCCACCCTCATACCCAAAGTGGAGAAAGAACTCCTGCAAAGCTCGGGTACAACATCAGGGGTATGGACCCTTTTCGCAGATGGTGCCTCCAATGTGGAAGGGGTCCGGGCTTGGCATTGTCTTGAAGCCACCCACAGATGATACCATTAGGCAATCTATCAAAACTCCAAGATTAACTAACAATGAGGCCGAGTATGAGGTCATGATTGCAAGTCTCGATCTAGCTAAAAGCTTGGGAGCAGAAGTCATCGAGGCTAAGTGCGATTCTCTATTGGTGGTAAACCAAGTAAACAAAAGTTTTGAGGTTCGAGAGGATAAAATGCAATGGTACTTGGACAAGCTACAGGTAACTTTGCAACGCTTGTGTCATGTGCCTCGAGAATAAAATAGTGAGGATGATGCACTTGCTAATCTAGGATCCTCGATCGAAGAAGATGACATCATCCCGGGGACTGTCATCCAATTATCGAGATCTGTGTTTGAAGAGGGCCATGCCGATATAAATTCAACGAGTTTAACGTGAGACTATAGGAATAAGTATATCGACTATTTGAAGAGTGGAAAACTCCCATCAGACCACAAAAAATCGAGTGCCCTATGAGTCAAGGCTGCTAGGTTCGCGTTAGATAATAATGGAATATAGTACCGAAGAACATTCGATGGACCATTGGCGGTATGCTTGGGGCCAGGGGACACCGATTATGTTCTACGAGAAATCCACGAAGGCACTTGAGGGAACCATTCCGGTGTTGAATCTTGGTCCACAAAATTATCAAAGCATGTTACTACTAGGATAGCATGGAAAAAGATTCTAAGGAATTTGTCAAAAAATGTTATAAGTGTCAACGATTTGCACCGATGATTCATCAGCCCCAAGAATAACTCTATTCGGTCCTATCCCCGTGGCCTTTCATTAAATGGGGAATGGATATAGTCGGCCCTCTACCAACGACCCCAGGTAAAGCTAAATTTATTTTGTTTATGACTGATCATTTTTCCAAATGGGTGGAAGTACAAGTATTTGAGAAGGTCTAAGAAAAAGAAGTTATTGACTTTATCTGGGACCACGTCATATGCCGATTTAGGATATCTGCTGAGTTTTATGTGACAATGGAAAGCAATTCATCGGCATCAAGGTAACAGAGTTCCTCGAAGCACATAAAATAAAGAGGATTTTATCGACACTGTACCACCCGATAAGAAATGGACAGGCCGAGTCAACAAATAAAACTATCATTCAAAACCTGAAGAAAAAGTTAGACGATGCAAAGGGAAAATGGAGAGAAGTTTTACCCGAGGTCCTTTGGGCATATCGGACAACATTGAAGTCTAGCACTGGGGCCACCCCATTTTCTCTAGCATATGGCTCCGAGGCCCTCATCCCTATCGAGGTCGGAGAACCCAGTGCCAGGTTTCGACATACATCGGAGGAGTCAAATCCCGAGGCCATAAATGCTAGCCTCGAGTTATTAGATGAAAATCGAGAATCAGCGCTTGTTCGAATGGTCGCGCAAAAGCAAAGAATCGAAAGATAATACAATAGAACTACCAAACATCAACATTTTGGAATCCGGGACTTAGTTCTACGATAGGTTACCTCAATACTCGAGGCCCAAATGAAAGGAAATTAGGCCCAAATTGGGAAGGACCTTACCGAGTCCTTCCAGTTGTTGGTAAGAGATCTTACAAACTTAGCACAATGGAAGGTGAACAACTGCTTAACAATTGGAACACATCATAACTCAAACGATACTACTGCTAAGGTATGACTTTATCCTTTTGTCCTTTTGAGTTTAAAACTAACTTATTACAGATTTTCGATCGAAGCTATCGAAGGCACGCAATCTCGAAGACCCCCTTTTTACACGAACGCCTTAGGTTTTAAAGCATGTGTTGCACTCTTTTTCCCATAGATTGGATTTTTTCCCAAATGGGTTTTACCGGAAATATTTTTAACGAGGCAACAACTATGTGCTACCTAAGGAGACTCAATAGTATCCAAGCCTTCTTATCAATCAACCTATAATACTGGGGGGTATCACCCTCAGAGGCTATGTTTTCAAGGAAAATACTTCACGCATAAAAGGGCCACGATAGGTGAACTTTGTAATGGGTCAAACAGTCAAATGAACTGTGTCCATATAGAATAGTCGAGCCCTGACGACAAAACATGTACGAATGCATCAATTATTTGAAGAAGCATTATATTTATATGAAAACACTTTGTGTATCAAAGAAGTCTACTATTATACGAGCCCTACACTTATAATCCTAAGGGAAACATGCCAAGATCTAAAGCACGAATGCAACCCCGAAATACTCGGGGACTGTCATCGACGGTAAACACATCTAAGTCATCGAAAACTCAGATCCGTAACACCTCAAAGAGGCATTCCCTCAAAAGAAAGGCCAAGGCCAATACGCTCGGGGACTAGCTTTTTAGACAAGTTCTAAATATTATTGGGAAAAAAGTCCAAGTGACATATCTTAATGCTACGGCCATATTAAAGACTATGTTCATATAAAAAGGCTACAACCAAAATAACGCGACTCGGAGGCGTCTGACTTCCACCATAAATTAAAGGCCTCCAAACACTTTGAAAAAACCAGTTAAATCGGGGCTTCTAATAATATAAAGGGCTTCGATAAATTCAGCCCTCGAATAAATTAAAGGGCTTCGATAAATTCAGCCCACAAATAATTTAAAGGTTTCGATAAACATCAGCCTTCGAAAAACCCTCAAGAGGTATTCGATTATGTTTACACAAACTAATTACTAATAAGGTTCTGATACATCGAACCTTCAAAAAACTCGAACGGATACAAAAAACACATGCTAAGGGCCACTTTAGCCGAAACGAGGGACTTAAAGAGCCTAAGGGCTGATGTATAAGAACCTAAGGGACTTAAAGAGCCTAAGGGCCAATATATAAAGCCTAATGGCCAACTTAAAGAGGCTTAAGGGCCAAAATATGTATAGGTCGAGACCCCATTCTCAGTCAACTCAAACTCAAGAATCCCGACATCCTGAACTCACATCAAATGAATTTAAACTTAGCTCGAGGATTAACAAAACCTTAAGGGGTATTAAATTGATCAATAAAAACATAAGTGTTTATCATCCGAATCAATACTCGGACTAATTATTTGAATTGTACCATCGAAATCTTCCGTAAATGAGAACAAAATAAAAATCAATACAAGTTAAGGATAGAGAAGAAAAGATACTTTTATTCATAAGGGATGTTTTACAAAACATATTTACAATGCCCACAAGGGGCCCTTACACAAAAAAAATAAAAAATAAGAACCTAATCTATTTTGGGGTTACATCCCCGGAAGCAGCTTCCTCGGAAGTTGCACCCTCGGCAGCTCTATCTACGGGAGCTCTATCTTCGGAAGCCTCCTCTCCCTCGGGAACATCTCCTTCACCTTCCCCGTCCTCGGAGCCACTCATAACATCCTCATCATTGGAAGACACAAGAAACCTGGCATTAGTTTCCCGCGCCTTTGCTTCGGCAATCTCCTCGGCAAGGTCAAATCCTCGAGTGTGGATCTCTTCAAGAGTCTCCTTCCGAGCTTGGCACTTGGCCAAATCATTACTCTATTTTTTCTCGGTTGGAGGCCTCCCTCAGCTTCCCTTGAACAGCCATGGCATCTCTTAAGTACATGGCGATGGTCTTATCAGACGTGGCCTTCATCTTCTCAACTTCAGCCTTGGCTTGTGCAGCTTCGGCCTAGCTCTAGCAAGCTCTGCCTCTAACTCCTTGATTTTCTTGGCCTGGGCCATACCCTTTACTTTGAGGCCTCGGAGTTGAGTGTTAGCCGAGGTGAGTTGGACTATAACGGCTTCCTTATCGGCACCAAGCTGATCCATGTTCTTTTTCCATATATGGCAGTCAGCCTTAACTTGATCAACCTCGCTCCGGAGCTGCCCAATCATCTCCAACTTCCGTTGCAGCTGAGATATCGAAGTGTTAGCATCCAAAGTAAGGCCAAGAAGACATACTCTATTAAAATCACAATTACCTGCTCATCTAGCTCGGCCTCATTTTTTTGAGCTTTGGCCAATTCAGCCCGGAGGTCCTTGAGCTCCCTTTCCTTTTGGCTATAGAGGAGCCTCAAGGCTTTATCTTTGCCCAAAACTTTCCTGTGCTCGACCTCACATTGGCTCAGCTCAGCTCTAAACTTGACAAATGTCCTATACATGAAATGAAGATATATCAGTCAAAGGAAAAGAAAGAAAGAAAAAATTACAACAATGAAAGTTAGTATTTACCCTAGAGAGGAGATGTTGAGCCTCTTCGAAGATGGTGGATGCATTGGTGAAATTGGAGGGTCCAATTTCTCACCAATAAGGTACTTCGGAAGATCACCTCGAAGGCTCGAGGCCACGACTGAGTATCCTCCCTTGAGGGTCTTCGACACTCGCCCTCGAGGCAGTGATGATTACTGTGATGGTAGAAATGTGGAGTTCCCAAGGTACACGGCAAGGACTGACAAAGCCTAATAGACTACTCTAAACCCGAATTAGGGTGTCATCTAGCTATCCCATCTCCGCTTCTTCGTCATTAATGTATTTTGTACTATGTCATTTTGTAAATTTCCTGTTGCTTTAGTTGCTCCACACGAAATAAACAAGAACATTATCTTTGCTCTCTACCACATTCTTTGATATTATTACTTCCACTTATTGTTTTCATTATTGTTTTCACTATTGTTCTTCATTTATTGCTTATCATTGTCCATAAAGAGCCTTTATTGATTTTTTTATAATTGTTAGACATACTTGGATAACCTTCGATAGCTCACAACCGAGCTCCAAAATTAACCTCGAGGCCCTCGAATCGACAAGCTCGAGGCCCCGATTGTTAACTTATTGGTTTGATTATCACCTCACTCCTTATTCTTATCTCATCTCTAAACCTTACACATAGATTACTAATTTTTAGAGTCCCATAATCAAATTTAATTTTATTACCATTTTCACGGTAAACAGTTTGGCACCCACTGTGGGGCTAAAAATAAGAGTGATTACTTTCTTGCTAGTTTTACTACATAACACAAGTTATCTATCACGCTTTCTCTTGTCCAAGATCTTCGATTTCAGATCAAAATGTTTAACTCAGTGAATGGAGGTGAAAACAACAATCTTGAGGACTACGGAGAAAACATTGTGGGTGTTCCAGGTGTTGACGTGCCACCACAAAACCCTGGGAATGCGCCAGAACCAATCCCTGTGGATGCGGTCTCACGCGACGCCCAACATATCGACGTAAGCTCCCATACTGACAGGAGTGTGCGCCAAGGGGATCCACAAGAAGCTCAGAAAACCCCAACAAGGGAAGAATGTGAGATTATCCTTCATGTTATTTTTGAAATGTTGTAGGCACAACAGCTGGCTATTGCTCAGCTGCAAAGTCACCAGAAAACTCATAGCACGGTAGCACCGGGGACAGCTCCCCCAGCCGAATAGGTACTAGAGAGATTGAGCAATAACAAGTCGATGACCGATCTCATCATCATAAAATTGCTTAAGGACCTCGCCAGAAGGATCTAATAGGGCGAGAAAATGATAAAAGCCAACGACAAGAAGGTTGAGATCTACAACTCTAGGGTCGACCGAATTCCGGGCGCACCCCCAGTCCAGAAAGGTGTGGATTCAAAGAAGTTTGTACAAAGGTTGTTCATAGAGGAAGCAGCTCCAGAACCTATTCCAAAGAAGTTCAAATTCCAGACCTCCCAAAATACAATGGGACCTCATACCCCAATAAGCATGTTATTGCTTACACTTGCTCAGTGAAGGGCAACGACATAAAGGACGATGCGATCGAGTCCATCTTACTAAAGAAGTTCAAGGAAACACTCTCGAAGGGGGCCATGATGTGGTATCACAACCTAGCTCCTAACTGCATAGACTCATTTGCCATGCTGGTAGACTCCTTTATAAAGGCACATGCCGATGCCATCAAAGTAGCAACAAGGAAATATGATGTCTTCAAGATCAAGCAAAGGGAGAATGAAATGCTGTGAGAGTTCGTATCTCGTTTCCAAATGGAACGGATGGAAATACCACTAGTATCTGATGACTGGGCGGTGCAGGCCTTTACTCAAGGTCTGAATGAGTGAAGCTCGGGGGCTCCGAAGTAGCTGAAACAGAATCTAGTCGAATATCCCGCCGTGACTTGGTCAAACGTCCACAACCGATACAAGTCAAATATCAGGGTCGAAGATGACCAGCTGGGAGTCCCCTCGGGCTTAGTATACCCAAGCAGGCTTCTGGCGAAGGAGCCAAAGAAAAACAAAGAAATATATCAGCCATACACCGAAGACAAAAGGAACGCCCCGAGGCGTAACCCACCTCGCAACTATCGAAGGACAGACTAAGGACAGAATCTTCGGGGACTCATCAAACCTAGGCAGATTCGATAGGAACGCAAGGCCAATGGAGGCAACTTTCTTATTAGAATACAACTTCAACGTCGGTGGCCCAGACTTGTACAATCAAATCATTCACAAAGGGATCGTAACTTAGTATGCGAATTTCACAACACGCACGGATACAGGACTAAGGATTTCCGGCAACTCCGACAGGAAGTGGCCCGGTTAATCAAAAATGGTCACCTTCGGGAATTCCTCAGCGACCGAGCCAAAAATCAATTTCGAGAAAGGGAAACAACCAAAAAGAACAAAGAAGACCAGCCGCAACATGTCATCTACACGATTATTTGAGACGGCCACCATTAGCCGAAACACCAAAGTATCCTCCAGCGGAGGGACTATGAAATAAACCGATGATAAGATAGCAACCACGAGATACGCCCTTGGCTGTATCCGAATAAAGGATTGTACCGCGTCCTCCAAACGAATACCAAGGTTCAAAAGCGCCATCACCAATGAGGTATGACCATCTATTTTTTCATTTAATATTTCGCACTAACCCTTATGCAGGTGCCCGACCGGAACAGTCAAAGCGCAAACCCAACCTGAAGACCTTAAGGTTTTAAAGCATCCATTGCACTCTTTTACTTCGATCGATACGAAAAGGGTTTTACCGGCATGGTTTTTAATGAGGCAAAATTCACATGCTACCTAAGGACAACTCGACAAGTATTGAAGACTTCTTTTGTAATCAACCTCGAACACTGGGGGGCATCCCCCCCGGAAGTACATCCGCTCGAAAAAACCAAGAAACACCAAATGAGGTCCTAATAGGAAAACGATGTACCAAGCCAAACGGTCGAACGAACCGTGTCCGTATGGTCGGGCCCCCGGCGGCGAAAACATGTACACTTGTACCAAGTAATTGAAGAATATCTTTTATCAAAGAATCTCACACTCTAAGAGAGACTCAGCATTTTTGCTATAGCGACTCCTCCATCGAAGGACGACCCGAACACTCGGGGAGTGGCGTCAAAATACAAAACTCATAAGCCCTCAATGAGGCAACATGAAAATAATGAAATGTGTCCAAGGCCGAATGTATCCCGAACACTCGAGGACTGGCGTCAAAATCTCAGAAATCACATGACCTCAGGGTCGAAATCTCCGAAATCATTAGCCCTAAGTGAGGTAGTGCCAAATTTACAAGTAACGGCTCCCGAGCCAGGACACCCTCGATGACTCGGAGACTATCGCCAATTGCCATTCATTAAAGACATGAAGCCATAAGACCCAGAGCAGGCAGACTCGATCTTGTAAGTCCTCAATGAGGCAATAATAAGATAACAAAACGGCTCCAAAGCCAAAACACGACCCGAACACTCGGGGACTAGCGTCAAAAACTCAAATGATCTCCATGTCGGAAATTCCGAAATTGTAATCCCTCAATAAGGAAACACCAAGTTTAAAAGAAATGGCTCCCGAGTCAAGAAACCCTTGACAAATCGGGGACTGGCGTCAAGTGCCACCTCCATCGACTTATCAAAACCCAAGACCGTAAGGCCACATGCGGGTAGCCTCGGTCTTGTAAAACCTACATAAGGCAACAACAATATCTGTAGGACCTCAAGTAAAGCATGAATAATATTGGTACCAAGTATCCAAAACTGTATGACCTCAAAGGCATGTAAAACTGTAAGACCTCACTAAAGGCATAAATCTGATCTCAAAGTTTCGTCTATATATCAAACTTGTAAGACCCATAAAAAGGCTTACCTCAATATAGATGCCAAAAATACTTCACTCGGTACTTAAAGGCTTTGTCTGAACACAAATGACTCTGGTCACAAGGCTGTACACAAATGCCCCACCGTCGCTACAAAATTACAAGCCTTCAATTACTTCGAGTCTGCTTCGAAAAGAACCGGTTAAACAGGCTACCCTTGTCACGACCCAAACTGATGGGCCGCGACGGTCACCCGGTACCTTAAGTCAATCGAGTACCAGCATAACGTATCTTTCTTATTACATCATTATATACACATGACATACGGGCCTAATAGGTCAAAATGATCCTTTATAAACTCAAAACATAGGCCGACCAGGTCGTACAATATTTTATATATACGATATATGTCTACAAGCCTCTAAGAGTACATAAATGTCATAAAGGTCGGGACAGAGTCTCATCGTACCAAACAATACACATCTAAATCATACTAACCAAACGAGCAACTCCGAAGCAAATGGAGTGCACCAACATCTTTCGCTGAGCTGATAGCCTACTTCGAGGGCTCTCGACCTGTCTATCGGGACATGCAAGCATGAAACACAGCATCCCCAGGCAAAAGGGACGTCAGTACAAGTGATGTACCGAGTATGTAAGGCACATAAATAAATACATAAGAGACATGGAAGAAATATAGAGTACATGACTCAACTTATAAGTCTAAATAACTTTGTAAATCATAAATTACTTTTAGCGTCATGCATATGCATATGAATGTCATGTCGTGCATATGTACATGTTTCATAACATTGTCAGCCTCTGAGGGCATCCCATCATTTCATATCGGCCACTGTGGGCAAAATCATTATGGTATACTAGCTGATCAGGTGGTGGTGCGTATATAACGCCATAATCTTTCCCATATTCCATAACCTCTTCCCATATCGCATATACATATACATACATATATACGCATATATAATGCCATTTTAATCATATTTCAGCCACTGTGGGCAACATCATCATCATATACCAGCTGATCAGGTGGTGGTGTGTATATAACGTCGTAACCTTTTCTCATATCCCATGTACATATATTAACATATATACGCATATATAATGCCGTTTGAATCATATTTCAGGCATTGGGGGCAACATCATCATCATATACCAGCCGATCAGGTGGGGGTGCATATACAATGCCGTAACCTTTTTTCATATACCATACACATATATTTACATATATACGCGTATATAACACCATCCGGTTAAGGGTCAATGCACATGAATGCAATGCATGAAAGGTACGTTAATAAAATCTTTCGAAATTTCATAAGACAATTTTGTCTTGAGCAATATCATAAAGTAAACTTTTTTTTTCTCAACTTTCATATTTTTCTGAGGCCCATGATCAAATGATAAAATATTACGACACACGGAAATTCAGGAACATAGATATCTCTAATACTTCTATGAATAGAGTCATTTATAGAATTTGTGCATTTGTACGTTTCGTTCATATCGTATGGATCATGTCAAAACAAAGAAGGGATACCCTTAACATAACTGAGCCGATTCTCTTAAAATTTTCTCTAACACCATTGATTTCGACAACGCGGATTACACACCTGTGTGTAGTGCAACGTAAAATGGCACTCATACCAGGTCGTGTTTTCTCGAGCTACTGAGGTGCTATGTTTCACTTCCTGGATGTACCAATAGAATCAATACATTATAATTCTGTATCTATTTCTTTTTCTTCATGAGCCGTCTTAGCCAAAGAGTAGTAAAGGAATATAGTAAACTTTCTTCTTATGCTTTTGAATTAAGCAAATTGGGTAGAAGAATCTGACAACCTCTTACCTTTCTAATCTTAAATTGCTCCAAATTAGCATAAAAGTGCTGAAAAGTCAATATCTTGGCTTCAACTTCTTTAAGGCAATTTTATCAAAATAGTTATTGGGGAATGACTATTGTGGCCTAGTTTTATACTGCCGATATATATCCCTTTCTCCATGTCCCTTTTGATCATGCCACATATCCATTTTAACTAATAGTCATTGTTTGGGGTGGTTCCATGCTGCCACGTTGGGGTGGGGGTGGGGTATTTTTAATCTTATCCAATAAATAGTTAATTAATTAACTAGGTAATATTCCGCTACCCGGTAATTAACCAATTATCCAAAAAATTGAGAATTATTCCCACTTACTTAAAATATTACTCACTTTTCACATACCTTATACATCTTTCTAACATGACCATGTAGTACCTCATATGGCATTAGTCTATAAATGCCAAACTTTGACAAAATTCATTTTCTTAGACTTGCTACCCCTTTAACCTTCATAAATTTACTAATCACTTGTGAAATACCATAATTCTTATAATCCCCAAATAATTTTTTCCTTGGACTGATGTCAATTACTTTATGACAAATTCAACGTAAAATACTGCAGGGTGAAACATCGTTGTAACTTATTACTGCGAAGCATAACATCAGCGTAATGTAATACTATAGGGTGCAACATTGTCGTAACTTATTACTGTGAAGCGTAATATCACCGTAATGTAATACTATCGGGTACAACACTGTCGTAACTTAATACTGTAGGATGTAACATCAATCGTAAATATATTACTGCAGAGGATAACATCATCGTAACATATACTACAGAGCATAACATCGTAGTAATATAATACTGCGGGACATAATATTGACATAATATAGTGGGGCGTAACATCATTTCCCCCTTTGGAACATTCGTCCTCGAATGTTGATTGATGCTCTTATCATTTTCGTAACTTATAGCTCTTGTGAATACCTTAATACTCTTCTTGCCATTTAAGCAGTTGCTCTGTGAATCAATCCAAAGTCTGGGGTATTCCCCCTTTTGGTCTTTTTGCTCATATCATGACCTATGGTCGAAATCTTCCTAATCTTGCAACTTTTGTTACCTCCTGTCATGCAGCCTGTATGACCCTGGCTTTGTAGGTGCACTTATGCGATTCATCTTTCCTTTTTCCTTTTATCTTTTAGTCAATCTGTAGGCCTTACTTTGTATATACAAGGCTTAATAGGATGCTTCTCAGGGTCTCTATAGGTATACTGAAGTTCTTTGCTCGATACTTTGTAGAACTTGCGAATATGGCCATATCTTATTTCATAGATCTAGTTATCCATTCATATGACTTTACTGCATTTCCATGGGTTATACTATACCATATTTTTTTGTTACTTCAATCTATGTTTATTGAGGTATGCCTACCAAGCTCCTAGTTACTTTTGTTACCTATCCTTTAGGTATAAATCTTAGTCCTTCAATGCTTCTTCATTGCCGTTCGTCTTAAGAATCATGGACAAATCTCATGTAATATTTTGTAACTTGTATTTGACCAATGTTGATTTTCCTCAATGTTGATCTATAATCCTATACTTGAAGACTTGAAACTTCATACGTAATACATTATCGCTAGGGATTACATTGCATTGAGGAATGTTTGAAGTGATTTCCATAATCATATTTCATCTTGTCACAATGTGATTCACCTTATGGGGGTATCCTAATTTCGTGCCACCAGCAAAATCTTTTCTGCTTCTCTTTTTTTTTTTTACAAATCATTATTCAAATGAAGTCCCAAACGTCATCCTTTATCTGTCACAATTATACCCTCATTTATTACTAGGTCAACATTTCATTCTTTCTAAATGCAATTAATCTTAGATTCCTTTGAGTTCATTCAGGCTATACTAAACTTTCAATAACTTAGAGGAACCATTATCTCTCTTATTTTCATGGACCTAATCATGAGGACTTATCCATTCTCGTCACCTTTTCACTTGCCTTTCCTCATCCCTACTCATGTTTCCTTAAAATTTTGTCGCTCTACCATATCTTAGCTTGCGACCTATACATATTCATATATAAACTTTCCTTCAACTTTCTTGCACCATAGATTTCCTTATGTTATTCTGGAATTTCAAGCGAGACATCACATCGTCTCCAACCTTTCTCTACTCTTTTAACTAGATCTCTCAGTACTTAGAAACCATAGGCTGGAAGACATGTTGCCGACGATGCCACTATTATTCCCGGTTATTGGATATTTGTGCTTATAGCCTTCTATCCGAAGTACGGACTATTCACAACTTTTTGCATTTGAGTATCTCGTACGTTGTTCACTTTTACCTTACTTTAAATCTCGTATCATATCTTTTATCTCCTTCATAACCTCCCTTCCACCTAGGTGTAATTCACGTCCATAACTTGAAGCTCTATTATAATACTCGCACCTCTGGTACATACACAATCCGGTGGGAGCTTCTACTGACATCTTATGAAGCTGGTACTTCTTTTAACTGGCTTCCTTGTAGAGCCATTATAGATTATGGTTGTTGTGTTATTTCTCTTGAACATCTGATATTAAGAGTAATTCTGTCATTTTCTCCAACACAACTCCTATATTTTTTGTAGGTCCAATAATCAGACTCCTGATTTACTTAGGTGATGTAATTCTTTAGTTTCCCCTTCCTTCTGATCAGCCTTTACATAGGCTTACGCTATCTTCCGATCTGTGGATCATGGTATCAGTTATTACCTTAGCCTTTCAGGGGTGTTATGAAATATCCATGATACAATCTTCTAATAATTCAATCCTTTGTCTATGCCCTGGGCTTAATTCTCTCTTTTAACTTCTACTAGAGTCTTCTATGGCTGTATGATTGTCAACAAACATACTGCCTGAATAATGTTCCAAAATCTTGAGTGTATCCACAACGTACTAACTTTGGATCATTGATCAAATAATTTTTTTGTTCCATATTAGCTTTCTTTCAACATAATCTATTACTTTTCCTGGTCTTTCTGCCCCCTCGTTGTGTCCATTCTTAGCTTATCTCAGTGCCCACACTTGCTAGAGTTTTTATACAACTCATAAAATCTCGAATATTACTTTTAACTCTTACTTTCCTTTCATTAGCCACGGTAGGTGCCACTTTCCTTTGGAATGCTTACAATGTTGTTGTGATATTGCTGTTACATGACCATTTCCTCTTTAGGACGTTGTGCTTAGGTTGAAGCCTTCTATCTTATCTCCTCAACTAGTCTTTCGTTGTAGTACTTAGGGAGAACCATTGACTCTTGTAAAGTTGTGAGCTTATTACAGACCTTTTTTATGTCCTTACTTGCCTATTATCTTCCGTAGTTGCTTACTTCCATGCCCTTGTACTTGTATGGTTGCTTCTGAACTGATATCTTGACTGCCTTCCCAGTGACACATTTTTTATCCCCATAACACTCATACGGTACCTTTAACTATCCCAACTCTTATTTGATTATATCTCAAGTATTATAATGATATTCTTTGAGGATGAATTTTCCATGTTGGGTTCTACTATGTTTATCTTACACGATCTGATTACTCGTCTGTAACATCCTGTTTAGCCATAACTGGGATCTTCCTGACCAATTACTAACTACTCGTTGGCCCATTCTCATATCGATATTCCTCATAATCTTTCTTGGGTTATTTCCTTTGTCTTAACTTAATCTTGCACTGACTCCTTATTTATCGAAAACATCCCGGGCATGAACCCTTACTTTCTTTTCTTGGTTCCATACTTACATAATGTTCTGGAATCATAGCATATATGTAACATTTGAATAAGTACAATCTTATCCCTTTCTCATTCTTATCGCATTCTTCCTTTATCATTCCATAGTCACTAGAACCACTTAATTTTGACTTAATGCTACATAACTCCATATTCCCCCCTTTAGGGGAGTACTAAGATTTAGTGCTATGATGGATCTACCTACAGATGTTTTACCTTTTTATTTTTGGCATCGTTTCTCAACATCAATGATCCTTACTCACCTTGCGGCAATCCTTTTATACCAAGGATGACAAATTCCCTTAATCGCGAGGGTGACACTTAGCGTAACTGGCATATACAGTCTCATAAGATTAAATTTGCTCACATTGCTTGCTCTAGGGAAGCGTCTCCCTGAATGACCATTCTCTGAATTCATCATGAATCATCTTCTGTAGTCCATTCTATTACCACCGGAACAGAAGCTGAAATTACCATGATGCCGAGTACTTTCCAATCATTCAGTCCCTAATTCATATTTGGTTTATCTTATTTACCAGTCCATACTAATCACTGTTACTCTGGGAATTAACTCTCCCCTCTGGAAGTCGCGTTGGAGTGACGAACTTATTTCTCGAAATGAGGATATAACCTTATGACCTATACACTTTTGTTATCTTAAGGCCCATCACCTTTCGTCTCTTCCTTCATTTGACTATAGGTTCTGTAACAGTCTGCCGTTTTCATCCATGTATCACACCTTGTTCATAATGCTTCCTTATCTCTCTTCTCATTACTCTGCTAATAATTCTGCATATCCCTTTTCTTGTGAAAACTTCAATGCAACATTCTTTCGCTTTTAGCTCTCCTTGTTACATTCATCGGCTCTTCGGGTTGCTCAACGTCCTCGCTCTACTATGGACGAGAGTCTCACTAAGGTAATATTTATCCCATCCAGCTTTTTAGTGCCTATCTTCTGATAATATTATAGAGTGCACCATCTGGCTGTCTCACAAGAAGATCTATTGGCACATTCGTAATACCCTTCGGAAATATTAACTGACGCAAACAATTCATCCATCATATCTTCTTATACTACTTCTGTTAACCCCCATAGGGCATATCTGGAATGGGTGCGGCCAATTGTATCTACCTCTGATACTATTGAATATAACTCAAAAAGCTTATGTTCCTCTTCCTCAATTAAAAAAGTTGTTAACCTTCATTAACTTGGTACCTCGTACCCTTTTTCATCTTGCTCCTTTTACTTGCTGAAACTTCTACTTATCTTCTTAATCTCTCATTGTCCTTTACCATAAAGGTGGATAGGCATTCTTGCCTTAAGGCTTCTTATCAGGGAGCTTATACCTTTCAGTACACCCATGATCTGCTGAATACCTCATATTTACTTATCATAAGCATGATACAAGGTCGAGTTCCTCTAATTCAACACTTCCACAGCTATATCTCTTATCGATCATCTTTCTAAACGTAGGCATCGTCCTATTACGAATAAAAATAGAAGCTTGGGACTTAAATTCTTATAAGTGAGCTCTGCCACATGATCTAGAGTAAAAAGAAAGAGTGACAATCCTAAATGCCATTTAGCCTCCTGCTTATAAGTGTGGTGCATAATACACCTATAAACAAGACTCTACTAAACACAGCTTGTAGACAATTAGACTCCCTAGGATAGAACTGATCTGATACCACTTTTGTCACGACCCAAACCGATGAGACGCGACGGGCACCCGGTACCTTACTCAACCGAGTACCAACGTAACGTATATTTCTTATTACATCATTATATACACATGACATACGGTCCTAATAGGCAAACATGATCTTTTATAAACTAAAAACATAGGCCGACCAGGCTGTATAATTTTTTATATACACGATATATGTCTACAAGCCTCTTTAGAGTACATAAATGTCATAAAGGTCGAGATAGAGTCCCGCCTTACCAAACAATACACGTATAAATGAGCAACTCCGAAGTAAATGGAGCGTACCAACATCTTTCGCTGAGCTGATAGCCTACTTCGAAGGCTCTCGACCTGTCTATCGGGACATGCAAGCATGAAACACAGCATCCCCAGGCAAAAGGGACGTTAGTACAAGTAATGTACCGAGTATGTAAGGCACATAAATAAATACATAAGAGACATGGAAGAAATATAGAGTACATGACTCAACTTGTAAGTTTGAATAACTTTGTAAATCATAAATTACTTTTAGCGTCATGCATATGCGTATGAATGTCATGTCATGCATAGGTTCATGTTTCATAATATCATCAGCCTCTGAGGGCATCCCATCATATCATATTGGCCACTATGGGCAAAATCATCATCGTATACCAGCTGATGAGGAGGTGGTGCGTATATAACGCCATAACCTTTCCCATATCCCATATACATATATATACATACATACATATATACGCATATATGACATCGTTTGAATCATATTTCAGCCACTGTGGGAAACATCATCATCATATATCAGTTGATCAGGTGGTGGTGCATATATGTGTGTGTGTGTGTGTGTGTATATATATATATATATATATATATATATATATATATATATATATATATATATATATATATATATATATATATTTACATATATACGCGTATATAACACTGTTTGAATCATATTTCAGCCACTGTGGGCAACATCATCATCATATACCAGGTGGTGGTGCGTATATAACGCCGTAACTTTTTTCCATATCCCATATACATATATTTACATATATACGCGTATATAACGTCATATGGTCATGGATCAACGCACACGAATGCAGTGCATGAAAAGTACTTTAATAAAATATTTCGAAAATTGAATAAGACCATTTTGTCTTGAGAAATATCATAAAGTAAACTTTTTTTTTCTCAACTTTCATATTTTACTGAGACCCAAGAACAGATGATAAATTTTATGGCACATCGAAATTTAGGAACATAGATATCTCTAATACTTCTATGAATAGAGTCATTTATGGAATTTGTGCATTTGCACGTTTCGTTCGTATCGTATGGATCATGCCAAAAGAAAGAAAGAATAGCCTTAACATACCTGAGTCGATTCTCTTAACAATTTATCTAACACACTTTGATTGCGACAACGTGGATTACACACCTGTGTGTAGTGCAACGCAAAATGGCACTCATACCAGGTCGTCTTTTCTCGAGGTACTCAGGTGCTCTGTTTCACCTCTTGGATGGTACCAATAGAATCAATACATAATAATTATGTATCTATTTCCTTTTCTTCACGAGCCGTCTTAGCCAAAGAGTAGTAAAGGAATATAGTAAACTTTCTTCTTATGCTTTTGATTTAAGGAAATTGGGTAGAAGAATCTAACAACCTCTTACCTTCCTAATCTTAAATTGCTCCAAATTAGCATAAAAGTTCTGAAAAGTCAATGTCTTGGCTTCAACTTCTTTAAGGCAATTTTATCAAAATAGCTATTGGGGAATGACTATTGTGGCCTAGTCTTATACTGCCGATATATATCCCTTTCTCCATATCCCTTTTGATCATGCCACATATCCACTTTAAATAAGAGTCATTGTTTGGGGTGGTTCCATGCTGCCACGTTGGGGTGGAGTATTTTTAATCTTATCCAATAAATAATTAATTAATTAACTAGATAATATCCCGCTACCCGATAATTAACCAATTACCCGAAATATTAAAAATTATTCCCACTTACTTTAAATATTACTCACTTTTTACATACCTTATACACCTTTCTACCATGTCCATGTTGTACCTTGTATGACACTAGTCCATAAATACCAGGTATTTTAGCTCAGGACGTATTTTATCCCAAAATGCCAAACATTGACAAAATCTATTTTCTTAGACTTGCTCCCCTTTCACCTTCATGATTTTACTAATTACTTGTGAAATAGCATAATCCTTATTATCCCCAAATAATCTTTTCCTTAGACTGATGACAATTACCTTACGACAAATTCAACGTAAAATACTGCAAAGTGAAATATCGTCGTAACTTATTACTATGAAGTGTAACATCACCGTAATGTAATACTACAGGGTGCAACACTGTCGTAACTTATTACTGCGAAGCGTAATATCACCTTAATGTAATACAGTCGGGTACAACACTGTCGTAACTTAATACTGCAGGATGTAACATCAATCGTAATATATTACTGCAGAGGAGAACACCATCGTAACATATTACTGCAGAGCATAACATTGTTTTAATATAATACTGCAGGACATAATATTGACGTAATATTGCGGGGCGTAACAACCCTCGACATAGGCGACCACGTAAACTCCAAAAGGCTTCGAGAGACTCAGCCTTCGAGCCAAACCTCCCGAGGTACTTGATTATCGCCTCATAACAACTCATAATCAAGGTTTTTATCAAAATGGTCGAAGAGTCGGGCAAAAATTATTTCAAAAAAGTCCTTAGGGAGGAAAAAATAAAGCCAATAAAAGGTCACTTCGACCCAAGGCGTAAGAGCCATTGTCGCCAGCCCACACTTTAAAGGTCGCTTCGACCCAAGGCATAAGAGCCATTGTCGCCAGCTCATACTAAAAGGTCGCATCGGCCCAAGGCGTAAGAGCCATTGTCGCCAGCCCATACATAAAAGGTCGCTTCGACCCAAGGCGTAAGAGCCACCATCACTAGCCCGCATAAATACAAAACATGAGGGTAGAATGAGCTCGAGTCGAAACCCAACTTGTCCATATGCGTAAGAGCCCATGGGCTAGCCTAATGAGCCCCAAGGTCATATCACGAATCGAAGGATTCCTACCAACTCAAAGGCCAATTAATCTGGCTAAAATCACGGCAAACAGAAACCCGAAGGATACAAAATCGCGAGGTTTTCCCCTTATACATACATGTAATAAAATACAAGCTCCATTAACAGTATACTGTGAAAGCACTATATACAAAGACAGAGAAAGGAAATAAACGTCCCCCTTAGGGACTATGGCCCAACGACCCCGTCCTCGCTATCTTCAGCATCGGATAGAAGGAACTTGGCATCGTATTCCTCCGCCTTGGCTTGCTCGATCACTTCCGAAAGATCAAAACCCTTGGCATGAATTTCCTCGAGAGTGTCCCTCCATGATCTGCACTTCGCGTATCCTTTACTACTGCTCGTACGACCAAGAGTTCTCCTCAGCTCAGCTCTAGCAGTAGCAGCGCTTTTCAAATAGGTTGTCGCTTTCTGGTCTGCCCTAGTGGTGCTCATCATAACCTCGGCCCGGGCATTCATCACCTCGGCCTTCTCCTTCAAAAGCTCAGACTCAAGCCTTGCAATCATGTTTGCTCATGCAGAATCATTCGTACAAGCGGTCCGGATATGCATCTCAAGGGTGGAAGCTTTGGCCAAAGCACTCTCCTTGGATGCAAATTAGGCATCTACACGGGCCTGCAGCTCATTAAACTCATGTTTGGCCCGACCAACTTCACCCCAAAGTCGTTCTAGCTCCTCCGTTTTGCTATCCAACTGAAATATCGAAATATTAATCTCCGAAAATGAAAGGAGGAGCGTACATCAACATGAAATACAAGATACATGTCTCTTGAGGTAGCTCTCGCGGCTCTGACTTCGATCCACCTCACACTACAGGGATACCAGCTCACTTTCCTTTCTCATACAAAGAGGCTTAAGGGATTTCTCCCTATTCGAAGCTTTCCACAACCTAGCTTCATAGCGAAGCAGCTGAGATTTCAGTTTGTCAAAGGCCTGCGAAAGAAAATTCAATAAGAAAGGAAGAGTGTGAAACCGGGATAATCTTATGCCAGCTACCGAAGCTTACCATAAAGTCGAGCCACTGATCCTCACCAAAGGCCGAGCCAATGTCCGATGGCTTAGTGTCCCCCAAAGCACCCTTGGTAGGAAAAGACGAAGGCACCACATGCTCTTCGCTCTTTAAAGTACCCGCATCAAAAACGGGTAATGTTCTTTCGAGAACGGAGGCCTCCGAAACCGGATGATCGGTCGAACCACCTCTTTTGAACCGCTGAGAGAGACTCGCCCCATTGCGAGCCTCCTCACACACCGGAGACCCTTATCGTTTATCATCGGCCCTCAGCCCCGAGGTCGGCAATCTCTCCTCCTCACCTAGAGGGCACGACCTCATCTCGAAAAAATCTCCAATACCTGCGGCGGCTAAGTTAATATGCTAAAAAGAAAAGACAATTCCAGGGAAATAAGACACCAAGCGCCTACCATGAGTCTTTGCCTCCCATCTCCCCTTGGACAAGTCTCGCCTGTTACGCCCCGCAATATTACGTCAATATTACGTCCCGCAGTATTATATTACTACGATGGTGTTACCCTCTGCTGTAATATATTACGATTGATGTTACGTCCTACAGTATTAAGTTATGACAGTGTTGTACCCGACGATATTACATTAAGGTGATGTTACGCTTCGCAGTAATAAATTACAACGATGTTAGACCTTGCTGTATTTTACGTTGAATTCGCCATAAGGTAAATGACATCAGTCCAAGTAAAAGATTATTTGGGGATTATAAGGATTATGCTATTTTACAAGTGATTAGTAAATTCATGAAGGTGAAAGGGGGAGCAAGTCTAAGAATACAAATTTTGTCAAAGTTTGGCATTTTGGGATAAAATACGGCCCCGAGCTAAAATACCCGGTATTTATTGACTAGTTCCATACAAGGTACAACATGGCCATGATAGTAAGGTGTATAAGGTATGTTAAAAGTGAGTAATATTTTAAATAAGTGGGAATAATTTTTAATTTTATGGGCAATTGATTAATTACCAGGTAACGGGACATTACCTAATTAATTGAAGATATATTTGGATAAGATTAAACCCCACCCCACCCCTACGTGGCAGCCATATGAGAATTAATTAAGATGACTCTTAGAGTCGTTATATTATGTGGCAAGAAATGGGAATGTGTGGAATTGTCAAGTCTTTTATCACTATAAATAGTTGGGCCATGTGTACCGGGACGAATCTTCTAAAAAAATCACGACTTATGATGATGAACTACTTAAAATGACTTGATAGGATTTGTTCACTTTAAAGGATACCCAAAGTCAAATCTTGGAAATATTGGTATTCATTTCCATAGTATTATTACTTATATTTGGATTTAGGAATCCACAATAAATGGGTTAGAGGAATGAAAGTCAAGTGAGTTTGCTTTCAACGTCAACACTGGTATATATGTTAGCAATAAAAGTCATCAACTTGGAAGTGCTTTTTTTTCCGATTCTTCTTCACGAGGACACCTTGAGTGTCAGTTGAAGCAGTATATGGACTGCATATCGACATGAAAAAGTTAAGAGTTCATTCTAGTTGGGTTGTTTCATGATGTTTGTAATTTCGCTCAGAAACTCAGGTGCAATTCTCAATAATATCATACGTATTTTTTTCCTACTCCAGGTATGTTAAGGCTATCCCTTCTTTCTTTTGGCATGATCCATACGATATGAACGAAACGTGCAAATGCACAAATTCCATGAATGACTCTATTCATGGGTCTTAGAAAAATATGAAAGTTGAAAATTGTTTACTTTATGATATTACTCAAAGGCAAAATGGTCTTATGAAATTCCGAAAGATTTTATTAACGTACTTTTCATGCATTGCATTCATGTGCATGGACCCACGACTAGATGGTGTTATATATGCGTATATATATAAATATATGTATATGGGATATGGAAAAAGGCTACGGCGTTATATAAGCACCACCACCTGATCAGCTGGTATATGATGATGATGTTGCCTAGAGTGGCTAAAATATGATTCAAACAGCGTTATATACGCGTATATATGTATGTATATATATGTATTTGGGATATGGGAAAGGTTATGACGTTATATAAGCACCACCACCTGATCAACTGGTATACGATGATGATTTTGCCCATAATGGCTGATATGATATGATGGGGTGCCCTCAGAGGCTGATGATGTTATGAAAAATGTACCTATGCACAACATGACATGCATATGCGTAATTTATGATTTACAAAGTTATTCAAACTTATAGGTTGAGTCATGTACATTATATGTCTTCCATGTCCCTTATGTATTTATTTATGTGCCTTACATACTCGGTACATTATTCGTATTGACGTCCCTTTTGCCTGGGGATGCTACGTTTCATTCCCGCAGGTCCCGATAGACAGGTCGAGCGCCCTCCAAGTAGGCTATCAGCTCAGCAGAAGGTGTTGGTGTGCTCCTTTGCTTCGGAGTTGCTTGTTTGGTTAGTATGATTTAGACATGTATTGTTTGGTATGGCAGGACTCTATCCCGACCTTTATGACATTTATGTATTCTTAGAGGCTTGTAGACATATGTCTTGTACGTGAAAGATTGTACGACCTTGTCGGCCTATGTTTTGAGTTTACAAAGGATCATGTTGGCCTATTAGGCCCACATGTCAATGTATATGATGATGTAATATAAAAGATATGCTACGTTGGTACTCGGTTGAGTAAGGTACCGGGTGCCCGTCGCAGCCCATCGGTTTGGGTCGTGACATCACCACCTGCGCTTATCATAGGTCGAACAAGCTGCCAGCTTACGAGACCACTCGGCCAAATCAGGGTCCTCGTTCGGCAACCAAGGAGTCGCTACAAAAAATAAAATAGAGAAATGACCTTATGGAGCCTGCCTCCAGGTAGAGTGATAAAAATACAAGTATGACACTTACGTGTGAAATTCCATTTCTCATGAAAAGGCAGAAACTCTATAGGAATGATATCGATCGTTCGTGCTCGAACTAATCAGCTCATCCATCCTCGATCCTCGTCCTCTTCGCCGTCAACAGTAGGAGACCGGGTGGATCGACACCGTAGAGTAATCAATCCCCGATAGTGCAGCGGTCGATATAACCTCACGAGATGACTGAGGGTAAATTCGAGCCCGACCTTATCTGCAAATTATCTTATCATATGCAGTATCTTCCAAAGGTATGGGTGAGCCTGAACCAAGGTAACATGATATCTCCGACAGAACTCAAGCACGACCCGGTCGGGGGGACCTGATGTAAAATTAAGCGTATACATGCTCAAAAACCCCTCAACGTAGGTCATGATGCTCTCTTCTGAGGAAGGTACTTGTAGCACCACTCCTTGTCCCCATCCACAGTCTTTTCTGATCATTTCGAGGTGTTCCTCCCCTACTGATGAGATGAACCTCGACGTGTGCTCCCGATGTCCTTGAATGTTGGGAGGTCTCTCCAACATAAAGTATTTCCTCGAGAAAAAGCACCTCGAGTCCCACTGACCAGACACCAGCGGTGTACCACCGACCGGACACGGAACAGAGGCAAAACTCCTATCTCCTTGATGGGTGGATGTCGATGTAGCAGTCATGGCTACGATAAAATAAGAGGAGGAGGATATAGATTTGGGAATAGATTATGATCTGAAACGACGGGAGAACTAGAACAAAGCACCATGTCCTATGGAAGAAATAGTTACTCAAAGTAGCAGAATCTCCACTGGAGAAGCAAGTTAATGAATATATAGGGGCAAAGCAGCGGCTCTCGCCTACCTAGAGGGCTAATTAATTCTGTCCATGGTAATGTCACTTTTTCCTTGGGAAATGTACTAGCGGGACCACCTGGGATCACCCTGGGGATCCTTTTATCAGATTGCATGAATGCTGCTACCCCACAAAAGTCGAGAGGTATCGAGACCTCGGGGGATTCTTGCTATCACATGGTCCTAAAGAATCTATCAACCTAACTTCAATATAGGACCCGATTTTAGGGGTCCCGATTACTCCAAGAATGGGCTCCAAAGAGTTATTATTAAAATTAGAAGAGTAGCTCCACAAGAGCAACGAGATATAAAAAATGGAAAGACTTGGAGAAGAAAAAATTCCTTGCATTACCAAAAATATATTTACAAGGGACATCGTTACAAGACTCAGTCCCCTGGGGGTACATGCACAAAAAGAGAAAAAAAAAGCAAAGCGGCACAAGGTCTACTCTTCATTGTCACTATCCTCCAAACCATCTCCAGGATCCTAAACTGGAGCGATCAAGAGCGCCGACTTTCTCTCTAACTTTCGGGCCTCCTCAATCTCGGCTAGAAGATTGACACCTCTGGTTCCGACCCCTTCCAAGGCTTCCCTCCTCGCCTTCGCTCTAGCATGCTCAATAGACCAAGCCAGTTTCAGCTCAAACTCTATCAATATATTACGGGCTATTTGATTCGTTGTGGCTGCATCATGCAGATAAGTATCAACTTTTCCTTCAATCTCAGACTTGGCCGCACTCAGCGCAGCAACCTCCTTTCGAGCATTTGGAAGAAGATCATGGTTCGATGCCAACTCCGAGGCCGCCACCCTATTTCGTTTCCTTAACTCGAGGATCTCCTCATTCTTTTGCCTGATCAGTGAATCCCTTTGCCTGATCTGTGATGGGAAAGGTAAGCCAGTTAGTATCGGATTATGGGAACAAAGGACAGATCCATGCATGACAAATACCTGCTCAGCAAGATCCGCTTTTTCACGGAGTGCTCCCTCCAAAGCAGCCCTGAGCTCGCCTAACTATTTCTCATTTCGAGCAGAGTAAGCCTCCGACTCTCACAGTCCCAATGTCAGCCTCTTAAACTCATTTTCATAGCATGAAAACTCCTCATGAAGCCTAGAGAGGGAATTATCATACATCTCCTTACACTATGGCAAAACAAAAGGAAATATGCATAAAACAGCTATAACCTGTAGCTGGAACCTCTCTGTTGCCTTGACGGCACCAGGAGCATCGAGATCGATGTTCTCGCTAACATCGTCAAAAATGTTTCCAAGTGTGCCTCCCCCTTGAGAGGACCCCCGACTTTGGGGGTATTCGCGTTCTAAGCATCCCTCAACTCCCCCAACGAGAACTGTAGGCCCAAACTAAAATCGCATATGTCATTGATATCTCTGATGGGCAACTCCTGCCCTTGAAAAGCTTCGAGTCATGTCCCTTCAGGATCAGCAGCAATGGTCCCCCAGTGGAAACTGTACCAAATCTAATCAAGGGATCAGGGACCACATTGACACCCTTCTCGAGGGTCTTCAATTCAAGGGACTGACCTGAGTCAACCATTCCTAATTTAGCAGCCTCTGGATAAGGCACCTGCGAGGCTCCCACGCCCGACCTCATCCTCCGTGCCAACCCACACTCACCCATATCATCATCCTCAGTGCCGAGGCTTGCTCCGGAAGTTGAAGTCGAGGTCCTAGTAACGGCTCGATGGTTGCGTTACTTTGGTTTCTTTGCCACGGGAGGATCGGAAGCTGCCTTACCTTTCCTTTTCTTGCCCTTGGTGGGCTCCGAAGTCTCCATATCGTCACCAAGGGGTGGCCTCATTCGCATATTCTCACCAAGGCCTTCACGAGCGCAGTGACCATAACTTATCAGCAAAAAGGATACGCGGAGAAACATAAATCTAAGGCATAGGTGGAAAGGAAGCTTTACCATGATTCTTGGCCACCCACCGCTTCTTAGCCAGGTTGGGCCAAGACCGAACAAGATATGGGAATGCGGTGTCCAACCGCTAGATCCATCCCGGCATATCCAAGACCACTTCGGGATACCAAGCGATAGCTGCAAAAACCAAAAAGAGGTCATTTCTCTGGAAGTAATGAATGAAAATCACAAAACATGCCTGAGGGAAAAAAATGCTTACACTGTGTGTTCCACTTCTCCAGGAAAGGAATCCTCCCGGCCGGAATGATGTCCTAGGTCTTCACCCGGATGAACCTACTCATCCACCCTCAATCCTTCTCCTCGTCGGTTCTCGAGAAAAACAATTTCTTGGATCGGTGGTGAAGCCTAATCAAACCTCGATAAAATCAAGGGTTGTACAACCTAATCAAATGGTTGAGGGTAAATGTCTCGCCCTCAAAACCATCAGAGAAATGGCGGAGCATTAAGACTATCCTCTAGAGAGAAGGATAGATTTGACCAAGCGTCACTTGATATTTGTCATAAAACTCAAGGATAACCGGATCTATCTCCAGGGGAGGGGATTTAGAAGGATCGAGAGGACCCAAAGTGAATGGGTAAGTATATACATGAAGGAAGCTAGCCTTGTAATCTGTTATATTCTCATCAGGGCTGGGAATCTCCACCTCCACTGCCTCCCTCCATCGGCAGTCTTTCTTCATCGTCCCTATCTGGTCATGATACTAATGTATCGGGACACGTGTTCACATCGGCCCGATGCGGATGAAGTTTTATCGATGATAAAGTCCTTCGACATGTCAAGCTCGATAGGAGTACATTGTCCCAAGGTGGGTATCACTTTGGGTTTCCCTTCAGATGTTCAAGATGAAGAGGCAGCCTCGTCTTTCCGAGAAACCCTCTTGGAGGTTCTAGCCATGATGATGATGAAATTTCTCTAAAAAAGTAAGAAGAATTGATGCGAAAGAGGATGTATTTGTCTTTGCAAAATTAAAGATGTTAGGAATGTAAGAATTACCCAACGCTTGGTGCATTTATAGTAGCCGTGTGGGAAGCGGAAGAGACTAACTAGTGGCGGTTCGTGGGCTTCTCGAAAGTCGCATTTGATGGCGACCCTTGCGCAGTTTTTTGGGCATGGTATTTAATGCTCTAATAGGCTGACGTCACAATATTGATGCCCCGGAATAGAAGCTCAAAATTGTTTCCTATCACTTTGTTCCAGGAAACGCGAGGAATATCTGTATACGGTGACATTAGAGGGTCCAATTTCTCGCCAATAAGGGACTTTGGAAGATGACCTCGAAGGATCGAGGCCACGACTGAGTATCCTGAACCTCGAGGTAGTGATGATTACGGTGATGGTAGAAATGGGGAGTTCCCATGTTACAACCCATATCCACATGAGTTAGTTCATGCCATATATTAGTTAACATAAATCTAAGAAAGAATTATCTTTGAGATGATAAGAAGTCAATCCTATTGGTCTTAAGTGATACAAGAGTGTATAAGGGTGATTAACAAGTATTAGAAGTTAAATGAATCAAGGATGTTGTAACTCGTATTTTCAAGTAATCTAGCGGTGCTTAATATACTCAAGAGTTCATTTATTAAGGTATTTAAATCATATAATATCCGTATCATAAGTCTTGAAGTCAAACGAGTTATGATACAAAAGTCGACAAAAGTTGTCGCAACTTAGGTTCATAATTTTACTTAAACATTAGGTCAAATGTTTCTAATCTTTTATCCTAATTTACAAGGAATTACGGGGTGATCTACCAACAAAATTAAATATATATGAGTCTAGCTTCCAACACATTAAACCGTTCATTGATACGATCTCGTAGTAGAGAGATATTCGCGTTTTCGCGAGACTGCGCCAAGCACCTCTCTATGGGGCCCACTAAGGCGGTTTAAGATATTTGGACCTATATAGGATGCCTCCAACCAATTTCAAGTCATTTGTTCTCACTATTATCAGACCTTAGAACCCTAGGAACATCCTCTCAAGGTTCTCTCAAGATTCAAGATCCAAAAAAGGGGCAAACAACACAAATCAAGTGTCGGGAATTCCGTGGCGCTAGTAAGTCTCTTGTTGTTCTTGTTGTTGCTCATTTTTGTGTCGTTCCAGCTCGTGTGGGAGGTTATTTTAAAGGGTTTATGTTCTTTAAATACTCCCTCATGTTCTTAATATCAATACTAGGTGATTTCAAGCCTTCTAAAGTGATTCTAGTGCCGAAAAACACTAATTGACCGCTAGTTCCGCTTTTTTGTTGTTGTGGCAGCATTGGAGGGATATTTCATGGCAATTTAAGGTCAAATTGGAGTTTTTATTTCTGTATAAAGGTAAGGAACCTCTTAATCTATATGTATTTAAGATTATCCAAGTTGCGGCTAAGCCATTGAAGCTAGAACTTGTGAAATATATATCGAAAGGCTTGGTAGTAATGTTATTGTTTTGTGGACTGTTTTGCGTTGCTGTTGGGCTGCGTATTTTACTACTGTTTTGTGGAGTTTTGGAGGAGGAATGGTATGGAGAAACACCATATATATGTAGGGTTATGGGCTGATAGTTATTCGTAACATTTACAGGTTGTTTGACACGACTACGGTGGTGGTCGTATGTATGGAGTGATTAGGTTGTGTGTGGGCTATTTTGGGAGGCTCAATATGTTTATTATTGATGTTGTTTGGGATGTTTGGTGACTGTTTTGAATGGTGTGAGGTCATATATATAGAGGAGGTGTTGTCCGTTTCATCGTAAAATAGGTTGTGGTCGATACATAATAGTTATGACGCTTAAATGATAACGATAGTATTGTTTCTCTTATTGTAGACTAAGGAGTTTTGACAATTGCATATCTTGAGATTGGGGAAGTATATACAAGGTATGTGAGGCTATCCCTTTCCTTCTTTTGCACAACTCCGATTGTACATAATGTAATGAACGAGCTTCCAAGATACTCTACTCTTAGAAGCTAGCAGTACTTACATTGTTTTCCCTCTTATGGAACGATTGATGTTAATGTTGCTTCTCTTATTCTTATGTTATCAATGTTGTTGGTACTTCCTGATTCTTATAAGGTTCATAGTGAAGAGTTAGTCCTAATAACGTGTACAGAGGATACCTACCTTACGTCACTCCAAATGGTTTGAAATGTGATTCCATGAGTCGAGCATGCATTATATATATGTATCTATCTTACTCTACCGAGCCACGCTATAGTTGGCCGGGTACGGCACCTATTGTGCAACCACTAATCAGTTGGGTTTTACCGAGCTTCACGTGGCCGGGTACGATTTTACCGAGCCTTATGATGGCCGGGTACGTTTTTTTACCGAGCCTATTATGGCCGGGTACGATATGATGAAGATGATGCCCACAGAGGCGAATGTTTTAAGGGTTTATGTATTTATACATATGTATCATGCATTTCATGTAAGTAGCCCTCAGAGGTATTAAGATGTTACAGGTTGTATATTCTCTATCCTTGCTTACATTACTGATTGTATTTATGGTTCCCTGCCTTATATACTCAGTACTTTATTCGTACTGACGTCCTTTTATTTGTGGACACTGCATGTCGTGCTGCAGGTCCTAATAGATAGGCAGGTGCAGCTCCCCCACCACAGTAGGCTGTCCAGTTCAGCAGTGATTGGCGAGATCCCTTCTCCGGACTTGCCTTAGTCTTGGTATGCATTTTTGTTATAGACATTATGGGTATGTCGGGGCCCTGTTCCGGCTATGTTGCAGCCCTTATGTTCCTTTAGAGGCTCATAGACAGGTGTCGACTCATGTATAGTGTGGTATGCCTTGTCGGCTAGTTTTTGTTGTATAGTCTTTCATAGTAGCGTGGTAGCTCATACCTTATATATAGTTTCTTGATTGTCTGGTCATCCCCTTCTATGTATGTTCATGCCGTCATATTTTATTGTTGGTTGTCACTGATCCAGGTCCACCATTTAAATTGATCTCATCAGCCCTAAAAGATAATAATGAAGGTTAGATGAAATGTACGTTTGTGCTCGGCAAGTGTGGTCGGGTGCTAGTCATGGCCCTCCAGGTAGGGTCGTGACAAACTTGGTATCAGAGCAAGTCTGTCCTAGGGGTTGTCTATGAGTCGTGTCTAGTAGAGTCTTGATTATGGATGTGTAGCGCGCCACATTTATAATCAGGAGGCTACATGACATCTAGGGTTGTTACCTTCTTCCTGAATCTAGATCGTGCGTAGAGTTGAGTCGTAAGTGTTCGTCTCTAATATTCACCTTGTTTTTTTCAGTGATGCCTTCGACTAGGAAGCAAACGATTAGTAGACGGCTTGATACAGCAGCGGGAGAGGGTACCAGTCAGGTGCCCCAAGTCAGAGCAGGACAAAGTGAGGCTCAGAGTGAGATGCCCTCTCATACCTCATCTACTCCATCTTCTCTAGAGGATATTAGAAGGCACCCAGCGCCTCCAGTTCCTCCATCTGGCACTCCAGACCAGGATATGCGGAGTGCTTTGCAGTTATTGACTAGCTTGGTAGCTGCTCAGGCTCAGAGGCAGAATACAGGTGCTGCTGAGAAACCAGTTAGTACAAGAGTTCGTGATTTTATTAATTTAGACCCTCCAGTGTTTACCGGATCAGACCCCAAGGAGGACCCACAGACTTTTATTGACCAGGTTCATCGTACACTTCGGGTTATGCATGTTAGTGATACAGAGGCAGTAGAGTTGGCTTCTTATCGGCTACGAGATTTAGCGGTTCTCTGGTATGATAGTTCGGAGAGATCTAGGGGTTTGAATGCTCCTCCAGCTGTGTGGAAGGAATTTTCTGAGGCCTTTCTTCGTCATTACTTTCCAGTTGAGATACGACGAGCTAGAGCTGATAAGTTCTTGAACCTTAGACAAGGTAATATGAGTGTGCGAGAGTACAGTATGCAGTTTGATTCTTTGGCAAGGTATGCTCCCCATATGGTGGCCGAGATGAGTGATAAGGTGCATATGTTCGTGAATAGGTTGGGACCACATCTGATAAATGAGTGTACGACAGCCTCCTTGGCGGAGGGCATGGATATTTCTCATATTCAAGCTTATGCCCAGACCCTAGAGGATCGTAAGCGCCAGCAAAGGGCAGTTAGGGAGCAGGATAGGGGCCAGCATAAGAGGGCGAGATTTGCAAGGTATTCTGATGACTTCAGAGGCAGCATCAGGCCACAGTTTTTGAGGAGTTCGGCGCCACCTGTAGCTAGTGCTCCTCCACAGTTTCAGAGGCCTCGATATGATCGATCCTATTCTGGTCTAGGTCAGAGTTTGCGGGCATCTGGCTCGCAACATCACAGGGATACTAGTCAGATGAGACCCCCAACACCACATTGTGATCAGTGCGGCAAGGCCCACTTTGGACTGTGTCGTCGAGGTTCTGATGCATGCTATTCGTGCGGGCAGCCTGGCCATATGATGCGGGATTGTCCTAATAGAGGAGGTGATGGTATGGCTCAGCCGACTGGATCTGTGTCTGGTTCTTCCTCATCAGTTCGACCTCCAGCACGGGGTTTTCAGTAGTCGACAGGTCGTGGTAGGGGTAGAGGTGCAGTGCCGAGTTCGAGTGGTGCTCAAAATCGAACCTATGCTCTAGTAGGTCGACAGGATCTCGAGTCGTCTCCATATGTTGTTACAGGTATTATATCTGTGTTTTCTTATGATGTATATGCGCTGATTGATCCGGGATCTACATTATCATATGTTACACCCTTTGTGGCTAATAAGTTTGGCATTGAACCTGAATTGATAAGTAAACCCCTTGCGGTATCTACTCCGATAAGAGATTCTGTGATTGCTAGAAGGGTATATAGAGGTTGCACTGTGATGATTTGTAGTCGTCAAACCTCGGCAAATTTATTTGAGTTAGAAATGGTTGATTTTGATGTGATAATGGGAATGGACTGGTTGGCCTCATGCTATGCAAATGTTGACTGTCGTACGAAGATGGTTAGGTTCCAATTTCCGGGTGAACCCATCATAGAATGGAAAGGGAACATTGCTACACCGAAAGGTAGGTTTATTTCCTATCTTAAGGAAAGGAAAACAATCTCAAAAGGTTACATTTATCATCTCATTCGCGTTAGGGATGCGGAGGCGAAACCGCCTACTTTACAATCAATCCCTGTGGTCAACGAATTGCCAGATGTTTTCCCAGATGAACTCCCAGGCCTTCCTCCTGAAAGGGAGATTGAGTTTAGCATTGATGTGTTGCCTGACACTCAACCGATCTCTATTCCTCCATACAGAATGGCCCCGGCAGAGTTGCGAGAGTTGAAGGTGCAGTTGAAGGACTTGCTGGATAAGGGCTTTATTAGGCCAAGCACTTCACCTTGGGGTGCACCAGTCCTATTCGTGCAGAAGAAAGATGGGTCGTTACGGATGTGTATCGACTATCGACAGTTGAATAAGTATATTATAAAGAACAAGTATCCACTTCCAAGAATTGATGACCTGTTTGACCAACTCCAGGGTGCCAAGTATTTCTCCAAGATTGATTTACGTTCAGGGTATCATCAGGTGAGGGTTAGGGAGAAGGATATTCCAAAAACGGCCTTCCGGACAAGATATGGGCACTTTGAGTTCTTGGTGATGTCGTTCGAGCTAACTAACGCCCCAGCAGCTTTTATGGATCTCATGAATACTATATTCAGGCCCTATCTTGATGTGTTCGTGATTGTATTCATTGATGACATTCTAGTGTATTCTCGTTTGGAGGCGGAACATGCGGGCCACTTGCGAATAGTATTACAGACGCTTCAGGATCGTAAGTTATATGCTAAGCTCTCCAAATGTGAATTCTGGCTGAACTCAGTAGCATTCCTTGGCCATGTGATATCTGATGAGGGTATTAGTGTCAACACTCAGAAGATCGATGCAGTAAAGAATTGGCCGAGACCTACAACACCATCAGAAGTCCGCAGCTTCCTAGGGCTAGCAGGATATTATAGGCGGTTTGTAGAAGGATTTTCCTCTATATCATCACCATTGACTAAGTTAACACAGAATGCTACCAAATTCCAGTGGTCTGACACTTGTGAACGTAGTTTTCAGGAGCTGAAGAATCGACTGACATCTGCACCAGTGCTCACTCTTCCTGAAGGAACAGAAGGTTATGTGGTATATTGTGATGCCTCAGGTATAGGTTTGGGGTGCGTATTGATGCAGCGTGGGAATGTGATTGCTTATGCATCAAGACAATTGAAGAAGCATGAAAAGAATTATCCAACCCCTGATTTGGAATTGGCTGCAGTAATATATGCTTTGAAGATATGGCGGCACTACTTATACGGCGTCCATGTTGATATCTACACATATCACAAGAGTTTACAATACATCTTCAAGCAGAAAGAGTTGAATTTGAGGCAGCGTAGGTGGCTTGAATTATTGAAAGACTACGACGTCAAGATATTGTATCATCCCGGTAAAGCCAATGTTGTGGCAGATGCTCTCAGCCGTAAATCAATGGGAAGCTTATACATATTGAGGCAGGTAGATGGGGGTTGATTAAAGAGCTTCATCAGCTAGCCAATATGAAAATCAGATTGTTAGACTCTGATGACGGAGGTGTTACTGTACAGAATACATCAGAATCATCTTTGGTAGCCGAGGTAAAAGCACGACAATATGAAGATCCTATCTTAGTACGATTAAGAGAAAGCATTCAACAGTGTAAAAGTATGGCTTTTGGGATCGGAAAAGACGGGGCACTGAGATACCAGAGCCGATTGTGTGTGCCTAATGTGGCAGGGTTGCGAGAGAAGATTATGAATGAGATTCATCAATCCCGATATTCCATCCATCCCGGCTCGACAAAGATGTATCATGATGTCAAGGAGCAGTATTGATGGGATAATATGAAGAAGTCTATTGCAGAATTTGTAGCCCAGTGTCCCAATTGTCAACAAGTAAAGATAGAACATCAGAAACCCGGTGGATTGCTTCAAAATATAGAGATTCCGACCTGGAAGTGGGAGGTGATTAATATGGACTTCATTATTGGATTACCTCGCTCTTATCATAAGTTTGACTCCATCTGGGTGATAATTGATCGACTTACAAAATGTGCCCATTTTCTGCCAGTGAAGACAACTTACACGGCTGAAGATTATGCGAAGTTGTATATCAAGGAGATTGTTAGGCTTCATGGTGTGCCCGTATCTATTATATCAGACCGAGGAGCTCAATTTATGGCTAACTTTTGGAGGTCTTTCCAGAAGGGTTTAGGCACACAAGTAAATCTCAGCACTGCATTTCAGCCGCAGACTGACGGACAGGCTGAACGTACCATTCAGACACTGGAAGATATGCTACGAGCATGTGTTCTCGATTTTAAGTGGAATTGGGATGATCATCTTCCACTCATAGAATTTGCCTACAATAATAGCTACCATTCCAGTATTAAAATAGCCCCATACGAGGCACTATACGGGAAGAGATGTAGATCACCAGTTGGATGGTTCGAAGTCAGTGAAACAAAATTATATGGGCCAGATTTGATTCACCAACCTATTGAGAAGGTGAAAGTGATATAGGAGCGATTGAGGACGGCACAAAGCAGGCAAAAATCTTATTCTGATGTTCGACGTCGTGATCTAGAGTTTGCGGTTGGTAATTGGGTTTTCCTAAGGATCTCACCAATGAAGGGTATTATGCGTTTTGGGAAGAAAGGTAAGCTGAGTCCAAGGTATATCGGGCCGTATAAAATTCTTCGACGAATTAGACAGGTTGCTTATGAGTTAGAATTGTCATCCGAATTGGAATTTGTCCACCCGGTATTCCATGTATCTATGTTGAGAAAATGTATTGGACACCCTTCTCGAGTCGTCCCTATCAAAGATGTACAAGTTACAGAGGACCTATCATATGAAAAAGTGCCAGTGGCGATATTAGATCGGCAAGTCCGCAAGCTGAGAACAAAAGATGTAGCTTCCGTCAAAGTATTGTGGAGGAACAAAAATATGGAAGAAATGACATGGTAAGAAGAAGAAGAGATGAAGTCTAAATACCCTTACTTATTCCAAAATGAAGATAATAAGGATGCTGGTGGAAGACAGGATACATTGGAAGGTGAAACGGCTCTATGAGGTAAGCAATAATTTGAGAATACTCCTCATTAATACAAAATGGTGATATGTAGATAATGTAAATATGCATAATGCTTTGTGTAGCCTTGTGAAGCCATATGTTGGGCTTAATTACTTGCAAGTTTTGCTAGTGACCATTTTATAGGGGAAAATTGATCGGAAATTTCCATTGGAATCCACGATGATTTAAACTCCCCATAAACCCTTACATTCGAGGACGAATGTTCCTAGGGGGGGAGGGTGTTACAACCCATATCCACATGTGTTAGTTCATGCCATATATTAGTTAACATAAATCCAAGAAGGAATTATCTTTGAGATGATAAGAAGTCAATCCTATTGGTCTTAAGTGATACAAGAGTGTATAAGGGTGATTAACAAGTATTAGAAATTAAATGAATCAAGGATGTTGTAACTCGTATTTTCAAGTAATCTAGCGGTGCTTAATACACTCAAGAGTTCATTTATTAAGGTATTTAATCATATAATATCTGTATCATAAGTCTTGAAGTCAAACGAGTTATGAAACAAAAAGTCGACAAAAGTTGTCGCAACTTAGGTTCATAATTTTACTTAAACATTAGGTCATATGTTTCTAATCTTTTCTCCTAATTTACAAGGAATTACGGGGAATATACCAACAAAATTAAAGATCTATGAGTCTAGTTTCCAACGCGTTAAACCGTTCATCGATACGATCTCGGAGTAGAGAGATATTCGCGTTTTCGCGAGACTGCGCCAAGCACCTCTCTATGGGGCCCACTAAGGCGGTTTAAGATATTTGGACCTATATAGGATGCCTCCAACCCGTTTTAAGTCATTTATTCTCACTATTTTCAGACCTTAGAACCCTAGGAACATCCTCTCAAGGTTCTCTCAAGATTCAAGACCCAAAAAAGGGGCAAACAACACAAATCAAGTGTCGGAAATTCCGTGGCGCTAGTAAGTCTCTTGTTCTTCTTGTTGTTGCTCATTTTTGTGTCGTTCCAGCTCGTGTGGGAGGTTATTTTAAAGGGTTTATGTTCTGTAAATACTCCTTCATGTTCTTAATATCAATACTAGGTGATTTCAAGCCTTCTAAAGTGATTCTAGTGCTGAAAAACACTAATTGATCGCTAGTTCCGCTTTTTTGTTGTTGTGGCAGCATTGGAGGGATATTTCATGGAAATTTAAGGTCAAATTGGATTTGTTATTTCTGTATAAAGGTAAGGAACCTCTTAATCTATATGTATTTAAGATTATCCAAGTTGCGGCTAAGCCATTGAAGCTAGAACTTGTGAAATATATATCGAAAGGCTTGGTAGTAATGTTATTGTTTTGTGGACTGTTTTGCGTTGCTGTTGGGCTGCGTATTTTACTACTGTTTTGTGGAGTTTTGGAGGAGGAAGGGTGTGGAGAAACACCATATATATATAGGGTTATGGGCTGATAGTTATTCGTAACATTTCCAGGTTGTTTGACACGACTACGGTGGTCGCCGTATGTATGGAGTGATTAGGCTGTGTGTGGACTATTTTGGGAGGCTCAATATGTTTATTATTGATGTTGTTTGGGCTATTTGGTGACTGTTTTGAATGGTGTGAGGTCATATATATAGGGGAGGTGCTGTCCATTTCATCGTAAAATAGGTTGTGGTCGATACATAATAGTTATGACGCTTAAATGATAACGATAGTATCGTTTCTCTTATGGTAGACTAAGGAGTTTTGACAATTGCATAGCTTGAGATTGGGGAAGTATATACAAGGTATGTGAGGCTATCCCTTTCTTTCTTTTGCACGCTCCGATTGTACATAATGTAATGAACGAGCTTCCAAGATACTCTACTCTTAGAAGCTAGCAGTACTTACATTGTTTTCCCTCTTATGGAACGATTGATGTTAATGTTGCTTCTCTTATTCTTGTGTTATCAATGTTGTTGGTACTTCCTGATTCTTATAAGGTTCATAGTGAAGAGTTAGTCCTAATAATGTGTACAGAGGATACCGACCTTACGTCACTCCGAAAGGTTTAGAATGTGATTCCATGAGTCGAGAATGCATTATATATATGTATCTATTTTACTCTACCGAGCCACGCTATAGTTGGCCGGGTACGGCACCTATTGTGCAACCACTGATCAGTTGGGTTTTACCGAGCTCCACGTGGTCGGGTACGATTCTACCGAGCCTTATGATGGCCGGGTACGTTTTTTTACCGAGCCTATTATGGCCGGGTACGATATGATGATGATGATGCCCACAGAGGCGAATGTTTTAAGGGTTTATGTATTTATACGTATGTATCATGCATTTCATGTAAGTAGCCCTCAGAGGTATTAAGATGTTACAGGTTGTATATTCTCTATCCTTGCTTACATTACTGATCGTATTTATGATTCCCTGCCTTATATACTCAGTACTTTATTCGTACTGACGTCCTTTTTTTGTGGACGCTGCATGTCGTGCTGCAGGTCCTGATAGACAGGAAGGTGCAACTCCCCCACCACAGTAGGCTATCCAGTTTAGCGGTGATTGGCGAGATCCCTTCTCCGGACTTGCCTTGGTCTTGGTATGCATTTTTGTTATAGATATTATGGGTATGTCGGGGCCCTGTTACGGCTATGTTATAGCCCTTATGTTCCTTTAGAGGCTCATAGACAGGTGTCGACTCATGTATAGTGTGGTATGCCTTGTCGGCTAGTTTTTGTTGTATAGTCTTTCATAGTAGCGTGGTAGCTCATACCTTATATGTAGTTTCTTGATTGTCTGGTCATCCCCTACTATGTATGTTCATGCTGTCATATTTTATTGCTGGTTGTCCATGATCCAGGTCCACCATTTAAATTGATCTCGTCAACCCTAAAAGATAATAATGAAGGTTAGATGAAATGTACGTTGGTGCTCGGCAAGTGTGGTCGGGTGCTAGTCATGGCCCTCTAGTTTGGGTCGTGACATCCCAAGGCACACGGCAAGGACTGACAGAGCCTAATGGACTACTCTAAACCCGAATCAGGGTGTCATCTAGTTGTCCTATCTCCGCTTCTTTGTCATTAATGTATTTTTTACTATGTTGGGATTCCCCTCCTATATAAAGGGGATCCTTGTCATTTTGTAAATATCCTGTTGCTTCAGTTGCTCCACACGAAATATACAAGAACATTTTCTTTGCTCTCTAACACATTCTTTGATATAATTGCTTCCATTTATTGTCTTCATTATTGTTTTCACTATAGTTCTTCATTTATTGCTTATCATTGGCCATAAGGAGCCTTTGTTGATTTTATTATTATTGTTAGCCATACTTGGATCACCTTCGATAGCTCACACCCGAGCTTCGAAATCGACCTGGAGGCCCCCGAATCGATAAGCTCGAGGCCCGATTGTTAACTTATCGTTTTGATTATTAAGAGTCCCAAAATAAAATTTAATTGTTATTACCATTTTCATGGTAAACATGCATCATTAAGGTCAGTGGTATCCTTGACCCCTGCAACGAAACCCTGAAATGGATCTTTGTTGAGGACCTTGCTCGGATCGTGTGTACGAAGAGTGTTAGCATCTTCGATTGCCTTCTCGGAATAAGATGGTAGAGAAACGGAATAACCTGTTGTCATTGCCTAAAGCTCTTCACTCGGGGCATTCTGATTAGCTTCGAGTGTTTCCGCATTCACCCCTTCCGGTATATTTGTTGAAGGCGGAGGATCGATCTCCACCTCTGGAAACACGGGGGCCTTGCCTGAATCTTTCTTTGGGGTTCCCTCACCATGGGATGAGGTCTCTAGTTCGGAGGTCATGGCAGCCTCGATTAGTTTCCTGGTTCGAGGGACCAACGCCCACTCTTCACCATCAGTTTCTTCGTCATCCGGGGAATCATGGGCCGAATCTACGTCTATATAAGAAAATATCTTTCGTAGCCTTAGAGCAAGGGTTTTCTTGTCTTGAAGGTCATCAGAATTCAAAACCCTCTTTTTTTGTCCTTCCTTGATTTCGGGATCAAAGACTTGGTCCCTTCACCAAGCGGGGCTGGCCTCATTTTGGAACCATCTCCAATGCCTGAACAAGTAAATATGAATAAGTCGACGCCACCAAAAAATGAAAATATCTAAAACTTGGGAAGAGCAATTACCATGATGTTTTTCCTCCCACTTTCCCCTCGATAATTCACGCCATTTGCGTTCATCATATGAGGAGGTGGAAGCTAACTTTCGGACCCATCCCTCGAGGTCGGGGACTGCATGCGGTGCCCGGGCAGTGGCTACAAAAAGAGTAAAGGCATTATGAGGCGGGATAATTAAGAATGAATAAATACTGGGAAGAAGAACTCCACTTATGATTAAAGTTACATCTCTTCGGGAACACTTAGGGATGACATCCGAAGTCCTTACTCTAATGAACTGGCTCATCCAGCCTCGATCTCTGGCTTCATCGTTACTAGAAAAGAAGGCTTTCTTTGTTCGACGTTGAACCTTGACAAGCCATCGAAACAATTGGGGTCGATACAAACGAATCAGATGGTTGAGGGTGAATTCCAACCTCTCGGCGTTTTTGGAAAAGTAGCACAGCATGATCACGATTCACCAAAATGAGGGGTGAATCTAGTCGAGGCTAACGTCGTATGTTTTGCAAAAGTCGATCACCACCAGATTGAGGGGAACCAGTGTGAAGGGATAAGTGTGAACACATAAAAACCCCTCCACGTGGGTAGTAATGCTTTCCTCGGGGCTCGGGATATGAACCATAACCTCATATCCCAAGCCATAGTCCTTCTTCATATATTTGAGGTGCTTCTCCGATATCATACTAAAATATCAATATGCATGCTCGTATCGGCCTAGGACATCGGGGGGATTTTCAATACTAAAGTCCTTCTTAATCACGCAAGGGCCAGCGGTGATTTCTTCAAGAGTCGGTGACGCCACCAGTTTGGCCGGCTTGGAGTAGAAGAAGATGATGATTTATCTTTTTTGGGGATCGTTTTTGTATTTTTAGCCATTATTTTAAGCTAAAGAATACAGACTGTATCAGAATGTGGTGTTTTTACAAGAACCTGGAGTTTTTCGGCCCTTAAAGAGGCGGTGGAAACAAATGATTAGAGAAAGAGATGACGAAGGGAAAGATGTAATGAAAGAGTAATGTTCTGCGGCGCTAGTAGCCGACCAATACTGCGTGCATTCAATGTTTTGGTAAAGTGGACCGACGGGATGTATCAGACACTTCGAGTGCCTACGTCATGGAAATGATGTCATCACTAAAGGCTCTGGGAATGAGGTTCAAATTGTTTCTTATCATCTTACTCTATGAAATACAACGACTATCTTTATACAGTCAAGATCATATGCCTTCAACCTGTATGCTCGAGAGGTTTTCCGAAGTCCGAGTTCAAGAAAGATCGAGTTTGGGGCTTGAGGGACTAGGCCCGAGTTTGAATACAAAGCACGATACATACCGAGGTCGAGTATGTTCGACCCCAGAATATTACCGTTATGGATTTGCAACAGAATGAGCTAGATTCTTGCCACGTCCCCAAGATCATGGCCCAAATCCCGGAATGGGATTGTAAGATTTCGTACTAAGAGGTTAGACAATTGTACCAAGAATATTCCTTACTGTAAATAGAAATATACCTTATTTAGGATTCCCCCATTATACAAAAGGTACCTAAATCATTTGTAACATCATATAATTATTGAGAAAAGAATATACTCTCTACTTTTTGCCTATTGTTCATAAGAATTATCCTTTAACTCTACTGTTCTTACTTTGCTTTTCTTGCATAATTGTTCTTATTGTTCTAAGCGCACCTCGAGGTCACTAAGCTCAAGGTCACCGCTATTGGGTAACATTGGTTTGATTCACTTGTCTTTTTCATTTCTACTTCATATTTCTTTATTATTAATTGGTATTTAACTAAATCATATATCTTTAAAACCACAAATCAAATTTAATTGTTACTTGTATTTTTTAGGTGAATAATATTATGATGCAATATGAATGGTGCGGGAATGATGATGTTTTATTTAGGATTGGGATGATGGGATACGTGATCGTAACTCGATTCATTAGCCCGGCTGTGTACTATTCTGCTGCTATTGGAGCATTTGAAAATTGTCTCAGCTTGTTGGGAGACCTTGATTGGTATAGTGCGTCTCCGCTTGTTGGGAGAGCTTTGCCGTGAGAAATGTCTCCACTTGTTGGGAGAGCTTTGAGTTGTAAAGTGCATCTCCGCTTGTTGGGAAAGCTTTGTACTAAAATGTAATGTATTCCACTAGGGAGCAATCGATAGAAATCATAATCATACCTAAAGATGCATGAGCAAAACTGTCAAAACATTCGAAATAATAGTAATGGAAATGAAAACATGCCCAAGAGATATTCTTGACTATGAAGCGAGGTTGCGGCCATCGATTGCCAGGGCATTTGAAAGCGGTTTGCAATTGTCTATTCTGATGTCAAAGATTGACAGAGTAGTGCTGTGAATTGCTTTTGTTGGCAAAGTTTGCAATTTGCTATATAAAAGGCTTCAGTTGTCGAAGCCGACATTCGATATGTACAAGGCACTCTGATTGATTGAGCTGGCGGTTTGCTATATACAGGACATCAATTGATAAATCCAACATTCGATTTGTACAAGGCGCTTTGATTGATTGAACTGACAATTTTCTATATACAGGACTTCGATTGTTGAAGCCAATGTTCAATTTGTACAAGGCTCTCTGATCGATTAAGCTAGCGGTTTGCTATGTAAAAAGTTTCATATCAGTTGTCTGATTCGGGGAACCTACAGAGGATTCAAGAGTTAGCTTTAGCTGTACTAGAAAATTCTCAGTAAAGAAGGAGGAAAGATAATCTTAGGCAAGTGGCTGGTCCGTCATTTACCCCGGTGTTTTCCCAGTCCTTCCTTATTCCCTTTTGACCCTGCACTCAAAGAAAACTTCTTAGTAAGGAGGGGGAGTTGGATTGTGTCGACCGCAATGTTGATTTGCCCCAGCCTTTGACATGGTTATGCGGCGAAGTTCGGTAGATGGGACAAACTATTGTATATAAATATATATAAAAGAAATTAGAAAATATCTTGAAAATGCTTGTTTCGTTTAAGGAAAATATCGTCGTTCTAGATTATGACATGTTACGAAAGGCTCTTCACACTCGAATGTAATCCTTTGTGAATCTCGAACGCAGCTACTTGTTTCTGAGACTACATCTAAATTAGAACTAACGCATTACAAAGGCTTTCCTAAGGTTATGACCAAACTCATTCAGGTTGCCTAGGTATCCAAAATGGAATCAGGTATGTACGTAGTTCATGGGGATGATGATAAAATATGACGAAATGACCGAGCCTATCTCAGGTAGCCTACGTATCCAAATGGAATCAGGTCGAAGCGTAGTTCGATTAAAACAGATGCAAAAGATGATGTTAAGAATGAAAATGGCCAAGTCAGACTCAAACAACCTATGTATTTAAGTGGAATTAGGCCACAACATAGTTCAATTACAAAAGACAACTAAACTCGATGAGGATTGCCCACGTATTCCTTTCTGAGGAAATCCAGGCGGTGTAGTTCCTGAACAACATACAAAAGTGATATTTGATTTTTCAATTACAAGAGAAAGGGGGGGAGAAACCAAACCCTACATGGGTTACCTGTATATCCCTCCATGGGAAGTCGGGTTGAACGTACTTTTATTACATCAAAACCCCTAACTCTACTTGTCTTCAGGCATAGTATCTCTTGATTGCATCCGAGTCGATAGGCTTCATGCTGACTCTTCCATCCATTTCTACCACGATTAGAGCTCCACCTGATAGTGCTCGGTAAACCACGTAACGACCTTGCTAGTTTGGTACAAACTTCCCTTTAGCTTATTCTTTATGGGGAAATTTTTCATCAAAGACCAACTAACCCGGTGTGAATTTGCGAGGCTTCACTCTTTTGTTAAATGCAGTAGCCATCCTATTCTGATATAGCTGGCCATGACATACTGCATCCATTCTTCTCTCGTCAATAAGCATGAGTTTTTCTTTCCTGGCCCGTATCCACTCTCCGTCGTCCAATTTTGGATTTTGAATGACTCTTAAGGATGGTATCTCAACCTATGTGGGTATCACTGCTTCAATGTTGTATATAAACATGTATGGTGTTGCACTAGTGGATGTTCTCATGGAGGTCCGATAACCTAATAATGCAAAAGGTAGCTTCTCGTGCCATAGTCTTGATTGTCTACTATCTTTCATAGAATCCTCTTGATATTCTCATTTGCTACCTCGAATGCCCCATTCATTTGTGGTCTGTAGGCTGTGCAATTGCAGTGGACGATTCTGAACTTCTCGTAGATTTCACTCATGAGGCCTCTATTAAGGTTAGTAGCATTGTCACTAATGATGGACTCTAGTATTGCAAATATTCACACAATGTTATTTCGGACAAAATCTTCCACTACCTTCTTTGTGATGGCCATGTAAGTAGATGCCTCCACCCATTTGGTGAAATAGTCGATGGCTACCAAGATGAAACAATGTCCATTTGATGTTTCAAACTCAATGTATCCAATCACCTCCATGCCCTAGATGGCAAACGACCAGGGTGAACCCATCATATTTAACTTATTTGGTGGAACCTGGATGAAATCTTGATGAATCTGGCACCCGAGAGACTTTTGCATGTAGCGAATACTGTCACTTTGCATATTCATCCAAAAGTATCCAACTCTCAAAATTTTCTTGGCTAATGTGAACAGGTTCATGTAGGGTATGCACGTCCTTGCATGTATTTCTTCCAATAGTCTGGTGGTTTCAGCAGTGTCTACACATCTCAGCAAACCTAAGTCTAGGGTCCTCCTGTACAAGACTTGACCGTTGAGGAAAAAAGGAAAAAGTTGTTTGCTAACCTCATGAGGGTTCGCTTTTGACCATTAGTAGCATTTTCTAGGTACTCCTAGGTCGCGAGGAATTTCTTGATGTCGTGATACCATGGTTTTCCATCTCGTTCTTCATTCACATGGAAGAAATACGCATGTTAATCCCTGATTTCTATCTAGATAGGGTCGATGTAGTTCTTTTCTGGATGCAGATTCATATATGATAAGGTTTCAAGGGCATCGACGAACTCGTTTTGAATTTTGGGGAAGTGCTTGACTCAAAATTTCTGAACTTCTTGCACAGTTCCTTCACGCAATGCGGGTATGGAAGTATCTTGACATTCTTGGTGGACCATTCTCTTTGGACTTGGTGTATCAATAAATTAGAATCACTTATGACCAAAAGTTCTTTAATGTTCATGCCCACCACTATTTTGATTCCAAGAATGCATGCTTAGTATTCAACCATATTAATGGTACAAGGGAATCTTATCTTCGCCAATGGTGGGTAGTGTTGTCCGGATTTCGAAATCAAAACAGCCCCAATTCTAACTCCTTTGAAATTTGCTGCAAAATCGAAAAACTGCCTGAATGGCTGTTTATGATTTTCATCACTTTTACTCTAAATTGCATTGATACTCCGTTGGAACTATTGAGAAATATCTTCAAATGATTTTTACCAAAACTATATTTATAACGAGACGATTTGACTCATATACTGATTTAAAAGCATGTTGTAATTACTGAGGTTTTCATGACATGGATTTAATGTGTTTCCTACTGCTCAGTATTTATTTACCTTTATTAAATACTGAGTTGGTATACTCACATTACTCCCTGCACCTTGTGTGCAGATCCAGGGGTTGCTGGACGTGTTAGCGAGCATTGATTTTCATCCGTTGCGGATATTTTTGAGTTGGCAAGGTAGTTGCATGGTGATCGCAGTCTTGACCTTCTCCCTCCTATCTTCCTTTAGATATTATGATTTGTTTTCCAAACTATATTAGTCCTAGTTGTATTAGACAGTTCTTAGTATATTCTCATGATTTGTGACACCCCGATGTCGGTCTCTTCTTTCCGCACTTTATTATTTAGACTTATATTATGAAGATTTATTAATTAATAGCCTAAAACATCTTCAGTTTGGCTCATTGGGTTGTTTTGATAAAATAGTTGGCTTGCCTAGTTCCATGTTAGGCGCTATCACGACCTGGTAGATTTGGGTCATGACAAAAACATTCTTCATCCAGGGTATGATTCTGCAATATCTTCCCCGGCAAATAGTACTTCTTCATCGGGGAAATATGTGGTAAGCGGTTTGTAATTTCCATCCACTAGATTCTCAGCAAGGTGGTCAACCAAATCTTGTCCTTTGTAGACTTTTGAGTTATGTACACAATGTCAAATTCGCTGAGTGGAATTTGCCATTTAGCTAGATTTCCAGTAAGCATTGGTTTTTTGAAATATACTTGAGCGGGTCGAGATGAGATATCGTATGCATGGTGTATGCACAAATGTAATGCCTTAGCTTCTAAGCAATCCATGTTAGAGCAAAACAAGTGTGTTCTATCAGGGTATACTTGGCCTCACATAATTTGAATTTCTTGCTTAAGTAGTAGATGGGCTGCTCCTTTCTCTCGGTTTCGTCATGCAGTCCCAACACACAGTCAAAAGCATTGTCCAAAACTGACAAATTGAGCAACAATGGTTTTCCGAGTTGGGGGGTAACTAGCACTGGCAGGTTTGAAAGATACTCTTTGATTCTGTCGAAGGCTTTCTGGCACTCCTTCGTCCATTTTGCGGTAGCATCCTTCTTTAGAAGCTTTAAAATGGGTTCACAGATTACCGTGGATCGGGCTATGAAATGTCTGATGTAATTCAATCTGCCCAGAAAACTCATTATATCTTTCTTGCTCTTTGGTGGCGGTAATTCTTGGATGGCCTTGATTTTTGATGGATCTAGTTCTTTCACCATCGGGACTTTGAACGCACATTTTGCTGAGTTCAACTTCAAATGTAAGCATTCGAAAAATTTTCTCAAGTAATCTAAGTGCTTCGTGCTCTTTCGAGACTTTATGATGACGTCTTCTGTTGGCCCAAGAACAGGTGATGTTTTGAAGATTGACAAAAGAACTCAGACATGTACCAGGTCCATCTTGTGAAGCACAATCATTATCAACTTGTACATGTGAGATGCACATGAAAGAGATAAATCTAACTTATCAAGAAGCAATATCTCCTGATCTGATCGAAAAGGTTGCATATTGGATAAGGAGAGAAAGACTCCTTACATAAAGAGAAGATAATTTAGGAAGGAGATAGTGTTATAGTTTGAAATCACCTTGAACTCAGCATTTGAATCCCAGTCAATCCCTAATTACTAACCAATTAAATATCACTATTGTTCTTTTTTGCAGGTAATGCACATAAGCAGAAGTTAAACTTAAATTGAGAGCAAAAGAGCAAGGTGATTTTGCAAGCAATTTATGTGTGATTCGAGTGTGCAATCCTGAAGATACTTGAACGAGATACAAGAACCAGTTCCGAGTATCTATCTTTTATTCTAGTTCAATTATTGTAGGTGATCTTACATTGTACCTTTCAACTTTTATAGAAGCAATTTTATTAGGTACCTAGAATGTTCAAGTTATAGTTAACTTGAAATTGTCACAACAGTTGAGGCTGTGTGACACAATGGGATTAGAGTTAATCCTTTGGTTTACAAATAGTTTTGTAAATGATGTTTTGGATCAGTGATTTTAGTGGAAGTTTGGGAAAATTCTACTGAGTAGTAGGGCGTGGTTTTTCACCTTTTGAGCCAGGTATTTTCCACGTTAAAATCCCTATGTTCTTTATTTTCTTTACTTATTATTCAGCAAACAGTAGTAGTTGGAACACGTAGAAGAACTAGGTCCTTCTATAGTTCAGTTAAGCAAAAATTAGGTACCACATAAATCACCTCCCCCCCCTTCTTGTATGGTATTGAAGTCTAAAACATCAATTGGTATCAGAGCAGGTTATCCTTGAAGAGGTTAACACCTTAGGAAAATATCAAGATGAGTGTACCACCTGGAAACTGGGAAGGGCAGTCCACAGCTAGGCCTCCACTCTTTAATGGTCAGTACTATTCTTGATAGAAGAACAGGATAAGAGATCACATCATAGGAGAAGACTATGAACTCTGGGACATAGTCACTGATAGTCCCCTAGCGTCAAAGAAGAATGCCGAAGGAGTGGACGTGCCAAAGACAAGAGTTGACTGCACTGCTGAAGATTTGAAGAAATGGGAAAAGAATGCCAAGGCCAAGAAATGGCTTGTATGTCTGGGTCTAGACGAGTACAGCAATATTCAAAGTTGTACCACTGCTAAGGAGATATGGGACACTTTCCAAGTGTCTCATAAAGGAACTCCTCAAGTGAAGAGATCAAGAGGAATACTGCTATATTCTCAATATGAGAATTTCACTATAAAGGAAGGAGAAACTATCCAAGAGATGTACACAAGATTCATAACACTAACAAACGAACTTTAATCTCTTGGGAGAATTATCCTTAAAGAAGATAAGGTTGAGAAAATCTTGACAGGGGTCTTACTAGTGACCTGGGAAAGCAAAATCACTGCTATTCAGGAATCAAAGAACATTTCTACTCTCAAGTTGGATGAACTAATTGGAAATCTCACTGCCTATGAACTGAGAAGGCAAACCATATTAATAGATGCACCCAAAAAAGGAAAGGAGTCTGGCTCTCAGAATAGTTGAAGGTGTAGATCTAGAATATGATGAAATGGCCATGATTACAAGGGATTTCAAAAAGTACCAAATGAGATGAAAGGGTTCTTCAAGAGGTACAACCTTCAACAAACCAAGGGCTCCTGAGAAACAGACCAACGAGGGTTGCTACAAATGTAGCAAGACTGATCACATGATCAAGAACTATCCTCAGTGGGAAATTGAATGGAAGAAGGAAAAGGCTGAACGAAGGAACAGGAAGAAGGAACAGGTTCAACCCAAAAGGAACAAAGGATCAACAAATGCTATGGTTGGTGCTTAGGGAGAAACATCATATGAGGATTTAGAAGATGAAGCTGCAGATGCATAAGCACTTATGGCTATCGGAGAATCAGATGATGAACAAGAGGTCCAAGTGAAGGAAGTAACCAAATATGGTACATAGATAGTGGCTGCTCAAAACATATGACTGGAAGCAAGAACCAGTTCCTTGGAAAGGTAGGCAAGCCAAACTCACATTCCATTGAGAATGTCTACTTGATAGATGGATTAAAATATAGCCTAATGAGTGTATCACAACTGTGTGACAGAGGTAACCTTGTAGCATTTACCTCTACTAAATGCTTTGTGATTAATCTTACCACTGACAAGATTGTTTTGCAGGGAAAAAGAGTTAACAATATTAACATTGTAGATTTGTCCACTCTTTCAGAAAATGAACTCACTTGCCTGAGTGTGTTGGACAATGATCCCCTCCTGTGGCACAAAAGACTTGGTCATGAAAGTCTGAATCAACTCAACAAATTAGTCTCCAAGGACCTGGTGATAGGGTTACCTAACATCAAGTTAAAGGAAGACAAAGTTTGTAAAGCCTATGCAAGGTGGAAGTAGGTAAGATCATCCTTTAAAACCAAGAAAATGTTAAGCACAACCAGGACAATGGAACTGGTTCATATGGATCTCTGTGGTCCAATGACAACTTTGAGCAGAGGTGGTAAGAAATATGTGATGGTACTTATTGATGATTACTCTAGTTTTACCTGGGTACTGTTCTTAACATATAAGGATGAAACATTTGACATGTTTACAACCTTTGTTAGAAAAACTTAGAAACAACTAGGTAATCAACTTGCATCAATCAGGTCTGATCATGGAAATGAATTTAAAAATGCTGAGTTTGCTGAATTTTGTGATGAGCATGGTATAGATCATAATTTTTTGGCCCCTAGGACTCCTCAACAAAATGGAGTAGTTGAAATAAAGAATAGGACTCTTGAAGATATGGCTAGGACTATGCTTCTTTCTAGTAAACTGCCTCATAGCTTCTGGGCAGAGGCTGTAAATAATGCATGTTACATCATTAATAGATGCATGACTAGACCTCTTGTAGAGAAAACTCCCTATGAGTTACTTAAAGGTAGAAAACCAAATATATCCCAATTTTAGGGCATTTGGATGCAAGTGCTTTGTGCACAATAATAGAAAGGACTTCCCTAGGTAAGTTTGATCCCAGAAGTGATGAGGGAGTATTCTTGGGATATTCTTCACATAGCAAAGCTTATAAAGTGTTCAATAAAAGAACTTTATGTGTAGAAGAAAATGTACATATAGTTTTTGATGAAACTACATTCTTTCTGAGAGACAGGGACATGAAGATGAAGCTATTGGGCGGGTAAAAGATTTGAGTGAAGTCTCAGCTAAAGCTAAAGTTGCACCAAAAAAAGGAACAGGTGATGGAACAAGTTCTTCCATCCAGGGCAACCTGACAGGGGGAACAGAACAAAGAGGAACTGAAATCAATCTCCTAAAGGAACTTGTTCATGACCTTGTTCCTTAGCAACAGAACATGGGAGAAACATCAAGCAGAAATCAGTTGGTTGTGAAACCTCACAAGTATTAAATTTCTCATCCCATTGAGAACATAATTACTGATCCAACCTCTGGAGTTAAAACTAGATCACAATTAAAGAATCTGTGTGCTTTTGATGCTTTCCTATCTCTTATTGAACCTAAAAATATTGTTGAGGCTTTGCAGGATGCAGATTGGGTAAATGCAATGCAAGATGAACTCAATCAGTTCGAGAGAAGTCAAGTTTGGAATATAGCTCCAAGACCCAAGGACAAATCAGTAATTGGAACAAAATGAGTCTTCAAAAACAAGCTTGATGAAGATGGAATAGTTACAAGAAACAAGGCAAGACTGGTGGTCCAAGATTATAGCCAAGAGGAGGGTATAGATTATGATGAGACTTTGCTCCAGTTGCAATACTGGAGGCAATAAGACTCCTCATAGCCTTTGTAGCACACATGGAATTCACTCTTCATCAGATGGATGTCAAAAGTGCCTTCTTGAATAGATACCTAAAAGAAGAAGTGTTTGTTAAACAACCTCCAGTGTTTGAGAGCAAGGAATGTCCTGAACATGTGCACAAATTAGACAAGGCTCTCTATGGACTCAAGCAGGCTCCTAGAGCATGGTACGAATGATTGTCCAAATTCCTACTTGAACATGGCTACAAAAGAGGTAAAATTGATAGTACTCTATTCTTGAAGGAAAGAGGTAAGGATCTTCTTGTGGTACAAATATATGTTGATGACATAATTTTTTGGGTAACCACTCATAAACTAAGTAAGGATTTTTCCAAATTAATGGGGAGTAAGTTTGAAAAGCGTATGATGGGTGAGCATAACTTTTTCTTAGGCTTACAGATCAAACAAAACCCAAATGGAACCATAATCCATCAGCAGAAATATGCAAAGGAGTTGATCAAAAAGTTTAAAATGAATGAATCAAAGGAAATAGACACCCCTATTGCAACTACCACAAAATTAGACATAGATGAACTTGGTTCATCTGTTGATCAGAAGCTGTATAGGGATATGATTGGTTCACTTTTGTATCATACTCCCAGCAGACCTGACATAGTTTTCAGTGTAGGGCTGTGTGCTCGTTTTCAGGCTAATCCAAATGAATCTCACTTGACTGATGTCGAGAGGATACTGAGATATTTGAAAGGCACTATTGATCTGTGTCTCTGGTACCCTAAAGGTAGTAATTTCAATCTAGTAGGGTATGTTGATGTTGACTATGCAGGTTTCCTTGTGGATAGGAAGACCACCTCAGGTATGGCTCATTTTCTTGGTTCATATCATGTATCATGGGCCACTAAAAAGCAGAATTCAGTGGCATTATCTACTGCTAAAGATGAATATGTTGATGCTGCCTCTTGTTGAGCTCAATTGATGTGGATCAAACAGCAGCTGATAGATTTTGGAATTAAAGTTGGTTGTATTCCTATCTTTTATGATAACACTAGTGCTATAAGTGTGATAAAGAACCCTGTTCATCATAAGAGGACTAAGCACATAGATGTTAGACACCACTTCTTGAGAGAGAACTATGAGAAAGGATTAATCACCATAGAATTCTCTGCTACTGATAAACAAATTGATGTCATCTTTACTAAAGCACTGAGTAGAGAAAACTTTGAGAGGAACATGTTGGAATTAGGGATGATTAAGATCACCTAATAGGACCAGATCAGAATGCATAATTAAAAATAAAATCTTTTTGACTAGGAAATCTGAACTTGTGTAAATATCTAGATTAATTTTTACTCAACTTCATACTGTAATTAGTATATTCCTGTGACATGTGTTAATATGACTCACTGATCTCTTACAAAATATTTTCTATTATGGTAAATTGAGGCATGGTCAAGAAAATTCTAAATGAAGAACCCGGTTCATCAATATGGGTTCATCTGAATGCTAAGGTATGTTTTCTACACTCTGCATAATTAGAAATATAAATATTTAAATCATGAGCAGAAGTCTTACAATTTTTCAACTCCTTAGAAAATTCTATCCATTTGTTTTTTAACTAGTTCCTTCAGCATTAGAACTCCAAACCACAAAATTTGCCTAAAATCTAGGGAAGCTTAACCGCTCATTCAAACCTAAAATTTCAGGTTGATTAGAACTCTGATTGACCACTTCTAAAGTTTCCATTATACATTAAATAAGTATTTCTCTTTAAATACCATCATTACCTCCTGCCATCTTCATAATTCTAAACCGTGAAAAACCCCTCTTCACTTTTAATTTCTTTCTTCTCCAAAGTTTCAACTCACCAATTCTCTCAAGAAATTAGTGATAATGACAAACCCACAAGACAACCCTGGAACTCCCCCACCACCTACTCCCTCTAATTCATCTACCCCTCCTACACCTAGCATGTCTCCCAAACCCAGGCTGAGAAGGGTAAAAATGCTTGCTCGAAAAACAGTAGCTTCTGGGGTTCTTCTAAAGAAATTGAATGAGAAATTAAAGGCAAGCCAGGTCCAAGTCTCTAACTCTAACTCTGATTTTGATTCATACAAATCTTTTAGTTAGGGGGAAGGACTGGGTTATCTGACTCGGAGAAGGCTCAAGAATCCCCTTCTAAGGTAAGTTCTTCTTTGACTCAAAATTTAGAAAAATAGGTTTGTTTTTGTTGGGCCTATCAGGGATGTGGAATTACCTGAGGTAAAAAGAAATCTGAAAAAGAAAAAGAGAGAGAGGGTGAATGTCGTGTCGAGAGGGGAAAAGGGAAAAGAGTGGTTGAACATTCACCCACTACTGATTTTTATGTACCTGCTATTTGAGGGGTTGAACAAGAAAGTGTTGAAGAGAGTATAAAAAAGTGAGGGGGAAGTGGTTCTGGTGAAGCTGCTGAAGGGTTAGTTAATCTAAGCGCGCAAGTAGATGAACCTGGTTCATCAACTCAAGAGACCCTAGCAGGCCTATTGAAAAAGGTTGGGGCAAGTTATGATCCAAAGAAAAGAAGAACTCCCACACCAAAAGCCCCCAGTGCTCCTAAATCCTCCAAGAAAAGAAAGGCTTCATCCCCAATAACTACTGAAACTTCCTTGCCAAAGGGAAGAGCCACAAGAAGCAGTGTGAAACAAAGTGAGAGTGATCTACAAAAGGCTCTAGCCGAGAGTAAGAAGAAAAGGATGGATAAAGGAAAAGGGAAGGTTGCAGAGTCCTCAAAAGCTGTGGAGGTTGAGGAGATGGAACAGGTCTATCAGGAGAAAGTTACAACAGTGGAGGTTCAGACCCCCAAGCACAAAAAGCCCAAGACTTCTTCCAAGAAGTGATCCTTTATATCTGAGGCTGCTGAACATTCATTAGCCAAGAGGACAAGGTCTGTAGTGAAAAGTAAACAAGTTAGAATTTTTGAAGATGAGGAATGAAGTGGTGAAGAAGAAGAAGATGAGTCTGATGATGAACAAGACAAGCTTTCCATGTTTGGCAAAAGAAAAATTTTGAAAGGTAGATTGTTGAAAGACCTGGTGGAACCAGGAATGATGAGACTGGTGGATGCCTTAGCTGCTCAGGGCTGGAAGGACATGGTCCTTCAGATGGATGGAAGGCTAGCTAGGAATGAGAACATTGAGTTCATGGCAAATGCAGAGGTTAAGGATGTTAGAGTTAGCAGCCTGGTGAAAGGAATTCAAGTGACATTTGATATAGAGAAACTAGGAGAGATCCTTGACATACCCTCTGAAGGGTTTGATGACTATACAAGGCAAAGGTGGCCATGTCTGGACTCCCTTCCTATTGCCCTTGAAATTACTAGGAGGTTATGTGATGCTGCAGATGTGAATAAGGCTAAGGTTGTTCAGAATAGTGAAATGAGGCCACAACACAAAGTCATTTTTGAGTTTGTCAACAAGTGCTTATTGCCCAGGCAGGAGAGAAGGCATATTGCAAATTTTTTGGACTTAGTTCTGATGGAGTGCCTGGAAAGTGGAAGGCAAATTAATTAGCATGCATTGATCATCAAGTTACTTGACAGGGTCATCAATGGCTCCAAGGCTCATGCTACCCCCTATGGCTTTATTCTGACTACGGTTCTGGATAGGTGCAATGTGCCTCTGAAGAAATGGGAAATGGCCTCAAGCAAGGACCACTTTGGCATTAATACTCTGCTTTCTTGTGACTATTTAGTCAATGCCATCCCAAATGAACCTGGTTTATCCAAGAAGACTCCTATAAACAGTAAATTCATGGATCTTGTTCAGGAAAGTGAAGCCAAGGAAGTTGACATAGCTAGGCTCAAGGCTCGTGTGGCAGAGGCAGAATCTGAGAGGGATGCTCTCAGAACTGAGCTCACCAAGGAAAGGGAGAAGAATGATGGAATTCTTCACAATATGCTGAATCTTCTCCAAGCCCAAAACCAACCCTCTAGCTCCCCCAAGCCTTAGGAATTCTAGCCTTTATCTCCTGAGCCTGTCTAGTACCTTCAGTGACTCGGATTAGGGATTTTTCTTTCTTTTTGCTCATGTTTTAAATGCTTTTTGCTTTCTGGTTGTGGATTGTGGTAGCAACATATCTTCTATCAATGATATCTACTATTTTTGCTATTGTTCAACGTTAATATTTACTTGATAGTTTAAATATGTTTGATTGATTACTGATGATTAAACCATGATTGCACTTGCAGTTGCCCCAGTGGCCATGAGTACTTATTAAAATTTGGGACTCACACTTTGTATGCAGCTTTTTGATGATGCCAAAAGGGGAAGAGATATTGTGCTTTACACATTATGAATAAGTGATATTTATAACCTAATTAACCTAGTCCTTGATGATAAGTGAATATTCTAAACTTTGTATTGATGGTTAAGATGAGTTCTTATAGGATCCACGTAAGTAAAAAGCACTGAGTTTGTAATCATCAAAAAGGGAGAATTTGTTGGCCCAAGAACAGGTGATGTTTTGAAGATTGACAAAAGAACTCAGACATGGACCAGGTCCATCTTGTGAAGCACAGTCATGATCAACTTGTACATGTGAGATGCAATGAAGGAGATAAATCTAACTTATCAAGAAGCAATATCTCCTAATCAGATCGAAAAGGTTGCATATTGGATAAGGAGATAAAGACTCCTTACATGAAGATAACACAGTTTAGGAAGAAGGTAGTGTTAGATTTTGAGATCACCTTAAATTCTTCTACGATAGAAGAGTAGCATTTGAATCCCAGTCAATCTCTAATTACTAACCCATTAAATATCAGTGTTGTTCTTTTTTACAGGTAATGCACATAAGCAGAAGTTAAACTTAAACTGAGATCAAAAGAGCAAGGAGCTTTTGCAAGCAATTTATGCGTGATTCGATTGTGCAATCCTGAAGCTACTTGAATGAGATAGAAGAACCAGTTCTGAGTGTCTATCTTTTATTTTAGTTCAATTGTAGTAGGTGATTTTACATTGTACCTTTCTGCTTTTATAGAAGCAATTGTATTAGGTACCTAGAGTGTTAAAGTTAGAGTTAACTTGAAGTTGTCGCAACAGCTGAGGCTGTGTGCCACAACGAAATTAGAGTTAATCCTTAGGTTTACAAAGTGTTTTGTAAATGTTGTTTTGGCTCAGTGATTTTAGTGGAAGTTTGGGAAAATCCTACTGAGTAGTAGGTCATGGGTTTTTCACTTTTTGAGCCAGGTGTTTTCCACGTAAAATATCTGTGTTCTTTATTTTTTTTACTTATTATTCCGTAAATAGTAGTAGTTGGAACACGTAGAAGAACCAGGTCGTTTTAGTTAAGCGAAAATCGGGTACCACACAAATCACCCCCTCCACCTCTTGTGTGGTATTGAAGTCTAAAACATCATCTTCCACATACACTTCAATCTCCTTATGAATTATATCGTGAAAGAGGGTCTTCATGGCCCTCATGTAGGTGGCGTCGGTGTTCTTGAGACCGAACAGCATAACCCTATAACAGTAAACTCCCCAAGGCGTGGTGAAAGCTGTTTTCTCAGCATCTTCTTCATCCACCCAGATTTGATGATACCCAGCGAAACAATCTACAAATGACTGTAGTTCATGCTTGGCGCAATTGTCGATCAGGATATGTATATTCGGCAAAGGGAAGTCATCTTTCGGACTAGTCTGGTTGAGATCCCGATAGTCCACACATATTCTGATCTTTTCATATTTCATGGAAATTAGGACGATGTTTACCAACCAGCATGGATAGTTGGTGACTCTTACTACATTAGCTTCTATTTGTTTGGTCACTTCTACATTTATCCTCAAACTTGAATCAGGTTTCAACTTTCGGGGCTTCTGCTTGACCAGTAGTCTGTTAGGGTTAGTGGGTAGTTGATGCGAGACAATGTCGGTGTTTAATCCTGGCATGTCATCATAGGACCATGGGAACACATCGACGTACTGTCGGAGGAGCTCAATCATTTTTTCTTTCTTCTTAGCTTCTAGATGAAATCTTATTCTAGTTTCCTTTACATTTTCTTCGCTTCCAAGATTGATCACTTCCGTTTCTTTGAGGTTGGGCTTTTTCTGACTCTCTAGTTGTTCGATCTCCTGTGGGAGATTGTCTAGCATCATACTTTCATCATATTCCTCGTAATATGAGTTGTCACGCTCAGCGGTTTCGTTACATGTCATATAGTGGAATGTAGTTTTTATCGATTTGATTACTAAAAAGAAATGTTATGTATAAATAAAGCAGTAAAATAAAGTTGCGATATTTAGATAAATGATTCTTTTATTTCATCGAATGGGGAACATCTCAAATGTTCACAATAGGCAAATAACAAAAAGGTATAAACACGCTACATGCCTCAATCAATGGACTGGACTGGTCCAATTCTTCAACATGAACCAAAGATGGACTGGCAGTCCAATTCTGCAACACTTCCCCTAGTATGGCATCCCCGATAGTCGGTGTCTTGATGTCAGTTCTTTCACAACATTCTTCACTCGTATTTACGAACAACTTTCCCATCCCATCGATGATATCATCTTCGGGTATTGAACTCTATCCCGGACTTGCAACATGCTCCAAAAACCTTTTTTCCCGAAGCTAACGGTGCGGGCATTCCCTTCTAGAGGCTGGTATCTTATGCCAGCCCTTCTTTTCTGCCCATTATGTTCAATTGGCTCTATGATTCCGTCTTAATTGGCTTCCAACCCTGTTTGTATCCATGTTTCATCATCTCCCTCATTGCCATCATAGATCTATACAGCGACTGCATTCCTAAATTTTGTTCTATGTTCTCCATCTTAGTAGTCGGCATGATTTCTACAATGTGGAAGGCGACTCCGTCCAACCCTTCAATGAATGGGATAGCATACTTCATATAGGCGGAGTGACCCCACTCGCCATGAACCATGATCCTTTGGCATCCCCACTCGAATTTTATACAATTGTGTAAAGTAGATGGCATGGTCCATGTCATATGTATCCAGGGCCTACCCAGCAGCAGATTGTAGGAAGAGGACATGTCCATCACTTGGAACAATACTAAAAAATCGAACGGCCCAATTTGCAAAGCTAGATAAATTCTCCAATAACATCCTTTTGTGAACCATCAAAGGCTCTCATCCTTACGTTGATTTTCTTGACTTCCCTCAAATGAATTCCTAACTCCCACAGGGTGGAGAGAGGATAAATGTTGACTCCTGACCCTCCATCGACCAGCACCAGGAACACCACTTTGTCCCTGCATTTGACATTGATGTAAAAGGTGTGGTTGTGACTTGCTCCTTCGACAATAAGTTCATCTCTTCTAAAAGTGATCATGTTTGCTTCAACCATTTTCCCAATTGTTGGGGCCAATGCCTCGCTAGTGGTGTTACTTGGTACACTTACTCCACTTAGTACTTTCAACAGGGCGTCCTTATGACTGTCACAACTCATTAACAGATCCATGATAGATATACGTGATTGAGTTTTCTTCGACTTCTCTTCCATAGAATACTCTTTGCTTGACATTCTTTTCCAAAACTCAAAGGCTTCTGGGTCTATTATGTTCCTCCTTTGAATTTGTTCTCTCCCCGAGTTTTCTCGATTGACATCTTGAGGGGCGTAGTACCTCCCAAACCTAGTCATAATGGGCTACGGTAGAGTATCATTTTAGCCTTTCCCTTTTACTGGTACGTCCATGGGAGGGTTTTGTACTCCTGATCTTCTTTGTCTCGAGTAGTATCGACAAGCTGCTACAGACAGTTTTCAAGTATATTCCCCCCGGGCTCTAATAAAATACTTTGTTAGTTCATTGTCATCCAATGAACGTGGCAACCTAGCAGCCTCTTACCTCTACTATCGTGCATATTCTTGGAACAACTTAGATGGGTTTTCTGCAGGTTCACCAGTGTTAACCAATTCATGAAGTCCTCCACCATATTTTGCCAAGTTCTCCAATTTTGCAGATTATGTCGGGTATACCAGGTGAGTGCTTCTCTCGTCAAACTTCTTATGAAAAATTTAACCCTTAGCTTCTATTTCTCCCCACTCCGACAAACTTTTCACAATATGCTCTCAAATGTGCATTAGGGTCCCCCGTCCCGTCAAAAATATCGAACTTTGGGGATTTGTATCCTACTCGCATATTTACATCTGGATGAATACACATGTCCTAATAGTCCAAATTTTCACTTCACCAGGCAACTTATAAACTCTTCATTTGACTTCTCAACATTTACAACTACTCAGATACTGACTTTTCTTCCTTATGCCTGGCTTCTCTCTCCATCTCAGCGTATTAGTTAATCTCATAAAGGACCCTGATGGTGACATGTGTTGTAAAGTTAGTTTGAGAAATGGCATATACAGGGGGATGTATCACTCATGGGGTGAGGCATGTGCCACAGGTATCTGTTGGTTAGTAATGAAAGTGACTCTGTCGCGAGGAGGGGTTGTTGCATTGAAGGTAATAGGCTAGTTCTGTGATATCTTAGTGTATTGCGGTACGTAAGGAGTGTGAATAGGGGGATTTGGCAGGTTAGAGGGGGTTACAGGAGGTATGTCTTGAGTGGTAGGAGTTAAGGTTGGGTTGTTGTTATTTTGGCATGATGTGGAAGGAAAGTGATCTAGAAATGAATCCAAAGAAGGGAGTCTACGTGGCTGAGGAAGTGTTGTCACTACCAGGTGCGCCACTTCTCTCATAAGTTATATCTCCCCCTTAAAGACTCCATTTCCTGAACTGTTTTGGTCACGTGTTCATCATTCCTAATGTTGTCTTCTTCCCCTGATCGCACCGAGCTGTCGGCTATGACCAGAGCATGTTCAGTTAGGACTTCTACAGCTGACATCTTTCCCTTTGACCTTGGATTGTATGGTGGCTCTGCCGGTTTTGGTCGACACAAACAAACTTTCTTTTCTTTTTCGGGGATAATAATAAAGCAAAAGAAAAACATGAAGAAAGAAAATAAAGGGAACAAGAGTCAGTTTCTTCATTTATATGAGCAGAAGATCACACAAAGCAGATAATTCATGTATTACAGCTAGCATGTTCCTAGAATCGCAGGGACCTCTCATTGCCAGAGGTAGGCCTAGTTGATATTTGATAGACATTTATACATGACACATTTAGATGAAGAAATTTTTTTTCATTAATAATTTGGACTGATACAAGATGGAATAAGGGTTACATCATTGTTTCATAGAATTGCATGGTCTTGAACAACTCTCCCTTTTGGAAAGTAAAAGAGAAAGCTTGGGATAAGGTACAGAGAGGGAAAGAGGGGAAATCAACCAGCTCTACTAACCATCCCCTAAGCCATTCATGTGTCCTTCTCTTCTTCTAGCACCTCTTTTGGATCCTCCTCCGGGTCTTCCTCAAACTCCTCCTCATCATTGTTGAATTCAAACTACTCCTCCGGGTCTTCTTCTGGCTCTATGCTTGACTCTATCTAGATGCACTCCACTACCCGATCATCCTCTTCAGCCGGTGGCAACTTGTGGTCAATGGATCTTGGGACCACCTGCCAGTGCATTGATGTGGTCACAAGATAATGTGACCGGATCTCATGGTAAATCTGCAAAGCAACCACCACGTCCTCTAACCAGGCTATACCATCTCTGCTTGGGAAGGCCAGCTCTTTTTCTTTGCTAATCGATAATACTCGGGAGTAGACCATGAGTTTGACCAATAGGCAATGTTAGTAGGTTATTCCAATCTTCTTGCAGTCTTCTTATTCTGAGAATCGAGATTTGACCATTGTACTCATCCTCATATAGTGTCGTCCTTGTCCACAGAGGCACATCTTGGATCATCCTGAATTGTCCGAGGACTTGCAGGGGTCAGTATGGTTGAATGCCTTCTAGTTCGATCAAATAAATGAAGTACTTCCGAGGAGTCCCAAGATTGCCCTTCTACCTAACCAAGAGAGTTTCTAGTTGATCTGTTCTCCTATCAGATTGGTCAGTGTTTTCCTCCATTCTTCTTGCCCATGTGGGAAAATCCAGTGTCTTATTCTTTTGTTTTGGCTATGGATCATATTGTTGACACCCACAAAGTAGTCGATGGTAGCCTCTCACTAGAAGAAGTGTTCAGTAGCCCAAATCTTAAGCAACAAGTAACAACCCTTAAAGAAATCATACCCTCGTGCACATGCGGACATATCTCTCAGCATATCAGCTAACACCATCGACACCAAAGTAGCTTGAAGTTTGTCGCAGAACGGCCCCTCTGTTTTGAGAAGACCAATAATCCCAGCACTGCCATTGTTAATGTGATAGGCCTGATACTCCCCCACATCGCCTGGTCACATTGAAACTCCCATGAATACCATTTGTAGCTTTCACAATGCCCAACCCGATCGAACATCTGATCGAGGCTCACCCATCCGCCATCGATACTTCTAAGGCTTCTGTTGTTGATAAGATCCAGAAACTCCAAGAATCGTTAACAGAGCATAGTAATTGGCAATACTATCTTTCTTCCGTTGAACGGAAGCTCTGTGAAACTTGTCACTTATTCCAATGTCGGTACCAGCTCGCAGTCCAAAAACACGAAAACCACCTTAGCCGGATCCCAATATTCTATCAACATGCAAATGAGAACCATATCTGCTCATATGTTCATCAATGCAATTAATACCCCCAGGTGCATCCGAACCTCGTCTTCCTATTCCCGACGAATATTCTTCCACCATTGTTTCAATTTATGTGGTGCTCCCATTACCATACTTATTTTAGGGATGAAAATGGTTGATTTCCATTTTCTGAGATGGGTAAAAGAAAGATTTTTGGGTAAATGTTTGCTTCGGATCCTTAAGTGTCTTGTCATATTTGTTTGTCTTTCCATAGAAATTATGTTGTTGGGTGCATGACCCGATGACATCTGTGTGGCTTTTCGTCATTGTGTGTTGGTACGAAGAATCGATTCACCTATGGTTTATGCAGTATGACCTATTTTACTATAGTAGATTGTTTCCTTCTTCTGGATTGGACCGAATGCTGCGAGAATTTATGTCAGTTGATCTGACAAAGCCATTCTCTGAAACTAGAGAGTTTTGAAAAGAAGGTTCGGAGGGGTGTAAAGACAACACTCGCATGTCATTGTATGTGATAGTGTACGGCCAAGACTCTATTGGAAGGAATGTCATGACAATGTATATAAAATGGTAACAAATATGGGTGTAGCAACAATATGCAGGGTGATCATAAAGATGAAATTGTTATAAAGAGCACATAAAGCAGGTAATAATGAAATTGCAATTTCGGCTATAATAAAAGCAAGGTATAAATCTAGAGGCTGAATTAGTCTAAGTCTGCTAATGTGAAAATCTAAGTGGGGTATCCCAGCAGAGTCTCCATGTTGTTGCACCCTATTTTGCACTAGTCAAGATAGGATTCAACTTGTGGTTTCTCTGTTGTTGATGAAAGAGAGTCGCATTTAAAGGTATACTAGTGTACCTATTTATTTGCTAAGTCATGTTCATTATAGATCTGCAAACCGGTGAGATTATAAGTAAGTGTTTTTGTTCTTCTAAGAGTAAGGTGTTAGGAACCCCTTAAAATCTACTTGAGATAACTCCATAGGACTTAGACTAATTTACGGGCTCAATTATTTATATTATGCTTAATTATTACTAAGACAAGGCTCACTATATACTAAAGGGAATATATATATATATATATATATATATATATATATATATATATATATATATATATACAAACATATACATATATATACACATATATATATATATACATATATATATATATATACCTATATATATATATATATATACATAAAAGGTGTGGGGATTATATTATAAAAACAGTATTCGAGGCTAAGAGATTTTCAAAAGTGGTTTATATTTTAAAGCTTGGAAGTGTTAAGTAAGCACTTTCAAGAATAGATGCTAATGTAATCTTTGAAAGATGTTTCTAGGAAAATGATTTTTAAAATATACCTTGATTTTAAAAAATCTGAAGAGGCGAGTCTTTGGTAATTCATTTGAGATTGTTCGTTACTATTTTTTTATGAAAATCTCGTTTTGTTATTGAAAATCGGTGATTCTTTGCTAATTTTTCTTTAAAATTGGTCTGTCGCTCTGATTAAGGACCTGAGCTTCAAAATCATTAAGAAAAAATCAGTGTAAAAGATGAAGAAATTATAATTAATCAGGGGGTGGAGATTAATTATTAGTTATTTCCTTTTAAGTCCTATATTAGGTAAGGTTTGCCTATGTTTTATGCAATACTAGAGCATGAAAGAAAAATACACAATCTAATATATGAGTGTTAAACACAAGAGAATAACATATGCTAAACAACAAAGGTAGTAAGCAAAAGATAATGAAGGGAGTAAACTAAGCTATTGAAATAACGAACAATAATGAAAGAAGTAGGGAGAGAGGACTAGACTCTGATGATTGAGCCTTAATAAGGTAGGCTCAGCGACTTGGGAGGCACGACTATAGCAAGACTAGACTCTTCAAAGGCGCAGCAAAGTTGGTGCTGGCGTGAGTTCCTTAGGAACTTAGCAGGCCCAAGTGTATACATGACCAAAAGAACAAACAAGGTCATGAGAAATATACTCCACATTCTCAACATATTCAAATACACATGACAGGTATATAAAAAAAATAATAGAAACAATAAATAATCAATACAATGGGAAATTATATTAATGTGATTGTTTTACTTAGTAAATAATTCACATTGAAAAATTTTTGTTGCCATTAAACATTAAAACCCCAAGGAACTAAATTCATCGATAAATTAAGGGATAAGGAGAAAGCTCCACTCAAGGTGGATACTCCCTTTTGATCCCACCACACTTCAAGTTCCCAAGGGACTCTAGGCCTAGGGCAATGCTTGTATTAGGAAGGGGAGCCTAACCTAGGGTCATACTCCACTCCCAGATACCCTTAAATACTAACAACATATTTTCCTTACGATTTTAAGTGCCAATGAGGCCCATCCAATGTAAATCAAATGTTATAGCATTACCTACCACAAAATATACTTTCCTTCATAATATAAGAACATGTAATCTATACTAGATTACCAAACAAGCATATGTATAACGTGAATTTTAAAGATCTAATTCTGAAACTCATACAGGTGAACATTAGAAACATCATGAACATGTTACAAATTTCTAAGTCTGTAGTAAGGCAATACATTAAGAAAAAGGTAAAGTTACACAACAACAACTCATCATATATGGAGGCTTCAAAGGTATTTATGACATGATCAACTTTCTTAATAGGTCCACAAATTTACAGAATACACCATGGAATTCATAAGCATCATACTCCTTGTGGTATTAACTTTAAACAAATCATCAAGTTCAGATAGTATCAGAAAAGATCCTTATGAAACTTCTATGGATTAGACTTGGTTTTTAAAATTATCAAGAGAGCAAAGACTAAGTTAGTTCTAGACAAAATGTGTAACAAGGAATTAAGTAAAAACATGCAGTCGTTAATTAGCTACTTAAACATTTTAGGTCACCAATGGCCTTATGCAGACAGAGGGATCCTTGCATGTTTTGAGAGTTAGATCAAGCAAAGTTACAAACAGGGGATAGGTATTGCATCAGGATAGGTTTAACTCAAACTTAGTTCTAAGTTAGTACATGGATACAAATATGATCATGATTCTTTTTTACAAATTATCACTTAATTAAGGCACATTAATTGGATTCATTAAAAGATAAAGATGCATGTTAGCTTCCCAAATATGCATTATGACCCTAAAGATAAGAGATAGGAGATATAATACTAAATAAGCATGCTGCTGAGGGTGTTGATAAATCAAGAAAACAGTTAATTTTGGTTTATCCAATTACCAATCTTTATAACAAAGAAAATAGAATAGAATCTTAATCACTCTATGATAAAAGATGGCATAGCCTTCATAGGTGCATATAATAGGATTACAAAAAGGAAAGTAGAGTTTTAGTGAAAACAAGATCATGCTAACAGGAGCAACAAAAAACTAAACAAAATTAAAGACCATAGTAGCAATAGTCTAACAAACTTAAACAAAAGAGATGGCATATGAACACTTAGAATTTCTGCCCAAGGTTTAAAGGGATAGAGAATATAAACTTAACACCTTCAGATTCATTCAGTCTTATTTTTCAAAATATATGTTCAATCCTCAAAAGCTCACAGGCTACAAAGATGTAACATGCATGGGGTAAAGGTTACTGCATGCCAATGAGAGCTATGGAGGTTCATGTGAACATGAACATATAATAACTTAAACATATAGAATGTTGGAAACTTAGGAAATAAGATCAACACGAATCAAGTATTTAGTTTAGTCAACCATAATTTAAAGACTCATAGCAAGACAATTGGTCACAAGTAGCCATTAAGCTAACAAAACATAAACATTAACATATATACACTGTAAAACAACTATAATATTCAGAACCGGACTAGCATGCTTGTAGAACTCAAAGGAAACAAAACAATAGAGAGTAAAGAGAGATGTGCTGACCTTTTTTAGGGCAGCAGACCAACGTGATCTTTTTCAGTTTCTTAAGATCCTAGAACACTCAAGTTTTGACTAGTGACAATACTGAGCAAAAAGGAAAAGGAAAATAGTGGAATATTTGCATAGAATTCCCCCACCCGTTTCTCATTTGCTTTGCAAGGTTGAGGGGAAAAATAGATCCATTCCATGGCCACAAGCCTCCCATAGAATTCGGGAAGACGTTCTGGGACCTATTCCAGCGATATACCACTTTCCGGGAGAAACTTCTCCATAATCAACTCGGCATAGTGCCATGCCTGATATTCCAATGACAAGCACCGGTGTTGATCATAATTCTCCTCTACTTCCAAAGGATTGTCATGCGCGGATTCGCCAGAGTTAAAGCTCGTTTTTAGCTCATGGTACCTATAAACAAAGTATTGGAGTGAAAACATGGTATTGCTATGAAATATATTGCAAAATGAATTAAACATGCCAAAGAAATGATTGGACAATCAAAACCCAGCCTTTAAAAAATTTAGATTTTCAATTCTGCAGCACACAGCTCTCTGATGTCGCAATTGCGATATATTCTTCGCAATTGCGAAGGCGATAGATATTTCCAGAGTTCGCAATTGTGAAGGTTGCCAGAGATGATTGTTTTCGCAATTGGGATCACCTCTTCGCAAATGCGAATAGGCCATCGCAATTGCGATCTCATCGTCCCCGGCAATACCTTACACAGAACAATCTCAATCTCAAAAAATTTTGAACAAAGGCACACTTTTGAGAATCAATCAATTTTTAATTACAAAATCATGCAATAAATTTCAAACACAACCACGAATTTTATTCGGGCCCATTATCGAACACATTGAAGGCACAAAATTCATTTCACATTCCAACAAGCTATGGGTACTCAGACTTCCCCATTTTTTAGCAGAAAAAGAAGCTCACACTCTCAACCAACCTCACCCAGCAATTACAATACGATTTAAAATATCATTTAAACAATTTTGCACAAAAGAGAAGAGATCAATCTGAACCCTAGTTTTTGAGAGCACAAGGAGAGAAGAACAAGAAGAAAATGATGTTATAGAACATAAATGGCACAAAATTAAGCTTTCATACCTAGATGCTTGCAATTAGGAGTGAAAATGGTGGAACTTGAGAGTTGGGAGAGTGAGGAAGATGAAGGTCCTTTAATTATTGAGAGCCCCAAATTTTCTGACTTTTGTTCAAAATGAAACAAAGTTACCCATTTAAGACCTCTATTTTTTATTCGCGACCCTTCTTCGCAATTGTGAAACTCAAAATTTCAGCAGAGGTCACAATTGCGACCCCACCCTTGCTTTTTGATGGGCTCCAAGTTCGCAAATGCGAAAATATGATTGCAAATGCGATAAGTGAGGCCTGGACATTAGTTTTTTTTAGCTACTGGTTTGGGCTGTCCGAACCATTTTGACCTTCTCAAATTAACCCCAAAGATCCTAAAACATGGTAGATTAGTTAAAAATAATATACTAATATATTATAAAAAAATTCAAAAAAGACTAATAATTTTTAAAATGATGGGTTGCCTCCCAACAAGTGCCTCATTTACCGTCATGGCATGACGTGAATCAACTTTACTACTTTTCTCATCACTTAGACAATATGAATTGGGAACCTAACTTGGAATCAAGTTTGTTACCACGAGCGACCGGGGGTGGTAAGTAGACTATCAAGCCAAACTTTGATTTCTTCATTTTCCATTTCTATACTTTCATGTGAGGAATGTCATTTTGCTTTATTGTGCCTCCAAATTGTCAAATGTATGGCCTTTGCCTTTCCTCTTCGAAATCCCGCATTGATTCGTGTAATTCAATTCCCATATTACAACACAAATCCAATGCTGAGAAATCCTTGGAATGTTACATCAAGCGTTCAAATTTCAATTCTTTCCGGATTTTGACATCCTCTTGGTCCCCCGAACTAGAGTCAACTTCAACCATATTTTCATTTACAACAGTTGACTCTAAATCCATATTTTTCTTGGCACCACTAACAAGTATGGAGTCGGTTGGCGGATGTTCAGTTCTTGATTCCTCAAAATAAAGCTCATTTTCTTCCTTGAAGTCAAGGTCTTCATGTCTCTTTCCACACTCTCAAGTTGAGGGGCATATTGAGCCTCCTCATTTTCAAGAATGGCCTCCAACGTGAGCATCATCCTCTCATATTGAGCATTTCAGAGTTCTTCTTGATTTTGATCAAGTTCCAAAGAAAGAATATCGGACTGAACCTATAAGGAAGGTTCTTGGCTGTCATTCACTTTCAAGGCTTTTTGGACCTCTAAAGCTTCAAGAATATCTCCCATTTGTATGTTCAACCTTTCAAGCGCCAAATCATTTTGGAGACTATTTTCCAAAAACTTCTCCAAGGCATTTCTTTTTGTTTCCTCCTTCATGTAGGCATTCTATCATGAGCTTAAACTCTCCATTTTGACCATGCTCAATTTCTTCCACTTCCATATCACTATAATTATCATCAGAAAAAGGAGAATCATCATAGCGGGGGTTCGGGGAAGGGAAGGACAAATAAGTAAAATTATCCCAATGACAATTTTGACTACCACACTTATCACAAATACGCCACTTAAGGGTTTGAGATTGTGCGCACAATCCGCCTCTAGGAGAATTTAAACAATTTTGCCAAGAGTGTGGTCCTCCACAATAAGGACAAGAATCATCAAAGTATGAACAACTACCATCAAACCAATTTTTATTACTTGATGCCATTTTTCAAAGCTAAGAAAATAAACAAGAAACAAACAAGAAAAATAAACCAATATAAAAAAAATAATTACACAAATATTTACAAGTGTGAACCAAAGCACGTACGCTTACTTTTCAAACAACCTAAATACGCCAAATTATTATCCGGAAACGGCGCCAATTTTGATGACGTCCAAATCCACTACTAAAAAGTAAATAAACACGGTCGCATGCAGAATATTTACCCAACAATGTGTCAGGGTCGAATCCCACATAGAGCAATATGTAGGCGATTAGGTGTATAAGAGAATTATCACTTATTATGCTAAGCCAAACACTTAAAAAGGTTTTGAGAAAATATTTATAACTAATTGCGAAAATGTAAACTAACCTAGAAGGCAAGTAGAATGATCAATTGCTACAAGCATGTATGCAATGGAAATTATGCCTAAGCAACGATCAAATGTATTTTACGATTTTACAAATATGAGCGAGTTTATGTTAATTAGCCTCGAGTAATATTCTATATTAGCTTCTTCCGAAGACTAACAAGACTTCCTAATTGAATTATCCCTAAAACAATTAAGAGATTAAGCACACCCGAATATGGATACAAGTAATTCAATCCTATCCTTAGGTAGAATCTATAAAGTGAGGCTTAAAGCCTCGAGTTCTTGTTAATTTATCTTTCCGAACCCTAAATTATCTTTTTCAAAATTAATTCAAAGTAAATGGGTGAGTTCTAGTGTTATCTAATCACTTTGAAAATATTAAAGAACAATAATAATTAAAGAAACATAACTCACTTCAATATAATTAAAAATCGTTCAATAATAAGCACAACAAGATATCTAATCCACACATTAAATATGAATATTCTCATAAACAAGATTCAAGTGTTGTAAAAAATACAACACACTTAGATATGCAATAAAAAGCAAGAAAATATAGAAATGAACATAAATAGGTAAGAAATTCTAAACCAAACGCTATAAATCTTCAAGAGCCAAGTGTGTGTGCAAGAACACTAGCTCCAAAACTTGTCTTCTCTAGTCAAGAGACTGAAAATTAAGCCAAAGATATTTTACAAATAAACTAGGTCGTGTACTAAAGGGTTTGGGGCCAAAAAATATGAAATTCATTTGCGAAGCTATGTTCGCATTTGCAAACTATGACTTTCCTGTTGACTATCACAATTGCGATGAAGACTTCACATTTGCGAAGGTTGACTGTCTGGTTTGACTTCACATTTGCGACCCTATTTTCGTATTTGTTAACATTGCTTGACTTGGTTGACTTCGCATTTACAATTCCTCCTTCGCAATTATGAGTTCTGCTATCTTCGCATTTGCACATTGAAGTCGTAATTGTGACATCTGAGGCCATTTTCTAGATTTCTTCTTTTTAATATCTTTTTGACTAGTTTTTATTTGGTTTCTTCATGATCACCTCTAAATTACATAGAACCTGTAAAATAGAAGTAAAAGACATTAAACATGCGATTTTTTTATTCAAACATAACACGAATCTAAGCTTAAAGACGAGATAAGTTAGTAAAATACCAACTTATCAAGCCGCCTTTGAATCTTCTACATCTCTCTTAAACCTAGTCGCGTCACCCTAGCCTTAATCTAATTCAACACGGATATCTTCCATGTTTTCCTTTCCTTTTTCAATCCTAAGATGTTACTCCTCCGCTTCTTGACTTGGTTCATTTGGTACCAGTTTGTTTATGGAGGGTTATTATTGGCTTTGATTCTATATATTTACTGTATTTCATGAGTTGATACACTTAAGACAGGGCTGCACGAGTTCAATTTAGTGAGATCCTTTGCTATTTTGAGTCCTCTGTTAAATTTGAGCTTGCTCGATTTTACACTAATCCATTTGGAAATTGGTTTGCATGAGATTGTTGCATTATTTCTTTGGTTCCCTGATTCTTTTCCTTTTTTGACTATGTGAATCAAGTACTATATAAACCCCCTTCCCTAATTATCCTGCACAAACTTTAGTCACGACTCACTATCACTCTTACTCGTTCTATATTGTTCAAGATCTCTGAAACTATTGTGTTGGATTTTGTTCTTGGCTGGCTGAAAGCCCAGGCCACCGTGGTATTTCTGTCACGACCCTAAACCCGGACCCGGTCGTGATGGCACCTCTAGTAAAGACAAGGTCAGCCAACTAGTCCCCATTCAAATTTTACAACAGTTAAACATCTATAAACAGTCTAAGCATGAGTAAATAAGCCAAAGACTAAACAAAAGATTGTATAATGTGCGGAATACAGCCCAAACACAGCCCAATATCGGGGTGTCACAAGTCACGAGCATCTACTAGGGTCTTAATACAACTGAAAAGTCTGAAATGTACAAAATACGGACTAATGAAATAAAGAGGGAGAAAAGCAGTGTTGCGAACGCCGGCAGCTACCTTGCTAAACTCCGATAATTCTGCCTCCGATCATCCAATACTCGCTATCGGGTTCAGAAACACCTGAATCTGCACACAAGGTGCAGTGAGTAAAGTTAGTACTCCAACTCAGTGAGTAATAATCATAACTAAAGTCTGAATGGTAAGAAATCACGAAAAGTGCATCAACATGCTGTATAGAAGCAGTACAACACCGTTAAGAAAGCAATGAAGCTGTAAAATCTCTTTAAAACAACATAGATCAATTTAACTTCTTTAAAAATGAATTTTCAACAGTTACGCAAATGAATGCCAAACAATTAGTGCAAACAAGCACAGAAAATCTGCCCCTCGGGCTGAAATACCCAATTAAATAGGTAAATGACGGGCAAATAAGAAAGATAAGCACATAAGGTTCGCCTCTCGGGCACAATTTGAACAATCTGCCCCTCAAGCAATATCTCAGAATAATACCAGCCCCTCAGGCAACCAAATAGAACAATACCAGCCCCTCGGGCTATATCTCACATCACAAAGGGTACCCGCGCTCACTGGGGGTGTGCAAACTCCTGGAGGGGCCCCTTACGTCCCAAGAGCAATATCAAGCCATCTCGTGGCATCATCTCTAGGCTCTTGACCTCATATCAACAAGCCAGCTCATGGCATACATATCTCAGGCCCTCGGCCTCATAATCAAGATCTGTGTATCACCGCTGCGGCGTGCAGCCCGACCCAAAAGATATCCTCACAACATAGGCCCTCGGCCTTACTCAGTCAAAAATCACATAATCCACTCGAGCAACAGTAAAACATGATGCTCAGCCCAAAATATTATTTGAAATATCATTTCAAGTGTTAAAGGTAACATGGTTGAGTTTTGAAAACAGTGGAAAATAACATGATTGAATTCAAGCATAAAATCAAAGCAGTGAGGAAACATCAACAAAAATCCCCGAATGGTTCAAAAAGTTGGTACGAAGCCTAAATATGTCATTAAGCCCAAATAAGGATGATAGCAAATAGATTTCAGTCAAATACGTGGTAAAATCCTCAATCGGGACGGACCAAGTCACAATCCTCAATAGTGCACGACCCCACGCTCGTCATCAAGCGTGTGTTTCACTTCAATATAGCACTACGATGTGCAATACGGGTTTCAAACCCTCAGAACATCATTTACAATCATTACACACCTCGATCTGGTCCGATCTCTAGCCCGCGATACCTTGCCCGCACGAATCGACCTTTGGATGCTCCAAATCTAGCCACAATCAGCACATAACTATTAAAATATGCCAAAGGAACAAAGCCCACTCGAAAATATCCAATTTACATCAAAATCTCGAAATTTCTCAAACCCGGCCCTCGGGACCACGTCTCGGAATCTGATAAAAGTCACATCAGTAAAATCATCATCCTCTCACGAGTCTATACATACCAAGAAAATAAAAATTGGACCTTAAATGGACCCTCAAATCCCAATTTCTAGGTCTCCAATTACAAGCCCTAATTCTCCAATTTTAGGCTTTATTTCCACATATTTCATGATTAAACAAGTAGGAATCAACATAGGATCGAGTATAGAGTTCAAAAATCTTACCTCCCAGTGTTACCCTTCGATTCCCTCTTCAATCATTCTCAAAAGCTCCAAAAATCGTTCAATAATGGAGAAAATAGACCAAAGCTCGCGAAACTCATTTTTAAACATTCTGCCCCAGGTAAAATTTCCTTCTTCGCGAACGCAGTCAAAGCATCGCGTTCGCAAAGCACAAAATAACCTTGACCAGAATTTCCTCTTCGCGATCACGACCTACCCATCGCGAATGCGATGCTTCCTCAAACTAAACCTTCGTGATCGCGTTACACCACTCGCGAATGCGATGAATAAAATGCCTCAAGCCCAGCTGATCAAATTACTCTACACGAACGCGGCATGGACCACGCGAACGCGATGCACAAGACTCTAGCCCTTCACGAATATGAAACCTTCATCGCAAACACGAAGGCTAAATCCTTAGCCTCACCAGCTAACCCTTCGCGAATGCGAGGACCTACATGCGAACGCGAAGGTCAAATTTCTTGAAATGCTTCAGCAGTTTTCTACAACTTTTAAAAACACGAAATGGCCCGATTGACCACCCGATGCCCTCGGGACCTCAACCAAACATGCCAACACATCCCCTAACATCATTGAAACTTGTTCCAACCTTTGGAACGCTCAAAACAACATTAAAACACCAAATTTGCATCGAATTCAAGCCTAAGAATTCCAAAATCTTCCGAATTACGCTTTTGATCAAAGCCCGACCAAACCATGTCTGAATGACCTAAAATTTTGCACACACATCACAAATGACACAAAGAAGCTACTGCAACTTCCAAAATTCCATACCGACCCTTATATCAAAATCTCACCTAACAATCGGAAAATGCCAAAATCTCAATTTCGTCAATTCAAGCCTAAACCTTCCACGGACGTCCAAAATGCATTCTGATCCTGCTCCTAAGTCCCAAATAACCTATGGAGCTAACCAAATAATAAAAATTCTGATCCGAAATCATATACAAACAAGTCAAATCTTGGTCAAACCTTTCAAATTTCAAGCTTCAACTGAGAACTGTTTTCTTCCAAATTCATTTTGATTACCCTGAAAACCAAAACCAACGATTTACATAAGTCATAATACATCACACGGGGCAAGTCATGCCCAAGAACTGGCGAGCCAAGTGCAAAAGCTCAAAACGACCGCTCGGGTCGTTACATCCTCCCCCACTTAAACATACTTCGTCTGCGAACGTGCCCAGAGTTGTTCTAAAAGCCAAGCAATCGCGGAATAACCTTACCATGCATATACCCGGGGGTGATCCCACATCACCCTATTTCATATAGGTCCGATAACACATTGTAACTGAAATTTCACAACCCAATATTGCTCCTAAACCACAGAACCACATTTCCACTTCTAACATCATCAATACGATCAGAATCTCACATTTATACTGTGAATAAGTCCGAACAAGCTGTAACAAACCATATCTACTATCCCAGGTGCAATCACATGATATAACACATAGCTCAAACACTTGTAGTGATAACTTCTAATCACAGTAGCTGCACACAACACCCGAATACCGATAGAAAAACTCTTATCAACTAAAGTCTCATACCAACACTTTCATATTCTGCCCATGATAAATGAAACACGCAATAAACCACAACCATTTCTCAGATCAACCATTCACGAAGCCACTTCTCCTTGGTAAAGACCGTAGCAAATTTCTGAGCTGAACCCCGATATTATCCTTCCAACATGCTGAAATCGAATCCGTTCATATTCATTAATGATCCCAACGACCTCATCTACTCCAACAGACTACTCTGGTGACATGACACATCAATACAGGTCTACTCCACAACTTGCACAATACGCGCACCCATAAGCAACAGTCCGAACATACTCAAATCATAAAAATGACTCAAATGAAAGAGATGTACCTCAGGCTCACCAGTACCACCACAACACAAGGCTGAGAACCTGTCTTTCATCATAGGAACAGAACACACGAATAACCTGCAAGGTCATACCCCCACATAACTTCACTACGATGTGCGATCCTATCCAAACACTACTCCACAGGAAACACCTCAGGTCACTATGCTCGAAATTGACAACCACGCGCAATTTCATGTCTGGATCCAAAGAAAATTATCATAATCACGGTGAAGCAAATAACATACACCACACAAAACCGAAAGGGCATAACTGATACGCCATTCACCGAGCAACACCCAAATACTCTTCCCGCTCGACTTCCACTATGAAACCCCAATAGAACCGCACCATAATACAATTCAGAGCCAACCAATCTGACACAAGTTAGAACACGCATCCACATTGGCCTGCCAACTAACTCCTTATCAAGGAAATCTTGAAGCTGCTCCTCGAACTCCTTTAACTCTGTCGGTGCCATAAGATACGGTGCCCGGCATCAAATCAATACCGAAAGCAACAACCTTGCCTGGCGACATGCTCGGCCACAAGAAACACATCCGAAAAGTCCCTCACCGCCAAAACTAAATCAATATGAGCCTCCGCACTGACATCCCTCATGAGAGCCCAAATAAGGAAGGCAATCCTTCCCACCTCCGCTGGGTCTTCGTAATATGAAACCACTCTACCAAGAACATAATCCGTCGAACCTCGCCACTCAATCTGTGGCATTCCCGGCATAGCCAACAGTGTCGCCTTAGCGTAATAGTCCAGAATGACACAACACGGAGACAACCAGTCTAAACCCAATATCACATCCAAAATCTAACATACCAAGGAACAAAAGATCCGCTCGGGTCTCCAAACCCCGATAGTCACTAAACAGTGCTGATTCATGCGACCCACAACCACAACATAGTCTGAATATGAGAACTCCTCATCTCCAAATCCATATGGCACATGAATCACCATATCTGATCCCATTTTTGCCATTCGAATACATACAACAGCTCTAATACCCAATCATTCCACGAGAGATACTCTAAAATTCTTCTATGCCGCCAAGCAAACTCGAATATCATGAGTCAATCTAATAAGAAAGTGCCGTAATACTACCGAAGTACCATCAACTTAATCACAATGCCATTTTTGAAACATATACCCTCGTCAAATTACCCTGAATTAGCAATACCATTTCCTTAATCATCCGAAGACTCTTTCTCTAATTACCTGAAGCTCATTTCTCTAATTGTCTAAAATTGCCCGCTACCCAAGAGTTTCATGACCTTCCTTTTAGAGCTGAACTGTAGCCTTACACACGCCAATATCAATCCTCCACAACATACCGCATATACCATACCATCCTAGGATAACACGAGAACTTCATATCCCTTCCGAGCCACCAGCAACTATGTACTCAACCAACCAAGGCTTTCCATTGAACCCATCTGGAAGAAAAATCATTATACATCCCACACTCCTTATGCCAGTAGAAATATATACATCTCCAAACTGCGGTAGAAATCATCAAGAACTCTCCGACCCCCTTTTGCACAAAACCAAACCTGTCATGACTGAATCCTTCTAACTCAACCAAGCTACACAGGCCAATAACACCTAAGAGCATTTCCACGAAACACCTATAAGAACTCATTACCTCGAACACCCCTAAGGAACTAATCATATCCTTACCATACCGGTCCGGCCTACTCACAAACTATCCCATCTATCCAAGCTCCCTTCTGATTTACCTTCGACTTGATACTTCTTTTTGCTATAACATCACAATTCCTCAAACCAGACTTACCACACGAGACCCAAGCATAAAACCATACTGTTCATGGCTCATAAGCCACTGGGTACTCTCTTAAATGTTTCCAAAAGCACCACGTTCAAAATGCTTACCCTGAAGAGACTTCCTACGAAGCCAAAGCCATTACCTTTGCCTTCCTGACACAGATATATAGAATCCCATAATTAATATAGAAATACCACAAGTCTTGACATCTTCCAATGAAAACTCAATTTCTAGCCACATATACAACTTGAAGATACCCAATTGTTACATGTAAAATCTTGAACCCATTAGAACCATTCTTGAGAGTCATCCACTCTACTCAAATTGCAATTGGCCTGATCAAACGAACCGAACAACCCGTGCCTCATTGGCACTCTGACACCGCAGAATGTGACATCATTCCATTACAACCAAGAAACTTTCCTACTCTATGCACCGAACAGTCTTTACCAACAACGACTCAAGACATCTTGTGATTCTCACACACCTTTGAAGCATCCTATAACCTTTGTTAGGAATTTTCCATTACTCGAGCCATCCTCGGTCTCAATCTCTGTAGGCCACAACTGATTCACCTGAATGCCTCAAACTGGAACTGATATAGCATATAACCGTGCAATCAACTAATTAATAGCAGACTCCCCCACTTGGTTGGAAGCCATAGATCAACACACACTCAATAACTCATAACGCTTATACTCTATTGATGCCATAATACTATAGTGAGATTAAACTCAAATCCTCTGTAGGCTTATGAAAACACATATCATCTAGATTTTAACTCTTCTGCAATTTCGCATTCATCCTCGTAACAGTCAAGCCCACTCTCTTAAGCGGCCAAAATTTAAATTTTAACACATATAATTCGCTTGTAAATGAGATCTTCTAACAGACAACATGAGGATCACATAACCTCAAAACATTCCGCAGGGGATAACCCACATGTTTTACCTCCAACTAACATTCCTGTATGCCTTCCACTGTCATAAATATTACGCAGTCACTTAGTCTTCCTAAGTCTGAACTCATACCACAACATGAAATTTACTTCACTCCCAACTAGAACACATGAAAATATTCTTCACACACCCATAACTCAGGGCTATACATCAAATCGACATGAAAATCAAGTACATAATAGTTCTTCTATCCTCCAGTAGACCCTTCTCGTCATTTACAAATCATATGAATACACCTTGCAGTCATAACATACTCATCACGTAGCTATCCAGTTATTACTCCCATTAATAGGGACACAACAGAACATATAGATCCACAAGCACGCACTCACGAAATCAACAGCTCAAGGCTCGAGCTATAGGCAAAAATCCGGCCTCAAGTCTTTCAAACTGGCCCAACATCAACACACAAAGATCACATCTCGCCCCTTGATCGGAAAATCACAAGCCATCGATGCACATATGATACCGAGCGCTCATGCGCGCATACGAACTCCTGGAAGGAATTCAAAGAGTTACATTTCAAGCTGAATCAAGGACGCACGATAAAAATTCAAGAATGTGAAGTTTTTCTTAAAGGTTCTGCAGCCTCTCGATGATAAATACAGACATCTTTGTATCAATCCGCGAGACTCTACTAAACATGCTCATGACTCATAAGACCTATGTAACCTAGGCTATGATACCAACTTGTCACGGCCCTAAACCCGGACACGGTCGTGATGGCGCCTCTCGTGAAGACAAGGCCAGCCAACTGGTCCCCATTTAATTTTTAAAATAGTTAAACATTTATAAACAGTCTAAGCATGAGTAAATAAGTCAAAGACTAAACAAAAGATTATATAATATGCGGAACACAGCCCAAACATAGCCCGATACCGGGGTGTCACAAGTCACGAGCATCTACTAGGGTCTCAATACAACTGAAAAGTCTGAAATGTAAAAATATGGACTAATAAAATAATGAGGGAGAAAAGTAGTGCTGCGGATGACGACAACTACCTTGCTAAACTCCGATGATACTGCCTCCGATCAACCAATACCCGCTATCAGGTTCAGAAATACCTGAATCTGCACACAAGGTGCAGGGAGTAAAGTGAGTAATCCAACTCAGTGAGTAATAATCATAATTAAAGTCTGAATGGTAAGAAATCACGAAATGTGCATCAACATGCTGTATAGAAGTAGTACAAAACTAGTAAGAAAGCAATGAAGCTGTAAAATCTCTTAACAACATCTTACATCAGTTTAACTTCTTTGAAAATGACTTTTCAACAGTTATGCAAATGCATGCCAAACAATTAGTGCAGATAAGCATAGAAAATCTGCCCCTCGGGCACAAATACCCAATTAAACAGGTAAATGACATGCAAATAAGAAAGATAGTGTCAACAATCTGCCCCTCGGGCACAGTGTCAACAATCCGCCCCTCGGGCAATATCTCAGAACAATACCAGCCCCTCGGTCAATCACATAGAACAATATCAGCCCCTCGTGCAATCACATAGAACAATACCAGCCCTTCACTAGGGGTGTGCAGACTCCTGGAGGGGCCCTTTACGGCCCAAGCGCAATATCAAGCCATCTCGTGGCATCATCTCTAGGCTCTCTGCCTCATATCAACAAGCCACCTTGTGGCGTACATATCTCAGGCCCTTGGCCTCATAATCAAAATCTGTGTATCACAGCTGCGGCGTGCAGCCCGACCCAAAAGATATCCTCACAACACAAGCCCTTACTCAGTCAAAAATCACATAAGCCACTCGGACAACAGTAAAACATGATGCTCAACCCAAAATATTATTTGAAATATCATTTCAAGTGTTAAAGCAAAGTTAACATGGCTGAGTTATAAAAAACAGTGGAAAATAACATGACTGAGTTCAAGCATAAAATCAAAATAGTGAGGAAACATCAACAAAAATTCCCGAAGGGTTCAAATAGTTGGCACGGAGCCCAAATATGGCATTCAGCCCAAATAATAATGATAGCAAATAGATTTCAGTGAAATACGCGGTAAAATCATCAATCAGGACGGACCAAGACACAATCCCCAATAGTGCACGACTCCACGTTCATCATAAAGCGTTTTTCTCACTTCAATATAGCACTACGATGTGCAATCCGAGTTTCAAACCCTCAGAACATCATTTACAATCATTACTTACCTCGATCTGGTCTGAACTCTAGCCCGCGATGCCTTGCCCGCATGAATCGACCTCCAGATGCTCCAAATCTAGCCACAATCAGTACATAACTATTAAAATATGCTAAGGGAACAAAGCCCACTCAAAATATCCAATTTATATCAAAAATATCGAAATTGCTCAAACCCGCTCTCGGGCCCACGTCTCGAAATCCGATAAAAGTCACATTAGCAAAATCCTCATCCATTCACGAGTCTATACATACTAGGAACATCAAAACTGGACTTCAAATGACCCCTCAAATCCCAATTTCTAAGTCTCCAATTACAAGTCCTAATTCCCCAATTTTAGGCTTTAATTTCCACATATTTCATGATTAAACAAGTAGGAATCAACATAGGATAGAGTATAGAGTTCAAAAATCTTACCTCCCAGTGTTACCCTTTGATTCCCTCTTCAAACTTTCTCAAAAGCTCCAAAAATCGTACAACAATGGAGAAAATAGACCAAAGCAGCCGAAATGCATTTATAAACATTCTGCCCAGGTAAAATTTCCTTCTTCGCGAATGCGGTCAAAGCCTCGCGTTCGCGAAGCACAAAATAACCTTGACCAGAGTTTCCTCTTCGCGATCGCGAACGCGATGCACAAGACTCTAGACCTTCATGAATGTGAAGCCTTCATTGCGAACGCGAAGGCTAATTCCTCAGCCTCCCCAGCTAACCCTTTGCGAACGCGAGGACCTACTCGCGAATGCGGAGGTCAAATTTCCTGAAATCCTTCAGCAGTTTTTTGCAACTTTTAAGAACATGATATGGCCCGATTGACCACCCGAAACTCACCCAAGGCCCTCGGGACCTCCACCAAACATGCCAGCACATCTCCTACCAACATTGAAACTTATTCCAACCTTCGGAACGCTCAAACCAACATTAAAACACCAAATTTGCATCGAATTCAAGCCTAAGAATTCCAAAATCTTCCGAATTACGCTTTTGATCAAAAACCCGAACAAACCACATCTGAATGACCTGAAATTTTGCACACACATCACAAATGACACAACGAAGCTACCTTCCATAGACTTTCAAAATCTCACCTAACAATCGGAAAATGCCAAAATCTCAATTTCGCCAATTCAAGCCTAAACCTTCCACAGACTTGCAAAATGCATTCGGATCACACTCCTAAGTCCCAAATCACCTAACGGGGATAACCGAATCATAAAAATTTTGATCCGAGATCATATAAAAACAAGTCAAATCTTGGTCAAACCTTTCAAATTTCAAACTTCAACTGAGAAATGTTTTCTTCAAAATTCATTCTGATTAGCCTGAAAACCAAAATCAACGATTTCCATAAGTTATAATACATCAGACGGGACAAGTCGTGTCCGAGAACTAGTGAGCCAAATACAAAAGCTCAAAACGACCGCTCGAGTCGTTACAATTTCTCTATAAAATCCTCCGGTTCAAGAACTGTTGGGATCCCATTAAGGCGTCTGTGAACTCTGCAGAACCAAATACCTAGGGTTATCACTGTTCTCCTTCAATTGTTGCTACTGAACTACTGCTGAAACTCTTTCTCATTCTTTTGCTTGTTTATCTTTGCAACTGGTTAGTGCTCTTAACCACCTCATTTTAATTTTTACTTCTCTACTTGTTCATGTTTACGTGTGTTATGTGTGTCATTACTGTCTGAATTCTTATTAAAATAGAAGAGCATGACTTAGGCTTCCTACAATTTGTGAACCAAAATAAGGTGTTATGTTGTATGATTTGCTACAATTTCACTATTAAATGTTGTTCTAAAGATCTATGTCTGCTAATGTCGAATTTGCTAGGGTTTAATGCCTGCAAGGTGATCTTTGTTACGCATGTCTGTACTCACTATGTATAATTGACCTATAGAATAACTAACCTCTTTGAAATTATTGAATACCTGCTAATTAATTTGTTATACTAGGTTCACCAAAAACTGGTTTGCCTTAAACTTTCATATTATGTGTTTCCTGTAGGGACTTCTGTTTGATATGATTAAATCATGACCATATTTGCCTTGAATTCTTATACTACTATGACCAGTAGCAACTTCTGTTTTGTTATAGGATAAGGTTTGACCATGTATAAGGGGTGTCTTGCCTGAAAATTTTCATGCTAATGTCTTCCCTATCAGAACTGCTATTTGTTATTTCTCATAATTAGCTCTTGACCATATTTTACTTTAGGTTTTCATGTTAATGCCTTTCCTACAAGAGCTTCTATTTCAATTAGTTCCTAACCGTGTGTTACCTTAGATTTTAATGTTATGTCTTTCATGTATGAACTGCTATTTGCTATCTTCTCAAACCTAGGTACTGGTGCAAGGAAAAGTGATCCCCTTTTCCTCTCAGGTGATCAACCATATTATGGGATTCATAGAGCACTCTCACAAGATATTTCAGAGGTTTCTTTATTGCCCAAACTATCCTGATATCCGGCACCAGCTATGTGGTCCTTACTCTACTGCTACATGGAGGTGGGATACCAATGAGTGTCACAAGGATATGAAGAAGGGGACATTCCAGCGTCCAACCAATATTCTTTTGCGGCTGATCATTGCAAAGATTATGCCAACTCAGAGTGACACTGATGTCTCGAGGGTGAAGGTTTGTCTAATTTATGTCTTTTTGACCAAGATGATGTTCGACCTCGAAAATATCATGCTTGAAAACATGGGTTGAGTGCGCCAATTGGGGTCCACCACTTATATTACTGAGTATGATCAATCGGTTGCTGAGGATGCACCATGTCGAGGAGAAGCCTTGTGTACGGCAAATCCGGTGGCAGGATTCCCCGACATAGGGTTATCTCGTGGTCATGACCTTCTAAGCTCGAAAGCAAGGTCAAGACTCATCCTCGGGGTTCGCCTCAAGCTGATCCAGAGAGTGTTGCATTTTGACTAATGCTACAGGCATTGGCAATTAAGGGGGAAGCTCCGGAATCACACGGCTCGACCTGACAAAGGCCGGCCTATCCAGGGCTTGTGCTGAGGCATCACATCAAGCCATCCCATCTCCTTACTTTATGCTTTGTCTCCACACGTTTATGATCGAGTCCCTACCCATATATATTGGGGGCTCGCTCCACCTTGTAAACAACTGTTGTTGCTCCATTTCTTCGCAAGTGCAATAATATCTCTCTCTCTCTCTTCTTTCTTCTAAGCCATTTGTTCTCATTGGCCTGAGGCCACCTCGCGTTCATTATTCTCTTACTTGTTTTATGCCCATCTAGCTGTGTAATGGCCATAAAGAGCCTCACTTAATCATATTTTTGCTTGTGATCCCTTCCCTGACTGTCCCCGATAGCTCGATCCTGGCTCGAGCCTCGGCCCCGAGGCCTCCATCGATCTGCTCCATGCCCGGGCAATAGGCCCCTTCGTTAGCTTACTGCTTCGTCTTAGCTCACATCTTATCTTTGCACTTAGCATTTCAAGCATCAACTACCCTAAAAACTAGCTCGGGAATAGATCACGTATTTTTAGAACCCCATTTACAAATTTAATTATTGTTACCATTTTCACGGTAAACAGTTTGGCGCCCACCGTGGGGCTAAAAATAATAGTGATTATTTTCTTGCTGGTTTTGTCATCTAAAGACACGTTATCTCTCACATATCTTTTTGCCCGATATCTTCACTTTTTGGGTAGAACGCCCGGCCCGGCTGGTGAGATGGACAATCGAGACCTCAAAAGCAACAGGGAAATGGATGCGACCGATCCAAAGTTTGAGGCGTCCCCAGGTTCAATACGAGCGAAATGGAGGGGTCCCCAACATAGCGTCCACATGATTATTGGAGGAACTAGTGACCTCCGAGGATCTGTGTCCAAACGAACAAAAATATCCGCTACAAAAGAGGGATCACCCCAAAAATGCTTATCCAAAGAAACGCTCGTATTCGCTGAGGAAGACCACGAGGCCATAAGGACTGCACAATGACATGCTGGTGATCTCATTTCTCTTAAACAATACAAGGATAAACCGCGTGCTTGTGGACCCAGGTAGTTCGGCTAACATAATCAGGTCAGAAGTAGTAGAACAGTTGGGGCTACTTAAGCAAGTTATCCCCGTCCCCCGAGTCCTCCATGACTTCAACATGGTCGGATAAGAAATGAAAGGAGAGATCATCTGCCCAATCAACACGTCTAGCACGACCCAAAGCATCGAGTTTTAGGTCATCGACGGCAACATGAGGTACAATGCCTTACTTGGCAGACCTTGGATACACAATATAATGGCGGTACCCTCGACCTTGCACCAAGTAATAAGATTCCCCTCAAGAGATGGCATTACGACGATACACGGAGAACAGCGGGCAACAAGGGAGATGTTTGCGGTCCAACATGAGACGTCGACCCCTACGCACTTTTCCTCAATCGAGGAAAGCAGCGTGCAGACTCCAGGAGACGACGAGGAAGATTTCTTCGCCCCCCAAACTTTCGTCTCCCTCGAAGAATTAGATGCAACCAAGTAAACAATTGAGGAGCTAGAGTAGACTATTCTGACCGACAGCCTCCCAGATCGCAAAGTATATGTCACAACCCAAACTGGAGGGCCATGACTAGCACCCGACCATACTTGCCGAGCATCAACATACATTTCATCTAACCTTTTTTTTATTATCTTTTAGGGTTGACGAGATCAATATAAATGGAGGACATGGATCATGGATAACCAATAATAAAATATGATGGCATGAACATACATAGCAGGGGATGACCAGACAATCAAGAAACTACATATAAGGTACGACCTACCACGCTACCATGAAAGTCTATACAACAAAAACCAGCCGACAAGGTATACCAAACTATACATGAGTCGACACCTGTCTATGAGCCTCTAAATGAACATAAGTGCTGCAACATAGCCGGACAGGGCCCCGACATACCCATAATGTCTATAACAAAAATGCATACCAAGACCACGGCAAGTCCGGAGAAGGGATCTCGCCAATCACTGCTGAACTAGACAACCTGCTGTGCTGGGGGAGCTGCACCTTCCTGTCTATCAGGGCCTGCAACATGACATGTAGCGTCCACAAACAAAAGGACGTCAGTACGAATAAAGTACTGAGTATGTAAGGTAGGGAACCATAAATACGAACAGTAATGTAAGGAGGGATAGAGAATATACAACCTGGAACACCTGAGTAACTGTGAGGGCTACTGACATGAAATGCATGATACATATGTATGTACACATAAACTTTTCAAACATACGCCTCTGTGGGCATCGTCATCATCATATCGTACCCAACCATAATAGGCTTGGTAAAACATACCCGACCGTTATAAGCTCGGTAGAATCGTACCTGGCCACATGGAGCTCGGTAAAACCCAACTGATCAGTGGTTGCACAATAGGTGTCGTACCCGTCCGACTATAGCGCGGCTCAGTAGAGTAAAATGGATACATATATATAATGCATGCTCGACTCATGAAATCACATTCTAAACTTTTCAGAGTGACGTAAGGTCGGTATCCTCTGTACATGTTATTAGGACCAACTCTTCATTATGAACCTTATAAGAATCAGGAAGTACCAACAACATTGATAACATAGGAATAAGAGAAGCAATATTAACATCAATTTCTCCATAAGAGGGAAAGCAATGTAAGTACTGCTAGCTTCTAAGAGTAAAGTATCTTTGGAAGTTCGTTCTTTACATTATGTACAATCGGAGTCGTGCAAAAGAAGAAAAGGGATAGCCTCACATACCTTGTATATACTGCACCAATCACAAGCTATGCAATTGTCACAACTCCTTAGTCTACAATAAAAGAAACGATACTATCCTTATCATTTAAGTGTCATAACTATTATGTATCGACCACAACCTATTTTACGTTGAAATGGACAACACCTCCCCTATATATATGACTTCACACCATTTAAAACAATCACCAAACAGCCCAAACAACATCAATAATAAACATATTGAGCCTCCCAAAATAGTCCACGCACAACCTAATTACATCATACATACGACGACCACTGTAGTCGTGTCAAATGACCCGAAAATGTTACGAATAACTATCATCCCACAACCCTAAATATATATGGATTTTATCCACACCCTTCCACCTCCAAAACTCCACAAAACAGTAGTAAAACATGCAGCCCAATAGCAACACAAAACAGTCCACAAAACAGTCGGCTACAAGTGAATAACTCGAACTCACGGCTTCTGATCACCGTCCCGTGAGTTCTTACATGTACAGAACGAATTACCATGAATTCACATCAGAGAAAAATGTATGAAAGATGGCAATAACTTACCTTACTTGTTGGATAACTCAGCCCTTCCCTTGGTTCTTTAAACTCTAGGTTTTACCTTCAAATAGAACTTGAAAGAGAGGGAAAATCAATTAGGGTTTGTGTGGGATTTTTGGGGAGGAGTTGCAGAGGTTAACTTTGGTTTTGAGGGTATGAAATATGGATGAAATAACCGAGATCATAACACCTTAAAAGTCCTATCTTGGCCGACTTAGGTCTTTTAATTTTGTCCTATCATTTTGGCAAGTAGGTGATGCACCTACTTGTCATCTACCAATCTGCACAGGCCTGTGAAAATATGAATATCTCTATACTCCAAGATCGTATTGACAAAAGGTTTGATGCGTTGGAAACTACACTCATAGATATTTAATTTGGTAGGTATATCACCCCATAATTCCTTGTAAATTAGGAGAAAAGCGTAGAAACATTCGACCTAATGTTTAAGTAAAATTATAAACCTAAGTTGCGACAACGTTTGTCGACTTTTGTTTCATAACTCGTTTGACTTAAAGACTTATGATATGGATATTATATGATTCAAATACCTTAATACATGACCTCTTGAGTGTATTAAGAACCTCTAGGTTTACCTGGAAATACGAGTTACAACATCCTTGATTCGTTTAACTTCTAATATTTTTTAATCACCCTTATACACCCTTGTATCACTGAAGACCAATAGGATTAACTTCTTATCATCTCAAAGGTAATTCCTTCTTTTATTTATGTTAACTAATATATGGCATGAACTAACGCGTGTGGATATGGGTTGTAACACCCTTCCCCCCTTAGGAACATTCGTCCTCGAATGTAAGGGTTCAAGGGGAGTTTAAATCATCGTGGATTCCGGCCAAGTTTCTCCCATAGGACAAACTTGCAAGCGGTTAACTCAACGTATGGCCTTACAAGAGTATGCAAAGCATTATGGTCATGTACATTATCTACATATCGCTATTTTGTATTAAGGAAGAGTATTCTCAAATTATTGCTTACATCATAGAGCCATTTCACCTTTCAATGTATCATGTGTTCCACCAGCATCCTTGTTATCTTCATTCTAGAATAGGTACAGGTATTTAGACTTCATCTCCTTTTCTGCTTCCCATGTTATTTCTTCCATATTCTCGTTCCTCCACAATACTTTGATGGAAGCTACATCTTTTGTTCTCAGCTTGCAGACTTGTCGATCTAATATAGCCACTGGCACTTCTTCATATGATAGGTCCTCTGTAACCTGTACATCTTTGATAGGGACGACTCGAGAAGGGTCTCCAATATATTTCCTCAACATAGATACATGGAATACTGGGTGGACAAATTCCAGTTCGGATGGCAATTCTAACTCATAAACAACTTGTCCAATCCATCGAAGAATTTTATACGGCCCAATATACCTTGGACTCAGCTTACCTTTCTTTCCAATACGCATAATACCCTTCATTGGTGAGATCCTCAGGAAAACCCAATCACCAACCTCAAACTCCAGATCACGACATCGGACATCGGAATAAGATTTTTGCCTGCTTTGGGTCATCCTCAATCGCTCTTGTATCACTTTCACCTTCTCAATAGCTTGGTGAATCAAATCTGGCCCATATAATTCTGTTTCACCGACTTCGAACCATCCAACTGGTGATCTACATCTTCTCCCATATAGTGCCTCGTATGGGGCCATTTTAATACTGGAATGGTAGCTATTATTGTAGGCGAATTCTATGAGTGGAAGATGGTCATCCCAATTTCCCTTAAAATCTAGAACACATGCTCGTAGCATATCCTCCAGTGTTTGAATGGTACGTTTAGCTTGTCCTTCAGTCTGCGAATGAAATGCAGTGTTGAGATTCACTTGTGCGCCTAAACCCTTCTAAAAAGACCTCCAAAAGTTAGCTGTAAATTGAGCTTCTCGGTCTGATATAATAGATACCAGCACACCATGAAGCCTAAAAATCTCCTTGATATACAACTTCGCATAATCTTCAGCCATGTAAGTTGTCTTAACTTGCAGAAAATGGGCACATTTTGTAAGTCGATCAATTATCACCCAGATGGAGTCAAACTTATAATAAGAGTGAGGTAATCCAATAATGAAGTCCATATTAATCACCTCCCATTTCCAGGTCGGAATCTCTATATTCTGAAGCAATCTACCAGGTTTTTGATGTTCTATCTTTACTTGTTGACAATTGGGACACTGGGCTACAAATTTTGCAATAGACTTTTTCATGTTATCCCACCAATACTGCTCCTTGACATCATGATACATCTTTGTCGAGCCGGGATGGATGGAATATCGGGATTGATGAATCTCATTCATAATCTTCTCTCACAACCCTTCCACATTAGGCACACATAATCGGCCCTGATATCTCAGTGTCCCATCTCTTCCGATCTCAAAAGCCATACTTTTACACTACTGAATGCTCTCTCTTAATCGTACTAAGATAGGATCTTCATATTGTCGTGCTTTTACCTCGGCTACCAAAGATGATTCTGATGTATTCTGTACAGTAACACCTCCGTCATCAAAGTCTAACAATCTGATGCTCATATTGGCTAGATGATGAAGCTCTTTAGTCAAACCCCATCTACCTGCCTCAATATGTACTAAGCTTCCCATTGATTTTCGGCTGAGAGCGTCTGCCATAACATTGGCTTTACCGGGATGATACAATATCTCGACGTCATAGTCTTTCAGTAATTCAAGCCACCTACGCTGCCTCAAACTCAACTCTTTCTGCTTGAAGATGTATTGTAAACTCTTCTGATCCGTGTAGATGTCAACATGGACGTCGTATAAATAGTGCCGCCATATCTTCAAAACATATATTACTGCAGCCAATTCCAAATCATGGGTTGGATATTCTTTTCATGCTTCTTCAATTGTCATAATGCATAAGCAATCACCTTCCCACGCTGTATCAATACGCACCCCAAACCAATACCTGAGGCATCACAATATACCACATAACCTTCTGTTCCTTCAGGGAGAGTGAGCACTGGTGCGGATGTCAATCGATTCTTCAGCTCCTGAAAACTACGTTCACAAGTGTCTGACCACTAGAACTTGGTAGCTTTCTGTGTTAATTTAGTCAATGGCGATGATATAGAGGAAAACCATTCTACAAACCACCTATAATATCCTGCTAGCCCTAGGAAGCTGCAGACTTTTGATGGTGTTGTAGGTCTCAGCCAATTCTTTACTACATCGATCTTTTGAGTGTCGACACTAATACCCTCATCAGATATCACATGGCCAAGGAACTCTACTGAGTTCAGCCAAAATTCACATTTGGAGAGATTAGCATATAACTTACGATCCTAAAGCGTCTGTAATACTATCCGCAAGTGGCCCGCATGTTCCGCCTCCGAACGAGAATATACTAGAATGTAATCAATGAATACAATCACGAAAACATCAAGATAGGGCCTAAATATAGTATTCATGAGATCCATAAAAGCTGCTGGGGCATTTGTTAGCCCGAACGACATCACCAAGAACTCAAAGTGCCCGTATCTTTTCCGGAAGGCCGTCTTTGGAATATCCTTCTCCTTAACCCTCACCTGATGATACCCTGAACGTAAATCAATCTTGGAGAAATACTTGGCACCCTAGAGTTGGTCAAACAGGTCATCAATTCTTGGAAGTGGATACTTGTTCTTTTTAATAAACTTATTCAATTGTCGATAGTCGATACACATCTGTAACGACCCATCTTTCTTCCGCTCGAATAGGACTGGTACACCCCAAGGTGAAGTGCTAGGCCTAATGAAGCCCTTATCCAGCAAGTCCTTCAACTACACCTTCAACTATCGCAACTCTGTCGGGGCCATTCTATATGGAGGGATAGAGATCGGTTGAGTGTCAGGCAACACATCAATGCTAAACTCAATCTCCCTTTCAGGAGGAAGGCCTGGGAGTTCATTTGGGAAAACATCTAGGAGCTCGTTGACCATGGGGATTGATTGTAAAGTAGGCGGTTTTTCCTCTGTATCCCTAACGCGAACGAAATGATAAATGTAACCTTTTGAGATCATTTTCCTTGCCTTAAGATAGGAAATAAACCTACCTTTTGGTGTAGCAATGTTCCTTTCCATTCAATGATGGGTTCACTAGGAAATTGAAACCTAACCATCTTCGTACGACAGTCAACATTTGCATAGCATGAGGCCAACCAGTCCATTCCTATTATCACATCAAAGTCAACCATTTCTAACTCAAATAAATATGCTGAGGTTTGACGACTACAAATCATCACACTGCAACCTTTATATACCTTTCTAGCAATCACAGAATCTCCTATCGGAGTAGATACCACAAGGGGTTTACTTATCAATTCAGGATCAATGCCAAACTTATTAGCCACAAAGGGTGTAACATATGATAATGTAGATCCCGGATCAATCAGCGCATATACATCATAAGAAAACACAGATAATATACCTTTAACAACATCTGGAGACTACTCGAGATCCCGTCGACCTACTAGAGCATAGGTTTAATTTTTACCACCACTCGAACTCGGCACTGCACCTCTACCTCTACCACGACTTGTCGACTACTGGAAGAACTGAAACGGTACCTGTCTAGCTCGCCTTTGCTGTACATGCCCAAGGAGGATGAAACACTGTATCTGTACTTGGCCGTGTCTGAAATAGCGATGAGTGGTGTATTAGTCCGAGAAGAGCGAGGTACGCAATTTCCTGTATATTATGTAAGTCGAACATTGTGGGATGCCGAAACTCGGTACCCCCATCTAGAAAAATTGGCACTCGCACTAATAAGCGCTTCGTGCAAGCTAAAGCCTTACTTTCAGTGCCACCGTATTTGCGTCCTATCAACCTATCCCCTCCGGAGCATACTACACAAACCTAAGTTGTCGGGTTGACTGGCCAAATGGGCCATTGAGCTTAGAGGGTATGATATCGAGTATCAACCTCGGACGGCTATTAAATCCCAGATCCTAGCGGATTTCGTGGTTGATTTTTCGTTATCCCTCGTCCCCGAGTTAGAGAAGGAACTTTTACTAAAGTTAGGCACAACCTCCAGGGTGTGGACCCTATTCACATACGGTGGCACAAACGACAGAGGATTCGAACTCGGTATAGTCCTAAAGCCGCCTGTCGGCGGCGTGATTCGGCAATCCATAAAAACTGCAAAGCTAACTAACTACGAAGCTGAGTATGAGGCTATGATTACAGGTTTGGAGTTGGCCAAGAGCCTGGGAGCCGAGGTTATGGAGGCAAAATGCAATTCGCTCCTTGTGGTAAGTCAAGTAAACGGGAGCTACGAAGCTCAGGAAAACAGAATGCAGAGGTATCTGGATAAAATCCAAGTCACCTTGCACCGCTTCAAGGAATGGACCTTAGTCCATGTACCCCGAGAGTAGAACGGTGAGGCTAATGCCCTGGCAAACCTAAGATTGTCCACCGAGGAGGAAGACTTACTCCCCGGGGCTGTGGTCCAGTTAATTAAGTCTGTGGTTGAGGAAGGCCACGCGGAAATCAACTCCACCAGCCTGAAATGGGATTGGAGAAACAAATACAGTGCTTATATCTGAAGGACGGGAAGCTGCCCGCTGACCCAAAAGAATCAAGAGCCTTACGAACCAGAGCGGCCCGGTTCTCACATTACATTTCATTGAAGGGGACACAACCTTGGTTTCCTTAATCAAATTATTTACATTCTCAAAGTTACAATTAGTTATCTCTTCAAATCACAATTATATCATACTCTTGTTACAATTAACCGAATAGAATTACGACTTGACTACGGATCATATTGTTGACACCCACGAAGTAGTCGATGGTGGCCTATCACTGGAAGAAGTGTTCAGTATCCCAAATCTTAAGCGGCAAGTTACAGCCCTTAAAAAAATCATACCCTCGTGCATATGCGGATATAGCTCTCAGCATATCAGCTAACACTATTGGCACCAAAGTAGCTTGAAGATTGTCGCGGAAGGTTGCCAGTACTACTGGTAGCGGGTTGATGCTGATACGACCCCTTCATTTTGAGAAGACCAATAATCCCAGCATTGCCATTGTAAAAGTGATAGGCCTAAGACTCTCCTACATCGCCTGGTCACATTGAAACTCCCCTGAATACCATTTGTAGCTTTAACAATGCCCAACCCTATCAAACATCTGGTCGAGGCTCACACATCCGTTGTCGATACTTCTAAGGCTTCTATTGTTGGTAAGACCCAGAAACTCCAAGTATCGATAACAGAGCATAGTAACTGGAAATACTAGCTTTCTTTCATTGAATGGCAACTCTGTGAAACTTGTCACTTATTCCAATGCTGGTACCAGCTCGTAGTCGAAAAACACAAAAACCACCTTAGTCGGATCCCAAAATTCTATCTACATTCGAGTGAGCACCATGTCTGCTCGGATGTTCATCAATGCAGTTAATGCCCCCAGGTGCGTCTGAACCTCGTCTTCCTGTTCCCGACGATTATTCTTCCACCATTGTTTCAACTTATGTGGTGCTCCCGTTACCATACTTATTTCAGTGATGTTTTAGTTGATTTCCATTTTGGGAGATGGGTAACAGAAAGATTTCTGGGTAAGTGTTTGCTTCGGATCCTTAAGTTTCTTGTCATGTTTGTTTGTCTTTCCACAGAAATTATGTTGTTGGGTGCATGACCTGAAACTAGAGAGTTTTGAAAAGAAGGTTTAGAGGGGTGTAAAGACAATACTCACGTGCCATTGTGTGTGATAGTGTACGACCAAGACTCTATTGGAAGGAATGTTATGACAGTGTATATAAAGCGATAACAAACAAGGGTGTAGCAACAATATGCAGGGTGATCATAAAGATCAAATAGTTATAAAGAGCACATAAAGCAAGTAAGAATGAAATTGCAATTTCGCCTATAATAAAAGCAAGGTATAAATCTAGAGGCCGAATTAGTCTAAGTCTGCTAATGTCAAAACCTAAGTGGGGTATCCCCAGCAGAGTCTCCATGTTGTTGCACCCTATTTTGCATTAGTCAAGACAGGATTCAACTTATGATTTCTCTGTTGTTGATAAAAGACAGTCGCATTTAAAGGTATACTAGAGTACCTATTTAATTGCTAAGTCATGCTCATTACAGATCTGCAAACCGGTGAGATTATAAGTAAGATTTTTGTTCTTCTAAGAGAAAGGTGTTAGACACCTATTAAAATCTACCCGAGGTAGCTCCATAGGACTTAGACTAATTTTAAGGAATCAGTTATTTATACTATGCTTAATTACTACTAAGGCATGGCTTTCTATATATTAAAGGGAGAATATGTAAGACTTAGAAGGGATGTGGGATTATAAAAGAGTTATTGAAGGTTAAGAGATTATATTATAAAAACAGTATTCGAGGGCTAAGAGATTTTCAAAAGTGGTTTATATTTTAAAGCTTCGAAGTGTTAAGTAAGCACTTTGAAAAATAGATGTTAATGTAATCTTTGAAAGATGTTTGTAGGAAAATGATTTTTAAAATGTACCTTGATTTTAATAAATCTGAAGAAGCAAGTCTTTGGGAATTCATTTCAGATTGTTCGTTACTGTTTTCTTATGAAAATCCTGTTTCATTCCTTGTTATTGAAAATTAGTGATTCTTTGCTAATTAATCTTTAAAATTGGTCTGTCTCTCTGATTAAGGACCTGATCTTCAAAATCTTTAAGAAAAAATAAGTGTAAAAGATGAACAAATTATAATTAATCAGGGGGTGGAGATTAATTATTAGTTATTTCCTTTTAAGTCCTATATTAGTTAAGGTTTACCTATGTTTTATGTAATACTAGAGCATGAAAGAAAAATACACAATCTAATATATCAGTGTTAAACGAACAATAATGAAAGAAGAAGGGAGAGAGGACTAGACCTTAATGATTGGGCCTTAATAAGGTAGGCCCCGTGACTTGGGAGGCACGGCTATAGCAAGACTGGACTCTTCAAAGGTGCCACAAAGTTGGCGTGGGCCTGAGTTTCTTAGTAACTTAGCAGGCCCAAGTGTATACATGCCCAAAAGAACAAACAAGGTCATTAGAAATATACTCCACATTCTCGATATATTCAAATACCATGACAGGTATATAAACAAATAATTGAAACAATAAAATAATCAATACTATGGGAAATTATATTAATGTGATGGTTTTACTTAGAAAATAATTCACATTGAAAATCTTTTGTTGCCATTAAACATTAAAACACCAAGGAACTAAATGCATCAATAAATTAAGGGCTAAGGAGAAAGCTCCACTCAAGGTCGATACTCCCTTTTGATCCCACCACACTTCAAGTTCCAAAAGGACTCCAGGCCTAGGGCAATGCTTGTGTCAGGAAGGGGAGCCTAACCTAGGGTCATACTCCACTCCTAGATACCCTTAAATACTAACATCATGTTTTCTTTACGAGTTTAAGTGCCAATGAGGCCCTTCCGATGTAAATCAAATGTTATAGCATTACCTACCACAAAATATACTTTCCTTCCTAACATAAGAATATGTAATCTATACTAGATTACCAAAAAAATATATGTATAACGTGAATTTTAAAGATCTAAATCTGAAACTCATACAGGTGAACATTAGAAACATCATGAACATGTTACAAAGGTCTAAGTCTATAGTAAGGCAATACTCCAAAAAAAAGGTAAAGTTACACAACAACAACTCATCATATATAAAGGCTTCAAAGGTATTTATGACATGATCAACTTTCGTAATAGGTCCACAAACTTACAGAATACACCATGGCATTCCTAAGCATCATACTCCTTATGGTATTAACTTCAAATAAATCATCAAGTTCGGATAGTATCAGAAAAGATCCTTATGACACTTTCGGGATTAGACTTGGTTTTAAAATTATCAAGAGAGCAAAGACTAGGACAGTTCTAGACAAAATGTGTAACCAGGAATTAAGTAAAAATATGTCGTTGTTAATTAACTACTTAAACATTTTAGGTCACCAATGGCCTAATGCAGACAGGGGGATCCTTGCATATTTTGAGAGTTAGATCAAGCAAAGTTACAAACAAGGGATATGCATTGCATCAGAATAGGTTTAACTCAAACTTAATTCTAAGTTAGTACATGGATACAAAGATGATCATGATTCTTTTTTACAAGTTATCACTTAATTAAGGCACATTAATTGGATTCATTAAAAGATAAAGATGCATGCGAGCTTCCCAAATATGCATGATGACCCTAAAGATATGAGATTGGAGATATAATACTAAATAAGCATGTTGATAAGGATGTTGACTAATCAAGAAAACAGTTAAATTCAGTTTATCCAATTACCAATCTTTATAACAAAGAGAAAAGAACAGAATCTTAATCACTCTATGAGAAAAGATGGCATAGCCTTCACAGGTGTGTATAATAGGATTACAAAAAGGAAAGTAGAGTTTTAGTTCAAACAAGATGATGCTAACAAAAGCAACAAAAAACTAAACAAAATTTAAGATCATAGCAGCAATAGTCTAATAGACTTAAACAAAAGAGATGGCATATGAACACTTAGAATTTCTGCCCAAGGTTTAAAGGAATAGAGAATATAAACTTAATACCTTCAGATTCATTCAGTCATAGTTTTCAAAATATATGTTCGATCCTCAAAAACTCATAGTCTACAGAGATGTAACAAGCATAGGGTAAAGGTTACTACATGCTAATGAGAGCTATGGGGGTTCATGTGAACATGAACATATAATAACTTAAACATGTAGACTGTTGGAAACTCAGGGAATAAGATCAACAAGAATCAAGTATATAGTTTAGTCAACCATAATTTAAAGGCTCATAGCAAGACAACTAATCACAAGTAGCCATTAAGCTAACAAAACATAAACACTAACATATTAAATACTATAAAACAACTATAATATTCAAAACCATACAAGCATGCTTGTAGAAATCAAAGGAAAGAAAACAATAGAGAGTAAAGAGAGATGTGCTGACCTTTTTCAGGGCACCAGACCAACGAGATCTTTTTCAGTTTCTTAAGATCCCAGAACACTCAAGTTTTGACCAGCGACAATACTCAGCAAAAAGGAAAAGGAAAATAGTGGAAGATTTGCACAGAATTCCCTCACCCGTTTCTCATTCGCTTTGCAAGGCGGAGGGGCAAAATAGATACATTCCATGACCACAAGCCTCCCATAGAATTCGGGAAGACGTTCTGGGACCTATTCCAGTGATATACCACTTTCTGGGAGCAACTTTTCCCTAATCAACTCGGCAAAGTACCGTTCCTGGCATTCCAATGACAAGTACCGGTGTTAGTCATAATTCTCCTCTACTTCTAAAGGATTGTCATGCGCGGATTCATCGGTGTTAGAGCTCATTTTCAGCTTATGGTACCTGTAAATAAAGTATTGGAGTGAAAACATAGTATGGCTATGAAATATATTGCAAAATGAGTTAGACATGCCAAAGAAATGATTGGACAATCAAAACCCAGCCTTAAAAAATTTAAATTTTCAGTTCTGCAGCACACTGCTCTGTGATGTCGCAATTACGATATATTCTTCACAATTGCGAAGGCGACAGATATTTACAGAGTTCGCAATTGTGAAGGTTGCCAGAGATGATTGTTTTCGCAATTGGGATCACCTCTTCGCAATTACGATCTCATCGTCCCCAGTAATACCTAACACAGAACAGTCTCAATCTCCAAAAATTTCGAACGAAGGCACCCTTTTGAGAATCAATCAATTTTTAAATACAAAATCATGCAATAAATTTCACACACAACCACGAATTTCATTCGGTCCCATTATCGAACACATTTAAGGCACAAAATTCATTTCACATTCCAACATGCTATGGGTACTCAGACTTTCGCATTTTTTTAGCAGAAAAAGAAGCTCACACTCTCAACCAACCTCACCCAGCAATTACAATACGATTTAAACTATCATTTCAACAATTTTGCACAGAAGAGAAGAACCAATTTGAACCTTAACTGTTAGGAGATAAAGGAGAGAAAAAGAAGAAGATGTTATAAAGCATAAAGGGAACAAAATTAAGCTTTCATACCTGGATGCTTGCAATTAAGAGTGAAAATGGTAGAACTTGAGAGTTGGGAGAGTGAGGCAGATGAAGGTCATTTATTTTTTTGAGAGCCCCAAATTTTCTGACTTTCGTTCAAAAGCTCCTCCAAGGCGTTTTACTTTTTCTTTCCTCCTTCATGTAGGCATTCTATCATGATCTTGAACTCTCTATTTTGACCATGCTCAATTTCGTCCACTTCCATATCACTATAATTATCATCACAAAAATTAGAATCATCATAGCGGGGGTTCGGGGAAGGCAAGGACAAATAAGTACAATTATCCCAATGATAATTTTGACTACCACACTTATCACAAATACTCCACTTATGGGTTTGAGATTATGCGCACAGTCCGCCTACGAGAGAATTTAAACAATTTTGCCAAGAGTGTGGTCCTCCACAATAAGGACAAGCGTCATCAAAGTATGAACAACAACCATCAAACCAATTTTTATTACTTGATACCATTTTCAAAGCTAAAAAAATAAACAAGAAACAAACAAGAAAAATAAATCAATATAAGAAAAATAATTACACAAATATTCACAAGTGTGGACCAAAGCACCTATGCTTACTTTTCAAACAACCTAAATACGCCAAATTTATCTCTGACAATGGCGTCAATTTTGATGACGTCCAAATCCTCTACTAAAAAGTAAATAAACACGGTCGCATGCAATATAATTTACCCAACAATGAGTCAGGGTCGAATCCCACATAGAACAATATGCAGGTGATTAGGTGTGTAAGAGAATTATCACTTATTATGCTAAGCCAAATACTTAGAAAGGTTTTGAGAAAATATTTATAACTAATTGCAAAAATGTAAACTAACCTAAGTCAATTAGAATGATCAATTGCTATAAGCATGTATGCAATGGGAATTATGCTCAAGTAACGATCCAATGTATTTCACGATTTTACAAATATGAGCGAGTTTATGTTAATTAGCCTCGAGTAATATTCTATATTAGCTTCTTCCGAAGACTAACAAGACTTCCTAATTGAATTATCCCTAAAACAATTAAGAGATTAAGCACACCCGAATATGGATACAAGTAATTCAATCCTATCCCTAAGTATAATCTATAAAGTGAGGCTTAAAGCCTTGAGTTCTTGTTAAGTAATCTTTCTGAACCCTAAATTATCTTTTTCAAAATTAATTCAAAGTAAATGGGTGAGTCCTAGGGTTATCTAATCCCTTTGAAAACATTAAAGAACAATAATAATTAAAGAAACATAACTCGCTTCAATATAATTAAAAATCGTTTAATAATAAGCACAACAAGATATTTAATCCATACATTAAATGAATACTCAAAAACAAGATTCAAGTGTAGGAAAAAATACTATGCACTTAGATTTATAATAGAAAGCAAGAAAATATAAAAATGAACATAAATAGGTAAGAAATTCTAAACCAAACACTATAAATCTTCGAGAGCCAAGTGTGTGTGCAAGAACACTAGCTCCAAAACTTGTCTTCTGTAGTCAAGAGACTGAAAATTAAGCCAAAGATAATTGACAAATAAAACTAGGTCGTTTATTAAAGGATTTGGGGCCAAAAAATATGAAATTACAGAAGTACCCGGAACTGAAGAGTGATCTTCGCATTTGCGAAGCTATGACTTTCCTGTTGACTATCGCACTTGCGATGAATACTTCGTAATTGTGAAGGTTGACTGTCTGGTTTGACTTTGCATTTGTGACCCTATTTTTGCATTTGCGAACATTGCTTGACTTGGTTGACTTTGCATTTGCAATTCCTCCATCGCAATTGTGACTTCTGTTATCTTCGCATTTGCACATTGATATCGTAATTGTGACATCTAATGCCATTTTCTAGATTTCTTCTTTTCAATGTCTTTTTGACTCGTTTTCACTTGGTTTCTTCATCATCACCTCTAAATCACATAGAACCTGTAAAATAGAAGTAAAAGACATTAAACACGCGATTTTATTATTCAAACATAGCACAAATCTAAGATTAAAGATGATATAAGTTGGTAAAATACCAACTTATCAAGCCGCCTTTGAATCTTCTACATCTCTATTAAACCTAGTTGCCTCACCCGAGCCTTAATCTAATTCAACATGGATATCTTCCATGTTTTCCTTTCCTTTTTCAACCCTAAGATGTGTAACGACCCGACCGGTCGTTTTGAGATCTAGCGTGTCGTTCAGCAGTTGAAAGTCATGAACAGCTTCATTTCAGGTATATTGACTTGTACGTATGGTCAGAGTTAAATTTCGGGAAATTCGGAGTCAAATTGGAAAGAAACTTTTCATTGCGGCAACCTTAAGTTGAAGAAAATGGTTAAGATTGAAATTTTGAGTAAACGACCTCAGAATTGGGATATGAAAGTTCCAACATGTTCGTATGATGATTTCAAACTTGGGCGTATGTCCGGATTTAGTTTTGGATAACCCGTGAGCATTTCGGCGTATATTGTGGAAGTTAGTATTTTAGAAGAATTTCATAAATTTGGGTTGGAAGGCATTTCAGAGTTATAGATGTCCATTTGGGATTCTGAGTCTGGGAATAGCTCTGTATGGTGATTCTGGAGTTGAGAGCGCGATCGGAAGTGAAATTGGATGTCCGGAGGTCATTTTGAAGTCATTTGGCTAAATATAGAAATTTGAAGGTTTTTGAGAAAATTCGATCGGAAGTGGAAATTTTGATATCGAGGTCGGAATGCGATTCCGAAAGATGGTGCAAGTCCATAATGTCGAATGTGACTTGTGTGCAAAATTTGAAGTCATTCGGACTAGTTTTGGTAAGGTTTGAGACACTTAGTCTCTTTTAAGGAAGCTTAAGTTGGAAAAGTCAACCGGATATTGACTTATGTGTTAGAGGGATCGAAATGCAAATTTCATGGTTCGGATAGCTTCGTTAGGTGATTTGGGACTTAGGAGGGTCGGAATAGAATTCCGATTGTTGTTGTAGCTTCGTTATGTCATTTTGGACTTGTCTACAAAATTTGAGGTCATTCGGACGTGGTTTGGTTGGGTTTTTGATCAAAAATGGAATTTGGAAGTTCTTGAGATTCATAGGCTTGAATCCGATGATGATTTGATGTTTTGATGTTATTTTGGGTGTTCCGAAGGTTGGGACAAGTTTGAATGATATTGTGGGACATGTTGATATAATTGGTTAAGGTCCCAAGGGCCTCGGGTGTGTTTCGGATGCCCAACGGGTCATTTTGGAAGATTTTTGCCGTTTTGAGCATAAATGTAATGATCTAAAGGTTCATTTTTAGTTCTAGAGATCCAAATTTGATTTCGAGACTTTCAGAATTTAAATCATGAATTATAGGACTGATCTTTAAATTTTGGTTTAATTTCATCAAGTCACAATTGGGTTTTTGACGTGAAATGTGAGTTAATTGTTTAACGAGCGAAATGGGTATTGAACTGGGCAAACGAGCTCCAAATTGAGTTTTAATTGAAGGGTTGTGTTCGTATTATTATTTGTGACTCATAGGAATAAGAATCGTCTAATTCCGAGTTCGTATGAAGGAGTTAGAGCCATTTTAGTGAAAAAATGGCTGTGCGGCAAATTTCTTAAAAGCTGCTATATTTTCTGCAGCAGTGAACAGTACCCGCGCGTGAACAGTAATAGCGCGAGTGAACAATGCACAGTGACCTCACATGCATGAAAAGTGCCCCCGCTTGAACAGTACCGAAAATTTCTGGACAGATTTAATGTCCAGCAGTCCGAGTTTGGTCATTTGTTTTGACTTCCAAGCTCGGATTTTGGGCGATTTTTAGCAAGAAATTTTGGGAAATCTTGAGGTAAGTCACTTGTGATTATTTTTACTCCATAATATTGAATTATCATCGAATAATCCGACTAGATTACATGTTTTTGAGGAGTAAATTGAAGATTTAGTCCTAGGGATTAGAAAATAAGATTTGAAGATTTGAGGGGTCATTTGAACTCCGATTTTGGTAAATTTTATATGTACGGACTCGTGGCGAGACGAGGAATCCTGTGATGTGACTTTCGTAATTTTTCGAGAAGTGGGCCCGGGGCTCGGGTTTTGCGAATTTCGTGAATTTCGATATTTTTCGAGTCTTTTCGATTGGGTTATATTCCCTTAGCCTATTGTAATGTATTCGTTGTGGTTTTGACCAAATTCGACGCGCGAAGAGGTAAATTCGAGAGGCAAGGGCATAGCGGAGTAGACATTGGACCGTCTTGAGGTGAGTAATGATTTTAAATGATGGACTGAGGGTTTGAAACCCCGGATTGCACAACATACTGCTATGTTGAGATTAGACATGCATTGTATGACGAGCGCGGGGTCATTTACTATTGGGGATTGTGACTTGGTCCATCCCAGTTGATATTTTTACCACGTAATTGATAAAAATTTATTGTTTTTCACTATGATTGGGCTTATTGCCATATTTGGGCTTCGTACCAATTATCTGAAATCTTTTATGAATTTACATCACTATTTTCCTCACGAATTGAAATATTATTTGAACTCAGTCCAATTGAATTATATTATTTTGTGAACTCAGCTACATTTATACTCAACTCGAGATTTAATGATATTTATAATGCTGTTGAGCTGAGCACTATTGTTTAACTGATGCCCAAGAGGCTTATGATTATTTTCTGGACTGATTGAGGCTGAGGGCCATACGTGAGGATATGTTGAGTGATGTGAGGAGGCTTTCAGGCCTCGAGTGTTATATGAGGAGGCTTTCAGGCCTCGTGTGGGATGTGTGAAGGCTTTCAGGCCTATTGATATTTGCGCTTGGGCTGTAGGAGCCCCTCCGGAGTCTGTACACACCCCCAGTGAGTGCAGGGTACCCAGGTGAGTTGGGAGTGGGCCTGAGAGGCCGTTGCTTGTGTGTGGTGAGTTGGGAGTGAGCCCGAGGGGCTGATGTTGTGTGCTGGTGAGTTGGGAGTGAGCCCGAGGGCTGATACTATACTGAGATTTACATATTGAGCCCGAGGGGCAAGCTTTTGATTTATCCTTACTGTGGAAATTATTTGTCTTTACTGTTTTAAAAGAAGAATTATTTGATACTCACTATTTTACTGTATAACTGATTTTATTGCTTGGGATAGCGCTATATTGTGTCGTTATGAGATTTCATGTTTTCAGTCGTTATTTATTTTTATTACTCACTGGGTCGGATCACACACATTACTCCCTGTACCATGTGTGCAGATACAGGCAGAGCTGAGTTCGCTCCTGAGCGCTGATTCTTTCTAGACCAGGCGGTGACTAGGAGTAACGAGGTGGCTGTTGACGTCCGCAACCCCATTTTCTCCCTTATCTTTGTTATTTATGATAATTCCAGACTTTGTAAAATATTAGTAAACTCTGTAGTAGCTCATGACTTGTGACACCCCGATTTCGGGCTGAGTTGGGAGGGTTTTCCTTGTTCTATCACGTTTATTTTGCATTTAAGATTATATTACCCATGATTTAGACTTATTCCTACTAAGTAATTATAAAGAGATGTACTGTTTTGTTGATTGTCTAGCCTTGTCCTCACGAGAGGCGCCATCACGACCGGGTTGGGATTTTGGGTCTTGACAAGTTGGTATCAGAGCATAGGTTACATAAGTCTCACGAGTCATGAGCAGGTTTAGTAGAGTCTCGCGGATCGGTATGGAGATGTCTATATTTATCCACGAGAGGCTGCAGAACCTTTAGGAAAACTTCACATTCTTGAATTCTTATCGTGCGTTCTTGATTCAGCTTGAAAAGTAACTCTTGAAATTCCTTCCACGCGTTCGCATGCGCGCATGAGCGCTCAGTATCAGATGTGCCTTGATGGCTTGTGATTCCCTGATTGAGGGGCGAGACGTGATCTCTATGAGTTGATGTTGGGCCAGTCTGAAGGACTTGAGGCCGGATCTTTTCCTACGGCTTAAGCACCAAGGTGCTGATTGTGTGAGCAAGTGTTTTGAACTTATATGTCCGGTATTGCCCCTATTAGCGGGAATGACGGTTGGGTAGCAATGTGATGGGTATGTTAGTACTGTGGGATGTTTCTATATGACTTGGAAGTGTCGAGGAAGATCTGCTGGATGATAGGTGAACTATTAAGTGTGTGATTTCCATTGTGATTCGAGGTGTAGCTCTGAGTTATGGGCATGAAGAATCTTTTCAAGTCTCCTGTTTGGAGTGAAGTGAATTTCATGTTACAGTATAAGTTTAGACCCAGGAAGACTAAGTGATTGTGTAATATGTATGACGGTGGGAGGTATACAAAAATGTTAATTGGAGGCAAAGTAGGTGGGTTATCTCATGCGGAATAATCTACGTAGGTGTGTTCCTTATAATGTTGAGTAGAGAGTTTCTTTTCTACTAACAGGGTGTATGTGTTGAGATTTGAATTTGATTCTAATTGAGAAATTTGAGTTGATTGTCACGAGAATGAAGGTTATCTTAGTAGTGGAATTGAGGTATTTTACGGTCTGTGTTACCTAAGCTTGTGAAGAATTTTTGTTGAACTAGCTGTAGTAATATGGCAATATTTCTGAGTTTGATGACCTGCGTGGCCTGGTTGAATTAGAGGAATTTAGTTCTGATAGCTTGATTAGGAGAAAATGGATTTCCAAGTGTTCTTGATGGTTTCTACCATGGTTTAAAATAGATACTTTCTACAGGTATGGGGAACGTGTTGTGTATTGTGAGTTCCTGTATATTTCTTCATTATTGATGGGGTACGAAGGTTTTGGAGCGAGGTTCTATTTAATGTGGGGTTTCCTACTGGTACTTGGTTGGTTTGAGTGGTTATGGTGATCGAGAATGGTGTTGCGAGTATACGAGTTGTGTATTATGTTATGCGATTATATCTAGGATTATTGTTATGGCTTGACACAGTTTGTTCGGACTTATACAGTGTGTGTATGTGAGATTCGGGTCTTGAAAAGAATTCTGGATGTTAGAAATTGGGCTCCAAGGATTTGGGGTAAGGTTAAAGTAATGTTTATTATTCACTACAATGGGTTTAATGTGTTTCGGAATAATTGGTTCCAACTTTTTTTTATGAATTATATGCCCTACCGGTATGAGGGTTCGTTATGTGCTATGAAAAAAAAATGTTTACGAAATTTATTGAGAAGAAGAAAGAAAGGAAATTGAAAACTGCAGTTGGCACAATATGAAATATTTAAACCGGGCTGCAAGCCGCGGTGGAGGTCATGTAAGGACAAGGTCCTTGTGGTAAATAATTATGAGTTTAAAGTTTTCCTTTGTAAAGTTTAATTCGTACGATAATATTAAAGGGAGTCATGCCAGTTAGGTTGATTTGATAATTCTTGTATATTTTATGTTCATATTCAGCCATTTTCGTACTGTAAACATTGAGTTTTAGCTTATGAGATGAGTTCCCAGGTGGCATTAAATGTGACTCATTAATCCGAGTAAGTAATAATGAGGTCTTCATGCCTCACATTCTGTTGTCAGTATTGTAAAAATTTGAAATGAGGTGGTGGTTAATATGAGATTTATTGATAATGATGGAGTTATTTATGAACAACTGTTAAGACTAGAAATGTGGTTATGATCATACAAATGATGCGTTTCATGTCAAAATATCATTGTGATAATGTCGGGCTTGTAATGCGGAGATTAGTGTTATTGATATATTTGTGGTACTTTTTGGGTTGTGGACATGCTGTTAGGAGTTGTTTTGGTGTTACTCTGACAGGTGGATAGGCCCAATTACAAGGGAGACTCTGCCGAAATATTTGAAAAATTTGGGAGTTAGTCAAATTTTGGGGACTTAAGAAAGTTGAAATGTTGGAAGAATATCTACGATCTATATGAAGTCGTTCGGTTCATTTGGTTGTGGATTGTGGGGTGTTGTCCCGGCTATGGTGGTAGTTCTTTCATGTTATGAGAAGAAATGACTTATTACGGTCTAGGAAAGGCTATCAGCCTAGTTCAGTGCGAGCAGAATCGACTTGAAGTGGGAGAATGGATTTAAATAGGATTATGGGCTTCATGTGAGTCAGATGTGTTCATTTTAGTATAGCGCTTCTCAAGGAGGGGTGTTGGAATATCATATGCTGTTCCGTGTTCGTCAACTCATGTAATATTGTGATTGTGCCATGTGTGCTGTGAAACGGCTTGATAAATTCCTATTCTCTGGGGAAAAGTCCATATTAGTTGTTTGAGTTGAGCAGTCCATTCCTGAATCATTTCCTTATGTATCTTGTTCGTATTATGGCCTATTGGCGCATTTTTGCATCATGTGAGACCGTTGGTCATTGTCTGTGGTGATTGGTTGTCTAAGCAGCTCGCACTAGGTGAGGCGAGACTATTGGTATCGGGGACCATTGCAGTGGGATTATGTGAGGTATATTACAGGGCAGTTACCAGTATTTGGGTAGTAATGAGGTGATGATTTTAGTCAAAAAGGAGAGAATTAATGTTTGGTTAACTCTGCAATTGGTTAGAAATTTCTGCACATCTCCTCCATTGTGGTTGTATCGTCAGCATTATAATAGAATGTATAGGTATATCATCATATGCATTGGGAGCATCAGAGTCGTAGAATTTTGGTTATTAAAGTTCATGGAGTGTCATTGTGGTTAGATGGTGAATTATGCGATGCATGGTGCTAATTCAACATAGGTACGCAGTCGTATTCTGGTACCTCGTGTGGTAGTTGATACAGTGTTTATATACAGGGAACAGGTCTGACAGAGAATTTCAGGTGTTGGAATTGGGTTCTGAGCTTATTGTATGGATAAAAGAGGATATCTGCAGATTTGATCTAACTAATGTGTCCATATGAGTTGTGTTAGCACGGGCAGGTGCACGAGGTGTTAAACAGTGAATTCAGATAATTTAAGAGCAGTTCTTGGAACGTTCGAGGACGAACATCTATTTAAGTGGGGGAGAATGTAACGACCTGACCGGTCGTTTTGAGATCTAGTGTGTCGTTCAGCAGTTGAAAGTCATGAACAGCTTCATTTCAGGTATATTGACTTGTACGTATGGTCAGAGTTAAATTTTGGGAAATTCTGAGTCAAATTGGAAAGAAACTTTTCATTGCGGCAACCTTAAGTTGAAGAAAATGGATAAGATTGGAATTTTGAGTAAACAATCTCGGAATTGGGATATGAAAGTTCCAGCATGTTCGTATGATGATTTCAAACTTGGGCGTATGTCCGGATTTGGTTTTGGATAACCCGTGAGCATTTCGCGTATATTGTGGAAGTTAGTATTTTAGAAGAATTTCATAAATTTGGGTTGGAAGGCATTTCAGAGTTATAGATGTCCGTTTGGGATTCTGAGTCTGGGAATAGCTCCGTATGGTGATTCTGGAGTTTAGAGCGCGATGGGAAGTGAATTTGGATGTCCGGAGGTCATTTTGAAGTCATTTGGCTAAATATAGAAATTTGAAGGTTTTTGAGAAAATTCGACCGGAAGTGGAAATTTTGATATCGGGGTCGGAATGCGATTCCGAAAGTTGGTGCAAGTCCGTAATGTCGAATGTGACTTGTGTGCAAAATTTGAAGTCATTCGGACTAGTTTTGGAAAGGTTTGAGACACTTAGTCTCTTTTTAGGAAGCTTAAGTGGGAAAAGTCAACCGGATATTGACTTATGTGTTAGAGGGATCTAAATGCAAATTTTATGGTTCGGATAGCTTCGTTAGGTGATTTGGGACTTAGGAGTGTGTCCGGAATATTTTTGTGATAGCCGGTGTAGAATTAAGCTTGAATTGGCAAAGTTAGTATTTTGGCGAATTCCAGTTGATAGGTGAGATTTTGATCAGAGGGTCGGAATGGAATTCCGAGAGTTGTTGTAGCTTCGTTATGTCATTTTGGACTTGTCTACAAAATTTGAGGTCATTCGGACGTGATTTGGCTAGGTTTTTGATCAAAAATGGAATTTGGAAGTTCTTGAGATTCATAGGCTTGAATCCGATGACGATTTGATGTTTTGAAGTTATTTTGGGTGTTACGAAGGTTGGGACAAGTTTAAATGATATTGTGGGACATGTTGATATAATTGGTTAAGGTCCCGAGGGCCTCGGGTGTGTTTCGGATGCCCAACGGGTCATTTTTGGAAGATTTTTGCCGTTTTGAGCATAAATGTAATGATCTAAAGGTTCATTTTTAGTTCTAGAGATCCAAATTTGATTTCGAGACTTCCAGAATTTAAATCATGAATTATAGGACTGATCTGGAAATTTTGGTTTAATTTCATCAAGTTGCGATTGGGTTTTTGACGTGAAATGTGAGTTAATTGTTTAACAATCGAAATGGGTATTGAACTGAGCAAACGAGCTCCGAATTGAGTTTTGATTGAAGGGTTGTGTTCGTATTATTATTTGTGACTCATAGGAACAAGAATCGTCTAATTCGGAGTTCGTATGATGGAGTTAGAGCCATTTTAGTGAAAAATGGTTGTGCTGCAAATTTCTTAAAAGCTGCTGTATTTTCTGCATCGGTGAACAGTACCCACGCGTGAACAGTACCGAAAATTTCTGGACAGATTTAATGTCCAGCAGTCCGAGTTTGGTCATTTGTTTTGACTTCCAAGCTCGGATTTTGGGCGATTTTTAGCAAGAAATTTTGGGAAATCTTGAGGTAAGTCACTTGTGATTATTTCTACTCCATAATATTGAATTATCATCGAATAATCCGACTAGATTACATGTTTTTGAGGAGTAAATTGAAGATTTAGTCCTAGGGATTAGAAAATAAGATATGAAGATTTGAGGGGTCATTTGAACTCCGATTTTGGTAAATTTTATATGTAAGGACTCGTGGCGAGACGAGGAATCCTGTGATGTGACTTTCGTAATTTTTCGAGAAGTGGTCCCGGGGCTCGGGTTTTGCGAATTTCGTGAATTTTGATATTTTTCGAGTCTTTTCGAATGGGTTATATTCCCTTAGCCTATTGTAATGTATTCATTGTGGTTTTGACCAGATTCGACGTGCAAAGAGGTAATTCGATAGGCAAGGGCATAGCGGAGTAGACATTGGACCGTCTTGAGGTGAGTAATGATTTTAAATGATGCACTGAGGGTTTGAAACCCCGGATTGCACAACATACTGCTATGTTGAGATGAGACACGTGTTGTATGACGAGCGGGGGGGCATTTACTATTGGGGATTGTGACTTGGTCCATCCCAGTTGATATTTTTACCGCGTAATTGATAAAGATTTATTGTTTTTCACTATGATTGGGCTTATTGCCATATTTGGGCTTCGTGCCAATTATCGGAAATCTTTTGTGAATTTACATCACTTTTTTCCTCACGAATTGAAATATTATTTGAACTCAGTCCAATTGAATTATATTATTTTGTGAACTCAGCTACATTTATACTCAACTCGAGATTTAATGATATTTATAACGCTGTTGAGCTGAGCACTATTGTTTTACTAATGCCCAAGAGGCTTATGATTATTTTCTGGACTGATTGAAGCCGAGGGCCATACGTGAGGATATGTTGAGTGATGTGAGGAGGCTTTCAGGCCTCGAGTGTTATATGAGGAGGCTTTCAGGCCTCGTGTGTGATGTGTGAAGGCTTTCAGGCCTATTGATATTGCGCTTGGGCTGTAGGAGCCCCTCCGGAGTCTGTACACACCCCCAGTGAGCGCAGTGTACCCAGGTGAGTTGGGAGTGGGCCCGAGAGGCCGTTGCTTGTGTGTGGTGAGTTGGGAGTGAGCCCGAGGGGCTAATGTTGTGTGCTGGTGAGTTGGGAGTGAGCCCGAGGGGCTGATACTATAATGAGATTTACATATTGAGCCCGAGGGGCAAGCTTTTGATTTATCCTTACTGTGGAAATTATTTGTCTTTACTGTTTTAAAAGAAGAATTATTTGATACTCACTATTTTACTGTATAACTGATTTTACTGCTTGGGATAGCTCTATATTGTGTCGTTATGAGATTTCATGTTTTCAGTCGTTATTTATTTTTATTACTCACTGGGTCGGATCACTCACATTACTCCCTGTACCATGTGTGCAGATACAGGCAGAGCTGAGTTCGCTCTTGAGCGCTGATTCTTTCTAGACCAGGCGGTGACTAGGAGTAACGAGGTGGGTGTTGACGTCCGCAACCCCATTTTCTCCCTTATCTTTGTTATTTATGATAATTCCAGACTTTGTAAAATATTAGTAAACTCTGTAGTAGCTCATGACTTGTGACACCTCGATTTCGGGCTGAGTTGGGAGGGTTTTCCTTGTTCTATCACGTTTATTTTGCATTTAAGATTATATTGCCCATGATTTAGACTTATTCCTACTAAGTAATTATAAAGAGATGTACTGTTTTGTTGATTGTCTAGCCTTGTCCTCACGAGAGGCGCCATCACGACCGGGTTGGGATTTTGGGTCTTGACAAGTTGGTATCAGAGCATAGGTTACATAAGTCTCACGAGTCATGAGCAGGTTTAGTAGAGTCTCGCGGATCGGTATGGAGATGTCTATATTTATCCACGAGAGGCTGCAGAACCTTTAGGAAAACTTCACATTCTTGAATTCTTATCGTGCGTTCTTGATTCAGCTTGAAAAGTAACTCTTGAAATTCCTTCCACGCGTTCGCATGCGCGCATGAGCGCTCAGTATCAGATGTGCCTTGATGGCTTGTGATTCCCTGATTGAGGGGCGAGACGTGATCTCTATGAGTTGATGTTGGGCCAGTCTGAAGGACTTGAGGCCGGATATTTTCCTACGGCTTAAGCACCAAGGTGCTGATTGTGTGAGCAAGTGTTTTGAACTTATATGTCCGGTATTGCCCCTATTAGCGGGAATGACGGTTGGGTAGCAATATGATGGGTATGTTAGTACTGTGGGATGTTTCTATATGACTTGGAAGTGTCGAGGAAGATCTGCTGGATGATAGGTGAACTATTAAGTGTGTGATTTCCATTGTGATTCGAGGTGTAGCTCTGAGTTATGGGCATGAAGAATCTTTTCAAGTCTCCTGTTTGGAGTGAAGTGAATTTCATGTTACAGTATAAGTTTAGACCCAGGAAGACTAAGTGATTGTGTAATATGTATGACGGTGGGAGGTATACAAAAATGTTAATTGGAGGCAAAGTAGGTGGGTTATCTCATGCGGAATAATCTACGTAGGTGTGTTCCTTATAATGTTGAGTAGAGAGTTTCTTTTCTACTAACAGGGTGTATGTGTTGAGATTTGAATTTGATTCTAATTGAGAAATTTGAGTTGATTGTCACGAGAATGAAGGTTATCTTAGTAGTGGAATTGAGGTATTTTACGGTCTGTGTTACCTAAGCTTGTGAAGAATTTTTGTTGAACTAGCTGTAGTAATATGGCAATATTTCTGAGTTTGATGACCTGCGTGGCCTGGTTGAATTAGAGGAATTTAGTTCTGATAGCTTGATTAGGAGAAAATGGATTTCCAATTTGTGAACCAAAATATGGTGTTATGTTCTATGATTTGCTACAATTTCACTATTAAATGTTGTTCTAAAGATCTATGTCTGCTAATGTCAAATTTTCTAGTGTCTAATGCCTCCAAGATGATCTTTGTTACGCATGTCTGTACTCACTATGTATAATTGACCTATAGAATAACTAACCTCTTTGAAATTATTGAATACCTGCTAATTAATTTGTTATACTAGGTTCACCAAAAACTGGTTTGCCTTAAACTTTCATAGTACGTCTTTCCTGTAGGGACTTCTGTTTGATATGATTAAATCATGACCATGTTTGCCTTGAATTCTTATACTACTCTGACCAGTAACAACTTTTGTTTGGCTATAGGATAAGTTTTGACCATGTATAAAGGGTGTCTTGCCTGAAAATTTTCATGCTAATGTCTTCCCTATCAAAACTGATATTTGTTATTTTCTCATAATTAGCTCTTGACCATCTTTTACTTTAGGTTTTCATGTTAATGCTTTTCCTATAAGAGCTTCTATTTCAATTAGTTCCTGACCATGTGTTACCTTAGATTTTAATGTTATGTCTTTCATGTTTGAACTGCTATTTGCTCTCTTCTCAAAACTAGGTACTGGTGCAAGGAAAAATGATCCCCTTTTCCTCTCAGGTGATCAACCATATTATGGGATTCACATAGCACTCTCACAAGCTATTTTAGAGGTTTCTTCATTGCCCAAACTATCCTGATATCCGGCGCCAGCTATGTGGTCCTAAATCTATTGCTACATGGAGGTGGGATACCAATGAGTGTCACAAGGATATGAAGAAGGGGACATTCCAACGTCCAGCCAATATTCTTTTGTGGCTGATCATTGCCAAGATTATGACAACTCAGAGTGACACTGATATCTCAAGGGTGAAGGTTTGTCTAATTTATATCTTTTTGACCAATATGATGTTTGACCTCGAAAAGATCATGCTTGAAAACATGGTTCGAGTGCGCCAATTGGGGGTCGTCGCCAATATTACTAAGTATGATCAATCGACTGCTGAGGATGCACCATGTCGAGGAAAGTTTCTTGACTTTGATATGCCTTGAGAGCGGTGAGTGCCTTAATTGTTATGCTTAGGATCATTTCTTGATTCGTGTATAAGTATCTTAATTTGTGTGATCTCGACTTTGCTTAACTGATTTGACCATAGAGCCGGGATAGATCCAGTCCTAAGTGAGTTATGTATCAATGTCTGTGTAAGGTTGTTATTGATATTCGGTCCATGCCAGTTTCACTCTAAAACTTGCCCTATATGTTTTCAAAGCAAAATAGCAATCTTATTCAATTTAGAAAGTGATATAGGTATTTCTTTATTGAGCCAGGTATATGCCTTTAACCCACCAAAATTAATGTGTATCTTAGTTAGCCCATTTGAGCATATAATCTTTTTTCTTTGACAACCACACTACAAGTCTGGCCCATTTTGTTTTAATTGTCTATCTGATTGAACATGTTATATCTCTTCAGCACTTGAAAAGAAAATAGAGAAAGGTACACTATTTAAAAATTGTGAGAGCCACTTGTAGGGAGTTGGAAAAAAAATTAAGAGAAGTGAATTTTGATATGCCGGAGAATTTCGGCACATTTAATACAAATAGCTTAGATTTTAGGTTGTTTTAAATGTAATTACCTTTTATACTTATGTAGTTTTAATATTTTTGCAGTGTATGAGGTTTAAGGACCTAAGAGCATGGAAACGAAATCAAAAAGCCACAAAAGGACAAGAAAAGAGCAAAATATGATCACAGATATAAAAATGCGGACCGCAAATCCAACATGCGGACCACATGATGCTCAAAGGAATCGTGAACCCCAACAGTCTGTTGGTCAAAGTCCAGTGCAAGAAATGCGGTCCATTATGCGACCACATAATAGGTTTGCGAGCAGCATAATAGACCGCAAACTCGTTGTGAAAGCTGCTGAAGGTGGAAAATGTGATGCCAAATGCTATCGCACATCTACAATGCGGACCGCAGAACTTGAATGCGGCGAAGCCTGGAAACAAGGGTTTGAAAATGTAATGGCCATGAAGAGAATGCGAACCGCATGTCTGTTATGCGACAGATATGCAGTTGCATAATTGACCTGAAAGGGTTTTTTTGTCCGATTTTGGTCTCGAGTTTTGACCCACAATAAATAGATTTATTGGGGTTTTGTGGGGCATCTTGTCTTATTTTTTATCTACATTCCAAGTCTTTAATATGCCTATCTTTTGGAAGCTTTTGGGTGAAGAATCTTGCACTTTGTAAGGTTTATGGCATTTAATATTCTCATCTTTTAGTATTTTAGCATGTGTAGGTAACTTTAAATAGTAAGGTTGTGGACCCTAGATGGGTGTTATGTTAATGGGTGTTTAGCATTGAATATATGTATAATGGTTGGTTGATATATTGTAACGACCCGACCGGTCGTTTTGAGCTTTTGCACATTGCTCGCTAGTTCTCGGGCATGACTTGCCCCATGTGATGTATCATGACTTATGTAAATCATTGATTTTGGTTTTCAGGGTAATCGAAATGAATTTGGAAGAACAGCTCTTAGTTTGAAGCTTGAAATTTGAAAGGTTTGACCAAGATTTGACTTGTTTGTATGTGATCTCAGATCAGAATTTTTATGATTTGTTTAGCTCTGTTAGGTGATTTGGGACTAAGGATCATGATCGGAATGCATTTCGGAAGTCCGTGGAAGGTTTAGGCTTGAATTGGCGAAATTAAGATTTTGGCATTTTCCGGTTGATAGGTGTGATTTTGATATAGGGGTCGGAATAGAATTTCGAGAGTTGCAGTAGTATCGTTGTCTTATTTGGGACATATGTGCAAAATTTCAGGTTATTCGGATGTGGTTTGGTTGGGTTTTTGATTAAAAGCGGAATTCGGAAGATTTTAGAAACTTAGGCTTGAATCTGATGTCTTTTGATTGATTTGATGCTGTTTTAGGTGTTTGGAAGATTGGTACAAGCTTTAATAAGGTTTTGGGATATGTTGGTGCCTTTGGTTGAGGTCCCGGGGGCCTCGAAGTGATTTCGGATGGTTGACGGGGAGTTTGAAACTTTGTTGCAGCTGCTGAATTTGTTGCTTATGATATTTCCACACCTGCGGATTGGGGACCACAAGTGCGATAAGGGAGATTACAAAAGCGGAAATGCCTGGGAAGGCAGGGACCACAGATGTGGTTGATGGACCGCACCTGTGAAGGCGCAGGTGCGGAATGTTGATCGCAGGAGCAGTTTTGGCCGTTAAGTGAGGAACCGCAGAAGCAGTTAGTTGGCCACATATGCGGTACCGTAGAAGCGGTGAATAGGGTCGCAGATGCAAAAATGTCTGGGCAGAAGGTATAAATTGTGCCCTTCGCGATTTTGAGCTATTTTCACCATTTTTATCTCGGCTTGGGAGCTTTTTGAGAGGATTTGAACAGGGATTCAAGAGATAACACCTATAGGTATGATTTTTGAACTCAATACTCGATTTTGTGCGGTCAACAGCGGTGAAAATCCGGGAGGTGCTCCATAAATACGAGGCTTAGGGTTTTATTTTAAATTTTGACCTAGAGAGCTCAGATTTTGGCGATTTTTCAAAGGTTGTTTCAAGAAATTCATCAGGGTAAGTGATTCTAACTCGAATTTGGCTAGAGTACATAAATCTATCATTGAATTCATCATTTGATTCATGATTTGCGATGAAATTTGGGAAGAAAATTTGTGAAACCTTTCAAAAATGTAAAATGATGATTTGAAGGACCAAATGATATCGGAATTGGATAATTTTGATATGGTTAGACTCGTGAGAGTATGAGGATTCTAGTTTTGTAAATTTTTGTCGAATTTCGATATGTGGGCCCGAGAGTCGAGTTTGAGAAATTTCGGGATTGTTGATGCAAATTGGATATTTTCGAGTGGGCTTTGTTCCCTTAGAATATTTTAATAGTTATGTACTGATTGTGGCTAGATTTGGAGCATTCGGAGGTTGATTCGTGAGGGCAAAGGCAACGTGGGCTAGAGTTTGGACCGGATCGAGGTAAGTAATGATTGTAAATGTTGTCCTGAGGGTTTGAAACCCCGGATTTCACATCGTTGTGCTACTTTGAGGTGACACACACGTTAGCTGACGAGCGTGGAGTCGTGCACCGTTGGGGATTGAGACTTGGTCGGTCTCGTACGACTGTTAAGTTGCGTATTTGATTTGAAATCTTATGATATTCCATGTTTTAGAGACTGATATCATATTTTGGGATGTATGCCATGTTTGGGGCCTTGTGCAGACCTGTTGAGACCCTTAGGGATTTTTTTACTATTTTTCCTCACTCTATTTGTTTGAAAGCATATCCTCAGACATGTTTTACCTGTTTATTGTTTGAATCTGGTTTTATCACCTTACTTCTTAAAATGTGAAAACTTTTTGGCTTGAGTTCCCTGTTTTTACTGATGGTCTAAATGATTGTGAGGTTGATGACTGAGGTATACCGAGAGTCTGATTGTGAGGTTAATGACTGAGAGAGGATAAGGGTCTGGTTGTGAGGATTATATATCTATGGATCAGGCTACACACCGCAACAATATATATATATATGGATTAGGCTGCACGCCGCAGTGATACTTATATGGATCGGGCTGCATGCTGAAGCGATATATATATTGTATCGGGCTGCGCACCGCAATGACATAGTGCTTTGGCTGTAGGAGCCCCTCCGGAGTTTGCACACCCCTAGTAAGCGTAGTCGACTATATATATGGATCGGGCTGCAGGCCGCAGTGATATATGAATCGGGCTGCACACCGCAGCGGGTACTACATGGTACCTATTGAGTGTAAGTGCTGAGTGAGAGCGCTAATTGGTAGGAGTTGAGTCACGAGTGACTGAGAGGCTTGTCCGAGGGGCTATAGATATACATGTACATGAGTGATGCTTTCCTGAAGGGCCTGTTTATGAATTTGCTATTTTTCACTCCTCCTTAAAGTGAGTTTTTATCGAATATGTTGATTTAATTACTGCTTTCAGTCATCTTTAGATCGAGCCTCTATTGAAAATGTTGAGCAAACGCTTTAAACAACTTTCATTCAAACTGAAGTTTTTAAGTTATGAAATAGGTATAAATTTTTGTTTTGCCCGAGAGGCCGATTATGATTTTCATCTCTTTTGTTATAAATGGTATTGAACCCCTATTGAAACTGTTGGAAAGTATTTTCAAATGATTTTTACCAAAAGTATAATTGACCTATAGAATAACTAACCTCTTTGAAATTATTGAATACCTGCTAATTAATTTGTTATACTAGGTTCACCAAAAACTGGTTTGCCTTAAACTTTCATATTACGTCTTTCCTATAGGGACTTCTGTTTGATATGATTAAATCATGACCATGTTTGCCTTGAATTCTTATACTACTCTGACCAGTAACAACTTTTGTTTGGCTATAGGATAAGTTTTGACCATGTATAAAGGGTGTCTTGCCTGAAAATTTTCATGCTAATGTCTTCCCTATCAAAACTGATATTTGTTATTTTCTCATAATTAGCTCTTGACCATCTTTTACTTTAGGTTTTCATGTTAATGCTTTTCCTATAAGAGCTTCTATTTCAATTAGTTCCTGACCATGTGTTACCTTAGATTTTAATGTTATGTCTTTCATGTTTGAACTGCTATTTGCTCTCTTCTCAAAACTAGGTACTGGTGCAAGGAAAAATGATCCCCTTTTCCTCTCAGGTGATCAACCATATTATGGGATTCACAGAGCACTCTCACAAGCTATTTCAGAGGTTTCTTCATTGCCCAAACTATCCCGATATCCGGCGCCAGCTATGTGGTCCTAAATCTATTGCTACATGGAGGTGGGATACCAATGAGTGTCACAAGGATATGAAGAAGGGGACATTCCAACATCCAGCCAATATTCTTTTGTGGCTGATCATTGCCAAGATTATGACAACTCAGAGTGACACTGATATCTCAAGGGTGAAGGTTTGTCTAATTTATATCTTTTTGACCAATATGATGTTTGACCTCGAAAAGATCATGCTTGAAAACATGGTTCGAGTGCGCCAATTGGGGGTCGTCGCCAATATTACTAAGTATGATCAATCGACTGCTGAGGATGCACCATGTTGAGGAAAGTTTCTTGACTTTGATATGCCTTGAGAGCGGTGAGTGCCTTAATTGTTATGCTTAGGATCATTTCTTGATTCGTGTATAAGTATCTTAATTTGTGTGATCTCGACTTTGCTTAACTGATTTGACCATAGAGCCGGGATAGATCCAGTCCTAAGTGAGTTATGTATCAATGTCTGTGTAAGGTTGTTATTGATATTCAGTCCATGCCAGTTTCACTCTAAAACTTGCCCTATATGTTTTCAAAGCAAAATAGCAATCTTATTCAATCTAGAAAGTGATATAGGTATTTCTTTATTGAGTCAGGTATATGCCTTTAACCCACCAAAATTAATGTGTATCTTAGTTAGCCCATTTGAGCATATAATCTTTTTTCTTTGACAACCACACTACAAGTCTGGCCCATTTTGTTTTAATTGTCTATCTGATTGAACATGTTATATCTCTTCAGCACTTGAAAAGAAAATAGAGAAAGGTACACTATTTAAAAATTGTGAGAGCCACTTGTAGGGAGTTGGAAAAAAAATTAAGAGAAGTGAATTTTGATATGCCGGAGAATTTCGGCACATTTAATACAAATAGCTTAGATTTTAGGTTGTTTTAAATGTAATTACCTTTTATACTTATGTAGTTTTAATATTTTTGCAGTGTATGAGGTTTAAGGACCTAAGAGCATGGAAACGAAATCAAAAAGCCACAAAAGGACAAGAAAAGAGCAAAATACGATCACGGATATGAAAATGCGGACCGCAAATCCAACATGCGGACCACATGACGCTCAAAGGAATCGTGAACCCCAACAGTCTGTTGGTCAAAGTCCAGTGCAAGAAATGCGGTCCATTATGCGACCACATAATAGGTTTGCGAGCAGCATAATAAACCGCAAACTCGTTGTAAAAGCTGCTGAAGGTGGAAAATGTGATGCCAAATGCGATCACACATCTACAATGCGGACCGCAGAACTTGAATGCGGCGAAACCTGGAAACAAGGGTTTGAAAATGCAATGGCCATTAAGAGAATGCGGACCGCATGTCTGTTATGCGATAGATATGCAGTCGCATAATTGACCTGGAAGGGTTTTTTTGTCCGATTTTGGTCTCGAGTTTTGACCCACAATAAATAGATTTATTGGGGTTATGTGGGGCATCTTGTCTTATTTTTTAGCTACATTCCAAGTCTTTAATATGCCTCTCTTTTGGAAGCTTTTGGGTGAAGAATCTTGCACTTTGTAAGGTTTATGGCATTTAATATTCTCATCTTTTTGTATTTTAGCATGTGTAGGTAACTTTAAATAGTAAGGTTGTGGACCCTAGATGGGTGTTATGTTAATGGGTGTTTAGCATTGAATATATGTATAATGGTTGGTTGATATATTGTAACGACTCGACCGGTCGTTTTGAGCTTTTGCACATTGCTCGCTAGTTCTCGGGCATGACTTGCCCCATGTGATGTATCATGACTTATGTAAATTATTGATTTTGGTTTTCAGGGTAATCGAAATGAATTTGGAAGAACAGCTCTTAGTTTGAAGCTTGAAATTTGAAAGGTTTGACCAAGATTTGACTTGTTTGTATGTGATCTCAGATGAGAATTTTTATGATTTGTTTAGCTCTGTTAGGTGATTTGGGACTAAGGATCATGATCGGAATGCATTTCGGAAGTCCGTGGAAGGTTTAGGCTTGAATTGGCGAAATTAAGATTTTGGCATTTTCCGGTTGATAGGTGTGATTTTGATATAGGGGTCGGAATAGAATTTCGAGAGTTGCAGTAGTATCGTTGTCTTATTTGGGACATATGTGCAAAATTTCAGGTTATTCGGATGTGGTTTGGTTGGGTTTTTGATTAAAAGCGGAATTCGGAAGATTTTAGAAACTTAGGCTTGAATCTGATGTCTTTTGATTGATTTGATGCTGTTTTAGGTGTTTGGAAGATTGGTACAAGCTTTAATAAGGTTTTGGGATATGTTGGTGCCTTTGGTTGAGGTCCCGGGGGCCTCAGAGTGATTTCGGATGGTTGACGGGGAGTTTGAAACTTTGTTGCAGCTGCTGAATTTGTTGCTTATGATATTTCCACACCTGCGGATTGGGGACCACAAGTGCGATAAGGGAGATTACAAAAGCGGAAATGCCTGGGAAGGCAGGGACCACAGATGTGGTTGATGGACCGCACCTGTGAAGGCGCAGGTGCGGAATGTTTATCGCAGGAGCAGTTTTGGCCGTTAAGTGAGGAACCGCAGAAGCAATTAGTTGGCCACATATGCGGTACCGTAGAAGCTGTGAATAGGGTCGCAGATGCAAAAATGCCTGGGCAGAAGGTATAAATTGTGCCCTTCGCGATTTTGAGCTATTTTCACCATTTTTATCTCGGCTTGGGAGCTTTTTGAGAGGATTTGAATAGGGATTCAAGAGATAACACCTATAGGTATGATTTTTGAACTCAATACTCGATTTTGTGCGGTCAACAGCGGTGAAAATCCGGGAGGTGCTCCATAAATACGAGGCTTAGGGTTTTATTTTAAATTTTGACCTAGAGAGCTCAGATTTTGGCGATTTTTCAAAGGTTGTTTCAAGAAATTCATCAGGGTAAGTGATTCTAACTCGAATTTGGCTAGAGTACATAAATCTATCATTGAATTCATCATTTGATTCATGATTTGCGATGAAATTTGGGAAGAAAATTTGTGAAACCTTTCAAAAATGTAAAATGATGATTTGAAGGACCAAATGATATCGGAATTGGATAATTTTGATATGGTTAGACTCGTGAGAGTATGAGGATTCTAGTTTTGTAAATTTTTGTCGAATTTCAAGATGTGGGCCCGAGAGTCAAGTTTGAGAAATTTCGGGATTGTTGATACAAATTGGATATTTTCGAGTGGGCTTTGTTCCCTTAGAATATTTTAATAGTTATGTACTGATTGTGGCTAGATTTGGAGCATTCGGAGGTTGATTCGTGAGGGCAAAGGCAACGTGGGCTAGAGTTTGGACCGGATCGAGGTAAGTAATGATTGTAAGTGTTGTCCTGAGGGTTTGAAACCCCGGATTTCACATCGTTGTGCTACTTTGAGGTGACACACACGTTAGCTGACGAGCGTGGAGTCGTGCACAGTTGGGGATTGATACTTGGTCGGTCTCGTACGACTGTTAAGTTGCGTATTTGATTTGAAATCTTATGATATTCTATGTTTTAGAGACTGATATCATATTTTGGGATGTATGCCATGTTTGGGGCCTTGTGCTGACCTGTTGAGACCCTTAGGGACATTGTTACTATTTTTCCTCACTCTATTTGTTTGAAAGCATATCCTCAGACATGTTTTACCTGTTTATTGTTTGAATCTGGTTTTATCACCTTACTTCTTAAAATGTGAAAACTTTTTGGCTTGAGTTCACTGTTTTTACTGATGGTCTAAATGATTGTGAGGTTGATGACTGAGGTAGACCGAGAGTCTGATTGTGAGGTTAATGATTGAGAGAGGATGAGGGTCTGGTTGTGAGGATTATATATCTATGGATCAGGCTACACACCGCAACAATATATATATATGGATTAGGCTGCACGCCGCAGTGATACTTATATGGATCGGGCTGCATGCTGAAGCGATATATATATTGGATCGGGCTACGCGCTACAACGATATGAGTGCTTTGGCTGTAGGAGCCCCTCCGGAGTTTGCACACCCCTAGTAAGCGTAGTCGACTATATATATGGATCGGGCTGCAGGCCGCAGTGATATATGAATCGGGCTGCACACCGCAGCGGGTACTACATGGTACCTATTGAGTGTAAGTGCTGAGTGAGAGCGCTAATTGGTAGGAGTTGAGTCACGAGTGACTGAGAGGCTTGTCCGAGGGGCTATAGATATACATGTACATGAGTGATGCTTTCCTGAAGGGCCTGTTTATGAATTTGCTATTTTTCACTCCTCCTTAAAGTGAGTTTTTATCGAATATGTTGATTTAATTACTGCTTTCAGTCATCTTTAGATCGAGCCTCTATTGAAAAGGTTGAGCAAACGCTTAAAACAACTTTCATTCAAACTGAAGTTTTTAAGTTATGAAATAGGTATAAATTTTTGTTTTGCCCGAGAGGCCGATTATGATTTTCATCTCTTTTGTTATAAATGGTATTGAACCCCTATTGAAACTGTTGGAAAGTATTTTCAAATGATTTTTACCAAAAGTCTGGATTTTAAATGAGACGATTGACTCGTATTCTGATTTGAAATCCCGTTGTTCCTATTGAATTTATCATAAATGTGGATTCATTGTTTCATACCGCTCAGTTTTTATTTACTCTTATTACTTACTGGGTTGGAGTAATCAAATTACTCCATGCACCTCGTGTGTAGATTCAGGTATTTCGGAACCCGGTAGCGGGTGTTGATTCCTGAGATGCGGAGTTATCGGAGTTAGCAAGGTGGCTTCACGACGTTCGCAACACTACTTCCTTCCTCTCATTTTCATTACAGTACTTAGTACACTTTTGATTGTTTTTGTTGTATTCAGACCTTGGTAAATGCTCATGACTAGTGATACCCCGATGTCGGGCTTGTGTAATTATTCCGCATTTTTCTTTTAAATGTTTATTATGAGATTATTAGTTTATAAATGGTATAAAAACAACTTTTATTGGAAAATGGTTGATTTGGGAATTGTATCTGCTGGCCTTGTCTTCAGGAGAGGCGCCATCACGACCGGGTCCGGTTTGGGGTCGTGACAAGTTGGTATCAGAGCCTAGGTTAGATAAGTCTCACGAGTCATGAGCAAGTTTAGTAGAGTCTCACGGATCGGTACAGAGACGTCTGTACTTATCCTCGGGAGGCTGTAGAACCTTTAGAAAAAACATCACATTCTTGAATTTTTATCGTGCGTCTTTGATTCAGCTAGAAAAGTAACTCTTTGAATTTCTTCCACGCATTCGTATGTGTGCATGAGCGCTCAGTATTCGATGTGCATTGCTGGCTTGTTATTCTCCAATCAAGGGGCGAGAAGTGATCTATATGTGTTGATGTCGGTCTAGTCGGGAAGACTTGAAGCCGAATTTTTGCCTATAGCTCGAGCCCTGAGCTGTTGATTTCGTGAGCGCGTGCTTTTAGATCTATATGTTCTGTTATGTCCCTATTAAGGGGAGTGATGATTGGATAGCTACATGATGAGTATGTTACGACTGCGAGGTGTATTCATATGATTTGGAAACAATGAGAAGAGTCTGCTGGAGGATAGAAAAACTATTAGATACTTGATTTTTATCTCGATTTGAGGTATAGCCCCGAGTTATGGGTGTGTGAAGAATCTTTTCATGTTTCCTAGTTATGAGTGAAGTAAATTTCATGTTGTAGTATGAGTTCAGACTCAGCAAGACTAAGTGACTGCGTAATGTTTATGACGGTGGAAGGTATACAAAAATGTTAGTTAGAGGCAAAGCAGGTGGGTTATCTCCTACGGAGTGTTCTGAGATTGTGTGATCCTTATGTTGTCTATTAGGAGGTCTCATTTACAAGTGTAATATATGTGTTGCAATTTAAATTTGGGTCGCTTAAGAGAGTGGGGTTCAACTGTTACGAGAGTGAATGCGAGATTTGCATAAGATTTAAAGTACCAGGTGGTTTGTGTTTCATGAGTGTATGAAGGGTTGAATTTAATCTCACTATGGTATTATGGCAGCAATAAAGTATATGCGTTATAAGTTATTGAGTGTGTTTTAATCTATGGCTTCGAGCCAAGTGGGGGAGTCTACTATTGATTAGTTGATTGCATGGTTATGTGCTATGTTGGTTCCAGTTTGAGGCATAGTGGTGAATCAGTTATGGCCTACGGAGATTGAGATCGAGGATGGCACGAGTAAAGGAAAATTTTGACAAAGGTTATGTCATGCTTCATAGGTGTATGAGAATCACGGAATGTCTTGAGTTGTTGTTGGTAATGGATGCCCGATGCATAGAGCAGGAAGTTAGTTGGTTGTTCTAGGATGAGGTTACACTCTACGGTGTCGGAGTGCTATTGAGGCACGGGTAGTTCTGTTTGTTTGACCAAGTTAATTGCAATTTAAGTAGAGTGAATGACTCTCGAGATTGGTAATAATGTGTTAAGAATTTTACATGTAACAATTGGGTATTTTCAAGTCGTATATGTGGCTAGAAACTAAGTTTTCATCAAAAGATGTCAAGAATTGTTGTATTTTCTATATTAATTATGGGATTCTATGTATCAGTATCATGAAGGTAAAGGTAACGGATTTAGATTCGCAGGAAGTCTCTTCAGAGTAAAGTATTTTGAATGTATTGCTTTTGGGAATATTCAAGAGAGTATTCAGCGACTTATGAGTCTTAGACGGTGTGGTTTTGTGCTTGGGTCTCGTGTGGTAAGTATGGGTTGAGAAATTGTGATGTTATAGCAAGAAGGAGTATCAAGTTGAAGGTAAATCAGAAGGGAACTCGAATAGATAGGATAGCTTGGTAGTGGGCCGAGTCGGTATGGCAAGGATATGATTAGTTCTTGGATGCGTACGAGGTAATGAGTTTCTACAGGTGTTTTGCGGCAATTCTTTTGGGTTTAAGTGACATGCGTAGCTCGGTTGAGTAAGAAGGACTCAGTCCTGACGATTTAGAGTTGTGCAAATGGAATTCGGAGAGTTCTAGATAGTTTCCACCACAGTTAGAGGGGTATATTTTTTCTATTGGCATAAGGAGCATGGGATGTGTAGTGATTTTCTTCTAGATAGGTTCAATAGAAAGTTCTTGGCTAATTGAGTACATAGCTTCTTGTGGCCCGGAAGGGATATGAAGTTCTCGTAGTTATCTAGGATGGTACGGTTTATGCGGTATGTTGTGTAGGATTGAGATTTGAAAGGATGGTACGGTTTAGCTTCTTGTGTAAGGACACGATTCAGATTTGAAAGGAAGGTTACCAAGTCTTAGATAGCATAGGCAGCTTCAGGTGACTAGATAAACGATATCACTGATTGGTGTGGTTTGATGAGGGTATAACATTTCAGAAAGGGCAATGTGTTTGAGTTAAGGATGCTTTATTGGTATTACGACACTATCTTGTTTGATCGGCGGATGATATTCAAGTTTTGTTGGTGGTTCAGAAGAATTATAGGTGTACCTCTCATGAGATGATTGAGTACTAGAGGTGTGTTATATATGCGAGCGGCGGAATTGGGATCAGATATGGTAATTCGTGTGCTTTATGGACTTGGAGACTAAAAGTTCTCGTATACAGGTTAGCTCGTGGTTGTGGACGGCAAAGATGTGGGTAAGTTAGTCAGATGATAGTGTGTACTATGATTCAATCATTGTGAACCTTCGGAGGGTCATTTATCTGTTGTGGGTGACTAGAGTTGATGTGTGGTTCATTGGTAGACCTATATGGATGTGTGTTCTGTATCGCGATGGCTTTGTCGACTTCAAGTTACTATTGGTGCGGGATGTGTTGATTCGGTTGTTATCGAGCTATTAGTAATCAGGGGGATCTATGAGTTATCTTTCCGTGTTGCAAGAGGTTAGGGTTTATTGGTTATAGGCACCTGTGGTGCGGTGTTATTGGGGCCTCTGAGTGGAATTCGAGCGGGTAGAGTACCGGGTACTGCTAGGCGGGTAGCGTATCGGTTGTGTCCCTTCGGATATGTGTAATGTTATATCAATTGCTTCGCGGTGGTTATGATGATTGCTTCGGTTTTAGACATCATATTGCGCACGGTTGTCGATTTTGAGCATAGTGACTTAAGGTGTTTTCAGGTGGACCAGTGTCTGGATGAGGTCGCGCATTGGAGCGAAGCTATATGGAGGTATGATCCTGCGGGTTAGATTCGTGTGTTCTATTTCTATGATGTAAGACGGGTTCTCAACATTGTGTTGTGGTGGTACTAGTGAGCTTGCGGTGCGACTCTTTTATTTAAGTAATTTTCAGATTTGAGTAAGTTCGGATTGAGGCTTATTGGTGCACAGATTGCACAAGTCGTGGCTTTAGTCTGTATTGATATGTCAATGTCACCAGAGTAGTTGTGTTGGATTAGATGAGATTGTCGGGATCTTTAATGAGTGCAAGCGGAATTCCAGCATGTTGGAAGGATAACTTCGAGGTTCGGCGCAGAAATTTGCTATGGTCTTTGCCAAAGGAGAAGTGACTTCATGAATGGTTGATCTGAGAAAATGGTTATGGCTTACTGCATGTTTCATTTATCATTGGCAGTATATGAAATTGTTGGAATGAGGCTTTAGTTGATAAGAGGTTTCCTATCGATATTCGATTGTTGTGTGCAGTTGCTGTGAATAGAAGTTATCCCTTCAAGCGTTTGAGATATGTGGTATATCATGTAATTACATCAAGATTGCAAGTATGAGTTATTATAGCTTGTTAGGGCTTAGTCAGAGTATAGATGTGAGATTTTGACCTTGTGGATGATTTCAGAAGTGGAAATGTGGTTCTAAGGTGCATGGGCTAGGTTGGACTGTGAAATTTCAGTTACATTATGTCATCGGACTTATACGGTATAGGGTGACGTGGAATCACCCCCGGTTATATGTTCATGATAAGGTTATTCAGCGATTGGTTGGCTTTTGGAACAACTCTGGGCACTTTCGAGGACGAACGTATGTTTAAGTGAGGGAGGATGTAACGATCTGACCGGTCATTTTGAGCTTTTGCACTTTGCTCGCCAGTTCTCGGACATGACTTGCCCCGTGGGATGTATTGAGACTTATGTAAATAGTTGGTTTTGGTTTCAGGGAAATCGAAATGAATTTGGAAGAACAATTCTTAGTTTGAAATTTCAAAGGTTTGACCAAGATTTGACTCGTTTGTATGTGATCTCGGATCAGAATTTTTATGATTTGGTTAGCTCCTTCACGTGATTTGGGACTTAGGAGCGTGATCGAAATGCATTTTGGAAGTCTGTGGAAGGTTTAGGCTTGAATTGGCAAAATTGAGATTTCGGCATTTTCCGATTGATAGGTGAGATTTTGATATAGGGGTCAGAATGGAAATTTGAGAGTTGCTATAGTCCCGTTGTGTCATTTGAGACGTGTGTACAAAATTTTAGGTCATTTGGACGTGGTTTGGTTGGGTTTTTGATCAAAAGCGGAATTTGAAAGATTTTGGAAACTTAGGCTTGAATCCGATGTGTTTTGATTGATTTGATGTTGTTTGAGGTGTTTGGAAGATTGGTACAAGTTTGAATAAGGTTTTGGGATATGTTGGTACCTTTTGGTTGAGGTCCCGGAGGCCTCGGGGTGATTTCGGATGGTTGACGGGGAGTTTGAAACTTTGTGCAGCTGCTATATTTGTTACTTATGATATTTCTGCACCTGCGGATTGGGATTGCAAGTGCGATGCCGCAGGTGCGATAAGGGAGGTCACATAAGAGGAAATTCCTGGGAAGGCAGGGACCGCATATGCGGTTGATGGACCGTACCTGCGAAGGCGTATGTGTGGAATGTTGATCGCATGAGCGGTTTTGGCCGTTAAGTGAGGAACCGCAGAAGCAGTTAGTTGGCCACATATGCGGTACACCAGAAGCGGTGAATAGGGCCGCAGATGCTAAAATGCCTATGTAGAAGGTATAAATTGTGCCCTTCGTTATTTTGAGCTCTTTTCACCATTTCTACTTCAGCTTGGGATCTTTTTAAGAGGGATTCAAGAGATAACACTTGGAGGTAAGATTTTTGAACTCAATACTCGATTTTGTGCGGTCAGCAGTGGTGGAAAATCGGGAGGTGCTCTATAAATACGAGGCTTAGGGTTTTATTTTATATTTTGACCTAGAGAGCTCGGATTTTGGCGATTTTTCGAAGGTTTTTTTCAAGAAATTCATCGGGGTAAGTGATTCTAACTCGAATTTGGCTAAAGTACATGAATCTATCATTGAATTCATCATTTGATTCATGATTTGGGATGAAATTTGGGAAGAAAATTTGTGAAACCATTCAAAAATGTAAAATGATGATTTGAATGACCAAATTGTATTGGAATTGGATAATTTTTGTATGGTTAGACTCGTGAGAGTATGAGAATTCTAGTTTTGTAAATTTTTGTCGAATTCCGAGATGTGGGCCCGGGTGTAGGGTTTGAGAAATTTCGAGATTGTTGATGTAAATTGGATATTTTCGAGTGGGCTTTGTTCCCTTAGAATATTTTAATAGTTATGTACTGATTGTGGCTAGAATTGGAGCATTCAGAGGTTGATTCGTGAGGGCAAAGGCATCGCAGGCTAGAGTTTGGTTCGGATCGAGGTATGTAATGATTGTAAATGTTGTCCTGAGGGTTTGAAACACTGGATTTCACATCGTTGTGCTACTTTGAGGTGACACACACACTAGCTGACGAGGGTGGAGTCGTGCACCGTTGGGGATTGACACTTGGTCCATCCCGTACGACTGTTAAGTCGCGTATTTGATTTGAAATCTTATGATATTCAATGTTTTATAGACTGATATTATATTTTGGGTTATATGCCATATTAAAGGCCTTGTGCCGACCTGTTGAGACCCTTAGGGGTATTTTTATTATTTTTCTTCACTCTATTTGTTTGAAAGCATATTCTCAATCATGTTTTACCTGTTTATTGTTTGAATCTGGTTTTATCACCTTACTTCTTAAAATGGGAAAACTGTTTGGGCTGAGTTCCCTGTTTTTACTGATGGTCAAAGTGATCGTGAGGTTGATTACTGAGATAGACTGAGGGTCTAATTGTGAGGTTGATGACTGAGATAGACCGAGGGTCTAATTATAATGTTAATGACTAAGAGAGGCCAAGGGCCTGGTTCTGAGGATTATATATCTTTGGATCAGACTGCACATCGTAGCAATATATATATATATATATATATATATATATATATATATATATATATATATATATAATACACACACACACATATATATATATATATATATACATATATATATATATATATATGTATATGGATAGCGCTTGGGCTGTAGAAGCCCTCCGAAGTCTGCACACCCCCAGTTAGCGCAGTCGACTATATATATGGATCGGGCTGCACGCCACAACGATACATGGATCGGGCTGCATGCCGTAGCGATTACTACTTAGTACCTATTGAGTGTGAGTGCTGAGTGAGAGTGCTGATTGGTAGGAGTTGAGTCACGAGTGACTGAGAGGCTTGCCCGAGGGGCTATAGATATACATGTACATGAGTGATGCTTGCCTGAGGGGCCTGTTTATGAACTTACTGTTTTTCAGTCCTCCTTAAAGTGAGTTTTTATCGAATATGTTGATTTAAATACTACTTTCACTCATCTTTAGATCGAGCCTCTATTGAAAAGGTTGAGCAAACGCTTTAAACATCTTTCATTCAAACTGAAGTTTTTAAGTTTTGAAATGGGTATGAATTTCTGTTTTACCCAAGGGGCTTTATACGAACTATGTTTTGCCCGAGGGGTCGATTATGGTTTTCATCTCTTTTATTATAAATGGTATTGAACCCCTACTAAAACTGTTGGAAAGCATTTTCAAATGATTTTTACTAAAAGGCTGGATTTTAAATGAGACGATTGACTCGTATTCTGATTTGAAAGCCCGTTGTGCCTATTGAGTTTATCATAAATGTGGATTTATTGTTTCATACCGCTGAGTCTTTATTTACTCTTATTACTTACTGGGTTGGAGTACTCACATTACTCCCTACACCTCATGTGCAGATTCAGATATTTCGGAACCTGGTAGCGGGTGTTGATTCCTGAGATGCGGAGTTATCGGAGTTAGCAAGGTGGCTTCACGACATTCGCAACACTACTTCCTTCCTCTCATTTTCATTACAGTACTTAGTACACTTTTGATTGTTTTTGTTGTATTCAGACCTTGGTAAATGCTCATGACTAGTGACACCCCGATGTCGGACTTGTGTAATTATTCCGCATTTTTCTTTTAAATGTTTATTATGAGATTATTGGTTTATAAATGGTATAAAACAACTTTTATTGGAAAATGGTTGATTTGGGAATTGTGTCGGCTGGCCTTGTCTTCACGAGAGGTGTCATCACGACCAGGTCCGGTTTGGGGTCGTGACATATATATTTATTTCTCATTCTTCATTTATTGTTGGTGGTTGCAAACATTAACAAGTGCCATTAAATTCTTTCTTTACTTGGAAACGTGAGTTTGAATTTGGTAGAAGTAAATATCAAAGACTCAATGCTTTAAACCTTGTTTAATAGAATCGCTTAGGAATAAGTGAGTTTTATTTGGCATATATTGATTGTTCTTAATTGCAACTCTTTTATATTTGAAAAAATCATAAAGAGGAAATACTACCCGACTATTGGAAAATATTGGGTAGTCATTTAGAAATCATTTGTATATACAAAGAGCCTTCCATTAAAAACATATTATACTAATACCGATAGCATTACATTTCATTGAAGGAGACACAACCTTGGTTTCCTTAATCAAATTATTTACATTCTCAAAGTTACAATTAGTTATTTCTTCAAATCACAATTATATCAAACTCTTGTTACAATTAACCGGATAGAATTACGACTTAAGTCAAGTAGCACACTACTCAAGTAACCATTTCACGCCTATTCCCTACAGGATTCGACCCCAACCTTGTTGGGTTATTATATTTGACACTGACCGCCTTACACTATTTAATTAAAGTATAATTTGAGCGTATCAAATTTGCGTGGAAGAAAGAATAAAAAAAAAAAATCAGAACTAAGAAAGAAGTAAAAAAAATATGTGTATGTTACTTTACTTTACTACTATACATAAAGGAAAGCAAAGTAGCTTCCCGTCGTCGTGTGTGCTTAACAAGAGTTAAAGTACAATTATATTGGTTTTTCATGTGCTTCTGTTTGAAGAGTGAACTGAGATTAACGGCCCAACACGTGTGACTTTATGGCCCAACGCCTGTGACTTTATTTGCATCGGTGGAACTAGGGTAAAAAGTTATATTGTGATCTACCACTTTTGTTCTTGAAAAAATTTAAGGAACACTTTATGGTGAGGATTTATTAGACATTTCCCAACTAAACCGTGGCTTTCTATTCTTATCCTCCTGGAATTGAACGATGAAACTCGCACCTGCCTTGTTTCCAGAAATTTTCTTTCAATCCTCTTTCAATTTTCTTTCCGATTCTATGTTCTTCGCTTGACTTTCAGTCTCAATTGTTGTGACTTTGTGACTTTTTGGCCTTTTGGTGAGCACAATTACTCTCTGGTTCTTGCATTTAATTTTTCCCTCTTTAATCCACTGTTCTGCTTGCATCTCTATCTAATTGTACTGTTTTCTATCTTTCTATCTCTATGTAGATTTTACTACACTATTTTCCATTAATGTGATACCAAAAGCAACAAAAACCTTTTTTCTTTCTCTCCTCAAGGTTCCACCATCAGAACTTCATCAGAAATAAAAATTTATCTTTCCTCTTTGGCTTCCTAGACTCTTGCTAGCATTATGGATTCTATAAGTTTTCTCCGTTTTTGCTCTATTTTGTTGGTTGATTTGGGAATATTTTTGGGGGAATATTTTGGTCAATAGCAAATTACCTCTCAATTTGTTTTTTTTTTGTCCGTAAAATTTATCTTTTCTTTTTTTGTCTTTTTCTTTTGGTTGATTTTGTGAATAATTTTAAATTTTTGTCCTTACAAGGTTTTTCCTTGCATGCTTTTTATAGTTGATTTACTCTCAGTTGGGTTTATTCTGAAATGCTTTTCCATCTTTAACTATGTTTAATATTTTTGTTTATTACCTTTCTTTTTGAGTGAACACTATACGCTCATTTTTGTATTTTTCTATATATATATATATATATATATATATATATATATATACACACATAATTTATAGGTAGAGTATATCGGCTGGTAGAGCTGTATATATGTACATGCATGTGCTGTGTACATACTAGATTAAAAAGAAATTAACCTATATTTGTAAGTATAAACCAATTAATCGCAGAGCTCTCAACTATTTGATAGTCCATACTTATTCAAAAGTACATTTCAAAATCTTTTTCATAAAATGGCTTCTTACCTTTGCTTGTGTTTCTTAAGTGAAAAACTGGATTTGGATTAACACACCATACAATATCTCTTTGAAAATTTCAATTGTGAGGCATCGTCTGTAATATGAAAAATTTCTATAGATTTGGGTCAATTTGTAATGAGTATTAAATTTGCTCTAGCAACATTGATTTAGGAAGACAAGGTTATTGATGTCTCCGTTCTACTATTGTTATTTCCTTATTTTTATACTTTAGAATATTTAGTCTCTAACATAGTATCAACTACAGATAATTTGAGATTGAAAGTACATTGAAGCAGATGCATTCTCAAAACAAAAACATTTCTTCGTACCCGACAGAACGAAATGCAGAAATGAATTTCAGACAGCGTGAGAGGTATAAACAAATGGCATCCACCGAACAGGCTCTACTGCTAAAATACCGTCTACGAGGAAATTTTTTTGATGCATGCTCAATGTCATCTAAAACAGGTTAGAATACTAAGCATGTGCGTTTTTCGGCTTTGTGTAGAATTTTCTACATGTTCGTATGTATGTGTTGATAAATACGCTTATTTCGTCAAGCTTATTTGTTTACTTTGACATTAACCATAGTTTTTGTTACAATTATTAGCTAATATGGATTACACCACTACGCTGGCAGCCCACTCTGATAGGGAAAAAGATTCTGCCCATCCATCCTCAATATTTGAAGTAGGCAAGTACAATCCTCTATGGAAAAAGTTTTCACAATTTCTCAATTGAGAAAATATTTACTTATATTTTCTAAAATTATCTTCTACTAGGGTCAACGTCTGGTACGACTAATGAACAAAATCAGAATTCTTATACTATTCTGAATAAAGGTTGGTATATATTACAGTATTATTTCTTACCAATCTGGTTTTCACGGTCCTACACCCAGACCCGGTCATGATGGCACCTCTCATGAAGACAAGGCTAACCAACTATACCCAATTCGACGTTAAACAGTTAAACAACAAGAAAGCATTTTAAAACATGATTTAATAATACTAAGTAGCAGGTAAAATAATAAAATGCGGAAGTACACCCCAACACAGCCCTAACCGGGGTGTCACAAGTCACGATCATCTAACAACACTGAATACTCCAAAGTAACTATAGAGATTAGTACTGAACTAAGTACATAAAGGAAAAGAGATAGGGAGGAGCTCCGGGCTGCGAACCCAACAGCTACCTAAAGACTCCTCGGATCCGCCTGAAGTTGGATTGATCAGCACTCGGGAGCGGGACCAGCTACGCCAGAATCTGCACACAGGGTGCAAGGAGTAAAGTCAGTGTCACACCTCCTTTTTCACTACACCCCTGGGAAGGGGTATATATGGGAGTTTTTCCACCTTAAGTGACAATCGAAACGGGATTTATTGTTAAAAGATTCAGAGTCGCCACTTGGGAGGTTTATGGTATCCCAAGTCACAGGTACAAATCCCGAGTCGAGGAAAAGGTTGACTCTGTATTACAGTCTGGGAACCAAAAATCCGGGTAAGGAATTTTGTTAACCCGGGAGAAGGTGTTAGTCATTCACGAGTTCCGTGGTTCTAGCACGGTCGCTCAGCTATTATAATTGACCTATTATCTGATTTTAATACATGTTTAGACCTATGTGAATTTTAACTTTTGAAAACCGCTTTTACTTATTTAAAGAATTAATTCAAGGTCATTTAAAACATATCGCAAGCCACACCACATGAAATACACTCGTGGTTCACGACCCGCTCTATTTAACCTTGTTGGAAATTAAAGTCGGGTCACATGAAATGCACACCCAAATTTATGACATGTTTATTTTTATTATTAATCGAAATTATGGCAGGGTCACATGAAATGCACACCCGAGCCCCTTTAATCTAATTTGCCGTAGTTCAGTTGATGAATAACAACCCAATATCTATATTGTGACAATATTATATTCAGCTATAACCAATTCGAGTAAACACAAACAGATAACCGAGCAAGCAGATTCAGAATTACGGAGAACAATACACAAACAACGGAATCATATCACCAAACGAACAATTAACATGAAACTTTAATAAAACGAGTAGGTGATGAAAGAATAATATGGCTCGCCTCAAGTCTAAACCAAAGTACTGATCAAATGGAATTGTCTCATTAACAAATATGCTAATAAATGACAATTAACCATGGTGGCATATATTCAACAGCAATCAAGGCGTCGTTTGTCAGCAGTTTTTTTTCGAATTCCAAAAAAATTCCAAAAAATCTTTCTAGGCATGCGAATATACTAATGGGAATTGATATGGAACCATCAGTACATTTTATTTCTTTTTCTTTCCTAGCCAAGCTTAATTAAAAAGCTAATGATCCAACAATGATCCCAAAACTAATCAGTAGAGAGCATGAAAGCAACGTGAATTCCAACTCGTGTAAACATACTAACAATCTCAAGCACACACACAACAAAGACTTCATTCCATCAAAAATTGATATACAGGATTGAAGGGAAGATAAGAGTGAGAAATGGACCTCCAAAATTAATATGACTGACTGTTTTGAAGCTTGACAATGCACAGGACCGCGACCGGACCTCGACAAGCGAAAGATTGACCGAACCTCGCCGGAGAAACTCGAATCTCGCCGACGACTCGAACTCCACTCGACCCGAAGAAAAACAAAGCTCAAAGAGCTGATCGGACGTGAAGTTTGATGCATTTTCGGGGTTGCACCAGGGCTGATTTGAGCCAGATTTTCATACTATTTGAAGTTATTTTCAGCTGGTTCTTGCGGCAAGAAGGATAGTGATTTAAAGGTGAACTCGTGATTGTGCTTGTTCGAGGATGGAGAAATTGGTCATTGGAGGAGTTCTGGCCGGCGGGTCTCTTTTTTCGGCGATTCTCGAGAGGTTCAGAAGGTGGGTCGAGGAGAAGAAGTTATGCTACAATCCATGGAAAAGCGGCTGATTGCTTCGAGTTTAGACCAGCTGCTTAGGGTGTGCTCGTTGTTTTTGCTTCAGCCGAAAAATCATGGAAAAATCTACTTCTTCTATCAAGATGAGTTCTTAGGGGATGGAAGGTCGTTTGAAGATGAAGCAGAATCGGTGAGGGAGGGGTCTCTTTTGTGCGCAACTTTTTAGCTTTTTTCCTTCAGCCTACCTCCTTTTTGATTTTTTAAGCATTAATTTATAAGTAGAGTCTAGGTTTAGGTGTATTTTTGTGTATTTTTCCCATTAGTCCCTAGGTCTTTTGTAGTCCTGAAAGGCTTTCCCAAGGCCGGGATCAAATGACAGAAGTAGGTGGGCCCCTGGGCTTATAGGAAAAGCTCAACCATTTGTTCTTCACTAATCGGGGAATTGACTCGAGCAACTTGCTCCCTCCATCTGAGCCCAAACTCCTTAAAGCTTTCCTCCGGCTTCTTTTCCATTTTAAATAGGGAGGAGCGGTCTGGATAACACCTGATATGTATTAAAAGTATCGAACAAAATCTTGAGCCATGTCACCCAATGTAAGCCACTTACTAACATCTTGACGATTATGCCATTCCAAAGCTGCCCCAGTTAGGCTCTCACTGAAGTACGCCATCAACAAATCATCTTTCTTGCCAACACTTCTCATTTCACTGCAATAATCCCTCAAATGGGCTACCGGATCCCCACACCCATCATACAAGTTAAACTTTGGCACTTTAAACCCCGCAGGCAGACGAACGTCAGGGGACATAGACAATTCTTTGTAAGACATGCTACCCTGGTCTCCCATTCCTTGCTTGTTCGTTAAGGACTGTTCTATGCCTTTCAGCCTCCTGTGTATCCCATATCGCCCTTTTCTTCCTGTGAACTCTTCATTTACAACATGAGGCTTATCCCGCAGACCCTGCTTGTATGAGTTGGGAACCTTGCGGGCAACCTCTGAGGGGTAATATTGGGCATCATGAGCTTTAAGTAGGTGTTCGTTGTTGGGGATGGTGGATAAGACAGGAGGGCAATTTTTGGGAAAGGTAATTGGAAAACCATGATAAGCAGGTGGATCTGGAGAGTATGAGGGATCATCTGGCACTATGACCGGTGTTTGGGTAAGGGTAGCATTTAAGAAGCTAGGTGGTGGCGGGGGTTGGTGCCTTTCCAGTCATCCAAGCCTGATACATGTCAGCCATGTGTTGTTTTAACATCTTTACCTGTTCAACCAACCTATTGTCCTGTTCAGCCAATTGCTTTCGAGCGCCGGTATCAATCAACTCAGTTCTGTTGTCGTCTGCCATTGCCTTTTGACTTTATGTTGCAGAGAAGAGTTACCACTTTAAAACTACAAACCAACCACCCTTCTGCTATGAATATAACAAAATGAAGCCATCACGTTATAGTTAGGGCATCTAACATAAGATAATCTCACTTTATGTGCAATGCACCTAGCCACAGTATCGGTTCTAAAATGACTTCAAGGGTACAAAGGTCAGTTGGCATCATCCCAAATTGTTCATTTCAACCTCTTTTCTTTGCTTTTCTAGCACTTGCTGGCTTGCCCATTTTCCTTCATTTCTCTTTTTTTTAATCATCACCCTTTTTTCTCTCATATCTCACATCCCACAATTCTACCTCTTTTTTTTCTTTTTTTTTTTATTTCCTTTTTTTTCTTTAAATAATAAAAAAAATGATTCGATTGAACCCTATGTAGGTTGCCTACGTATCATGACCCCGCATGAATCAGATCTTTGCGTAGTTCTGGAAAATCACGAATAAAGAAAACAAACTAACATTCTCTTTTTTTTACCTTAATGACTAATCCGATAAGAAAAGAGAAATAAAAGAAGCAAAACTCCCTTTTTTTTTGAATTTTCTAGACTTAATGTTCTATAACCTATTCTAAACTCAAGCTTAACGGATTTTTTCTTTTTCTTTTCTTTTTGGAAACAAATACTCTATTGAGGAAAAATCGTAGAAAAGAAAGATATATTTTTTTGACTCCTTTTTTTTCTGAATTTTCATTTGATATCCCTGAAGAAAAATTTCGTAACGAGAAATGAAAAAGATAAAAACTGTTTTTGGATTTCAATTTTTAATTACCTAAAGGAGAAATTTTAAAAATAAACAGAAGATAAGGTATGTTATTTCTTCTATGTACGATGTCCTAAAGTTCTTGTAAAATAAAAAGAATTTTTTTTCATTTTTCATTAATTCCCCAAAGAAGAACCTCAAAAGAAAATCTTTTTTCGATTTTCTGGAATTAATACCTTAAAGAAAACCTTTTAAAGAGGTACTAAAAGAAAATTCTCTTCTTTTTTGGATTTTTAGTCTTAATATACTAAGGAAAATATAAAAACAATTATTTTAAGTTCTAGGTATTAATTGCTTAAAGGAAAAACCACCTCAATTGATTTTTTTTCAATTTCTAGGAGTAGTATTTCTAGAGAAAATTCTAACGGAAATATAAAAACGCAAAATATATTTTTTTTGGATTTTGCTTCATAATACATTTTCAAATACAAAAAGGGAAATAATAACAAAATACTGACAAACTGAACTAGACTATGACAGACTTAAGAAAATCAACTAAATGACTGAATACTACTATACATGACTAGAAAGTAAAGCATGAACAATAGACTCAAAAAATATAAAATGGATCCTCGAGCAGCTCCTGAATGCAGTGATCCTAGGGTATCAGTCATGCTCAAACTCTGGTAAGTAAATCCTCACCTGTATAAGAAAACTTAAACCAACACGATGTGAGACAATAACATTCCCTACTAGACACATGCAAAACATGATTTAGGCTATTTTTGCAAAATGACTTATTTGGCCAAAAGGTGATTAGAAGTGCAAAATTTGGCTAAGATCCCGCAAAGCCAAGAACCTAAGATTTACTAGGAAGACCGGACCCTATGTGGGTTGCCTACGTATCCCGCCCCAAAAGACGAGAATCAGGTATGCGTAGTTCGGGCAGATTGGATACGGGCGAGAATAATAAAAAAAAGTGACATATAGAGAACACATTTTTTTCTTCTTTTTTTTTCGAAAAATGATGAAACATATAAAATCTTTTTGGATCATTTTGGATTTTTTTTGTTTTTTTTTATTTTTAAAAAATGATAAAAAGTGCAAAATCTTTTTGAAGTTTCCATGCTTTTTTTTCTTAATAAAATGTAACAAAAATATAATTGGGCCCTACTCGCTTCATCCTCACACTTCAGCCTCTCTTTTTTTCTTTTTTTTTTCTTTTCTTCATTCGCCCTCAATTATCATTGGTCCGCCAAATGACCATATTACCCTTGAAGAAATGCAACATGTAGCATATAGGATGCATCAAGATGGTCTTTTATTTTTTGGGGTATACCTGTCCTAGACGGACCCAACCCCTGTGTTGAGTCCCCAAAGTCAAATGCACATGATGCAAACAAACGTGCCTACTAGGGATCCGACATGAGGCTGAGTTATTCTAGGTTCAAAACCTGGGTTTATTGTTCTAGACCCGGCTTACCCGAGCGGACAGCTCGAGCCGAGAGGGGGCAGCGTACCGGGAATACAGAAGCTTCGCCGGCTTTGCAACTTGTCCGAACCTCGTTCTAAATTTGGGATATGACTCTAACAGAAAAGAAGTCACACGAAGTGCACACTTCTTCATGATTTAGAAGACTCAGAGAGAAGAGGGATTTCGCAACAGTTTATATACAGTTCACGGAATATCAAAGCGGTAAAAGCAATCAATTAGCATATTAGGCCCAAATCATGTAACAAAATCAAATAATGGATAAATCCAACTATAACAATTATTGTAAGCTTGAATTCTTGAACCCTCAACCAGAGATTCTGGGTTCGATCCCCAGCAGAGTCGCCAGAGCTGTCACACCTCCTTTTTCACTACACCCCTGGGAAGAGGTATCCCAGGGAGTTTTTCCACTTTAAGTGACAATCAAAACGGGATTTATTGTTAAAAGATTCAGAGTCGCCACTTGGGAGGTTTATGGTGTCCCAAGTCACCAGTGCAAATCCCGAGTCGAGGAAAAGGTTGACTCTGTATTACAGTCTGCGAACCAGAAATTCGGGTAAGGAATTCTGTTTATCCGGGAGAAGGTGTTATGCATTCCCGAGTTCCGTGGTTCTAGCACGGTCGCTCAGCTATTATAATTGACCTATTATCTGATTTGAATACATGTTTACACCTATGTGCATTTTAACTTTTGAAAACCGCTTTTACTTATTTAAATAATTAATTCAAGGTCATTTAAAACATATTGCAAGCCACGCCACATGAAATGTACCCGTGGTTCATGACCCGCTCTATTTAACCTTGTTGGAAATTGAAGTCGGGTCATATGAAATGCACACCCGGATTTATGACATGTTTATTTTAATTATTAATCGAAATTATGGCAGGGTCACATGAAATGCACACCCGAGCCCCTTTAATCTAATTTGCCGTAGTTCAGTTGATGAATAACAACCCAATATCTATATTGTGACAACATTATATTCAGCTATAACCAATTCGAGTAAACACGAACAGATAACCGAGCAAACAAATTCAGAATTACGGAGAACAATACATAAACAGCGGAATCATATCACCAAACGAACAATTAACATGAAGCTTAAATAAAATGAGTAGGTGATGAAAGAATAATATGGCTCGCCTCAAGTCTAAACAAAAGTACTGATCAAATGGAATTGTCTCGTTAACAAATATGCTAATAAATGACAATAAACCATGGTGGCATATATTCAACGGCAATCAAGGCGTCGTTTGTCATCAGTGTTTTTTCAAATTCCAAAGAAATTCCAAAAAATCTTTCTAGGCATGCGAATATACTAATGGGAATTGATATGGAACCATCAGTACATTTTCTTTCCTTTTCTTTCCTAGCCAAGCTTAATTAAAAGGCTAATGATCCCAAAACTAATCAGTAGAGAGCATGAAAGCAACGTGAATTCCAACTCGTGCGAACATACTAACAATCTCAAGCACACACACAACAAAGAATTCATTCCATCAAAAATTGATATACAGGATTGAAGGGAAGATAAAAGTGAGAAATGAACCTCCAAAATTAATATGACTCTAACTGTTTTGAAGCTTGACAATGCACAGGACCGCGATCGGACCTCGACAACGGAAAGATTGACCGAACCTCGTCGGAGAAACTCAAATCTCACCGACGACTCGAACTTTACTCGACTCGAAGAAAAACAAAGCTCAAAGAGCTGATCGGACCTGAAGTTTGATGCGTTTTCGGGGTTGCGGCAGGGCTGATTTGAGCCGGATTTTCATACTATTTTTGAAGTTATTTTTAGCTGGTTCTTGCGGCAAGAAGGACAGTGATTTCAAGGTGAACTCGTGGATGTGCTTGTTCGAGGACGGAGAGATTGGTCGTTGGAGGAGTTCTGGCCGGCGAGTCTCTTTTTTCGGCGATTCTCAAGAGGTTCAGAAGGTGGGTCGAGGAGAAGAAGTTATGTTGCAATCCATGGAAAAGCGACTGATTGCTTCGAGTTTAGTCCAGCTGCTTAGGGTGTGCTCGTTGTTTTTCCTTCAGCCGGAAAATCATGGAAGGTCGTTTGAAGATGAAGCAGAATCGATAAGGGAGGGGTCTCTTTTGTGTGCAACGTTTTAGCTTTTTTCCTTCAGCCTTCCTCCTTTTTGATTTTTTAAGCATTAATTTATAGGTAGAGTCTAGGTTTAGGTGTATTTTTGTGTATCCCATTAATCCCTAGGCCTTTTGTGTTAAGTCCTTAGGGTCTTCTTTATTTGTTTTTTTTGTTCCAAAGAAGGGTCTAGAAGGGTCCCTAGGCTTAATGGACTAATCCAAATTGGGCCAAGAACTGGGCTCTAAAACTCTTAAAATTGTGATCCAATACCTTAATTGACTCCTTTAAAATAAGATAAAAATGCTACACAATCCAAAGCTAATCCTAATTAATTACACTAAACATGAAACTATTTTTGTGTTTTCGAAATTATATAAAGATAAAAATAAGGTACCATTTTTATATTTTTTTTAAAAATTTATGAAAAATACATAAACAAAATTTTTTTTTTTGTGATTTTCATTTTTCTTATAACAAAATAAAGTAAAAGAGTCAAAATGAGTTGAAATAGCTATATTAGGCCTTAACTAAATATTTACACGCTAAAATACATAAAATCTTGGGGAGGGTCAAAAATCACATATCTACAGTCAGTACTCCAACTCAGTGAGTAACAAATGTAAATAAAGACTGAGACCAAGAAAATACGTAAGGCACAAGGCATTCTATAATGAAGCAGTAAAACCATTTGAAAACAGTAAACCAGTGAAAAGATGAGTAAAATCATTATTCAATAAATAAGCAGGTAATTCGGCAATTGAGGAAAATAAACACATAGAAGTTCGCCCCCCGGGCACTGTATCAACAAAACCGCACCTTGGGCAACATCTCATAACAATACCAGCCCATCAGGCTCAATCTCAGATCACAATGGGTACCCGCGCCTACTGAGGGTGTGCAGACTCCTGGAGGGGCCCCTTACGGCTCGAGCGCAATATCAAGCCACCTCGTGGCATCATCACTAGGCCCTCGGCCTCATATCAATCAAGCTACCTCGTGGAATACATATCTCAGGCCCTCATCCTCATAATCAGTATTAAATGTTTCCTCACAACATAGGCCCTCAGCCTCACTCAGTCAAAAATCCTCACATGCCACTCAGGCAATAGTAAAACAGTGTTTCTCATCCCAAACATCATTTAAAAATATCATTTAAGTATTAAAACTGAGTAAACATGGCTGAGTACGAAAACGGTGGAAAATAACATGACTGAGTTCAAGTATAAAGTCAAAACAGTGAGGGAATATCAATAAAAATCCCCGAAGGGTTCAAATAGTTGGCACGAAGCCCAAATATGACATTCAACCCAAATAATGATGATAGCAAATAGATTTCAGTCAAATACGCGGTAAAAACATCAATCGTGACGGACCAAGTCACAATCCCCAATAGTGCACTACCCTAGGCTCGTCATCAAGCATGCGCCTCACCTCAATATAGCATTAGGATTGCAAATCTGGGGTTTTAAACCCTCAGAGCATCATTTACAATCATTACTCACCTCGAACCGGTCAAATCTCTAGCTCGCGATGCCATTGCCCCTCGAATCAACCTCCATTCGCATCGAATATATCCAAAATCAGAACGAGGACGTTAAAATATGCGAAGGGAACGAACCCCAAGCAAAAATAATCAATTTACAACATAAATCCCGAAATTACCAAAACCCGACCCCTAGGCCCACGTCTCGGAATTTGATAATTTTTACATCAATAGATTCCTTATCTTCCCACGAATTCATACATATCAAAAGTTTTGAAATCCGACCTCAAATCGTCCTTCAAATCCTCAATCAAAGGTCTAAATTGCCAAGCCCTAGTTCTTCAATTTTTGGCTACATTTCCATGATTATTTAGGTGGAATTCACATTAGAATCGAGTTCTAAGTCCAAGAATCTTACCTCCAAGTGATTCCCCTTGAATCCCTCTTCAATGCCCCTAAAAAAGCTCCAAAAGCGACCAACAATGGAAGAAATAAACCCCACATTCTCAGACAAGACGTCCTTTTAAACCTTCTGCCCAAGCCTTAATTCCTTCTTCGCAAACGCGGTCATAGCCTCGCGTCCGCGAAGCACAAAATGACTTTAACCAAAAATCCTCTTACGCGAACGTGACATGCACCTCGCGAACGCGATGGTTCCTCAGACTTACCCTTCGCGAACGCACTCCTTCTCTCTCGAACGCGATGAACAACTCGACCTCAGACCCAGCTGACCAAATTACTTAACGCGAACGCGTTGCCCTTCTCGTGAACGCGATGCATGAACATCTAGCCCTTTGCAAATGCGGAGCCTTCCCGACTCTTCCCGACTCTTCGCGAACGCAAAGGCTAAAATCCCACCTTCCTCCACTGACTCTTCCCGAACGCGAGGGTCCACTCGCGAACGCGAAGAGTAAGATACCTGCAACAGCTGAAACAAAATTCTTCAATTTTTCTTAACTTAGAATGATCCGTTCAACCCTCTGAAACTCACCCGAGGTCCCCGGGACCTCAACCAAAGGCACCAACATATCCTAAGACCTCATTCAAACTTGTTCCAATATTCAAAACACCTCAAACAACATCGAATCAACCAAAACATATCGGATTCAAGCCTAGCTTTCAAAAACCTTCCGAATTCCGCTTTTGATCAAAAACCCAACCAAACCATGTCTGAATTTTGCACGCACATCCCAAATGACACAACGAAACTACTGCAACTCTTGGAATTCCATTCCGACCCCTATATCAAAATCTCGCCTACCAACCGGAAATTGCCAAAACATCAACTTTGCCAATTCAAGCCTAAATCTACTCTGAACCTCCAAAACCCTTTTCGATCACACTCCTAAGTCCTAAATCACTTCCCGAAGCTAACCTAACCATTGGAACTCACATTCGAGCCTTCTAACACATAAGTAACATCCGGTTGACTTTTCCAACTTAAACTTCCTTAAAAGAGACTAAGTGTCTCAAACCTTACCAAAACCATTCCAGATTCAATCCGGCCAACTCAATACCACAAATCACTGATAACGAAGCATAAAGAAGCAGAAATGGGGAAAATAGAGCGGTAACTTTTGAGATGACTGGCCAGGTCGTCACATTCTCCCCAACTTAAACAAATGTTTGTCCGCGAACGAACAAAGAAACATACCTGAAGCCTCAAACGAGTGAGCATATCTCCTCCGTATCTCCCGCTTGGTCTCCCAGGTAGCCTCCTCCACGGGCCGACCTCTTCACTACACTTTAACTAAAGCTATATCCTTTGACCTCAACTTCCAAACCTGACGACCCAAAATAGTTACTGGCTCCACATCATAGTTCAAATCATCATCCAACTGAACTGTGCTGAAATCCAGAACATGAGACGGGTCCCCAATATACTTTCGGAGTATAGAAACATGAAATACCGGATGCACACTCGACAAGCTGGGTGGCAAATCAAGCTCATAAGCCACCTCCCCAATCCTTCGAGCTCCTCAAAAGGTCCAATGTACCGCCGACTCAATTTCCCTTTATTCCCAAATCTTTTAACACCCTTCATGGGTGAAACCTTCAATAGAACCTTCTCACCAACCATGTAGGACACATCTCGAACCTTCCTGTCAGCATAACTCTTTTGCCTCGACTGCGTTGTACGAAGCCTGTCCTGAATCACCTTCAGCTTCTCCAAAGCATCCTGCACCAAATCTGTCCCTAATAGCCTAGCCTTACCGGGCTCAAACCAACTAACTGGAGATCTACACTACCTCCCATATAAAGCCTCATATGGAGCCATCTGAATACTCGACTGGTAGCTGTTGTTATAAGCAAACTCTGCAAGTGGTAGAAACTGATCCCATGACCCTCCGAAATCAATGACACAAGAACACAACATGTCCTCCAATATCTGAATAGTGCGCTCGGACTGCCCATCCATCTGAGGATAAAAAGTTGGGCTCAACTCTCGCTACACGGACCTCCAAAACTGCGATGTAAACTGAGTGCCCCTATCTGAAATGATGGAAACTGGGACACCATACAACTGAACAATCTCTCGGATATAGATCTCTGCCAACCGCTCTGAAGAATAAGTAGTACACATAGGAATGAAGTGTACGGACTTGGTCAGCCGATCCACAATCACCCAAAAAGCTCAAACTTCCTCAAGGTCTGTGGAAGTCCAACAACAAAGTCCATAGTGATCCTCTCCCACTTCCACTTGGGAATATCCATCTGCTGAAGCAAGCCACCCGGTCTCTAATGCTCATATTTCACCTGCTGACAATTGAGACACCGAGCTATAAATCCCACGATATCTTTCTTCATTCTTCTCCACCAATAGTGCTGCCTCAAATCCTGATACATCTTCGTGGCACCCGGATGAATGGAATACCGCGAGCTATAGGCCTCCTCCAGCATCAACTACCGAAGCCCATCCACATTGGGCACACAAATCCGGCCCTGCAACCTCAACACCCCATCATCACCAATGGTCACATCTCTAACATCATCATGATGAACTCTGTCCTTAAGGACAAGCAAACGCGGATCATCGTACTAGCACTCTCTGATGCGATCATATAAGGAAGACCGAGAAATCACACAAGCCAATACCCGACTGGGCTCCAAAATATCCAACCTTACGAATCGATTGGCCAAGGCCTGAACATCAACTGCAAGAGATCTCTCCCCAATTGGAATATATGCCAAACTCCCCATACTCACTGCCTTTCGGCTCAAAGTATCGGCCACGACATTGGCCTTTCCCGGATGGTACAATATTGTGATATCATAATCCTTAAGCAACGCCAACCATCTTCGCTGCCTGAAATTGAGATCCTTCTATTTGATCAAGTGCTAGAGGCTACGATGATCAGTAAACATCTCACAAGACACACCATACAAGTAATGCCTCCAATCTTCAATGCGTGAACTATGACAGCCAACTCCAAATTATGAAATTGATAGTTCTTCTCATGGGGCTTCAACTGACGAGAAACATAAGCAATAACTCTACCCTCCTGCATCAATACACAACCAATCCTAACTCTCGAAGCATCACAATACACGGTATATTAACCTGAAGCCGATGGCAAAACCAACACTGGAGCTGTAGTTAAAGATGTCTTGAGCTCTTGAAAGCTCTCCTCACACTCGTCCAACCATACAAATGAAGCACCCTTCTGAGTCAACTTGGTTAAGGGCGATGTGATAGATGAGAATCCCTAAACAAATCGGCGATAATAGCCTGCCAAACCAAGAAAGTTGCGAATCTCTATGGCTGAGGACGGTCTGGGCCAACTCTGAACCACCTCTGTCTTCTTCGAATCAACCTGAGTACCCTTGCTGGACACCACATGCCCCAAGAAAGCCACTGAACTAAGCCAAAACTGTCACTTGGATAACTTTGCATAAAGCTTCTCCTCCCTCAATCTCTATAAGACAACTCTCAAATGCTCCATGTGCTCTTCCTAATTATGCGAGTACACCAGAATATCATCAATGAAGACTATGACAAACGAGTCGAGATAAGGCCGGAACACGTTGTTCATCAAATGCATGAACGCTGCTGGGGCATTGGTCAGTCCAAAAGACATCACCAAGAACTCATAATGACCATATCGGGTCCTGAAAGTCGTCTTAAGAATATCCGAGTCCCTGATCTTCAACTAGTGATAACCTGAACGGAGATCAATCTTGGAGAACACTCTCGCTCCCTGAAGCTGGTCGAATAAATCATCAATACGAGGCAAAGGATACTTGTTCTTAATTGTTACCTTGTTCAATTGCCTATAATCAATGCACATTCTCATTGTGCCATCCTTCTTCTTCACAAACAGGATCGGCGCACCCCAAGGTGACACACTAGTCCGAATGAACCCCTTATCAAGGAGTTCTTGAAGCTGATCCTTTAACACTTTCAACTCCGCTAGTGCAATACGATATAACAGAATAGAAATGGGCTGAGTGCCCGGCACCAGGCCAATACCAAAATCAATATCCCTATCTGATGGCATGCCTAACAAGTCTACAGGAAACACATCGGAAAAATCCCTCACAAATGGAACTGAATCAATACTGGGAGTCTCAGCACCGACATCCCTCACAAACGCTAGACACGAAAGACAACCCTTCCAACCATATGTTGGGCCTTCAAGAAAGAGATCACTCTACTAGAAACATAATCAGTCACACCTTGCCACTCGATCTGTGGCTCACCCGGTATAGCCAATGTGACTATCTTAGCATGACAGTCCACAATAGCACGACATAGAGATAGCCAATCCAGGCCCAAAATGACATCGAAATCCACCATAATCAATAATAAAAGATCCATACGGGTTTCCAAACCCCTAGTAGTCACCACACACGATCGGTACACATGGTCTACAACAACAGTATTGCCCATCGGAGTAGATACATGAAAATGTGAAGCAAGAAACTCACAGGGTGTACCCAAATAACAAGCAAAGTATGATGACATATAAGAAAAGGTGGAACTGGGATAAAATAATACAGAGGCATCTCTGTGGCAGACTTAAACAATACCTGTAATGACAGCATCTGAAGCAATAACATTGGGTCTGCCTGGAAGTGCATAAAACGGGCCTGACCGCCACCTGATTGACCTCCCCCTCTGGGGTGACCCCTAGCTGACTGACCTCCATCCCTAGCTGGCTGGGCGGGTGGTGGTAAAGTAACTGGCGCTGAAGCCGATGACTGACCCCTCTGCTGAGATGAACTCGCAAGACGACGATGGCACTACCTCCACATATGGCCCATATCACCACACTCATAACAACTCCCAGGTGCTGGAGAAGGGGACTGAAGGGAACCCCTCGCACCGGAGTGACTAGCAGATGCACTCGACATAGAAGAGCCCTGATCTGATGGAGCACGGGACGAACTCTGAGCTGGAAGGGCACTAAGTGATTACTGGCCCTGAAGAGAACTGTGAGACCCATGACCCGATGACGCCCCACGATAACCTGGGTGAGCTGGCTGAGCAAGCCTAAATGGACGGCCTTTGCCGTGCTAAAACTGACCCCTCGAAGGAGCACCACTATCACTACCAGATCCTCGAGGCCTCTTGGCCTCCCTCTCCTCTTGCTCCTGGCGACGAACAGACTCAATCTCACGGACGATATCCATAACCTCCTCGAAAGTAGCACCAGTCACCCTCTCCTTGGTCATGAGAATACGAAACTGATAAGTGAGACCATCAACAAACCTTCTAATCCTCTCTCTATCTGTCGGGACCAACCAAATGGCATGATGAGCTAACTCGAAGAACCTCAACTCATACTGCGACACGATCATCTCCCCCTGACGCAACCACTCAAACTGCCTGCGCAACTCCTTTCCGTGAGACTGCGACACATACTTCTCCAGAAAGAGAATAGAGAACTGCTGCCAGGTAAGGGGTGCTGCACCAATAGGCCTATGCCTCTCAAAATCCTCCCACCAAGTGAAGGCTGCTCCAGAGAACTGATAAGTAGTGAAAGCGACCCCGCTGGTCTCCAGAATACCCGTTGTATGAAGCATCCTCAGACACTTGTCCAAAAAGCCCTGGGCATTCTCGCCCTCTGCACCACTGATGGTCGGAGGCTGAAGTCTACCAAACCTCTCTAACCTATGCTGCTCATCCTCCGGCATGGCAGGAACTACATAGTCCTGAACAACTACAACCGGCTAGGCTGGATGTGCCCCCAGTGTCTGAAGTCCCTACACAACCTATTCAGGTGTGCGAGCGGCGGGAGTCTGATTGCCTCCCCCGGCCTGAGAAGTAGCTGCGGATGTAGTGGATGAAACCGCATGAGTTAGGCCTGTGCAAATTGATAAGATCTGAGCCAAGGCCTCCTAAAGACCCGGAATCACAATGGGCATAGCTGGTGCCTGAGCTGGTGTTGCTGGGGCGTCCATAACTAGGACCTGATCCTGAACTGGGGCAGCTGGTGGATCTGTAGGTGCTGCCCTAGCTGCTCTGCCCCTACTTCGACCACGACCGCATCCTCGGCCTCTGGTGGACACAGCTGGTGGCACTGGTGGTCATCTATCCTGATCGGTAGCGCGTGTCCTCACCATCTGTGAGAGAATAGAATAACAGAAGTTTAGTACTCGAATCATCAAATTCGCACGACAAGAATTTCAAGAATATGAAGTTTTTCCTAAAGGTTCTCTAGCCTCTCAAGGATAAATACAGACGTCTCCATACCGATCCGCGAGACTCTACTAAACCTACTCATGACTCATGAGACCTATGTAACCTAGGCTTTGATACCAACTTGGCACGACCCTAAACCCGGACTCGATCGTGATGGCGCCTCTCGTGAAGACAAGGCCAGCCAATTATTCCCAATTCGACGTTAAACAGTTAAACAACAAGAAAGAAGTTTAAAACATGATTCAATAATACTAAGTAGTAGGTAAAATCAATAAAATGTGAAAGTACACCCCAACACAGCCCTAACCGGGGTGTCACAAGTCACGAGCATCTAATAATACTGAATACTTCAAAGTAACTATAGAGTTTAGTACTGAACTAAGGACATAAAGGAAAAGAGATAGGGAGGAGCTCCAGGTTGCGAACACCAACAGCTACCTAAAGACTCCTCGGATCCGCCTGAAGCTGGAATGATCAGCACTCGGGAGCGGGACCAGCTATGTCTGAATCTGCACACAGGGTGCAGGGAGTAAAGTTAGTACTCTAACTCAGTGAGTAACAAATGTAAATAAAGATTGGGAGCAAGAAAACATGTAAGGCACAAGCCATTCTATAATAAAGCAGTAAAACCATTTGAAAACAATAAACCAGTGAAAAGATGAGTAAAATCCTTATTCAATAAATAAGCAGGTAATTGACGGCAATTGAGGAAAAATAAACACATAAAAGTTTGCCCCTCGGTCACTGTATCAACAAAACCGCCCCTCGGGCAACATCTCAGAACTATACAAGCCCCTCGGGCTTGATCTCACATCACAATGGGTACCCGCGCTCACTGGGGGTGTGCAAACTCCTAGAGGGGCCCCTTACGACCCGAGAACAATATCAAGCCACCTCGTGGCATCATCACTAGGCCCTCGACCTCATATCAATCAAGCCACCTTGTGACGTACATATCTCAGGCCCTCGACCTCATAATCAGTATCAAATGTTTACTCACAACATAGGCCCTCGGCCTTACTCAGTCAAAAATCCTCACAAGCCACTCGGGCAATAGTAAAATAGTGTTTCTCAGCCCAAACATCATTAAAAATACCATTTAAGTATTAAAACTGAGTAAACATAGCTGAGTACGAATGCAGTAGAAAATAACATGACTGAGTTCAAGTATTAAGTCAAAACAGTGAGGGAATATCAATAAAAATCCCCAAAGGGTTCAAATAGTTAGCACGAAGCCCAAATATGACATTCAGCTCAAAAAATGATGATAACAAGTAGATTTTAGTCAAACACACGGTAAAATCATCAATCGGGACGGACCAAGTCACAATCCCCAATAGTGCATGACCCCACGCTCGTCATCAAGCGTGTGCCTTACCTCAATATAACACTACGATGTGCAAATCCGGGGTTTCAAACTGTCAGAGCATCATTTACAATTATTATTCACCCCGAACCAGTCAGATCTCTAGCTCGCGACGCCTTTGCCCCTCAAATCAGCCTTCACTCGCATCAAATCTATCCAAAATCAGAACGAGGACGTCAAAATATGCTAAGGGAACAAAGCCCAAGCGAAAATAATCAATTTACAACATAAATCCCGAAATTACCAAAACCCGACCCCCGGGCCCACATCTCAGAATTCGATAATTTTTACATCAATAGATTCCTTATCTCCCCATGAGTTCATACATATCAAAAGTTCTGAAATCCAACCTCAAATGGTCCTTCAAATCCTCAATCAAAGGTCAAAATTTCCAAGCCCTGGTTCTTCAATTTTTGGCTAAATTTCCATGATTATTTAGGTGGAATTCACATTAGAATCGAGTTCTAAGTCCAAGAATCTTACCTCTAAGTGATTCTCCTTGAATCCATCTTAAATCCCCTTTAAAAAGCTCCAAAAACGACCAACAATGGAAGAAATAAACCCCACATTCACGGACAAGACGACCTTTTAAACATTCTGCCCAGGCCTTAATTCATTCTTCGCGAACGCGGTCAATGCCTCGCATTTGCGAAGCATAAAATGACTTTTACCAAAAATCCTTTTACGCGAATGCGACATGCCCCTCGCGAACGTGATGGTTCCTCAGACTTACCCTTCACGACCGCACTCCCTCTCTCGCGAACGTGATGAACAACTCGACCTCAGACCCAGCTGACCAAATTACTCTACGCGAACATGCTACCCTTCTCGCAAACGCGATGCACGAACATCCAGCCCTTCATGAACGCGGAGCCTTCCTCGCGAACGCGGAGCCTAAAATCCTACCTTCCTCCAATGACTCTTCGCGAACGCGAGGGTCCACTCTCGAACGCGAAGAGTAAGATATCTGCAACAGCTGAAACCAAATTCTGCAATTTTTCTTAACTTAGAATGATCTGTTCAACCCTCTGAAACTCACTCGAGGCCCCCGGGACCTCAACCAAATTCACCAACATATCTCAAGACCTCATTCAAACTTGTTACAATCTTCAAAACACCTCAAATAACATCGAATCAACCAAAACACATCGGATTTAAGCCTAACTTTCAAAAACCTTCTGAATTCCATTTTTTATCAAAAATCCAACCAAACCACGTCCGAATAACCTAAAATTTTGCACACACATCCTAAATATGACACAACAGAACTACTGAAACTCTCGGAATTCCATTCCGACCCGTATATCAAAATCTCGCCTACCTACCGAAAATTGCCAAAACATCAACTTTGCCAATTCAAGCCTAAATCTACTCCGAATCTCCAAAACCTATTCCGATCACACTCCTAAGTCCCAAATCACTTCCCGAAGCTAACCGAACCATCGGAACTCACATCCGAGCCTTCTAACACATAAGTCAACATCCAGTTGACTTTTCCAACTTAAACTTCCTTAAAAGAGACTAAGTATCTCAAGCCTTACTAAAATCATTTCGGATTCTATCCGACCAACCTGATACCACAAAACATTGATATCGAAGCATAAAGAAGCAGAAATGGGGAAAACAGAGCGGTAACTCATGAGACGACTGGTCGGGTCGTCACATTGGCTTTGTTTTTGCTTTTATTCATTGTGACCTTTTGGTAGCTGCAGGTCCAAAGGTAAATAAAACAGGCAACATAGCCATTAGCCAAATACGGTCAGAATACATCCCACTAAAATTAATTTCACATTGTAAGTTCTGTTGAGCTAAGAAATTTCAGTTTGAACCTTCTGGATTTTGTTGTAGCAATGGTTCAGTTAGCTTAACTACACACAAAATGCCCGCAGAATTGCGAAATTCATATGTAGGAAATACTGAGGAGTCTAAACGCTTTCGCACATACATTAGAATATACAATAATATCTTTGCATTTACATCACTTGGTGTGAGCTACGACAAAGATTTAGCGAGAAGAAATCATGGTATTTACACTTTTAGAGTTCAAGAACAAATGTATCATTCCATAGATGATCTATTCCCTACGAACCAAAAGGCAAAAAATCTGCAACTATACTTTTATGACAATGATAATGAACTAGCAAACAAAATGGCTTGTTCCAATAGGATTGATGAAAGTATAGTCAGAAATTTGATGGAGTTGCTGGGAAATAATCCATATTCTATTTTTTTAAGATCGTTGACTAATGTTCCAAACCTGCCAAACTTCTATATTGCGCTTAAATGTGATACAGGCTTGGATCAAGGAATATATATAACCTCCATACTGCATCAGAAGTTGCTACAATATGGGTTGAAGAAAATAGTAGTAATGTTATTCGAACACCTCATACCCGAATTTACACTAATAGTAACAGGTCACAATTAGTAAATTATTATTATGGTTGTTATGATCCTATACAGTATCCATTACTATTTCCATATGGTCAAGGGGGATGGCATTGTGGAATTAAAAAAATTATGCCTGCAACTAGAATTCATGGACACGTTATTTCTTGTGAAAATGAAGACTTACCAAATATTAGGAACATGTGTTCAATTGATGGATATCTTGAAATGGAAGAGCATGTCCTACAATGAAAAAACGAAAAAGAGACGATGTTTCTATTCGAAGCTATTATTGTTAAAAACTTCAAATAAGAAATGATGATAAAGATGATGTTTTACACACAGGAAGATTATTTCAACAATATTCTATAGATGAATATATAAAACTTGAAACACAAAGATTATACTTTATCTTATTTAATCCAGATTTGTTCAGAGTCAATATGTTACAGGGAATTGTCGATGCTTTGTAGTTTGGTGAGAGGGAAGCTGCTAACATTGGAAGACAAAATTTCCTCCACGGGGTCGGGTTCTTTTAGGGATAGACTTGTGAAGATCCTAATTAGTATATATAATTTATCAACAAATATATCTGTTTGTAAATTGATTCATCGACTTATAACTTACTTGGATGCATCATTGAATATTAAAAATAAAATGTTTGACCTATATCTATTAATAGTAAAAATAAAATGTCTCGACCTATATCGATTAATCTATGTCATGCATTATTAATGATGAATGAATGGAAAATAGAAGAGTGAATACTAAACATCTTTGGCACGTATGTATATATATATATATATATGTGTGTGTGTGGGGGGGGGGGGAGGGGGATCACAAATTAAAGAAACGAAAGAAGTTATTAGTATTAAGTAAACGAGTTAAATTAATAGGTCAAACATGGTAGAGTTACAATTGATAAAATTGTCAGATAGATAGGTTGACACTCACTCTACTATCTGTTTAGCCATGTCTTTAGTGTACCACTGTCTCAATGTAACTTCATCAGTACTTGCATTTTGTTCATTTTGCCTCAAATTAGTCCTTCTTCAGTTTCGTTCAGTGAGCACTTTTTGGCTGCTGGTTATGTTGTTTTTTCCCATTATTGACGATAATTTTTTTGAAATTCTTATGGACTTTTATAGTTTTTAGTTAAAATGGTTTGACAAGTAATAGTATAGCACTATTGTGACTTTTACTATGTAACAATTTTGTATAAAGGTGCTTTTGTACCTTTAGGAAAGTTTGTATTTACATGTTATTCTTCTTATCTTTTGTTAGATGTTTCTTGAAATTTATGTGTGAGGACTGACGATTATGATTCTAAATTTTCCTTCGGAGTAAACTTATTTCGTCTATAAACCAAAAATTGTTATATTTCTAATATTGGTATCATCAAGCCATCTGCAAGTAGAGAGGTCAGTAGTTATACCATACTGACAGAATGAATATGACTATCATCTTGCTAAATGTAATTGAGGGGAACTAAGAATAAAAATATTCTCCATATTCTGGACACTTCGTTCCGAACTTCAGAAAATTTGGTTTCTTTTAGTTATTCTCATGTAAGCATTTGAGTTTTTTTTTTTATATTTAAAAGTGCACTATGACTTTATGCAAAATGGTGGCAAAGAAATCAGTTGAAAAAATGTCAAATAATGAAGTAAGTGTCAATTTTTTGTTCTCTGATGTTTTTTCCGCATATGATAATCCTCGCCAGCCATCGAATATAACTGCATGTTCCTGAAGCTCTTTTGTATTCTCATGGTTCAAATTATAACCATATTGGAATTTTTTTTGGATAAATACATGTTTATTTTTTAAATGACAACTCCATACTTTTATCCTTCACTTCTATTTAAGTCAATCTTTAATTCAGGCGAACAACCTTTGCATTAAAACCAGATGGCGTATCTGGCTACTTCTTTGTCACCAATCTTCTCCTGTTTTATTTTCTTGAATAAATTTCTGGGCGGTGATGAATAATGAATTCCATTGATTTATAAGCATTATTTGAGAAGTGTCTCCATTTATTTTTGGCTAAAGTATGATTTTGAAGAATTTCTTTCCAGAAAAAAAACAAAAAAAAGCGTATTCTGAAGAAGAAAAAATTGTATTTTGCTCCTTGTTTTATTATTCCTGTGAGTTTTGATTATTTGTAATGTCTGAGATTCCAGGAAAGCGAAAGTATAAGGGGAAGAAGTTGCAGCTACAGTCCTCTCTGTTTTGGTTGTTTATAACTTGAATTTCTCACTTGTTAGAGTTGTTTCTCCTCATATTAGGACCAACCAAGAGCTGGCATTTTTTTCTTTTTGAAACTCAAGGTTAAAAACTTTATGCAAGATTGATTCTTTAGAAAATTATATTTTTTTGGGTGTTTAAATTTCTTGTAATCTGTACTTGACAGAGCTGTTAACTGTGACGACCCGACCGGTCGTCTTAAGAATTAACGCCCCGATCTCCTATTAACTGCTTTTCCCATGTTTATTTCTGCTATTTTGATTTGCCGGGATGTTTGGTTTTGAATTCGGAGAGTTTTGGGATACTTAGTCCCTAAATGAGAGCTTAAGTGTTGGAAAGTTGACCATAGTCGGATCAGTGTGAAGACGGCCTCAAAATGGAATTTTGATGGATCTGTTAGCTACGTTGGGTGATTTCGGGCTTAGGGCGTGTTCGGATTGTATTTTGGAGGCCCGTAGCTAATTTCGGGCTTGGGTGATTTCCGGTTCGATAGTGAGATTTTGATCCGAGGGTCGGAATGGAATTCCGGAAGTTGGAGTAGCTCCGTAGTGTTGAATGTAACGTGTGTGCAAAATTTGAGATCATTCGGACAAGGTTTAATATACTTTTTGATAGAAAGCGTATTTTAGAGTTTTGGAATTTTTAAGCTTGAATCCATGGTTGATTTGTTGTTTCGATGTTGTTTTAAGTGTTTTTAGAATTGGTATAAGTTTGGATAGTGGTATTAGACATGTTGGTGCCTTTGGTTGAGGTCCCAGGGGCCTTGAGATGATTTCGGATGGTTGACGGAAGGATTTTGGAGTTTGGAGTTACAGCTTCAGCTGCTGGTTTTCTGTCATAACCACACTTGCGAGTGTGGGACCGTAGGTGCTGCACCGCAGAAGTGGCTATGTGGCCGCAAAAGTGAGATTGGCCCAGAGCTCCAGGATCCGCAGGTGCGGCTGGGTTTTCGCAAATGCGGTGCCGAAGATACGGACCCAGCCCGTTAAGTGACTTTTCGCAACTACGATGCATTCTTCCGCAGGTGCACTCCCTTGACAGCAGATGCGGTAATCGCTGGGAAGAAACATATAAATGCTTGCCTTCGCGAAATTTAGTCATTTTTCACCTCTTTTCAAACGGGAAGAAGCTTGGGGAGCATTTTCAAGAGGGATTTTCAGAGGAGTTCGTTGGGGTAAGGTCTTTGGTCCCTAAACTCGTTATTGGCATGATTTTATCATTATAAGCATGAAAAATTAAGGAAAATCAATGGTAATTTGGGAGTTAGGGCTTGACTAATTAGAGGCCTTTGAGTGATGATTTGAGGGACAAATTCAGTTCCGATTTTGGTAATTTTGGTATGATTGAACTCGTGAGAGTGTAAGGATTCTTGAAATATAAATTTTACCTTATTTCGAGATGTGGGTCCGATGGGAATTTAATTTCTTTGTAGAATCTGTTACTTGAAGTGTTATTTACATTATGAAATTGAATTGAATAGATTTAGGGCAATTGGAGTCGAGTACTCGTGGCAAGAGTGTGGTTTCAGATTGATTTGAGCTGGTTCAAGGTAAGTGGGTTGCCTAACCTTGTGTGTGGGACCTTCCTCTTAGGATTTGGTATATTTGATAATTGAAATGCCCTATACGTGAGGTGACGAGTGTGTACTTGAGCTAATTGTTGAAAAATCCGGTTTTCTTTACATAATGTCAATTGTGTTCCTTTTTCCTCTTTTATTTTACTTGCAATTTAAACCTGTTGTTAGCTTAGAAAAAGCATGTCTAATTGACTTAACTATTTATTTGCTTAAACTGCCCTAATTAAATTAGGTGAAGCATGTTAAATTAGAATTACATGTTTTACTTGGTATGAACTTGAGCTTAATTGAGTATTCTCGTGTTGTTGCTGTGTGTTTTACTTTGGGACTACGGGACGGCATCCCGAGAGATCCCCTGTACGTATTTATGATTTGAACTGAGGTGCGGGATACCAAGAGATATCTGGCACATATATTGAGGATAACAAGAGATCCTCGGGATACCAAGAGATCCCTAGCATATATTGAGGATACCAAGAGATCCCTTGTATATATTGAGGATACTAAGAGATCCCCGGTTATCATCCTTGTTATGAGTGCTATTTCCTTGTGATTGTCTTTATCTCTATTTCAGTTATTGTATTCCTTAAAATCCCGTATTAAATTCTTACTGTAGATTCTCAATTGTACTACTTATCTTATTCTGTCATCTCTATATTTATTTAATCTCAGTAGTACTTTTTCCCCTTCTGCGCATGTTTTTCATGTGCAGATCCAGGTACTTCGACTCAGTCCTATCACCTTTGAGGCGAGGCAACTGCTCCAGAGACTTCGAGGTATATCTGCTGTGTCCGCAAACCGAGTCCCTTTTCATTCTGTCTTGTAGTGATAGCCCTTCTAATTTTTTTCTTTTGATGTAGACATTCTGGAGTTAGAGCACTTTTATTATATTCGTAGCTTGTGATTCAGGGGTTTCCGGGTTTTGGGAGAAATAGTACTAGTTTATGAGAGTTGGTACTGCGTATGCCGAGTGGCACTTTCAAATGCTGATTTATTACATTATTTATGTTTTAAATTGTTTCTTCTCTTCCACAAATTTGGTTTATCTTCTGCATTTTAGGATTACCTAGTCGTAGAGACTAGGTGCCATCACGATAGTTCACGGAGGGCGAACCGGGGTCGTGACAAGTTGGTATTAGAGCTCTAGGTTCATAGGAGTCATGAATCACAAGTCGGTTTATTAGAGTCTCGCTGATCAGTACGGAGACGTCTGTACTTATGTACGAGAGGCTATGTAACTGTTAGGAAAATTTCCACTTCATTTGATTTCCTTATCGTGCGATATTTTGATATCACAATTCTAAACTTCTGTCTTCTATTCTCTCACAAATGGTGAGGACACGCACTACCTAAGATGATCAGGCACCCATGCCCCCTACTGCAACCGTCAGAGGTCGGGGCCGAGTTATAGGCCGTGGACGCGCACGTGGTGCAGCCAGAGCACCTGCGCGAGCTGCCATAGAGGAACCACACGTAGATCCAGCCGGAGCCGAAACACCTGATACGCCTACTGCTACTACTACTCCAGCATTTTAGGAGACTGGCATAGTTCATAAGCATGTACACCACTTTGGCTCAGGCAACGTTGCTTCCCCTTTCTTCAGCTACGTCTCATGCTGGGGGAGGAGCACAGACTCCCGCCGCCTGCACTCCTGAGCAGCGAGTGCATGTTGAGCAGGTCCCTGATATTATTCCTGTATAGCCTGTAGTCTGAGATCAGCTGGAGGACAGGGCAGTGACTTTCGAGGATGAGCAGTTGAGGCTTGAGTGGTTCAAGAAGTACAAGCCTCCTATATTCAGTGGTCTAGCATCGGATGATGCTCTAGGATTTCTAAATGAGTGTTACTGAATTCTCCATACCATGGGAATATCAGGATCGAGCGGGGTTTCCTTCACTACTTTCCAGTTTCGAGGAGCCGCCTATGAGTGCTGGTGCACCTATGAGTTAGACACTCCGGATGAGGCTGCTTCACTGACTTGGACTCAGTTTTCAGATCTGTTCCTGAGAGAGTATGTTCCTCAGAGCCTCTAGGACGCATGACACAGAGTTTGAGCATTTGTGCCAGGGTGCTATGACTATCTTAGAGTATGTTGTCTGTTACACTAGTTCGGCAAGGCATGCACCAGCCTTGGTTTCTACTGTTTGCGAGAGGGTTCGCCAGTTTATTGAGGGCCTTATTCCCAGCATCAGGTATAGCATGGCTCGTGAGTTGGAGATGGATATTTCTTATCAGTAGGTGGTGCACATTGCTATGAGGATTGAGTGTATGCATGCTAGGGAGAGAGATGAGAGGGAGGCCAAGAGGTCTCGAGAGTTGGGCCATTATTCTGGTGCCCGTGCCCCAGCTGCAGGTCTTCATGGTATGGGGTATATGAGTCGCCCTGTTCATTCAGCTCTTCCAGTAGCCAGTGGTATTCCAGCTCCTCCTAGGCCTTAGAAGCCTCATTATGCACCTCTGGTATCTACCGCGCCTCCTGCGCGGGGTGCTTTCAGAGGTCAGTCTAGAAGACCTAGCCCAAGCCAGTCACAGCCACCACGTCCTCCCATAGCTTGTTTTGAGTGTGGTGACACACGCCATGTGGTGAAGGATTGCCCTAGACTTGGGAGGAGTGCGCCTCCACAGACTTCTCAGCCACAGCGTGCCCCGCAGAGTTCCCAGGCTATGGTTACAGCTCAAGTTGCTACCACACCTACTCATCCAGCCAGAGGTGGAGGTCGGGGAGGTAGAGGTCACCCTAGAGGGAGAGGCCAGGCCCGATACTATACCCTTCCTGCCCGTACCGAGGCTATTGCCTCCGATTCTATCATCACATGTATTATACTAGTTTTTCACAGAGATGCATCGGTTCTATTCGAAACAGGCTCCACTTACTCTTATGTGTCTTCTTATTTTGCTCCGCATTTGGGTGTACGTCGAGATTCTTTGAGTTCCCCTATTTATATTTCTACTCCTGTGGGAGATTCTCTTGTTGCGGACCGCATTTATCGGTCATGTTTGGTTGCTCTTAGAGGTTTTGAGACCAGAGCCGATTTATTGTTGCTCAGCATGGTAAATTTTGATATTATTTTGGGCATGGACTGGTTATTGCCCCATTATGCTATTCTTGATTGTCACGCCAAAATTGTGATGCTGGCTATGCCAAGTGTACTGCATGTGGAGTGGAGGGGTACTTTATATCATACTCCCAGTAGAGTTATCTTTCCTTAAGGATCAGCGAATGGTTGAGAAGGGGTGTGACGTGTATCTAGCTTATGTGAGAGATGTCAGTATTGATACCCCTTCCGTTGATTCAGTCCTACTAGTACGGGATTTTCCTGATGTGTTTTCAGCTGATCTTACGGGCATGCCGCCCAATAGAGATATTGGTTTCGGCATTGATCTATTGTCGGGCACTCAGCCCATTTTTATTCCTCCGTATCGTATGGCTCCTCCTGAATTGAAGGAGTTGAAGGAGCAGTTACAGGAATTGCTCGATAAGGGTTTTATTCGGCCCAGTGTATCACCTTGGGGTGCTCATATCTTGTTTGTGAAGAAAAAAGATGGTTCTATGCGTATGTGTTTTGATTATCGCTAGTTGAACAAGGTTACAATGAAGAACCATTATCCTTCGCCTCGTATTGATGATCTGTTTGACCAGCTTCAGGGTGCACGAGTGTTTTCTATGATTGACTTGCACTCAGGTTACCATCAGTTGAAGATTCAAGAGCTAGATATCCCAAAGACTACTTTCAGGACTCGGTATGGTCATTACGAATTCCTTGTCATGTCATTTGGGCTGACCAATGCCCTAGCAGCCTTTATGCATTTGATGCATAGTGTGTTCCGGCCGTATCTTGACTCGTTCGTCATTGTCTTTATTGATGATATTTTGGTGTATTCCCGGAGCCGGGAAGTTCATAAGCATCACTTGAGGACTGTTCTTTACACTCTAAGAGAGAAGAAGTTATATGCTAAGTTTTCGAAATATGAGTTTTGGTTGGATTTCGTGACATTCCTAGGCCACGTGGTATCGAGTGAGGGTATTCAGGTGGATCCGAAGAAAATAGAGGCCGTGCAGAGTTGGCCCAGACCATCCTCAACTACAGAGATCCGCAGTTTCCTTGGCTTGGTGGGTTACTTCCGTCATTTTGTGGAAGGGTTTTTATCGATTGTAGCCCCTATGACCACGTTGACCCATAAGGGTGCTCCGTTCCAGTGGACGGAGGAGTGTGAGGCGAGCTTTCAGAAGCTTAAGATAGCTTTGACTAAAGCCCCAATTTTGATATTTCCTACAGGTTTGGGGTCTTATACGGTCTATTGTGATGCCTCGATGATTGGCCTCAGAGCAGTGTTGATGCAGGACAGTAGGGTTATTGCCTATGCGTCCAGACAGTTGAAGGTACATGAGAAGAAATATCCGGTCCGCGACCTCGAGTTAGCTTCCATTGTTCACGCCATAAAGATCTGATGCCACTATTTGTACGTGGTTCCTTGTGAGATTTGTACTGATCATCGGAGCTTGCAACACCTGTTCAAGCAAAATGATCTAAATTTGCGCCAGAGTAGATGGTTAGAGTTGCTGAAGGACTATGATATCACTATCTTGTATCACCCAGGCAAGGACAATATGGTAGTCTATGCCTTGAGTCGCCGTGCAGAGAGTTTGGGGAGTTTGGCTTATTTACCAGTATCGGAGAGACCTATGGCGATGGATATTCAAGCCTTAGCCAACTAGTTTGTGAGATTGGATCTTTCGGAGCCCAGTCGGGTTCTAGCTTGCATGGTTTCTCGGTCTTCCTTATTTGATCGTATTAGAGAGCGTCAGTATGATGACCCTCATTTACTTGTCCTCAAGGACAAGGTTCAATATAGTGATGCCAGAGATATGACTATTGGTGATGATGGGGTATTAAGGATGCAAGGTTAGATTTGTGTACCCAATGTTGATGGGCTTCGGGAGAGGATCCTGGAGGAGGTCCATAGTTCGCGGTATTCCATTCATCCGGGTGCCGCGAAGATGTATCAGGATTTGAGGCAGCACTATTGGTGGAGGCGGATGAAGAAATATATAGTTGGATTTGTAGCTCGGTGCCTCAACTGTTAGCAGGTGAAGTATGAGCACCAGAGACTAGGTGGGTAGCTTCAGAAGATAGAGATTCCGGAGTGGAAGTGGGAACGGATCACCATGGACTTTGTAGTTGGGCTCCCACGGACTTTGAGAAAGTTCGATGCTATTTGGGTGATTATGGATCGGCTGACCAAGTCCGCGTACTTCATTCCTATGTGTACTACTTATTCTTCAGAGCGGTTGACGGAGATTTATATTCGGGAGGTTGTTCGTCTGCATGGTATTCCAGTTTCCATAATTTCAGATAGAGGTACTCAGTTCACATCACGATTCTAGACAGCCGTTAAACATGAGTTGGGTACTCGGGTGAGTTGAGTACAACATTTCACCCTCAGACAGACGGACAGTCCGAGTGCACTATTCAGATTCTTAAAGATATGCTCCGTGCGTGTGTCATTGAGTTTGGTGGGTCTTGGGATCAGTTTTTGCTATTGGCGGAGTTTGCCTACAACAACAGCTATTAGTCCAGCATTCAGATGGCACCGTTTGAGGTTTTATATGGGAGGCGTTGTAGATCCCCAGTGGGTTGGTTTGAGCCGAGTGAGGCTAGAGTGTTGGGCAAAGACTTGGTTCAGGATACTTTGGAGAAGGTTAAGGTGATTCAGGATAGACTCCGTACAGCCTAGTCCAGAAAAAAGAGTTACGTGGACCGGAAGGTTCGTGATGTTTCCTATATGGTTTGAGAGCGGGTTCTACTTTGGGTTTCGCCTTTGAAGGGCATTATGAGATTTGGGAAGAAAAGGGAAGTTGAGTCCGAGGTTTATTGGCCCTTTTGACATATTGAGGCGTGTTGGGGAGGTTGCTTATGAGCTTGCCTTACCTCCAAGCTTGGTAGGAGTTCATCCGGTATTTCATGTTTCGATGGTCTGGAGGAATCACGGTGATTCGTCGCACGTGATGGATTTCAGTTCAGCCCAGTTGGACAAGGATCTATCCTATGTTGAGGAGCTAGTGGCAATATTGGACAGGCAGGTTAGAAAGCCGAGGTCAAAGAACATTGCATCAGTAAAGGTTCAGTGGCGGGGTTAGCCGGTCGAGGAAGCGACCTAGGAGACCGAGCAGGATATGCGCAACCATTACCCTCATCTTTTCACTATTTCAGGTGTGTCTCTATGCTCGTTCGAGGACGAACGAATGTTTAAGTGTATGAGGATGTGATGACCTGGCCGGTTATCTTAAGAATTAACCCCCCAATCCCCTATTAACTGCTTTCCCCATGTTTATTTATGATATTTTGATTTGCCGGGATGTTTGTCTTTGAGTTCGGAGAGTTTTGGGACACTTAGTCCCTAAATGAGAGCATAATTGTTAGAAAGTTGACCGTAGTAGGATCAGTGTGAAGACATCCTCGGAATGGAATTACGATGGCTCCGTTAGCTCCGTTGGGTGATTTCGGGCTTAGGAACGTGTTTGGATTGTATTTTGGAGGTCCGTAGCTAATTTAGGCTTGAAATGCCGAAAGTCGAATTTTGAAGTTTTTGGTTCGATTGTGAGATTTTGATTCGAGCGTCAGAATGGAATTCTAGAAGTTGGAGTAGCTCCATAGTGTTGGATGTGACGTGTGTGCAATATTTCAGGTCATTCGGACGAGGTTTGATAGATTTTTTTAAGAAAGCGTATTTTACAGTTTTGGAATTTTTAGGCTTGATTCCATGGTTGATTCGCCGTTTCGATGTTGGTTTAGGTGTTTTAAGGATTGGTATAAGTTTGGACAGTGGTATTAGACTTGTTGGCGCCTTTGGTTGAAGTCCCGGGGGCCTCGGGATGATTTCGGATGGTTGACGGAAGGATTATGGAATTTGGAGTTGCAGCTTCAGTTGCTGGTTTTCTGTCATAACCACACCTGCGAGTGTGGGACCGCAGGTGCGGCGCCGCAGAAGCGGCTATGTGGCCGCAGAAGCAAGATTGGCCCAGAGCTCCAGGATCCGCAGGTGCGGCTGGGTTTTCGCAAAAGTGGTGTCGCAGATGCGGCCAAGCGACCGCAGATGCGGACCCATCCCGTTAAGTGATTTTTCGCACCTGTGATGTATTCTTCCGCAGGTGCGGGACCTTGACCACAGATGCGGTAATCGCATGGCAGAAATATATAAATGCTTGCCTTCGCGAAATTTAGTCATTTTCATCTCTTTTCAAACAGGAAGAAGCTTGGGGAGCATTTTTCAAAAGGGATTTTCAAAGGAGTTTGTTGGGGTAAGGTCTTTGGTCCCTAAACTCGTTATTGGAGTGATTTTTATCATCATAAGCATGATAAATTAAGGAAAATCAGTGGTAATTTGGGGGTTAGGGCTTGACTAATTAGAGGCCTTTGAGTGATGATTTGAGGGATCAATTGAGGTCCGATTTTGGTACTTATGGTATGATTGAACTCGTGAGAGTGTAAGGATTCTATAAATGTAAATTTTACCTGATTCCGAGATGTGGGCCCGAGGGGCGTTTTTGTCATTTTACCTAATTTCGCATATTAGCTTAGAATTTCTTTGTAGAATCAGTTACTTGAAGTGTTATTTACATTATGAAATTGAATTGAATAGATTTGGGCTATTTGGGGTCAAGTACTCGTGGCAAGAAAGTGGTATCAGATTGATTTGAGTTTGTTCGAGGTAAGTGGCATGCCTAACCTTGTGTGGGGGACCTTCCCCTTAGGATTTGGTATAATTGATAATTGAAATGCCCTGTAAGTGAGGTGACGAGTGCGTACTTAAGCTAATTGTTGAAAAATCCATTTTTTTTACGTAATGTCAATTGTGTTCCTTTTTTCCTGTTTCATTTTACTTGCAATTTAAACCTGTTGCTAGCTTAGAAAATGCATGTCTAATTGACATAACTGTTTATATGCTTAAACTACCTTAATTGAATTATATGAAGCATGCTAAATTAGAATTACCTGTTTTACTTGGTACGAGCTTGAGCTTAATTGAGTATTCTTGTGTTGCTGCTGTGTGTTTTACTTTGGGACTACGGGACGGCATCCTGGGAGATCTCCTGTACGTATTTATTATTTGAACTGAGGTGCGGGATACCAAGAGATCCCTGGCACGTATATTGAGGATACCAAGAGATCCTCGGGATACTAAGAAATCCCGGGTATATATTGAGGATGCCAAGAGATCCTCGGGATACCAAGAGATCCCTTGTATACATTGAGGAACCTAGATCTGCACACGAAATATATGTGTAGGAAAGGTCATGAGTACACCACAGCGGTACCCAGTAAGTGTCAAGCCTAACCTCGGTCGTGCAGTGACAAGGAAGGTCAGGGCCTTACCGGTCATATACATATATATATAAAGAAATGAAATAGTATGAAGTAACACTTGATAATAAGAAATATCAACAAATACAATGCAGAGGAAACCACAGAAACAACATAAATCCACACAGAGGTAACAACCGTGGATCTACTAGGATACCGTCAGGTATTTCCCAAATATAAATATCCAGTGGATCTCCCGGGTGTCGTCCCATAGTTCAACTTGTAGTGCGTAGGGGATCTACCAGAATACCAATCTCTAGTCTCAAATGTAAATACCCAGT